>NC_046235.1:9687267-10887267 GCF_009819885.2 Catharus ustulatus | reverse complement strand
CAACATGACAGAGACAGCCCTACCTAACCACCACTTCAGCTTTGTAAGCTCCCAGTACAGGCAGGAGCCCAGCAGCAGTCAGTGAGTTAAACTTTCTGCAATCCTGAGAAGAGAGACAACAGGACTCAAAACCAAGCCTAAACCTAGGCTCCTGCTAACTGTGCCAGCTCACCTGCACTTGTACCAACAAACCACAGCCACAGGAAATCAACTTTTTCCTTCCAAAGGCTTTCCTCATAGCAGGGAGGAAACTCTTAGAACCTGGCTGTGACACTTCCCCTCCTGCTGCTGGACTTCTGCTTTCAGCCACTGGAACCCTTTGGATGAGGTCACTGGGACAGGTTGTGCTTGCTTCCTTGGAAAAGACCTGGGGGACTGAATGAGCTCACCAGGCTTTCAGACTGCAGAGAGAACTCACCAGAGAGCTGGCAGGGAAAAGGGCCATTTGTGCTGAGACTCCAGCCTTCAGCTTGACACAGTATTGTTTGCAATGACTTTGTTATTGAAACAGATTTATACAAGAACACAGACACACCTGTCCAGTCAATATATGTTTGAATTCTAATGGCAACATGAATAACAATAGAGATGAAAATGGTAATTCACATGTGATTTTAAATGACTTTTTAGTTAACACAGTCTACTTTTTTTTTTAACTCACAAAATAATGAACCATCAAGCAGTACATTTTCTTTTCTTTCCTTTACAATTCTTCAATATTTCCATTTGAAATATCTTCATTTAAAATTGAGATTCATTAGCCAGAATTTAGTTTTCTTATAAGACCCTCTCAATAGGAGTTAGTTTTGCAGCAGTTAAGGTGTTTGAAAGCACCACCTGTTTAGAAGATGCTTAGCTGTACCTTTTACCACTTTCTCAGAAAGCCTTACATAGAAAATATGCCAGTTAAGAAAAGTCTCTCCTACATTTTTCTAAGATCATGGCAGGAGTCAAATTATCTGCCATGATTTCATTAACAACTCAACTTACCAGTCTTCTCCATCTTGTGTTTTAAACTTTCAGGTCCTGGCAGGCAGGGGCAGGGCCCTTCACATCGAGCTGTGATGGTTTTGCCAGAAGTACATGCATGGAACTCCATCTTGCACTAGAAGCATTAAAAAAACGGAAGAATAGTAATTAGGACAAGATATAAAATAGCAGCTATGGTCTAAATGAGAAACTGTGTTATCAGTAATGGCATTGGATAGATTGCAAAACTGAAAATACTTTTATAACTGACTATTCCTAACCTTTGTTATTTGCATTACCTACATTTTAGTTCTGACTTTCCTCCAAGAGCTTTGTGCCTGTGTAGTTGCCCTCTCTTCAGTGACTGCCCCATGGATATTTCCCCATTCTGTGCCCAGCAGCACCAGTGGCTGGACACTGGAATAATGTAATAATAAAATGAAGTGAAAGAAAACAGCACAGGGCACCAGAAACACAAACATTTTCTTTGGCTTGATATCTAATGAACCAAATTCAGCTCCACTTCTTGTCTTCTTCAAGCACTGCTTTTATGAGACAGAATCCAAGGGATTTTGATACACAGGGGAGGGTTGCCTGTGGTGCCCAGGCTGGACCTCCTCCCTGCAGGGACTGCCCCCTGCCAAGGAAAAGGGGAATGCTGGGCTGCAAAATCCCTTTGATCTGAGTTTTACTGAAGATTAATTCTATGATTCATTTAAAAGCAGGCCAACATGTTTACACAGTGGGACATGACGTGTTTTGACACAGCTGAAGGACACAGAGCCTGGACCATGGTGTTACCCTGGAGGATGCAGTGGGCAACTGGAGCTCACTGGGCAACAGCCACTGCTGAAACCCACAGCATCACCCTGAAACCCACAGCATCATCCTGAAACACACAGCATCACCCTGAAACACACAGCATTACCCTGAAACACACAGCATCATCCTGAAACACACAGCATCATCCTGAAACACACAGCATTACCCTGAAACACACAGCATCACCCTGAAACACACAGCATCATCCTGAAACACACAGCATTATCCTGAAACACACAGCATCATCCTGAAACCCACAGCATCACCCTGAAACACACAGCATCATCCTGAAACACACAGCATTATCCTGAAACACACAGCATCACCCTGAAACACACAGCATCATCCTGAAACACACAGCATTATCCTGAAACACACAGCATTATCCTGAAACCCACAGCATCACCCTGAAACACACAGCATTACCCTGAAACACACAGCATCATCCTGAAACACACAGCATCACCCTGAAACACACACAGCATCACCCTGAAACACACAGCATCACCCTGAAACACACAGCATCATCCTGAAACACACAGCATTATCCTGAAACACACAGCATCACCCTGAAACACACAGCATCACCCTGAAACACACAGCATCACCCTGAACCACACAGCATCACCCTGAAACACACAGCATCATCCTGAAACACACAGCATCACCCTGAAACACACACAGCATCACCCTGAAACCCACAGCATCACCCTGAAACACACAGCATTATCCTGAAACCCACAGCATCATCCTCTGCCATTCTGGTACAGTGGGAGCCAAGTGAACAGCGCAGGATGTTGTTACAAGATAAACACCTCCTGCAAATATCTTGGCTTTGCCTGCGTTTATTTTTGTTAAAAGAGTTTGTCGTTGCCCAGCAGGAGACCATTCTGCTGTCCCATTCTGTTGACATTATCCCCCCACCATCCTCAGCTTCAATGCATCAGGGTGATTCTATGCTTTCTGTGATGTCCTGCCCTTCTCATTTAGAAAATGCACGGCTACACACAAACTTGCAAGTGTGCAAGCTTAGCTTGCATTTTTCACCAGTTACTTGCAACACTGAAGGTAATTATAGGTATTTATTTTTCAACTGGTTGTTCCATAAATACACTTTGCACAGAGCACAAAGACAAGAGAGCACATCAGAAGGAAAGGAGAACAGGAGAAAGGACAACACCAAGTGCAGTCCTGAAGGCAATGACTTTTTGCAGCATATTCTGATAGTCAATGTGTTGTTGAGAACACAGACATAAATCTTCTTCCTGCAGCTGGAGTTGATAATTTAATTCCTTACAGAACATCAATTACTTACATATTTTATTATGTATAATAAATGTAAATTATGTATGTAAGCATTAGCAATTATACTTCAAATACCAACCTTTAAGATGGCACCAGCCTATTTCAAGCCCATTATTACATGCAGTTAAGAAAGGAAGAACTTTATACTTAGAAACATCAAGGCAAGTTTTTCCTCAAGTTTTTCTTATGATTGATAAAAATGACAATTGAAGAGCTAACTATAACAAAAAAAAAGAAATTCCTTATAGGTATTGTATTATCTGAGGGCAAGGAGGAGAGCCCAGCTTGAACATCACAATGCTGCAGTCACATGTGGGTAAGTTTGTACCCATAATTAGCCATATTATATTCCCACCATGCTTGTTTGGGATGTTTGGTGTTTGGAGGATGAAGATTCAAGAACTCCATAATTTAAAATATTAAATTTGGACAACAATAATTGCTTTTCAACACCTAATCACTGTATGTAACTATTCCTTCCCTAAAGGAAAACACTTTGCATGTGATGGTGTGCTTACTCACTGTAATAACCTACACGAGTAGCTCAACTTTGCATTTTATGACTTTGCCTAAGCCTTGCTAAGTGATATTCAGAGGCAGAGTGGCCACAGAGGATATCTCATAGCGCAATAATGACTTTTTGGATTATTCTGCCACTGGATCCAGAGCCTTTAAGGAGCCTGCTGGCTTTCTCCAGACCATGGACAATAAAATGATACACAGTACTTGGAAAAACTCTCAGTCTTTCACACCAAAGGGACATTATACATTTTGCAGACATGAGTCACAAAGCTCCTTGCAATGATTGTGCACAGGATTCAGTGGGAGCAGCTCCACAGTTTGGGGCTGGTCCCTCTCATTTCAGGAGACTCATTTTGCCAGTGATGTGATTGGATATGCCTCAACTCTCTGCTGAGCTGCTCTAGTAGAGCTCCCTCAGTCGTGCAAGCTTTATATTTTTCTGCAGCCTCCCTGGTGTGTGAACTGCATTTGTTTACTCTGAACCCCAAGGCCCACATAAACATCTTTAAACTATTTTACTGCAAATGGAAAAGCAGCTCTGTTATTTGTTGCTAAATGTATATGGAGATCAATAAAGTATATGAGGGGAGAAATGTTTGAACATATTCATGGAAAATTCATAAATTAATTTATTCAACTAAGATGTGGGAAATTACTGCAGAGTGTGTTTTGGTTAAAGTGTTCCCCTGAGAATCCACTACTAGTATAATGATTCCCTCTTTATTGTCAGTGAATCTACAGCAATGTGTTTTGCATAAGCATTCACATTTGAGGGAGAAAGAAAATAGCTACATAAAATTTATTCCTAGCTATTTTATTCTTGTCTGTTAGTCTACAGCCTCCAGTCCCTGCTGGAGGAGAATCTAGATTTCTTTTTTTAATGATACAATAAAACAGTGCATCTCTGCCTTTATTCTGCCTTTCGACTTCTGGCAGCCAGGTTTTGATCTAACCTGTAAGCAAGTAATCCAGTGAAATAAATTACTGTGATCTTTCCTGCAAGGGTGTATATTTGACTACTGAATGTGTTCATGGATATCTTGGTACAGCCCAGCTCTGAAGAGCTTTGCATCCTGACACAAGCAACTCATGGATTTGCTTAAAATGCAGCCAGGTGCAGCAGCCCATCCGAGCCCTGGCAGCACCTTTCAGTGGCAGAGCAGTGCACTTGAGATGCCATTGCAGATGCCCCTGGGCCTGGGACATCTGGTGTGCCCAGCATTGCTGCTGCCCATGGGGCACAGAGAGGACACACAGAGCACCCCCAGTATCCTGGGCACCCCCCTGCAAACTCCAAGAGTGGGTGAGGGTAGAGCACTTTACCCAGGGATCCCTCAGGGGAGGCTCTCTGAGACCCTCTCTGTTCTTAGTGCATCAAATAATAGAGTATCCTGAACTGGAAGGAACTCATAAGGATCATCAAAGACCAGCTCCTGATTGATTCACGAGACAAATATCTATACGTGAAAATTTCCTGCAGTCACGCCAATACAGGAGAAAGTTTTAGGTTCCAAACTTCTGTTGCTTCTAGCACTAATTTAATATGAATTAAACAGGAGGGTATGTAGGAATTAGCAGACAATATACATGACAAAGATAAATATGAAATCTCATTTGAGAAAGAGTGAGCACTGAAACAGGAGGTTAAATTTTACAGTATACTAATTAAGTGTTAAACTCCTGAGATATTACATCTTATTAACTGCAGTGTCTCTAAACCTGTTGTTGAACAGTTCTTGCCTGGAAGACACTGCATTTTTAGCATCCTACAGCTTTTTACATTTTCACCAAGAATGATTTCAGCGCAGTGTTTGCTTTATGGTGCATCTTTTGTTCACTCACAATATGTCTCTTCGAAACTACACATACAAATAACAAAAGCTCATTATTTTCTACCTTATCTTTTACCCAGTGGCTGCCACAGGCAGAAGCTAAAATTTCCTAAAATTATAGCATGTATATATTTTTAGTCCAGAGTTTCTTGGTATCAGTAGTGTTTCCTACCTATCTGTCTTAGCAGATAATTAGAATCCATTGGAATTCAGACACCCCTTTGAGAGAAGCTGTTTGTTTACAAGCTTTACAGCAGTGCTTGCCTTTGCTTCCTTAGCTGGGACTCTTATCACTATTTTCTTTATAAGCCTCTGCTTCCAGTTTTCATCAGATGAAAAAAAAAATACAATATTTGGAACTCAGATCAAGTGTGGGTTTTTAAAAACTTGCCACAACAAAAAAAGGTTCAGTATCTTTTCTACAAATCCCAAAAGAAATGTCAGATGGTGCACTCCCATTGCATCCTGCTGGACACAAACATTAAATTTTAATGGAAATTCTCCAAACTTTTCAGGCTCTGTAAAACCTGAAATCCTGAAGTAAGGATTAAGAGACAGCAGTCAACCACATGAATTTGTGTTGATTAATAAAACAGACACTAATGTAAGTCTTGAGGTGAGTCTGAGATTCTGGGCTGAGGACAGGGCTGTGTGGTCCCTCAGCACTTCCCCTCCCTGCCCTGGGTTCTGCTGCCTCTTTGGTGCTTTGACAAGCAGAGCTCCCCTGTCCTGGTTGTTGGAAGGAGAAGGGCTGCCCTGGGACACAGCGCTGCAGGGTGGGCACTGAAAGTATGGGCCAAGCTCTGTCCCCAGGACTGACCATTTGGGCAGGCTTTGTGGTGGCATTAATGGCCATTCCATGGCCTCATCAACGCTGTTGGTAGCTGGTGCAGTCATCTCATTTCTCTGAGCACCCTTCTGCTCACAGAGTAAAGCTCCCCACTGCCAGGTGTCCTGCACGTGCACTGCTCCAGGGTGGGACTGGCTCGTGCTATGGCAACAAAAATAGAAGAGAGGCGGGAAAAAAAATATATATAATAAACCCCACCATTTTTTCCCTGTTAAAATAGCTACCAGGCAAGCATACAACACTTAATCTTTGCAATAAAAGCTGTACAAAGATATCTTAAAATCCTGGATCTCTAATTAGGAGCTATGTTCTCTTTATGAGAATACATAATTGGTGTTGATATTAATGGGAGTTATGCATGCATACCAGTGGTGGAATAAACTCTAATAAATACAACCAATCTATTGTGTAAATACATATTAAAACCTTATAAAAATGTGTGCTAACTCTAGCTTTGAACCAGATGTTACAACTGTTAGGGCTCAGAATTTCCCCTCTCTGCAAGGGGTGACCTTATTATACCTCAGGTAAACAACAAATATTTGGGAATGTCTCTCTCTGCACACTTAGCTGACAGGCTGGTGGTTCACAATCTGCTAGAAAACAAGAACAGCTTCCAGGTGGAGGTCAAGTAGAGACCCAGGTTCCAAGCCACTGATATTAAATGGGCTGAACAGATTTATGCAGCCAAATGCAGTAACACCAGAAGGTCTCACACAGCAAAGCTCCAGAAATTGGTACACAGAGCACAGCTCTGCCCTCTGCAATCCTGCAGCTCTAATGAGGGAGAGCTGCAGGACTTTGCCCTCTGAGTAAAATTACCAGGGAACAGAAGGAAAGCATGAGACCTCAGCAATCTTTAAATACCAGGATAAGTCAGGCAGGCACATCAGCAACTGCATGTGCTCCAAGCACATGACTCAGGTCCTTAAGATTAGAATTGCCAGGTTTTAGATTTTAAAATGTAAGAATAGCTTTTTAATTATTAAAAAAATTAGCTGCTTTCTTTGTTAGATCCTAGCCATATACAATCAGAAAGTTACATGTGTTTCATTATTACAGCGTAAGTTCAAACTGTGAAGAACCATCTTCAGAGCAACAGGAAAGTCAGAAGGTTCATCTTCCAAGAAGAAACAATTGATTCCTGGGCTTCAGAAAAGAACAAGCTGAGTTGCAATTGGCAGCAATCATGCAATTCAGTATGGCATTAATTGCATATTTTGTGGTTCTCCATTATAATTATAACTGTACACTCCTCTCTAAAAATAGCCTTCAACTTCTCAGGAAGAGGAGAACAGAAGGAGCTCCTTCTTTTCATCAGCTAAAAACAAAGAGTGATTTTAGAAAATATAGAGCTTGATTGCTCTGTAGAGGGTCAGCTCTGCTCCTAAGCAGAGTCCATGACTCAATAAATAAATAAATAAAGAAATTAAAAAAAATAATAATTCATAAGGTAAATATTGAAGACTTTATTAAAAAAAGAAAAAAGAACCAAAGTCACATTTTCCAAAGTGACTGATGGTTGAAGAGTTGGTAGGATGACTGCTTGTAGGCATGTTGAACCATCTCAGTGTTTGACTGGCAGGGCTGCAAACGAAGCAAATGATCATGTACTCGTGTTGCTGCAAACTGCCCTTACAGACAGAGCAGAATCAGCTAATTTGGGGACTTCCGGACAGACCACTGAAGCACAAAATTCTGTTTTAATACAAAACATGTTGCCCCAAGAAACAAGTGGCAATCAACTCAATGTGAAGCAGAAAATTTAAAAAAATACAGTTGATTTCATGAGCTAGATGATATGGCCTTCAAGGTCACAATACTGGATGTGTAGGTGAAGGACATTCAAGGGACCATTTATTAATGCAATGTGACAATGAAAACAAATGGTTCCCCATCTATGAACAAGCAGGAAAATACCAAAATCTACTGCATCATAAAAAAATTGAACTTGTTTTTATTAGTAATTTTGATGCCAGTTCTGGAAATACCTAGGTCAAGGGGTGTGTGTGGGCATATCTCAGTTGGTTTATCATCTTGTAAGAAATTTGGGTCCTTACTGGAGAAGAACAGACCAAACAGAGCTGAAACTTGACAGAAGAATCAATTCATAAGCTGAAACATTTGTGCAATGCTGATTTCAGCTCTTCCTTCACTGGCTGATGAGATCATGATGAGTTAAATGGGAAATGAAGACAAAGCTAAATAGGAAATGAAGACAAAGCACTTTGGTCCCTTATATAAATAAAGACACTCCTCCTCCCTTCTCGCTGAGACTTAACACAAAGCACCAGCCAGGCTTAAATCTGCAAACAACCCTGCTCTCCTCCCATCTTCCTCCTGTTACATACCATGCAAAGGCTATGGCACTTTGATTTTGGAGACAATTTTTGAGTACCAAGGTCATGCTCACACCCTGGGCTGTACCAGCTGGTTCTTGTGCACAAATGCAGTTGAGGTACTGAGGAGATGACGAACAGTCACCCAATCCCATATTCTATACTCTGTATTCAGTCACAAAAGCTTTTCCTGTTGTTAAATGTCTACTCTGCTGTCTCCCTGCAGGATTTGCATGACAGGTCACTGATGATGAGCATTTCCTAGTTGCACATGGGAGTTTTTGCTTTCCAGTACACTAGTCTGCTGTATCTCAAGACATGTACTTTAAAAATCACTTTCCTACCTACTGCATTTGTTTTCTTTCATTTCTAGATTTATATTGCACTGCTTTTGTCTCTATGAAATTATTCCCTATTCTAACTCCTTATAATCATGAGCTGAGAGTTCATAGCTAATAGCACTATTCAGAGTGGAACGAAGCTACTTTTTTTCCCCCCTTTAATAGACCAAAGCCATCTTAGATTAAAAGTAAAGAAAATCACAGAAAAACAATTGGAGATTTGGAGTGATCGATGCTGCTTGAAATGTACTTGCCATGTAATTGAGATGCATTCTCATTCTCATTCTGCAGCCATTTACCGATCACACGAGAATGATGATTTGTCATTTTTACTTGCTTCAAATTACTAAAGGCAATTTAATATCTCTCATGGAGACAACACATCAGATAACAGGAACATAATCAAGAGGTAACGATCTGTGGCTCTGTGCACACACTGATGCTCCTGTTACCAGCTAAACAACCACCTGCATATGGCAGAGAGAAGGAACGCCAGACATTCAGATCCCCAAGCACAGGGTCTCCACCCAGTCAATCACATTATAAACACAGCAATTTAGTTATGCCAGGTGACTACACCAATTCAGATGAGGCAATGCTCCATCTACACAGTCATTCCTATACCCATCTGTCCATACCTGGACCAAAAGCAGCAGCTGGTGACCACTATAAAGGGTAGGCATGCTCCCTGAAGGCTCTTAGGCAATTGGTATGATGGCAGTATCTTAGCATCCCAAAAATCTATCAACTCTCCCTATCAATCAGTAATAGCAAAGTATTTAGTACTATATTTACAGTTACTTTTGGGATATCTGATGCCCTACAGGATGTGATTGGGGGTGGGATTCTGACCACTTATGACTGTATGGACTGAATATCAGGAAGAGTCTGGATAAGTCCTGATATAGGACTTCTGTATGAAAAAAGAGAGGCCAAAGCTCTGTTTGAACTAGAAATGGCAACTTCTGTAAAAGATAATAAGAAATGGTTTTACAAATATGTTAAAGGTAAAAATGGTAAAGTAGGTCCAGCCTTTGTTCCTTACTGGATGAGGGAGGAAAATTAGTAACTGCAGATGAGGAGAAGGTGGAAGTGCTTAACGCCTTCTTTGCCTCGGTCTTTAGTGGGAAGACAGCTTGTCCTCTGGATAGGTGTCCTTCTGGGATGGTAGATGGTGTCAGGGAGCAGAATGGTCTCCTGGTTATCCAGGAGGAGGCAGTCAGGAAACTGCTGAGCAGTTCAGATGTTCATGAATCTATGGGCCCAGATGGATCCATCCCAGGGTGATGAGGGAGCTGCCAGATAAGCTTGCAAAGCCTCTCTCCATCATTTACCAACAGTCCTGGGACTCTGGTGAGGTTCCAGATGAAGCTGACCAGTGTGACACCCACTCACAAACGGGAGGGGAGGAGGATCCTGGTAATTATAGGTCAGTTAGCCTGACCTCAGTGCCTGGTAAGGTTGTGGAACAGTTTATACTGAGTGTTATCATGCAGCACTTAGAGGATGGCCAGGGTATCAGACTCAGCCAGCAGGGGTTTAGGAGGGCTAGGTCATGTTTGGCCAACCTGATCTCCTTTTATGACCAAGTGACCCGCCTGGTGGATGCAGGAAAGGCTGTGGATGTTGTGTACCTGGACTTCAGCAAGGCCTTTGACACTGCCTCCCACAGCATTCCCTGGAAAAGCTGGCAGCCCATGGCTTGGACAGGAGCACTCTGTGCTGGGTTAGGAGCTGGCTGGATGGCCAGGCCCAGAGAGTGATGCTGAATGGTTCTGCATCCAGCTGGGGACCAGTCACCAGTGGTGTCCCTCAGGGGTCTGTGCTGGGGCTAGTCCTGTTCAATATTTTTATTGATGACATGGATGAGGGTATTGAGTCCTTCATTAGTAAATTTGCAGATGACACTAAACTGGGAGCATGTATTGATCTATTGGAAGTTAGGAGGGCTCTGCAGAGAGGCCTGGAATGGTTGGATGGATGGGCAGAGTCCAATGAGATGAAGTTTAATAAATCCAAATGCCAAGTCCTGCATTTTGGCCACAATAACCCCCTGCAGCATTATAGGCTGGGGATGGTGTGGCTGGACAGTGCCCAGGCAGAAAGGAACCTGGAGGTACTGGTGAACAGCCAGCTCAACATGAACCAGCAGTGTGTCCTGGTGGCCAAGGCCAATGGCATCCTGGCCTGGATCAGGAATGGTGTGGCCAGCAGGAGCAGGGAGGTCATTCTTCCCCTGTACTCAGTACTGGTGAGGCCACACCTTGAGTGCTGTGTCCAGTTCTGGCCCCTCAGTTTAGGGAGGACGTTGAGACACTTGAGCACGTCCAGAGGAGGCAACGAGGCTGGTGGGGGGCTTGGAACACAAGCCCTGTAAGGAGTGGCTGAGGGAGCTGGGGCTGTTCAGCCTGGAGAAAAGGAGACTCAGAGGTGACCTTATCACTTTTTAGAAGTCCCTGAAAGGTGGCTGTGGTCAGGTGGGGTTGGTTTCTTTCACCAGGCAGCACTGACAGAATGAGAGGACACAGTCTCAAGCTGTGCCAGGGGAGATACAGGTGGGATATTAGGAAAAAGTTTTTCACAGAAAGAGTGATCAAGTACTGGAATTGTCTGCCTGGGGAGGTGGTGGAGTCACCATCCCTGGATGTGTTTAAGAAAGACTGGATGTGGCACTGGGTGCCATGGTCTAGTTGAGGTGTTAGGGCATGGGCTGGACTTGATGATATTGAAGGTCTCTTCCAACCCAGTCATTCTGTGAATTCTGTGATTCTGTGATAGTATCAGGATAAGCTCAACCCTCTCTCCAATACATCTAAGTTTACAAATCAAAGTTGAAGAAAGTTGCTACTACACCTGCTTCCCCTCTTGAAATTTTGGTGAATTAGTCTTGAATTTGTTCTATGCTGCTCATTTCTTCTCTAGCAACCTTGCCACAAATACTGAGTAGCAGCTGAAGTGCTGTTTTGCCCATTTCTGTTCAAGACCAGGTTGGATGTGGCTCTGGTCTAGTGAAAGGTGTCCCCATCCATGGAAGGGTTAGAACAAGATGCTCTTTAAATTCCCTTACATCCCAAATCATCCAATGACTTTGTGGTCACAAAGTTTTGTGTTTTCCAGGGCCCATGTTATAAAATTATTGGGGAGAAGGTGAAAATATCTAGAAACATCTCATAATCCGTATGGACAAACGTCTGGGGGGCTCCCAGGAGAGACAGAGAACAGAGGTCAGACCAAATGCTGTACTCTGGGCTTCAGAGCTTGTACATCCTGCACTAGCAAGTATTTCTTAGAACTCACTGTACTTCTTTATGGATAATGGTGGGGGAAAAGGTACAGTAAAAGAGCACCCTGGCTTGTTTGACAACTTGGTGGTGCAGTAAGCAGCAAATTTAGGAGTACACTTGTGCTGCCAGTCATAGGCCAATCATACCATCATGTCCTGAAGTCCCTCTGCAAACCTGGAAACATCAGTTTTGCCAGCATGCATGTTTGGTTTTGAAACGTGTCATCTTTTTCTAATCAAACTTTGCATGCGAGAGGTAAAAGACAGTCTGAGTTTTTCTGTTCCCAAGTAGCTCCTTACTCCCTGACAATAGATTTCAGGAAGCCAATCCTCTTCTCTAGAATAGTTATCCCAGCCTATTCATTACACCTATTAGATGAGCTAGTTCACAGTAGGTTTGCCCCAGTTTCACTGAGCATGATGTGGCCCCAGCAGTGTTAATTCCTTGTTACAGATGTATGAAATGTACAGCATCCAGCAAACTTTCATGTCTCAGAGAGAGATTTTGTCTGTTGATTACAGACAGGGCAAATCTGAAGTGTAAGTACAAATATTAAATATTCAGTATCCTGCTCTGGTTGCTTTCAGACTAGCAACAAGACTGAAATCCTAAGAATGCCAGTCTGCTTTTTAATTGACTTCTCAGAATTTTTATTTTGTAATCAAAACAAAAGCCAAATTGAATCTCCAATACTAAGAGAAGCGTTGAAACAAAACATTTGACAGTTACTAGCAAAGAAGCTTTAGGAATGTCTTTTGGAGCATAGCAACCAAGGGAGAGTAAGCAGGCTTAAGCTTTGAAGTTAAAGCTTTCAGGAACGTTTCTGATTTCTAAAGAACACAATAGAAACAACAAGAAACTGAAAAAAAATAGGAAAAAACAAACCCCAGTCCTAGTCCAATGCTCACTGAATGGTCTTGCTGTGAAAGACACCCATACAAAGGAAGCAGAATTAGTCTGTTTGCTCAGAAATCAAGTAACCACAGCTAATCCTTTTGCAGTATTATCCTGTTTTGGCCTTTAATAAATCTGCTTTAAATTAAAGATGTACCCAAGCCAACAAACACCTCCTTTGATGTTTCAAATGGCTCAAATAAGCTGTTTGCTAGGAAAAGCTCAAAATATGAATCCTGAAACTAAAAAAAAAATAAAAGTCCTTCTCCTATGCGACAAGGCTGGCACCTCTCAGGAAAGTCAGAGATCATTTAAGACCACAATTTGGAAGCACCTCAGGCATTGGTCCCTCTCAAGCCCATGCATTAGGGGAAAAAAAATCCTGGAATATGTGTCCCTTACAAGCCAGTTGCCCAAAAGCAGCTAATCACCTTTTTGTTTTTTTACAACCATTACATCGCATGCTGGAATACAGGAATAAGGAATTTTACAGGTTAACTGAATGCAGGCATAGAGCTTGGAACAAGCGAGGTAACTAAATTACTGCAAATGATATTTGTATTTAAGCTTGTATAATGAGCTGCAAGTTGGCACAATAAACTCTAAGATGTTCTTGTTTTCCTGTCGAGAACACAACTTTCAGAGCTTGAACTGTATCAGATGACTCACCACGTAAAGAACAATTTTCTCCTGTTTTGACCTTGACTACAGAAAGGATTTTTAAAATAATACTGTTTTTACACACCAAATGTACAACAGGCAAGTGGAACTAACACCAGCAGCAATCAGGCTGTCCTCAGTGCAGGAGTGTGTGTAATTGATGGGTTTTTAAGCTCCGACTGTCACATGCCAATTTGTTTGATTTGGCAGTCACAACTGTGATTCTAATCAAGTTAGAAAAGCAGACCTGTGATTACCATCATCAAGATTGGTAGCTTTCCCAAAAAGAATTTGCAATCCTCACTTATTGCTTACTTCCTTTCGAAGGGCATGTTCTTGCCCAAAAGCATTCGCGGCACGGGGCAGGTCGCCAGCCACAGGCAGCTCAAGGACACAGAGCTGCTCAAACTTTGTTGCTTTATGTTTTGATCATCCCCTTCAGTGAAAATTGTTGCAGGTTTAGGGACAGGCATGGGAACTTCTGGGAATTTCCCATAAGCCATATAAAAATGCGGGTTCTGGAGGTGTCAGGGTTAAGTGTAAGGAAGCCAAAGGCTGCCCTGTCCCATGCCCTCCTCAGTCCTCTGAGTAACTGGGCTGGCTGAACAAGGGTAGTGGTGGGAGAAAGCAGCAGCTACAAACCAGCACCCACTCTCACCAGGATGTGACCCAGATACTGGCCTTCATTTCCACTTTTCCTTCTGCCATTCTCAGCCATGAGACCTTGATCATACAGGCAGATACTGAATCCTTTTCCCTTCCAAGCATGCAGGCTGACTCATCTCAAAACATTTTTTGGCAAAATAAATCAACCCACCTTCTAGGTCTTCTGCACTATGAACTGACAGAAAGCACTGGGTATTACCAAAGGAGGGAATTGTTCAAAATATTTTTAATTTCATTCACTGCAGAATAAGTAAATACCACTGTTTAAGACAAGCCAAATTACAACTTACTTTGCTTCCATGTAGTTTTCATCTATGAATTATTTTCCTTCTTGCTGCCTTCTGAATTCTCATTAACCTTTATGTCAGGAATGCATTAAACATGTCCTGTTAACTCGACATGTTTTTCAAGAAATCTGACATGGAGATGACAAACGATCATGTGAAAAAAAATCCTCTAGTTTAATGAAGCACATAATAAGAAACACAAAATTCTAGTTTACAACATGTTTTGTTTCAGTTTTGCTACTCCAGTGAGTTCAAAAGTGACACTGTCTGAATAGCACTGGCATCTGTCCCCAAGGGAGCAGAAGAAAAGGTCATGGACTTTGAAGAAATCTTGCAGAACTTCCTCCAAAGCTTTAGCATTTTTGTAATTCTAATACAATATTTTATGGCATATATATCTCCTAAATATAACCCTTTATGAGTAACATACTACTTTTACCACAGGTCAGGGCAGTAAATTTCTTAAAAAACTCTATAACTTTGTGGGCATTTCTAATGAGAAGACACAACCTTGATGCAATACAAGGAATAAACATTTGTATTCAAGTAGGTTTTTTGTGTGAGAAAAATTGCATGTTCTATAAACACCAGAAAATACTTGTTAATCCTTAAAAAAACCCCAAAGTTGTTTAATTGACTAGAATGATTAATTGCCTGATGTACTACATCTATCCTCCTAAATATTAATTTGAAAAATATTCAGTAAGACAATTATGCAATAAAATTACCATTTATATGACTCTTTTCATCCACAAAGGCATCCAAGCCCTGTGTAAGTATAAAGGTATAAAGACACAGTACTGCTCAAGTGCAGCCAATCCTGCAGCAGGAAATATCAAATGCTTTGCACCAGCAGAAAATATAATGGGATGTTCGAAGGGAGCGATGCTATTTAAATCCAGAGAGATGACAACACCCAATTAACCAGATAAGAGTACTAAACCTGCTCTCAAATACAGGGTTTCTTTTCAGACTTTTGTTTATTTCCCAGCTGCTGAAAATTAAGTCTCATAAGGCAGCTTTGCTTTTCTTAAATACCTCTCTTGACCAAGCAAAATAGTGCTCAGACTCTGTGTCAGATGCCCAGAGATGCCTTGTCAGAATCCACTGCTTGCTTTAAATGTAAATCAACCAACATGTCAACATTCTTCACAAACCCATGGTTTTCAGACTGCTGGATGGGTTCTTGGCAGGCCTGAAGCTTGTGCCTGCATTAATTCAGCATGGCAGTGAATGGCACTAGGACTGGTAATAAAACTGTTGTCTCCTAGCAAAAGGAATGGTTGGAACCAAACAATTTCAAGTTGGAAAAGCCCGTGAGCCACAAATTCTGTGAAAGCTGCCCCTAAGCCTTACAGCTGAATTGCTACAGGAGTTTTAGAAAAGTTTCCCCCCTCCCTTCTGCCAACAGTTGCACATAACGAACCACACAGGTCAAAACTCCTCAGTTTTTCTCTATTTAACATACCAACGTAAAATCCAACAATTTTACTTGAAGAAAATCATAAAGTAGAACTGTAGCGTGAGTCATAGTCTGGACATCAGCAAAATTACTAAATATTGGGGCTAATATATTCTCACTCTCCATATGGCCAATGGGAAGATGAGGTTTGTGGCATAAATCTTTTTATTTGCCAGTATAAATCCATCAAGCATGAGTGAAACTTATTAGCAAAACTTAGATGTTATCTCCCAAAGAACTCTAAGGCTCCAAAAGATTAAAAATGCTTTCCTGCCATGACAAGTACAATGACTTCATTAATATTAGTAGACCCTTTGGCACTGGAAAATGCCATCTATTTCTTCTTCTGTGTAATATTACAGGACTGAACAAAAAAGAACACAAGAATGTTGCTGCTAAACTTTACCCCCACAAAAGGCTAAGTAAAACTGCAGTTTGAAGTCATATTTTAGTGCTTCAGAAGTCCATGAAAAACATTGGAAAAATTAATTTACCCTTTTGAAGGAGATTCAGCCCATTAGACTAAATTTTTTTTTCCCCTAAAATATAAACAGTTCAAGAACCAAAGATCTAGCTAGACAATGAGTATTTTTCACATAGTATCAAACAACCAGTTACACACCATTGATATTTGAACTGCTTTCGTCTGCAAGAGATTTATTTAAATACCCTTTGAAAGAGCCGTTTCCTAGAATAACACAGCAAAGCTCTCATGTCTAGTACTGTCCATTTTGTTGACCAGTTAGCTACTCATTTATTGGTGTGTGCACTTATCCCCCATTTATGTGAATGTTCCATTTGTTCCAAATGGCTGAGCTCAAAGCTGGTTGCAGCTGCTTGTGATGTTCCAGACAAAACCTTCCTTCTTCCCCCCTCACAGGTCTGCAGCATTCCTGAATGCCCTTAAATAGAACTCAGAAATAACATTTCTAAATGACAATTCATCACCTCCTCTGCAGATTGTATTTCAAATTCCTACTGAAGCCTCACCAAATTCAGAGATGACTGTTTTTTTTCTGGAACCAGTTTATTGAGTTTTTCTATATTGAGCCTCAAAATTAACTCTTGCAGTAGAAGAAAATCTGTGTGTGGCTTCTGCCACAGTACCCGAACAGCCAAGGATGCCACTTTTGAAATGGAAGGACTTGAGGTATCTTTGTCCAAGTCCTGCTTTTACAATTGAAACTTCAAGCTCAGCATTAGTGCCTGCTCAGAGGAGAGGCTGGAAAATTGGGTCCTAGAGGCAGCACTGGCCAATCACTGCAAAGTGCCTTGGACAGACACTACAGACTTGCCTTTGTCATCTGGGTTTGGAAAAGGTCCAACACTCCAAAGAACCAAGGAAAGTGAGGCCAGTCCAGCTGATAACTGATGGCAGCTCAGAATTAATGCCCACAATGACTGATAACAAGTGCCCAAATGACGTTTGATCTGCCCAACCTGCAGACATTTAATGCCTGAAACAGATGCTTAATTCTCAGGCGGGGTTTCTACATGATTCCCAAACTTCTGACTCATTCCCTCACAGCACTCCTTGTATTTCCTTTGCACTGGTGCCAGAAGGACCAACTTCAGCACTTGACACTTCACTTGCCATTTTTGCAGTGATATTTTTCTCTTGAACATTATGGAGACTGAGTATTTTGATAGGTCAACATATCTTCTTGCTGAAGATAGAAGCATAAATTGACCTATTTTAGGTGTTCACAATCAATAGGATGCATATATACACATGTTGAAGAATTAATTATATTAAAATGTTGAAAATAATGTAAAAATTTTGATTGACAGTATTTGATACACTGACTGAAGGTGCTATGAGAAAAATATCAGAAATAAAGAGTTGCTGTGTTGCTTTAAATCAATCACTTAATGACTGTAGAGTTCATGTTTGCAGCACCCACTTGTTTGCCCTGGAGAGCCTGGCAGGGGCTTTGAGCCCTTACT
This sequence comes from Catharus ustulatus, assembly GCF_009819885.2. Lineage (NCBI taxonomy): Eukaryota > Metazoa > Chordata > Aves > Passeriformes > Turdidae > Catharus > Catharus ustulatus. The sequence continues at coordinate 10,869,087 of NC_046235.1, read as the reverse complement.
GCCATGGAGAGGCATTTAACAAGTCAGTGAGAATTGGCCTCCATCCTTCAGGAAAGGCACCAGCCCCTTCTCAATCTGACCACAGCTTGGACAGCCAGATGGGTGAAAGCCTCATCGCTCTCACACATCCTCCTGCTCTCGGTGTCTCATCTCAGCAGGGAGGGCTCCCCTCATCAAGGTGCTGAGAAGGAGACATGATCAGGATCATTTGGTTTAAAAATGAGATGAGAATGGGTGAAGTGTGCTGTCAGACTGATGCTGAAGGACTACAGCAGTGTGCAGAAGGCAACTGCAGCCCTGTGCACAGGATCACCAAGGAAATCCATCCCCGAGCAATGCCCAGGCTGACGGCTGGAAACTGAGGGGACGTGACGGATTTGCACAACTCCCTCGATGGAAAAAACATTTAATTTAAGAAAGATTAGATTGTCACAATTGCCCCTGACAAGAGTGCCTGTCTAGCAAGGCCTTGAGCCTATATTTTGGGTAAGAACTATGCTTTAGCCAAGACCTTAAAAATATTCACAATACAGGCTGTCACCAGTGCTACATTTCCTTGTCACTCTTTAAGTGTGACTGATTTGCCAAGATCAAGACTAAATTCACAATCAGCGGCAAGGGCACCCAACATGAATTATAAAACTGCCTTTCCTTCCTGGCCTCCTGGATATGCTAAGGAAAATGCTTTCCCTGCATTCATTGCTGCTTTTTATACCCACAGCATATCCTCTGTGTAATGATGCTCGGCTCATCCCACAGTTTTCAACCAGCTCCCACAGCGAAGATGATGCTCAGTAAGAGGGAAGCATTTGGCTATTAAACATAAAACCTGTATTAAAAAATGTTTTGATTTTATAGCCAAGTGTCTTGTGCCTGACATGAAATGAAAATAGAGGTGGGGGTAGAAGTGGAGACAATTTTTTGATAATTTTTAGCACTGAGAGAAATGGCTGGTTGTTTAGTGCAGCTCTGAGGAGGCTGGGGCAGGGCCTGGGCTGACTCCATTTACAGATACAGATCCTGTTCAAAATAAAGAGAGAAAAGAAAAACCAAAATCAAGAGGAGCACCTGATTAGAGGGAAGCAGGAATAAGAAAAGACCTTTCCTTTCTCTTCACTGTCTCAAAATTATGCAAGCAGAGGTGAAACTGAAGTCACTAAAACTTAAACCATGCATCCAGAAGAGCCTGTCAGGAAAGTCAAAGGATGAGCTTTTTAAATTTGTAAAAGTGGCATCCTGGAGCTGAACAGAAGCAGGGAAATGACTGTTGACAGAGAGGAAACAAAAGGCTTGGAGCATGTCAGACTTAGGTGGCAACTGATTCTCTCCTTAACCCAGGATACAGCCCAAAGATAAAGTTGTAAAATAAGGAAGCCAGAGAAGAACAATGAACAGAAAACTCCAGACAGTGCTCCCAGCTCCTACAGTGACAGATAATGTCTTGAGCATATTAGTAAAGCAATAAATCCCACAGAGTGATCTGCCACCCTTAAAGCACAGTGTATGCTTAGTCTTGAGGATTTTTGCCCAAGGGAAGAAAATACTGGAGTTCCAGTGTCAGCCTGCATCTCAGATTCTCTTCCAAAGGTAGCTGTAAGTGGGTCACTCAATTTACTGTTAGACTGCAAGATAAAATGCTGAAGTTGCAGTGTCTTCTCTGAAGAAGAATTACATGGTGACAGTTTAGATACTGATGAACCGGGTTTTACTGTGGAGATCACATCATTGTGGAGATGACTGTGGGTAATGCAGAAAGCTTTCTTCTAAGTCACTTCACAGAAGTTTTTAAGCTTCAGTGCTTTGAAAGTCACAAGACTTACTCCAGGTTTTTACATTCTGTGCTGTGGGCCCACTCACACAGAGGACACAGAAAAGTTTACGAGAATACATTAAGAGAAACACGAATTCAAAAGACTTCCCATTAAAGAAAATGGAAACAATGACAAAAACTAGATTTAGAGTAAATTTTTAGATTAGTTATAAAGAGAAGAAAAATCCCAACTTTACAGCAACTGTCTACTTACAGAAAAGAAATGCTCTAAGTTAAACCAATAGAAAACCAGAATGAATGAGATTTAATGTTGAAATACCAGGAAACTATTGCTGACCATTATTCAAATGCTGTGTTGCCTGTGGGGTTGTTTCATACAGACATATATGGAGAATTCTTCTCACATGACTTTTCCAGCCAATACAATTGCTATTCTTTGGTCACAGATCAGCCTGGATGTTGCTCAAGATGACCTCCTACTATTTTGTGGTTATGATTTATATCTGAAAACTGTTCTAACGGAATCAACAGAGGTGAAATTTAGATAATAATGCCAAATTTATCACCACAGTATGATTCACACTCACCTGTAAATCTATGAGAATTTTTCACCCTTCATGCCTGATTTACAGCTATTGCCTCATGTAAACCCCTATATCATTCATACTTTATCACTGCAGTGACCTGATAAAGCTGACTAAAAACCTAACAAACTTATCAACCTGTATTTCACCATCAATGAGCAAATCCATGGCAAATACCCCTGGAATCACAGCATTACCTTCATAGTGGTGCATTGGGCACTTTTAGAGTCTCAGTTTATGGCTCCAACCAACAGCCTTTGTGCCCCAAAAATCCTGACTGCCTTTTCTGCTAATTGCACAGAGCTAATTGAATAATGGCAAGAGAACATCTTCTGTTAATGTATTTTTTGATGCTGTGAGCTCTTAGCCAGATGGAAGCTGTTTACTGCAGATCATATTCAGGTATTCTTAATCCTAGCCTCTTGTTGCAGGCATTGATTTGTATATTATTCATTTTAGCAATCTATTATTTATCTAATATTTCATTGTGTTTGACAGCAAAAACTATCTCTGTGTATGACCACATAAGCTCACAACATTCTTGGTCCATAAACGCCCCCTGAATTAATCTTTACCTGTCTTATTTCCTAGTTTCATTTCCCAAGGAACAGCTTCTTTTTATTTTTATAGACACTATATGGTCCAAAGAAACAGCTAAGTGAAAACATAACAGTTAACTGCCCTCAGCCTGCAGCCCATATCTTCTGGCATCACCAGGAACACTTAGAGCTGCAAGACTGGATTCAGTTGCTGCTGTAAGTAAAATTATTGTTGCAAAGAAAGTACACAAACATCTCTGAAGACTGAAGTGTCCTCACCTGACCCCTTTGTTAAGCACCAGCATCTACACAACAGCTCTAGCAAAAGCTCTGATATCCCATCAAACCCAAACCAGACGTGCATGTGAAAACCCAAAAAGGTTGCTTGTGCCTTCCCTTGTGGATGGGTGCAGAGTCCCACTCCAGCTGTGATGCAGAGGTGCTGGCAGTTCCAGGGTCTGGCAAGATCAACTGGTTAAAGCCTGTTGGATTAGGCACACTGACAACTCTCAGCAGGTCAAAACCGAGCATGCTGTGCCTGAAGGGTTAAGGGTTGACACACCCCTGGCCACCACACATGGTGGTGCCTCCTGCAGGACCCCAAATCTTCACTCTGTCTCCTGTTCAGCCCATTTCACCTCTGGCTGGTGACATTCTTTGCCTCCCACCCAGAGCCATCACCTGGGAGAGTTGCCTCACAGAAGGCAAAATGTATGTCAAAATGCAAGTCTGAGTGCCTGCAGGTGATGTCACTCTGTCTGGAAATATGGGATCAGGCCTATCAGGCAAGTGCTCAAACCAAATACAACAGGATTTAGAACATGCTTTCAGATTTAAGGAAAAGTGCAGTCTTTAAATTACTGGTCTAGAATTTACTGGCTTAAAAAGAAAGACCTTAAGGCATCCCATCAAAGAGTTATATAACTCAAAAGGGTTTTCCTTGCTCAGTGTTGCTTGTGCAAGATAGATTTAAGTAATAAAACATACTTCTGGCCCTAACCCTTCTACATAAGCTTTATGATGACAGATTTCAGATTTGAAAATAGAAGTCTTCATACAGGCTAGCATTCCTCTTCTATCCCCTCACAGAAGCTTTGACCAGTCATTTTCTACTGTTTATTTATTTTTTGAAAAACTTTTAATACCAATTTCAGCTGGAGTTGGTCATGATGTGCATCATCAGATGGTGCCAGGTTTGGTCGCCAGCTCAAACCAGAGCCTACCCCAGCCTAGTGCAGCAGAGCAGCTGAAAGAGCCTTTCATTTCAGTCTCCCTGAAATTTAAATTGGCTACATTCTCATTGGTAAATATCTTCAATTCACACAGTTTGTTGCAGCAATCACCACCTGGGTGGCAGATGCCTCTGACATATCTCTCTTGAGAATGTTAAACACAGAGAGTTTTAGAATTGGAATTTCCAGCAAGCAGCTTTTCAGTGGTGTGAAAGGCAAGAGAGTCCTGAAAATACTTGAAATTCTGAAGTTAAGAGGAAAAAAATCCATTAACAAGTTGAAGACTTTATCTATAGGAAGCTTTTAAAAGTTTATCTAATCTAACTGGTATTTAATAAGACAGTTTTTTTCAAACAGTGCATCCACAGTCCCCAGTAAGAACTCATGTGAATGAAATTAATTATTTTGTACTTTCTGCAGATTTCGATTTGACATTTTTAGATATCCTGCTTGAAATGTGAAGATAGTCCTGGTGTTGATTTTGCCTGGTAATGATATCCTTTCCACAGATAATTAATCTCATTGATTAATTGGATTTGTTACTTCTGGAGAGGCAGCTAAAAGAAGTAGGTAACAATTTGTGCCAGTTTTATTTGTGGACTTCCATTTACAAGTCTATTAGAGTTAGGTCAATATCAAAAAGTGGCCCACAAAACCCAAGAACTGGCCGTTGATTATGACCTGTGTCAAGAAGTCATGCAGGTTAATTCTGCACTATATCAAAACATGACTGCAGGTGTGAGAACACCATTGGTTTTAGAAGCTAAATAAGTGATTATACAGTGATTATTTGAGGTTTAAATAAGTGATTATTTGAGGTACAAAACATGTTGAGACACAATCAGTTTTTTAGTATTCTATTTATTTCACTGGCAGATCCTCTCATTCCCATGTGCTACTGTTGGCTATAAAAATATAATGATCTCCATGCTTGGATATCCTCTCACAGCAAAGCACTTGGCACCTGCACGTGCCCAAATTCAAGGTGCTGTGCCCTGCCCCAGCCTCCAAAGGGAGCTGCAAAGTGAGGGGAGAGCATCCCACACTCCATGGGGGAGCTGCTTCAAGGATGTAATTTTGTTTGGATCTGCTACTGGAAATTCAACTATGGGCTTCAAGTCTTCAGATCTGATCTCTACCTTAAGCTTGATGGAGAGAGAGAGAGCTACTGCAGCACAGTCACAGCCAAACCAGGTTTTTATGGACATTATGCTGTGTCATTCCAAGCCAGGCAGGTGTGAGAAAGATGTGCTTTACCACATGTGGGAGAAGGACAGCTACTGACTTACTAAAAATAGCCAGATTCCACCTCTCCAGTCAGCTGGAACTAACCTAACACTTCAGTTAACTTGTGTATAATGGAGAAAAGTAAACCCCAAAAGATTCACCTAAAACCAAATAGTACATTGTGGAAGACAAGATACATTACATGGTGTGATTACATGTCTGCACAAAAAGGAATTCTGTGTCTCAACATAAAATATTAAGACTGCAGGCCAATTTTCAAGAACCATGAGGTGCACAGCTGCAGACAGTCATGCAAGAATAGGACAAAAATATTCCCCTGCTGATTGAGCCCCATCAGGAGTTTCAGTTCACCCTCAAGAGCTCAGGCAGGGGTGGATATAATTTGCAGGAGAGACAATCCAGCAGGGAGAATTTGTGTGCTGCTGCTGCCATGTAGTGCCCCAGGACATGAGAACTCTTTGCAGAGGTCCTGCAGGGTTAACTCTGCCAGGCTGGGCAGAAACCCAGATTAGAGCTGCATCCTACAGGAGTTTCCTGTCTTTTCCATCCTATACAGGAATTGGAAGAGACAGCTTGAATAACTTTGCCATCTCCCCTCTGAAAGCCTCTGCTATTCTATTAATAATGCCTTACATTTTAAAGCTCGTTCTTGTCATGCAATGCAGATGAACACAGGGCTGTGGCTACTGAAGAAAGCCACCACCATCTCCATTCAGCTGCTGAACTTTCTAAAGGCTCCTTACCCTGCCTGTGCTCCAAAGGAAACTTTTCTTTAAAAGACATTTCCTTTTAAAATACATGCTCCTTTCTTTCCAGCATCTCAGTCATTTTTAAAAAGAAGTTGGGGTTTTTACCTGACAGTGCAAATTACCATAGCACTTTTGATATATCAGCTTTATCCAGCTGTAGCAATTCATACTGATATCTCACAACCAGCACTGCTGAAACCTAAACGTGGAAACTTCCATCTCTCCTTTATTTCCCTACCTTTTCATCAAGATCTCCTGCAAGAAAAAGTGAGTGTAGCCAAGACCCAAAATGACCCACTTCACATTCTTGTCTCAGTTTGAACAACAACGAAGACATAACTTGCATTAGCAAGAAAATATCTGCCACTCTCAAACACATGTAACAAAACATACACCTTTTCCTCCTAGGAAAAATAATAAAAGTATATTTGCAGCAGAAACCACTTATACTAGGATTACATTACAGCAAACTAGAAGGATCACATCAAAAATATAACATTCTTTCTCCTTACATACTTATTTCTCTCTGTAACACATTAAAATGGCTAAAATAAGAGTACAGGTCATTGGAGAACAATCCAAAGAATGTGGAAACAAAAAAAAGTAAATTAAAAAGTATGACTACATGTATTTTAAATTCTCATCTCTGCTCTCCTCTACTTATGATAAAAATATCTTGGATGAAGGGAATACAAGAGAGCTGAGCTCTCTGCTTCTGTTTTGTGTAATATTACCTCTGGGAAGAAAACCCTCAGTGAGTCAAAAAATTCCACTTGTATCATCTAATTGCCAGTGACTGGGCACAGGCCCAGTTTGTTCAAGTTTTTTTGCAAACAGTGAAATGGAGCCAAATTTTTCTATGAATTCATGTTCCTTATGTCTTTTCTTTCCACTATAATATTCTCAGCACTGTTTTTTCTCCTTCCTACAGATCCTCTCCTAAGAGCATCAGTCCAAAATCAACTTTGACATCCTCTGCAATGCTCCCAGGACCCCTCCACAATCATAACTCCCTCCTGCCATTTCCTTTCCTTGGAAGGAGTAAACAACTTTAAAGCAGAGTACATGGAGGTATAGGGAGGGGAAAATGGAGACGAGGATTTGAACAGCCCTTGAAGGAAAGGACAAAGCCCTCTAGAAATGGCACAATCCATAAAGCAATACCAAAAGGAAATCTGGCTGACTCCACATTCTGATGATTTGGAGCACTCTGTCCCACCTCCACCACTTCACTTTAAGAAAACTCCAACAAACCAAACCAAACCAAACCAAACCAAACCAAACCAAACCAAAACCAAACCAAAGAAAACCATACATCTCACCACCTCCACCCGCCAAAGCCACTCTCTATCTTCTCAGGAAGAACTGTCAACACACAAGTTATCATTGGGCAGGTTCTCAGCTGATTTCCAGCCCAGGGTACAAATACTTTGAGGGTGAAGAGACATTTCTCTCTGAATTTTTCCTTAGATTCAGTGAAAGTTCAGAATACTGATTTTGATGAAAACTCTGGGAGCTCAGACTGACATTATACTATAAAATGCTTTCACTGGAAAATATGCACATCATTCTACTTGCAACAACTATCACAATATCTCCTCACCATTATGTACATAATATCAATGTGATTTCTTTCTAACACCAACTGAACATATTTAATATGATAGAATTACTTCATGCACAGCTATTTAAAACCTACTTTAGTTGTGCATTTACACTGCACAGATTTTTTCAGCTATGAGAAATGTGTTCACTTAAGCACTTCATGCCACACTGACAAATCCCTGAGTAATGTCAACCACAAGAAATGTTTTCTAGTCCTGTTATACTACAGGGGTACATTTGAGCATGATGTAGAATATAAAGAAGATAATAATGAGATTTATGTGTGTAATGGAAACTATGTGCATTGCACCTCCCACACACTGTTTAAGAATTATGCCCCACAAAATCATTTAAAAGAATTCATATTCTACACACTGTGAACATCTCATCTGAAAACTATTCCTGTGTCTGCTCTGTTATACAGGCACAACAGGCAGATTACAAAGAACAAGCCTTACGACTTCAGTCCCTTTGAGCTTCTCGTCTTTTCTTTTGAATACTAAAAATGCAAACCAGCCTGTATCATTCAAATAATCTAATTTTCCAAACCACCTACATTAAAATACTGGCTGAAGCCAATTACAAATGCCTTAAGGCTTCTAGCCTCAGAAGCATAACCTGACAGGTCAAATTTTATTGTTTGCTCCATTTATCATCACTGACACAGTAACTCAAAGTATACAAGTCACAGTTGTCTCACTGCTGCTTCTTTCTCCCTGTGCTTCTGCTGTAATTTTAATGTAGAAGCTTATTAATAAGGACATTGTCTTCTGTCACTCAGTGCTGCCTCCTTCCACACATGTGAAAAGAAAAAACCCCAAGTTCTTCTTTTATTTTAACAACTTCTAGTGCTTCCTCCTTTGGGGAAAGTCATTGTTGGTGATACGTTTCATCAACAAATACTTTTTATAAATCTAACAAAATGTTATAATGAGATGTAAAAACACACTCCTCCAGCTCAGCCACAAAACAACTAACACCAGGAAAAACCATAAACTTTTGTACAATCTAGAGAACTGATGTTCTACACAAGGTGTTCATTTACTGTGTGAAATACAGCTGACAGGCCTACATCTTCCAGCCTAAAACAGGCACAGAACTGCGTTTTTCAAGATGCTAATAGGATTCAGTCTTATTTAATTCAGTAAGACTTCAGCACATATATTTAAACACATTCCTTAGAAAAAATTGTTTTTCTGAGTTTTTTGGAATAATGAGCAGCCAGCAGCAGGAGTGTTACATATTCAGCCTTCTAATTATTGGCAGCACTTACCTGGGTGCCTAAATAAAAACAATGCAGAAATTCATAAACAGGAAGGGGAAAAAATCAGTGACATTCTAACCATTATTTTGTCCTTCTGAATAAAGTATATGTGGGCAAATCAGAAAAGCAGGGGGATCCAACTCTCTGCAAGAAACTGCCCTTCTTCAGCATTAACCCTTGCTAAAGTGAATGTGTCATTTCCCTCCCTTCAAAGAAACAGACTCCCCACAAAACACCAAAACCAGAATGAAACATAAATCTGCATTAAAATTATTTTAGTGTGCTAGTAATTGCCATAACAAAATCACAAAATATTGTTGTTTGTGGATAACTTGGCCAAGATATTTTAGACATGTATGACTCACCCCCACACATATCGTCCTAGTCCTTTCCTAGGGGTTTTTTTGGTGTTTTTGTAACAACTGACATGAAAATATGAAGAGCTACATTATCATGCAGCATGTCTTATTAGGATCTAGAGACATTTAGTGGGTAAACATGAATCTAATCTATTTAAGGAGGATACATGTAAATGAATCCTATCAATGAAGTCTGGTCAATTTAAATGACCACAACAGAAAAAAGCATAAAACTGCAAAAAGAGTAGACTTCTTATTTTAAAATTTATTTAGGGTTTATTGTGCTGTGTGAGAACTGGTGAAACTCAAGACAACCAGGCCAAAATCCTGCACTTCTGCAGCACTAGAACATGAGCACGATCAGGTGCTTTAGAGAGCTCTGAGTATTATCAGAACCATTTGGGAAAATGGACTTGTACAGAATTTAAGGGAGTTGGATGTGAGAGGAACAGCCCTGTGCTCCCTGAAGCTTCACCTCTCCCCATCCCTCAGCGATGGGAGCTGTGGGTTGAAACCTGAAGGTTGTTTATTTCTGCACAGGTTTTCATACTGCCTTTCCCAGCATGGTATTTATACATCACTTCTGCAGCTATACACTGAGAAGGATTTTTTTTAGGGAGTTTGGAGCAGTTTTTTCTCTATAGTCAAGTTACCAAAATAATATGAAGGAACAATTACCACTCATAGCAACCCACCTAACAGAGATGTTTAATCGTAATCTCCTTCAGAGTCTTTAGGCTTGACTTGATAATTGAAAAATTTTATTGAATTAAAACATTCAACTCTGACAAGCCTTAATACGGCAAAATAACAGATTCGGGAGTTAAAGAGAAAATATGGATTTAAAAACTGACACAATTTGTTAATCACAAAGAACCCAGTCTGTGCAAGACTAAATTATTCCGGACTGAGAAACCTTAGAATATGGAAAAACAACTAAAAATATCTTTTCCCTGCTAGGCAAGGTTAGAAAAAGGAGATAAACATCAGCATACCCCAATTAGACCAGCCTGCTTAACTCATGGTTGCTAAAACTTCGACACACAACTTTGGATAAATTTTGGATTCTGTCAGGGCGTTTTTCCTCACTGACCCCAGCACAATTTAAAGCAATGAAAATTTTAAGTAATCTCTCTTAAAAAATATTATAGCAAGGAAAAACAAAACCAGGTTGTGATCCATCTAATCTGTTCCCAGAATGCCTCCAGTGTTTCTCTGTCCTGCCTTTATGCAGGAGCAAAGAGATCACCAGGCTTCAGCAGGACCAAAGCAACCCCCATCTTCTTCCAACACTGACCAGTGGCTTTAACAGAGCCTTAAGTGGCCAGTTTCCAACAAAAAGAATCAGTACCTTCTTTGTAAGAGATTTATCTAAGGGATTCTTTGTTCATTTTTTGTTGTCTTTACCTTTTCCCCCAATCTCTGTTTGCAGAACTGTGTTCATGAAGACTCTTCCTCCAAAGACTAAAGGGATAGCAACAAGCAGTCTCTGAAAGAACATCATGTCCTGGACCACAGCGGTTTCTCATTAATTCACAGAATCTCAAACCTGGCAATATGACAAAGCAGCCCTTACTCTGTAAAAATTGCCCAGAGCTCTTCGCTTTCCTCCTCTATCTGAGTCACTGCAGAAGCCTCTATTTTGGTTGTTCTCACAATTCATATTATGCCAGGTAAAAATCCTTGCAAACATGTATATATTCATGGGCTTTAGCTGGGAGCTGTCACAGAAGCAGCCGCAGTGCACAGATGAGTGGTTATGCAGGGCTATTTTTTTTCCCCAGTTAGGATATAAAATTGGTAGAGCATTGTTTGGGATTTTGAATTTACTATCTGACACCACTGAAAAGCAAAAGCTTCTTCACTTCAACACAAAACTAAATGGGGTTTGAAAGGAAGCTCAGGAATTTGCAGAAATGAATGATTATGTGTGCAGAGTTCAAAAGTGTTACTTCCCAGCTCCCTCAGAATTTAACAAAGGTTACCCCAATCAGGGGAAAGCATGGCTCTTTGTCCTGGATTGTTAATTTGTGCCCAAGACACCCTTAAGAGGCATCACTGTAAAGACTGTAGGAGGCAGAGAAAACATATTTTTAAAGCATATTAATTGACCAAAAGAGAAATGCTGTTCTTCAAGCATATGCAAAAATGCCCTTTACACTTAACTTAAGACACTGACATGGATTACATGGTACAGAAGAACACAGATCTACCTTATTCTCAATTTTCTGCTCATTCCTAGAGAGCATGCAGAGAAAAACACCATATAAACAACAGGATGTCTTTAGGATACACAGCACTTGATCAAAAAACATTGCTCACCTCATGCTTCAAGCCAAATAAACTGTGCAGCCCTGGATGCACAGCACAGAACTCTGCCTGTTTTGCCTTCTGAGAGACAACATTTATTATTTAGGAGTTGATTATGCAATAACAGCTTCACACAGCTTTTGGATTACACAACTCAAGTCTCACTGGCCCAGAGCACAGGCTGAGGGAACATCTGCCTCGTGGGAATGCAGGAGCCAGATGTGCCAGAGTCAAAGGAGGAGATGTACAAAGATACTCAACATCAGGCCAACTCCAGCTCTCCCAGTGGTTATTTGGGAGAATAAAGCCAGCAGTGCTAAAAGCCTCGTATTAGATGTATTGCTGCAGTTAGGAACTCCCCTGGAACACATGGAGTCAAATTAAAAAATAGGGATAATATTGGAAATCTGCTACTACAATAAGGAAGTGTTTACAATGCTGAAAAATCTTTTTCCTGTAGCAAGTTAATTCAGAATGGTCACATCTCATAAAATCTATCCATTTCCACACACAGATATATGAAAGAATAATTTATTCTTGTACCTCCTACCAACAATCTTTAAAATGCATACAGGGAGAAGATGCATAAGGATGACCTGATTTTCTTGCCCATGGAATTCTTTAATCATATACTATTATGTCTCACTTTCCTCCACCTCCTCTCTTATTTCCTTAATTTTCCCTTACAAAACCAGACCATAGCTAAAAGTTAGCAGAGAGTTTAACCTAACTCTTCATCTAACTGGACACACAAGAAGTCTTAATGCTGGCTGAGTCTTTGTCAAGTATCCTGTTTTCCATCAGGAGAGGGCAATGACACCCCCAGACCAATGACAGAGAGGAAAAGCTGTGCAAAACCAAAGCTGAGGAGCAGCACCCCAGAGCTCAAGGACAGGTAGTCCAGCCAATAGTTTGATTATGGAAAAACAAACCATGTTGCACTGAATACTCAACACTTAGACACTTTGACAAGTATTTGCTAATTGTGCTTCTGCATACAGATCTGCCCTAATTAAATGTAGCAGCCTTCACATTGCACACATTTAACTAATAGTGTCTCATTATTTTGGTCGTTATGTTTTTCTTCTGTTTCAAGATTGTTGGAAATTTTTTCTTTTTCTTGTACATCCCTTAATATCAAATTTATTACCTAATGTTGTGACAATAGGACGTGATTTTTACATTTTCAAACAGAAAGAGACATGATCATGGACTTAATTAGTTCACAGTGATTTAATTAAAATTTGCAGAACAACAATGTACCTAATTAGAAACATAATAATTATGCCAATGTACCTTTCCATCTTTGAAGCGACCATTAGTCATTGAGGTGGTATATTTTGTAATTTAAGATCATCCTAATTTTCATTTTCTGACTAGTTAAGTACAGTCATTGTCATGTTCAGGTAATTGCTTTATTAACAAGCTTAATTAAAGTTCCTGCAAAACTGACATCTACAAAGTTATTCTTCTTAATGTGTTGTTCACAAAAACATTAACTAATTACATCGAGCTCTTTACAGGGCTTATGTAGCTCATAAGCTTAATTCATTAGTACTTTAAAGAGCTTTGAAAACTCTGCCTGTAATAACCTATGGAAATGCTTTGTATTGTCACAATATTAAATGGAGCTGTTACACCCAGGAAACTTCTTTGTACAAAGTTATTATGTGAGAGATGGTGTACATTTTAAAACACTTGCATTTCAAGCAGTAACTTTAAAAAAAAAATCAGTGAAATCTTTGATAAACCTAAGCCTCTTAGAGTTCAAAGCTCACAGGAAGGGGTGATAATTTATAAAATTTCCAGAAATACAAGCAAATTCTGCAAGTACAAAAACCACTAATTTTTCAGTTGCTGAAAACAAGGTGCAGGGACTGAGTACATACAGGCCACATCTGTGTTCAAATTTCATCATGCAGAAGTGCTGAATTATTGGTGCAACTGAAGAATATCATTGCTTAGAAGAATTAGTTTGTCATCTGGAAAACAAAGCTAGAATAATCAAAACCCCACACTACAGCCCAACAGGTTTATCAATTTCCACTTTAGCACTTGTGCATAGAAGATGAAATAATCCAGGTCAAGTTTCCAAGATTTCAGAAAAAGAACCAAAAAGGTTTAATGCCTAAAGGGTGGTGAGATTTTTTAAAGCAGTACAACTCCTACACATGAAGCTAAATCATCTTTAGAGCCATTGAAGTTCTTATTACCTTGTGTCTCCTATAGTTTAGGTGACACTTAAATCATTGTAGCACAAGGTGTGGGCATAGCATTTTCATAATTTCTAACATTTTACCATTTGTCATTGTGCTGGAAATCAACACCACTGAATAATTTCCAATGGAAAATTAAAAAGACAAAGGATTCCTTTGACTAGCCCTCAATAAATTAGTTGTGGGGATGAAGGGTTCCATGTCTTTGGTGGACCTGCAAGGCTGAATTAACATCCTGAACCTCTGTCTACATCAACCAGTAAGCTCAAAAATGAACTTAAGTTTATCTTTTGTCATTTTTTCCCTTATAGCTCTTGTACTGTTAATTTGGTTGACTTCCCCCAATTTTGTCAAGAAATTCTTGCCTCTAGGTCTCCAATGTTTCCTGGAATTATTCTGGAATTATTCCAGGCTCTAATGGCTAAATGAGATCCTGTGAGATGTATATTTAGTACATGTGTATTTTCTTAATGTGAATTACTGGGTATTTATTGACAAGTTTCATCTGCATTTGATCAGTCAGTCACACTTCTGTTGTGTCTTTTCCTTTTCATTCATTTTTTTTTTTCTCAGATAAAAGTTCTAAGTATGGAAATGGCCATCCCTGGTACAAACATAGGTGCTGTGGGATGGCAGCCCCAGGTCACCTCTGAAACTGCTCTGCCAGGCCAGGAACTGGGAGCCCAGAGCTCCCACCTCAGCCTCTCTGTGCCTGCAGGAGAGGCCAAACCCACCTGCAGCCAGCATGGATCAACTGCTGCTGTGTCTGCACCAGAGCCAGGGACCAACACACACATCCCTGCACAAAGCAGTCCACCCTGCTGCATTCTCACAGAACATGACAGCACTGCAGGGCCAGAATAATACTTGCCAACAGCACTGGCATGTGAAAGAAAATACTGAGAAAACTTAGATTTTAGTGACTCGAAGGCAAGAAAAAGGGATCACACTGTCTGGTGAATTCTAACATGAGTTTGAGGGAAGCAGCATGTTCTTTTTGTAAAAGATACCAGAATACCATGATCATTCCTGATTATAAAAATGTTATTTTTTTAGGACACTAACATATACTATTTTACTTAATGCTCTCCCTAAAGTATTTTCAGCTCATTTACCAAAATTCATCTTCTAAAAAAAAAAAAAAATAAATAAATTTTGCTAGGACAGGAGCAATTGATAGCAAAACATACAATAAATGATGATGAGACAAAGTTGTTTCAGAATAAATCTTTAAAAAAATCTCATTTGAAAAAAACCCCAAAACCCAAGGAGGCAAGTTCTGGGAAGTATCTCTTTGACAGTCAAACATGTCAGCACCAGGAAATGTTTCATGTCTTCATTGTAGCTGTCAGGCTTATATCATAATCACAACAGCTTGGTGAATTTATAACATTGGCAGTATGTCTGATGAAAACCAGTTAGATCTTATGGCCGGAAATAGAGAAGGCAAAAAACCCATTTGGAGCTAACAGAGATTCAGGTAAGATGAACAAAAATGAGTAAATATCATGACAGAACATGAAATGAAATCTATTTAGCACAGAATGTCTTATGAAATCAAGAGTTCAGACAGAAAAAGTTGTTTTTGAAATGAGCCCATCTTAACCATAAATATCAAAGCTAAATTACTGCAATACACACTCCTAGAGAGTATTAAAGAGTAACTTGTTTAAAAGGCAACATGTGGCCATTTTTCCTGCAATCTGTGTGCACAGATGAGAGTTTCTGCTCTCATTTGCTCCTTCTGGCCATGCAAATCCTTCAGCCAGAACAGGAGAGTAGCTGAAGGCATGGCAGCATTTTAATATTTGTGTCCATTAATAAGTGGAGAATTCAAGATGCTCAGCTGAGAAAATAATGTAGCTGTTACAACACAGCAGAGAATTTTCTTGCCCCATAGCTTTATTTTCCTGTTTGTTTGTTGTTTTCAGGGTTTTTTGTTGTTTATTGTTTGTTTGTTTGTTTTCTGTATTTTTGAGAAGGCTATTTTTGGATTTTAAAAGGTAGTTTTACTGGCTGTCAAACATTACTTTGCATGCATAAAGATAAGAGAACCTTAAGGGTATTCCCCAAAACATATTTTCCAGTGCCTGAAGTGCTGTTTTTGGGACATGTGTCCAAGGCATGGAAGGCTTTATTTGCTAATGGGTGATCTGGAATGCTGAATGGCTGTGAAGACATTTTCTTTTATTGAATGAAGCCCTAAGGTGATCGTATTTTCAGTATAACAATGAGTCAATTTATCCCCACTGGGTTATGGGAATTTTTTTATGGTACCATATATGCTGCATCTGGCACACAAGCTATTAAAACCACAGGGTAAATGAATTCTTATATGTTACCCATGCAGTCTAGGAAAAAAGAGACAATTAAAAATAAATCTATCACAGAAGAATGATTCTGCTAAGCTATTTTATGATTTGAAGACCAAGTCTTGAAAGAACTATCCCCAAATCCTCTTGTCTAAACAAGCCAATCTCATCAAATTATATTTTTTTCAGTTGCATCATCAATATTAAAAATGTTCTACTTCATTAAGAGAACAGGCTATTTAGAGAAACATGAATCAGGAAAGTCAGAAGAATGTGATTTGGCATTCTGACTTGCTGTTTGTCAAATATGGAAAAACCGACATTTATCAGCACTTTTTACACGAAAAAACATTCCTGCATTAACAAAGAGTGTAATTTCATGCTGCCTGATAACCAGAGGTATTTCATCCTCGCCCCACACCCCGGCTGAGCCCTGCTGAGCAGAGCTGAGGCCCCAGGCAGAGCTCACCTTGGTGCTGTAGGTGTGTCCATCGGAGCCGCACACAGCGCTGGAATGAGCCACGGGGCAGGGCTTGCACTTGGCTATGTTGGCTGCTCCAGCCCAGTGCTTCTGGGCCAAGCTGCCTTTCTTTTGCCGAAGGCTGAAAAAAAAAGACACAGCAAGGTTTTTGAAAAGTTTGTATGTAACAGAAGAATTACTGCCTCGCTGAATAAAAATGGATTTTCAGTACAGCATAAATTTTGAATCATTTCAGTTAGAAAAGACCTCTAAGATCATCGAGTCCAACCATTAACCCAGCTCTGCCAAGTCTACTAAACCATAATTTAAAGCAAGTAAATTAAATACAGCTCCTAACAATGCTTTCATAATAAGGCACATTACAGCAGGCAATCTAAAAAGTCATAAATTGGTAGGCAGCCCTAGATTTACAACACTTGGTGGTTTCATTTAGATTTATAACTAAAAATGATTTCACTTCAGAGAACCGCATTTCTTGAGCTACACAGCACTTCTGGTGATGCAGGCAACATTACACCAGGTTGTACTTAGGGACATTTTCTCTGGGCCTTCTCAGAGCTGCCAAACTAGTGCTAAGGTAGCAATGATTTTAAAACAAAATCCTTCAAAAACCATTGCAATTTATACTGTGCTTATAACAATGTACAGAATCACTAAACACTTTTGTCACTGTAGAGGCAGGAGCCCTTTTGACACACCAGCTACTGAACTATCAGCGGAGGTTCTCAGATCAATCACAGTCCCCCCAGAAATGCCATAAATGTCATATATGTCATAAAAGGCACAGAGTGCATCTCCAAATCCACCAATGTGTGCCCCTGGGGAGTGACTGCAGTTGTGTTCAAGTCATGGAATTGCATTAAAAACATCTATGAAGAAAGACATCTGCTCCAAAAACTTATTGCAAAACGTGCCATTGATTCTAATGGCTCATTTTCCTGTCATAATGAACTACTTGACTGATAGGACATTAAGTAATTATCACCAGCCTAATGTTGTAAGCTGATTAAAAGTTTGCTTTAGAAACCCCAATCCAGTGTTACAATGCAGATTCATTTTGGCGGTGTGTACTTTTCTTTCACTTGAAAGTATTTACAAGGGAAGGCAAAGCATTGCAGCAGCTTTGCTGGAGACTGGTAAGAAAAATAACTGCCATCTGTTCTTGTACCACAGGAAAAAAAAAGATATGATATAACAGTTCAGTTAGAAATGCATTTCAATGTGCTGCTGAATGACTTTATCACAGTTTTAGAAAAATACATACAGATATTTTTTAAAGCAATTTCACTACAACTTGCAATTTGCTACACAATGCCAACTCTGATGTAATGACACGTTCAGCTGCTAAATAAAATAAATTCCATTCTTTCATCTCAGTTCTAGTTTCCCTCAAGTCTAACCTTTGCCAGAGATGAATAGTACTATTAAGAAGATTGAGTTCACAGAAGGAATCCAATCATGATATAATAAACTATGAAAATAGAATCCAAGTATTTAAGTATTTAATTTCCTTGTTATTTTGAAGAAGTCTCCTCAATGCAGAGAGCAAGACTCCCTGTTCCAGATGCATTCTGCCTCACCAAGGTACCAATACACGAGGTGCTAAATGCTGGGGATAGGGGCTTACTCGGCTCTGAACCCCCAAAAGCAGCTCTGTGGAACTGACCTCTTATGCTGAGGCTGTACAAACTGTTTATTTACAGTTTTCCACAGTAACTGATTTCTCTGCAGCCCCCAACCATGCTTTGTTATCAAATGTAATGATTATCTTATTTTCTTGAGCTCTTTGGATTACAGGAATTACAGTAATTTCAAGACTACAAGGCGCACTATTTTGACTAAAATTTTGATCGAAACCTGGAAGTGCGCCTTGTAGTCCGGTGCACCTTATATATGGACAAAGTTCAGAAATTTGCCAACCCGGAAGTGTGGGTTGCAAGCAGAGCTGCAAGAGCCACGCTCCAAGCTGCCCGCTGAGCCATGCGGAGCCGCGCCAGCCGGCGCTGGGGATGGGCGGGAGTGCCGGGGCCCGCACACGGGGAAGGTGCGTGGGGCTGCGTTTAAGGCTACACCAATCTGTGAAAAATGTTTGCAAATTGAGCAGCTGCCAGTAAACTCCATGGGATTCCGTTACTAATTAGTTACTTTGTTGTGCGCGGATCCTCGCCGCAAAAAAAAAGTGCGCCTTATAGTCCAGTGCGCCTTATATATGGACAAAGTTCGGAAATTTGCCAACACCCAGAAGTGTGCTTTATAATACGGTGAGCCTTATAGTTGTGAAATTACTGTGCTTTTGTTTTTTGCAGCTTGACAGGAAAATTTCCTCATTTACTTTACTTACAGCCCTACACTTCTGGAAATGCACAAACTCAGAGTCAAAAATACATGTGAATGTTTTATTGTAGATACTGATGAGCAGAATCTGGAGACAAATATGAAAGGAATTTCTACAGTCTGGACACTGCAGAAGGTTATAGCATAAAGCAGGCTTTTCACTGACTTCCAAGATCTCAAAAAATAGATCTTTTGCGATACATAAAATTGTTAAGAACAACATCTTCAACATTTTCAACAGTCAAATGCTGAAATGCTAAACTGAAAGTGTGTGATTTAGTGCCATCATCATCAAAGCTATCAGCCACAAAGCGTGGATGATGGAGTGAGTGAACTAACGAGCACCTCATCAAAATTAAATACATTGCAGTTCTTAGTTAGACTGATGACTAAAAAAGGTCTGAGTGCCAAGTATAAAACACATTGTACAGCATTTGACCACTACATCAGGCATTCTACGCTATAACGTTAGAAGAAAAGTCCGCTCAAAACAGAGCTGCTTGTCCATCTCTGCACAGACTTACACCCCCTTGCTCTTAATTTATTTATTCCTTCTTTGATCCCTTCAAGATTCATATTGCAAAGCCAATTCCTGTTGGAAAATCCTTCTGGAGCTCATGATGTTTTCCCTCTCCCATCATTGCTTAAAAAAACAAAAAACCAAAAAAATTAAATTTGAATGTTTTAAGCCATTCCATGAGTTCATCGAGCCTGGTGGCCCTTTCCATCACTTTCCTGAGAGTATAAAGAACATGCACAGCCTTAGGCCTGAGCTTTGGTCTCAGAGCAGCTGCCTGGAAGACAACACCAAGCCTGGTGCCTCCCCTCAGCTGGGGACAAGAACGGCTTCCCCTGAGCCCGATTTGCTGTGTTTCACCTGCCAACAATGAAGGAAACATTTACTCTTCCTTCTTTACATTAATCTTCAGGATCTTCTTTTGATAGTAAAAGGAAGTCTAGTCTCTGAAAGAGTGATGTTTAATAACAAAAATGTATAGCGGAGTAAATCTCAAAGCATTTCATTATTTTGAAACAAAGATGAAACAATTTTAGTCACACTTCTTATAATGTGTGCAATGAGGCAGGGAGTGCTGCAAGAATTATCTGCAGCTCCCTCATTCCTGCAGGCATGTGGAACTGGTAGCACAGCAGCCATTTTTGTTGCAAGAAACAGACTGGCTTTCAAAAATGAATATATTCTTTTCAAGCTGCATGTTTTTCCAAAACGATAGTGTAAAGTGCCACTGTATTTGAAGCAAGTCAAAAGTAATTTTTGTCAGCTTGGCCAAGTGAGCAACAGCTGAAATTTTAACTGGATACCCAGATTCCACATCCCCACCAAAACCACAGCTGAGCACCTGTCTTGTAAAAGGAATATCAATTTTCCAAAAGCAAACATGCATTTTTCTCCAGTCATATTTTGAGAGGCTGGATAGGACTTTTGGAAGCTTTTCAATCCTATAACTCCTAACAACACATCAAACATACAAACAAATTAAAACCTAGACAAGAACATTGGCTGCCATAAGCAGCCAGCCAGCAAATCCCCTCTCAGTAGAAGTGCACATTCACATACTCTGGGAATGCTCTGCTATGCTAATCATCTTGGTTTAGAATGAATGTGGCAGGAGCAAGCCAGGCCAAAGCAAATTAGGACTTTTTTTTTTCCTCTTTTTTTCTGACAACCAGCTTTAATCCTGCTTTAAGACTCGGAATTGAAAGGATCTACTACTATTTTCACTATTCCAGAAACTTGAACACATGAATGTTTTGGTCAAGTGTTAAGACTTACAGGCAAACCCTCCCTGCTTTTGCTTTGCAGACTGGTGAACTAATGCACCAAAAGGTGGAAGAATTATAGAATTGGTAAGTTTTACAGAATTCAGCTTCTTGGTATTTTAATACATAAAGATATTTCAGCAGTTTAAAGCATTCTCCACGCAGGGAGAATGCGCAGTGACTCAAGGTCATTAGTCTTCACGCAGACACACTGCTCACCACACTGTGACAATCCAGGGATCTGGCATCTGCTTGGCTTGCACAGGAGCAGGGAGAGTGCCTGAGGCTCTGCAGATGCCACCAGCCAGATGCCAGGACAGTACATGGCAGCTCGGGGCAGCCAGAGCCCCAAAGCCACAGACACCTGCACATCAGCACTCAGCTTCCAAGCACAAAGCCTTGGCCATGCAAAAAGGACCTCAGCAGCTCGAGGAAAAGTGGTTCCACTCAAGATTTTATGGCTTCCAGGTGCACCCTGGTGAACCAGAAGCTCAGCCCCACCTGGGTGCAGCTGGCAGCCCCAAGAATGGTAATCACCCAGCCCTGTCCAGCCTGGCTGGGAGCATCATTTCTGGGTGCTGAGAGCCTGCTTGGGAGCTTGAACTGTGCCTTTGATTCAGCAAAAGTCTGTCAAACAAAGCATCTTAAATTGACTCAGATTAAAAAAAAAAAAAAAACAACAAAAAAATCAGCAACGAAACCCAAAAATGCAAAGCCTTAATTCCTGACCAACCTTTGACTGGATGACAAAAGCTGAGTTATTTAGGGAATCTCTGTATCTTTCTCATAACAATTTTCTTTTTTTTTTTTTTTTTCCACATTTACAGTATAATTTATTTGCATTGAGTTTTATGTTTGACAGATGTTCAAACTTTTCATTAAGAAGAAAATGTACAACATCGAGGGTCTGTTACTTGGCTTGAGATCCGTTATTCCCAAATGCACCTAAAAGAAACTAGCAGATTAAGCATCAACAGGTTTAATGCAATCACAAATCAGGTTCCTTTGGCAGGCTGTTGTTTTGAAAGTCCTGAAAAACTTTCAGGATGAAACAGACAATAAACAGAAGTTTCTCCTTAGGACTTCAGAACTTATTTGGTAATTTTATTGGACAAGTAAAGGACATTTTACCCAAATGAGTTTTTGTTAGGTGAGTTTTCAAAGGTCTGCTGCAAATAACAGCAGAAAGTTTCTCAAAAACCCCAACAAATAAGTTACACAGTCTTCTGACAGAAAGTATCAGGTAAACAAATAGTGAGATTGGTACTGTCTCTTCTTGTTCTTTAACTTACTGTTTCAATGATGTTACACAACTATAACATTTGGTTCAATTCATGTTGTAAATTACTTACACCTATCGTGTTTTCTGGGCTTAAAATCATCCAACTACTTATTTCAGATCCTATTTGAACAGTATTGAGCTGGTTAGGATATTTTGTACAGGCCTCATGTACAAAATACTGACTTGACAAAATCAAATTATTTCATGCTGATAAACTGGTATTATTGAACTTTTATTGACATTGCCACTCCTAGCTGGGCTGGTGGCAGCAAAGGCCATCTCTTCCCAACAGTCTCTTCCAGAGCCTTCTTCCATGAAGCAACGGCCATGTCACCATCTGGGGTTTGCAGGTTCCCTGGAAGGCAGGTTTGAGTTGGGCACCCACAAGAGGCTCCACCCACGGCAAGGATTCTCCAGGTAACCTGTGCTTGGGGGTCTGTGAGTTGTGTACTGGAGTTTGCAATTATGGCTCTCACAGAGACATTCCTCAAGATTAGGATTAACTCCATCCATCCTTCTTTCTTTCTGGACCTCAAATCAAACAAAAAGTCACAAAGAACTATTTTAAACTCTATTAAAACAAAAATGAAAAGTTCAATGAACCAGAGTTGGTACTAGAAGCTGGAAGGAGCTCTGACAGCAGACTTGAATGGTTTCCTGAAGCTGGAATGCTTCACAGTGGGAACAGTTTAAAATATACTGTCTGTGCCTTCTCCATGCCTAATGCATAGCTTGTTCATGTCCCCCTGAAGGAAGCTTAGCACACTGAAGATAAAGCTAGCAGTGCCTGCCTGTTTTTATCTTTCTTTTGCATAAGTTGTTTCTCTTGTTCTCAAGGAAAAGAATGACAAACCTGAAATTTGCCAGTATTAATGGCAATGTTTTCTCTTTTTATCATTTTGGTATTCTGTTAGAGTTAAGAGCTTGGCCTCATTTCTAGAACCTTTCATATTTTTCACATATTTTTCACTGTGTATACCTTCATTCACTAACAGTCAAGATTTGCAAAGAAAACAGTTTACACATATTACCTTGAAAAAAAAAAGGTACTATGCTATTGAATCTGATATAGACTCTTTATTTAATAGAAACACTGTAAAATGAGAACAGACATGATTACAGCAATTTCTCTAGCTGGGTTTTACACTTTCAGATACAAAGAATAATAACATGCAGCCTTGCACTTCAGCATCATCCCACTGTACTAAGTACCACTTTTCCTGATTTCTGTATTCTAAGAAATAACCTAAATGATTTTAGTTTTTCTTGCTGCCTTCATATCTTCTCCCCAGAAGATCTGGCTTAAAAGAGCCGTAAGAAATAAAAAGGCCATTGCTCATTTGTAGATGTGTAAAAGTTTTAATGGGACTTGGTGATGGCTGGGGTCTCTTCTGGCAGAATAAATCTTGTTCAAGACTGGTCCCCCACAGTAAATGGATAATCTACTTGCTATTCTTTCAAACAATGACATTGATGAGATTATATAAGTAATTAAGTCTGTTGCAGAGAGAACCAGTAGCCACTGGAGTGTTCCCAGAAAGCAGTGGGTACTCAGAAGATAGAGATGACAATTTTACAGAAGAATTAAAGCAAAAATCTCAAGTGTTGAAGTGAAAGTGTACCAGATGTCATCCCAGTGAAATGAAAAACATGTATTTCCAAGGGAAGAGGAAGAGTCAAGCCTCTATTTCTTACCAACAGTAAGAAGTAATTATAAAATAAACAATATTCTAGAAGGAACTTGTCAGCTGGATGTGAGGAAGGTTGAAAGATGTTGTATAGTCTATGCTTTGCAAGAACACCCCCTGACATCTTGCAGGGAAAATGCCCTGAAGATTCTTGCATGGATCCCACTAGGTCCAGCTGCCAACCGACTCTGGAAAGAGAACAAAGGCTCTGGGGGCCCAGGGTCCTCAGGGTTATCAGTTCTGCATGCTGAAGGAATCTTCTTATTTTTTAACTTTCTCTGTGTTTTAAAGGAAGAAATTACTTGGGAACAGCTGACAGAGATTCTGAGGGCCGAGAAGACCCAAAAACCTCTACTGAGTTTGATTGAGGTGATGCAGCTGCTGCAGGTGACTTTTGAGATCCAGCAACACCAGTCAGAGAACATCAAATGCAACTACTTGAGCAAGGCTACTCAGAAAGCAGCAAGGTCTGTGTCTAAACAGATATAATATGTCATTTAAATATGGATACTGTTAAATTGCCAGGACAACTCTACTCAGTGTCAGGGTCTCAGTACAAGTATCATTCTGAGATGTTAGTTCTGGCTTTACTTATTCCTGGACAAAAAATCATAAGGTTGTTTATTAAGGCCAGTAGAGAAGCACAGGGATTTTTGCCTTTGAGTACTTCAATACATAAAAATGAGGTTTCTAAGTTCCACTTACGTCTTAGCTAACAGATTATTGTGCTTATAGGCAATTCATTTTTTAATCTAAATTCTAAATGATTTTCAACTTTTAGACCTAATACATATGCTCAACAGCTGCACAGGTATGAAAACAGGCAAAGTACACAAAGGAAAAGAACCAAAGCAAAAAATCCACACAAACATAAAATCCCAGTGTTCTTAAAAGTCATTGTGCTCTCCTGAATAAATAACACAGCTTCTAAACTCTGCCTGTTCTCATGAATTTTCATAAGAGAATTATTTTCTTTTTCATCGTTATTTTTCCACTAACATAAAAAGGAATCTCAGACACCAAACTATGTAAAAATAAAATGAAGTGCCTTGAATTTCAAAGGAGGAGGGGAGATAGCAGGAAGTTTGTAATTAAAGCTGAAATCTTATTCATCACTCCTCAGTTTGCAGGAATCTCCAATCCTGGATTTCACATGCTGGATGAGATGTAAGAAGTTGGCACCAAGCACTTAATGGTGAAGTGTGCAGCAAATGGCATTTTTTTGGCACTGGCCCTCTTTCTTTCCTTCTAGGATAGCTTATTGGTTTTTGCTCCATTACCAAAGAAGAATACATTTTAAAAGGATAAAGGAAGCTTTTCTGCCCAGGATCTGATTATCTTGATATTAAAATAATGCACTGATCAGGTCTGCCTCCTCCTGCTGGCAGAACTTCCCAAGATCTCCAAGGAAGCTAAATTGTTGCTGGTGTGTGAGATTAATCTGAGCTGTCAGGTTGTTTGGGGAGGAAAGCTGATCCTCCCTTACTATGCCTTGTCTCATGCAATTAGACAGGTTCAAAATTGTTTTCACCAAACGTGGCAGAGCAGTCATTTCCCACCATTTCCCTGCTCCAGCTCCTATTTCTAGTGCCAGTGTTGAACCCTGCATAACCATAGCTGTGAGAACACAGGTGCAGGTTACTTAGTAAGCTAAAATTCAAGGCAGATTTCTTGCCAGCATTTAATAAAACTTTAAAGCTCCAACATGACCGATGAATCGCCCAGAAGCTGAGGATGGAACAGCTTTCAAACCATCCTCAGTCTTGGCCAAATGTGGAGGTCTGTGAAATTTAGCACCATCAAAGCTCTGATGTCTCATATCTCCCCAGACACTGTTTGGCAGAACGGAACTGATGGAACAAACAAATGGGCTGAAAGAGGTGACAGACCCACCCTGGGGTTTTGCTCAGCTCCATGTCCTTTGGCTCAGTGTATAACACAGTCTTATTTACTCCAATGTGCAACACAACCCTTAATTCTACATTCCAAAAGGCCCTACTGCCCAAAATATGAGAGTTTGGTTGCTATTCTTTCCTTTTTCCTGAAGTATAAAAAAGTTCAGGAATCTTATTATTACTTTGCAACTACAAGGGAGAAAATCACCACTGTCCCCCCAAAGCATCCTCAGACAGCTCAGCTGCGTTCTGCTTCATTATGTTGCTTTTGCTTATCCTAAGGCAAATAACATGCAATCCTCAGGAAAAAAAAAAAAAAGACATTTTGCTGGTAGGGATGAGAAAGTAAATGAATTTAAAAATATAGTAAGAATTCTTGCCCTTAAGGCACTAAATCAAACGTTTCTGTTTAAAAATGACTGCACAGTACTCCTGTTCTGTGAATACTTGGCACCATGGTTCAAACAATCAGTTACAAGCTGTGCTAGCAAAATATTTGCCCCTTCTGACACATTTTATTATGAGATAGGCTTATTAAATTCTCAAGAAAGATACAGCAGATTAAGCTGCTGAGGATTTTTACAATTAGCATTGATTACCTAAGAATTCATGTGTGATTTCTGAATAGAATTGGCTTGTCAAACAACAGACAATTAAAAAAAAATCAATCCCAAAGCCACCTCCAGAGTGTAGTCAAAATCCACTATTCAAGGTAGGTTCGAGGAAATAATCAGAATGCAGCTTCCTATATCAGAATAAAATGAATGTTAGTGAAGTGCATGCAAACTAAACCAGTTATAAATACTATAAGGAGCTGAGTAATTTTAAAATCCCATCCTTTTTAGCATCTAAATAGGCTAATGCCCCTGTTGCTTATTCAGCACTGCTGATTTATAGAGCTCAGTACTATGAATGTCTAAACATTCTGCTGAATTCCTCACCGTATTCATTGCTGTCTGTCTGGTTATTGGGTGCTGGAGATGGAGCTCATAATATCAATACCATTCCCAGCTTCTCAAATGAGCCCATCAGAAGCCTTAACCCATCTTATATCAGGCTGTGTCTTAATGAAAGGTGACTACAGCTTCAGGAAGGTCCCAGCTGATGGACAGGATTTACATAATCACATTAATTTATGACACAAACTGAATGCACGTGATCCAGCATAGGGACAGCACACAGTGAAACACACCTTTGGGGGAAATTTGAAGATGAATTCAATTGACATACTTGCAGAAACTGCAAGATATACATTTCATGAGGTACTTCACTGAGTGCTTAAGGTCTCACTTTGCTGTGACCTTGAATCATGAAACCCCTGCATCACAAACCATCCCTTCTTCCCATTTTCTTTGACCATGTAGCTCCACAGGCCCCTCTGCCATGGAGTTAAGGTGGTGTTAAAATCAATGTAGCCACTAATTTATACTTTTGATAGTTTCAGCCTTTTATAGCTGCTTCTTCAAAAGCTGATTTTACTGTGTGAGAAAGTAAGACTTAATCATGGCATATTTGGATAGAAAGCATAACATTACCTGGCACTTTAACAGGTTTTGTAAAAAAAACCAAAAAAACCCCAAACAACAAACTTTGCTGCTGAGTTATTACATAGGAACCACTTTTGGGAGTTGTTGGTTTAAGATGTGCCATTTTACTTTCCATCACTTCTATCCACCCAAATTTCACTTCAGCTACTCACTATTGAGTCCTTGGACTCCGTTCTTATTCTTTCCACAGTTTCTCTGCTGCTGTGGTAGAAACCTAAGGGCTGCACTAATTCTTTACCACTGTAAATTAATGCTATAATTGTTCCCCAAATGTTGTTGCATTTCTTCAAAAAACACTTTTCTCAAATCCTACAAACTTTGGTCTATCTTCTACTTAACTGGCTCAGCTGACTTTAACTCCTCTAGCCCTATTTTCCCAAGATCTGGTCAGCTATTTTAAGGAAAATTTTATAAAATTGTGAAAATATTGGAGTGCCCTTTCTTACTCACTGTTGTATTTAAACATTTTGATTACAATCTTTCAGCCTGACTGCTTTGCCCTGACCTCCTCCCTCTCAATCTCCTTTTCCTCACACTTTTTCCCTCCTATTTCTGAAACTTTCTTCTGCATGTTTCCACCTCAAAAATGAGGCCCCTTGGAGCAGCAGTTATTTCTTCATCTACTCCTGCCTGTTCTTTTCCTCTCTGCTAGGATGCATCATATTAAGTATTATATTCTCTCTAAATGGTATCTCAATGTTATTTTGATGCTTTACCTGTTCATAGTTTATTCTTCTTACCCTTCTACACTTGAGTCCTTGGAAGTCTGAGAAACTTTTAGTGTGCTCTCTGGTTTATCCTTCTATTACTTTGCATTATTATTGCCATTTCCTCTCAAGTACATCTTGTCCACATTAGAAGCTCATTATGTCAAGACCAAATATCCTGTATTTCTTCTCACATCATCTTTTTCAGCTGCTGTTTTCCTGTCATCACATTTTTTATCTGGACTTGTTCTTTAAAACATATCCTCCCTTTCCCAGCTGCAAACCAGAGCATATTATCTTTCTGCTTTCCACATGCCCAAGAGGCAATAATGAATTTAGCTATGTCCTATATCTTCCTAAAATTCTTTCAGATTATCTAAGCAATCATTCTCCCATTTCATTTTCTTACAATCTATTCTTCTCTTGTTTTTAGTCTGTACCCTACTTAGGGTATAAATTTACTTTTACATTTAGGGTTGTTAGTAAATAATACTTTTAGTCAGGGCAAGACATATTTGCAAAGGTAAAATACAAAATAAGAGTTTGTTTCTTTCCAGAGCTGAAAACTAATTTACATGCTCTGAGACACCTTCTTCATCAGCCCATTTCCTTCCATCTAAAGGAAGCCAGAGGCTGGTTAAATCTTCCTCTGAGGGTTTCCTGATAGCAGCTGTAAGGCAGGTTTTTTTATTGATAACTGCTTCAGATTCACGCTCTACTGATCCTCATTTTTTTCTCCACTTCTTGGAATTTAGCAGAGGGCTCTCTAAACACTGAATATCAGCAGCAGTGAAACTTCAGCTTGTATTTCCTGACAAGCATCTGCAACCAGTTTATCTCATCTTGATGGTGATGCTGAGGTGCCAGTGTCAGAGCAGTTCTCTCCTTGGCTGTGAGGAGGGCAGCGTTTCCATTTCAGCACCCGCATTTCTGGAGCGCTGCACAGGGCTGGGTGAAACTCATTATGAAATGAAAAAGCTCTCATTGTGTTTCATCCATTTGAGTTTCTAAAAGGATTATGAACCTGTTACACAGGCAAGCAGCTGGTTCAAAATGAAGCAAAAATTTCTGAACCTTCTGAACGAAGGAACTAATTAACAAAACCCCCAGACCTCTGAGCTAAGATAAAGTGTTGTTGCAAATGAAAAATTTATACACAGATAAAACACAGAGGCTCAAGAAATTAACTATGGATGAGGTACTAAGCAGGAATGACCGTGGTGTAATTCAGCTTGGCAGTCTTGGGCTCTGGGTAAAGTGGGGTAGCTAAGACTACAAAAATCTGTCAAAGAACTTGAAAGACATTTAAAGCTATCTAGACTAATGGCACACACATTACAGCATAGGGCAATGAATAATGGGCAGAATAATTTATGCAACAAAACTATAAAGTGTCCTTTTTGTTCAACATGAACCATCTATTTAAATGCCAATAAGGTACAAATTGAGAATTGATAGAAAGAGGAAAGAAGAAGCAGAGGTTGTGAAAGTTTCCTGTATTTCTATCTGCTGAATTGCAAGGCAAGGGCCTGGATGCAAGACTAGAGGAGCAGGTTTGAGTCTTCATTAATGTTTCATTTCTTTTTAACCAACTCTGTTCACCTGAATTTTTAACTCATTAAATAAATGAACAAAAACTCACATTATGTTTATTAATAAGGTTAATTAGTTTTCCACAGTTGAGGATCACTGATTGTAACAAGCAGCTAGTCAGAATGGGGTTTTTTTTGTTTTATAAAAGAAGATAAAAGAAGATGGATTGCATGGTGATCAAAGCTAGAGACCAGATAAATCAGTGAAGCAAAATTCCCAACTCTCACTCCCCACACATATTAAAGAATATTTTCCTAGATATTATCATAATAAAGCTGACAGTAGCAGTTGCAATAACAAAACTAAGTAGACTCTATTTTTTCTTACTAATATTAGTAAGCAAAAAAAACCTGAAAGGCTCAAATTTTTTGCCAGTGAAAGGAGAGAAAATAAAGGGAAACAAATGAAAAATTGACAAAACTGCAAGAGAATCTGAAGTCATAAGGCTGCAATCTGCATTGGTGACAGGCTGAATGTCAATTCTGAACAAAATATGTTATATTTGAATGTGAACAATGTTAATATAAAGTTTGTAAAGATTTACTTACAGAAGTGACGTAACTTCAATACTTGAAATATGTTCAGCAAGACCTTTATGAAACTATTATTTTCTAGTAGAGTTGCTACTTGAAAAATTTACAGGTTATTGATTCAGTCTAGGTCAGAACTGTGGCTGTAGCAGAAAACTCTTCTAATCCAAATCCAAACTGTTGTGACCATCTTTCCATGCCCCCATTAAAAAAAACTGGCTGTACAGCAGTTTAGGTTTCAAGGACAAATAAAAATACAGTGAAAATAATTGAGATTTCAATGAAATGCACAGCATGTTTTAGCCCTTGCATGTATTTTTCTTTTTTGGAAAATTAACATAGTTTTGAAATTTGACACAGTTGTAAAGAGCCTCTAGGTACAAAACTGTTCTTTATTTTAAAACTGCATGACATTGTATAGGAGGATGTTCATTCAGATGTGTGAGATAACATAAGCCCTCACTAAGGGAGAAAATAATTTCATTTCAAAGTGAAGACCTAGATAGGAGAAAAGCACAGTGACTGTCAGATAATGTTTATTTCATGATAAGTTTTGCTGCTGGAGTTAAAGTAAAATGTAAGCAAAACACTGCAGTAATTAGAGTGATCACATCACTAAGTGTTCACAAGATTTGTGAGTTTTCCTCTTCCTGAATCCTGCAGGTGTTGTAGCAAGTCCTCCGAACAGTCTGAAGCATCTGATTTCCCCAGAAAAATGTGCAGAGAGATAATGATAGAAATTGCCTATTCTTCACAGGCACAGAAAAAAAGATAAGTTGATGGCTATTGGGAAAGTCTACTTTGCAATATGATTGCTTATTAAATATACTGTCCCAGGAAATGGAAAAGAAAGGAGACTGGGGATGTTTTTTTAGTAGTTGGCATTCATCAGAAACCAGTGAAGACCTAGGCAAAGGATTTCATCTTTCACAAACCATAATACAGTGTGTTTAATAGCTATCATTTTGGAACTAAAATATGAAAGCAGCAATTCTGGATCTCTTCCAAATAATGAGGAGAAAAAATATCTCCCAACACTTTTCCAGGAGCAAATTCATACTCTATCTCCAGAAATAATAATGAAAGATAATGTTCTATTTTCTCTAGATGCAAATGATAATTGAACACTTGAGTCAATTGGAGCTATGCTCCTGACTCTCTTTACTAGCTTAACATGAGATAAATTTGTCACTCCGTGAAGATGGGAGGTGATGACAGCACCATTCTGATTTGACTGACTTCTCAAAGGTGTGCTGGAAAGTTGTGGGAGTGGATTTTATTTACAACAGCAGTAGAGACTCAGTAAATCTTGAGTGCCAGCTGAGTGCCATAACCATCGGGTGAATTTGGCATAATTAATAAAGAGATCAAATATCTTCTCCAGTTAACACCAAAGGAAAGGAATAAAACCTCCAGACTTTCAGGGAAATGAGAAGTCAATAACCACTCACCAGCAGATCCAGAAGAATATTCTACCTGAGTGACAAGGCTTGAACCTCTCTTTTCACATTCTACATTCAAGGTCTCTTTATCATCCTACTCACATTTCTGAGGTGAGAGACTCTCTTGTCAAGAACTATTCTTTACATTGCTAGAAAATGTTTTGTTGAATTGACAGGAAAACCATTTTTTCAGAAGACACCAGAACATATCTACTCAATGCTTAAAGCTGAAAGCTTGTTTTCATTTTGAACTTATTTCTATTTCCACTTTCTCAAAATGTTCAATGTTAAAAAAAAATCTCAGCAGGGAGTCGAGTGCAAACTGAGCAAAAGCTACACAGATAATTCTACAAAGTTAAGAGCTAATCCAAGAATAATAAAACCCCCACAGTTTTAAGTACTTTATCTAATTGCAATATTTGATTTCATAGAGGTGGCAATTTTACACTGACTGCAGTGACTGCAGTGCAAGATTTCATCTTTTTTTTTTTTTTTAATTTTTTTAACCACTAGTTGGAGTAGGAAATAACCTTGTGGAATGTGCCAGAAATTTTGATTTTTTTAAAAAATTACAGTTACTGAACATTCTGTATTTACTTGCAATGACTCTCAGGATTTAATTGTGAGAGAATATAAATGCAATAATTGATAACAAAATGAAGGCTTAATAATTCTCTCTTAACTAATTTGAAAACTTGTTAATCTTTCCTGCCCCTGCTATTTCACAAATATTTAATAACACAGATCTGTAGAAATATTTAATGATAATTATGCTCCATTAATGTAATGGAATCTATCATGATATATTTCCTATTTATTTATTTTAGACAGCTCTATGCTATAGCTGATTAAGCAGCTTAGAATGAATATACAGATAAAACACATCATAGAATAGTTTCATAGAAGCATTATTCTTTCAAAAGTGTGCTAAGGTATTACTCTTTGTGCCTAAAAGGTGAATGGCTCAGCATCACCCTTCTATAAGTAATTTGGGAGTAGAACACTGATACCTGGGCAAACATATTTAAAGAGGCAAAAATATTTCTAATCTTGTTTAGTACTGCCTACATACAGAGCTTTGAACAGACTGTACTTTGGTGGCTTACGTCCATAAATAATGTCATCTGTGGTTCACTGGATGAAGTAATCTGATACAAAATGACTAAATTGAAAATCTGTAGGTAGAACTCTTGATGAGCTCTGGCAGAGCACTAAGGAGACAATCATAAGCTTGTTAATGAAAAGAGAATGATGGAAATTGAAATATTAAAGAAGCAGGAAGTGAAAGATTAAAAGTTAATTTTGATAACATAACATGGACCGAATAAGAAAATGATTGATGCAAGAAGCTCCTTTTTATTGTTTTCATGTGCTATTTCTTTCAAAAGAGTGCCATTAGATGGAACTGCATGGCACTGAAAGGGATCAAACGAGACTATCTTTTTCAATTTCATATTTTAGCTGACATTCATGTCTTTGTTGTTAATCTAGTTTGGAACTGGCAAACCTCTGCGGAAATGTCTTCACAGTGTAAAATTTTGCAAGCTTTAACTCAAAAATGAAAGCTTGTTGATGAATTCCTTAGGGTGGTCTTGGATATGGTTCCATCATTTTTCCAAGTGAAGTTTTGTGCCTGAAATGAAGGATGTTGAAGGAGATGTGAAATTTAGCAGAACTCTGCTGGAAACCACTCTCAGCTTTGGAGGAGCCAAAGCTTCCCCCCCATCAGAGCCCTACATGTGGGTAGGAAGCTGTGAATACTCAAAGTGAGAGGTGCAGAAGACTTTGACCCAACTGATCAGAATTTCAGCCTGTTCTATTGGTGCCTTTCACTGCCAGGGAAAAACTTTAGAAGCAATAACTGGCAAATCTCAGCAGTGCAAAGGTAAAAGTAAGAACTGTTTTGCAAACAGTAAAGATCAGATTTTAGTTGGTTTAAAAGCTGTTTGCATTGAGTCTGCATCACACAGAAGACACAAGCAAGTTGGAAAAGCAGCAAACTGGCCAGCATCAAATGAAATCCAATATTTTTAAGGCCTAATTTGCAAATTTCATACAAAGTATATTGTTTGTAATATTGACTACAATTGTAATGTATAATGCCATTTACCAAAAGGCAGATTTTAAATGCTGCATGATTAACATTTTTTCCAATATAACAGGATGCTGGAAATTGGAGAAGAACTTTAATAAAATTCCTTTACTGTAAACATCAGTCCCAATCTTACAAAAGCATGGCTTTTATTAGCACTAAAAAGACTTCCACTGAACACATTCATGTCCTGAGGCTTCTACAGCAAAAACCAGCAATAAATTTAGAATCTTCAGTAAACAGATTATTGCATAAACAAAGAATAATTTTTGGTGCATTGGAGGTCGTTCGTGAACATTAAATAGTAATTTATGACTGACTGGATTACTCAACAGATTTAAGATAGGGATAAAAAAAGCAAAAACACAGGCACATATTAAATATTAGCACAAATTGCTTCCAGCGATTCTATGGTTAAGATTTTTATAAAAAATACAAAGAAGGTGAATCAGGAAATATATCCTTAACTTACTGGGCTGTGGTAAACCCGAAAATATTGCAGATTCCAAGTTATGTGAGGATTAACGTAGTCATAGAAAAAGTCAGACAACAGCTCAAGCAAAAACACAAACATGTGAACACCAGGACCAATGGTCAAATGTAGTGCTGCTGAAAGAAATCCAGAGAGCTGTGGGTCTGCCCTCCTGGATCCCACATCCTCTTATTCCAACCTGCTTCTATTTAATTATAGTGATGATGATGTGTGAAGATGGATGAAAAAGCATTGAAAATCCAAGAATTATGAGACTACTCCATATGCAAAGCCTAACAGCTTCTTAGAGAACGAGGATTCAGAGGCAGTGAATCCCTTCCAATTTCATTCATTTGTTCACTATTCCTTTATTGGCAAATCTTGTGACATTTGCTAAGCAGATGACATTTATACCAATTACTGTTTTCATTTCTTGCTCACTTTAAAGTGAGCAAGAGGAGCTTTACAAACAACAAAAAAGCCAACATCCCTTATGCTATCAACAGCTCACAAGCCAAGTCAGGAACAGACAAATACCATGGAGGAGGTGACTGAACTTTTAACTCTGCCTTTTTCCAGATATCTGAAACAGGAAATTTTTGGATGCCAACTTAGCTTTGGATGGTGGCTCTTAACAAGCTGATAAGAGCTATGTCAAGAGGTTTATACATGACCAATTCTGCAGTCTCCAAAAGAAGCCACTGAGACAGTAGAACCATTGAAGAACAAACATGATGATGTCCTTATTTTACCTTTTGCATATTTAAGTTTTCCTGCTGGCTTGTGTTTCCCATGAATCTGCTGCACAAACTTACATTCACACATTAACTTTTACACATGCATTTTCCATCATTATGCATTAGCTTACACAGTAGTCAGAGCTCTGTATCGTTTATATGTAATGCTGAACTAGGTATGGCATTTATTTCAAACTCTTAGCACCCTTTTTGTTATCATGTTAATAAAAACGTTGTTACATTGCAGAGAAAAGTAATTAGTGTGTGTTTCTATTAAGGATGAAACAAATACAGAATGTTATGAGGGAGTGCTTAAAGCAGCAAACTGCACATGTATTTACAATATATATCAATTTAGAGATCACAAAGCATCAAAGCCAGAACTGCTCTCCAGAAAGGTCAGGTGAAAGTCCATCTGCAAGGGTGGACTTCCAAGGTGCACACATTCCACCAGCTGGGTTGGTGGAAGAATCATCAGAGGTTTAAAGCAGGCATGGATAGACCAGCCATTTAAAAGAGGGGATTAATTTCAGAAATTAAGATTAAAGATTAAGAAATTAAAATACTAACATATTTTTGATGACACAGAGTCACTGCAAAACCAAAGATGTAAAAAGAGTTTAAACAGCAAGAAGTGATAATTTTGGATTTCTCTCTTGACTGATCTCAGCAGCCAAACCCAACGATCTCTGCTACAAGGGAAAACTGAAAGAGGCAAGAGGAATGTCTTTTTAAGAGAGATTAATTTATAAGAAAAGACTATGAACATTTGCCAAATCTAGCAAAACCACAGAAGATAATTATTTCAAAATAAATACTGAGGAACCATTTAGGAAAACTCCAGAAATTTTAGCTGGATTTGAATAAACTTAGGCCAGATATTAGCAGATTTCCAGCAAGAAAGGTTTAGATGTTCAAGATTCATCCAAATGGAGTACAGGAGGCAAAAAAACCTTATTATCTTTCAGACAGAACTTGATAGGCTTATGAAAAAGTTTATTTTATACTTTTGCAGAGGGATTAGACTTAATGATCCAAAAAGGCACTTCTAGACCATTTTTATATACTGCTAAAAGCATACAACTAGAAATATTAAGAGTGGGAATATTACAAAGAGGTATTCAACCCATTCAATAACAGTATCTTTAAATGCAAAAACTATTTATAAATGTTAATTAAAGTGCAGAAAAAAGGACGTTATTTTCTCATTCTGTTCAATATAAAAATCTTCTGATGATAGCAAAGGTACCCAGAAGTATTCAGGTGGTTTCAGTGAGTGCTCTGAAACTGGTCTAAAAGGAGCAGCAAAGCAGGAGATTGTCTCAGTACCCATTGTGTTTCCCTCCTGCTTGCAGCAGCCTCAGGGCAAAGCAGAGCACAGTGAGACAGGAGCTGCAGGGTAAAAGCCAATGACCTCAGCAGTGAGATGTTCACCCAGCAGCCTGGAGCCTGGTGCCTCTGAGTAAAATACCCTAAATCCCCTGCTGACAGCAAGAACAAGTTCATCTACTGGCATGGCCGGTGCACACAGGGATGAGGATGCACTCTAAAATCTATAAATTTTAAAAGAGCTGTGCATTACCATATATTTCAAATATTACTCATGTCCAGGAAGAGTCCATCACCTTGCACTACTCTAAACCTGATGGCACATGAACCAGCTCTCTGGAGAGACAGACAGAGTGGCTAACTGGCCTTGGGATGCAGAAAGTCCAGGCTGTTGGTACAGTCTTGTTCAATTCCCATGGGAGATAGCTGTGCTCTGCCTGACCATGGCTTTTCATGTGCATGTTTTTCTATAGAAGTTTGGAAATTCATGAAAATACCAAAATGCATGGTGTAAAATTTGGGCTCTTTTTGCTTTGAGTCAGTAATCCAGTCTGAATTCAGCTTTAAAGATGATTATGACTGCAGTACTTAGTCAAGGAAGGATCTTTTGTAAATCTGTGAATAGTTCATGGGTCTCTTACCTCTGAGTTTTCAAATACACCAAAGTCAACAGCATACCTAGAGCTTGGGAAATCCAGAAAACAGCCTAAAAGGAACAAGAATTCTCATCTGTTGAGAGGACAGACCATAGCCAGCTTCCTCCAGAAAGTAATCAATGGAGGATTTTTGTGCAGAAACCCCTGGCAGCAAGTAGGTCACTCAAGGCTGGGAACTGAATGAGCTCATATCAGCGCCTGGGATGAAAGCCAGTCCCTCCACAGCCTCTCCACATAGTCTCTTCAGTTAAAAGCAATTTAATGCAGGCAGAGCTGAAACTGAGAAATGGACTACTTTGAGAGGGAGACCTACAGTTTACAAATGATCCTGTTCAGTAGAGTAATATCTGCTTTTAAAACCATTGAGTGCTGTTCCAATATTCAAGCATCTTTGGACTGAATCCCGGGCAGTTAGTGATGGAGACTGTCTTGGAGAAATAGCTATTAACCTTTGGGAGTTCATGCTTAGATCATAATTTTCATAATCAAAATTTTAGAAATAACTGTAATGGGGAATAAAGGATAGTGCCAGATTCTTATGCTGTTCTCTCTTAGTAGTCAGTGGTCCCCTTGAGCACTTACAGATTGATGGCACATCACACCATGTGCTCTCTATCTTATTAAAAGCCAACTTGGACTCCATAACAAAACAAACATTCATTATTTCCATGTGTCTGTTACTTGTCTGTTGCAAAATCCCAAGCTCTTGAGCTGTAGTAGAGGTACCTTTGTTGTCAGGCAATCTGGAGATGAAATATTTTTAAAAGCTTTCAAGTTTCCTCCAAGGACTTCTACACATAACTTGCACACTCCTTGCACATCACATTATCTACTGCACTTGGCTGTGACCTCAAAGGCCCCTCTCTCCTTGATTTTCCTGCTTCTCATTTCTCTTTGTGGACGAACAGCATGAGCCACAGTTAAACTGTGCAATGTACCATGAGGGATTGGATATTAGTAAGAATAACAGTCTTTACAGAGTAATGCACTAGAGTTAACAACTTACAAAAAACATACCCCAAACAACAAACATTTACTCTAGCCACTCAATTCATGTCTAGAACTTTCATTCACTGAGGATTAAACTAACTCTCCAAGATTCTATCAAAGCTACCCTTGGCAATAACAAGCCTAAATTCTGGCAATTTCCCCAGTACAATAGCTTTGTTTGAAAGAAACTTAATGTAATCCGTTTAGTCTTGTGATTGTGTGTTTAATCAAATATTTCAATGCCCTTTCTTCTGAAGCAAAAATCTATGCCAGTAGATTAATCAATACTCAGCACTAGAGGTGGATAAAATGTTTTTCATTAAAACATTACTTTTCTTCTTTTTTTTTTTTTCCCCTAGGAAAAGTCAGATTTAGAGAGTTCAAATCAGTTTGCAGATGTGTAAATATTGTTGTATTGTCATTTACGGAAAAATCCAACCTATCTGAAATGGCTTTCTTTTATAACAAAACAATAGTCAAAAGATTTTCTTTTTACTCTGAACTGTGTAGTTTTCTCCCCTTAATTCTGAAAACATTAATCAGCAAAATAATTCACTTGATGCTCATAAACAAATCTGCAGTAAAAAAACCCTCATAACTGGGAATTCATCCCAGAATTTACCAAGACCACTGGAGATGTGAAAAATAATTATGATATTTATGAGGTTTAGGTTGGATATCAGGAAAAGTTTGGGCACTGGAACAGGCTCCCCAAGGAAGTGGTCACAGCATCAGAGTGATGCTTGACAGAGTTCAAGGAGTATTTGGACAATTCTCTCAGGCACATGGTGGGATCTTGAGGTGTCCTGTGAAGGGCTGGGAATTGGACTTAATGTTCCTGATGGGTCCCTTCCAACTCAGTAGATTCTGTGATCCATGTAAAGTATCCTTTGGCCTAGGCTTTTTTCCTCTGAACTGTATATGATACAAAAATGAACAGTTATTTTCTGAATCAGTGTTAAATCAAACGAGAATAGAAAAGAGCTGTGAACACAGCAAGGTTAACTGGGCAACCAACTGATGGTATTAGTTGATCCAAAGATAATTAATCATCGCCCAACTTTGGTTCTCCTATGGATTTCTCAGGCTTTGATAAACATTACCACATGAATCAGGCAGAATTAAATGAGCTTAGGACCAAGCTCTCCGTGAGATCAGTCCCAGGCACTGGGAATGTGGGAGTTCAGCACAGGAACCCTCATCAGCATTTAGCAGTGAAGCAAAGAAAACACAGACACAAGTCAGAGAAAACAGCAAAACAACAGGGCTGGGTTTATAGGCCCTATTTTAGCACCTTT
Source organism: Catharus ustulatus (assembly GCF_009819885.2). Classification (NCBI taxonomy): domain Eukaryota; kingdom Metazoa; phylum Chordata; class Aves; order Passeriformes; family Turdidae; genus Catharus; species Catharus ustulatus. The sequence goes on along the minus strand of NC_046235.1, from coordinate 10,830,046 downwards.
TAAAAGGTGATTGTTGATGTAATCATAGACATTGAGGAATAGCACTGTTTCAAACCCTTGCTTATGTTCACAACTTTTCAGTAAATCCCTAAAAGTGCATTTGCTGCGGTCAGAGATTTTTCTGTAATGCTCCCAGCAGTTCTTCAAAGCAGGTGGGTCACTGACGTCCTGGCAGTGATTGCTTTGCCTCCCCTTTTGGATACAATTTAAAGCACTCACTGGCAAACCAGAGCAATGCTACAAAAATGCTCTATTTCCACATACAGGGACGTTTTACTTGATTTGTTTTGAACAGAAATAGTGTATCAGCTACAGGATTTGTAAAGAAGGAGAGGGAGATTTGTCTACTCCTTGTGGATAAGTGTAGTTGCCAACACTGCCATGCTGGTCAGACCAAGGTTTTGATGTGTAATTTAGAAGAACAGATGTTTTATCTGGGAACTTGTCCAAATCTTTAAAAAAAATTTAAAAAAGGAGAAACTCAATAGTAGACTCTTTTGTCAGCAGCACTATCCCTAAAAGACCTGAAGAAATAGTGAGTAAATAGCTGGATTCCTAAGGCACAGCAGAGAAGCAGAGAAGATGTGTGATTATCTTTGTGACTTACACTGCAGTGATGAACTAATTGGTCGTTGCCAGTCAAATGGACTGAACAAAGCTGCAAACCACGGACATGTTAATATGCCCATTATTTTCACATCAATCCTCTCTTCTCATTCTGTTCTTTTGAAAAGAGCCCAAGAGTGACATCTTTCCTTCCCATCCGCTGCGCTATCAGCACCAGCAGAGACAAATGGCTCAAAGTATTATGGGGCTGAGAATGCATGAGACAACTTAGAGAGATATTAACTACTGCATTTCATGCAAAACTGAACTAATAAAGACTTTTCCTCATAGATGTCCAAACTGAAAGGGGTTTTAATCCATCCAAAAGATTTCATAAGACTCTATCATTAGTACAAGGACTATGCAGCATATAAGAAGGTACCTCCAAATTTATCTTTTTCACACTCTTCAATTACAACTCAGTCTTGCCTTTTCTCTAAATGTACTGTCCCATTTGTACTGTAAATGCCTTAGAGGCTGTGCTGACAAAACTCTATTAATACCTCTCAGACATCTTCTGCCTTAACTTCTGAAGTACTAACAGCTTACTAGAAAAATTTAGTTGGTTAATGCCCATGGAGAAAGAGAAGAAAATTAATAAACTACCCAGTGCTTTTTCCCTGTTATTGTCTGAGTTCTCCCATTTTTCTGCTTGTGATAGGCCCTTCAAGAAAATATATACAAATAAAGCACGAACAATTAACATGGACAAATATACCAACAGGAATCCAAATAATGCCATTTTGCAAATTTCTCTTCAGGGCTATGTCCTTTTGCCTGAATTGTACATAATCAAATGAAAACCAATTATTTTCAGAATCAGTATGAAAAGGAACAAGAAAATGGAAAAAAAAATCTACAAACACAGCAAAGTTAATTGGGGAACCAACTGATTGTATCAGCAGATCCAAAGGGCAGACAGTTGGAATTAGATGGTCTTTAAGGTCCCTTCCAACCCAAACCATTCCATGATTAAAGACCCAGGGCTGCTCACGAAGTGACTCTGGAGGGGAGGAGGAGCAGAGAAGCAGGAGGTTGCTGAACAGGAGAGGCCAGACTGCCCCTGGGGCAGGGTCTGAGTAGCTTAAATAACACATTTCCATGCAACTCAATTTTCTCTCCTGCTACTGAGCTCCTGCAGTGGTTTAAAAAGCAGGCATTCCAGCAGAAAGGAAATGAAATGGGAATGGCTTTGTGCTGGCACTGGTGATGTCAGAGTTTGCAGCACACTATGCCTGGAAAACCACAGCTCTCCAGCCAGCCAGGCACTGGGTGTCACAAACCAGCCCAGCCTGGGAGGCTCTGGGAGCAATAACAAAGGTGTTGCTCTCGATTACTTTTTGCTGAGCCTACATACTGTGTGTAAAGCTGCTGCAGCAAGCTGATAATGGTCCATGAAATGGAAAATGCTCCTGAGCACACCCAAAAGCACTGTGAATGGGCAAAACAATCACAACAGCACCGTGTTATTTGGTAATTGTTACTACCTGTGCCCACGCTAATATATTCAGATTTTCGCTGCTTTTAAATAGGTTCAACTCCACCCCTAATGTGTTTACTCCTGATTAACACAGTCTTTAATATGACTGGAGTCAGAATTACAGCAGTAGCGAGTGCAGGCACAGAAAAAAATAGAAGGCTGTGGGACTAAAGATGACAACCTTCAGGGGGTGTCACTCCACTGATTCAAATCAAGAGACAATTTGTCCTGGTTACTTGCCTCCTTGGCCTATCTACCCTCTGAGGCCAAGGTAGCTGGGTACCTGGAGAATAAAATCACTGTGGGGTTATATGTGCCACTGTCACACATCAACGGTAGTTCTTTAAACATTGCAAAACTTGCTGGAAATTGTTTGGAGAATTTTCAAAGTAAATTTTCAATACTTTTCGATTCATCTCAGTCACAGTGCTACTCAAAGGTTTGCTGAAACAGCTTCAGGCAGTGCAGGAATCATGGAGAGATCACATGAAAAGCAGCCTGGTTTCTGCAAAGAAAGGATATTCAGTTCCTCTGCACCATTCCTCTGAACATTTTGACTACTTTGGAGACATTAAATACTGGAAATAGCTCAGAAAGCATTTGGCTCAACATCTATGTCTGTATATCACAAGGACTACTATATAATGCAAGGATTTAAACCAGGTTTCAATCCATCCTAACTAGAATATAAACTACATAATGCCAAAAATATCATTAGAATGTAAGAACTGCACATAGCAGACTCCTAACTTCCTTCCAGGGATCATTCCATACTGGAAATACTGCACACACTGCCTCATACACATTACACCATTAACTTTGTGTTATCAATCAAAGACAAATTTTTCTTACAGAGAATTGAGGGGATTAGCTCCCTCAACCAGGTGACAGTGAGATAAGATGAGATGCAATACATGGGAATCAGATCATCCTGAATTTAGTTTGGCTTAAACATTTGTTGAATTACAATATTGGCTGACAGCAATGTTTTGGGACCTGGGCTGTGTTATAGGCAATTTTTTTCTTCCATAATACACAGAGAGAGAAACTGAAGAGCAGTCCCCAGATTTATCACTCAAACATAATGAAAGCAAGACAATGTATTTTCCTTAAAGTGCAGACCAAGCATTCAGAGTTGCTCATTACAGCAGTACACAATTTATTCTGTTGTATGTATGTTGGCAAGTGGAGGGGCTGATTCCTCCAGTTTAATTCTGGGTCTTGACTCACGCCCTGGAGATGCTCAACTCTAGTTTCCCTACTGGTTCTACTAGTTCTTCTTCCAAAATAGGGTGAAGTTAGATTTTTTACTCAACATTTGTTTATAAATTTCTCAGTTCTTGGTTGTAACATATCTCAACCCATGATCAGTAAGCTTTTATTTTATTTGTAGCTTCTCTCTGTGAAGTTCTGTGGTCTAATTTGAACATCCTGGCCTTGTGTTAGCTAGTTCATTTGCTCTTAATTCAGTCATTCAGCAATCTGATCTGGAGATTTCTGTAGTTATGTAACTTCTCAAGCAGTTACTCTATAAAATTCCACCAACACTTTACAGCTCTTTAGCAAATTTAAGCAGAAGTTTGATATATTTTAAAAAAAAATCTTTATTAATGTCCTGTTAATTAATTCTAATTAAGTTGCTGGAACTGTAGATTTCTCTGGCACAGTGTATTCATATTTCATGTTTTCAGTTTTTAAAACATGCATAATTACTGCTCTCTGGGAGGCAAAAATCCTTCCCAGAACTGGGAGACACTTCTGCAATCCACACCACAGGATGCAGCATATTCTGGGTCATCTTTTAAACAGTCTCAGTTATAAATACAAAACTTCTGTTTGTCTCCTTTTCTTTTTTTTTCTTCTAACCAGAAATTAAACTTTAAAGGAATGTAGTAAAATTATGGGGTTTTTAATATCAATTTTGGAGTTTTCTCATTTTACTTCTCCCGCAGTGGATGTCTGTGGCAGACACAAAAGCCTCGAGCAAGGGGAAGTTTCCTCACCTGTGCACCAGCTGCTTGCGGCTCACGCAAATCGCGGTCTCGTAGTCGTGGGTGACACACACTTTGTGTGGGCTGCACTTCACCTTCAGGCAGGGATCTTTGGATGGGTCAAGGGCTATAAAAAATCAAACATATTAAGAAGAGAAAGTGAGAAATGCATGCAGAGGTCTCTCTCGGCAGGCAGAGGCCAACTGGATAGAACGAACACTCCCACACGTGAACAAATACTTTGATATTTTATAGTATGTGCTGCTGTTTGCAGACTGCATGTCAAATAGAAAGTTTACATAGAAAGTTTACATAGAAAGATGGAGAGCTTAAAGATTAATTACTGAACAGTGATCTGAGTCTAATTGGCATTCACATTAACACTAGACATGAGACTTTGGGATGAAGTTCTGGTTTAACAATCTATATCGTGGTTTATTTCACAGAAAAGCTATGTTTGGATAAAATGTACTCAAATAACAAAATGACTGGTATTTTGGAAGCTAACTAATAACTGATATAATGCAGAGTGGTAAAAAATTTAATTTCACAGATGCTGTAAAACAGGCATAATTCTTTTAGAGATTATTTTTAATTTTTACAGCTAAGCATCCCCTGTATTTAAAATGCTTGAGTAGAAGAGCAGCAATAACAACAAAATAATTCTGGCTTTCAAACAGGAACCTGCATCACCAGCAGTGCTGTCAGAGTTGGGATGAGACAGCACGGTGAGCAAATATGTCCAGGCTCTTGTCCCATTTGAAAGGTATCTGTCTAAATTCATTCTTCTACAAAAGAAGGTTTCTAAAAACCAGCAATAAGACATTTTCTGCCAAGATGAATTACAAGTATTCAAAATATGGTTATATGAACACTTCAGAAGGGAAGTCCCTGCCATACCAGTCACACAGAGAAATTTCACTTTTGTGTGATAAGTGATTTTTTAGAGCAGCTCTTTTTGGACATTCTGTGGCTGTGGATTTGACTTCCTGTTCCTCTTCAATGTCTTTAAATCCCATTTTCCCTCTCCCATCCCTCCTCACATCTTGGTCCGTTCTGGGAAATGGGCAACTCTTGGTTCCATTTTGGGGATGGTATAAAGCTCTTACGTGCCCTTTATGAAAACCATTTCCCATTTCTACTGAATAATCAGAGAAATTTTCAAAGGAGACTATTTGAAGTAGAAGTTTCAGTTTGTGATGTACCAGATTTCTCTGAGAGAAAATGTATTTCCAACAAGCAGAGGATTCTTCTATTTTCCTTCAAGTCTGAAGTGCTGCAGCTGTTCTGTGCTGGGTTAAACAGCCACAGCTACAAGATCCTGCCACATTAACACCCATTACACATTTGTGATGGGCAATTAAGCTTCACTAGTGCATATGTATTTACTGGAATGCCTTTGGTGCAAGACAGAGGGAATTGTAAAAATAAAGCAAAAGCTTTTTCTTTTAAACCATTAAAACTGATAGAAGAGGTGAAGTGAACAAGGAAGGAGAAAAGACCATCTGTTTCCTACACCATAAAAAATAAGGCAGCAATATTCAATGTGTTGCTATTCAATGTGTTGCCATTAGGAAAATACATAGGCAATGTTTGAGGAGCCAGGGTCTGTCCCACTGGAAAGACCAAAGGCTGTCAAGGCTCTTCAGGGATGTTTTGCTGTTGCCTTTTGGTGTCTTTTTTAAGCCAAGACAGATAAGAAGTATCCAGTTCCCTGCCCTTTACATTCCCAGAACACAAACAGTGAGAGACACCTTCTTAATCCTCTCACCTCACTCTCATTGGAGACCCAGTTAAGGACTGAGGCAGATCTTTGACAGGGATTTAAATGGCAAGCCACAGTTTCCTGAGCTGGCTGTCTACCTGGAAAAACTGCAAACCAGTGAAACACCTTCCTTCTGCAAAGCGTTTAATGAGTGAGCGCCACTTGGAGTGTGCAGGGTCACCACATCACTGTTTCAGTGGTGAGGTAATTCAAAGGTCATATCCACACACAAATTTAATGACCAGAACTTTTGCTCACTTGCAGCTGGCCTTGCTCTGTTGCTGGAGCCCATGCACATTGTTTGCTTTTGCTGGTGAAACATCCTTGATGCAAAATGCTGCATCAACAAAAATCACTATGCAAACTGGCCGAGAGCCCAGGGCTAAGAGCTGCCAGGAGCACTGGGCTGCTGGCGAGCACAGCCTGGCCTTGTGCTCAGTGTTTTATCAGCCAAAACCTGAGGAGTGGGGATGTAGGTTTAGCCTGGAAAGTCAATAGTATTTTGGCATGAATAAGCAGCAAAATTTATGTCCACATGGTCTATGTGACATCATGCACAGCTACAATACTTTGCATTTTTTCACATTAAAATTTACTGTAATTGGTGAGTCCATTTCAGGAACTCTTTAGGTCTTCTAAGGCAATAAAAATGCAGTTCTGAAATAGCATCACATTATATATTTCTGGTAAAAGCAACACACCTTTCAAATATTTTACAATTTTAAAATTGTCTATCTGAAAAGAAAAAACACTGTTGAATAATCATCAGGAAGGAAAGCAATGGGAAAAGATATGGTTAGAAATCCTAGCACCATTTCCTTACAAATAATCATGCCTCAACTTTCTATGCCTTGGTGGCTTGCTTCTAAAATCTGAGAACAATAATAATGTTGACAATAATAAATAAAGCAACTGATGCGTTGGGTGCTGCATTTCATTGACAGAATCACAGAATTACAGAATCACAGAATTGCAGAATCACTAGGTTGGAAGAGACCTTCAATATCATTGAGTCCAGCCCATGCCCTAACACTTCAACTAGACCATGGCACTGAGGTTCATATCCAGTCCTTAGTTTCAATGCCCATGGCATCAAAAGCCTCCCTAATATAAGGGGCCAGTGGTGGAAAACCTCTGAAAACCCTTAAATGGAACATGTAATAGAAACATCATTTATTATTCATTAGAAATAGTCCTTACATACAGTTCAAAATAGTAGTTTATTAAATACAGGCCAAACTGTGGACTTTGTCAGAAGACAGCAAAAACCTCCATGATGTGGATTGTTATTTCTTGAGATTTTTTTCCCACTTATGCAGAATGCATGATCCATATGAACATAAAAGTTCAAAGTAGGGATTTATATGTCTGCAAAGTTCCTCTGTATGTTAAATACATTTGGAAGGTTGTTCTACTGCTAAGCAACACAAGCCCTAAGGAGAACTTGTAATAAGAAACAATTTCTGAAATATGCTAATCAAAGATCTTGCTTTGTTAATCAGATTTCTACATGACTAGGAGCAGATGCTCCTCATTGGAAGAAGAACACACCCTTGGGAATAAGATGAAACATAACAACCATATTTGTCATTACAGTTCTTTTTGTCCTAAAGCAATGAGCATGAACTCTTTGAAAATGAAGAGCTAAAAGTACAAATAAATAAATAAAGTGAGAAGAAGATGTTACTTTATCAACTTGAAAGGAAAACTACAGCCATCCCTTCTCCATGTCAGGGAGTCTGCACTCAGCTCTGGCTGCACAGTAATAACAAAAATACTTTAAGTCTGGCTTTGAGATGTGAACATTTTTCCACTTTTTATTTAGGCTGAGTCTGATATGATATGATTAATTACTTTAGAGTGGCTGAGCATTCAGTCAACATTTATGTAGGGAGATATGTATCCAGCCAGTATTGGAATTAAATTGGGCAAAAATTCTTTGATGAAAACCTATTTAAGACACCTTCCCTATCATTTTTTGAACCCTGGCTCCATGGTTTCCTGTCCTGAGCATTTCCCATGGATACTGGGTCTCCCAGGAGGTAGCTGTCTGAATACAGTAGTGGACATCTCAGTATAATCATTTTCAGAAGATTTTTATTTTGGAAAAAATTAGGAAATCGGAAAAATTTCATCTTGGCTCATGAATCTCACTCTTCCTCACTTCACACCCAGAGGTTTCTGTTGCTGACATTTGCTTTCTGGGAAGCTGTCCTGGTACTCAGAGCTGAGAAGTCTCTTCCTGAATTGATACTGCAAGGGCAGAAGTAAATAAAAGTGCAGAATTCTTGTCCTTTAGCCTTCCTCTTTTTTTTTTTTTTTTTTTTTTTCACTCATCTAATCTCAGACAGAGACCAAAATAATTGGTCGATGATAAACACCAGGGATTGCAGGATTGCATCAGCCTCCTAAAAACCTCCTAATGATATGGTGACATTGCTTTCCAGTACCAAAAGGTCAAGAAACACCAACTGCATCCCAAATCTCTTTCTGTCCCAACTTCACACAGCAGATCAGAGAACTTTCCCTTATGGACTGAACTCACTTTTCCTCTCCCCTCCTTGCACCATTCACCAGCACTGTGGTTTTGCAACATAAATCAGTGTTGGACAAAGACCTACCAACAGTGTTTGTGATACTTTTCTATTACATTTCATGTTTTTATTTATTACCACAATAAAAAAAGACTTATGACTTGCAGGAAGATCTTAGTTCAGTCAATGGCAGCAGAGGGGGAAGTTGGTCTGTAAGGATGTAGCTCCATATGTTGTGCCGGTGGGTCACCATGTTAATCACAACAGAGCGAATTTGCTTTTCACACATTTGACTTTAAAAGGGTGATAACAAATAAATACTTTCAGTGTCTCACAGCAATGGATATGTAATCCTGCAGAAACTACAACTACTTCACAATAAGATTTATGAGCTTGATTCTGTTTTTATGACCATTCCTTAGGGGGAAGAGAGTATTTTCAAAATGTAGCTGTTTAGTGAAGCTAAAATGAACTGCACAATCAAAAAGAGACAGTGTTATGTAAATATGAAGGGGTTTGTTTTTAAAATTGCCTGCCAATAAGTAGCATGATCATTTAGTGACAAAATACTCCTGCATAATGCAATGTCAAGAGCAGCTGCTTTTATGCAATCCCCTTGGAACTGTTCTGGCTATATAAGAAAAGAACACCTGCTGGGAGAGGTATGATGAAATGGAAAATGAGACCTGATGTCTTCAATGCAAGGATCCTAGTTGGTATTTTAATACAAAAGAGATTGATAATAAAAATAAGTCAATTAAATGATGCATTACATTATATGCATGCATTTCAATATCATTCTGTGTTACTGATTCCAGCTATACTCCACGAGCAGGTGGGAGAATGAAAGCATAGTTCCTGGCTGGGAAGGGAAAGGCAGGAATGGGAAAGCTGTACACATGAGCAGGTCTGGGCAAGCAGTGGACAGAAGGCTCTGACTCTTCCTTCCCACTCAGCATGAAGCTGAAATGGCATCTGATATCATCCTTCAGACCTAGGAGGAAAGGTTTTAATCAGCATCGTGTGTCCGCTTCCAGCAGAGTGGCAACCACAGAGAAAGTGACTGAGGCAGCTGAGTAGTGCCTTGGTGGAATTTTACTCTATGCTTCCATGAAAACCATCACAGAGCAAATGTGAAGGAGCCGTTAAGCCAGCTGAAACATGTTAAGAAAAATTCCCACAAGCTGCTCTTTATTTCTGCTAGGGAAAGGACAGGTTTTCAACACATGCTGGCTAAGACCAGCTTTGGATTTAACATTTTGGTTATTTGAAGTACACCACAGCCTTCCCATCAGCTTTATGATGAATTTATGCTGTTTTTCTAAGGTGATCATGGTAATACATATTAACTTAAAGAGCACTTGTCTGTGAAGGCATGGTAGGTTTCCAGTGCTCTAGTGGTAAACTGGAAGCCATCCATGTGCTGTGGTTACACTGGCACTGTGGCTCCATCCAGCACTACTCCATCCCCCTCGAATGGACAACATGTCCCAGGAACTGATGGAATTCCAGACTTTTATAGCCATTCAGAAGAGTTTGTTTTTTGTTGAAGTTGAGTGTAACATTTAATCTCATAGTTGATACTGTTAATAATTCTGGTCTTAAAAGTACTATTTAACAACAGATTACAAGACCCACCCACCATATAAATGTAAATAACATCAATGGTTTTATTCTGCTTCTGCAAATCTTGGCATAAATCATTCAGCTTCATTAGGGAGAAAATTTGTGTTAGCCCACCCCCAAGTTTAGGAGAGAACACATCCTCCAACGCCAGTTCTGATATTTAAGTCTTTCTCTTCTCAGAGCAGTTTGGACACAGACATCAATTCAGCTGGAAATTAATTACTGAATGTTTCAAACATGTATGTGAATTATTTTCAATAAATGGAATTTCCCAAGGCAGTTAGGCAATAACATCTCAAACTGTCAGCATTTGCTCCATCCCTGTGTAGTATTTTTGTACAGCTTTGTTTTGCAGCACTCTAACATGTGAGTGGCTGAAAATGCAGATACAGTGCACAGAAACATCTATTTTAATTTTTACAGGCACTTTAAAAATCGCTTTTTATAACTGACATGTAATTGCTTTTGACATTGCTGAGGGCCATCCAAGGCAGAAGATGCTTCAAAGGACTCTGCAGATTTCCTTTCTGAAGCAAGGGATAAGAGCCCTTGGTATTTAAATTAAATTTTTTGACGAATGTACAGAAATCTAATGCAGTGAAAAAAAAAAAAAACCATGAAGAAAAGAGAAATAGGACAGGACTGGAAGTTAGGAAATGTGCTTCCACTGATGGGTGTGATAATCAGTCAGAGCCCTCAGGGCAGGTGCCCTTTTAACAAAAAACCCTCCTGCTCTCAGGGTAAAGGTTTCCCCAACACACAAGGTTTCCCCCATCAGTTCTATGAGTACAATCCTGCAGCAGTGCCACCACGCTCCCCTCCGCTCCAAGCACTCCCACTAGGGGATAATTTGTGCTTGCATGTGTCATACCCGAGGGTGTTTCTGCATATCCCAGTAAGCTGAAGGCAAAACACACTTAAAAAAGGCCCTTGACAGAAAGATATTGGCCAGATGTTACATTCAATTATTAATTCCAGGAAGTAGTGGGGTATAAAAATCACCCCATCCTCTGGGATTCAGAGGGCTTTGGCATGGTTTAATGCCAGCAGCTCTACAGCTTCTAGTTTAGACTTCCCAAAACCCCCAGGTGGTCCAGCTTCAAACTTCCTGGGATGGAAGTGAGAGCTCCAAAACACTGCTCTAATCTTTAGTTGGTGGAGTGGGAGGACATGGTGAAACTCCTGTGTCTGCCTTGCAGGGAGGACCCAGCTCTGCAGGATGTGCTGTAAGAGATGCTCAGGACAGGACAGGAGCAGGGAGAGCCCAGCTCTGCAGGATGTGCTGTAAGAGATGCTCAGGACAGGAGCAGGGAGGGCCCAGCTCTGCAGGATGTGCTGTAAGAGATGCTCAGGAAGGAGCAGGGAGGGCCCAGCCCTGCAGGATGTGCTGTAAGAGATGCTCAGGAAGGAGCAGGGAGGGCCCAGCCCTGCAGGATGTGCTGTAAGAGATGCTCAGGACAGGAGCAGGGAGAGCCCAGCTCTGCAGGATGTGCTGTAAGAGATGCTCAGGAAGGAGCAGGGAGGGCCCAGCTCTGCAGGATGTGCTGTAAGAGATGCTCAGGAAGGAGCAGGAAGGGCCCAGCTCTGCAGGATGTGCTGTAAGAGATGCTCAGGACAGGACAAGACAGGAGCAGAGCTGACCGTGACCATTTCTTTTCTTTCCGTGGCTCAGCTCCCTCCGTGCTCCTGCCAGGACAGTCCCTGTCCCCAGGCTCTCCAGGTGATCTCCCCATTCCAGCCTTTCCCTGCCCAGGCAGGCTGGGAGAGCCCTGCTGCTCTGGTGTCTGCCAGCCCTGCCAGCCCTCTTGGGAATGAAACCCCCTCCCTCTGCTTTCACCTTCCATTTCCTGGCAAATGAGGATGAGGAAGAGAGAGACAGACTGGGAGCTCTACACTGGTAGATCGGGCTGGCTTGTGACACCTTGCCAAAGGATTCTAAGTCACATTTAAGTTTTGTAAGAAGCTGAAGCTGCATTTTGCAAATCTGTCATTGAATTGAGTCCTGTGATACCCCCAATTCCCTTAAACCTCCATATCCCAGAGCCAGAACAGAGCTCTCTCTTTCTTTCCAAATGCCTGAAAAATTTTATTCTCTTTGCTGCTATAAAAATACTGAAAATAAAAACCAGAAAGGTTTAATAATGTCAAAGTCATACAAAAGACTCTGTACCATAATAAATAAATGAAAAAGAAGAAAGCATATTTAATTTAACTTTGAGATATCTGAATGCTTGCTCTTAACAATCGCATGGTAAGTTTGAAACGCTGGATATAATTTTGCCTGTGAACTGATGTAGATTATTTCTGCTTTCTGTTACACTGGAGCGAATTATAATTTATTTAGTGGGATTTAATTTAATACAAATTATTTTACCCAAAGGCCAATGAAAACAAACCAGGTTATACCTTCTTCAGAAAATAATATATGAAATTATTTATGCATAATTAAAGATATGCCATTCCCTTTTCAGATTAATACAAACATACATTTTAACATGCTTACAGAGAAGTTGCATTGTATGTTGTGAAACACTTCTGAAATACAGTAATTTCACGAATACAAGCCGCACCAATTTGACCAAAATTTTGGTGGAAACCCGGAAGTGCGGCTAATATTCCGGGGCGGCTAATCTATTAACAAAATTCTAAAAGCTGCCAACACGGAAGTGAGAGCCCGCGGCAGCCCCAAGCCAAGCTGGAGCCCGGCCAGCCCCGGCAGAGGTGGGAAAGCCTGGCAGAGGCGGGGCCAGCAGTGTGGGGGCGGGCGGCAGAGCCTGAGCCAGCAGGGCGGGGGAGCCCGGGAGAACTGGGGCTAGCAGTGCAGGGGAGCATGGCAGAAGCAGGAAGGCCGGCGGGTGGGGCTGCCTGGCAGCGGGGGAAGCCCAGCAGAATCAGGGCCAGCAGCGTGGGGGAGCCCGGCGGTGCGGGGGCCTGCAGTGCCGGCCAGGGCGAGGAAACGCGGCGGTGGTGCAGACGGGAGGGGGCGGCCGGCGAGCCTGGTGGCGGCGGCGGCAGCCCTGCCGGCGGGGCGAGCGAAAGCGGCGCTGGGCGAGCGAAAGCGCCGCTCGCGAAGCGCCGCCGCCGCTCGCGAAAGCGCCGCCGCTCGCGAAAGCGCCGCCGCCACTCGCGGAAGCGCCGCCGCTCGCGAAAGCGCCGCCACTCGCGGAAGCGCCGCCGCTCGCGAAAGCGCCGCGGGGCGGGCGCGGCGCTCGCGAGGCGCGGCGCAGGGCGAGCGAAAGCGGCAGCGGGGCGGGCGGCGAGCCCGGCGGCGGCAGCCCTGCCAGCCGGGCGAGCGAACGCGGCAGCGGGGCGGTGCTGACGGGAGAGGGGGGCCAGCGAGCCCGGCGGCGGCGGCAGCACCAGCCGGCCAGCCCGGCCGAGCCGTGGCGCTGAGCTGGGCCACCCGGCCCCGTCAGCAACCATGAGCGGGCCGAGCCTTCCTGGCCCCGCCCCGAGCCAATAAAGCCCGCTATGCCGCGATCCTGTTACTAATTGGCCAATTTGTGAAAGCTGCGCACGGATTCTCGCGACGAACGAAAGTGCGGCTAATATTCGGGGTGCGGCTTATCTATTGACAAAGACAGCAACATTGTCGAGGCACCGGGGGTGCGGCTTATAATCCGTGCGGCTTGTATTCGTGAAACTACTGTACTTAAGAGGTTGTTGGAATTTATGCTTTAACTGAGGTAGTAATATAATGGGTAAAAAACTGCTATGATTTAATTCAGATAGCTAACTCATAAGATACTGAGCCCTTTTCCACTTCTGATTAAAAGCTATAATGAAGTTTAATACTGTGAATTATGGCTAGAAAAAAAATTGAAACAATGTAGAACTCCTCTATATTTTTCACAGAGGAAAATATTTAACCAATCAAATTTTATTATTCAAGATTTTTTTTTGTCATTAAATCTCATTTCAAAATATGAACACCATGCATATCTTTTAAAGCTTATTTTTAGAGTTAATGCAGAAGAAAAACTGCATCACTGTTAATACTGATGCCATCAGCAAATAGTAAAAAATAAGGACCAAACTGGTTTTAGAGATCAGTATTTCAGTGTGCATAATTACAAGTCTTTTCTAACACAGTACTGCAGAGAGCTAAGCAAGCAATAAAAATTCTGGGTATGAATTCTCTGAAAGGCTGAGGAGGTAGCTCTATTTGTGGACAGACTGAATGTCAATGTTGCTACAATTACAGCAATTCTCAGCCAGGCTGCTGCCTATCTACACATGCCTGTATTTAAATGTGAAATGAGGCAAGACATTCTGCTCTGGAAATAAGGAAAGCTCTACTTTTTCCATTAAGTTCCTTTGCTTATTTTCTAGGATAAATGAAACAGAATTTGGGTCCAAATATTACCAGCTATTGCATATAAAATTTATAAGCCTGTCCCAGGAAGTGTTCATGGTCAGGCTGGATGGGGCTTGGAGCAAGCTGGTGTAGACAAAGGTGTCCCTGCATATGGCAGGGCATTGGAACTGGATGATCTCTAAGGTCTCTTCCATCCCAAAACATTCTAAGTTTCTGTGATCTTCTACTTAATAAATAAGCTAGAACACTGATAACATGCTTTGAAACAATATGTCAGGGAAGAATTCCCAAATTTGCATCTTTTCTTAGTGTTAGCACCTTAGTGCATGTCCTAGTCAAGGGGCCAGCAAGGAAAGGTCACCCTTACATTGTCTTCTTGCTCTCTCATTGCCTTTTTTATCCCTTGGGATAAATGAGTTTGTCACTCTGGCCTCAGTATCGTTTTCAGCATTTAAAATGGAGATAGCAAAACTCAGTGTCTAGAAATCAGCCTGGGACTCTTGGAAGGCATCACAGGACCAAGGCAGAGCAGCCTGAGAATGACTTGGAAGGGAATGGTTTCAGAACAGCCAGACTCTGCAGAACCAAGAGCTGTTTATGTTCATTTATGGCAGCCTGATTGTCTCCATGGAAATGCGGGAAAAACACTTCATCTTCTCCATCAGCAGAAGATTTGTTTCCATATTACATTAGTTTTAGTGTGCACTGAGCAAAACAAATACTAAAATAAAAGGCTCTTGAAAGAATGATTTCATTATGAAAACAGCAACTTCAGTACTGTCATGTGGAAGCACCTCCTGCCAAGGTGATACCACTGCGGAAAACCTTGCAAGATGGGCAGTGTTAGTGGAACATCTCTGGATTAGGGATGCAATGGAAAAATCACAGATTTGTATGTTTACAGGAAAAGAATTTGTTGTCAGAAGAAACCACTAGAATTATTAAGTTATGAGGATTTTAGCCATGAGACCAAATCAAAAATAACCTGAATGAATGAGTGCTGCTTCTGCTGCTGCTGCACAGGGCTTGTACTTTTTCTAGAAACAGGAAAAACATCAAAAGTGTAAATTGGCTGGGGCTGACTGGTGTAATAGATTGTTGCCTAATGGAATTTTCATTGCTTCTGAGAGAAATTACCTAAGCAGGAAAGGATGAAGCTTCTCTATGGATAATCAATTAGTCATATAATTGATATCTGGAAAAGGTTTAAATGGGAAATAAGTGGAAGGACAAACACTCATCCTGCCTGGTTCTTAAGTATAGTGAATATAAATACAGCAAAGAGAATTCCTTCTTCAAGCATGACTTTAACAGATACAAGTTCTGGGAAAACCGGTAGCTGATACCATTCCTCATTCCAAAGTGCAAGATAGAAGTTCTAGTGTGAAATAAATGTAGATGAAAATTTCTAAATTAAAAAATCATTTTGTAAAAATTAACTGCATTCTGCTGGAATTGATCAGTAATTGCTGGAATTGTGTTAAAGGCATAAATTTTGAGACTGAGAGTCTCTACACAGTGGGAGATCAGTGACTTTTCTGCACAGAATGAGACGAAAAGGTAAAATTAGCAGGTAACCTCAGGAGTGGAAAAAGCAGATTGTCAAATGGGCTGGAAGACAGAAAGTGGTCACAAGGAAGAGCATTAGCACTGCAGTTCAGAAGTGTCAAGTGCAATGACAGCGATGAAAAGATGAAGTCACAGGACTTGTACCACACTACAGAATTTAGGTACAGAAGGAAAAAAAAAAGCCAGGATTGGGTTCTTTCTACAGTTTTGTGTTTGTTTGTTTTTTTGTTTTGCTACAATTTAGTTGCTGGCATCTCATAATCCAATATTTAATTAATAGAACCTGAAATTCCTACCTTGGTTTTGAGACCTCAAAATTAATTTTTAACAACAAACGATCACCTCTAGAGAGCTGCTGCTAATCAAAGTTGTCTTTATATAGTTCTCTGACAAATGCTACAATTCTTGTCTCCTTAGTGCATTGCAGGGCATATTGATATATCTTTTGATAAGTGATAATGATTTTTAAACATGCAAACCCAATGTTTAGAAGGTTTTCAAGGAATTCATAGTTTAATTAAAATGCTTTATGTTTCTCAAAAAAATGCATTGATGAAGATATCATCTGACAGGTGATAAATGCTTTTTCTCTTGCCAATATTTAGCTAAAACAATTCTGAAAGAAGACCCTTTATGAAGAATTAAAGTTTGAACAGTTACTTCCTCGAGTAACTGTGTGGAATAACTAAAATGTTGTTTTGTCCTTTTCCTACAGAGAAAGAGCTGAAGCTGCCTCAGGCAATACAACAGCAAGCTCTGTAACCTTGCACTCAGCATGGTAGCTAAAATTGACTTCTACAACAGAGGAACAACTGTTCAAAAGAGAATTGCTTGATTTCTGGAACACCTAGGCAAGAAATGCCTTGGAAAAGGGTAAGCTCCCTGAGTTATGAAGTCAGACTGAATTATTCAGGGTTCCTGATGTACATGTTATTTTTTTATTAGAACAAAGGTAAAACTGAGTTCTAATAAAAAGGAACCGTATGCATCAGTAAAGCTGAATAATTCAAACACAAAATAACAATGGAATTGGAAACTAGGGTTGACTGTCTTTCAGGCAATATGTATTATATTATATTTCCAGAGTCAACTTGTCTGATCTGTCTCTAGACTTATCTGGAGGCCTTGCCCAAATACTCTTCTGATTCCAAACAAGATCTTTGTAGAAAAATTACAATCAGAAACAGAAATAGCACAATTGAGACCTTAGTATTTAGGAGATAAAAAATTTCCATTTATATAAATTTTCTATGATGTTGAGAAGACATAAATTTTATTGCAACATAATTTATCCATTCCCTTGCTTCTCTTGCAGAATATATTTCTATTTCCTTTAGTCAGAAAATTGCCATTTTAATACATCACTACAAAGAGGTCTTCTGTACTTCCAGAAGAGGTTGGAGTAAGGTGTTCAGTAAGAAAGACTGTCAATAAAGGCATATCTCATATCTCTCCTCCTTTCTTATTCCTCCTCCCTAGTCCATAGGGTTTGCAATAAGCCCCTATTATATTTGGGCTGACACTGAACTGGAAAATGAGTTTAGCTTGATTTTGCCATAGTCAAACATTAAAATCTGTTCAGAGAAAATGGGTTTGTCTGACATGAATACTGAATTTACATTTATAATTTGGGTAAGATCATTTTCCAGCTGATTTCCCAGCATTTTCCAGGATATACATGCTGACAGAAAGCCTAACTCAAAATTTTTATCCACTCAAAGTCACATCAGAGCAAAGACTAAAGACAATCTGAGCATGCCAGGAGTGCAGAAGGGAAAAAAATAACAGAGCTTCATGCTCTGTGCTCTGACCCTTTTTCAACACTTGGGATATCCTGAGATCCAGAGGTGGGGAACAAACTAATAACCCTGAGAAGCAGTTAAGTTCCAGTCCAATCGACTCCATCACAAGCAACACTGACACATCAGCTTCAGCTGCTGCCACAGAGGCAGCCTCAGTGCTGGGTACCATTAAGTTTATCAACAAAGGAGTAAAAATGTAATTCTGCCCTTGTAATTCTCTAGAGAGCCTTTATGTTATACATCACAATTTGGAGGCAGGGAGTCAGCGTTTCAGTTCAGGGTATTTACTCACTTTAACCATCCCTTGCTTAGACAGTACATATGGATAAAAAAAAAGTAGAGATGTTGAGAAAATATAATTAAAAGAAATATCAGTATTTTAGTGTATTATTCCATGTGCATGCCTGGTACAAATGAGTTATGAGGAACTATCATAAAAACTCAGATTAAACTACAGTAACAGCCTTTGTACTAATGTGCAAGACCTAATGAGGGAATTCCTTTCTCTCTCACATAGTATCAATTTCATGCCCTATAGATTTTTAAATGGCCCACAAATCTTCGTGATTTGTTTTTTTCTTCTCTAAAGAAAGACTACCATAGGAAGTTTTTTAATGTGAGTTGAACAGACAATAACAGTCAAGATATTTATTAGGCATAATGGGCTTCTTGAACACAGCAGATTCTATGTGGGACATGGCCATTAGTGAGTGTGTAGCCCTTACTACTGGTCCCAGTCTGCTGAACTGGATGGTGGAATACTGACATTAATATACAGACTGATTTTTTATTTTTTCAAGGGCTTGGCAAACACTTCAGAACAGCAGGTGTCAAACTGCCAATGTCATTGTTTCCAAAGAAATAGCCTTCTTTCCTCCTTCCAGTGGATTGTTTCACTGACTCCTCCTTAAAGTTTCCTATCAAGCTAATTAACTTAGCAGTCTCCCAGGCTGCAGGATGATTTGAAACTCAGCATGTTCTCCTACTGATAATTTGCTAGTATGTCTAAATTTCACATCACTTAACTATGTTTTCAGGTCGATTTCTGGATCATTTGGCTTTGGAATGAAGCAGGACAAAGCCAAAAGGCTCAGCTAAAAGGCTTTACTGACCCTTGAAGCCTGAGAAATCAAACAGATGAAGAGGAACCTTGACAGGCTCATGATACAAATACAGAGAAGTGAAGTGTATTTTTACAGACAGTGGATTGTCAAGTTTTTGTGATGAAAAAAAAAAATTTATAGTTGCTTCTTCCTGTGAGTAATCTGAAATAAAGTATTCATCCTGCTTAAAATCCCAGAGTGTTACAGCTGGAAAGCTGATCCTTTAAAATGCTGTTTATCCACAACTTCCTCTGCTGGCATTCAGTGGCAATTAAAAATTGCTACAGAAATGTCATCATCCATGAAGAGCCATTACCTGCACGGGAAGTACTAAATGCCTCCATCAGAGAATGTGCAAATTTGCCAATGGCCATATTTTTACAGATAATTATCTTTTAATGATGAAACACTAGACATTATCATAGAACAGTGAAAGCTCTGCCTTCTTTGGGATGAGGATTTCACTTTCTGCTTTCAAATGGGCTATGTTAAACGACTCATAAGATAGAACCAATAGGAAAGTAGGGAAATGCTCATCTACACAGTAGCCTTGGTCACTTGGAGGATTAAAATTGTACTGCTGACACATATGAGAAATAAACACACACCAGAAAGTAACAAATGAAAATACAACAACAGTAGACACAAACATTCTTGCCACCATGACAGAGCTGATAGCTGAGCAGTATATCACTGCTCCCACTATGTTTTAAAAGATAAAAACCAAACCAAACAGTAGGGACAGGTTGGGTCAATGACCCCATCTCTGCATGCCGTTACAGTGCCAATATCTTTGTGTCTCATGCTTGACAGAGCTGTCAAAAAAAGGAGACTGGAACAGCTATAATATTTCATTCTCCTGTAATGAATAATTCACATCTCTGTTATTTGCTTGAACTGCTCAATGTTGGGCCTTACAACCAGATAATTAAGTAATAAAGAGGAGGATTTGTTGCATGCTTCACTTACCAGTTTCCCCAAATTCATGTAAAGATGGCAACATGCATTCATACACGTGCATACACACAAGCAGTGTAGGAAGAAGAAATCATAAATGCATCACATGACTGCTAACATCTAGATAATGTACATAGCTTCCAAATTATGTTCAAGTTTGTCCAACACCACAGCTGAGGATTTGCCATATAACACACCCTTATACTGTCTGAAATGGTCCCACATGGAGATGAAGAAACCCACAACTGATCATGCTGTCTATCAGAACAGAAGCTTTGGGCCCTCCCCAAGATCAGCTGAAAGCCACTTTATCACATCAGATTACACATTTAATTAGAGTTACATTATCTGTCAACACCTAACAGCTTCTAGACTCCTTCTACTATTTCCTTGAGCTTAATTGTGCTATTATCAACTATCCTAGGTCAAATTGTAAGAATAGGCACCACATAGCCTCAGATTTAGTGGGGAAAGACATAAAATCCTTAACAGAGTATTGCTACCCATTAATGACATCTCAAGCTGTGTCCATACTCCCACGTCAAGTTTCTTCCTCTCTAGCACTAAGAATTTTCTTAATCCAATATAAAACCAAGTCATAATGCTTGTTGTTTTATTAGAAAGGCTAGAGAGCATTCAGTATTTTGGTAACATTTGAAAGAAGCATCCCAGCTAAAATTTGTACGTGGCAGAGAGAGGGAATAGGGCATGAGGCCATCTGTCTTCTGCCTGAAACTGGTAAAGGCTTTCATGGGGGTACACTGGGGATCTGGCTTAAGTGGCCTGGCAAGAGAAGGAAACAAATGAGAAACAGTTAATGAAGCAGAATGTGAACAAGCATCAACCAGTGTGATGACTCTGAAATAAAGATTTGTGCTCTTCTTGTAGGAATTACAGACTCCTGAGGCAAATCTTTGGCAGAGAACTCCTACACGAACAGCCCCCAGGGAGCACTTAATGCTATGTGCAGAACAGAAAGCTTCATGTACCGGTAACTGTGCATTTTCCAGTGGAAAAAAAGCCCAGACCTAAAAAATATCAATCAGCTAATGCTCTTGGAAATGCATGAGAGAGAGAAAGAGAAGTACTAAGAGACAGAAGTACCAGAGATTCTTTCTGACTGTTATGTCTTCTGTGAGCTCACTGACCCCACTCCTATCTCTAGCACACACATTACTTGAGAGTTTGCAAAGGTAACTGAAGTACCCCATAAATGCTGTTTCTCAGCATGTCAGTATGTTGTGGTACTTTAACCACAGGTTGTCTGCTTGATGACATAAAATAATTCTAATTTTCCCCTCTAGAGTTTTGCCCAGATCCCATTTGCTAATTCAGCTTGTAGCCAGCATTTAATTTAACTCTAGGCTATATCCTCTGCTTTGAGGAAAGGCTTTCTCATCTTGAAACAACTCAGAGGATTCATTGTCCAATTAACTTTCTGAAAATATAGTTGTTCCCCAGTTTTGCCAGCTGGAGTCAGTAAGTGCTAAATTTACTTACCAACACAACCTTTTATTAAAACTTGACATGCTATCTTATCAGCACTGCCTCGAAATATTGAACTGGGAAACTTTGCTGACATTTAATTGGGGTGGGTGTGGTGGGTATGTGTGTGAGTGGAATTTCATTAATTAGCATCCAGCAAGTTACTTTTCCAAGAGGGAACAAATACAAATGGTATTACATTTCCTAGTTGGCCCTGCAAACAGTACAAAGGCAAGAAACAGAATCTCTATCTCAGTATGAGTTTAATTCTCAGACTGTAGGAGAACAAGTAATTTCTGATGTAACTAAATAGTTCAGTCTAGTGAAATCTATAATCTTCAGTATCCTAAGCCACTTAGGAATCAAAAGCCCCATCTGTCCACTAGGCAGATGAAAAGAAGTGTGAGTTGTCCCTGGAAACTGAATAAATCCTTCTGCACTGCAGGACACCATGAGCAGCACACCATCCCTATGCTGCTTCAGCTGAGGGCTGGGAAGTTCAGCTACAGACAGCAGCTGACTTAACCAGTTTAATTTAACTTAAACTGAATTAACCAGGTATCTGAAGATCATGTGAACATATCCAGAGAATTCTACTGAGCTCAAGAAATATCATCTTGAATCTACAGAATAATTAGAATTTTAATTTGGTACAGTATGTATAAAACAGCACCAACAATGCCTTTCTCTTAGCCTTGAATTTACTGTTCTGAAAGAACCAAAACCAGCTGTTAGCTGAATACATCACTGAAAATCCAAGTGATCAACAGGTTGCCTAGAAATCTAGGAGGAAATGAGAGGAATGAGCTGAAGAGATTCCTACTGCAACATGTGAAGATGTATTGATGCAGTAGAAGGGAGAACTGCAGTAGAGGATGTGGCCACATCAACTCTTGGGAAAGGAGTGTGGGCTTGGGGAGATGTTACAAAACCGGGTTTGCAAAGAGGCATCAATCACAGAAGGCATGGAACCTTGGCATGGATGTGAGCTGTGGCAGGTAAAGCCAAATTGCTGTTTTGAGAGCCTTGAAGTGATTATAATCCTACCTGTAGTCTGGTCAATGAATACACACTTTGTCATCTTGTCGTACAATAGAAAAAATGATGTCCCTCATTAATACAAATTGAACTTTCAGTTCCCAAGCAACTCAGATTAGAAGAGGCTCTAAGGATGTGTGGCCAGTCCTGAGCAATTACACAGGTTATGGCCCTAATTAACATTCTCATGGTCAGTTTTCTAATTGTGCAATTTCCAATGCAGCAGGGCATTTAGACTTTTTAGAATATTCACTAGCTAAAAACCTGGAAAAATATATTGATTGGATATTCTTATCTTGTAAGCAAAATGCTATTGCTGTAAGGTGTTGGTGAAATGCCCAGGTTACACCAACTATGAATATTCTTGTTGTACAGCTGAGGCTATGTTTAAGAAAAAGGAGCAAGTTTAGATTCTATGGCATTCACTTGCATGTAATAGTGATACAAGAGGAGGTTTCAAGTCAGCAGATTTTCTTGCCCAGTCTCCAGTTTTTATCCCTCCAGAATGTATGAGTCCTATACATGAAAATATAGTAACACGTGGCAATTAAAAGATGCCAGAATTTGGCTTTCAAGGTTCTAAGCTGTTGCAATGATTACAATTCTTTAAGAGGTAATCATTACCAAGGACAGTTGACTACATGTCCAATTCACGCTCTTATCCGAAGTCTTTGGCTGAATGCCTGCTTTGAGAAATCTGTGATATGGAGAGGTATGACACAGAGCTTCTTTGTGCAGGGGCTGCTTGTGCTGAGGGGAATTGCCATTTCAGTAACACACTTTCAAACTAAAACATTCTTTCTAGTAGCTGAAGCAATCTAAAACACTTGGTGTCCATTTCATGCAAGGGAGTGCAATCACCTAATACATTCTGTTCTACATTTCCTTGCAGTCTGTAAAATTCTAAGGGACAAAAGTCTAAGTTGCTCCATTTGGGAGACTAAAACAAGAAATGGAAACATTTATATCACTTAAATCTGACTCATTCACACTTCTATTTAAATCTTAAAAAAATCAAAACTTCCCCAGTGTTTGACAACTACCAGCTGGGAAATTATATTGATGTGGAAATGTCAAGTCATAAACATACCAGGTGGGAAGCCATCTCATTTAACATTAGAGTCCCACACTGTAGGCATCTAAAACCCAACCACTCTTCTGACTTGTTTTTTGAATAGGAGCTGAATTACACCCTGGAGTATCTATTTGTCTGTACAGATGAGAAACAGAATCCAGACAATCAGATCCATAGTAACAGACACCGAAATGTAGACAGATTAATCGCTGCTGCTGTGATGATACACCCTAAGGATATTGCAACACTCCATACAGGAAAAAAAGAGACAGAACTGTTGCAAGCTCCTATGTTACTGAGGTATTGCTATTAAGAATATTTAATTACTAACAACATTACCATGAAACCCCCCCTCAACTAGAGGGAATCTCATATAAGTTACTTGTGAAGAATTCACAAAATCTGTCCTTTGGCCATTTCATGTGAGCAATTTTAAAAGTGCTTTCCTTAGACAAGAAGAAAGGGGGGATATCTTATCGTCCATTATTCATAAAAAAAAAATCGAAAAGCACTCATGCTTTGAATTTTATCCTAAAATATATCAACAGGTACCATAGCTACTTGTTAAAGAAGCCCTGTACCTGAAATCAAGGGCCTGGCTTTGCATGTATCTTTTGAGTGTTGAGGTTTATAAGCCTGGTAAGCAGGATTATGGATTCCCTGTTTGGACGATATTAGTTACAGTGACTTTGTTAACCTGAGTTTTTATACTCCAGTTATCTATCAGAACTGGTAGCTTGTTCTGGTAGATACAGCCTAACACTATTAGCACCTTAGGAAGATTTTAAATGTCTTAAGTAATCCTTCAAGAACCTTATAAAATTGCAGCAGCTGCACTTTAGCCTGTGGGGAAAATGAAAGCAAGAAATTTATCAGTCTTAGGTAAGGAAATATGGAGAAAAAAGGCAAAACTAGACAGAGAATTCTAGTATCCCTGGCTCCCATTTCTGTGCCAGTTCACTGAAATGTGCTTCTCTGTCATCATGAATTAGCCAAGTCGTAGTCTGCATTTGCACAAGTAGAACATTTCTGGATGCAACTGCACATGAGAAAGACCTCTGTTACCAGCAGTGGCCTATCCTGGCTGGCTGAAGGACTGGTGGTGTCAAGATGAAAGAGAGGATTATTTTATTTGTGCTGTAGACTAGAAAAATCCCTGTATATTCACAGAAATGTGACTAGAGCCCTGAATGCCACAGAGTAGCTCTTGCAGAGATGCAGGCTCTGCTCCTCATCCTGCTGATGCACTGCAGAGATGGGCTGGGCAGCAACTCCTGAGTGTGGTGCCTGGCACTGCTCTGGGGCTTGGGAAACACACAAGGACAGCAACATTTCCTGCAACTGCAAACTCTGCTGGACTTGGAGAGAATTCCCTACCCCTACACAGAAACTCATAAAAAGAACTAACACCACTTGTACACACAGTACTTTATCCACAAGAATAAAAGGTGAAAGAACCAGTATCAAAGGGAGAAAGAATTAGGATTAAAAAGGTAAACTAGAATCCACATGGCATTAATAAATCATGGCCAGATTTGAATACAATTAACTCAATGGACATCAAGTACAGGAAGCAATAGAAAGTGAATTGTGTTGCCGATGCCATTTCAAAAACCACTTGTCCTCTTGGAAGTACTGTGACTGGACACATATTTTAAATTCAGGACAAATGGTACACTTCAAAAAGAAGTTGTAAACTTCAGAAAAAAACATTTTCCATATCTCCAACTAAAATCAAATTCTAAACTTTCTTCTCTATTATGAAATGCTGAGTTTTTAAGTAATGATCCCTTCAAAGTGTGTTAGACAGAGAAATATGCCTTCTGATAACTTCTTGTGAGGCCAAAATAGGATCAGAAGATTTTAAGATTAGCAGAAGCATCCCCATATCCTCATGCCTAGTGGGAGGCTTTATCTCCAAGAATATCTTCTCAATAAGAAAGTTCATTATTTGTTGGTTATTTTAATTATAGATAAAAAAAAAAACCCGTTAATGCCCTGAATGTTGACTGTATAAATATTAATTCCTTCTCCTGTTGTCTTTTTATTTATGCACTTGCTTCACACACTAAGAGTTTTTAAGGGCATCATCAGTTCCCTTTGGGAAAAAAAATCGTATCAGGAAAAGGATTTTTAATTTGTTATACTAATAGCAACAAAAAATATGATTACTGCTGGAGATTTGTGTCCCTCCAAATCCTTCTGATATTTATGCAAACACTCAGAACGGCTGTGTTTTTTCCCTCTGTGGAGAACATCTTTCATAGCACAGTGTAAAAGCACAGTCGATATTCCCACTGAGCAGGTTAAAGAGCTCATCAAGCTTCGTGTTAAACCAGGGGCATCTCAAGGAACAGAGCGTACACAGAAGGCAGATGGAAACAATTTCAAGTCCACTTGAAAATTCTCAAAGCAGTAAGGGGCACATATGTTTTTATTTCCCTAGGCACAGGCTAGGAGAGAACTGTTCTAGGGCTACCTGATGTGCCTATGGAAATTTCAATTAGCATGAGGAACACCAGGACTTTGCTGTGGATGGATTTGTGGCCACCCCAAGCGACACTGCTTTTGGAGATGCTCAGTACTTCTGGATCTGCTACTGCCTCAACTCCTTTGCCAAACCTTCCTACAGACTTATGGAGAAGCAAGCAATATGGCTTGTCATAAAGCAGTTTCACAGTCTCTCTGTAAAGATTCCTGCTGCTTTATTTGGATTCTCAGGCACTGCTCTCCTGCCTTGTTCCTGTACTACTGCACAGTTCCATTCCATCTCCACAGTAATCTATAACAATTGAGTCTGAAGTGAGGCTATTAGGAAAAGACAAAAGCATCTTGCTTCAGGACTCTCTATACATGAGAAACATATCCCTAATTTCATATTGGTATTTAATTTATTTTAGGCTTACAAAGGGCTCATATTCTCTAATCATGCAAATGGATAGTGTATTTCCATTTCCATCAAGCTTCTGATGTCAATTTTTTCTTCATTGTTGGGGTAATGGAATTTCTTACTATTTTTGTATATATTCCACTGTGTATATTTGGTCTTCATTTGTAAATAAAAAGAACAATAATGGAAGAGAAAATTATTGCTTGTACAGAGAAAAAGGCTGCCTAACTGTGGGGTTGTCTCTCTAAGTATGCTCGATTCTACCAAAGAAAACCTTGAAAGCTTGTAATTTAAAGTGAGTGCACCCCTGGCAAGCTTTACACTGATAAAAAGGGCATGATAATTAATCACTTGCCTTATTAGAAAGAAATGATTCTACACAATGATTAAAAATTACTACAAGATCTGACACCCTGTTTCCTCCTCAGGAAGTGAATATAAGAGACAATAACTGCAAGTTATTCTGTCAGCAACAGAACACAGACAAACTGCAAGGGACACGGTAAGGGCAGTGCTAACACCAGGAAAAAGATTATTAAAATACAATATAGTCTAAAACCATCTCCTGCTGAATGCAAGTAATTCTCTAATAGCATATGTGATTAGCTGGAAGGAAAATCTCAATAGAAAACTGAGGCCAGACTGTTTCCTAGTTTTGTCTTCCCAATCACGTATTTTTGCCTTAGGCAATGAACCCATGGATCTCACCTATGGACTATTATCTGATTAATTAATGGTGTAGTAGGTTTCAAGATATACCACAGTATATCACCTTGGACATTAAGGATCAGAATATGGACATGACTCAAAATAAAAAACAGCCCATAGCCTTGAAATTCTATATAAAGCAAAAATAATTTTGACAATACTAAACTAAACCCCAACAAAACCCAAACTCCCAAACCAGAGACCACTTTGCTACCTCAAATGATAACTACAGAATTTTGCTGTGACCTGGTGATACCTGTTCTGGTGGGTCATGACTAATAGGGATGCTAAACACTAAGTAATTACTTTCCATGAGTCTTACCTTTCTTGATGAAACAATAGATTAGAGGAAGGAGGCTGAAGGGGAGGAGTGTGTTTGTGGGACTTGGTGGTATTATATATGCTTAAATTTAAGATAAAGTTCAGTACTCTTCCCAGCAGTCATGAAGTTTGAAAACAGCCTCAAATCAGCACTAAAATGAATCTGCCCTTACAAAAACCTCCTTTGAATATTTCAGACTAAAGAGAAAACCAACCATTTAAATCATGGCTTATTTTGGAATCAGTCTCATTTCTATGAGAATTTTCAGAAATCAAGGCACCTTGATTTATCAATGGCACTGCTGTAACTGTCTGGCAACCTCTGGCACTGAAAACGTATCTTTTCAGTGTCTTCTTCTCATGCCTGGGGAAGAAAAGCAACAGGAATATACTTGGATATTAATGACAAAAAACTACCACAGTTCACACTTTTTGCTGACTGTGACTCATTATCCTTCTCTGCCCACCCATCCTTTATCTCCTCATAATTTCTTACTAGTTATCTTCTACAACAAAGCTTTTGGGTGGTTCTAATACTGTAAAATCATCTAATGATGTACTGTACTTCAAACTATATTTTATGTAGCAGCAGGTTGTCAGATGGATAAAATATGGCAGACAAAATGCCCAAGTTTCAAACCACTGGAGCTTTCTTGTGGTCACAACTCTGGCAATGACAACTGAAATATTCAAGCACCCAACTCTGCATTTCCTGAGGGAGTGGGAAACATGCAAGTGTGGAAGGTGCTGGATGGT
Source organism: Catharus ustulatus (assembly GCF_009819885.2). Classification (NCBI taxonomy): domain Eukaryota; kingdom Metazoa; phylum Chordata; class Aves; order Passeriformes; family Turdidae; genus Catharus; species Catharus ustulatus. The sequence goes on along the minus strand of NC_046235.1, from coordinate 10,802,022 downwards.
ACCTGCCACAAGTCAGTGTCAAGCCTTGATTCAGGTCAGTCAGTACATGAACAGGTATCACAACTGGGGAGCTGTCTCTCTCTTAGATCCTCTTCTCAATTCTGTCCCCAAAAGCTTTGGTATCCTGGTCAAGGCAGTGTCATAATCAATATGAAGAAGGCATGAAAGCAATGGCTCATCAAAGCTGCTCATTCTCAAGCCCTTAAGATCAAGCTCAGTAACCTGAAATGCACTGAAGGAGGTGGGCATGGTGCCACCCCTCCTGGCACGGAAGCTGTTCCTCTCTCAGCAGTGCTCCTCCTGCCCAAACTCGGGATCCCACTGCCTGACGGCACGGCCGGCTCCCAGAGCCAGTCAGGCGCAGGACAGACAGCGATGACATTAAAGCACCATCTCTGCTGTCACTGAAAACAAAGGCCCCATTTGCTGTTTCCTCTGTTGAGGCAGGTGGTAAACAAACACTGAAGAGATCTCTCAGCATGATAGCACCAGCAGTGCAGCAGATTTTCCACTGCCCTATGTATTGCCTTTCATAAGAAAGCTTTAGGACTGAGGCTGGTATCAACACTTCTTGCTCTTAAGGCAAAACACAGGCAAGTCTTATTAAAACAGCAGGCAAATTTTCCCCTGGGATGTTCAAACAAGCTTCCCTGGAGTGGAAAAAACCCAGTCCATTTATAGTTCCACGTGTGCAAGATGCCCTTCTTCAAACTTGACATTTGTGCACATGAACAGAAGCTCAAGAGCAATTCTTTGCTCAGTTTCTCAGAATTCAAAACTTTGCCTGTTGTATGGAAATTCACAGACAAAAAGGCTTTTTTTTCCAGACTGACCAGAACTGCAGCATCACTGTCACAGGAAAGTGAAATAAAGCGAATAACTTAACGAGGTCCCCAAAGGATTGAGCATTTATGCAGACACCAAGAATACCTAGAATTATCATAATTAACGACACAAAGGATTTGGAAGCTTAAATATTTCAAGGTTTAAGCTGGTAATTGTGAAAGCCCAGGAGAAGACCTAATGGGAAGGTGTGTGCAGCTGTGCTGGGTGGCTGTGATGGATGACTGTGACGGTGGCCGTGTGTGGCTCCTTTCTGGTTCACTTGCTCTCTGCACACATGGCACCCACTGGCACCCCAAACCCCTCACTGGCACATTAAGAATCCATGTGTGTTCTGCTGCAGAATATTCTCTTTTCTCAGCATTATTCCTGCTGGCCCTGCTGCCTGCAGCTGTAGAGAGTTTCTCTGGTTCTGAAGGTGTCTTTGAAGGGGCCTTCAAAGGACAGTGCTGTGTATGAAGCAAATTCCTGCCTATTTGCTTATTGTCCAATTTTTAAATTTTTTTTTTTCCTAATCCATCTGCCTCAAACCCCTGTGAGAAAGGAGACACTGAACTTGTTTGAGTAATTTAGAAAAGAAATTCCCATTTTCCTGCAGCCAACATGAGAGACCTTTGCTGACTTAAAACCCAAATAGGCTGTGCAGGTGGCTGACTTACACAAAGGGCAAAACTGAACCTCAGAGAGAGAGTAATATAATAAAAAAAATAAAGTTTTAAGTTTCACTGGGTGTACAATTATTCATAAGAACAACTGGAGACCCCAGGAAAGGCCAACAATACACATATGTCAAACATGCATGAAATGGGAAAAGAAGTCCTATCCCTGCAGTGTTTAGTTAAAACCAGCAAACACTGCCAGCCATCTAAAATTGAACTATTATAAGAGATGTGCCAGTGCACTGGGATCTCTTTATGTTTCTGTGTCACAGCTGTGAGCCATCCCATTCCCATAAGCCAGGAACCCAACTTGGAAAACCCAAGACATTGCACTGGTTATTTGTAGCCATATGTGTATGGCAGCCAATCCATCTGGAGCCTGTTGTGCCTGCTAGATATTTTTTGGGAGACTGGACTGGAAATGGGGCCCATTAGATATCCAGAGTTAATTCTCTTTGCCTTTTATCTTCTCTGCCTTTCATCTGTGGGTGTTTTGCTACGTGAGATGCTGAGGTGCCTTTAGACAGTAGTGTTACAGTGGCTTAAATATAATCCCCAAATAGTTTTAAAACATACTGACATGTGGGGGTCACCTCTTCTGTGAAGTTAATATTGGTAGACAGAGTATTAAAACAAAATAGCTTCTTTTGATGTGCAGATTGGCAGATCAAGGAGTTGTAATCACTGAACTAAATCTCTCTAAAAGCTCTGCAGCATGCATATGCTCATTAGAGCACAATATTGCTACTTAGCAGGCCTCTGAGTAATATTTATAAAAGGAATAAATACAGTTAATGTGAACAGTGCCATGACTTGAATGCCTGGGCAATGCATTTTGATAGTTTTAAAGATGAATAAAATATGCCTTAAACCTTAATTTACCTAAATATAATCGACTCTTGACAACCTGAGCAACTACTACAGATTGTCATCAGAAATAGTTTACTGTACAACTTGTTTGCCCTTAGTGGTTTACAAGATATATCTAATATTTCTCAAATTTAAAAAAAATGGAATCTCACTGTGAAGCCTTAGTCATGATAAAAATTAGAGGCAAAGTTATAACAAAGATGGTTTACTAAGTGTAATATTTAAGATAAACTCAAGCTCAATAACACAAATTAACAAGGAATTTGCTAATCAGGAAATCTTGCCAAAAACTGAATCTCAAAATAAATAATTCCCCCTGCCTGAATTTTTAATATAGGATGCTTCCATAATGCAATGTTTGATGTTTTACATTGCTGCTTCTGGGTTATCTTGTTGGTGACATGAGAAAAAACAATTTCTTCTCAGTAATTTTTTCTTTTTATTCCCAAACCTTTAAAGATTATCTAATTTTACATATATTATATATACATGTATCAAGATAGTTGGAAATAGCAAAGAAAAGAAATTGTAACCTCAGTAGCTAAGGAGTGGACAAATACTGGCAGCAGTATTCTAAACCTTCTCTCCCAAAGCACTTGGGAAACAAAGCCCATCTACTCAATCGAAAATGAAAAAAAAATTAACAACTTGAGAGCTACAGACAGAATCCCCAACTACTCAGCAAAACTCATGGGCAGCTACAGAAGATGCACAGATTTTTGGCAACAGAGTGAGCTCTCAGAGCTACAACATATGACTAAAAACCCATTATGGCTGAGGAGCTGCCTGGGCTCTTTGGAGCCTTTTGAGGCTGTTGACCACAAGCTCTCCCCTCTCTTTAGAGACATGAAAGAGAGCTCAGATGTTTTTGCAACTGATGTGTCTCGCTGGAAGATCATTTCTCCAATGTCTACTGCAAGAGAAGAGCAAACAGGAAGGGCTTCACACACTGAGAAGAGTGAGAAATGAGTCAAGAAGGATTAGAAATGAGTTGCTGCTGCATCCCCCATGGGGACATAGAGGTAAAAGAAGCCTTTTGTCTAACCAGCACCTTAAAATGCCACTTGCCATTCCCCCCCAGCTGCTTTCACACTTGTGCACTGATTGTATCAGAGGCTCAGGATGAGATGTTTGTCTTTGCAAATAACCTGGAAGGTACCTGATGTGAATTTGTATAAAGGAGAAAAAAAACTGCTATTAAAATCTTGAAATTTAGTAATGGTCTCATGGCCCTAAACCATTTCATGTTTGTCATCCCCACTTGACCTCTGGCTTCCCTATCCTGCAAGTTCACAAGCATGACTCTCCATCCACTCCAGTGCAAGGACCATCAATTTACTGCAGACATGAATAACTCTCTTCCCAAATTGGTTTCTTCTGAGAGAAGCAATGAGAGTAATTTTGCAGTTTTAAAGCATTATAAGGGCCCAAAGCTGCCAACAGCCATTTAGATACAAAGCAGAGTTAAATTTTTTGACGCACAGCTGGCATAGTTTCATCCAGTATTAGTGAGAAATTCAGTGATAACTGTTGCCCAAGATGACATTTTCTTGTTCACTTATGATGTATAATGATTAAAAGTCCTGAGAATTTTTAAATAAAAATACCTATAAATACATATTCCTATATAGTAAAATATGCACACGTACAGCACAAGATAGCCTCTTCTTTTGGTGACTTCCATCATCTTTTATTTCCCATGGGTTTCTGAGGTAGAAGGAATTACATGCTTGCTGTACTCCTAAACATTTTAAAAATGTTCTCTGCTTCATGGTGTTGGAGAATATTTCCTCCCACGTGATGTGACAAAGCAGCTCTGGAATGATGTAATGTTTGACAATACCATGCTACCCGAGGACCTACAGCAAAGGACACAGGCTTTGCCCTATTCAAAGATGATGAAATGATGGTCTCAATTACTCAATTACTTTAACTGATTGTCTCTTTTTAATCCATTGAAGTGGAGTAGGCAGATTAATGGCATTTCAAGAACAGACAAAAAGACACCTACAACAAAGGGACGTTATGGTAATTGGCACTTGCAAAAACAGAAGCAGTGCTTGAAACTTGTTCTCTAACACCAGGAGTGACCTGATCACACTAGTGAATATAAAAAGTCCCAACTCTATGCTTTGACTGAATGTAGCAACAAAAGAGTTCTGAGGGCTCTTGTGAAGAGAACACAGAGGGCTAAACAAGCCTCAATTCATCTGTGTCAGTGGACATTAGAGGACTTTGCATCCCCAAGGAGGTAGCAGTACTTTGGAGAATCAAAGTCTATAAAAATGCATTAAATATCATAACATACAATATTGGCCTAGCTGGCACTACTGCAGCTGTAGCCCTTTAGTCTTTGCATACTCTGTAAAAGATAATATCTAAGAGCTTGGAAATGACATATAAGTCCTTGACTGCTTCAAGAGAAGGGCTCAAGGACCTCTCCCAACCTGTCACCTCCAAACCCTCCTGCCTCCGTATCTACTACAGCACTGTGTTGTATTATGGGAATGACTGTCAAGTCAAACTTGCTTAGCTACAACGTATCCCACAGATAACCAAGGGTTGTGGCTCAATGTTTGTTGTAATTTTTAAAATAGCTCACTGAATTTCATTAAATGTCTCAGTAGAGGCTATTTCTGAGTGTAGCTGTGAAAACAGATGTCTGGAGAGTGCTGTATTGCAAACCTTGAGTGAAATGACAGATCAATCTTTTTACAGAGATTCCTGGGGATATAAAAACTTGACTCTGTGCCAGCCAGGCAATGGCAGCTGCCCAGTCGGGACAGAAAGAGGACAAAGCAATTCACTTATACCCAGCCAGTCACCCCTTTCCTTGCCTTACCCTGGAGAGCTGATGGTGCTCTGCAAGGGCAGAAGAATACTGGAGAGCTCTGCCTGGAGCTGTACTGCCTGCCAGGGCTTCAGATCAGCCTCACAAAGGGGCACCTTCTCCTGCACTTGTAAAACCCAGCTCTAAGCACAGTGGGAGCCATTGCATTGACAGAACACGTGGAGATGCTAAAGCTGTTTTTCAATCCCTCTATTGATGCTGAAACACAGTGATAACAGATTATTATCTAGGAGATGATGGTGTTCAATGCCATACAAGTACTATTCAGATGGAAAAGAGAAAAGGTGGGAGTTGAAGAAAAAAAATGGGGATCAAGATAGGTAGAATAAGATCAAAGATCTAAGGAGAAGTTATCATAAGTAGCATTGCAGTCATGTAATCGTTTTTGGTTTATGGAATCCCATTCCCTCCCAAATGTTTATACAATGCCATGGTGCTGGAGTAACTTGCCCCAAGAGATTGTTCACATATGCAACAGCTATACATGGTATTCTCCTAATTAGCATAACATTTTTCAAGCAGATCAAGACTTTTCCAATTCAAACACAAACTTCAGCCCTACCAACAGGTTCTACACACACTCAGTATGTGTAAACTGTCCCAACTGGAACAATAAAAAATTATACTGATATTTAAAACACAGCAGAGTTTTTTTTAAAGTATAGTTTAAAATATGTCCATTACAGCATTAGTTATTCACATACAGATTCCTCTGAACTCAAAATGCCATGTGAAGGCTCACTGCAAACTCTACACACACCAGGGATATGTGTGGTCTGGAGAGCACACTCATGAAAATACCAAAAAATTTGCCCCAAAAGGAACTTGGCACCACAGCTGTTTTTTAGCAGCAAATGTAAATTCTGATCATGTTCAGCAGAGATTGCAAGAAAATACAAAGGACAAAGACACTTGAATAGGAGGAGGTACAGTAAGTAAAAATACAGTATCCTTCACCCAGCTCCCAAACTTAGGTATATTTTCTTGATTTATTTACTGACATCACACATAGGATAGAATAGTAATATACCTCAAGTGGCACTAACAGGAGAAAACTGGAATGCAGAGTAGCTTAAAAATCCTTTACAAATGGAAAGAATATTCAGTAGAAAATAACATATCTTCAGTTCCTTTTCTGCAAGTGGTGTTTTATTTTGTTTTGCTTTCCTTCTTGAAAACAGCAATAATATATCATGGAAAAGCTGGTGAGGGAATGAAGGACGATTTTGCATTTCAGGCATTGGACTGTGTCCCCTGAAATGTGGGTTCTGTCCTGAGGAAGCTTCAGACCTATTGATATGGTAAATGAACTTCATTTCTGCACAGGTCATATTACCATTCTTGTCTATTTCAAAAATATTTAATATAAAAGTGTGATACATATATTATATATATTATATATATTACAGTGACAGGCACTGTAAAATCATCATATTTTATTAAGCTGAAAGATTTAACAGCCAAAATTTAGTTCTCTCTTAGAAGGGCAGTTGGATATGACTTAGATGACACTCTCCTTAAAAAAAATCTTACTTTCTCGAAAAAATAAAATTAATCCACCAAGAGATGATGGCTTCCTTTCCTAAAATTACTGAACTCCTTTCTCATCCAGCAGTAATCTAAAAATTTTCTGCTACTTCTACAGGCCATAGCATCAGTGTTTCTAAGCAGTACCAAAGCAATACCAAAGAAAAAATGAACTATGAAAACAATTAGTTTATTCTAAGTAAATATACTCTGTGGGGGTTTTGACTTTTTTTTAAAATAATGGTTCATGTTGGGCTTTTCAGAAATACCACAAATGTCTACAGTAACTGAGTTCCATGTCCTGCAAAATTCACATTACACGTTAAACTATGATTCCACAGAAGAATCACAAAGAAGTCTGTAACAGACAGGCACTGATTTGTGTTTGATAGGACAAATTACAGTAATTTCACGAATACAAGCCGCACCAATTTGACCAAAATTTTGGTGGAAACCCGGAAGTGCGGCTAATATTCCGGGGCGGCTAATCTATTAACAAAATTCTAAAAGCTGCCAACACGGAAGTGAGAGCCCGCGGCAGCCCCAAGCCAAGCTGGAGCCCGGCCGGCCCCGGCAGAGGTGGGAAAGCCTGGCAGAGGCGGGGCCAGCAGTGTCGGGGGCGGGCGGCAGAGCCTGAGCCAGCAGGGCGGGGCAGGGGGGCGGCAGAGCCCGGGCCAGCAGGGGGGGGGGAGCCCGGGAGAACTGGGGCTAGCAGTGCAGGGGAGCATGGCAGAAGCAGGAAGGCCGGCGGGTGGGGCTGCCTGGCAGCGGGGGAAGCCCAGCAGAATCGGGGCCAGCAGCGTGGGGGAGCCCGGCGGTGCGGGGGCCTGCAGTGCCGGCCAGGGCGAGGAAACGCGGCGGCGGTGCAGACGGGAGGGGGCGGCCGGCGAGCGTGGTGGCGGCGGCGGCAGCCCTGCCGGCGGGGCGAGCGAAAGCGGCGCTCGCGAAAGCGCCGCCGCTCGCGAAAGCGCCGCCGCGAGCCGCGAACCGCGAGCCGCGAGCCGCGAACCGCGAGCCGCGAACCGCGAGCCGCGAAAGCGCCGCCGGGAGCCGCGAACCGCGAGCCGCGAGCCGCGAGCCGCGAAAGCGCCGCCGCGAGCCGCGAAAGCGCCGCGGGTCGGGCGCGGCGCGGGGCGGGCGCGGCGCTCGCGAGGCGCGGCGCGGGGCGAGCGAAAGCGGCAGCGGGGCGGACGGCGAGCCCGGCGGCGGCAGCCCTGCCAGCCGGGCGAGCGAACGCGGCAGCGGGGCGGTGCTGACGGGAGAGGGGGGCCAGCGAGCCCGGCGGCGGCGGCAGCACTACCCGGCCAGCCCCGCCGAGCCGTGGCGCTGAGCTGGGCCACCCGGCCCCGTCGGCAACCATGAGCGGGCCGAGCCTGCCTGGCCCCGCCCCGAGCCAGTAAAGCCCGCTATGCCGCGATCCTCTTACTAATTGGCCAATTTGTGAAAGCTGCGCACGGATTCTCGCGACGAACGAAAGTGCGGCTAATATTCGGGGTGCGGCTTATCTATTGACAAAGACAGCAACATTGTCGAGGCACCGGGGGTGCGGCTTATAATCCGTGCGGCTTGTATTCGTGAAACTACTGTAATTCTATTCTACAGGAATAAGGAAACCATTACACAAGTCTTGAGCAGGCTGCTGCCTTACAAATGATCACACATTTTCCTCTCCATCAGCATCCTAATTCCCTGAAGACAACTTCATTTTATCACTAACACACTGGGAGTCCACAGCTGAAATCTGCCTCTGAGATATGTGCTTTATTTTCAGCTGCTTTTATTGTTATTTTTTTCATGCTAATTAATTGTTAGATGAATCAAGATCTGGATGAAGTGGCATCTCTGAAATCACCAGCACTGATGTGCTGTCAACACTGGGCCCATGGGCTGTGTTCAAATCCTGCATGGATTCATCTCCATTTATCCTCTAGTGATGGGGTTCAGCTTTTCAAATGCTTAGTGAAACAAATTCCTTTGTAGAAACAAATGGTTTGCTCTGGACCAAACAGAATAGCCTGGAATACATTTAAAACTGAAAATTGATTTGTATGAGCTGCTTGAGAAGTTCTATTGTTCTCCAGCCATGCCTGGACAACAGTGAATGGGTGGATAAAAATCTAAACTGGAACTATACAAGGTCATCATCCAATGCACATATTTTTAAAATGTATATTCCCGTGCATGAGCACCTCAACATTATTTGAACACACCTCTGGAACAAGCAGAAATACTTCTTTGTACTTTTCATCACTAAAGAACATCACAAAACTGAAGCATGGCACCAGCCCTCAGGGATTCTGCTGCACCAAATCCATCTCGTGGGGCTCTCCTTTCTTCCAAACAGTCTCCCAGCTCCTGCAACACCTGCTCTGCTCCCACAGGGCTGTGCTCAATGGGCCAACCTTGCTCAATTTTCCATTTCTGGAGAGAGAAATACACTGCTCCCTCTGTGCACTGACTCTTCTCTAAATCAAATCTCCTTGTTTCATTAGATGATAACTTAAAATATCATAAGAGGATAAACAGGAGGCAGCAGAGTGCCAATCCTGAGGAAGGAATTATCCATAATTCAAACATTTCAGGAGGTTGAATACCAGAAGGTCCATAACATTTTCTGTTCTGAGCTTCCTTGCTTTGTAGATCTTTTTGACTAAGCAGCTGCATTCAGTGATAAGTGTTTATGGAATCTTGAAGCTGAAACAAATGCCACAAATCACAGTTACCTGACAGCACCATGGGGAAAAATGGTACAATTCATTCTCTGTGACTTTTGGAAAAAGCTTTATCATATAAACATTATTTTCTGAAATAGTGAATTTGAAGTTAAGTAAAACTGACATTTTTTAATGTTTGTTCTCCTAGGTGTACTAAAATTGCTAAGAACCTTTTTTTCTTAAAGGAAGCAAAAATTCCACCCACAGGTGATTCTTTCCTCAGGAGTACTTTCAAATTCATTAATTTTAATAGTTATTCGAGACTTTCAAACTGTAGTATCAAGAGAAAAAAAACTTTGATTCCATGTTAGTCTTGACACCATTAAACCAAACATTTCCCCTGAATTTATTTTAACCTTTTCTTTTATCTGCAAACTTGCATTATACAGGGTACCTGCACAGAAAATTCAAATTTCATGTATCATTCCTTTTTAATTTTTGTTGTTCCAATGCCTGTTGCATGCTCCTCTTCCCCTCATGCCAAAGTTAAACTCCCCAGTGAATATGGGAGATGTCTTTTTCCCCACAGCTACTCTAACAATTTACTTCTTTTTGTAGCACAGTGGACATTTCCTCTAGAAGACAAAAACACACCAAAAAAAGACAAAAATGCTTTCCCAGGTCGTTTTTCTTGTTGTATAGTTCACAAAAATATCTCAGTAAAACATACCAGTAACAAACTGTCTGTGAGATCTTACACTGTAGGCAATTACTGCCTACTCTACTATAAAACAGGTAATGGACAAAAATTCTCCTTCTTGGTATATATTACATGAGCTTGGCATTTTCCCAGCCTAAAAATAAAAACTCATTCAGCAAATAATTGAATCTACTATAAAGGAAATGACAGGGGAACAGTCTTCTTCACCAGTTTAAGGATGGGCCCCCTGATTTTCCTGTAAGGTTGCAGGAAGCCTCCAGTGCTTCAGGGGTTTGTGGACAGAGACTGCTACAACTCATCAAAGCTCTCTTCAAAGCAAGAGGAAAAAAAATCTGAAGGACTGTGACAAATACCATTTAATATCAAACATTGGGGGAAGATTTGTGACTCAAGTTGGAAACTTCTATGTTTTTCAAAGCATAGCAAGATGCACATGACTATGTGGTGATGTTGCCTTCATGAGTCTTACTGAAAATAACTTGTTCACCTTTAACTTATTCAGTAATCCAAGAAGCTTTTAATCAAAGCTGCAACTGTAATGAGTTCTGTAACCATAATGTAGTTCTTTTTCAAAAGCACCAAATGCACTTATCCTCTGAGGAGCTATCACTAACTGAATTCTTTCAGAATAAATTAAAATTTACAACATAACCTGAGATTTTCTTATTCCCCAGGTGATAAAGTGCTTCAAGGTTTCAGTTTTTAGTTTCTTGGTTCTTTTGGTTTATTATTTAAATATTTATGTTACCTTCATATTTTTTATGTAGGTGAAATAAATAGTTATGTATTCTCATACATACATAATAATCATTATTATTTAACAATAATAATCAGTATTATTTAACAATGATGGTACATAATGGAAAAAATTTACCAGATTTTCAAATAAGCCAATGGAACACTCAGTTTTAAGATGATGAAACATTCAGACTTTGTTAATTTTCTCCTCTCAGATGGCAAACCCTAACAAGTTCAAAAATTACTGCCAATTTGCTTCTGTTGATTTTTCAATGAAAAATCTATTCCCTTCTTGACAAATTTCGCTGCCAAATGAGGTTCTTGTGAAATCAGCTCCTTTGGCAAGTCTTGAAACCTTTGGAGTGTCACTGGGGTATCTACTGGGCTTGTATCTATTACAGTTGCTGACATGGGATTGCTTTTTTCCCCTCCTTTGGGGTTTACTTGCATTGAAGTGAGGACTTAAATCATCATGTAACTCTTTTGTCAGCTTGTCACTTCCATGTACAAAGGGCATTTCTGCTTGACAAGTGTGTTATAAGTGTTCAGAATTTAATGAACAAGGCAACAAACCAGGAACCAATAGAATACTAATAATTTCATGGAGTTAATAGTGATAATGAATATTTGCAACTAAAACTTGAAATATTGCTACAGTTCTCATAAACACACCCAAAAGAAAAGATGCTTGCTGTGAAGTCAGACATACTTATCTGCATTATATAACATTAATGAGGCTCCCTGCTGTTTCTGAATTAACTTCAAGTACTCTCGGTGTAGCATTTGCTTACAAAAATATAATGTTATAGTATTTCAATTTCCTTTTGTGTGGATTTTAATATTTCTCTTGTAAATAATTTCACTTTATTCAAAAAGTCCCAGATAGCTGTATCATGATCTTATCCAAAACCTGCTGCCAAATTCAGGTTTTATCATTTGAAATTAATTGGTGTTAAAATTTGATGTTGATAGCTGTGCAATGGTATGTAATGTTGATTGTGGTAGTATAAAGCCCCAGTTAAACCAGATGGGTGAAAGGATCAGGAGCTTTCATTCACTGAAATACACTTAAAATGTGTGAGACTAAAGCAGAAGTAAGGACTTACTGTGACACACTGTGCTTACACTGAGGGAGCAGTTCAGGTTTTTGAACTGCAGCAGAACATCCTAAAACCCTCCTAACTCAGCTATATGGAAGATATAATTAATCTCATTTCAGAGATGAAGGAAATGCAGCACCAATAAGAGCCTTGGCAGGTACCAGACTGCTCTTTCAACATGAGACAAATAATTCTCCAGGTCAACATTTTGAAAGGCTGGCACCATTAGGCTCCTCAGAGCTTAGACGGGAGTGCAACACTTTCATGGTGTCTGCAGATTTCAGAGTTGTCTTTTTGTGAGGGCAAAGATTTTGAGTGAGAGAGGAGCAGGCAGAGTGCACAGGAAAGGTAAAGGGATGGGCAGTGTCCCCACTCCCATCACTTCCCACCGTGGGTTCCACGCCCCGCAGCCGCACTGCCTGTGCACACCAGGACTGAACAGTGAGTAACTACACAAATCACCCAGAAGGCACAAACCATGGCAGAAATTTCTGCAGCCCATCTATCCATGACTCCTTGGATTTTAAAGAAAAGCACAGGCACCTATGAAGTGACCATCCTGGCCAACACTCAAAGCTTTTTGCTAAATGTGAGTTCCTGTTTAGGTACAGCTCTATTTTTAAAAGGACTGCAGAAACCTCACACATTAAAATGATTGTGTTTGAATATGTTGGAAACAAGAAAGGAAAATGGAAAATAAAATAAATAACACATTATTATCACAGACTGACTGTGAACAGCCACCTCCTACTCAAGGGTCCAGGCGCAGAACCAGGGATTTCATGTATAAATGCATGGACAAATGTATATTCATGAACTGTAAACCACTCAACCTTGCTGGACAAGTGATTTGAAAGAAATCATCTACTGATCTGAGGATGTTGATTTAGGAATCCATACATATTCAGTACCTAGGTGTTTCTTCATCAACTAATCAAAGCACTTGACTAATTGATTGCTTTCAGCAGTGGGGTGAAAGTCAGTTCTCCCTGACCTGGTTTGTGTTACTCCAAGAACTGATGATACCTGGTTTTTATTTTCTCAAAGAACTGATTAGAGCTACTTTATAGCTGAGTTATTCTGAGCAACTGCATAATCTCTAATGAAAATTCTTTCCATTCTACTTAGTAGCTATGTTTGAAGAAAAGTTGAGTAATCTTATCAGATTTCTTTCTAGTTTTCTTATCAATGTTTGATAAACTTCACACACATCCACATACATTTAAAAGTTCCCTGGCACATTTCTATTTGTGCTCTAGCTAGAATGTTTTGCTGAAAACCTTGATGGATCATCAGGTGAAATCAAAACTTTGGGACCTGATAACAAAATCTTTTTTCAGGAAAAATTGCTACTGAGTTTGAGCTAAACTTCCTATTCCCAGAGTATGTGAAACCAAGAGAAAAAATAGGCCCTATTCTGTGTCATATTCTGGCAAGAGAAGTTTTCTTAACTCCAGATTTTTTATTCATGGCTTTTCCAAGTATTGCTTTGAATTTTATTATTTTCATGTTACAGCAGAAATGCATTTTAAACAGAGTTGAAAAAGTAAATTATGAAAGTGTTGATTTGCCTTTTTTTTTTCATTTTAATGATAAGATGTCTGAAAACATTTAAGTTAATATAGATATTATTGATAAAGCTTTTACACCATCATGGGATTTAATGGGAAACACCAATTGCAAAATATGCATAAGAAAAAGAACCCATTTCACATGATTCTGAGGAATCATCTTTATTATTACATTCTTTCTAAATAATTTAATCAAATTGACAGGTTGGGGGAAGAACACTAGAGAGAAATTTCAAAAGATGCCTAAAAATACAGTATAATGATACGTTTTCAAATTTTAAAAAAGTTATTTAAATATCCTGCAGATAATACTGAAAGTGAGAGGCCAAATGAGAAGCTTGAGAGGCTTTTCAACACCTGGTGCTGTTCAGTTCTGTCATCCAGGAGTACCACTGTCAGAGCCTAGAAAGGAACTAAATGCTCTTGTCACTTGGCAGCACACGAAATTCCTCCTGGATCTTGCTTTTATTGTTTTGGCTAAATTTAAGAACTATAAAGATGATAAACTGGTCTCACAGCCCTGGAAATGGAGGTTATTTGTGGCTCCAGACAAGAGAACTTACAAATTTAAAGCAAAGAACCTGAATGTTTCTTGACATTATATCACTCAAGCTCCCTAACTTAAAGGGCAATAAGGTTTCTGTGTCCATTTAAACACAAGTTCAGAGACTTCCAAAAGCCATAAGCAAATTTTTCTAACAGGAATATTTATTCACTGCAAACAGCAGTGAATGTTTATCTTCTTTGGCATATAACTTAATTTTAAGAGGAGGCACATGTGAAGAGAGGAGCAGTAACCATCGTACCAGAAGATTATGACTTGCTCATGTCAAGCCATGAAATCTGTCATGTGAATAAAATCTTGGGAAAAGACTGTTCCCCTATAGGGAATGCAGAAAGTAATTTTAACATAAATGCAACCTTTCAAAGTTTCAGAAATAAAACATACTAAAAATAGATATATTTTATAAAAGCAGTGTATTTCCCTAATATATCTTCCTACACGGAACTAATGTATAATGCAATCACTTTGGTACAGTAATAAATATACTAATTGAAGAGGTTTTGAGTTCACAAGAAATCAGCCTAAAGGAAAAAGGAGAAATATTACAGTAATTTCACGACTATAAGGCGCACCCTTTTGACTAAAATCTCCCCCCAAAACCGGAAGTGCGCCTTATAGTCCGGTGCGCCTTATCTGATCTACAAAGTTGCAACATTTGCCACCCCGGAAGTGAGAGCCCGTCGGCATCGGGGCCGCCCCCGCGCGGGGCGGACGCGCCGGCTTCGGGGCCGCCCCCGCGCGGGCCGTCCCGCCGGTATCGGGGCCTCCCCGCCGGCATCGGGGCCGCCCCCGCGCGGGGCGGACCCGCCGGTATCGGGGCCTCCCCGCCGGCATCGGGGCCGCCCCTGCGCGGGGCGGACGCGCCGGCTTCGGGGCCGCCCCCGCGCGGGCCGTCCCGCCGGCATCGGGGCCGCCCCCGCGCGGGGCGGACCCGCTGGTATCGGGGCCGCCCCCGCCGGCATCGGGGCCGCCCCCGCGCGGGGCGGACCCGCCGGTATCGGGGCCGCCCCCGCCGGCATCGGGGCCGCCCCCGCGCGGGGCGGACCCGCCGGCTTCGGGGCCTCCCCGCCGGCTTCGGGGCCGCCCCCGCGCGGGGCGGACCCGCCGGTATCGGGGCCTCCCCGCCGGCTTCGGGGCCGCCCCCTCGCAGGGCCGTCCCGCCGGCTTCGGGGCCTCCCCGCCGGCTTCGGGGCCGCCCCCGCGCGGGGCGGACCCGCCGGTATCGGGGCCTCCCCGCCGGCTTCGGGGCCGCCCCCTCGCAGGGCCGTCCCGCCGGCATCGGGGCCGCCCCCGCGCGGGGCGGACCCGCCGGCTTCGGGGCCGCCCCCGCGCGGGGCGGACCCGCCGGTATCGGGGCCGCCCCCGCCGGCATCGGGGCCGCCCCCGCGCGGGGCGGACCCGCCGGTATCGGGGCCTCCCCGCCGGCTTCGGGGCCGCCCCCGCGCGGGGCGGACGCGCCGGCATCGGGGCCGCCCCCGCGCGGGGCGGACCCGCCGGTATCGGGGCCGCCCCCGCCGGTATCGGCGCCTCCCCGCCGGCTTCGGGGCCGCCCCCGCGCGGGGCGGACCCGCTGGTATCGGGGCCGCCCCCGCCGGCATCGGGGCCGCCCCCGCGCGGGGCGGACCCGCCGGTATCGGGGCCGCCCCCGCCGGCATCGGGGCCGCCCCCGCGCGGGGCGGACCCGCCGGCTTCGGGGCCTCCCCGCCGGCTTCGGGGCCGCCCCCGCGCGGGGCGGACCCGCCGGTATCGGGGCCTCCCCGCCGGCTTCGGGGCCGCCCCCTCGCAGGGCCGTCCCGCCGGCATCGGGGCCGCCCCCGCGCGGGGCGGACCCGCCGGCTTCGGGGCCGCCCCCGCGCGGGCCGTCCCGCCGGCATCGGGGCCGCCCCCGCGCGGGGCGGACCCGCCGGCTTCGGGGCCGCCCCCGCGCGGGGCGGACCCGCCGGTATCGGCACCTCCCCGCCGGCATCGGGGCCGCCCCCGCGCGGGGCGGACCCGCCGGTATCGGGGCCGCCCCCGCCGGTATCGGCGCCTCCCCGCCGGCATCGGGGCCGCCCCCGCGCGGGGCGGACCCGCCGGCTTCGGGGCCGCCCCCGCGCGGGGCGGACCCGCCGGTATCGGGGCCGCCCCCGCCGGCATCGGGGCCGCCCCCGCGCGGGGCCGGCCCGCCGACATTGGGACGGCTCCCTTGCGGGGGGTGTTAAAGCCGCAGGAATCGGATCGGCTGCTGCGCGGGGGGGGGCGAAAGCCGCAGGGATCGGATCGGCTGCTGCGCGGGGGGGGCGAAAGCCCCCGGAATCACGGCGGTCGCCGCGCGGGCGGGGCGAAAGCCCCCAGAATCACGGCGGCCGCTGCGCGGGGGGGGCGAAAGCCCCCGGAAACACGGCGGCCGCCGCGCGGGGGGGGCGAAAGCCCCCGGAATCACGGCGGTCGCCGCGCGGGTGGGGCGAAAACCCCCAGAAGCACGGCGGCCGCCGCGCGGGGGGGGCAATAGCCCCCGGAATCACGGCGGCCGCCGCGCGGGGGGGGCGAAAGCCCCCGGAAACACGGCGGCCGCCGCGCGGGGGGGGCGAAAGCTCCCGGAATCACGGCGGTCGCCGCGCGGGTGGGGCGAAAACCCCCAGAAGCACGGCGGCCGCTGCGCGGGGGGGGCGAAAGCCCCCGGAATCACGGCGGTCGCCGCGCGGGTGGGGCGAAAACCCCCAGAAGCACGGCGGCCGCCGCGCGGGGGGGGCAATAGCCCCCGGAATCACGGCGGCCGCCGCGCGGGGGGGGCGAAAGCCCCCGGAAACACGGCGGCCGCCGCGCGGGGGGGGCGAAAGCTCCCGGAATCACGGCGGTCGCCGCGCGGGTGGGGCGAAAACCCCCAGAAGCACGGCGGCCGCTGCGCGGTGGGGGCGAAAGCCCCCGGAATCACGGCGGCCGCCGCGCGGGGGGGGCGAAAACCCCCAGAAGCACGGCGGCCGCCATGCGGAGAGGGGGAAAACCGCCAGAATCGGAGCGGCTGCCACGCGGGGAGGGGGCAAGCAGCTGGAATCGGGGCAGCGGCGGCACGGGGCAAGCCTGCCGGCATTGGGTCACCCGGAGCGCCAGGGAACTCCCGGAACAGCGGGGCCCTGGGGATGCTGCACGGAGGGGCGGTGGGCATAGCCCGGCCCTGCCGGGTACAGGCAGGCCCGGGAGCCAATGGCTGCCGGATTGAGGCGGGGCCTCGACCAGCAAGCGTGCGGGAGGAGCTGGGGGCGGAGCCTCGCTGCAAAAAAAAACCCGGTGCGCCTTATAGACCGGTGCGCCTTATCTGATCTACAAAGTTGCAAAATGTGCCGGCTCCCGGGGGGTGCGCCTTATAGTCCGGTGCGCCTTATGGTCGTGAAATTACTGTAATTCCTTCAATGAGATGCTCACAATCTGGAGGAATTTTTCTTCTGAGCAAGACCTTTACACTGTGAGGATCCAGTCACACACTCCTATCTAAACCCACAGAGCTGGCAGCAGAATTTCCTGCTACCTTGGGATTGTGGTTTTAATATTGTATAAAATTTCAAGGACAGCTTTTTTATTTTTCCTTTACTTTTACTGTAAGAGCCAGGACTCTGTACATTCCAGTGTAAATTGAAAGCAAAGCCTTGAAACTCTGCAGCATTACTGTGGATTTACAGTTTTATACCTGAGAGCAGAAAAGTGCCCCTAAATATTCAAGGTTATTGTGCAACAATTGTATAGAAAAGAAAGAAATTACTTTAAGGATAAAATAGGGAAATTATTCAAAAGGAATTAAAGTCAGAAAAATCTGACAATTCCAATCACTTAAACAGCACAAGAATGAAATCAACTTGTCATACCATATTACACTAATCCTTATTTCCTTTTTCCCTAGAAGGAAAAGGTGTAAAGTAATTGCAGAACCAACTAGATCCCAAGAGTATATTGCTGTATAAGAAAAATAATCCACTGAGAATTTTACCAAAGCTTTTAGAACAAACCTCACTGCTAGACAAAAATCGTTCTTTTGTAACACACTGATGTCTATTTTCTGTATGGATATTCGGGTGAGCACATTGTTGTTCCTCAGTGTTTCTGCAAAGATGGTCAGCAGTAACATCAACATTTATAGTGTGGAGAGGGGAAGGAGCAGACAGCAGCATAAGGAGTACTGAAGGACTTCACAGACCACAAAGACCAGAGGAGGAGCACAGCCTGAGCTGAATACATTGGGCTGACTTTCTCCCATCATATGAAGTGGAAGAAGGCAGCAAAAATTCATAAAGATTTCCAAATTCTCCTCTCTTCTGTTCCCAGCAAACCTACAGTGCCACAACAGAGCCAAAGGCCAAACACTGAGGTTAAAGCAAACTTCCCAAATTTTTCAAACATTTTTATCCTGCTGGCAAAACCCAAGCAGGCAGGCTGTCAGAAACCAGTCATGCATCTCCCAGTGATTTATGTAACATTCACACTAGCAACACTTGAACCACTGACCTCAGTATTTACGGATTTTAGGACTGGAAAGAAGGAAAAAAAAAAGGCTAAAAGGACACCTATATTTTAAAAAGAGGGCAAGAATACAAATGTCCAGTATTTCAAAATCTCTTTGTATGTGTGCCAGGTCAATGCACTTCATCACTAACAGACATGGCCCCAAAAGTGTTATATTAACCCTAGGAAAGTGTGACAAAAAAGTCCTTATTATCAAAGTATATTAAAAAAACCCACCAAGCTTCAGCAACATAGCATTATTTTTTTTAAATCCAGATTTATTGTATGCTTCATTTTTTGAAGCCAAAGACTTCAAAAGTTTTGGTGGCGAGGGGGTGGTGGAACCAAGCAATAAGCAGTACAAGTGGAGATGATTATTTTGAAATGTAAGGAAATATCTTTTGTATTTCCTCAAATTGCTAGAGGAATACCCAATTTTCTTTACAGAAGTAGCAAATGAAGACTGTTACAACAGGCAGGGGATATTTTCAAAACCATTTGTTCAGGTAAGTATCAAGAGACTTTTTATTCCTACATGAGGAAGAAAATTACAAAATGCTACGTTTGACTGAACCTGGCTAAACTTACATTACTTTATATAAAATGCCTTTACAGAAATTAATGCTGAAGTCAGTTAGAGGAGATGCAAAAATAAATATTTTGAGAGATCAGCATAATCACAGAAGTGAGAAAATACAGATAACTTCCCTTAATCCATGAATTTGACAGTTTGTCTGTGCTACCAGAGAACAGCAAAGCTGTAATACCATCAATTTTCACTTGTCTTTGATTTTCAGATGAACAAGAAAGCTCCACAGTGGAGGCAAGAAAATTTAACTCTTTTAGCAGCAGGCTTACTATCTGTGGATCCCTTTTCCTGACTCCTTTAAAGTAACCCATAAATTCCTGAGGGATTTTGTGGACCACATAACTAAAAGCCACTATTATAGAAATAAACCCTGCAAGCAGATCAGGATAGAAAAAGACTAAAAGTGCAAACACACTAATGGGAGAATGCAAACCAAAACATTATACTCTTGATTTAGTGCTTTCATTTTATGAGTTCTGATTTCTCATTCTTGAAATGTTTGACTTTTTTTACCTGTTTATTCCTGCAATCTGACCACAGAGTTCCTATGGGATATTGATTTGATACATATTTTTCATTTTATAACTTTAATCCGTGATATCATCAGACTAAAGCTATTATTATCTATAGTGACACAGTTCTCATGTTTCATTTTTCACTCATCAAGATGTATTTAAGGAAAAAACAGTTTGTATGGACACACAGTAGGGCAAGGAGAAAGGTTTCCTTTTTTCCTAGAGTGGGAGAAGATACATACTGGTTAACCACAACTATTTCACGTCAGTTTTACTAGCAGACTCTCTATTGTCAATAACTAAGTCCAAACAACTACCAGAGTTGCTATAATTCTTTGAAGCTTGGTATTTTGATGTTGCTCATGTACACAAGGACATGAAATGTTTTCCTATGTCTATTCTACACCTGAAAACCCTTTTCCTGCAGTTACCATTTTTGATATTCCTGTGTATTACTTGCTGCTTAAGGATATCAGCATATTATATAATACATTGCTGGGAAGTTATCAAAGAACAGTTTCTGACATTTTATTTAAAAAAGCAATATCAAGCATGAATATCATAGCCAGATTATTTATTCAACACTTTATTATACTGTTACTGCCATAACTCAGGTAAAAATGTACTGATTATGATAAAAACCCCCATATGATTATCTTCATCACTCTTATTTCAGACTGAAGCATTCTTTCACTAGGTTTTTTTGGGGACCTACTTTCAAGTGCCCACATTAGACAAAGCCTTGTGTATAAGCTACAGGCAATTTGTTGCAATAATCTAGGGAAATCTTCCTCAGATGACAAGAGAATGTGTTATAGTTGGCACTTTGGTGACAGCGTTTGGAGAGTCTGGTGTCTGCTGCGGATTCCTTTTGTGTGCTGCTAATTGATTCTCACTGAAGAGCCTACTTCAGTAGATAATTTTAGTTTTTGCTTCTAGTTCCTGGATGTATTAGTGATTTTATGAGAAATGTGCCCACTGGTTGACAGGTTAAATGGAAAAGGATCTTGACCAGAAGTGCTGTTGCTGGATGGCAACTGGGGCATCTCTGAAATTCCGATTCATTCAGCAGCTGCACGCCAAGAGATGTCTCTGTTCCTCACAGCTTGATCAAATCAGTTCTTAACAATTAAATTCTCATTTGGCCTCCTCATGTGCCTGGCCACTCTGTGCTGAAACTCTCTTAGGAAATTTGGAATCTACTGTTTTTCTACATCTTTGTACATGATACCATCAGTTCTACACAGCTCCTTGCACACTATTATTGTTATTATTTTTTGTTTTCAGTATTGATGTTTGTCCACCTGCCAGACTAATCTCAAATGACATGCTCCAGCATCTGTATCTGTTGGCTGACAATCAGCAAACTAAATTGCTAACATGTATTGTCTCTTCAATTTTCCATCTACGAGTTTGCTTTGTTTTACTGCCATTACAGCAAGAGTCCCCACGCAGGTTATTTTTCATTCTCATGTTATTTTCTGCCATTACCCATAGGTGTTCAATTGTGTTTTCTCTACTAATTGTATATTTCTATTTTTGCTTTAATTTTATTTAAATTCTTCTGTTTTCATTAATTCCCAAACTTAATGAATTATCTCTGCTCCTTTTATCCTGCATTCAATGTGAGCCCAATGACTAGAATTTTTTAAATGCCTAGAGATCTTGATAGACTTAGGATAGATTCTCTGAATGCTCATTTGATCTCTTTTTTGTTCTTATTACTGATCTATCAGGAATTAACTCATCTTTTGAGATTTGATAATTGCATGAGTCAATCACTTGGTACAGCTCAGCTAAATAGTACTTTAGTGTTTATTCAGGTCCCTGACTGCAGAGGCTTGAGTATCCTGTGACATTTTTGTGGTGTGCAAATACTCCTGGAGTGCTCTTTGTGGATCCCTTTGTTTGCTGCTGGCTTATTGCTGGTGGTCTGTGTAACAGCACTTCTGCTCACGTTTTGTTTGCCATTTCATACAGCACCCACTGTGATCCAAAGAATATTCAAAAGTAAATAAACCCTGTTTCATGTCCATCTGCCCACAGGCTGGGGTTTGGTACTTTTCCATTAGTGTTGTTTGATCTTTCTGGTTTGTTTGTTCATATGTACCTGTAGGAGTAGCCTCACTGTTAACATTATGTTCTCTCCTCAGCATAAGAAGCATCAAAACCACGCCACAGTGAGGCTTTCTTTTCTCTCCATTGAGAATTTTTCTTCTCAACATTGGCAGGCATGTTATCATACTCCCTATTGATTACTACCTCACATAATGTCCCCCTTTGAAAGAAGTAAATTGATGCTACAGAAAGCCCTTTTCCAAACTCCAGTGAGTTTCCTGTGGCACACAGAACCCACATATTATGCCATGTTGTCAACCACCATCTGCAGGTTCTTTATCTCTTAATTAACTATTTACTCCTTGCAGCTCTCCTGAAATGCTTTGAATGAATGTTTCTCCAAACATGAGGTTTGCACATACTGACAGAACATACACCACAGCCAAAAAAGTCCCTACACTTCATCTGTCACTGTCACAAAAGCAGCCAATTACCAATCATCTGGCAAGGCATCTTTAATCTAACCTATTTTTATTTTGCTTGCCATTAATTTGTTAGGTCAAAACCATTCAGCTATAGAAATGAGTTAGTTCACTCCCGAAGTAAAATCAGGAAAGATAAGTAGCTCACAAAATCGTTTAAAATCTGTGAAAACTGATAAAGCATATTTATACCTTCTTCTCTAAAAGTGGTGCAGTCTAACATAACTGTCAGGTTTCCACGGGTCTGGTGATTGCTTACCTCTCAGTACATCACAAAGGAAAATCTTGATTCTGGGACATAAAGGCTGCCAGGTAGGGTTGATTGCATTAGCTGGAGTTCAATGCTAGAAGTATGGAAATTACTACAAAGGTATTTGGAACCTTCCAAGGAGAATCACAGTACCCATTCCTAGTCCAAAATTTAGAAATATTTTAGGTGGTGGAATATACCAGTGGTTGCACATGTGTGTAATTAGTTCAAAAGCCACATTTTAAAATATGTTTCCTTTCCAATGGTAGGTTCTGGATGCTAAAGATAGCATTACTTGGACATAGGAGTGATATGATGCCAATCACTTGATCACTCAACAAATCTTGCCTTCATCCAAAGAACAAAAATATCAAAAATTTGTTATCAAAACTGGGTATGAAGCAATAAGGAGCCTTTCTCTAAAAACATGTGAAGTTATTTGCACTTAAAGAGAGACAGAGTAAAGTGATTACAAAAACTGTTGTTTAAAAAGCCCAGTTTCTGATGTCCATTCTGCATAGCTAGAGAAAACAGCCATTTCCCAGGACATGGAAATAAGGCCCATTGCTGGTTTATGCCCAATACAATGACAGAAAGAGCTATCAATAACATCTCCATCATCCTAAGTAAAACTTGATTTTGTTGTGCAGAGAATAGCTCCTACAGAATATTGCATCTCAGCCTATTGATACTCCTGCTGATTTCAGTGAGAGTGATTATCATTCAAGACTACAGATCACAGCCTCCATCAAAATCAAGCACTTGAGTAACAATTTCCCCCCATGAAGAATTTTATGGTCTCAGGGATCTTCTGATGAGACATAAGGTGTGAAAGCTCCATCCTTTTTAGCTTGGCTAATATGATTGCATATGCATATGCTGGATCCTTTTATTACATATCAAAGACATTTACTACTTTGTATGAGACTTGAAAGAACAGTTTGAGAATTTGCCAGCAGTAGCTTTTAAAGAAAGGTTTCCAAGGAAAACAGAAGAAATTATAGGGTTTCAGAACTATTAAGTATATCATCCTAAAAATTTGAAGGACAGGCACCTCTCAGGCATTACTCGAGAACATCTGCTGTGCTGCATCAATTTACATGAAAACATAATTTAAGAAGTCGTAGGAGAAAAGTTTTGTTGCTTTTCATATGATCCAAAATTAATATAACATAGCCTTAATTTACCTGAACTTCTGGGAAAATCATTCTGATCTCTCCTGTAAACAAGTAGAGTCATATATGCATCTAAACTTGACTAATGAGTAAGATGAAGGAAAAAATGAACAGCATTTTCAAGAGCTGATCTTTCACCTGTGCAGAGAGGTGGCTCTGGGATTCCCTGAGCACTGCTGGGCAAAGCTTTGCTCCCCAGGAAGGAGAACACACTGGAAGTGCAGCTGTAACTCTGATCCTGAGGAGCGTGAGCTCCACATTGGGGTGACTGCTGGGACAGATCCAGCACTTGATCATCCTCAAATCCTGCTCTGATTCAAGGGAGTTAAAATGCACAAGTGGCCTGAGGATATCAAAACACAGCCCTACCTCCTAGTGCCTGATTGCCATCGAGGCAGTGGCAATTTCTGGAGCAGTCCTAGACCTTGCTGGGAAGGCTATTTACACTCTAGACTACTGGCTGATAGCAATGGTCAAGGCAGTTAAGCAAAATAATTTCTCTCCTACTCATCCAAGTGCCCCCAAGACATTTTAAATTAACTAACTGCATGTGATGAAAATAGAATAAATCAATTTTCAGGTTTGCAAAATATTGCAGATTTTCCTGTAATGACATTTTTTGCCTTTGCCCATTCATGATTTTACAGCTCATTAACAACTATTTTAATGCTGCTTAAGCTTCCACAACTTTCTCCTAGTGCCAAAAAACAACCACTAACAAAAATTTTTGTTCCATGGAACATGGAATCAACAAGACTGATAGCAGCCAAAAAGCAGATGCCAGGATACATACATAATTTTTTTCCCCAGAGTTATTATCAAGGCTTCACAATTTTACTGCCTCCCTGCTGAAATATTTGGTCTGCACATTTTCATCCTTAATATACCTGAACAAACAGTTCCAGCAACACAGATGAATAAAATGTTGAACAGATGCAAATGGCTTTTATCTTATTCCTATTTTGACAACCAGCTTATGCAGTCATCTCAGGTTGTTCCTCGTCTCTCTACAAACAACTTGAAGTTGTCCATAATGCTTCTTTTTCCTCTCAACATTGATTTATATTTATGTTTCCTTTATTTTTCATTAATTCAATCAAATCTGAGGAGCAGCTTGATTAACGTAGCTCTTAAGCAACCAATTTATGGTTTGGAGATGATCTTCTGTCATGCCAAATGTATTATGTGTATTAACACTTCAATTCAGCAAAAGGCTGCTGCCGGAGTTCAAATATAAATAAAACTTTTAAAAATGAAGAGTCCCATTGTATCACTCATTTCACTGGCAGCTTTCCAGGTCACCAGTCATTTTTTATGAATAATGAAAAATTCTTTTCACTATATTGTACAGTTTTAATGAAGAGAGTTCTTATTCCTATGCAATAAGCAAGAAAAACCCCAGAACTCTTTCAGTGCAAAGGTTTCGACTACTGGAGAATTATAAAATAATGATGCGCCTGTCTTGCAGCAGATTTCAGTAGAACATCAACATCTCTTTTCCACTCAAGAAAAAACTCCAGATTAAATTAGTGGCAGTAGAGAATCTTCTTCCTATGTGAATGTAATCCACTTATTATTGCCATAGTAAATTTGGAACTGTTTGCTTTCCAGTCCTCAACACTGTGCTTATCAGATCTTTGAATGACAAATTAATATCTCCTCATTTTTCAAATCAGGGAAGTAATTTTGACATGTATCTAAAATGCAAAATACATTTGTGCAAAATGCACAGGAAGAACAAGAATAATGAACATTTTGCACTGATTCCAAAGAAGCACTTACAGTACATTGAGCACAAGACAAAAAGGGAAAACAAAAAGTGTATTGTTCAGGTTTAGTCAATACGCCCAAACCAAACACAGCATCAAACCTCCAATGGATTTTTTTAGAATGTTTATCCAAGAAATGTTCCTCCTATTTTGTCCTGAGCTGTACAACTCAGTACAGTATATACACAGATAAATACACAGTATGGTATTGAATTTGATAATTGGTCCCCAAGTTAGAAAACATGCAAATACTGTTTCCCTGAGTGCCTTTTATTTATTCATTTTACTTTACCTGAAATTCTATGAGCAATGAAAAAATTGCAAGCTTTGAATTTTCCCACGTTCGGGCTGCCCTTGTTATACAGCAGGAAAAAAATCCAATGCTAAAGAATTAAAGAGCCCATTTCTGAAGCTCTGGTCACTAGAGGACACCCGGAAACACCCTTGGAGATGCTAATTTTCCTTGCCCAGACCTATTTAAACTGATGTATTTACATATTTATCACTTGAGCTGTATCTTGATAATATATTTAACACATTCAACTGGACTAGCCTGCCTGACCTCAGCTGTATCACTGGGAAAAAGACCTACTTCTCAAGTTTCTACTATAAAGGAAAGAAGAAAAAGAAAAGAAAAAATTAACAGCCATACTTATAAGACCCAGAAATGTAAACATCAAGCCATAGTACCTTTCACAAGGCAGCCCCACTTGGGCTATGCATGAGTTACATGGCATTTGAGATGACAGTTATATTTGGGGTGATTAAAAGATATCTGTATTTATAAATATTTTTTCAATTCAAATCCATATCATACCCCAGAAGTGATTTAAGAAAAATTCACATTACTTCCAGATTTTAGAAAAAAATTGCCTTACTTTAAAATAAAAAACCCCAAACCTTTAACCAAAGAAAGAAAGAGCACAACTTACACAGATGAATGTGGGGAATTTGCATGGAAAATTATAGCTACATGACTAAGAAGTACTTCTTTTAATATGACATTTATAACAAATGATTATATCATGCAAGAGCCTTGCTAGACCTCTGCACATCACTCACTACACAACCCCAAATGCTACCATGCATAGGAAGCTCCTCAGTTGGAGTTGAAAAAAGTGCTAAACAGCTGTTCCTACAAATGCTGCATAAAATACTTCTGTCTCAATACTGGACCTATTTAATCCACGATGCCATGCAATCACTACTTCAAATTAAATCTTCCTCTCTAATGTTAATGGTTTTGGTTTTGTTGGATCCAATTTTGGCCTCACGCTCAAGAATATTTGAGCCAGAGACTGGAGTTTTCTACTTTAACTTACTACACTCAGTAGTGGCTTGTGTTAGCAACCACCACAGGGCTTTTGAGTAGAAAACCAATCAGACAGAAGTTGTAGATTCACTTGAAAGTTAAGAAAAAAATTAATCAAGGCATGCTGGATAAAGTCGAAGTGATCTGAAGGAATGCACAGCCAGGGTTGGGAAAGAGAACAAGGTTATGCACATCAGGAATTAGAAAACCTTCAGCTGCTGCAGACCCTAAGTCTGAGTTATGTGCTGAGTTTTGGCAACCTAACTTAGGATGAATTAAATGAAGACGTAAGTGATCTGACCAGTAAAGTGACTTTTGCCTTTATCATTCCCAGAACAAAACAAGGATGGATTAAGAAAGCAATAGTGAGTGTTTGGAAGGAAAACATTGAGACACACAAATATGAGTGATGACTGTAGAAGTCCTAAGCAAGCTTAAAAATATCAGTGCACTGAAACCAAGCAAAGCAAAACCAAGCATCAGGAGCACAAATAAAAATGGAAATCTTGATTCTGAATCATAAATAAAATGGAAAAGAAAAAAGAAAGATGTCTCTTTAACAATTCAGGGAATTCTCCTGTGAGAGAGCTGAGATTCTAGATACCTAAATGGTTACTTGTGCATATCATCAAGATGAAGCATTTCACAAAAGCAATTAGCAATTTCTTTACTATACTTGCTGATGGGAAAACTCAGAGGTGGTCACAGCATTGCTTCATCCAGGGCCCTGAACCCACTAATGAAGAATTCTACAAAGTGCCACATAAAGCTGATGGGCTGAACTGAAGTAACAGATAACTGAATGTTATTAGTGCTGTATGCATCTGGCCTCTGGTACTTCAAAGAAAGAGCTGCAAATGAAATATATTTTTATGGGATTTAATAATCAGAAGTTTCATGTGCCACATGTCTAATGATCTGACTGCGAAGAATTAATGCACTTTTGTCTATTTTTGTCTTTTCATTGTTCAGCTTTGTATAGGATATTTGTTGCAAGTTACTAAGGATATGGAAAATCTGTGGAGTTTAAATATTAGGATACTTCCCAACCAAAGGACACTTTTTCTGCATAGCATGCATTTTTAACAAATCATGGCAAGGTGGTGGATAGCAATATATAAAAGTTAACACAGCTCCTTTATCCTGAAGTTAAAGATGCTTTCTCAGTGAAATAAAGAGACTTCTAGAGATAGAGGAGAGTAATTTTGTTGTAATATATCAGAGACTGAATAAGCTTTTTAAGTAAATTAAGAATGTTAATCTCACTAAAAAGTGTGTCACAAAATCATTGATCTCTACTCAAACTACTAAAAACCTCATTCTGATGTCAAGGCTGTGGATTTCAGCTAAGGAGCTGTAGGACTGCAGAACATGAGAGAACTCAAAATGAGGCAAAAATTCAGTGATAACCCAAGTTCTTCAAAATTTGGTAATTTCAATGATTTCGTTATGAATGTGCAATTGGTACTAACATTTTGACCTCAAAATGGAGAACCTATAAGATAACTTGTAAAATAACATCTTAGAAGCAACAGAAAAATCCTTAATTCAGTCTTACTTCCTGACAGTTGTAATTAATGACTGAAAAGTCACCAAGCTTGAGCAAGGCACTCTCAGTAATGAAAACTGAGTCGGTCATTTCTGGCTCATTCCCCTTTTTAAGGCTGATCCTTGTGCCTCTCCAAGCAGGAAACTCCTATTGCAGTCAACAGGAACTGTGCATGGAGAGGAAGAGTGATAATGATGCACAAGGCATTCCTGCACCTAACTAATAAGCAAACCTAGAGCTTTAAAAGTTAAGCAACTGAGGAAAGCTAATTTTTCTGGAACTTGAATGGATTCACTATGTGACTTTTACAAACACACACACGTAGGATCTGAACCCAGGACCTCTGAAATCAATGGGAATCTGTTTTATGTCCATGCTTTTTTGATTAGACTCTCAGCAGTTCATTTAATACAAGATATGAAACAATTTACAAGGCTAATTTATGTCCAATTTTCCAAAGTGTACATGCTTCGCAGTAGTATATAATGCTATAAAATAGAATGTGTTCATAATAGCCAGGCAAATTTGCAGCAGATTCTCAAAATCTTTTTGCAGAGGCAATATCAATTCCAGTGATACTCCTCATACCTGTTGTTGGATATTTCAGCTACTAGTAATGCTTCTAAAATTTGAATGAACTTTTAAAGTGCAAGTAGTGTAACATTTATCTACTACTATCAATATAGGATGCTGTGAACTATTTTCCTAGATAGTGCTAATAACAGCCAGCTGAACTAGAAGTGACTTTGCAGCACAAGGGTGATAGAATGAATCTTCTGTGCACCTTATCTGATTTCAGGTCAGTCATCCCCTTTTGAGGAGTAAGAAACATGGATTTTTCTGAAAAGCTTCTCAAAATAAAATATTTAGTATTGTCCACAGGCTGAGGAGTGATAACAAAAGAAATGCAGCTGGAATTAAAATTCTGCTCAAAAAGAATGAAAACCAGCAACACTGAGAATTTCTCAAACAAGCCTATCAGTTGCTGCACACATTTCTGTTCAATTATTCTGCCTTTACTCCAGAGTTAATAAAATCTACTACATAATGCTTCTTTATGGAGATTGATGGACATGTTTCATGCTAATTCCTTCCTGAGTTAGTAAGCCTTTATTTGCCATGTCAAGGCAAAAATGATGGCAGGCAGCCTAGCAGAAATGCCAGCACATACTTTCAAATGTCATTACGTTACAGACCAAATTAAACTATTGACCAAATTAAAGTGTTTACCACACATACCATCTACACCTCGCTCTCAGTACAGGCTGAAGTGACACCTCATGGGATCAAAGTGCATTTTACAGAACTGTCACTCCCAGCTCCCAGGAGAGACTGCCTGATAACATCTGGGAGGAGCACAGACGTGACTTCCTTATGCTCAGAACTAGGGAAAAAACTCTGGCAAATGCAAAGAAAAACATCAAATATTGCTGGAAATATTATCTACTTCATCATAGTTGTATTTGATCTTATTTATCACACTATTCTCTATTGGAAGTTTGCTAACATGGAGAAGCTCTAAACCTGGAAAGATTGTCCACAAAGGATATTCTTGTCCCTGCTGATACAGAAATGGGGGTCCAGTGGTTCAGCTGCCAATCCCAGCACAGCCACAGGCTGGTTCTGACTCCAACAATCACATTCAACCTGCTGACTGCTCCAGCCACAGCAGTTCTCCTGCAGGCAGCACAGACACAGAGGCAGTGGACAAAACCCACACTCCCAAATTTCTTATGTGTACTCAGACAGGACTTGCAGCTCTTGTTCTATTCCTTTGCAGCTATCAGCCTCAGAAAGCTGAGTTTCCTTACATGAAATATCTCCATGTTACAAAATTTTCAGCAGCTCAGCTTTTGACTAGGAAAAAAGAATCTGACAAAACCACCTTGACTTCTTGTTGTCACTTTGTCTGTACTTAGTAGCTAATGGCTTTGATTTAGGTTCAGGCACTCCCAGCAGGAAGGATGCTGTGTTCCCAGCAGTGAGAACAAGGCTCCTGGGTTTTGCCCAGTTTGATAATCGCTTTGCCAAACAGAACAAACATTACCCTGGCTCAGCAAACTGCTCCCTCGGATGTGTGAAGCTGCTACATCTGTTCCTTCCCTCCGGGCTGCTGGGCAGGCTCGGCACCTCTGGAGGCTCAGCCCTCAGAGAATGTGGAATATACAGAATAACTAAGAGCAACTGCTAAACAGACAACATCCATCCTCACTCCCCTGACACCAGCAAGCAAAACTGCCCAGCCAGCATAAAATATGCTAAAACCAACACAGGCATCTGAGGAGTTGATTTTATTTTTTTCACATTAGTCTGTCTTCACACAAGGGGCATTTTGCTAATTGGGGTGTTTCAGTTAAGTGAGGAGGTATTTTGAGATTAAAAAACATAGCCCAACTGTTGGGATAATGGAATGGGGAGCAGGCTTACAAGCCCCAGAAATGAGGAAAGGAGCTGTCATGCTCTGGAGGTTACAATTAAAAATGATCTTGGGAAATGAGAGGAATGAATAAGGCAACAGTCAGTACGCACAAATACAAAGCAGTAGCATCACAAAGCAGAAATCAAAGCAATAAACACAAAATGGGGATTGACTAGGTAGAAATAATACAAAATGAGATCCCAGAGTGTCAACAAGCTGCAGGCTGAATAGGAATCAAAACTGTCAAGCTGCTGCAACAAAAGTAAACTCTTTTAATAGACTGTATTAGAAGGAAAATCTTAACTAAAGGACGGGAGATGATTATTCTGCTCTATTAAGCATTGTTGATACCCTCAGATGGCACACAGTTCTGTCTGGGTAAAAGTATAAACAAGAAACACAGGATAAGAGGGTAAGATGAGGATAAGAATTCAGGGGGGAACAGTAAAATTGATAAAATTTTGAATATGACATCAAAGAAAATGAAAAAAGGAAATAGACTGAGCTACTTGAGAAAGGGAAGACTCGACAAGGGAGTCATGAGATGTCTTAAATGAGAAAATACTTGTCATAAAGCAAGCAGTTATCCTTGAAGATTGTTCTCCATTTCTGTGAGGACAGAATGAGAAACAACAGACAAATTCCAGTGCTGGGGCTTTGGTGAGGTGTTGGAGAAATCTTCACAAGGAATCAGGCTGCCTTCTGCAGAGGTTTGTGATTAGACTGGGCAAACAGTTGGAGTTATATGAGCTCTCAGAAGGAGAGGAGGATCACAGGTTCTGCAGCTGAATTACTCTCCTTGGGGAAGCAGTGGGAAATCATCCCCCATCTCCCTGGGAAAGAATATGGTGAGCAGGAAGTCAAGGTAAGGGCTTTGTTTCTGGTGAGATAGTTTTATGTTGGAGAGTTTTACAACCGAAAGAAAAAAATGAATTTTTGAATTCTGAAGAGACAACTGGGTTACAGATTTTCAGTAAAAAAGCACAATGAGAAATGTGCTGATTTGTCCTTGAGGAGTCCATTCAGTCTGAGTATGAACACAACCCATCCTCATTCTCCTGGTCATTTTTAGATACTCTAAGTGTGAGACAGAGGTTCTGGGGAGTGCATGAGGACACTTACATGTATTTACATGCAATCAGTGTGTGGCAGTTATAGTAGAAATAATTTTTTCCTGTGATTGACTCTAGCAGCAAAAATTACTCCAAACTTTCAGGCAATATCTTACTTCTTTTAATTATCTAGTTTTGCTAAAATTGGTTCTAATCCCATCTCAGTGGTACATTAAAGTAAAAACACTACCACATCTTAATATGACAAAATCATAAACCAAATCTTATCCACAGAAAAAAGCATACTGCAAATCTAGAGCACTTTCCTCATTTTAGATGATGTTTGGAGTGACAATTAGGTGGAGAAGATAAAAAGAAACTTTGAGAGAAACTGTAAGGGCTAAATTTTGCAACTGAAGGAAAGTACTAAAATAATATATTATTTTGGCTACTTTTCTATTTCTTTATGAGCAAATAAGGCAGATTGGAAAAATGGTCATGCCCATCAGGAGCTTCTGAAAAAATATAAAATAGATTAAATTGCTCTTGTCTTTGTGTTTGAATGTAGAAGCAACAGAAAATAACTTCAGTTAGAGAGTCTGAAGGTAAACAACAGTAATCTTCAGTTTCATTTTCATTCTGGCAGGTCTCCCTGCTGATGCTTTGCCCTTAATTGCTTTTCTAGTCACCAGGTTGAGCATAACTGTGTGAGACCATATTTAAACAAACTCATTGTGTTTTCTTAACTCAGTATAACCAACATTTTTTTGCCCTGGACTATACAGTTCTGACTTCATTAAGTAAAAGGTTGACTTTAGTATTTTTTTTTATGACTCCATATAGATATGCAATGTTTGACAGCAAACCTTTCATTCACCATTCCCAGCTGCCCTACAGTCATGGAAGCATCTTGCTGCTCCCTGGTCTTATCTTTCCCTTTCCCTCTGATTACTTCTGATGTTAGCAAAAACACCAGATGCCCACAACATGTGGGCTGATCTGACCTTTCTGATCACACAGCAACTCCTAAAAAAAGATACTGGAAAAGCATTAATGGGACCAATCAACCCTGCTGATGAGGAACATATCAGCACTTCACAAGTGAGAGGGATCCAAGCTGAAGCAGTAAGAAAACAGATAATAGTTGGGATGGAGAGAGTAAAAAGTAGTAGAATGAAAGAAAAGGCTTAAAAGGCAGAGAAAATAGCAAAGTTCACAGAAGCCAGAAGATACAGTACTGGAAAATGCAACAGAAATTCTGAAAGAAAATTAAGCCAAAACCCAGACCCAATTAAACAAAAAAAATCGATGGACTTAAGAAAGTCTTGTCCTGAGATTCAACAGGAACTTTTGGTCTCTGAAGTAGTTCAGATGAGCCAACCATTCTTTTTTACTGCATTCTGTCTTTTATCCCAAATAACACCATCTCCCCTTTCATCCTCTAAAAATCTCTATGGGTAATTTTGAAGTAAATAGAACCAAAAAGAATGTAAGCATCTGGGTTGAAAATCTGCCTCCACTAGGATAGATGACAAAATTCCCATTGACTCAAAGAGAGCTGGTGTTTCATCCTGAGAACATACTGGGCATGTGAACTTTAGATCCTGCAGGATTACATAGAACAAAGTGTCAAAAAGATATCATCACTTTTTTCTTATCAGTTTACAGAAAGCAGTAGCTGAAGGCTACACAGAAGAGCAAGGTTTTCTTTCATTTGAATAAAAAATTGGATAGAATTTGCATGAGCAAACTCAAAGCTTTTACAAAAGTCCACCTGGCCACAAGGGACAGTGCGATGGCAGGAAGCTGAAAGAGCTGAAGGACCATTGGCAGTGAATAATGATGGTCCCTAAAGGGATGTGGGGCAAACAGGAGGGTTTCATCCTCTATGGAAGCTTGTGGGTACTGATCAGTAAAGGGCAGGGTGAGCAGGTGGCTGAAGGAAGAAGGAAGACTCTTAAATGGCAACTGGGTTCCCAGTGACTGTTTCACCACCAGGAGCTGTTTTCAGCTCCTGCTCCCATGCTTCTGTTAGCTCATAACTACATCATTACTGAACACTGATTAATGAACACTGAACCTGGACTCCTGATTTGGTACTTGGGACCATCAAGGCAGCAGAACCTGAGAAAGATGATGGACTACAGGGGAAGAGAAGGGATGAGAATTTTTGCAACTGTTTCTTTTTTTCCCCATGAGTAGTTCTACTGAAACTAGGAGGGCAGTCCCAGGAAAGAAATGTAGAATACACAATTCATGGAGGTCATGCATATGAACTTTTAAACTAAGCAGGGGAGGACAGGAAAAAGAAAATTTTATTATTCCAATTACATGCACATGGAGCTAAAACTCAGTTTATATGATCTCATCCCAGGTTCCCAAGAAGCTGACATTAGAGCAGGAAAACAAAATTTTATTTCATGTTTCTCAATCTAATTTCTAATGGAGTTAGGGAAGATATTCCTTCAGACATGTGAAGGATATAATTAACTATTAGCCCATCTTGTCTCATGGTCTCTGCATTGTTATGAGAAATTCCAGTAGTGGCTATTTAAATAATCTTCTATAACTTTCTGTGGTTGTTTTCTGTTAGAGCAAAAGTGCATATTTTAGCTGTACTCTCTAAAAATGTGAGAGTAATTTCCAATTTGAATTAATTTGTGTTAACTTTTGGCAGTTACTTTTATAACTTACCTCTTTAAAGTTGCTGCAGCAGTCCAAGTTTCCTTACCAGAAGGAATTTATACTACACAATCCATTGCTCTCCAACCTACTTTTTCATTAACTAAACCTACTAAACAGTTTGTCTGCAAAAGCACTTTTCCCAACAGATATGCTATGATCTGGCAGAAAAAAATGATGATCACAAGGGCCAGATCACTACTCTATGAGTATTGCAGGGATGAAGCACATTTCCTTCTCTCTGATAGGCAGGATTCCTAGTTAGAGACCAGTCTTGCAAACTTTCTAGCATGGCCAGAATGAGAGGTTGTGCAGACTCTTCAATCAGAGTATTGCTGTCCTGAGTCAGGTTTAAGTAAAAGTTATTATTTGTCATTATTGAATTTTCACTTGTTTAAAATGTAGAAAAAAAGCCAGTCCTCCACATAGCACGGAATTTTCACCTTCCTTCCTTTTATTTAATTTGATCCAGGAGACCATACTAGGACTGCACAAATCAAAGCATATAAACCAAATCATCAGGAACATGTCATGACTCAGGGAGAGAGGTGTGCACACTGAGAACACATAAATCACATAGGAGTGATATCCAGCATGCAAAAGGAATGATTTTGGGCACACACAGTATTTTAAAGATCAAATTGTAATTTAAAGATGCAAAACTTTTCACAATAATTCTCATGCTTTCCCTCCCCCCGCCCCATATCTGTATCTACTGTTATATTATAAGGGAATTCTTCTCTAATAAAATCCTGCAATTTAATGCACTGATGGCAATGCTGATTCAATTTTCTGCCTGCATAAATATATTCTAAATCCGTATTATAAAAAATACCATTGGCCCTAGGTGTAAAAATCGGTACTTTTAATCATCTATGTAGCCAGAATTAATGATCCAGTAATAACTCTCATTTGATTAACTGATCAATCATACTTTATCTGCACTACCATAGCATAATATAGGCATCCACTAAGAAGAACATTAAAAAATAAAAGATCAGTTGGTTGTGAGCATGGATTAAAGGATTATTTGACCAGATGAAAGCAATGAGGCTGAAATTATTTCAAACAATGTGGAAACATCATTTGTTTCAAACTGAAAATTAGAAGGTGTAGTGAAAAGTATAGGAAATAAAAACACTGGGTTGTGTTTTTTATGGAAGATACAATCCTAGATAAAATCCAAGGTGCAAGAAGGAAATGCCCAAGTTCTCTTTAACTTTACACACAACTAAGTTTATACTGAAGAGAGATCAAATATATTTTGTTCAAATGCAGGTGCTGGGTCAAGCATGGCAATGACTAGAGCAGTCAAACACATCATGAACAGTCATAATAAACAATATTCTGCTGGCCTGCTCATTCCATTAGACTGATACTGTTTATGTGTCTCAGTGACTTCTAATGCAGTTTGGGAAAACCTTTCCAGATTTCACGCCTGCAGCTCCAGAGCAGGGTGTCCACATGAAGTGCTGCCTCAGTTCTCTGCACATCCAGAGCACACAAAACAAGTGCAACAAGGAAAGAGGAATACAGAGTGACAGTACCTGCCCAAGCCTGAAGTCAGTTACATTTGGCATCACAGACCTTTGCAGAGGTGCTAAAGAATCTCAGCAAACTTTTGATTCTGGCAATTCTGCCAACCCCATAATGCCAACAGTCAGGTCCAACAGCAGAGAACACATTCCAACCAACAGACCCACAACACATTGTGTAATACACAGGGTGAAAAAGTGAGGAAGAGGAATGTTATAAATGTAGTTTATCTGCGCTGCTTTAACCTTGCTACAGTTGCAATTGCATGTGCAAGTTTTATCAACAGGCTGCATAATTAAGATTTTAACACCCACCTACACACCCTCCAATGTCCACATGCACTAGAAGTAAGGAACTGGGACTCATAAAACATCTGGTGTGATCCCTGGAAAACATATCAGCAACTCTCCATTATAACAATTACACAATGACTGTTGTATCTTGGAAAGATGTGACAAGAATCTCTTTTGAACTACTCCATGAATGTTAAAGTGCTGTTTCAAATCCTACCGTGTAACATTCTTGCTCCTCTGCTTCTGCTTGCTTGCAAAGACAGCACCAAATACATTCACCTTTGTGCCCATGGATGTGCAGATTGTTCCACACATATATGGAAATTCACAGGCATGTCACTGTGGCAGCTGAATTCCACACAGCCACTGCCCCGGTAGTGAAATGGAGGAGAGAATTCAGAAGAAGAGAAAAATCCATGTGTTGCAACAAAGACATTTAACAGGACAGAGAAGGAAGGGATGATGATGATAATAATAGTAATAATGATAATAATAGTGGTATTGTCCAAGTGATGCAAAATTCAACTTCTCACCTCCCACTGACTGATGCCTGGCCAGCTTCTCAGAAGCAGCTCCTGACCAGCTTTCCCCCTAGTTTATACTCTAAGCATGGTCTCATGTGGTCTGGAATATCCCTAGGGTCAGCTGGGGTCAGTTGTCCCCTGGCTGTGTCCCCTGCCAGCTTCTCGTGCCCCTCAGCCTCCCTGATGGTGGAGTGAGAAGCTGAAAGGTCCTTCCTTGACTTGCAGTAAGCACTGCTCAGCAGCAGCTAAAACATCAGTGTGTTACTGACATTAATCTCATCCTAAACCCAAACCACAGCAATAAAGCACCTACCAGGAAGAAAATTAATTCCATCCCACCTGGAACGAGGACACATATACCATGAGCCACAGAAGATGGCCTTCTAGCTCCCAAAACCTTGATTTCTTGGTATCTGTTCTCTTGCTTTTGAAATACCTCATTCTGATCTGTTTGGTAGAGACTAATAAGGCCAGTAAAATATCTGTGAGGAAGAACTCACGGATCTGTGGTTAAGAAGACAGCACTGAAAGGAAACATAACGAGTCTTCATACAAAAAAAAAGACACTAAATTTAAGGTGACACCCAGTTGTTTGTCATGTCAATGGCACATCACACGTAAGTTTTCAATTCAAAGGTCTGAACTGCAGAAAAGGAAATTTCAGGTGACAAATTTCCAATGGCTAAGAATACCAGAATAAATTGCTGGGTAGACTGTGGACAGTGAGGCAACTGAGAACTGATGCAGACAGGGTTGATGCTGCCTTGGGGGAAGAGGTGGATTACTTAATTCCTTGAGAGTTTCTTGATAATGACACATGATGTAATTTCCAAAGCTTTGCAAGTTTAGTGGATTGAGGAAGTGATGAACTAATAATTTCTATGAAAAGATTCTGATAGGATGATATATCTACTAACTAAGTTTTAGCTGGATTTATAGTTTGTTCCCTGCCATTTTCATCTCTAGCAGATGAGGTGTGAAATTGCTTCAGTAGAAGGACTCAGCACATAACAGCATCAGACAGCGTTTAGAAGAACAGAACTGTCAGACTTCAGGACCATGCTGAGCTCATCACTCCCCTCTGGATCTGCAGTTTCCTTGTTTATGACATATTTTCTAGGGAACTGTGGAAGCCAGATATGGTCACATGCTCATTTTTTCATGTTTGGACTACTGACAATTTTTCAGTCTCTGCTATGAAATTGTCCCCTAGAAAACAGCACTGAGTGGCAAAATCACAAAATGGGGGATGCATACACAATGTTTCTGCTTCATCTGCTTTATTCACTTTGAGAATTCTTTCAAATCCATGACCTTATAAGCATTTGAAGAATGAAGTCAGATACCTCAGACACTACAATTAACCCACCCACACACGAGAGAGGCAAGGAGCCCACAGGGTGCTGGTCACCCCTCACAAAAACCCTTGGCAGAACTGATGCAGGGGTCTGAGCACTGCTCTGGCTATCCTGTAAAGGGAAGGCAGGAGATGAGAAGGTGGCTTTCTAATCCCCCCAAAGTGTTAGACAATTCTACCAACATTATCAACACTGCTTTTGCACCTTAGTACTTTTTTCTGACAGAGGAGAAATTACCTAAATCCACAAGCTAACCAATAAGTTTAAGAAGCAGCTAATTTGGGCCAAATTTGCTCAGCTATTGCCATAATGTAATGACGTTTACATGGATAGAAAAATGCACATGATATAAATGCCCAGTAGCCAGGTTTATATCAGAATGACTGAAAAAGAGAAATACCCAATGAGCATGCATTTTCCATTCAAGTTATGCAAGTCTCAGCCAAATTTAAATCACTGTAACTTCACCAAGGAGCCTGCATGTAACTGAGGGCAGAATTTGACACTGATGTAATTCTGCCTTTGTGTTCTGCCCCTTGGTAATCCAGTTTAAATCTATTTGCCATACATGCCGTCCAGTTTTATAAGCTTAAAATAATTTTTAGTACATCCTCTCCCAAAGAAAAAAAGAATGCAAAGGAATTAATGAATTTAGAGATTTAGCGTTAATATGGAACTTTAATTGCTAAGACAGGAAAATTATATTATAATTAAAATAAAATCCATTTACCACACATATCCAACCCTAGGCTCTTTATGTGTCAGAGATGTCACTTAAATTCACACCATTTGGTGGAAAATAAATGTTACCAAGTTTCATTAAAATACTTGTTAATTTACATCTACCGTAATTGAAATACAAGAAAAAACATTGTAATTAGTTCCCTACTACAGACTCTACAAAGATTTTAATGAACTTTTTTATTTAGTCAGCATACCAAAAATTAATTTCTCAAACTAAGTGTTCTTATCATTGAGGAAATTGCCAACATATAAGAATGGCCTCTCATAATTATTTAGGGCCTTAAAATAAGCTTGTAAATATTTCAGACTTTAATCTTTAATAGTTTCCTTTTGAAACTTCTTGTTGTGCCAATGTACTCAACAAATACGTGGAGCGAGATAGTGAAATAGAATTTAATGTAGACATCCCTAAAACTAATAAAATTGTTCACAAAAAACACCTTTGCTCCAGATATACCTTTAATTTTTCACTCCTTGCCTTCTCCACCACATAAAAAGCTCTATTTCCATCTTGTACTGCCTTGCTCCAGCAAACTCCTGAAACCCCATCCTCCCTTTTACTGAATACTAACTAGAAGTGAGATAAAAACTTCATTATCCTAAGGTCTCAAGGGTATGGATTCAATATTTTAATTTTAAAAAATAAAAATAATTTAAAACCTGTAGAGATTACAGAATTTCTGTTATTTCAGAAAAGCAAGCAAAAAACTCTTTTCTCTCTACTACGTTGACGAAAAAGACAGCATACTAACGGGCAGGCAAAAATCAGCTATGCCAAGGGACTGCCACACAAAAAATCCATTATTAATCTACCTGATCCTTTTTCAAAGCATTCAACATCATCTATTGCATACTTTATTTCTGCTTCTCTCAGCTTTCTCTTTCTTCTTCATTCCTTCCCAACTCAAAAGAAAACAGTAAAAGGGACACTACCACAAGTTTCCGGTTCCTGAAGCCTTTATTCCAACACATCCTTTTTTTCCCACTGAAACTGGGTAATTTTCAAATACTCTGGCCTACACAGAGATGACACAAAAGATGAGGAGTTTGTTCCAGGAGAAACCTTCTGGTTAAGGGACACCTGTCATGGTTATTTAATCTCACATATTTCCTCCAAGTTCTTGTCTTCATTTGAAAACCTGGCAGAATTAGATGCTCTTTATCATTTCAGAAAATGTGGATAAAGCAATTTCCAAATATCTTGTGGATAACTAACATGTGCTGTGTCTCAGTTGAGATCAGTGCCTAGAAGAGGCCCCACGTGCATCTTTTTGCACCTGGTCCCATCTAACTTTAGCCCACTGAAGGGTAATCAGGCTTAGCTAGACCTCAAAGTGGTTTCCTAATCTAAACCACAAATTGAACAACTACTCCAGCTTTTGAGTAAATGTGCAGATGAGGAGAGTTAAACAACTATGTCCTTTCTTTAAAATTGCAGCCTATGAAGAAGATAAGTTGTTGCATTCTTATAAAAGTCATGTATACAGCCCTGGAGTGCATTCCTCCTTCTGGGCTCTCTGCTTCCTCTAGACAGGTAGCCTCTCTCTCCTCTTTCATCTCCAATCTTAATTTTCTTTTCCATCTTAAAAAATGAAGTACCTGACTGACTGATACAAACAGGCCTATATCCAAATCATATCAACATCTCCATCTGCCAAAAAGTTCATCTTCAATGCAATTTCCAAAGCAGAGCTCTCCACACCGGGCGCCTGCGATAGTTCCATGCATCAAGCACGCTGCTCACAAATGCACCACATGACACTAAACAGGGAACACAGCTTCCCCTACAAAATCGAGGGAGAGCAAAGTAATAGAAACTGAAAGAAGATAAAATGTTTTGTAGGTAGTGGAACACCAGCTGATAGCAATTTCTCTTTCAAGCCACAGTATACTTAATTTATTTATAGGCATTGGGAAAATGTTATTGTCACAGCCCTGTGCAGGAAAATACACTAGAAGTGCCACTTCATGAAAAAGCACCTTAGAAATAGAGACATAAGGAAAATGAATAATGTTTCCCTAAATATCAAGTCCCAGGAGCTATGTCAGGCAATTAGGAGAGGGAACAACTAAGGACAGCCTATAGCTAGCACATACCAATGTCGTATTTAAGAGTTCTACTGATTAAGTATCTAAAGATGAGAAACATAATAATTAATTAATATTCTTTATGTCTAAACTATCACAACCAATATATTTATGTTTCTGATACTTGGATATATCATTCATATTAACATCCTGATGGTACTTTTCAAATAGACTTGTGCTTTTCATTACTCTTCTTGAAGATGGTTTTCATGGTTTTACTTTTATCTTCTTCAGGATAGCTAAACATAATCTGGATTTTGAGGATAAATAAATCCATTGGGTTAGACTGAATTAACTATAACCATATGCTAGAGTTGAGAACAGGATTAACAAATCATGGCCACTGGATTTCTTTTAGCTAACACTGAATCCTTAGGCAGCTTTACGGTCTGCTGAGAGAGAACCGGACGTTTTTTGTTAGATGCCTGTAATTAACACCATGAAATGCAGAGGTTCTTCCCTTTTGGTTTTGCAGACTTCTGGTTATGTCAGCAACCTTTCACTGGTTTTAAATATGAAAGGTCATTGCAAGGGCTCCACTGAAGAAAGAAACAAGCCCCAATGCTGGAGCCTTCCCAGCAAAGATACATTTGCTCTTAGAGAATGTGTGCTTCTTCTAATGAATTTTAACCCCCAGCAATTAAATAAAGGAAAAACTCCAGGAACACAGACAGATCACTTAAAATAATTACAGTAATACTTATTTACATTGCATTAAAGGTGGTTGTAATGTGCAATGATCCCTAGGATTGCTGTACTGTACATCCAGTTATCAAGAGTTCTGTTTACTTGTGACAGATAAGATGGGAAGTGAGAGACTGATTGGATTGCTCAGCATATAAATTAAAGCTATCCCAAGAGCAGAACATTCTTATATTGCAGGTTTTATTGTACTGCCTTGCCTTGTGGTTAAAGTGAATTGAATACTTCCACATTTTGGGTCAGCACTTCATTTGCCTGCATCCTCCTACAGCAGAAGAGGCAGTGCAAGGATGCACATCCATAAGGAAACAATGCTGCTACCGATCTTGCCTGGGTAAAACAGTAGAAACTCTCAAACAGATCTTACAAGGAAGGCAGTAGAAGTAAAATTTCAGTCTTCAGATACAACTTTTGTGTCCTCACACTTCAAAGAAATGTATGTAAATTTAAAAAGCCTTTCAAAGCTGTTGGGCTATATATATATACACACATGTATATACATATACACACAGATATAAATATATATATATATATATATACACACACATATATATATGGGCTATATAACTGCTAAACACAAACAGGTGTCCATGGTGAAGTCCATGGATATATTGCAAACAGGACACAGAGAGAAAAGACAGAATAAGATCAAATGACTAAGCAACACTTGTCAAACTAACTTTCAACATACTATGTTTAGGGAATTTTTTAGTGAAGAACAGCATCAGAATATATTTGAAAACTTATTTTATTCATCTTGCCGTGGACTGCTTAGCATCAGCAGTTCTGAGTTTAAAGTAACTTTCCAAATGACCAAGGCTGCAAATCTAGAATGCAAACAATCAGCTTAGAGAAGAAATAATATTATTTAATGCAAATATGTTTAATTTGAAGCAATGAGAAGAGGAAGTAAAATAGCTGTGATTCACTTAGTGTTTTGAGGACCTAGGCACTGAGTTTACAGCAGAGGGAGATTTAATTCCTAAATACATATGCAACATCACATCTTTGACATCACCTGAAAAAGAACACATAACACGTAATTTTCACCCAAATCTTTAACCTTAGGGTTAGGTCACAACCTTTATTCCTGTCTGGAGAAAAAAAACAACAAACAACTACTAACACCAAATACTACATCTCTAGGAAGTCCTCCTGAATATATGAGAAAGTGAGAGAGAGAGAGAGGGAGAAGCAGTCAGAGAAAATGGGCCTCCTTTTGCCAGTCCCTGTTTACACTCACAGAGCTCTGCAAACCCATGACAACCATGGTTAGTGCCTATCTTGCAGTCAATGAACATTACTCCCTTCAAACAAAAACCTGTAATTTTTTCAGGTGGTGCCAAAACATCTATCAAGGATACTGTTCATTTATTTTCCATTCTTTGCTTTGATTGGAAATTTATTTTAAGAAATACTTCCTTCAGCATTTCTTCTGTGCTTTCAATGGAATTAGCTGGCTCTCATTAATCAAAATACAATCACAGAATCACAGGGATAGAATGGCAATTCTGGGAAGAATGCTGGTTCCATTCCCCCTCCATTGCTAG
This sequence comes from Catharus ustulatus, assembly GCF_009819885.2. Taxonomy (NCBI): domain Eukaryota; kingdom Metazoa; phylum Chordata; class Aves; order Passeriformes; family Turdidae; genus Catharus; species Catharus ustulatus. The sequence continues at coordinate 10,758,803 of NC_046235.1, read as the reverse complement.
ACCAGCTACCCATGGGTCATTATCTGCAAAGCATTTACCTAACATATTTCAGAACACCTTTCAACAGAGTCTCGACATCTTCTTTAAAATATCTCTCCCAATGCTTAAATATTGCTGCCAATATGAAGGCTAAAATTAATCTTCTTTGCTGCAGTGTAAAATTTGTATCCACAAAGGACAAAGAATGAGCCCTCCACTTTGCAGTTAATTTTAAGTATTTCAAAAAAAGATTTGTACATTGTTTTGGGGTTTTTGTGGGTTATTTTGGTTTGTTATTGCTGTTTTGTTGGTTTGCTCCTCTTCTTCAGTCTTCCTCTGAAGAAGATATTTTCTGCAACTCTGATCATCCCTGTTACATTTCTCTGGGTACTTTCCAGTTGATTCATAGTACCCAAGAAGCCTGGTAACTCAAATCTGGACAATGTATTCCAGCCAAGGTCTTACTGGCACTGCTTAGAACTGAAGGATGACTCATGGTTGCACATGCCAGTGCAACATTTGCCTTCTTTTGCAGCAGAATGACATTGTTGACTCATGTTCTATTTGTAATCCATTATAATCCCCTAGCCCTTTGCTCCAAATTTATTACTGATTGGTTTCCATCCTGTTTTGTGCAGATGATTGTTCTTATCTAAGAACTTTGCATCTGCCTAGACTAAATTTAGCATTTGTTTTCAGACCATTTCTTAAATTTCTTAAGGTGACTGAGTATTTTATTTCTGTGCTACATTTAATTGACAGTCTAATTTCAACATCTATAGTTTAATTAAAATGGTAAATAATGGTAAATGTTAAAAAATGATAAATAATACTGGACCCAAAAGAGATCACAGAGACCTCTACTCAATTTATCCTCCCAGTCTGACACTGAATCATTGACAGCTACTAACAGAACATAGTTTTCCAACAGATTTTGTATCCACCTCATAACTATTTCTTTTAGACAACACTTCTTTAACTTATAAGGCAGTAATGGAAATCAATGTAAAAAACCTTGTTAAGTCAAGATATCTGATGCTGCAAGTTTATCCCAGAGTCTCAAGGCCTGTAATTGTCACAGAAGATACTGAGTTCAGTTTGACATCCATGCCAGTTTTATTTGCCCCCTTATCTTATTGATGCTAACAAATATTTGCTTAAATATTTATACTAGGATATAAATTTATAAATTTATACTAGGATTTCAGGCTTAAGTCACAGGATGCATTTTCCCATTTTCTTCCTTTCCTTAATGATAATAACAACATGTTGCTTGTCTTCCCAATCTTGTACAATTTCATAACTTTTCAAGGATAACTTTTAGTGTCAGTAAAATTATTTCAGCCAATCCTGTCCTTTCCCTCCTTGTCCAGAATCTTACTTATTCAGCTGAAGATAACTACAGCTGCCCCCATGTCTTAGCAGCCCTTTTATGTGAAAGCCAAAGCAAAGCCAGGTGTCAAAGCCTTGACCTCCTCAGCAGCACCTTTATCTGAGCACCTCTTTTCACTGAGTGATCATTTTTTCTTGATTTCTTTTTCTTTCTTCTAATACACTTGTAAAAAATGTTATTTTTAAATTCTTGCCCAAACATCTTGTTTTTTATTTGGCTTTCTAGGTTGGGGCTACTGCCTGTTCAACCTTAAGGGTCCACTTAGTTGTACTCTCTGTAGACAATCTCTCGTCACTGAAGTCATTAATAGTCCTGTCATTAGCCAAGCTCATGCCTTTGGATAATTCATTTGTGCTTTCTACATTGAGTAAATGCTAATTATCCCTATTTTAGTTCCTCTAATTCTTAGTCTATTTAAATCTATATTTGAAACAGCTTGTCTTTATTTTGATGCTTTTCTCTTTCTAAAAAAGTTCCCTTATGCATTTTTCTGGCCATTGCCACTCTGCCTTCTACTTTTGCTCTCCACAGGAGTTCCTGTTTTTCAGCTAGGCCCAAATGACAGTAATTGTCTATTAAGTGACAAGCATATAAACATGTTTAAATACTGTTCAAATTACTCTTCTGACTGGATAGTAATTCAAGGGTCACTCTGGCATGGAGCTGCCATACCATCCAATATTTAAGTCAAATAACATTTCAAAGTTGGAGACTTTTCCACTCATTGGTTTGGCCTTCTTAAATCAGAGTGGAAACCAAAGTTTGGATAATGCACTGGAGTTTCTCTTGCAGCAAATAAGGAAGGAAGATTTGCAGGCATGTATTTTACACACACTTCATCTTTAAAGGTCTAGGTAGGTTACCAAAAATGAATTCCTGTATACTGAACTGAAGCACAGGGAAGGAGACCTCTGCTCCCTGAGAGATGCCAAACAGAGCAGGGTTGTATTCTGTGATATTCCCCAAAAATGCCCTTACATCAATGGAAGCTGGATGAGCATGGGGAGGGCATGAATTCCCTTCTGAAAATCAAGTCTGCTTCACAGTGAATGAAGTAAGAGATATTAAAAGCAAGCCAGCACCATTATTGACAAAACTAACAAGTGCTCCCCAAGTGCTAATAAAATTCCAGCCAAGCAGCCTATTGATCACTGTCTCTGCTCAAAGCACATCAGCCATAATGCAATCACGCACAAGGACCCCAGTGCTGTCACTTCTCGTGCCATATTTAATGACAAAATTGGTTCCTTACAAGCTTCTAAGGAATTTAATATTATGCTTCTAGAATGCAAAAAGAACTACGTGCATCTGCCTGGAGATAAGCAGCCATATGTGCTTGAAATGCATTTGATGGGAGACAGTATACTTCATGTGCTGCATCTCAGCTATTGTTTTTGGTTGATTCAGTTAACGTGTTCTAAAACTGGCTGATTTACTGAAGATTTGCAAACATAATTCATGTACACTTGCACTATGAATAAGCCTCTAAAACTAATTCAAGCACAGTCAAAAAATAAATTGCAAAATAAGTTATTCAATTGAAATCTGCCATCTGAGGCACTGTAATAGAAAACATCTATTATAAAACTAACATATATTTGTGGTTAGAGATGTGTTCAGTGCTAAACATGTCTTTGTGAGGGATTTATTCAGGCTTTTCTGAAAGAACATCTTAACTGGGCTAACAGAAAATTACATGTTCAAAACTAATTGTAGGTTCTATGATTTTTCCTCCTGTATCACAGGCTTCCCATTTTCACTCCTTTTGTTTTGGAAGGCTTATGAATTTTAGGCAAACTTTTTTTCTGCACAGCTGCAGAAGCTCATTTCTGGAGTCTGGATTTGTGATTTGAACACTGGAAAGACACAGGTAGGATGCACAAGGAGAGGAAGCATTGACACTAACACATTTATCTTCAAATGTAATGCTCTAAATTTGGCTAATTCACTTCACAGGGCTGCTGGGCTGTGAAAATCAGGCTATGCTATATTGGAGGCCTCAATCCACTCAAAAGAAGTGTTTCCTCTTCAAACGTGAGGGTATTTTGCTAGTTCAGCCTTTCATCAGTGCTCAAGGGGAGCTCTTTGAAATGAGTACATGTCTGTAATTAATAATGATAGTCAAGTCTGTATGACTGTGTCTGACATTAGGGTCAGTCATTGATAAGTCCAGTTCAGGCAGATAAAGATTTTCACACAATACAATGGAATAAGGAGTTTGAATTTTTAACTTTTTTTGTATTCCCCTGTCTCCAAGGGCAGATAATGAAAGCCATGAGAAGGAACATCCCTGTTCAGATTTCTCAGTTATTGGAGAAGAGGATTGGGAATGGACAGTGAAAAGAAAGACAAAAGTTGGAAGACAAAGGGGAAAGATCAGACTTTTTCTAATCAGAAGCTTTTTTTCCCTGAAGCTTGGAATATTTGTTATTGCTACCAAGCAATGAGCAAAATTGTACCCTGCTTCTAGCCAGTCCTTGTGCCTCAGTGCTGAAGGCAGAGCTGAGGGGACTCAGGCCAGCTCCATCCACTGCAATCATCTGACAATGTGACAATCCAAACTGAAAGGGAGAAATTTGCACCTCCTGGAACAGAAAATTCCATTGCTCGGTGGATGGTTTTGAGCATGTATTTGGGAAAAAAATCAGCATTACACAGAATCAAATTTTTACCCCTCTTTTTGCATCCTTCTACAGCTGTGTTGTTAAAAATAATGGCAGCTCGATGTTTGAACATGTTTTGATTCAGAGCTCATGCATCTGCAATACAAAGTGTACCCCATTACTTCCACAGCTCCTATATTCTGGGTAGAGATGCTTTTATAATGTCATATGGCAAATAGGACACCCTTCCAAACTGCTTCCAGCAATTTTAGGAGTGGTTTCTAGCAGAAATTTTCAGCAACTTAAACTTATTTTTTTAAAATTTAACAGTTTTCAATTAACAAAAAGTCCAAAAAGTCTTAATGAGTTCATTTTCTGGCAAGTCTGAATAGGTGCTGAATATGAGACACACATCAAAATCTCTCACTTGAGTTATGCTACAGTTTTCCCCTTTTCCTTTTCTTTCTCCGAAGTGGATGAAGAAGACCAGGAAAGTATGCTGTCAAGTTCCTTAAGAACTCTCAAACGACCTTGTCAGGAAAAAACCCAACTCTTTGATTCATATTTCAAGTACCTGACTAACCTGCCCCTTCTGCTCTTCTGCTTTCTTGCTTCTGTAACTGTGACAGAACCGAGTTCAATATTAATGACCAGCAATCATTTCCAGGCTACAAACTCTGCTGCCTTCTGCAGTCCAAGGGCTTCATTAGCTTGGCTCTGTCAGTAGGATGCTCACTTTTGTACTGTTTTCTCCTGGATTAAAAATAATAGAAAGCTGGGCTGGTAGCTCAGCTGAAAATAACCTTTGATCACTGAAGTGCCCTCTGAGTTGCAGCTGTACCATTCAAGTTGACTTCCCTGTTATCCAAAGATATCTCGTGTCACTCTCTAGAGGTGATTTCATTGAAAGCCATGAACACTTTTTAAAAAACAAGGTATTTCTTTTCTTGAGACAAACATTCAGGTATTTCTCTCCACACTGCAAGGAGAAAGCAGAAAGCTTAATTATGCTGCTATTGTTTTTCAATGCACAATTAAATAATTCATCCTGCTGAACAAAGCCAGCTTTTTGTTAGAAAAGATTGGATGCAGTAGACTTCTTTAAAAGATGCAAATGAAGTACAAGCCTGGAAGCAGAACTCTGCTGATTTTCAAAACTCCTGATTACTGTTGGTTTTTAAATCTATTAAACATATGGAATCCTCCAGCTGCCTTTGTGAGATCCCTCTGGCAGGTATGTCCTGCCTTCAGCTACTTCCAACCCTGCCCTTCCAGCTCTTTCAGTCTGGCTCCACATGAAGACTTGACAATTAATATTCAAGCAGGATTTTAGATTTAGAATTGAGAAGTGGATTTTTAATAGTAAAATCTTTTAAACCTATCCCTAAAAGTCAGTGTTTGCACAAAAGAGCTTTAGCATGGTGATACCAGACTTCAGATTTTCAGATTTTTTATAAATTTTTTTTCAGATTTTCTATAAAATTCCAAATATGTTTTCATTCACCCACTGGAGAAGTTTTGGTGGGTTTTTTTGTTTTTTTTTTTTTTTCTCTTCAGTTACTAGGAAGAATCTTGGTCTTGTGAGGTTAAAAGAAGCCTTTGGGATATCTCCCAAAATAACAATTGTGTGGTAAGAACACAGAACAGCTACTGAATTCATAGAAGCAAGCTAGGGCTCCTCACCACAGGATCTGCACAAGCTCTCTGGATATCAGAATCCCAAAGAATATAAAATGAAAGCTTTTCTATCTTGAAAACCGTACAAGAGCATAAGGGGCACTTAAACTCCCTAAATCCATACAGAACAACATGGGAAAAATACCAGGGGAGGAAGAATGAAAAAGGAAAAACAGATTAAACAATTGTCATGCCGCATAAAAGAGCTGGGACAAATTCTTCTGACTATTCTTTTTCCTCTCTGTGGAAAATTACAGAAATTAAAGCTCTGGTGGCAATGTCAGGGAAAGAGAAAGCTTCCCTCCCTCCCTGCCTCCTTCCTTTCTTCCTTTCCTTCCTTCCTCTCTGCAGTTTCTGTTTTGATGCCACTCCCTCTATACACACACAAATATATCATGTATACATTCACACACATACACATACCTATATGCATATGTAAACTGAGGATTAGTCTTGTCAGCATCTGACTCATAGGGCCCAAAGCAGCAACATATGATTTCTTTTCATTTTTTGGGTGACAACACTGGGATCAATGACTAAAGACCCACATGCTCTGTGTATTTGTAACTAAACCAATCAACAGTTTTCAAACATTTTTTTTTGTGCAATAAATCCCTTTAGAAATGTTTGAGTGGCCATTTTTAATGTTCGAGTCAGGGTGAATTTTGCCACAGCCAAGAGTAGTGACCTCTGTCAAAAAGGATGATCTATTGGCCAAATAAAACCCACTTGTAAGATTTAAGTGAGAAAAAAGCAGTGCCCAGATCTTTGTGCAAGGCAGAGCACCCTTAGACTGCCTCCTACAGTCTGCATTGTTTCCTGACCAGAGACACCCAAAGTGTCAGAGAAATTCCACACTGAAAAAGAAATGATCCTTTTCTTTACAAAGAGACAGAAATCTTAACAGACATCTAACATATCCCTTCAAGGTATCCATGTGTGACTTTAGATTCTCTACAAGCATTCCTGGTTTTGCCCAGAGTCAGACATCTCAGGAACACAATAAACAGAACAGTTTTAAAGTGTGTCAGTTCAAAATCTCTCTGCAATACTTTGCCAAGATTTACCTTTTTGTTTTTCCTCTTGGGAAGACAGAGGGTCACAAGGCCTCTGAAAGTGGTAGGAGCATAAGTTCTATTTGAAGTCAATAGGATTTGTAATTCTAAATCCCTCAAATGCCTTTGAAAACCTCTGTGGATATGTGTCTTGACAAAAGCATCAACTTTGCCTTTCCTGTGACACTGAAGGTCTATTTCCCTAAAGACAGAGAATCTATAATCTTAAGTTCTAACCCAAATTATATTCCTGTGAGCTACAGACAATATACAAGGAACATGCTTGGCATGCTTGGCAATGAAATATAGAAATAGACATAAAACAAATTTTTCAAAAGCTCCTTCAGAGGCTTTTCAATAAGCATTTTTTTCCTAAACATTTGAGTTTGGAATTTCTTTTCCCGCTATGGCTGTTGTATTCAGTACTATCCTGGACACAATTAGAATGGAGTTTTGGGGTTTTATCCTATCTTTCAGTGGCTGGCCTGGAAATATCTGAAGTACTGCCATAATTTAAACACTCACCAAGACAAAGCGCAAAACATAATTTACAGAGCGTCATCTCAAACAGCAGCATATACACAACACCATTTTCCTTTTAAAATCAGCCCTGAAATTCATGCACTACAGCTGGTTTCGAAAAATTGGCCCCTTGAGTGCTGGAAAATGCAGTAGGTACATTTATGACATTAATTTAGCAAAGCCTTTAACATGAAAGAAAATGAATGTGAAGATCCCTGTTTTAAATTGCATGTTAAACCAAGATTCATGGTTACAGAGAATCTCTCTGAGCACACATTTCATCATTGAATATAAAGCAGAATGGATAGGGATTAAAAAACATGGTGAAAAATACCAAGATGAGTCAAACTCTTCCACATAAACCACCTCAAGCTGTGACTAAATTGGGAATGAGATGTAAGTATGAATATAGCTCTCCACTAATGCACAGGACAGACAGAGGAAGAGAGGCATAAAGCATATGGGGATATCACAAAAAAGCAGAAGACAACCACAAAATGTGTACTAAGTTTACCTTGATCAAATGGCTTGTTTGGATTCCAGTTCCTGAAATAATCATCCTAAATGGGAATTTAAAAAAAGAAAAAGAAAACTCAGGAAAAATACAATCAGTATTTTCAGAACTATTTTACATAACTAAATGAATCAACTTGTGTTTTAATTCTAACAATCAGATAAGACTATCAACAGGTTGTGTCCTAAAAAATAGTAAATGGGGATTAAAAATTAAAGATAAAAATGTCCTTGGATTCAGCACCTTGAATTTTTCTTCTGGATTGCTGTTGAAAGAATGTCCATTTTAAAATATTTTATAATAACTCTGTATTATTTCATGTTAGTCTACAGTCTTTGACATGAAAGAACATATTTTTCAGGTAGTATAACATGATCCACACCATCCTGATGAGGTGAAAGATCAGCAAAGTAAATTCAAAGATACACCCATGTGGACACACATTAGTCACACCACTGTGAAATACAGGAGCAATACAGCAAACCTTGCACTCCAATAGTACAACTTCCAGGAGCACTTGCAATGAATATTTTTGTCACTTCCCCCACTATTAAACTTTAATTTTTTTTCTGAAATCTGATGTATAAAAATCATTGTGCTGTGAGTGTTGTGGTTCTGTTCTGCACAATTCTCACTGGATTTTACACTGGAGAAAGCAGGGACTGTCAAAGTGCCTACCCAAATAATGATTGCTGCAAACTAGACTCTCTCCAGAAAGAATAGAAAACTCTTCCATGTGTTGGATCAATCTGTATTCTGTGTACTTAGCAAATATTTATCTGAAGGCAAAGTTTTCTGTGCTTCAGAGTGCCATCAACCCTTGTGCTGAAGAACTGGGAGTTAAGCCCAACTGATTTATCAGTTTCAGCACACTCTGTGTATCTCACTTGTGTTCTCTTTGAGAGGATGTGATAACAGAATTATCTATCTGAGGTGAGGAGCATAGAAAATTTCTACACCATGGTCATATTTTTCTGCGTATTAATCTTTGTTTCCTTTTTAATATATTCAGTATACCATATTCATTTCCTGAGGGATGCCACTAAAGAGATGTATTCATCAAGCTGTCCAGAATGACACCGAGATTTCTTTTTCCTGCCAGGGTGGTAACTAAAAACCCATCTGTGTGAATAAGACATCTAAATTATTTCTTCCATAGGGCTTCATTTACCATTTATCTCCAGTACACCGAATTTCACACGCTCTCATGGCTATCCAGTCACCCTAACCCGGAATATTTTGGAGACTTGGCAGTCAGCATGACTTTATGGGTTCAGAACAGGCTGTTGCAGGAGTGAGGACTCCATAGACTCTGAACACCAGGAGATGCACTTCATGTTCCTTTCAGAACACTATGGACTGGATTGTTCTGCTGCTCTTCTCTGCCTGCTCTGGAGCAGGATTAGATCAAATTGTTCTGCATGACTAGCAGGAGGAAATGTATGATTTTTTAACCAATATGTTCAAACTCAGTGTCATACCGACTTCATGGACAGTGATAATGTTCCACAATAACAGTGAAGACTATTACCCATCATTTATTTCAGATACATCAAAAGTATCCATATTTTTTTCTTCACAAGTACAGGGTTTGGCACCAGAAATAGAATAGCAGGCTTGCCTTTGAATTTCACAGCTTTGCTAATACAAAACCCCCTCATGGTTATACAGTGCTTTGTAACTGATGATGATGTACTGCTAAATTCACCTAGCATTAATCACTTTTCAGAATGTGTTGGTTTTTCAGCTTTTATTGCAGAATTTTCTTCAGCAACAAAATATTCTCTTTTTTTGCCTGCTTACATTTTTTCCAAGGTGTTGCTTTGCTGCTGGGTTTTCAGCATCAGAAACTGTTAAATAATTCAACTCCCAACAAGGATTTCTTATGCTGGTGGCATATGAAACCAGTTTTGAAATAAGGATTGGAAAGGGGGTTTATCTCAATCTCAATGTCAAAGGAATATTTTACAAAAAATGCACCTTCCTCACAAAAATACCTACAACACAGCCATCTCTTCTGTAGATCTATTATTCCTCCTTTTCTCCTTCATGCAGACCTGTTTAGTATTCCATTTTGAAAATTGAAATTATGCTTATTTTAGAACGTGCCTGAAACCACAGTGTGATAACATAGAAAATACACAAGAAAAAATATGGGGAAAAAGCCCTAAAAGGTGGAATAGAGAAAACCTTTGAGATTTTCAATATATAAACCCCATTATTATTCATAGGAGTAAATAATGACTATACATACATTAGAGCAATACAGTCAATAGCAGTTCAAAATAACTTATGCCAGTTGTACAACTGTCCTGGTTTCAGCTGGGATAGAATTAATTTTCCCCTTAGCAGCTGATACAGTGCTGATTTGGGATGAGAATAATGTTGGTAACACACTGATGTTTTAGTTGTGGCTAAAGAGTGTTTACTCCAAATCAAAGACTTTTCAGTTCCCCAGGTTTCTTCAGAGAGGAGCTGGGAGGAAGAATGGCCAGGACAAGTGACCCAAAGTGGCCAAAGGCATATTCTACACCTTAAAGCCCAGAATATGGACTGGGTTGAATTGGCTGGGGGGAGATGGTCAGTACTGGGGGAGCAGCTGGGCACTGCTCAGCAGGTGGTGAAAATTGTACTGGGCATTACTTGCCTTTCCTATGTTTTATTAATCTCTCTTTTAGCAATACTACTACTACTACTAATGTTCTTATCACAACTCATGGGGTTTACCTTTTTTCCCCCCCCAGTTCGGCTCCCTATGTCACCCAGGTAATGGGGAGGGTGAGGGTGTGAGTTGAGTACCTGGATTAAACCACAACAACAAAACACAGCACCTGGGCTTCACTTCAGCATCAATACCAGCACGAACTGAGACTGAAGGGTTATGGCACCATAGAGGTGAAACTCACCCTGTGGATATGGTGAGCAGACAATCTGTGTCACATTTAAATATGCACCTCAAGCTCTGACTCAGAAACAGCCAGAGCTTTGTGCCAGTACTCAGGAAGGGGCTGAGATTTATAACAATATTCCCAAATGACTTTTGTTAGAAGGTGGAACTCAGATCGCCTCTGAAGGAATTTCACCATTTCACTGTTTCTTCTTCCAACAGAGAAGAAGCACACATATATTTATATATTTATATATTTATCTTTACATATTTATATATTTATATATTTATATATTTATATATTTATATATTTATATATTTATATATTTATATATTTATATATATATTTAGATATAAATACTATCGACTTGATGAAAGAGATTTATATTTCCTATTCAGTAAAAGACCTTCCTGACAGATAGAAATCTATGCATTTCTGAGTGTTCTACTAGAATTGATACTAATGTGCTAAAAACCCTTATGCCTTCTGTAACAAATGAAACATGCAATTTTCATATTAACATGTTAATTAATCAACATTAACACAATTATTACCACATATCAATGCATTTAATTTATAACAATATCAATAGATGTTCATAAGAGTTTAAAATACAGAATGAATTATGATCTATTGTAAATATTTTTATTTACTCTATGGACATTTACAAGTTAAAATTGAAAAAACCTACCTCAACTTCCTGAACACGTAAGCATTACAAATGAGAAAAGAAATAAGAATGAAATAAAGCAATATAAAATTAGGTTAACATTCATCAATTATCTCCTTAGTGGTCTTTTAAATGTAAAATCACTTATTTCAGATGACCTTCACCTCCAAATGGAACAATTTTCTCTCTTTCTTTTCTGCCCTTTCCACCTCTGCTGCCATGACCTAGTTTTTAATCTGCTGCAGTATTAGCTAAATGCCATTCTAGTAATATGTTTCTTTCTTGTAGAGCACTAAAAAAAAGGCATTTTCATTCTCTTTTGGCAGGCAAAACACCAGAAAGTGTTTTCCACACACTCATCTGTACATACTTGGTATAAGACAGACATAATTTAATTTTATTCCTAGCTGACTTTAAAGACTATTTATTGGATGGACTTAGAAGGGAATGCAAAACCAGGCACAGGGCCACTTCAATACAGCAGGTGACAGCAACTGAGAAATATTTTTGATGAACAAATAATTAAAAATATCTTTCCTCTTCCACAGAATTCACACTTTGAAGGTTTTGCCCATGGTTCAGTGACTGCATATGACTAAGTCTATCTTTTAATTAACTGAAGGGACTCTGCACACATAAAATCATGCATGAAAAGAGAAGAGCTGATACTGCAAGCCAAGGCTGGATCTGACCCTTAGCTCAACTCAGTGCTATAGAAAAGTGATGGATTGGATTGGCCTCTGCAACTGGCTCCTTATGGACTCCAAGTCTCACCTCCCAGGTTAAATATTCCACTTCCAATTTCAGGAGAAGAAATTCCACTCCTGTCAAACCGGGCCCAATGCAATTCTTGAGGATATCTAGAGTTCTGTTCTCACTAGGTGTGGGGTAAGGCCTTTGGCAAGGTTCTTTTCTGCCCCTTTATAAAAACTGTTGCCTGCCTGAGGTGGTCAACAGCCTGGGATAGCAAGGCAGGGAGCCCAGGGGCCCCTGACACAGAAAGAAGTTCACCAGTGACTTCCCCCACCCCAATTAAATTGCAAGACATGAGATAGGAGCTGCTTTTGCAGTTCTGCATCTGTTCATCATTTAGTATCATGGAACCCTTCTAGATTTTTTTACTCTCAGGATATCTAACTTATGAATCAGTTGGGAACATAACAAAAGAAAAAAAATAAAAGCAAATATAAATTGTTAGACTTGGGCCTCAGTTATTCATTGCATTTTAATTATGTTAGTTTGAGCAATTAACATATTTTCACAGAATCACAGAGCTGGAAGGGACTGACAAGGATCATCAGGTTTAATTCTTAAGCAAACAGCACACATGGGGATCAAAACAGTGACCTTGGCATCACTAGCACCATGTTCTAAAATCCATTTTGCCACATCATGCATAATAAATTGTTGTTTCTTAAGAAGACCAAAATGATCTTTTAGCATTCAATATGTAGGTGTCAAATTCAGCCAACTTGATTGATGTGCCATCAGCAAAGTCAATCAAGACAATGATCGTATCTTAAACTAAGTATGCAAAGGGCATGTTCACAAAAAGTTTATAAAAGTCAGAACAACAAGTCAGAACTCTCAAAAATCTTATTCATCAGAACCCTTAGATTAATCAGAAACCATAGGTTGGGTTCTGATTTGCAAAAAAATCAAGCTTTGAAGTAGACCTTGGTCTAATACATTTCCCGTTAGTCACCTCAGAAAAATCAGCAAACAGAAATTGTCCCTAAGACCAGGACATCAATATGAGACTGCACTTCTCTCCTATTATCCCTTCTATCACTACAATAACAATAGAATTAAAAAATAAATAAATAAAAGGGAAAAACAAACATATTTATCCTCTTTTTCCCTACCAACTAAAAAAAGTAAACAACAGCTTCTTGTTCTCCTGGAGTTTAAGTATTAAAGTTATTCCCACTAATCCTACTCTTTTGTCACTTCGAATTTAGTTATTACCTAAGACTTGATATTTTGGAAGAGTTAATGAAGCATGGATAATTTAACACACAAACACTCTCTACACTTTATTTACTTGTCAAAAAGAAGCTCTTGCAAGATGCTCTTATTTATAAATATAGCCAAACATTAGCTAAATGGGTTCATAAATATTTATATTTGTTGCATTAATTGAGCTTATAACTTATTTGTATGACTCAGGAAGAAATGAGATGCTGACTGAAAACATTCCCCTGATTTTGTACCTTACATGGACCAGCTCAGCTCAGTTAGCTCCCCCAAAGCCTGGGAGGATGCCTCAGACCTGGAGGAGCCTGCAGGTACAGAATCATCAGGAAAGCCTCATCACAGACCCCTCCTGAGAAACCTGCTACACAAACGAGTAACCCCAGAACTCTCAGAGACCCCCCCAGCCCCTCCTAGCCAACACAAGTTTAAATTTCTAAGCACCTCCAGGAGGGACATTTGTTAACTTTGCTTTGCAGCCTGCTTAGTATTTCCCTCTTCCACCTTCCATCTATGAATAAATCGTTTACCTCATAAGGACCAGCTGGAAAAAGTGGTAATTACCAGCTCATTGCTTTTGTTAAAATTAGCTCCAGAAAGATGCAGCTGCATTTTCTGCCTCTCTACCTTGCAGTGCAGATCATTCCAACACCAAGCAGTGTTAAAGCACCAGCTGCTGCTTGCTAAAGTCAATCCAGCCTGTCATAAATATCTCCTCAAAGCCTACTGTCTGTATTAAGCAAATATCTTGTGTCAGCAAATCACATGTTATTTATTTATTTATTTATTTATCTATTTATTGTCCTTATTTGCTTAAGAGGAAGAGAATGCATTTTACCCACTGAGTACTTCAGTGAACAAAGCTGCCCAGTGAGATCTCTTCGTTAAGATGTCTCTAACCAATTCTGTTCTTTCTCTCAGGAACCAGAGAACTGCATCCAAACAGGATGCTTTAGCTTAGTGAATTAGTAATGCTGGTGCTGGAGATATTTAGTTTTAAATTTTGTATGGGAAAGCTTTCAGTCTAGGGAGAAATGTCCCAGAAAGGCCAGGAATATCCTGGCTTACTGAAAGAGCTCCCAACATTAAGTGGTGACACTGAGAGAATCCATGGGAGTGTCACATGTAATAAAAAGTCTGCAGATGTCAGGACCTGCCTAAAATGCTGTCATTAATAAAAATGTAATGAATTGATAAAAGTATAACCATTCCCATTAGATTCTTATATAATGGCAAGTACATTAACAGTGGTTTATTAATAACAGTATAAAATTCATAAGTAAATATCCTGATGAATCCTCAGATATTTATGGTATTGAAAAGATCCTTGACCATATCTTACAATCTCAGATTTCTCATAAGACTCAAATTCTCAGTACAGACTTTCGCTCAGCTACCACTAGTGTGCAAAACCAACTTCATCTGGCCATCTTAATGGCCCAGAATACCTACTGGGTTTCTTATTTTCAAAAATTAGAAGGTATTTTTTGGTTGGTTGGGTTTTTTTCTGCTATATTAGGAAAGATCTGCTACTCTCCTGTTTTGCTGAAAGATTTTTCTAGAAGTTTCCATGAGCAATATGGAGAAAGTGGCAGGGGAAACTTTCAGCATAGACTTTTCTTACCCATACTCATAATCATTCACCGGGGTGGTAACAATTTTAAAAATTAAATTTAAATATTTGGGAAAAAATAAAATATATTCCTTACCCCTGAGCCCATATCAGCTAGAATATGAATTGACATTCTCTACAACTCAATCACGTGGGCTTTTATATAAAAATCTTCCTGCTGCTGTCTTGAGTTTTGCAGTGGGTTGTTTTTGTTTTGTATTTTTTTTTTGTTGTTGTTTTTTTTTGGGGCAGGGGGGCTTTTGGTTTATTTAGTTTATGGGTTTTTTTTGTAAAAAGACAAATATAGTAAGAATCAAAAATATTTCTTAAAAACCCCCAAACCACTCTTTGTTTATCCAAAAGTATGTCTACAATGTTGAGGGCAAACAGATGCTCATGCTCACGGCTTGTGCTCCAAGCAGGATGAATGAGGGCCAGCTGTGAGCCAGCAGCGACAGAGCTGCTGTGGCACAGCCCTGTGCCAGCACACATGGCTGATAGAGCTGATATATTTGGGTGGCTGGGACAATCACACAACTATCTGTGCTGGTCTGTGCTGAAATATCTAAAATTGGGGTGGGGTGGCAGGGAAAAAGTGCCCTGGTTTTATTATTCTCTGCTCTCCCTTTTGGCAGACTAACTTCAGAACTGCAATGCACTTCTGTCTGAACTCTTCCTCTCATTAGAACGTGTTAAAGAGCCTGTCACCCCTGCTTGAATTAAATAATTCTCTCTAACTTCACATTCATAAAGCTTTCCACACTTCAGTGTGTCCTGCTGGTCAGAGCAGGTTATGCTGCAGGCTGGACAGCTCTCACAAGGCCAGAAAAGCAAAACTCCCAAGGGATGGACTCGCAGATCCCTGCTGGGCTGGATGTGCTGTGCTGACATAGGGGCCACAACTCTAAGGCCAGACTGAACACTGGAACAGGAACTGTCCACTCCCACCTTCCCCAGCTGAGCAGCACCCAGTCAGACAGCAAGGAAGAAACAGAGCCAGAGATAACAAAAATATATTCCCTCTCCTTCCAGATGCAATTCCTCAAAGCAGCATCCCTTCTGATCTCTGAACTAGGCATGAATTCCCAGCTGGATAGTCAGGTTAACTCACTGGCTCTGGTGAGCCTTACAAGGTCCCAACTAATGTACAAATATAACAGAAGTGCCCAGCATGTGAAATGAAGATTCACAGGTCGCAACCTGGCCTAATGATGCTTTCTCACATGGCTTGTTTTCCACTTATCAAAACCACCATGCCTTCATCTCAGTTTATAATTGCAAATATTATTGGGGAATGGTCCTTGCAGGTTCTCTATAGATAGAATAGTATTGCTAATAAATCATATTCTCAACAGGGGTAATATTGAAAACCTTGAAAGGAGAGCTGCTAAACTCTTTCCACATCTTAATTTTCAGTAAAAAATTCAAATTACGTGCTTAGAAAGGAATTGTTTTTAGGCATCTTGAAAGCCAAACACATTAACCTGAAGGTTATAAAGCCATTGGCAATGTGATTTCACTTTCAGTACCCTTGTTGTTTAGACTTGACAGTACACCTGCACTAGCTGTTTTTGATACAATCACTAGTTCTTTTTAACTAATTATTTATGGGGTTGTATCTGGATAACAACACCCACATAAAAAAGCCTAATGCTACCACTGCTTTCATACATGGGAATTGCTTTACAGCAAATAACAATTTGCATAATGATTAAGTACATTGCTAGTTCTTCGTTTATTTTACAAGTTTTCAGAAATTTGTTCTGAGCCATGTGATTTTTTTTAAAAAAATTTACCATAATAAGAATAATGTCATTATGAAATAAAGTGATAATTCTCCTAATATCAAAGTTAGAAAATAAAATTTATGCATAAAATACTGATGTTCCACTTAGATATATAAATCCCAGTGGTCAAAACATACAAGGCAATAAACAGCAGTTGAATGCAATCAACTTATCTAACTTTGATATTTAGGGACACATTTCTGTAGAGACAATTAAATTAGTTACAATGTCCCAAGTCTTTCAAATACTTATTTAAATGCATAACTAATGACTGGAAAGAGACTGGATGAATAATACTGGATTATGAGCAATGCACTATCCCTGGGAGCACAGAGGCATTTTTTTGTACTTCATTTGTAGTTTCAAGGAAAATCTAGTTCCAAGTATTGTTGAAGAAACCTTTGCAAAAGGTGAAATCAAACGTGCTGCTGTTGAAAAGGACAACTTTGTAGCCCTTTAGTCAGTTTTTAGCCAGTATTTGAAATTTCTTAGAACTGCATCAGGAAGAAGCAGTCATGGGCAACCAGCCCATGACATAACCAGCTGCTGAGTATGGGAGACGGTTGTACACATTTTAGATCAGAAACCCTGTGAGCCATTACAAATGTGCAGTTTCCATTCCAGTTTATAACATCATTTTCTTAATTGTCTCTGACATTTTATCCATTCTAAGAAAAAATAAAAAAGAACGCTACATCAAAAATCATTATGCAAAACTGAGGGTGGGTTGATGGGAGCAAATCAGCGAAAAATTTGCAGCACTTGCTGCAAACAGAAATGGTGCTCCCCCTCAGGTAAAGGCTCCTCACTTTGGTTGTCACCAACAACTTGAACACCCAGCAGTTTATTTTAAGTACCTTGCTCAGTTTATAAAAGTTATCATGTCATGAAAGTGTCCATAATAGTTGGGGTTGCTTGATTCTGTCGTCAGTCACAGAATGATTTGGGTTGGAAGGGACCTTAAAGGTCATCCAGTTCCAACCCATGATGATACCCCCTAGACCAGGTTGCTCAGGGCCCCATCCAACCTGGCTTTGAACACTTCCAGGGATGGGGCATCCACAAGCAAAGTCCCTTCATTCAGGAGAGTTCTTCATGATGCTCTTTTGTTACTGACAGACCTGTGTTACCTCTAGCCATATCCTGAAAAATCACTGGAGATACACGAATGTAACTTTTTTTACTGACAGTTCCTCATTAATTTATTACTCTGATTAAATAAGATTTTTATGAATATTAAGAAATTAATTTTCTGTGTGAGTTGTAAAGTAACAATGACAAGTTACCTTTCCTCAGTGACTGCTACTTGCCATCTGGCTGAAGCAGTAGTATTTTGTAGAGAAACAGGTTTTTTTGGAATAGTATTTCAAAGGACTCAGCTCAAGTAATCAATAACAACAGTAAAAAAAGTAAGCTAAAAAGGCCAAAGAAACAAAATACTCTGATTCAGGCATCAGATAGCTAAACTGCAGTAATTGTTCCAGTGGGATTCAAATGTCAAGGCTGTTGGTGTCCACAGCACAGATTTCCACTACCTTTGAGCCTACTTTATTTTAGCAGAAGAGAGCACCTGGCTGCTGTTTTTAAGAAGTCCTCAGAACACTGTCCAAAGGCAACTTCAGATCCAGGCTGAGCATTTTAAGCCACAGAAATCTTGCATTTGCAACGAAGAAGGTGCTCTAATTTACAGACCTCTCTTTGCTAGGAGGACTCCTTGGCAGCAAAGGAACTCCAGCATTACTGGATAAAGATTTCACTCCATGTCAGTATGTTTCCCTCAAGGAGGGAGGGAGGCAGTGACCTCTCATACACTAAGCACCTACCCCAGCACTGCTCACCCCAAAAGTACTGCTGCAAATCCTACATCATAATGTCAGCTGGAAGTCAATAACAACCCCATTATGTTGATATACTTGGACCCTCTGTTTCAGAATCATGTCAAACAAGGGAGCAGAAAGCTTCAAAGATAATTCACTGGTGTTACATGTTTTCAGAAATTTTGATAATTTTATTTATGCTTACACTGGCACTTGATTCATTATCTAAGATTTGTAATTATGTACATAGGGAATTTCACACAGAGGCATTCCAGAAACAACATTCAATATCAATTACTGACACATATTCAGAGCTGCTTTAGAAAAGGATAAATTACAAGTAGGACATATGGACATATATATTGTATTAGGTTTCTACAGCTGTGATCATGATGATAAAGCCACATTCAAGGTAAGTTCAGATAAAACTGAGAAAACTAAGTAACCTTTCATTTCTTCCAGTAGCATGCACTGGGATCAAGGATGCACATCTGAAAGAGTCTCCTGCAGGAAGATATAATGCACTCCTGAGGCTGCCAGAACATGAACCTCTGCATCAGTGACAGAAAGTCAGAATGTAGTGTGGCATGGAGTGAACAATGACGTGAGAAAGAAAGATGTAGCAAGACTTTATTTGCCAATCTCAAGAACCTTCTAACCAAGTGCCTGTGGCTCAAGAGAATATAGAGCTCCCAGATCTCAAAGTTTTTGAACTGTTCAGCTGTAAATAGAAATCTGTTCCTGATCTCAAAACATTAGAGTTGCTGACTTTTGAAGGGATTAACTCATGAAATGGGTCTAAAGAAAATCAAAACAGCATTTCAGCAAAGAACAGAACCTGAAAAATCCAGCATTGACGGACATCTGAAGAATACAGAAGGTCACAGAGAATTCTTTAAGAAAAAGAGAACATTTGCATTTTGATCAGCTGTAATTTTACACCTGAGGTCTAGTACTACTAGTTATTTAATTCTAACTGAGAAAATAGTTCAAACTTGCAGTGTAACTAATCTCCAAACCTTAGAGATATAAAATCAAAGGAAATGTGTACTTTAGAGAGCAGCTGCAACTACAGGATATGGAATTAAAGAAATGTGCTGAGGATCTCTGAAAACATGGACTACAAGATATAAAACACTAAATTACCTGGCAAGTTATAGAAAGTGTGGCTGGCCCATCCCTAGAAGTGTTCAAGTCCGGGCTGGATGGGGCTTTGAACAACCTGTTCTGGGAGAAGGTGTCCCTGCCCATTCCAGGGGTTGGCATGAGATGATCTCTAAGGCCTCTTCCAACACAAACCATTCTGTTATTCTATGATAATAGAGTGTCATTAAAATATTGCTGGAATTGAGACATGCTTTAGTATGGCAGAGAAGATCATTTCTGCATTAAAGCTGTAATGTCTATTTGTAGGTTTTCTCAGACAGCTCAATTTGGAAATTACACTTCAAACCCTCTAACGTTCCATAACCAACAAGATTAAAATCATCTCCACAAACACTATGAAACTTCTAATTCATGTATGTTTGGGATTTCTGAGAAACCAAATAACAGCAGCTCTAGATCCAATGGAGTTTGAACAAATAAATAAAGCACGATTATTTAAGGAATAATTTGAAATGTGTTAAATTTGTTGCAAGCTAACCATGAAATATGAATTATAATCATGTATTAATAGGGAAACACAACCCAAACTTTTCTAATTGCTAAGAAATAAACATCTGGGGACTTGCCTCGTTCTAACTGAATTATAGAGAGTCAGGAATGTGACTGCTCAGCTGCAGCAACATTCATTTAGATTATTACCTTGCATGGCATTGTCATTTCTGACACTGTATTTTGGCAGATTCCAAGAAGGCTGTCAAGCCATTTGTCAGCTCAGTCAAACATAATATGAGCAGGAAGAATATTTCAACAGAGGTGAACTCATTTTCACCCAAGTATTTTGAGAAATGTTTGTGAGGGAAACTGCAACCTGAATTCAAGAGAAAAAAATCCAGATCAATGAAAAATATCCTAGAGAATTTTAATATTAGCTGGAGGACTGGAAAAATCTGCCCTATATAACACTCTTCTAGAACTCCCAGCTTGTCTAGTCCTCAGAAAATTGTGGTTTAACCATGCTGAGACACTGAGGATGTTTGAAGGAAACAGCATGTGCTTGTTTTCATGTGAGAATGCTGCAATCAGTTAATAAAATGCAAATTATGGTTTAGTGTATCACTTCTTAACAGAAAATTGAGAACATCTGATGGCTGAAAAGCACTCATGTGACAGGACCAGACCCTTCAGAGGCAATTTGCACAAGCAGGTTTGCAGCTGTATCTTATGGAAGGAAAGCAGATACACACATAAGGCTCCTACAGTGCAGATTCTGACACCCACATCAACAAAAGCAGGGTGCCTGGGGATTGGATTTGGAAACTGGGATAATTCACACTGAGGATCCAACATCTGCTCTGCTCGTTAAGTTCACACTTTGCAGCAGACTAGCTCCAGCCTGATCCCCTGCACTGATCTCTTGGCTTTTAGGTTCACATGTCTCCAAACACATCTTGTTTTCTCCTTTCATCAATAAAGAATCCATTTCATGTGTTCTGCAATGCAAGGAGTGCAGTGACTGGAAACAAGTGGGAGGTTTGTTTCTGAGGTAGACGGGGATGGAAACTTAAATCTAATTAAGAAATGCCCTGTGCTCACTGCTCTCTACTTCAAGACCTTCAAGGACTAAAACAGATCCTGATTAAATAAGAAGATGGTTAAATCTACATCATGTGAGCTGAACTGCTGTGGGATGAGCAGTAATACTGACTGAAGAGAAAGTGAGGGGAAAGTCTGACCCAGTGTGAGATGAATCCAGAAGGTGAAGTACAATGCAGTAGCAAAAGGGCAAGCAGGAACCACAAGAGCCATCTGCCAACGGACCATATTTTGCACTTTTTAATCATTCTTTTCTTTATGGCAGACCCTCTTCTGAGATTACATCTATAGTTCACCTCTGAGACAGGCTGGTAGATCCTGAAATTTGCTGGAAGGCACCATTATACACTGGCAACTATCCTTTCAAAAATGAAGTGTCATTAATCATGACAAGAGCATGAAGAGCTTGAAGAAAATGGCCACAATGAATCTCGCATCTGCTCAGAAGGATGAATAAACATACACCCCACACCAACATCCCTGCAGGAAACAGCACTGCTTTATTTGGCTGTGCTTTGGCTCAGTAGAATCCTCTGTTCTATATATCTTTAAATGGGGTAAAAAAAGGGAGCCTTGATTTTTGAAAAACACACACTAAATCAATATAGTTAGAACTTAAAATAACTGTATTCAACATTCTGTGTGACTCTTTGTCACTGTAAGGTGTAGTGGGCTTTCCTGGCTACCATATCTGTGCAATTACTTTCAGCTGCAGCCCTTTGCCTCCCTTTAAACTGCCTCCACTGACTGGTTTACATCTCATTGTCTCTAGTTCTGTATCCTTAATTTCACATTCCTGCCTCAAAAAAATCATCAACATTTCAAAATAAGGAGGGAGGCAAAAATTCATTGATCAAAAATTTTCAGAATTCTGGATTTTAAGACCTTCATTCTAAGTGCCCCTTCAGTTGTACAGCTTTTCTCCCGAAGGTTTGCACTGACATTAAAGAGAACTGCACTATTACCTGTACATCTTTTATTTCTTTCTGCAAGGTTCAATAGTTCTATGGTTTACAAACACTGCAAAGATTTCTCTACAACTGCTGTCAACTCCAGCAACAAAAGGAGTGTTTACTGAAGATTGTTAGCAGTTGCTTTTGTTCTGAGCTTATTGCTTCAACTTTAGTATGCAACTACCTAAAAGATTTCCTATTACTTGCATTTCTTCACCTTGGCTCAGATTTTCTTCTTGGTTTTGCATTCAGTCAGGCTAAACCTCCTTTTCTCTCATTGTTCTGTTGAATTTCTCCCATGGCTCTCAGCCATCCATGTTACATTTCTTAGTAAAAGACAGTTTACTTTTAACCCTCTTCTTTCCCTTTCCTTTTTTCACTGAAATATCTTTAGCTTGTTCTTCAATATGTGCACCCAACTTACGAGCTTAGCCTGGATGTTTGGCTTTCTGCAATCCCATCTCCAATGTATTCTCACTATCTCTCACTCTGGCAATTCTTTATGTCAGAAAAACAACTCCTATTCTGCCTTCTATTTCACTTCTGGCTGTCACTGAGATACCATGATTTTTCACCGTCTGTCCCAATGCATTTGATGGATTGTCACTAGAGTTTCTCTCTCCTAAATGTCCTTGATATCTTTAATTACCTATTTCTCTCTGTTTACTTTGCACTCAGGGACAGATTATATAAATCAGGAGTACGTGAACTGAAATTAACAGATTTGTACAGATGTAAAAGTGACAGAAATGAGAGCAGAATACAGACTAAAGAAATAACACCTAATTTCTTTCTATATATATATATAATGGAAAATCATGGCTGAGAATTTATAACACTTCTTTCTATGCTTAAGCATAACAGATTCCTTTCTGTCATCTGCAGCAACAGCACTGGCAAAACCAGTGATTCATGACTTGCTTATGCTGTAGAGTAAAACAAAGTTACATGCCTATTTCTTACCTGTCTTTATAATGAAAGAAAATTTGAAGGAATTTCCCAGAAATGTATTATTTAGGGAGTGTTCACACAAACTTGCCTTTCTTCACCATCTTCACAATCTTCACCATCTGACACTTTCAGATTCTTCACATATTTTTCAGTATTCTGATCAAAATTGCTTATTTGTACCTACAGTACTTGTCAGCTAGACAATGGAGTGCTTCCTACTTTATATTTCAAAGCCAGACAACATCAGTTTCTAGAGAAAGCCAAACTAGAATGTAGTTTATTTGTTTGAAGTTTTGATCATCCAGTGGTTCTGTGAAAACTAGAACTTATCCTTAGAAAGCTGGACATTTGCTACAATACATCCCCTGGACTTACCTCAACTTTACTGTCAGTAAACTCAAAACACAATAACCTTCTCAATTTATTACAATTCCAGCATTTCCACACTGATAATATCTAAATCTACTTTCAGTCCATTTTATTTAGGCAATAACATTGTATATTTTTTCATTTAATGGATTAAAATTCCATTTCATTAAGAAGAAACCCTCCAAGTTCTAATCTACCATCACTTCCCATGTGTTATTTAAACAGTCAGGCTCCTCTTTGAAGGTGAAGGTTGCAATGGTGCTTTGCTCCATTGCTGCTTTGCAGAAAGCAATTCAGATGTGGACACACACACACAGCCCTGCCTCAGGGCACATCTCCTGGGCAGCTTGGGCTGGGCTGTGCTGGCCCCAAGGGCAAGTGAAGTGGGAGCACTGAGGAATGCAGTGAAAGAGAAAGGGCTCTGATCCCTTATCCAAGTTTTTGGCTACATGGTTTTATGGGCTGTCCACACAACTCTGATCTCGAGCCTTATTTTCCACAGACAGCATGGTGAGATTCAAAGGTAGCTTGGCCACAGTAAAAATTGATCATTTTCCCTGAAAAGCAGCAGCTGGCCTTTGTTTATTCCCTAACTCATCTACATGGCCTGTGCTTTGTCTGCTCCCCCTCTGCCTGGTTTGCTTGACTGTTCTCTACACATGGCTGGCCAAAATACATGAACAGTTTTCTTGCTTCTGACAGTCACTTTCCCAGCTCTCTCCTCAAGCAGTTAAACTAGCTCCTCCTTTCCCAGGCTTGCACTTGGGAAACAGTCCTTCAGGAGCAGCTAATTCCCTTCAAAAGTGACCTAGTCAAGTTTCAGCAGCTAAGATTATCAAATCCAAATGCTGAGAAATCACAACACCCAAAAATACCCTTCAAAATCCCAGAGATGACCCTTGTTTTTTTTCTCAATATATCTCTTAAAATGTCAAAACTTGCTTGGCTCTTTGGAGTGCAGCGCTCTGAGCCACCTCTAAGCACTGAGCTACGACAGGTATCTCTGCAGCTCAGCAGGTTGACAGCTAAAATATTTGCTTTATTTATATACATCATATATATTCTCCTGGCTGTCATGGAGTATGCTTAGCTTTTCTGGAATGCATAGCAAAATAAAAAATCCTGAGATGGAAGATGGATAGAGCAGGCCTGGATGTACAACCAACAGAAAAATCCTTCCAAAGCAAGAATCGTGCTGTACTTGCTGCCTTATATGTCAATGTTATTTATTTTAGCTCATCACTCAAAAAAAAAAAATTTCAGAACGAATCTGGGGGATGTTCTGGGGACCTCTCATCTCCTGTGTCAAATTCATATAAGCACACAAAATACCCAATTCTACTTAAACCATTTTCTTCTGTTTGAAGTGTGATGACCTACGCTTTTGTATGCTAAACAACCTCTTAACATTGCTTGTTTACTGCATTATTCTCTTTAGCAACTGGAGCTGTGGAGTGGCATGATGATTGATTCTGCTTTTGAAAGGGATTTACAGATTAAAAAAATATAATTTATGTTCAACTGTATTCTAAATTGAGTTGCTGTGATGATGTAAGGAAGTCTGATTAGGTAAGGTAGAGTCTGCAAATTTTTTAATGGGTACTTAATTTTTTGCAATAAGCCATTTTTCTCTTAAAGAACAACCAAAAATTAGATAGTACATTTCCTTTCACTCTAAAACCTCCAAGGGTTTTAATATGTGTGTTTGCTGGGGGTGGTTACTCCCATAAAATGCCTCTGACTGCTCAAGTTCCAAAAAGACTTCTTGTTCCAGTGCATTTCCAAGCCTACACAAATCCATAGTCCCACCAGAGCACTCCACTGGGATGGGGCTGATTGTCTGTTCCCCTGCTACTGCAGGAAAATGCTGCAGAGAGGCTGATGGATATGTACAGGGTGGGAATGGAGACAGCCTCTGCAGCCATCCATAAACGCCACTCATTTCAATTGCTTGCTGTCTGCTACTGAGAGGAACACTGGAAAAGGGAAAGAAAAAGGCTATTTATTTTTACTTTTTAAAAGATATTAATTTGCTTTATCATTTGGTATGGCAACATGAATGACTGGATCCTAACACAACCTTGAGTATCACATCTGATAACAACTAAGACACTTATTTCCCAACAAAAATAATGTGACAACATCGTGTTCCCTTTCCTCTGGAGCATCCACTCTTGATCTACAAACATCAGAAATAATTTCTGATGATGACTAGCCTATCATAAGCAAGATAAGAGAATTTACTTAAAACAAATAAACCAGGACAGAACAGTGAATATATTGCACTGCAGTGCTCAAGAAGCAGCTAAATATTCCCATAGAACAGATTTGCTGACACCCAGATGAGGAGAGGTGACTAAACCTTGAAAGCAGGTGAATTGAGGCTGGTTTTACATACTAACTCTGAGCTGTCTGAGTTCACCATGAAGCAGTCCAGAAATAATTTTCAGCAATAACTCTTTTCCTTCAGAAAAAAGCAAAAAAGAAAGAAAAAACAGGCTAGCAGATTATATTTCCCAGGTATGTTCTGCATTTGCCTTAGCTTTTTTAATATATATTTCTTGAGTAAAATTAGACATGTAAAATGGAGCAGATAAAAATCTGGGTCTGTGGGGATGGCTTTTTTGGAAAAAATAAAGATAACAAAAGGGCATCTTCTGAAAAAATGAAAGCATACATGTAACATATATTGGTCTAGGAGAATGTCTTTCTTTTGTGGAAAATGTTTGAGAGAAACTAACAGTTCTCCCCCAGAGTCTGGCCACTGAGCTCTGGCACTCATCCTGTATCCAATACTGGCTGATTGGGCTGGCACAGGCCTGTGACACACTCAGGGTATTTTGGAGCAGGCAGCACAACCTGTATTGATGTGGGAGCTCTCTGGAGCACGGACACGAGCACACAGCTCAGAATCTCTGGAGATTAACTGCTCTGCACTGACTGGGCCAGAATGTGGGAGCAAGTGAGCTGTTTGCAAAAAGATTTTCCAAATGGGTCCTCCACTCTTTTTGAAATGGTTTTCAAGCTGAGTCCACTTCAGTTTTCCTTGTTATTTGAGTTCTGTTGTACTTCACACACAGCTTTATTTGGCTTTCAGACTTTTGCTCATGCCTGATTCAAAGTTGGGCATTGGAAGTGGAATCATTGCTAATAGAGGGAACATCATGTTCCAGGGGCAGTGACTGACATATAATTTAAACCATTCCAACAAAACTGTACAAATACCAACTACCTGGAAAACTTGGCTGGAGACACAAAAGTTTGGTATTCTGAGAAAAGACCAGTTAATGCTTTCTCCAATATTTACAAAAGCAGCTGTCTGTCAATTGAATTGAAGTCCTGCCTACATACAACCCAACTAATTGTTCAGGAAAACCCACCCAGCTGTTCTTATCAGAATAACCTACCTCCGAGGTTTTGTGATGTTCTTACAGAACACCAACTTTCCTATAGATAATCACCTTGTAAAAGAAAGAAAGGCCCCAACAGGAACAGAAGTCTCAGTTTGCTGTGGAAACACTGTCACACAGGTGCAAGAACACTTCCAGCTCTCCCTGGACAGGACATGTCCCAGGTATGTGAAGTGAAGCACATTAATCTAGCAGTGAAAAATTAATTCTGCTTCAAAATCTAGGTTATCTAAGCAAACATAATGGAAGCTGTTGCCACAATACACACAACACAGCAGTAGAGAGACATCATGAATTAAAGTGTGGAGAAAACAGTCTTTTCATCCCAATAACCACCCATTTAATTCTCAGGATTTTCTCTTAATCAGTAACATTAAGTTGTAGACACCCAATGAAACAAACCCAGAAAAAGGTTCTTCAGTCACACTCATGCTGTCTAGTTAACACTGCAGGGTTGTAATGACATCACCAAAACTAGAATTTGATCCATTTTTCTTAGATAATAGTTGTTTTAGATCAAATACAAATTGCAGAGGCTTAGCCTTTCCATTATGTAATTTAATTGTCATCCTCCCTCTTCTCTACACAGAAAAAAAGATAAATGCCTTTTTGGCTTCCAAATTCGTACCCTTGAGACAGACAAAGCGTGGATGAACATATTAAACACTAGAGCTGTTGTGTCCTGGTGGGAATGAGGGGATAATGTTCTTTGCATCTTCTGACCTGCTATAGAAATCTATAGCACATTAATCATTCCTAAACTCAATCTCAGTTTGAGGTGGGAGCACGGTAATTTACTGTGTCTGCATCAGATTTTTCTTCCATCAGGCTTTTATGCAGCTCAGTGGAAGAAATGAATACTTATAAGCTTAACAGGAATGTATTTCTGGTGAGGCAATGTTACTGTTACCCAAATGTAGAAATGAATAATTAAGTCTCCCTTAAGTAAGCATCCACTGTATAATAATTCCTAAACTCATTCATGCCATAAATTGAACTAATTAGAGATGTTTCTTCCCCACTATAGAACAGATATGTAAGCACTGAGACAGCAGAATGATGCTCATAATATCAATACCTCCATAGATTAGCCAAAACTGACAGCCTAATTCCTGGATAACATCCGAGGTGAAATAGATTAAGCATATGCCATAACTTTTGGAATAAATCCTCCATCTTCTTTATGCATGATGCTTTGTGCTTTTAAAAGGGCCTTGCTTCTGTTTAGTTCCTTCAGACCTGGGGGTCCTATCTAATATACAAGGAGTGGGGCTGAAGGCACTGCAAGACAACATTGCACTGGGAAGGATGGCAACACTTGCTTCCTTAGTGGCAGGAACACATTTTCACAGCTGCCTGAACCTGACATAGGCTGAAAAACACCAGGCCCACCCTCTTTGCCATTATTTTTCCCTGTACCAGTTCTCCCCTGTCTCAGCACAAGCACTTGCACAGCTGAGTACTCCTGGATAAGGAACTGCACTGATTAAACTTTTGAGTGAGATAACTCTGCTCCCTGCCTCTTATTCCATCAGCTGGATCTCCTTTGAGGATGCTGAGAACTGCTCAAGCCCAGGTAGCACTGACCAGTCCTTAGCTACTCTTGGTACTTTTCAAGGCACAGAGGCATTTCTGTAATTTGCTACAAGGATACACCCAAGGGGTGATCTCAGAGCCCTCTGCAAAACCTCTGAGCAAGAAGGACAAAGAGAACAACCCAGCTGCCTTTCCACTTAAGAGGACTGAAATTACAAGAGTGTTTTCTTTGCTTAAAATCATGTTTTGGTTTACAATGAATAAACATTCACTATTGCATAGAAAATAGCACCCAGCACAATACTTCTATATACTTGAAGGACCAAACTCATCAGAATAGTCTGGCTGTTCAAATTGCACAGTGTCTGTAAACTACAGTCCCTGGCCAGAAGACCCTGGAAAGTGATCCTCTGCATTTCTCTCTAATTCTCCTTAACACATCATGAATTCACACTGCCTAGAATTTACATATGTATTATTATTCTTCTCTGCACACTGGATTCAACTCGTGCCTCAGTGCTGCAGGAACATACTGAAGTGAGCATGCAGACTCTGGGAAGTGTTCCTGATCCTCATGTTCTCACTCAGTTTGGCTATTGAGCAGTAGCTACCAGCATCTATTGGAATACTCTTATATTCATGGCAGAAAGGGACACAGTATCATCGTTCTACCTTTAAGGCTGTGTGGTGGACAGAAAATTAACAGAGATGCGGCATTCCTTGAATCCCTGCCACTTTTCATATTCACAACTTTTTATTTTGCTTATAATGGTTTGGTCAGTGCTTGCTGAGACAGAGGGTGTACTGATGTTATAAAGTGTCAAGTCCTCATTGTTCTCCTAAAATTATTGAAGATTCCAATCAGAAACACTGGGAAGGGGTATCATGAGTGCCTATCCTTACCTTCTCTTCCCTGAAACCATAAGGACAATTTTTATGCCAACATTAAAAGTTAGCAATATTCCTGTTAAAAAAAGCAAAACCAAAAACACTTGAAGTATTTCCACAGGCAGATTTCTGCATATATCACCTTCTCCTACAAATCAAACCCAGATATCTGGGGGTGGGAGGAAGGTTGGACAGAGACCAAGCATAAAAGCAGTGCAATTTGATTTAACTGTCAGAGAGCTGTGAAGGTAGAGGAGTGGGCTGAACTGGAAAGATTACAGTTTCAGCTCCACATACCCTCCTTGATATAAACAATCCATTTATTTTTCATAATTCAGCCTTTCCATAAACAGGCAGAACAACTATTTCTGTACTTACATTAATGCTGTCATTGATAGCTTTTCAGCCCACGAGGTACCAGTGAGTATTAGCATTAGAACATCAATATTCCATCACTGACACTGGCACAAATTCAGAAAAGGAACAACACTGAACTTCTAAAACACTATGGAAATAACCAGGCTTTCTAACTGTGTCCATATTCACTGCACACACCTTGAAGGGTAACAGACTCACATAACTTAATCACTAGCTCTAAACACTTTTTTCTACTGCTGCTTCCCTACTTTAGCAATTTTCTGTTATTTAAAACAAGTGAAATAAATGCATGCATAAGCAAAAAAAACCACAATGCCTCTTCCAGCCATCAATACATGCTGGCAAACACACAACTGCAATAATGGGCCCATTGTATATTCCTAATGTTTGTCATTAATCAAATCTTGTTTGTATTAGAAGAAGGAAATAACTGTATCCAAATTAACTTGCCAATGTGATAGCCATTAATAACACCAGAGTGAAGACTCATGAAATGCAATTATGATACCAAAGTAATAGTGGTACAAACATAAAACATGATATAGTTGATACAAAGAGCAGAACAATATGCACTGTCAGCTGAATATATAAAGATGCTTTTGCAGGTTCTTATTCCTCCAATTCCTTGGAACCAAAGTCATTCTCAGCCCACTCAACAGCTCAGACAACTGTAAGGTACAATTTGCAGAAAGTGGCTGCTTCTGGAGGTTATTCTGCAGGACGCTGAGAAGATAGCAAAGGTGTGGGCAACAAAGGCTCTTGAGTTGTGGGAGAACTTCATTGCCATAAACAAAGAAGGAAGAAAACCTTGTAGGTAAGGCCATTATTTCAGGGGAAACACCAAAAAGGACTTGAAAACCTTAGTTTTACCTGGGCATTTTGTTGTAGCTCTTCAGTCCACCTATCACAGCTTAACATCTTGGGATCTGAGCTGCAGAGACCATGTGCAGCCACTGCCAGGATTGCAGATCTCCCATTCTACAACAAGTCTCACATCTACACTTCTTTTAAATCCCTCCAGGGACAGTGACTCCACCACTGTCCTGGGAAGCTTTTTCCAATGTTTGACACTTCTTTCAGTGAAGACTTTTCCCTAATACCCAATCAAAACTTCCCTCATTTTTCAGAGCTACACTAAGTAGTGTATATGCTATGAATATTTTCCTAAGGATATGGTGTTTAAACATTCTTTCTGTATTGGGGTTTGTGCACAAGACACCAAGCTCTGAATACACAGACTGATTTTAAATGTGTTTTAAATTTTAAATTTTTTAAGTGTGGTGAAAGAGCAGGGGACGTCACATGTAACTATATCCCAACAGGAGAAATGGATGAGAAGAGAGCTTTTCCAACTGTCTCTAATAGAATACTCAGGGAGAGGCTGTGGTATGAACACATATATTATTCATACACCTGATGCTCTATGAAAGCTGGAAAAGCTTTCACATGGCCCATATCTGTAGGAAACCAAGCCTCATTAATTTGCTGCTCAGTGAATATTTGCTTATTCTAACCTAGCTAGCAGTGCAGACATTGTACTTATCTATTTTCTCCAGTTCCAAACCTGTGAGTCTAAGGTTTTGGCATTTGGCCCACAGCTGACAAGGGATGCAAGCAAAATGAACAAGCCTGATAGAATTGTAGGACTATTCCTCACTCTGTGACTAATTAGTTCACTTGATACAGTTAGAAAAAAACAATAAAACAAAAACAAAACCCAAAACAAACAAACAAAGAAAAAAGACAAAAATGTAGCAAGCTTCTAGGAAGCCCAAATATCTTCAAGCTACTTAAAATTTTACAAAGTATTTTAGAATTTAATTCTAGCTACTCACTGGAGTTAATGCAGCATTTTTGTTACACTTCAGAAAGAAGATAATTTACTCTGTAGAGATTCTCTGAAGAAAGCAGGAGTATCAAACTGGGGAAAAGCCAAGCTAAGTCTTCTGTGCTACCCTGACACATGGTAATCAAGGACTATTCCAGAGGTCAGTACTCAAAACACTCAGACAGGGAAGAATCTTGATCAAGGGATGCCAGGATTTCACCGAAGGCAAAGGTTATCACTTGACAGGACTGTTATTGTGTGTCTATTTCTCATTCATGCTGCTGTGGTGAGTGAGGAATGGCTGTGATGACACGGAAATACTGCATTAGTTCTGGACACTGCTACTGAGCTGCAGGTAGTGACAGCAGCACAGATCAGCACTGTCAAAACTGGTCTGAAAAATTATTTCATTACAGGAATCGAAGATGTGATTTAAAAATTGTCATACTTGGGTATATGAACTGAATTCTTGCTATCGATCAGTCAAGAAGCTGGTGTTTAGGAATTCTTGAAGACAGAAGAAACTATGAACATGATATTTTGGGATTTTCGACAGTTTTTAAAAAGAATATAAAATTTAAAAAGGAGACAACATTTCAAAGTAGCCACTAAGGGATGGATTTTCCCACCTTTCCATACCCCAGAACTACTCAAAAAGCAAAACACAGCTAACCCTGAGCAAAATTCCAGTTAAAAAATCAAACCAAAACAAACCCCCAAATTAGATCATGATATTTATGCCAGTAACTAAGATTGCAGGAGGCTTGAGCTTTTCTGGTGAGTTGGCTGGATAGCTGAAGCAAAGGTAAGGGGTCAGTCCATGAGAGCAGGTATATTCCCACTGGGGTGTTAAAGACACTCTCTGACCGGTTGCAGATCCCTGCTTTGCCTAGGAATTGTTTATTTTTCTGTAGAAAATTTTCCATTTTGCATAAGATGCTTAAATATTGATTAATCCAAAAGGGCAGGCTGATACTTTTTCTGTTGCCAGCTAGACAGCTAAGTTGGCAGACAGCCCAAATGGACTGTAACATGGGCTTTCATTAATATTTACACTTCTTTTTTGGAAGTTTAAGAGAGTTAACCAAGGAGTCAGAGAGCACACAGCATAAAATACATCACAAGACATCTCCTCACCTTCTGGGGATATGAAGGTTAAATGTCCGTAACCAGGTGAAAGATTTTAGCAGGACACAGCTAATCTTTGCCTAACTGCGTTCTCTGCTTTTCAACACTAACCCAGAAAAGATTTGATTTCTCCTTAAATAGTCTGGTCTTTGCTGGAAGATAAGAAAACATTGCTGCATAAAATATTTGCCCAAAACACAGTGCAGAAACACACAGTTCTATGATTATCAGGGCAGAGAAATGCTAGTTTCCTCTTCATCTGTGCAGCTCATAGAGAATGGGGGTAAAAATGTGATGTAACAGAAAAACAGTACTTAATACACAGTATCAAATAATAGTCATACAATCTATATTTATGTATAGGCTATTTCTGTCTTAAAAACTGATTTATTTCCTCCATCATACCTTGCACATACAGACACCCACGGATGACATCTAATCAAAATTAATAGGGTCATCCAGAGTTTTAAGTAATAAAGAAAGAACTGCTTCTAGTTATTGTTATCTTGGTTAATATAATTTAATATATTAATGTACTAAATGCATTAATGGTAAATGTAAGACATAACTAATGTATTAAGGTATGTGCTAAAGTTAATATTTTATCGTGTTAGACCACCTGCATTTATAAAACTCTTCATCTCTCAGTCTATGAGCAGACCCCACACTGACAACTCACAAGTCCAGTGAATATAGAAATAGCTCTGTGACTCTTTCACAGCTTTTAAGTTAGTGGTTGAAATGTTCAATCAAAGGGTCAAAAAATGTTGAATACCCCAATAAAATAATTTCTTTCAGCAATGATGATATTCCTCCCAAGTCACTGTAAAAAAAAAAAGACTGGTTCAAGAAATTAAGTTTCAGTGATAAGGTGAGTTTTATTTGTCTTGGCCACTACATCCTTATCTTCAATTTATGAGTAGCTACTGGTTTGTTTGCGCTCAAGAGAACCACTCTATCTCGCTCAGCTCCTGCTGTTCTGGGATGAAAATGGGAGGCTAGAGCAGAAAAAAGTTTTCCTCACATTTTTAGACAAATAAATAAAAAAATACCACTTCAAAATCTAAGTTTGGATATTAGAATTGAAGCACTTAGCTACTCATGACATGATACATTTGAAGTTGCACATATTGCTATTTTATTGTGAGGGATTTCTGATCAAAAAATCCTCAGTGCACAGTCTTGGGTCCTACCCGTAACATGAAAGAGTTAATGCCAATATTGTCTGAAATAACCCAAAAGAAGGCTTCCTGTAAATTTTGTTCTCTGCTGTGCCCTCACACAAAACAAACAAAACCTGCTGTGAGTCAGTGAGAGTCTCCCTGTGCTAGAGCATCCCACTGTCCTGTTTGGGTCAGGAGCACAGGGCCCTTTCCTGGATGGCTGAAACATCTTCAGATTGTTATTAAAAAATAATCTTCAGAAAATTATTATAATCTTCAGAATTATTTGCTTCAGGATGTATAAATGTGCCTATTTCACCCCTAAATCTTAATCTTTTCCCAAAGCATCGAGCATGAGGAGGCACCAGGACGTGTCACATCTGCGTCACACTGGACACAAGTGGTGCATTTCCCGCCCTGCATCCTGCACTGGGCACGTGGGCAGGACTTCTCCTGGGCATATTCACTGTGTTTCCTTGGTTGTCTTTCTAAAAAATACGCTCATCTCCTACAGAGGTTTAGATTTATGGCCTCTCCTGCCCACTATTTTTACTTCGATCAATTCTGAATTATACAGCAAGAAAGCTCCAAGAGAGGAACAACTCCCAGCAACAATCAGACAGTAAATACAGGGATGGGTTTGAGCCCCTTTGTTAGGTCAGCACAGGAAGGAATGTTTTACCCTCTTTCAGGATGTCTCTAGAATTCAAATATGAGTATAGAGCACCTTATCCAATTCTCTTGCTACATCTCATTTTCAAGAGCTTTAAAATTAAATGTAAATTTAAATTATTTAAAATCATGACCTTTAATCCTGTGAAATGGGATTAAAGGGTTGAACAGATTTTTCCCCATCAGGAATTACACATGGGGACCTCTGGTCCTCACTGCTGCTAATTACAGTATATTTGCCTCATGTCCTTCCCAAACTCCAGCCTTTTAGCTGTCTCTAGGGAGGTGTACACTGAAGATATCCCACAGTGCATTTGTTTCCTATGCTGGATCTCCTCTTGGACCATATTTGAAGATCAGCTTTTAACATTTCTATTTTAAAGGGTTTGGCACATTAAATAGAATTCCCCAAGACAAAACCCTAATGCATTTTATTTAAATTATTTTTTAAAAAATAGATTCCGATAGGAAAAACGAAAAAGGGAAATTCAAGGGAAGTCTTTGAACTGAATTCTGAAAGCCCTGTCTATGTGTTTGCTACATTCCCTGGGGATACAAGTGTCCTGCAGAGGAAACAATTATTAGAGAAAGCAACCTGCCTCACCACAGCCTCCCACAGACTTTCACCCTGTATTTTAAATTCTCCAAGGCTTTTACTTTGAAAAATTATTTTACAGCCCAAAGAACAACCCTTCTGGCTTGAAATCCATTCTTACTGATACAACCCTTTTCTCCCAGAAAGTAAAATTCAATCCTGTGTATAACTTTGTTTAAATGAACTGAGATTTCACCCAGATGATTTATCATCCTTCAGCAGAAGGCGACACGACTGATATCAGCACACCTTGGGTGTTGAGAGTTCAATTAGAACAGTTTGTAGCTGGCTGTCTTATTGAAGCCAGGGGACCTGAGGTCAGCATTGACTGTATATTTTATTGATGGGTATCTTTCCTTGACGGTTGTTTAGAGAACACAAAAATACAAAACACAGCTTTGAGAATAACCTCTAAAAGTGCTGCAAAATGAGCAATTACTTATCATACCTCATCCCCTCTAAGGATGCTATTGGGGCTTGGAATCTCTCCCTAAAACAGTGTCTGATGATCAAATTCTACATTTATGCCAGCTAAGGTTTAGGCATTGTACATCCTTTGCTATCTTAAAGCTTCCAAAATATTAAAAGTTTCAAATGTTTGTTCACAGATTCCAATACTAGAAGGACTGTTTTAAAATTGTGCTGCTTTAATATTATCAGCACAGCAAAATCAATTATAGTTTTCTTGAGTCTGTCTGATGTGTTTCTTACACACAAGGAATAAAAATATGTTCAGAGCTCTTGTGAATTTCCAGATCACTGATCTATTTAGAAGCTTCAGTAACAATGCAACACATTACAAACTCCCTGTGCTTCTAAAGCAACTCTAGATCTAAGGAAAATCTGAAAATCTCATTCACACACAAAGAAAAGAAAAAAAAGCCCCATCAAAATGGAAAGTTTATTTTATGGTCTAAGATATCATTTTATAAAAAGAAATGTTTTTACTCAGACATGTCTTGAAAAACATGGAATGACTCATTCAGTGGAAGGTGTCCTTACCCACAGCAGGGAGTTGGAACTAGATGAGCTTTAAGGTCCCTTTCAACCAAAACCATTCCATGATTCTATGATTTGGAGTAAAGCCATAGCTTTATTAGACACTCATTTTTAAATTTGTTTTTATCTTTGATTTACAGGAAGTCAAGATTTCAGTGCAAATAACTATGCAAGAAACCTTTCAATATATTATGACTCCATAATTTATAGTGCATGGAACACAAAATAGCCAAAAAATATTATTTTTTTGAAATGCAGAAGAGTTTTCAGAAACAAGGTGCTGTTCTCAGTGTTTTCTGATCACTCCTTCTTCCTAAAACATTTTCTCTGAGTCACGTCAGCTACTCTTAATGACAAGAATGAAAATTCTGACTGCCTGAAACATGACTTGGAGAGAACAATTCTTCTCATATTAAATATACTGCAGTAAATATTTAACAGATTGTCAATGCTCCCAAGATATATGCAAGCATTCCAACCCCAAAAAGTGTTCATTTTGTCAATTAAAAAAAACAATAGTAAGTGGAGGCCTATTCCACTGCAAGCACAGTAGTAGGGAGATATGGAATAACCACATGGATATATGGTTGTATGGAGATATAACTGCATTATGGATACAACAAGGTTTTCAGCTAATTGTTAGATACATCCTGTTCCAGTTTGTCTGCATAGTCAAAGAACACATTCCCAGCTAAAAGGATTACACTTGAGTGGAAGTACAATCATAACCCTTAACCTCAGTGGTTAGGTTTTTCTGGTGGATTTTTTTTTAAAATGGATGCTTGGAAACTAAAATGTCTTTAGCTTAAATGATTTGGGTGGATAATTAATTGTCTCTTGCTCCCACAAAGTGAGACTGCATCAACATAGAATATAGATGTATTTTGAAGGACAACAGAGTAAAGAATGTTTAAATCTTTCTTAAAAGCAAATAACTCTGACTTGGCCAATGGATAAGCCCAGTGATTTCAATATAATCAAATTGAAATAAAGCAGTTAAGCATTTAGGACTTCAATAACCTTCCTAAAAATCAATCTTTCTTTTAAACTAGCCTCCCAGCTATGCCTTAGCTTTCACAAGCTTTAAAGAACAAAAAGTGCCTATAAAACACCTGTGTGGTGAAATTTTTTTTTAAGAGATCATATTTGGGAAACGCTCTAATTAAATTTAACAAAATCACCAAAACCCCCACAACCAAAACCAGATGTTGCTCTGGGGAACTGGATGCCCCATACAATTGCTGCTTGCATGCATATGTGTGACTGTGAGAGAGTGACTGATTGCCTCGCCTCATGGTGAAGATCAATAGTTGCTTTAAAAGGAGACAGATTCATGGAAGCTATTGGATCCAAATAGTTTATTGCTTTGTGCTCATCCTTTGTTTAATGGCAGCTCTCAGAGTCACCTCAGCAATTATTCTTTAAGTTGACTTTCAAGTAACTTCCTTGCACATCACATGGCTTTTTAAAGGTTGTGTTCAAAAGCAGCATCTCCCTCTCCCAAAGTGTTTAAAACGGGGGTGATGTCACATCCTTCAGCATCACATGGTGGCACTTAGTAGGAGTTACACACTAAGAAAACCTTGCAAATTACTTTCAGATGCTGGAGCAATCCTTGATCTTTGGAATTAGCTACTTGTTGGAAATGTCTTAGATTTGTGTTGCTAATTTTGAAGCCAAAGGAGTTAGTAAGCAATTGAATTTCATACAAACATACACACATGTGTGGGCTCATCTCAAGGTACCTAACCTTCCCAAACCACTAAGTTTACTACAGTGGTCTGGAAATCCATTTATTTCTATTACTATTAGATCATAATCCAATGAATCATCAAGTGCAGTAGGTAGGTTTTATTACTCCATAGTTTGTGTAGTATTGAAATACAGATTTGTTTTTTCATTATTGTGTCATAACTGTATTTTTCACCTTCTGGACAATCCAGATATTCTCTCTACAGCATCCTAAGTCTCTGCCTGCCCTCACCTCCCTCCATTTTGTAAGGAAATAATTATTGAATAGAACATTAAATTATAAGAAACCTCAAGGAAGAAAACTCAACCTTTCATCCAAAAACCTGAAAAAAAAAATCTGGTAACTCAAGTAACTGAAAGCCAGCTTGCTTCTTCTCCTCAAGTTATGAAGTTGTGAGGATGACAAGCTGTTTCTGCTCCAGCAGACTGGCCTGAGCTCAGTCTCAGTGAGCTGGGTTCACATCAGGGTGCAGATGCAGCCTCCGGTGCCTGTGCTAGGAGCACTCGCACAAGGGGAGCTGCCAGCTCGGATTTGAAGATCCCTTGCAGCAATACCAGCGTGGGATTCACCTCATGATGCCAGAGCACTCCCCAGGCTTAGACAGAGGCACTGTGCTTGCTCTTCTCCACCAAGTTATTTGTCGTGTGCATCAGTAGCCAAAACCCATAAAACCTTGAAGTGACTTCTTCACAAGCTTTATTCACATTATAATCATGAGTCTCAGAAATATAGAATACACAATAATGATTCAAACAAAGCTAGGATTAAACACTGCATCAGAGGCTTGTCAAGGATTTTTAACTGGAAGGATTCAGCTATCATGGCTTGAAGCCAAGGTGGTTGTGTGATAGACAAGCCTGTACTTTCTTGTTAGGACAGAAATGGGTAGATCTAAGACACACAGTACCTTACTTTATCTGTTAGTTGTGGAAATAGTATCAAGAAAAGCAGAGAACATCTTGCAACTTAAAAAACCATAAACATTTAAAAAGCAGCAGTAATTCCCAGCCAGACTTTCTCTCTCCTTATCTGCTTAGGAACCAGGCATACCTCCTGTTTGTGCCACATTAACACTCTGCATCAATCATTGTTCTGAAACTGCCACTTTTTCTTCCCAGTTACTTGTTTCATACACCACTAAGAGCTAGCTCTAAGGTAAGGCCACACCACTAGGTCAGAAAAGTGAAATGCTCACTTATCTGATCACTGTTTTACGAGCAGAAGCAAAACATCACTGTGGAGGCTGCAGCAAGCAGACAAGCTTTATGCACTGCTCCAAGGAGGGAAGACACAGCACATCAAAT
The DNA here is from genome assembly GCF_009819885.2 of Catharus ustulatus. NCBI lineage: Eukaryota > Metazoa > Chordata > Aves > Passeriformes > Turdidae > Catharus > Catharus ustulatus. The sequence goes on along the minus strand of NC_046235.1, from coordinate 10,719,685 downwards.
TTGGTATCAGATATTCAAACTCTCCTCCACGGTCTGTGCACAATACACAGCACACACCTCGGAGCTGTTGAGAAGCTGCTGTCCAAGCCCCAACTTTCAGCAAAAATCCCCTCTCATCCTGCATATCCCAAGGGGCTCCTTTCCTAACTTGTCCCCTTTCCACTGAAGTATTCCAGTCCTGCTCCCTTCCACATTCAACCTCCCATCATCTATTTATTTCCCCTCATCTTTTCTGAGGATTGTGGATCTCGACATTCCCTAGAAAAAGTTTAGCTCTGTAGGCTCCAGATAAAACATTGCATCTATTTGCACTTCTTTAGAAGATTTACAATCTCATTCTACACTAAATCCCAAGTAAAGCCACCAAATTTAATGGTATGTGTTATTACACGGGTAAAATAGAGCTCAGATTGCTGGCTTTGCCCTGCTTATGTCATCAGGATATCAGCTATTCCCTTATGCCAAGTAAATACCACAGATTAGGCTAAATTCCTTGCTCAAGCTATGTTTACTTGGTCACTTTAATTCAACATGAATCTCCATTGCCACAGAAACAGCAAACAGGGATTTTATGTCTGTATTAGACCGAAAACTCATCTCTTTTTTTCAGCCTGGTTCCTAGACAGAGGCTACAGAAACATATGAGTTTATATTTATTAATTAAGCTTCACGGTAAATGTAATAAAAAAAATAAAGGACATGCCATTTCCAGAGGTTAGATTTAAAGATGAAGACTATATTTCAATGTTATTCATCTCCTTTTATAAATATTCCACTTGGCAAGAAAACTATGCCAATTTTCAGGGTTTTTGTTTTGTCATCTTTTTTTTTCCTCTTGAAATCCTATAAGAAGTCTAAAAACAAAATTAGTATGATAATTTTTTCACTTTTTTTAATTTGTATTTTGTTTATACTTCACCAATATGAATAATCAGCCAATCCCTGGAGAAATAAGTGCTTTGGCTTCTTCAAAGTCCATCAGACTGGCTTGGTAGTCCATCACTATATTACTGTAAGTGGCACATTGGCACCACTGTCATGGGCCCTTCCTGTGCCTGGAACAAATACCTCTCCCATCAGATTAAAACAGTCCACTTCAACACAGGGGAAATATGCAATGTTTATTAAAATAGTGTCAAGTACTCTCGACCAACCGCCAGTGAACAGCTTTATCATCTGAGTGACAAATATTGCTAACAGCTGCAAGGAAAAAGCAGTCAGATATTCTCCAAGGACTGCACCTTCTATCAATCTGTCCACTCTTGTTATAAAAACTGTTTCAGATATTTATATACAGGACATGGCTTTTTCTTCCAAATAAAAAAAAAGAAAACAAAAAAAGAGGGCAGGAAAATAATGGGAAGGAAGACAATGGGTTTTGGAATCTATCTACTATCTGCTTTCTTGAAATTTATTCAACAAAATATTTCAGAACAAACATGCTAAATATGTATTTTCTATAATTCCTTTTGTTCTGCTTTATGGCCTCAGAGTTCTTTGTTTTCAGTTCTGCCCCCTCAGTTTCTTGCCCTTAAACATTGCATTAGAAATCTGGTTTTTTGGGCCTGATTTTTAAAATGAATGTTAGGTGCTAAGAGATGCATACATTTAATTATTGCATCCCAAAAAGAGAACACCACTGCCAAATTTAGATCAATTTCTTAAATAAAACTGAATTCATAAACTGGAGTTAATAAATGGGTAGGGAACTGGAAACATGGAGAAAGCTTCTGGGACTGTTTGGAAATATAGACTGAGTTTTGAAATCCTGATAGGTGTTTGTTTATGCATGTTGGCACCTAAGTTGAAGATCCGGACCTTTACTAAAAATAAGTAGCGACTGCTGTCTAGCCAATTTGCAAACTGGGACATATCTACATCATTAGTCTTAAAAAAAAAAAAAAAAAAGTGACTTCCAGATACCTTTTCTTCAACAACAACTGCTGGACAAAGAAAGTGCCAGCAGGAGACAGCGCGTCAAGGCGCCGGGAGCACTGAGCTGACTGGGGAGCAGCAGGACAGTGTGCTCCAGCCCTGGACAGGAACTGCAGAGCAAGTGAAGCTGTTACAGCTGCACAGATAAGGAAACCAAGGTACAAAGTTGGCAACACATTTGACAAGGTCGCCCAGCGGGCCAAATACCATAGCTGAGGAAACAATCCACATATCCCAGTCCTGTCCTCACATTAGGCTGTTTACCCAGAACATGCATCTCCCATGGAGGCATTCTCCTACACCCTTCCTCCTATAATTTTGTTTCAACAGCCTGCAAAAGTTACAGTGTATGTAATTTTCTCTAATATTTACAGCTTCTGGTAAAAACAATTGCAACCTATTAAAGTGTGTTATAACCTCACAAAGAATAACCTTGTACAAAAATCCTCCACTGCTCAGTATCCCTAAATCTTAACAAGGAAAGGTAATTGTTAGCAGTAGATTTCCATCTCTGCAAAGCATAAAAGAGTCAATTACCAGACAACTACATTTCAGAATGCAGACACACCAAGACAGAGAGAGACTACTGTACATCACTGCAGCATGAGTAAGATGAGGGTCAGGGACCCCAGACACAGCTGAAACACAGAGCAGAGAACACACAGTGCACAGGGAGATACACGAGCCTAGCAAACCACCCTCTCTGCCAAGAGAAGACGATTGCTCTTGTATTCACTGCGTCATGTGCTTGCCACCCCAGCTTTTTTACTCCTTCAGAAACTTGTCATCATTAGGTTCTAATCATAAGGATTTGATTCTGATTACTTTGAAAATTGTGAAGGACAATGCATTGTGTGGTTCAGTGCACACAATTCAAGGATGGACCATATAATATGCCCTTAGATGTGAAAATATTTAAGAAGTAGAATTTAATTCACTGTGGAAGATGGGTAAACCAGAAACCAACTTAGAGCAACCCCATCTACACTGTAATTATGGAGGTATATCTAACCTTGAAATTCTAAATCTGTTACTCTGCATTTCTTCTGCTTCACTTGCTTCCCACTACCACCACTGTGTCTTATCTAATAATCTGCTTGAATTGCTATTTCCACACATGTTGGTTGGATGTTTACAGAAGGCTCTCCATTTGTTATTTTCTATACGGGTTTTACTTTCTCAGTTTCTATTCACTGTTGGCAGCCTTAGTTGTATACCCATTTTCTCCTGCTCACTCTTGCCTATGCACTTCATTAATATGCTCATTACCTATTTGTTGGTCTTTTACTAATCTGGGTTTTGCCCCATTCTCTGAAGCTCCATGTCATCTCCCTACTCCATCCTTGAGAAACCTTCTTGCTCAACTTAATGAGTTTTGCTAATGAGAGATAACAAAATCCTAAATAAAAAATGTCCCTGAAAAATACCTGTCTGCCAAAAGGTGACTTTTTATATATTCATTCTATTACAAGGACAAGAACCTGCCAGTTTAGGGCTCTATCTTGTGTCCTGGTAAGAAGCTGCAGGTACATAAACCTCATCTGAGCAATTTGATTACACTGGGGAAGAAACTTTGCTTTGCTATTTCGTAACCTCCCTTGTTGCAGGAAGGTCAGAGTATGAAGATGAGCCTCCCACTGTGCTTTTAGCTTAATTACAGAGAGTGAAGAACAAGTTGATGGATGACCTTCTTGCGAAATCACTCATCCCTTGGCCTCCATGAGCTTTCATAATGGAGCTGAAAAAACTGTAGCAAGTGATAAGAGGAGGGTATTAAGAATTTTCTGAAGAGCAAAAATGGCTGCAAAACCTTGTGACAGCATTTCAGAACTTTAAAGCCTGTTTTTATTCCTAAAGGTCCAAAGCTGACCTGTTTTTTTAACACTTTGTGATTTTCTTTCTTTGACATTTCTATTTAATAACTAAATAGCTTTTATTTCCACCAAAAGCCCACATTAAATAGAATTTTGACAAAACAAGAAGAGAAAAAAACATATTTCTATATTCACATTAAAATACACTAGAATAAAATGGCTAGAGGAAGAATGCATTTTGACATAGGTGAAAATTCATCCTTCTTTGAGAGTCACTCTCCCTTGAAGAGCTCTGAGACAAGGGGAACCAAGTTTAGGAAGCATTTATTACTGCACAGACAGCAGCATTGGCTTCAGTTCTTTGCAAGAAGAAATAGATTTGGCATTTAGTGCCCAACCTGAGAGAGGTTTCTTTCTATGGCAATGTTTGCTGAGGCAGTTCTGCTCCTCCAGCCCAACCTGTTCTCTCCCCTGAACCAGATGCAGCTGTTAGTGTGGGAAAGACAAATATCTTGACTGGACCATCACCACAGCCTGGTGGGCTGCAGAGAGGCAGATCTACACACACAGATAAAAAGCATGGAACTGCCTAGACTTGAACTTCCACTGAGAAGGTTCTGGTGAAACAGCCTGAATCCTTTACCCTGATGAGTCAGAGGAAGGACGGGAGGTAGGCACGAAATATCTGAGCTGATACCAATCATTGCTCTTCTCTTACCTGTCTTCCTCAGTACAGCTTGAGGTGAAATCCCATCCTGTTCTGATAGCACTACTGTGGAAACAGATACTTTCCCATGAGAAGATTTTGGGTTAAATGGACTTGTGGTTTTCAAGATGAAATTGTAAACAGACTAAGATAAAGTTTAGAAAAGTAGTTACTTATAAAAGGAGCTAAAACCTGTTTTCCCCCCTCATTTTCTGAAGCCTCTAGCTTATTCCATTATTAGAAAAAGGCAAAACAATTTGCCATTTAATCACTTGGATTCAGTCTTCCATATAAGCCTTTTCTATTTATATATGCAGCAAATTTTTATGGCAAAATTTTTACAAAAGACATTTGAGCTGTTAGCAAAAGCAGAAATAATTCTATGTGTTGACCCATATGAAAAATAATCCTTTTTCTTACTCAACAGTTAAAATCCATAATAAGATATGTTTTATTTAATACACTCTTTATATGCCTTACTGGTAAGAGAAATGAAGTGTGTAACCTAATGTTGGAAACCTTCAAAAAACTGTCTTTCCTTTGTACTCTTTAGATTAGAATAACTTTTTTTCCCTAATAGCCTTTCAACTTCTCAACATACATTCGCTCTTCCCCTCCCCCCTACAGTATGTTTTCATGTTGTAGCTAAATTTATCTGCAAGTGATGAAAAGGGTTTCCTTCCATTTGCTTCCTACAGACACCCACCAATCAGAAGGTATTTTGCCTCTGCACGTCTTTTTCAAGAAAATTTGCCAGGGTAGATCAAGCATTTAAAACACATTTTTCCTTTATCTCTTGCCTCCTATCTAGCTACCTTGAACTTCAATTTAATAGGCACTCAGTGATACCACAGAAAGAACTAAATGACCTCAAAGTCCAAAGAACAGGAAAATGCAGGACTGCTTTTTCAGGTATTGATTCTGGAACTCAGAAAAAATTCTCTCACAAGCCAGTTGTTCTCAAAGGCAGGTTATGGAAACTTAACTCACTCGGGAGTCTTCAATGAGATATATTTATATAAGAAATACTTGTTGGGGAAATGGTGTTTAAAATGAACACTTTCATTATTAGGTGAGCACATAACTCTACAGAAAACTGGCCCACTAGGTCCATTTATGTGCTTGTCCATCCTCTACTTCTCAGCTACATCAGGACTTGAGTTGCAAAGGAACAGACACATACCCTGTAACTGCTCGAAAATGGTGGGGGAGTAGGGGAAAAGGGAGAATTAAAACAGACCAAATTTAGTACATTAGTAGGTGGTTTACATTAACACTTTCTGACATATCAATAGCTTCTATTTTTGGTAGTGGTGGGATTTTCTTTTTATTCTATAAAAGCATAGCATGAGTAGCATGACTGTCTTATGGTTTAAAAATTTAGAACAGCTGGAAGAGAGTTTGAAAAGAGAGTTGAGTTTTCAGAGGGGCTTTGAGGACTATTTTGTTGAAGATGCTGGGTCTCTCATTTCTTCCTCAGAGAGTTTTCAATCTGAGGACACATTTGCACAAGAACAAACCCTCCCAAAAGTAACATCACACCCAAAATTGCATTGAAATGTTAACGGGGAATAAAAAAAAATAAAAACCCCCAAACTAAACGCCTCCCTACTTTAGCAAGTGCAACTTACATGTAACAGTAGGCCCACGGGATGAACCAGATTCTCAGAATCCCACATCAACTCTCCCCAAGCCTTTATGATGTTTGTTACTTTGAAAATGCAACTTCCCCCACACTACCCCCAAGAAAAAAAAAAGGCAAAGAAAATAGCATCTGCCATCTTACCATTGATTCTCTTTAAGAAACTTTGCACTTTATTTATCGCTGTCAAGCATTTGGAAGCAGACATTCATACATCCCAACAATTGAATCCAACTCCACAGGCAGTGCCAATTCTTCTCCAATGCAAGGGTGACATGCTACACTGCTCATAGGTCATCTAATCAGCAGTGAAATAAAGAACTGCCAGACCTCATAACGTTTAAGCTGTCCACAGAATGAAGTGAGCTGCAGGTACCCCGGGGAACTGGTGTCTCAAACACACACTGCAACATTTAGAAGCCTGACTCAAAACTCATTCTAACTTAAAGGTTTCTGTTTTAATTAACTTTTTTCTATTACATTTTGCTTTGTCATCATACCATAGCACGGGAAAATACAGCGAGCTAAGCAAAGGCTTGTAGTTATGCAATTTAATGTAAGAATAAAAATAAAAATAGCAAAATACAAAGCTTTATTTGCCCTTAGATATATGCGTACAGGTGCCAGTTTGCAATATGGGTTTTTTGTTGTTGTTGTTGTTTTGTTTTACTTTCTTAAGATAATGTATATTTTTAACTGAGGAAAGGGCAGAAAGTGGGTGAGAGTCATAACTAGGTCAATGCAAACAACCAGGAATGAACTCGGATCTCTTCATGTTTTACAGAGCAGACAGGGAAGGTACAGTTCTGCTAACAGAGGGCAGAGGAGGCCTTTAGGAAGAGAACCAGTGTATGAAGAACTCCCAACACCATCTTAATGTGTGGTGGCTGCAAAGAGACCTGGAGCCACCTGAGTGGCTCTGAGAAACTTGCTGGCAGCTCCTTCCTGCACTGAAGAAGGGAACACACCTCAAAATGAAGGTAGACTTATTTCCAATCTGCATTTTTCTTCAAAGTCCTCCTGCCTCAGCACAGCCAAAGGTCAAGGCCTTCAGCAGGCAACGATTAAAAACCAGAAGATTTTGTCTTTTCAATAGTCTTAGAGTGAATGATTTTATTTGGGAGCAATCTATGATGCAAGGAAAGGATTTAACTGCAGCTGCAGTAGCAGCTACAGACTCTTTCTTTAACCTGATTCTTTTTTTTATTAGTTCTTCTTTATCTGTTTATTGGCCCAGAGAGTACAAGGGTGGAATTGAATGAGAAACCCAAGGGAGTTTCAGTCTCAGACAATGCAATTTTCCTCCATTAGAGGTTAAGCACAAAGCCAATTGCTCTCCAGAGTTCCTTAAACTCTCATCCATCTATGAAACCACATTCATCATCCTCATCCCTACATTCTTCTCCCCTAACAAACTGGTCCTTCAAGTCCTACAGACTTTTCTCCCCAAAATTCACTGAGACTCAAGCAACTTCAGACTTTTCTTTTGGTTTTTTAAAGGTAGCAGAACACCTGAAATCAGTTTTTAACATAAATTTCCCATTTATTCTGCACATCAAAATGATATGGGCAACACAATTAACAGGCAGTTTTAAGCAGAAAGAAATTTAAGTGAACCAGAAACCAGAAATACTAACTTGTTCATGAACACTGAACTCTTCAATGGCCCTTAGAAACCGCCCCAGGAGTGAAAGCTGAGGAATGTAACAGTATCATGGAAACATCCACTAAAAGAACAGCAGTGAGAGAAACTCAAAGTGACTTTGGAAATGGAGAAAATTGGATACAGTGCCCTCTCAACCTGTAACACATGCAGTCCGCAGGTAAGATAAGAAACAGTCCCCTAAAGATCAATGCAGTGAGAAGTATCTATTCTTTATATTCTTGTAAATAGGACAAGAAACAATCACATCAAATTCCAGCAGAAATGTTCTGACTAGAGACTAGAAAATCTTATTTAAGTCAAGAAGAACAAAGCTTGTGTGTAAGCTGTGGAACAACAGACAGTAGGAATATTCAGTATTTTAACAGACTCGATAAATATTTGCCAGGAAAAGCACAGGTATTGGAGCAAAAGAGATGACCAAATAACGTTAAGGTCTTGCCAGCCCTATTGTACTTTGATTTAAAACCTCTTCATAAAATAGGTTATCTAAGCACAACCTAGATTTTAGCTGCACAAACCCCATCCATCCTAGTCTGTGTCATCAACTCAGGTTAGAAATCGGTTCTATGACATCTGCAAGTGCCTTTTTTTCAGCAACGGGGTATTCCCTCCTTACTCTCTTCAAATGCCTGCTTAATCAGAACACTTAGTCAAAATACATGAGATTTTAAGTTTATTAGTGTAAAAATGTCTCTAGAGCTCAATTTATATCCCATTATAATTTACTGCATTTTAATCATATGCAACAACTATTATTCATGCAATCAGAAATGTTTTCCTGATTGCATTTATGCAGTTTTCAAACATGTATTATAACTGACCTTATTAAATATGCTGAAGCACCACTTACACAAAATCATACAAAGGCACAGTTCTTCAACTGAACTCTCAAGTAGCACTTACAAGCATGAATCAGTGCTAATTGCTTCACATTTGTCATCTCTGAAATTAGAGTATGGGCAAAAGTTCTCAAACAAACAGCTGTGTAGGTCACAGCTTGGCAACAACTTGCTAAGCAAGTTACTTGCTCCCCCTTCACCCCAGACTTGTTTTTTAACCCCATCTTCAGCCAAATAATCTGAGACAGCATGTTCTTTCTCACCAGCTATGAATGTCTACTCTAAATTTAGAAATATTCTATCAAATCCAGTAAAATCATCAGTTTATGATGAACACTGAAGCTCAGGTTCTAAACAGTGCCATATACTTCACAAGCACATATTCTGAGATTGTGCATTCTTGGTAATTTATTTTATGCCAAATAGTCTTCTGTCATGTTTTTATGTGTTTGTTCCAAAATAAAATGATTCCTTTAAAGTCTGTATGTTAGATAAAAATCAAAACTATGAGAAGTCAAAAACTTCTGTAAAAACATATGCCCTTTTCTTCAGTAGGCAGAAACAAATTACAGAACTTGATTGCCCACAACTTTCATCCTTGTACAGTCAATGACCCTTTCAAAAGATTTGCCACAAACATCCTTCAAATTCAACTGGAGAATGTTTTAAAAGTGCCTTTACAAAAGTGTCTAGTGGTTCCATGTAATTGTGTCTACCAATCTGTAGCTATTAAGTTCACCCCCTGTTGACTCCAAACAGAAATATTCTGAATTATATGTTTTCTAAGTGACATCAGTTTACATCAGGAAAAGATAGGATCCACAGTTGTTGATTTGGATTTTTTAAAATCAGCATTCATAGAGCACTTGAGTATTACTTATGAAATGAATGTTTGGCAACTTGGGTACATTAACTTGAGCACAGAATCAAGTTATACCTTGGGAATCACAATGTGCAGAAGCACTATGGTGTTAAAAGCTGGAAAGAATACAGAAATAAATAATAACCATTCTAGACATAACCTTTCATAGCACACAGGACCCTAGAGACCTCTTTTTGCCTGGAGGCTGTACACGAATCTGAGGAACCCAACACGTGGATGCCAGTGTGATGTGCAAAACCTTGCTTTGACTAAGATGGGGCACCTGCTACTCCTTTTCCCATTAAATGGCACCCAGGAGCAAAAGTGCTTGTACTAATCACATCCCCACAGTGCAAAAACCCTCTCCCTCTTCCACAATGGAGACAACCTGTTAGGTTTGACAGAACTAAAGGACTTGTGTAAGAGCTTGGCAAGACAGAGAGGGGATGTCTAAGGCACTACCCCCTTCCTTTGACATGGGACTAATTAAAAAAATGTTACACTCCAAATTATCACAATAGGCTGACTACAGTGCCCCAGGTCTCTCCACAGAAATCTTCACTTTTACAGTGTACAATGAACTGAGAGAAATCAAAATGGTGAGTGTGTTTATGCAACATATTTTAACTACTTGTGTTCCCTGTAGCAGTCACACACACCTGAGCTGGACTGGGCACCAAACCACTACAAATGCATGAGGACAGCACCAGGGGCAGGTTAACTCGCATCTCTCTGGGAGCTGAAGTTCTAGAGTGGTGCCTAGGATATTAAATCTGAGACACCTAACTCAGCTTTATTCCCTGTAACAGTCCATCCCAGCCCAGCTCTTCCTAAGAGGTACAATTTACCTTCACGTTAGAAAAGGTCCTTCCTTTGGTGCCAAACTCTGTAGAGCTGGCACATGTCACAGCTGCCATCAGCAACACTGTGCACTCGTGTAAGGTGTCAATGTCTTCTTTGCTCCCACTGAGGTTTATTCATCTCCTTAACAACACCAGCTTTCTCCACAGAACCCTGCTCAATTCAAGAGCAACCCCAGAAGGGCTTACAGAATTATTTCAGGCTAAAATTGCTTTAGAGTACAATAAGGCCCCCTGTGTATATTCATGAGCCCTGTGGCTCATTTGTGATAGTGAAGAAAAAGCCACTTACCCCACACCTCTGCAGTCAGAAAGGACAGAATGAGGGATGACCATGACTGTGGTGTGAGTACAAGAGAAGATGACTGTCTTAATAAAGACACTTCTAAACAAAGAACTGTAATCATAAGCAAAGTCTAATGGCATCAAGGAGGAAGCTGATAGGGCTCAGACAGCTAATTTCACTTGTGCTTTAGTTTCTCCTGATTTAAAAAACAGGAATAAAAAACAGTGGAATGCACTTTGGAACGGATTGGTGAGGAACAATATTTTATAACTGGGGATTACTACTCTGCTTTAAGATTAGAGGTAAAACATGGTTTAAGATGAAATATTAAGTTGACTGACAGAGATTAAGCTTCTCACACTTTTTTGACTTACATAATGTGATGTGTAGCTCTTTTTGCAAACTAGGAGGATGATGCACACCTGATTTGTCTGCGTAAATAATTTTATTTTTACCTATAACAGCAAGGCAATCTCCCTAAAAGTAATGGAACAAAGCATGAGTGGTACTGAATTTTCACTTTTAAGACAATTTGATAATCAGATTCAAGTCTTAAAGTTTACTCTGAGCTGCTAAAACTTCTTAGCATTGCTTAGCTAAAACACAAAGCTCTTTATGTAACTCTAACAGGATCCAGAGAAAGAAAACTGCAAACTCCATCAGTTTAAAATATTTAAATAAATAAATAAATATGTAGGTATCACATGACCTTGACCTCAGAACTTTATAATTTATATCATGGAATCATGCTTTGAGTCCCTGTGTAGCAGAAAGAAAATAAATAAGCATTATATCTAAGTAAACCCCATCTCTCCAAAAAAACAAGAAATACCAAAAATTGCTGCAGCCCAACATGGCAAGGAAGAACCTTCTTAATTCAACGTTAAGTGCACAAGCACATCTCTGAGCTCTGTTAAATTCAAGAGCTCTGGTTTTGCAGACTTCAGCAGGAAGATAACATCAGCCTTTGATGACAACAAAGATGCTCTGTGCATTTGAAATGGTTTTCATTATCCTGAATATATGTTAATATCCTTAAACATGAAATAGATCAAAAAAGCACAGATTCATCCTTACCTCAAAGACAGAGAATTCCCACACTATAAGGGAAGGTGATTCTGAGATTTTAATGTACAAGAAGAGAGACTTATTGTTCAAAAGATGCTGCTATAATGGCAATGTCTTTTTATGCCTACTTTTCATGAAGCTGTTTGTAGGGCAAAAAGCTTTCTTTGAAATGGTTTCTAACAGTTGTAGGATGTCTTGGAATTTTTTTAACCCTGTAATAACACAACAGAAGGAAATAATTTTTGAATTTTTTCCACACTCCTTATTTTCCTCATTCTATTAATCATCTCCTATGTAAGACACTGCTGCAGAAGCCCCATTTCAGAAAGTCAAATGAACCTGAATAATTTTGGCAGACAGAGATATCAGTCATTTGTGCCCGACACATTTCAAATGGTTTGGCTTTTTTCAAGTTTTGCTCCCTCAGAGGATTCAGCAAATGAACATGTTTTCAAAAACTATTTGGGGATTCTTAACAGTACTTAAATGAGCCAAAACAAATACTATCATCTTACTACTTAATGTTGTGTATCATTTTACTTGTTCTTTCATAATTTGCATACAACTTTGATACCTATACATAGTTTCAAGTCATGTTAAATCACTTCCAAGAAGCATTTATCATTACTGCTAAAAAAGCATATACACCCATCATATGGCAGAGTCACTTGTGCCTCCAAACTCCCACACATGTCAAGGAAGACTTTGCTATAATTAAGGTTTGGTACTTATGCACGAATTGAATTTACTTTTGTTATGTCAAATGGAAGTAAGGTCTCACTGCTGTGAGTAACAGAGAATGAGGCATGGCTCAGCTCCTCCAGGAAAGCCAAGGTTCAGGGAAACCAAGCGTTTTCCAAGTGTAAAAGGGTAAATGACATACTGCCCTCATTAGGAAAAAATTGCAACTGCTGCCTCAGGGAGATCCTTCCATTCCTGAAACTCAATGAAACCACAGATCAAAGGTACAACTCAACAGAAGGTAAGAAATTCAGGTAGGAAAACTCTTAATTTCATTAGGAGCTGAAGTTGTAAGTTCAACACTGAAAAACCTTGAAATTGCACATTGCCATAAGATATCTAGGTACAGATATGGATACAGATAGGGGTATAAGACATGGAGCCTGCTTTCCTTCAATGGTCTATTTGCATATGTGCACACAAAGAAGAAATCAGTTTTATTGCTCATGTGGCAATTTATTGAACAAAAGGGTGTGTGGCAAAGAAAATCTTGAAGCACTGCAAGAGAGGGAAATCTGAAAGGCCCTTAGAAGTATTAGACTAGAAACACTAGCCCTGGGTATGGTAACTTCTTATGAACAGAGGCTGCTGTCTTCTCTGTATTTCTGAAGCATCCTCAGATTTACTGTTCTCCCCTATTATGGGAATAATCCACATCCCATGGAGCTTGCAGCAATATGCTGATACTCAACTAGCAGTTTTTTAAATTGCCCCTTGAACAACACACACCAAGGTTGTTTTATGGTTTGCCTGTAGCACAGGCTGCAGCTACATCAACATTTCAAGTTTAATTGCAAGCCAACATAAATATATTTTTAGAAATACTTCTCAGAAGTTATGTGACACATTCTACTGGAAAAACATGCAAATTATTTCAGCTTTCTTGATGGGCTCTAACAAGATTTTACTTTTTAAAAGCTACTTATATATATATTTATATATATATATGTACCCCTCTTAGGTATTCTTACGACGACTTCTTAATTATTCAGCTGCAACTTCTATTCTCAGTTCCATCAGACAAAGATTTAAGAGGGACTGTAATGATGATCTGTAGGAATGAGACTGCACTGCTAAGTCACTTTTCAAGAGCTGCCACTGAATTCTGGAAATTAGTTGAGAACAGATCTCTGAATTGCCTCTAGTCCCATTGAAATACAAACAGTGAGTCTGAACAGCTTGTCCATTTTACTGCATCAGATAAATTCTGCACTTTAACATATTAATTGCAGAAAAACCCCAAACTGATTTGACTTACAAACGGCTACAGGCCACTTACAAATACAGCAAAAAATACAGTTAATTATATTACTATAGAATTCTACATTAATACTGTTCATCTGTTATCAAAGATGTTTATTTGGTCATAAATGATCTAATTTTGTTTTTCCAGTAACCATTCTAATAAATTGCTTTGGTAGAGATCCATTCATCTTCAGTCAACAGCCAAGTTAGCAGGAACGTTATATACTGAATTTATGACTGACTTCTTGTGTTTTCTAAACAGTATTTTTGCAAGTTACTTTAAAATGTATTTTTGCCTCACACAACTTTAACATCAGACAAAACAGTCCTATTTCATCCTCATTTTAACCAAAGCACATATTAAGGAAAACTTTCATCCAACCTTTGTGCTCTTAGATAATATCCAGCAGTTTCAGGCAGAATTTCCATTCAGATAAGATAATTTTTCAAGAAGCACAACCCAGAACCCCCTTTTGCAGTTATTGTGATATTGATATGATCAGCATACAATTAGGGATAAATAAAAAAACGTGATAGTTTCTCATATCCTACCGGGCAAATGTAGGCCAGAAGAAATCAATGGAGGAAAAAAATAGATTAAACTTTAATAATCTGAGGTTTATTATTATTATTTCACTTCACAGGCAGCCAGTCTTCCAAGCCTACCATTTACCAGTCTGGCTGCACATTAATAAATTGCCTGAACAACTAGTTAAAATTTCAGCCACTAGAAAACAGGAAGGCTCCATTCTGAGGTTCGTTAGAGAAGGTGTTCCTGTGGTGCTGAGCTGAAGCTGCACAAGACGAGTGTCCTCATGGTCAGCACATTCATGGAGTTCAGTGCAAAACGTGCATCCATGGCATTAATTCTCTCCCTCCTTCTGACAAGCTGTAAAGTTACCAGAACATAACCCACAGCAGATATAAGCACTGTGTTCACCAACTGGACCATGATCCATGCTAAGCAATCCTTGTGCTCTTGAAGCAACCACTACAAACTGCACAAGACTCATCAACAGAAGAACAAAAGAAAAAAAAAACCCACCAAACCAAACCAAACAAACAAAAAACCCAGAAACAAAGCTAAGGAGCTTTCCACATGAAAAATATGAAAATATTGTCAATATCGTCAATTTGTCAATATGAGGGATTTTTAATTTATGGTGTGATATAGATTTTCTAAAAAATAAAACAATGCCCCGTACCAAGTTTTGGGTTCACTGCAACTGATTTCTCCTCTTCAAATTCAGAAACTGAACTAAGATATTCACTTTTACTTAGTAACCTGATCCTGAAAAGTATTTACAATAATTCTGCTTTTTCTAGATTGAATTTATTAAAGTCTAGTGCAACTGCAGCAAGTGATCCATAGAGAAGTCATTATGGAGAATCTAAGGACAATAACTGCTCATGAATGAAGTGGAGTCAGTCACAGGTTCAGTTGACTCTTCTGAACAACACTTGAACAAACCTAGAGGGTATCTGATGTCTAAACCCCTAATTATGAACTAGGATTGGTGATTTTTTAAATCAAAACAGAAATCCATCACTTACAGCTGTTCAGATGGTGCAACAAAAATAGAACACAAGAAGGAAGTCTTCTAAAGTCTTCAAATCAGGGCTATCAGCTGCCAGCAAACACTTCACTCCCTTCTCATTTTCATCATATCCACATCTGGTGACTAAGCCTAACTTACTCGTTCTGTTCATCTTCTCAGTAAGTTTGGGATTTCTGCCTTGGAAGAATTCGATTCCAGTTGTAATATCCTCAGAACTGTAAGGTTTCTAAAAATTGTTCTGAAGCTGTCCCTTTGCAGATGTCATTGTTGTTCTGCTGTACCTGGGTGCTCTAGGAATACCACCACGGTTCTCTCTGGGACTGACTGAGCACCAAGCACTCAATGTGTCTGCCCTGCTATCAAGCTGCTTTTTGATCTCCCTATTGCTTTTAAGTAAAGTATTTAAACTATTGATTCTCTTCACCACAATTCAATTTTATTTAAGCAGAGAGAGCGTGAGAGCATGAGAGAGCCCAATAGCTCTATTTGTTGACCACACAAATGAAGGTTTGCATCTGTTATGCTGGAAAAAAAAAGGTTAGGTCATGGTAGACTCGCCTCACTCACTGGTTATAATTTACTTGTCATTACACACAGTACTTTTAAAAAAAATTAAATTCATACAATTGCATCAGGCAAGAAAATAGGAAAGCAGCTTTTGGAGACATTCAAAGGCTATTTAAGATTTTGAAGAGCTGCACAGAAGCAAGTGGATTTTTTTTACTTTCTGAGTTTTTTTAATCCATTACATTGTAAGTAAGTAAGCAATCAGCTGCCAGGTTTAGTAAGGCTGCTCACAGGCGTAAGGATGCTACTTTTGTGGCTTAAAGAGCCTGTTAAAGCAAACCTCTTGAATGTAGAGAGGAGAAAATAACCCAAAGGAATACTTCAGTGTGGTATGATGCAGTTAAAAAATAATCCAAAATGCAGAATCATTAAATTAATGCCATCTAATGTACTCTTTCAAATAGTACCTTAAAAATAAATATTTTGATCAAAAAATCAAAATTCTGAGAGAAGTTTCACACATCTATATTCTGTTTGGTTTACAGTAGCTATCAGATGTACAGTGTTGAGACACATATAGAACAGTCACTGCAGCTAAAGACAAAAGAGAGTAGAGCAAGAAGCTTCCAACTGTGAACCAGATGGTTCCCTAAGCAGGGAAGCCTCCTCCTCAAATTTTCCTGCAAGTCATTCTGTCCATTTAGAATGAAGTTTTCCTGTCAGAATAACAGAGTTTGGAAACGTGTATTGTGAGATAAGTAGAAAACTCTCAGGGATCAAAAAAAATGTCCTTTGTCTCCAGGGAATTCCCTTCCCACCTGGTATAGCAGCCTCAGTCAGTTAATGGTCCTATTTAATTTTTTTTTTTCCAGATTATGTGATACCTAACTCTCCCTCTCAGCTTCTAGGCTGTGGATTTAAATTTTTAACTGAAATATGACATTACTCCCCACTTGGCTCCCTTTGTGTTTGATATTAAGGAGACTGTAACAAAATTTTTCAAAGCAGTCTTGCCCCAAACATGCTCTGATTGTCAGTACAAGGAGCATCCAGTACGACTTTTGCAAAAGACCTCCAAAGTTTTAATTGCTTTGCTTGCTGATGCTATATGCAATATAACAGATAAAGCCATCCCACTGTCTCATGAAAAATATTTTATGTGCCAGCAGAGAGTACTTTAAGCATTAATAATTCCAAACATTCAGAGAATAAGAGAGTAGCTGCTATCAAATAAAAAAGTAGTTCACGAAGAATCACCAACAAAAAATTTTAAATCACAAATTATGGCATTAAGAAAAAGATATGTGAACCTAGCAGCTTCCAGCTTGTGGCTTCCTAACTTTTTCTACACAGTCTTGAAACACATAAAAGATGAGAGTCAAATGGAACTAAGTAACTCTAGGACTAGGAAATTAAAAAGAAAATACTAACCTGAAAGGCAGGATCCCTTCTGCAAGCGTCTGGTGCTGTTACATACACAGTGAGTCTCCAGGCACTCAAGCTGACTGCACAACTAACTTACCTCTAAAAATACTTTTAGATAGTTATACTAACAATTCTGAGGCATTGAAGGAGCCTCAAAGACAAACCAGCTAACCTGCATACCCACTGATTTGGGTAACTTTGATTTAACTTTGCACTCTTTTAAGTGTTGGTTGTGTGGTGGAATGTGTTCAATTGAGCGTTTTCGTTCCAGTACACTGCCCCATGATAATTCTTTGCTGGCCTTCTCCACAAGAACAACTTCTGAATGGCTGTTTCTGACTGATTGTTCAATCTAATTTACATTAGAACACTAGCAAATTATTTTTGCATTTAATTTTTTCTTAATACAAATATATAACCAGACATTCAGAAAAACTGGGAGTAGAATACACTTGAACGAGGATTCTAGTTAAAAATATTCTAAGCTATTACTGCCAAAATGTGTTGTTTTTTCAGGTGGAATTATAAATAGTGAAATAATTCATTAAAGAGCATGTAACGTCCTAGGTAGAAGTTAGCTGCTTTTTAAATGGCATCCTGCACATTAGAAACTCAAATTTCTGAAATTCTAAGCAGCAATTGCATATAGTGTATTATGGAACTGTACTTATTAGACAAAGGGGGGACTCTGTCAGAGCTCACTTTCAAGTTCATTATTACAGAAAACTGCTCCCCCTGAAGCATTTAAAGCAAATTTCTGACACACTGATGAAAATAAGTAAAAAACTTTTGCTCTGAAAGTCTTACACTCCAGATGGCACAGAAATATGGAACATAACCATAAAACTTCATGTTTACAAAGCATATGAACAGAAAGATTATAACATTAATGAATTCTACTTTTCACCATCCCTTTTTAAGTATATTTTTCTAAGCCAGCTTCTCATTTCTAATCTATTATTGTAATTCTGCAAAAATCCATGAAAATACCAAAGATTATTTTTTCCCCAAATGGCATTACCATATAAAAGAGGAAAAAGCCAGCAGGTACAATCTTTAATTTTAGAGCTACTTTGCTCTTAGAATGAAATGCAGTATTATCTGAACAAAACTGTTAACTAATGTGTCCATGGACAACATCTTCAAATTAGCAAAATGGGAGAACTGACAGTGAAAAAGGTGCAGTCCTGAAGTGTCATATTCAGATCCCAGCTGGATAATCTTCCCCTCAAGGGTAAGGTTGTGTTCTGCGCTCCTAATCCATGTTCTCCTTAGAGCAGCACTGTCCCCTTGACATCCCAGCTCTGGACTTTGAGTCTCACTTAAGAACTTCACATTCCCACTGCCTTCTCCACACGTGCAGTGTCTGCAGCTTTGCAATTCTCGGGCACTCTCAGGTTCTTGCTCCTTTGCTTCAGTATTGCCATGGAAAGAGTGAATGCAGCCCTTTGAGCTGCAGATGTTATCAGCTGGCAATACTCACAGCAGCTCAATAACAGGTGAACCCCACACCTGATAGAATGTCATTTCCCTCTGTGCTCTAGAGTGGAAAATTACGTCCATTTTTACATGCCAAGTTCCCATGTATATCTGTATCAGAAAACTCATGGGTCACCAGGGCATAACAGAGGAGAAAATGTTTTATCTCTATTCCCTTCCCAATATATTTCCTTCTGTGGCCTACTTGTTAAGAATATCCTATTACTGTAAAGGGAAGGCCACATTTTTTCACTTTTCCCACTGGAGTTGTATATTTCTTTGTCCTCTTTTGCAAAATAAGTAAATTATTTATGTTTCAGAGAGAAAATCACTTCAGCATATGAAATACAAGATTTATTAGCATTATAACCTGGCACCAGTCTCTTCCATGCTGCCAACTGCCTTGAATACCCCAGCTGCAGTCATTTATATTCTATAATATCTGTAGGAAAGTTAAAAACTCTGCAGCCTAAAGATACTGACTTGGTAAAATTTAGTGCCATTTCCATAAGAAAACTTGCTCTGTACAGGACAATGTGTTGATTGAGCTTAAAGTATAGAAAGATTCCATATCAGAAGATATCTGAATATTGACCTGTAAGGCAGGATCCCTCTGAGCTGGGCTAGGTTTCCTTTAGCCCAGTAAGCTGAAGCAGGCCCCATTCATCTCATGCTAACACAGCTATCCAAATTAGGTCAGATGAACCACATCCGAAATTAATTGTCCGTTTCACTCCAGTGGCTGCAAAACAAGTGTAACCAGTTGGCTGAAGTACAACTATAGTGCAGCCTGCTCAGGTTGGATCAGATGAATTGCATTTAAAGCGTATCTTTTGCTCTATTAAAGCCTGAAAGATCACCAGCCTGGCAGAATTCTGTAATGAAAAAGCAAGACTGAAACATGATTGCACTGCTTGCCTAGCAGCATGGACACTGATGTCAGTTCCCCTGGAGAGGGATTTTCACCATCCTTTCATACAAGATGCTTCCTGAAAGTAAGATCCATCCTCTCCATCAAAAAAAAAAAAAAAAAAAATTAGTTTATAGGTGACTTTGCCCTGCTGAGCCAACATATGGCTCTTCAGTTAATCACTGCAGGTGTTCCTGCTGGAACCACAATTGTTTCAGCTAACTGTGGAATGATAAACAGGGAATGCTGGAATAATGAGAAGCAAGTATGGAAAGGAAAGCTCAGGGAAAAGTCCTAGCACTTTTAACATCTGATATTTTAGCTTATGGAAAAACTGAATTTTCCAGAGAATTAGAGTCAATCACAGCCCAAGGAAACCATACTCTAAGTACTAGGAATATCCTAAGTTCATCTAAGGTACTTATGGGGCCACAGCATGTGACCACTGCAATCTGCACAAATGCCACTATATGGGTCTGTACAACCTTCCAGGCAAGTTCCCACTCCAAGGGTGTTTGGCCAGGAAGCTGGGATATGCTGTAATTTAGTGGCTTTGTTCATACAGGAAACCTGAGGGGATGTACAATGAAAACAAGTTTTCTAAATCCCTGAGAATCTTCTTGATGGAGCCACACCTCCTCTGTGAGCTGCTCAGTGTCATGACTGAAATACCTGCATGTTTGCCTTCTTTGGGAAATCACCCCCATAATAGGTCCAAAACAGCCAAGACAGTGGAATAAAATTTGTATCTATACAAAGATGTGATGGATGGCTTTAACACGGCCATTCAAGTCACACTTAAAACCTGCAGCTCCTACTCCAGTCCTGAGATAAAAACTAGGACATTCTTCATCCAGTCATGGGCTAGGATGGCACATTTTAGTTACAGCCTGGTTTCAGTTTTGTGTACAGGCTGATTAATCAGGAGGTACATGGGAGAAACTGATTTCACTTAGATGGAAAACACAGTAACACAGTAGCAGCTGTGTTGTACATCAAACAGCATGACTAGAAATGAATTCATGGGCACATGAGAGCAACCCTTTAGCTTGCACTATATAAATCAAACTAAGTAATCCAATGATATGACTAATATTACAGTGAACTATTTACATTTATTTGTTATTTTAAATGCTATAAAAAGGTATTCTGAACAAAAAGCAGGGCACTGCAATCTGAGAGCCAGAACAATTGGAAGTCCAGAACGTTAATGAATTCAAGTATTTCCCCATTTCAACTAATTTATTGTTTATTTTTAAAGTCTTTTACCCTATCAGACATACTGAAACAGTGATAGAGAAAAAATATAGAACGCTAGTGTTGAGTGGATGCTGAGCAGGTTTTGTTACTGTACTGATTCAAATCTGAAAGCAGATGAGGCTCTCATGTCTCTGTACACACACATGGTTATGTGGCAACTTATTCCTCTGCCCTTTTCTGGTCTCTCTGTCCTGCCTATCTGAAATGTTACAGCTGTTCCATCTTCCTGGTTTGCAAAAACATTTAGCAATTCTCATACTCCTAATTAATGAATTTGAGAGAAATATCCTCAACAGGGCCATTTATTTTACTTCAACCACATATTACAGAACCTGTACTCCTTCAAGGAGTGATCAGGGTTTGAAGTTACTATTACCTTCTTAAAAAGGCGTGTTTTCCACTAAATAAAACAAAACATTATAGAACATTATTTCAGAATAACACAATGTAGTTCATCTAATCTTAGGCTTCTCTGCTACCCAGCAAAGCAATAGAACAATTTTAATTCATGGCCTTTTAGGAAATTCAGTGTTCCTGAGGCAGACTTCTCACAGAGAGCAGATCTCTTGTCTGTCAGGGCTCACACCATTACCTTTGCCCAATGAACTGTGATGGAAACCATCTTTTTCCTTTCTTCTCCCCTTCAATCCTATTAGTCACTCAAACAGCCCATGTGTTCCACGAGAATGCTGCTGTTTGATGGCTAAACTCAGCAAAACCACAGGACTTTTGGTCAGGGTATTAGAGCATAGCCCCCCAGCTGCCTGCCCTGACAGCCAGACACTCCAGCATGCCAACGCAGGAAACACTGGACAGTGAGTACAGCAGAGCTGACCACTGCTAGACAATCCAGTCTTCCAATCCAGGAATACTCTTGACTCTCCCCTCAAAGAAATAACTACAAAGAAAAACCTCAACCAGCTTGAAAGAACTGCACTGCTATCATGCAAATAGGGGAAAAATAAAAACCCACCCTAATATTTAAAAGCCGTACTTTACATAAGCATGAAGCATAGAAATTGACAGCCACATCCACTGAAAAAGAACACCATGTCTCAACTCCCACAGAGCACAGCTCAGCAGGAGTCACAGGCATCACAACTGTTCATGCAACCACTCAGCAAGGACAACACATTTCAGCTGTAAGGAACCATCAACATGAAGCCTCTGCCTCATGTCTCTCCCCTCCCCCATTTCACTTGAAACAAGAAGAAATTCTGCCTGAGGGTCCTCTAGGGGTATGGCTTTTCCAGAGCCACCTTCTGTAAGAGAGAACCTAAGCTTTCATTAGTCATAAATTGCCAGTACATAAACCATTAAAATTTTCAACACTATCTGATCTCAATTTGGCAGCTGTAAAACACAGTAAAAATAAGGAAAAAAATACAAAAATGAACCATCCCAAATCCTTTTGGTTGAACAGATCTGTATCAGGACATGAATCATAGAATCACCACACCATTTAGGTGGGAAGGTTTCAACCTCTCAGGCAAAGCAGATACACAACTCTTCACATATGTGAATTATTAATGCTCAATATATACAGAAATAGCCAACAGACATATGTCAGATGAGTCTGTGATGTGTAACCAATTTCTGGGACTGCCCTCATGGCCCATTACTTCCAAGAATATGCCTTGCAGCCATTTGCCTGGACATCTGGGGTTCAATCACCTCAGCAACTGCTCCCTACAGGAGCCAGGTGCTCCCACTTCTTTAAGAGATGTTTGTCCCAGTTCCAAAAAACTGGATCTCTTCTGGCTTCTTAGACACAAATGTGTTATTGCTGAACTGCATATAAACCCAGTATCTCCTGAAATACACAGTAAAATGGCACTGGCTGGTCAGAAGACAGCACTGTATTTATACAGCACTACTGGAAATTTCCATATCACAAGCTTCTTTTCTATACAAGCCCATCCAGAGAATTGATTTTCTAATACTAAAGGCAGGATATCTGAGACAACTCCTCTATCAATCAGCCCATCATGCTTATAAATTAACTGTATTACAAACCTGGGCTTTGTTCAGGTGCAGCACAATGGATTACTTCACCCAAGAGAATAACATTTATTTCTAATGCTTTTATTGATCTTCATTTTTTGTTATTTGCCTGAATGCTGCTAAAACCATGGTATAAGCAAAGCAGCCTAAAGCCAAACATGCCAAAAGTCTTAATATACTACATTACATCATCCATGCTGATCAATATTTTCCTTTAAGCCACTGCTGGAAAAACATGCAGTTCCCTCTCAGTAACTTCTGTAACAATTCATTAGGATTAGGAGATACGAGCTTAACTATTATGGATGTTCTTTTCATGCCAGTGAACTTCAGCTTTTTCTGCACATTCAAAGGCTTTCATATTATCACTCAATGACACTACTTGCCAGGTGACATTCACATGAAGTTTCATAATGTTCTTTCTCCATGCTAACACAGAACCCATATTAATAATGAAAATTCTGTGTGATTCCAGAAAATTCAGAAATATGCAACAATAATAAAGTATATTACAATTTCAGGAAAACATACTCTCTGGATCTTTTGAGCCCCTGAAAAATACCTGGTTTACTTCATTCTGCAAATGCAGGATTATTGGAGTTTTAGCAGCAAATTTTTGGCTAATAGCCAAGACAAATTCAACAGAAATGCATTTTAGTATTTTGCTTTGAGATTTTATTAATCTTGTTATTACAGTGAAGTTACACTGACTTATAAAAAATGAGAGCAAGTTAGGCTGAGAGTATTTTAATTCCTTCTATATACTGGGTTGTATAGAACTGTGAGCAATAAAAAAAGAAACAATTGGATATTGAGTTGCTTACATAAAGAATAATTTTAAAAATGTACCTACTAAAATAAATCTGCAAATCATTAAGTAAATGCCACAAGAGGAAAGAAGGAAAATTACACTTCTTAAGAAGCACCCCAAAACATAATAGTTTATTTCCAACAAAAGCTACTATTCAATGGATAGACATCTTACTCATTATATTCCAAATAATCCAGTCTTTGTCAGCTCCATAAATCACAATAAATCATATGCAACATATTTAAAATAAACAATGAAAGAATAAAATGACCCCTCAAAAGACAAATAATCCCTAGTTCAGAAATGTTTTGGAAACTGATAATTTGTATATGCCTGATTCCCCTCAATTCCCAGTGGCAATAATAGATTAATGTTAAATTCATTAATCACTGGAAAAGACAGAACTGTTACAAAAGAACTGTGTTGAGACTGCTGCACTAATGCTCCCCATGGTGTGAGATTAATGTGTGGCCTATACAATAAGAACCAAGCCAGTAATATTGCCGTTTATAAAACTGTCTGCCTTAACCTTTTTATTCAACAGCCTGCCCTGGAAATCAAAGCTATTGAGCACATTGGGGTTTTTGATCCCACTGCACCTTTTTTTTGCTCACAAGCCATGAAACTGCAGAATCCAGAGCCAAGTTTCTATATTATAATCAGTATCCTGCCAAGGTAGCAGTGTCTTATCAGCTTTGATCAGTTGGGCACTCACAGTCTCCCCCACACACTGGAACTGCCTTCCAAGTGCTTTAGTGGTAATTCTCAAGAGCTGGTCAGCGTTTCCTTACCTACAACTTGTCTGATTCCTTCTTTTAGACCTATTCAGCATTCTCCCATGCTTCCTAATTTTCCATTACAGCAAGGAGTTTGTAATAAACACTCAATAAATGCAACATTTCCCACAGGTATCACTGCAAATCTTCCATTGCTTGACAGAATTGTCACGTAACAGTAGGATGCAGTGGGTTTCATTAGCCAAAAGAAAAATGGTTTAATTGCAGTTGCAAGAAGAACATATTCAAGTTAAGTAAAATTTGTCTGTCCCCAAATTTGCTTGCAGCTGGGTCAGCAAAGACTCTATAACAGCAGGCTCAAGTAGACAGCAGGACCAGACTGCAGAGACCTGAATTCTATTCGTGGCTCTGCCCTTCACCCAGTAAAATGTCAAACCCAAAAGTTATATCATCTCTCTGCTTCAGATTCCCAAAGCAGAAACACCCTCTGTGACTGCAGAGAAAGCACGAGGTGTAAGAGTAATGTCTTCCAGTACTCCAACCTCATTAAGGGTGTTAAGTACATTTTCAGTTCTGTCGACATGTTAAGACGTCTCAAGAACAGTGAAAAAGCTCTGAGATCCTCTCCAAGAATGGGATCAAAGTGCCTGATCTTTCAAGGACTCATTTTAATGGTAGGGGCAACACCTGAAGCTCAGTGTGAGTGTAAAGGAAAATCTGGTCCCAGTTTGGAAATTTCATGTAGTGACTTTATTAAAAAAATCACTCTTGAAAAAGAAAAAAAAAAGTTAAGCCTCAAACGTCAGTGTTTGACCAAATAAACAACACAGTCAACTGATATCTTCCACAGACTTCCGTGTTTTAAGCTTGTTATTTTCAAATATGTGAATTTAAATTTCATAATCCAGGAAGTCACAGAAATCTGGAGATCAAGCTGTCACCTAAGGGACTTCAAAATGATGTGTAGATTTTACCTGCAAGGGGGCTGTTTGCCTTTCAGCTTCAGAACATTCACAGTACTTACTTATATTTTCAACTATTTCCCAAAATTTTGAAGACAGAGACCAGAATGAAATCTTGGTGAATCCTGCCAGGCACTGGTGTTCAGCTTCTGGCAGCAGCTGCTATACAGTGAGACCCCCAGAATAATTTGAATAATTAAAGGACTTCATCTATAAGCACTGAAAAACTCGAACTATAAAACCAACCCTTGAAACTAGAGACTGAAACGCAGATATCACCTTTCCAGATATTGCCTATGTTGTTGTTTGAATCTAGTTTTTTTTAATGAAAGACAGATTATCATCCAGTGCCACACATTTGGAAACTCCAGTTTTTGCACAAGCATGGAACACTTTGGGATGAACTCAGCTCAACTTACATCTGGGTCACAACAGATCTCTTTCTGTCTCTCCTTCTCCCAGATCACAGTTATTTCAGTTGCTTCGATAAAGGAATAATAAGTCAGTTTAGGGAAAACCTAAAATGTAACTGAAAAGAAAAAGAGAGTAAGATACATCAGAAAAAGATTAAAAAATGTTAACCTGTTGGTAAAGGTAATCCAAACGGAACCCAATTATATAAAATTATTTACCAAGCCGTAATTGCTATCAATGAGGGAGCAACTCATGATAGAAATTCCAATTACAAAAGGAATTATCTGCTCTGCAGCAGCTAGTTGTGTGACATTTACAATACACAAGAAATCATGAAGCTTATTTATTTGCATTTTCCATTGCTACAGATGGAGCATGGAAATCTAATTAAATAGATCCAGTAAGACTTACAGACGGTAGCCTACAAGTAGGGAATTTGCTGATCCATGCATTGTTTTAAAAGGAATTCATAATGACCTGTAAATAAAATGGGAATCAATCTTTATTTTTTATGTGTGAAAAAACATTGCAAATAGGAAAATATTTATACCTCTATTCAACATATTTAAATCTATCAGGATGAGAATTGGGATATTGTCCTTAGTCTCAGAATAACTCTGCCAGAACACTATCAGTTCTGTGCTGCATTTTTTACAAACTTGACTATAAAAGAATGTTTCTTGCCTTAGGACTTTTCCCAGAAATAAACAGGGGAGGTTCTTTTTATGACAGACTTCCCTCTTCACTTTCCTTTCACCCACACCTCGTATTCTTAAGTTTCTCAAATAATCCGGTGCAAGTGGGGCCACAGGCTTTAGAGAAGTCCATAGATTCCTCTGTGACTTCCTCTGCCTTTTGAACATCCCAAATACATCATTATTCACACTCTACAATTGTAATGAATGAACAGAAATTCACAGCAACCTTGCAAAAATCAGCACACTGTGAAGAAACAGAATTTTACATGAAAGTCAAAAGGTATCAGGGAGGTGCCTTCTTGCAAGATTTTGAAAATTGTCATTGTTGTAGTGAAAAGCACAGTTCAGGAAAAAACCTTACTATATTTCCCAGACTCACTTTCTGAAGACCTCACAGTCCATCAGGATTTTCTGAGGGGTTCTTCTATGTGCAGATAGATTAATGAACAAACAATACACCATATTAACTCTGAACTAGAGCCCCTATAATCTTCTAAATGCTTGCACACAATTTTCTCTCTAGTAGATTCAATGAACTTTGCACCTTTCCCTGGATGCACCCAGTGATAGTGTACCAAGAAAAAATACACCTAGAACAGTGTGATGTTCTATTTGGCACTCCCCCAGCCCAACCACAAAACAGGAGCCTCAACAAACAAACAAATTAAAAACCCCACTATACAACCCAAACAGAACAAATAAAACTTAAAACAAGAAAGAAAAAATAGGCCAATGGTGATGGCTTGCAGATTTTAGCCCTTGAATTAAAGGGGTCACTGCCTGAACAGTTCCAAACACAACCAGAGCATTCAGGGTTGAATGCAAACTGAATATTCATCCTCTCACTTCTGAATGTATGTGTAAAATGCTGCCACTTACCCAAACTCCTATCAAAATTCAAGTAACTTTGTGGGTTTCATTTATTGAGCCCTTGGGCTCAGAGTTGTCTTGCCAATCTGTCTCTGATTAAAAAAAAATGATTACAGCTTAACTGCTCTCCTCTTGGAGCTCCATAACCTTGCAAAACACTTGCTGCTGTAGCAATCACAGTTCTATTTCTCTTCAGCTATCGGTTGTTGCAAATTATTTTAAATGTTGCTTCATATGCTTTGAATTTGCATTTTTGATACATTTGATTTTCTGCCATAATACACGATACCACAAACAGTCTGTTGGTAGCACTTTGGATTCTCTGTAGTGATTCCTAGGTGCTGCATTTATTTTAATTGATTTAATATTTTCTTCATTTGATGCCTCTAATATAAAAACACTCTATGCCTTGAGTATGGCGACAACAAAATTTTGTTGCTCAGGACCAAATGTCTTGGATAAATTCTTTTGCCATCTCAGAGTCTTCAGCCAATGCTCAAGAGAGGGGATACAGTGAGACTCTCCTTATGCCCCACACATCTCCAGACTGATTCAACACTCTGCTGGACTAGAACGGGCTATTATAGGGGGCAGACACCTCGACCTTGCTGGCCTTGCACAGAACTGCCTCACTGTCAAGAACCTAGAAAGGACGTTTTTAAGCCTTTATCCTGTAACTTGCACTAAGCAATACTTGAATCTTGCTTCTGCTCCATTTACTGCTGCTCCTTTCATTATCTTCATTAAAAGCTGGCTCTAATTAAGTGGCTGGCATATATTTCTAGCTGCATGGCAATAAAAGCGAAATATGATCCTAGATCAAGTACTTGTGACATGCTCTGCAAAACTAGAAAATACGTAGCATATTAATCAGCATTATGTTAAGATTCCTGAGCATTAGAAAACGTTTAGC
Source organism: Catharus ustulatus (assembly GCF_009819885.2). Lineage (NCBI taxonomy): Eukaryota > Metazoa > Chordata > Aves > Passeriformes > Turdidae > Catharus > Catharus ustulatus. The sequence continues at coordinate 10,691,472 of NC_046235.1, read as the reverse complement.
AGATGAGCCTGGATTCCTCTCCAGGGTTTACTTTGTCATCAAAGTCTATGGACAGTAAGAGTTAAATTTTACTGATGTGTTCCATTTGTTGTTGCAGGACACTCCCAAGGACAGACATGAAAGGGCATCTCTTCTGAGCATATAAAGCCTTGCCAATGACACAATCAGCCACCTAAAGCAGCAGCATCCATGCATGATGTGACAAGCAGATCAGGCCTCAAAGCAGAAGCAAAATGTGTATGAAAAAGCCCTCCCAGGGAAAAGTTTTTCTGTAAGAATCTCTGTAAAAGAAAGAACTCTGCTATTTCCTCTGAAGGTCAGCAAGTACTCAGCATGTCAGACTAAAAGTGACGAAGTTTGCAATGAGTTCTCACTGAAAGCAGCCAGCTACACATCCCTTCTCCTTTTTTATTGGGAAGTCTTTCTGCGCCAATTGCAGCAGCACTGAGTCTCTCAGGTAACCAGCCAGTAAGTCACTGACTCAGACAGCAACTCCCACTCCAGCTTCCCACTCACATATAACAAAATCCTACCTCCAGCAGCAGGCCTAACTGCAACAGGGGAACTAGATGGAAAAGTTATTGTTCCATGGAAATGCCTTGGAAACACTGATCACTTTTGACAAGAATGTCCTATGGGAAAGGAACCAGCTCCTATTGTCTTAGGTCATCAGTGATTTCTCCTTGCACACCTCTATGCTTTCCAGAAGAACTTCAAAGTGGCAAGAACCTGATTTTACTCTGCAATAATAAGGTATTTTCCTTCCATTACCTCGTTCTAAAGCTGCACTTCATCCAGGTCCAACCTCCTGCCAGGATTCACTTCACACCCTCATCTCCAGGGCTGGTAAACATGCCAGCTGCCCTGGGGACAGGCTATCAGTGTCTACTGATACGGAGACGCATGCTAATTGTCATTAGTATTGTCAACAAATACCAAAGAGTTTCTATAACAAAAGAAAATCCATTGGAGGATCCTTTACAATGCAGGAAACGTTTCCTGGTTACTGACAGCAGGAGCTGCGCAATGGGAAGTGACACTCATGCCCTCGTATCTGATGTTTAAGGGTTATCTATTTACAACAAGGACGACTGTATAACAAATCAATAGCCACCTTAAATCAAAGAGTGATACACGGAAAGGAAGGAAAAAAAGGAAAACATTAAGAAGTTAGGTGTTTCAGAACACTGTAGCATCCTTCATTAACATCAATGCTAATATTTAATTGGAAAATAAAAATCTCCTTTCATACAAGGTAACAACTTCAAAACAAAAATCTAATCTAGAGCTAGAGTGATATGGCCTATGGAGGTTAGATCTAGTTAAGATCAGTAAATGAGGAACAGCCACTCTGTCCATCCTCTTAACATGATCCTCTTTTTCCCTAAGGTCCCCAGACTCCCAGTGAAACTCAAGGGCTGTTATTTGGAACCATCCACCAGATAGTGCTACACAGACCAAAACCTGAGTGCACTCATTCCACACTGAGTAGGGAGAGAAGAAAATGCAGCTATTTCTTTTTTTATCATCCTCCCTTGCTGCTGATGTCCAGTAAAGTACAAGTGACTGAATTTTCTGACCATAAACTTCTCACCACTAATTTATTTTGCTCAGCTGTTGAAATCAAATACATCAAACCAAATCCGTTGGTCCAATGTAACAATTGCCACACTGGTAAGCTCCTGTCACTGGCAACATCTTGTTCTCATGGATAAGAATGCCTATAAAGTAGAAGAAGGAAATCTGAGCAAGAGATTTTGATTTAAGTCCTCACAAATGAACCAAACACATGACAAGAATTTCCAGAAGATACAAGAATTAAAGGTTTTTTATTTTATACTTTTTACATTACTTTCCTGTCACACCTTAGAGATAAAAACAAAATAGTGTATTTGCACATCTCACAGTTAAAGAGAATGATACTTTGTATGAATCACTGACATTACAAAACTATTTTTGTGGAATATTTCCTACACATCTGAATGTATATACATTTATTTTTAAGAAGATTAGAAAGATAAACTTCTATAGTATATAACTGAGTATAACACAACTTAAGGAAGCCTGGATGTAAAGCTTCAAATTTCCCATACCAACCTTCTCCAAGGGAAGTTTGAGAGCTGACTATGAAGAATAAACAACAGTTCAATCAAGTTCTGGCTTTTATATTCTAATCCAGTTTGTATGCAAATAGAAGCAGGGCAAAGTACTTTATTTGGGGCACATTCAGTAGGTTATCAGATTAAATGCTAACAGGAAAAATTGCCATATCAAATATCACAGGGAATAAAATCAATAGAGAAGACTGTATCACAAATGACTGAACAGACAGAATAGACACACAGATTGATTGAGTAGAAATACCAGAAACCCTTTAAATCAGACCTGCAAATTTAAACAGATTTAAACTGCTAAATCATAATCCTCACATCCCCTTATACAGTTAGCACACATTATAAACTATATTATAAACATTATAAATTATAAACAAAGTGACACATAAGATAGCTCAGGGTTGGACTTTTTTTTCCCTCCCCCTTCTATTTAGAAGCTCTGACTATTTCCATGGTTTATTTGTTTATATTGTAACAGTATTGGACATGACATATATGAGTGTGCACTTTGGGACTCTTCTACAACCTGAATTGTGCTAGTCAACAAATTCTAAAATCCATTTGCAACAGCTTTCTTGTGCTCTGACTTGAAATCATAATTTTTTGGCCGATACCCCTTCATTTTTTGCTTGAGGTCACTAACTTAGAAAGTGAAGCACAGACATGTTGCAGAAAAATAGGCTCCTTCTAATAGGATTTTTTCCTGTCTTTCAAGGGAAAGAAGCTTTAAATTAATATGTAATGTTTAACATTTTCATGTAGAAAACATGACCCTACTAAACTGACTTGAGTGGGACCACAATTTCAACTTTAAACAACAGGCACTTGAAAATTGCAAATAACTAACATCTATAAGTGGGTAAAAATTTAAAAATGCTGGGAGAGGTTGAAGTTCAGGAATAAGCATTTGATTTGATTTTGATCAGCAGCTGAGAGCAGCTGCACATCAGCTAGAGAAGTGTTCAACCATGAAACAAGAGCTAAGACAACCACTAAGGTGGGTTTAGTTTTGTTTAAAGTAAAAGCTTCAGAGCACCAATATGTCACCAGACTGCTTGAAAATAATGGCAAATCTGTCCCAGTGACTAATCTTTGAGCCCTGCCAGCACTCAGAATTTAACAACACCGAAATGGGGAAAGAAAATAATGTCACCTTGTCATTCTGAAATGGACCTATAATCAAAACCCTTGAAGCAGGTTCATAGAGAAGTATCAACCCCACTAAAACAGAACACAAGCTCAGCTTGAAAAGAATAAAATACATTTTGTGATCCCACAAAATACAAAATGGCACATTCCATATCTCCTACAACACTTAGTCATTTATTTGGAATTGTCAGTAATTTATACTGCTTATTTGCAGGTCTGCCTGCAGCCTTACAGCCTCCCACTATGATTTTGTCAGATTCCAAGCCTAGCAGGGTCAGGTTGGGTTAACTCCAGCACATAAGACCAGCTGCTACATTTTACCCTGCAGACAGCTGCCTTTGAAAGGCAGGTAAAGCATTTCACAACTTTATGAAGTCTTAGGAATAAGTCAGTCACTAGAAGATTTTCATCAATACTCTTTGCAGGATTCAAACACACATATTCTTTTGTGTAATGTATTTGTGACTTTATGACATCAACATACAGCCACCACAAAAACACAGCATTTCTGATTGCTTATTACCAAAGTCCTCTTATCAGGACTGAGTGATTAAATTACTTTTGCAAAATAAATAGCTTTCCAGTGAAGGCAAACAGATTTTGAAACTTGTAACTAAGAAGCTAGATATTTGGGCTCAAAATTCAACCATAAGCTAATGAAATGCATCACTATACATAAATCCTGCAAACAGCTACAGCATACTCTAATTTGGAGAAGGCAAACCAGCCCACTGAATTCATCATTATTCTTTAAAGTTGAACACCTAAACACTTGCAGATTTGACAACTCTAAGCACTGTCTGAATATTTAACAGAACTGATAGTGATGCTTTGGGTTTTAGCTTTCATATTTTTCAGATTCTCTGCTGCTTGGTGTGTAACTCTGAAACTTTGTATTAGATGTTAGTAGGTTCTCTTCACAGGGTAGTTAGACAAAAAAAATCCCTTCCTAGCTAGAGAATCAAGGATAACCAGTACCCAAAAAAGCATAAACAACAGCAAGGGAAAGGGGGCAAGCCAGGGGGCTGAGACTTCATAACCTGGGGCTGTGGTTGGAAAATTGACCTCAATGTGAACCAAAATTTACCAAAGTGTAAAAACTCGTGACTGGGATCCATCTTGGATTCAACCTGGGTGCAGCCCCAGCCAGGCTCTTGAACTGCCCAAGTTGTATCCTTTTAAGGGCTTCCAACAAATATCTATTTCATTCCTTTTGCTCTGTCTAGTCTCTGTTCCAGATCAGCCTCTCTAGGCAGCAATAGTTAGCATATCTGTTACAGCTACCAGAATTCATACTGAACTTATGAATAATCAGTTTTCTTTATTCAAACCCCTATGAAAGGAAGGCATTCTCCTCACCTCCTTGCTAGCCTTTTTTCCTTGTTTTCCTATTTACATCAGAAAAACCATCATGCAGAAAGAAATATGGATAACTAGACATATTTGAAGAGACTGCTGCAAGGAATCTGGTTCTAAAACTTCAGTTGATGTCACAGATTGCTACACCTTACTGTATCATACACAAGAATCATAAGCAAAATTGTCAAAAGGCAACTGGATAGAAAGATAACTTGTACTCAGCTGGCTGATAAAACCAGTAAAAAGAAAGGGAAAGGTCATGTATTCCTTTTACTTCAAAGCGTGAGGAGCTCAATTGCTTGAACAGCTTACTGGGGTCTACAAAAACTCTGCTGGTTGCACTGAGGCTAAGCACAAATGTGAAAATAATGATTCATTAACATTTTTGGAAATAGGACTGACTTTTATCCCCGTGGTTACACACCGTGTACACAGGTAAAGTGGAAGGATGCCACCAATTTCAGTAGCTCTTTCAAAAAATGGAGTGGAACTCAGAGAAGCAGTGATTTGCCTCACATTTAATTTTCTCAGGCTCTCAGGGAAACTGCTTTGACACACACAAGAGATCAGATAAGTAGAAACCATGGTTTGTCATGAAGATAAGAGAACCAGGTGGGGGGTTATTCTGCATTTCTGAAATATGCTGAAGCAGTATCTTCAATCTGAACATGATAAAGCTTTATCAGGGTGAGGACTTCACAACTTCATTATAACAACAAGTTGTTTGAAGCTTCCAGCAAGGTATCAAAACTATAGCATAGCCATGCTGTCTCCTTAGTACTTCTGGCTAGAGAAATTAGCTAACATTATATTGACTTAATCAAAATCATGCAATTTAATTCCATAGTATTTTACATAATAATGGTCAGGTTACTGTCTTCCTGAAAGAGAGCATAACATTTTACAAACTAAATTAATTTTTGTAGCACCTATAAAATGGTAAATACTCAATATAAAACATTAACCTCAGGTTTCAAATGGGTCTTTCACATAATGCAACTTGCTTTATACAATACCTTTATATTGTGTGTTAAATGACTGTATCTACTTTACATTAGTGTTTTTCCCTTATGTGGCATTCCAAGAGGCTCTGTTCAATTTATCTGCAGGACAGACAAAATCACACTTGTTAATGATCTCCTGTCTAACAGAAAAATTAACGCTTTTAGCCAGGCTTTAAACTTGCTGGAAAGATTGTACTGATCTGGTAGTTATACACTGCTTTCTCAGGAATCCAAACTCTTTCTAATCTGGTATCTCTAAACTTCCCTTGGAATCCAATGCATTCCAAAATATGAGAAGCATTCAAAACATACCAACAAACTTTGGAGAGAGATACATCTCAGAAAGGAAGTTTGTCCTGTTGATTAGGGGTAGATGAGGAAAAAATATGATAGTGCAGCCTGCAAGTCACAGTGGAGAGTGCTGTACTTGGGCTTAGCCTCAAAGCTTAAATGACATAAATTCCATCTTCCAGAGTATAAAGAAATGATACTGTAGGGTTACAGAAGCAGAAATACCAGTTCTCTTCCTTTAATATTTTGAGATCAACTGTAATAGATTTCAAAATTACTACACTTCAAAGAGACTATGGCACTTTTCTTTAATGTGGGTCCTAGAAAAGAAATTAAGTGCACAAAAACTGGACAGCTAGGCCTTCCAGTTCATGTGAGATTTGTATTATTAGATTCCTTAGGTAATAAATATATTCAACCCGTTACTTGTTTCAGAGATATTAAAATAGTAATTGTCATTTAGTCAGTAATGTTAAGTTTTATGGTAGACATAGCAATGAAGAGAAGTTTTATCTTCATCTCCTATCTAGTCTCTTCAATTGGAAGTAGAGATTTTCCTTCACCTAGGCAGTTTTGAAAAATTCCACATTTTTTGGTGAAGCTGTGATTAGAGAGCTTAAATAAATGCTTACAATTACAAGTTGGATAGACTGCTAGAGAAATTAGAACTCTGAAGCAGTCTCTGCACTTCTTCCAAGGTTATATCATTTTTCAGTACTGGTTCACTCTTTCAAGTACTTTTCAAGTAGTCCCAGAATGCAGGAACTCCTGGGCAGGGACACACACCAGTTTTCAGTGTGCCAGGTTTAAGATGAAAATCATGCTGAACACATCATCATCAGTTTGGACAAAACAGCTCTGTTCTACCATGAATAACTGTCTAGCAATATTTGGTAGCAAACTCACAGGACTTGGAAGAACTTGGACTTAACAGAAGAAAATAGTAAAGATATCTGTTATAAAAGGAGGGGAGAAAGATTAACATTTAAAAAATAGAGGATGGACAACAGAAATGATAGAGTGAAGAAAGAGTAGAAGGTGATGCAGAGTCAACTACAAGAGACACAGAAAAATAAACCAAGAGACAATAAGAAGAGAGATGGAGGAGGGGAAGCAGCGTGAAAGCAAAAGCAAAACCACATGAAGCTGAGGATCATTTGTTAAGATATCAGGGTGAGAGCATGGACAATCTAGACATGTGTGAATCATTTCAGGCAGCACACAGCTGGGCAGGAGAAGGTGTTTGCACACGCCCAGGCATTTTCAAGGAAGGGTCTGTTTGCACAGGGCCTCACAGAGCTTGTGTACAATTGAAAAAAAGCCAGATTTTCAGGCTGAAGATGCTCTGAGGTGGAAGATTTCTATAAAGCTTTTTTAGAAGCAGAATTTATAGCCATTGCAATGACACATCACTTCATTATAATTTTCCATGTGAAAGGAGGCAAAATGATTTTTTAAAAAACCCAAAACTAAAAAAACCTCTCCCCTTCACTGGACAAGTGAGTCAAGTATAAAAATATTCCCAAGCAAATAACAGCTTTTTAGTTCATCTTTACATCAAACAATGACAGCAGTTGGCATGACTCAGACAGATGATTCAGCTGTTGTCCTCTCAGCTCACTCCAGAAGAGAGGGAAGGAGAGAAGCAGTTTATTTTTAAGTATGCCTTACTAGCAAGATTATTATGAGAAACCCTTTAAAATGTTTTCTTTCCTTGAGAACGGAGTTCTTTCTTAAAATCAACTTCAGAGATAAATAAGAGTAGGAGAGTTCCTGGGAACCTAGAGAAAAAGCAGGAAGCTTTAAAGAACAGAAAGAACCTATTTTGAAAATCTGAGATGCTTTAATTCTACTAAGAGCTCTTTATCTAGGACATGAACCAAAATATTTTGTAACTAAATCTCTTCCAGGAAACACCTATCCCTACATTGTTGATGAATACATCAAATACAGGATTTTAAATGTCAGTGCAGAGTTTCCAAAGGGAGAGAGCACTGCCTGAAGGATAATCTATACCAGTAACAGTCTTTTCAGAAATACTGACTTAACCTTGTTGAAACAGGAGGATATTCTATCTGGTTTTCAGGGACTTAGCTTGAGGATAAAATAGTCACCAAATGGGTAAAAGTCAGAAAGCTGGTCACCAGAAGGAAAAAATGAAGAGCACTTAATTATTTTTACTTTCTCTACACCACACTTCAAAATTGAGATAAGGAAACATCCATTTTTCCTTGTCAAAGACTCTTCAGAATAAGTATCACATTAAAATTCATAACTCCAGAAATCATGAAAGTTTGGCCTCTGCTATCACGGTCTATTATTTCCATGGGAGAGTTCAACATGTTATAAGGGAATCCTACACAGCCTAACTCACTACAAAATACAGCAGAGGAGCAGACGGAATATCACTTATTTCTGAACAGAAACTATAACAACATCACAGAATCATAGAACATGTCTACTCTAGTTGATAGCAAAGAGAACAGTAAAAAAAGCTGCCTGTTTTGCTTCTGAATATATTTTTGTTGACAAAGAAACTCTTAGAAAACAAGGTAAATTCATTTTATAGATTACTTCTTTATAAAATGTGTATAGAGGTTCAGAAGAAAATGCTATAGATTTTTTCTCTGAGAATAAACAGTAAAATTTATCTAAACAGGTTTATATTTAGGCATAAAACTCTGAATCTTAAACAATACTTTGTGTAATTGTAAATAAGTGTGTGAATAATTTTCATATAAACAAACTGCCAGAGAGTTTTAATTGGGGTTGGTTGATTGTATCTTTTTTTGAACTCAGGCATTTTTGCCCTCAAAATATCAGTAATAGTGCCATTAGTGCTTCATGCTACCAGAACTTCTCAAAATACTAGAGGATCCTTTCCACAGAGATCTTGAGCACATTAGGATTCCTCTTCCAGAGCAGTCACTGCTCACTACAAATTCACAGAAATCCCAGTGCTCTCTTGGCATAAAATTGCCAGAAGTCTAAATGATTTAATGGCCTCTCCCACTTATGGGCAGCCATATCCTGGCCAATTATCAATGTCCAGGCATCAATCTAGAAGCCTTGCCAGTGGTACAGGGATAAAAGCAGAGTCTGTGGATATTGGATATTCTTTTTAACTCTGGCTGGTAGTTTGTCATTTCATTTGTTAAGTGAGGTTGAACACGACTTTTAGTCTGGTATTTTCTTATTGTTTCTATTATCCAAATTACAGTGACAGCTCCTACTGCTTCACTTTTGGGAATTTGTCATGAAATTGTGAAGCATGATCTAAGGTCTATCTCTGAAAAACAGACTTATTTTTCTCATATTTAGTAGGGGGAAAAAAGACTGTTGAGATTAAAAATCCATATATTTTGCTTTGCTTTTCAGACAGTGGAAGCTGAAAATAAAAATAAAACCATTTATGTAACAGAAATGATGAGGCTGAAATGAAGGAGGAGCTATTCCCACAGCAATCTAGCATTTGCTATTTGTGCACTGTGTTCATGTGAAAGCAAAAGATAAAAGCAATACTCTTAACTAAGCACAGAAGTGAAATCAGTGTCACATTTACAAGGAGTGATGAACTGGAAGACATGGAGGGAAGGCTGGGTAGTTGCTGTGTTCTATGCCAGAATACAAAAGAAGTCACCAACCATGCCCTGCCTCTGTGGTCTCTGTGTATAGACCCAGTTGAAACGATTTGCAGCACTCACGAGGTAAGCAGGCAAAGGCTGAGTACTGCTGCTGACATATGGAAAAGAGGTGGGAGGAGAAAGAGCTGCATGATCACAGCAGGGTGCAAATCCCACGGTTTGATTTAACACTGCACTTGTTAGAAAGTTCAGAAAGGCAGCAGTTCCCCCAAATCAGGAATTCACTCTAAAACAGTGTTTTGCACAAAAGTGAGCAACAACTTGCATTCTGCCCTTCCCCACAAAGAAACACTCCCTAGGCAGCAAATGAAAATTTGCTTTATGAAATTTCTTTTTATTTTCCCTCTTTGTCACTCCTCCCAGTTGTTAACAATATGCTATTTACTCCCTGTCATTGGATTTCATTGGTTTTTCTTTAGCACCATACCAAGCATGTTTTTCATGCTGTGTTGCTGAGCAGTCACTGAATGATCTTTTTCAAAACAAAGGTCAAGTCTCCCACTCTCTGTGCATTCCTGAGGTATGCCCCCCATGCTTTCTCCAACCATCCACAGTCACTCAATACCTAGCTTTAAGTACTGGGCTACTGGTGGCATGAGGAGAGGGGGGTTAGGTGGCCTTAATTTCTTCCTCAGCTTTTTGCACAGTCATGTTAGTGCAAGTTAGAGTCTAAGCAGGGAGGAACAATTCCCAACCCAGCAGGCAGCTGTAAGCCCTGTCATTTTGGGGAACACCATGTAATTCTTCAGTTCCTGAAGGCAGCTGGAGTTTAGAGCAGCACAACTGCATTGACTTCAGACCCTGGGTGATAGATACAGCATCATTCTGTCTATTCCATATTTTCAGCAATTAAAAAGCATCTTTTGAAGCCATGAACATGCAATTAAGAGCCACTGAAGTGTTGTTCAGCAATCACTATGAAGAAAGACATCTTAAAAATCCACTGAAAGCTTCAAAAACAAGGGAGAAAGTGGAACTCTACTGGGCAAAATTCCTACCACTCACTGGCCTGTTGGCTCAAGTGGCTGTAATAAGCTAATCATTTCTGGAAATTCTTGGTGAAGGAAGATTTTCTGATTAAAGTTTCAAACAGCTTGGGCTTAATTCTGCTATGGGGCAAGTGAAATGGTATTGCTTTTGTAGCTGTTGTAACTAAATACTAAGATGGTTGTGACTGTTTTGATAATTCCTAAAATGAAAGTACTTCAACTAACTTAGAAGAGGCTACTTATAAACCTGGTTTTATGGGATCTGCAGAAGGAAAGCCAGGTACAGGAGTCCCAGAAAAAGTCAAACCTTGTGAAAGTGCTGTTCTTTCAATAAACTTAGCTGAAGTTTGTCTGTAGACTGAGCAAACTACTCTTAACAAGAGCAGCACACTGAGAAGGCAGAGGGACTGTCCCCATAAAAGACAAAAGACCCCATATTGACATGAGTACTTTAATTCAGTTCTACTACTGACCACATCAACTGGAGATAAAGATTAATTATTTGTATTATAAAATTTATACTGGTCAGCAGTCCTTGCAAAAATGACAGGCCCCAGTGACCTCTCAGTTTTTGTACAATCAACACAGAAGTGTTTCCATCCCTAGAGTTTCATGATCTAAATACATTCATGAATTCAAAAAAAAACCTATCAGCTGAACTGAATAAGGACTAACAATTCATTCAATCTTTTCAATGCAGAAACCAGTATAGTTGGAAACTTTAATTTTATTAATGAAATAATTTTTACTTGGTTTTGCATGGAAATTGAAGATGAAAATTTTAGAAAGATGTTTAGGCAAACACAAAACTACTACATTCTGTGAACTATTTACTGTGAGGAGATACTGGGAGTTCACGAAAGAAAAAGAAAACATAGCTCACAATATATTTAAATCTAAAGCTCAGCATCTGGAGAAAACTAGAAGTTATCAAAGATTATTTCATTGGCTATTACAGATATCCCCCAAAATATAACATATATAGAGGGAATGGCACTACTGTTCTCATAGAAATATTTTTTTCTGCATCCATAGAGCCCACAGGGAGAAAGAGTGATATAATTCCACAGAGAAAGAGAATATCCAGTTCATTGTGACTTGAAGGTAAATACAGGTCATCTCACAGAGATAAACATCTCAACAGGGGTTCGTTTATCTTTTTTTAAGAAAAGATAAAAGCAAAAAAGAAAACGTGATCTCAGCTAGATTGGATGGTAGCAATAACCCATTCAGTTCCTTTGGGATGGAGAATACTGTGTTTTCTATTTTATCAGTGAAAAACAGATTTTGCTTATTTTTCTCTTCAGCAACCTTCTCCTTGCTCCTATCTCTCCTTAAAATCAAATATTTCTAAGTTTTGAATTTGGAACATGGAATCACACAACTAATCAATCAGCCTGTACATTCAGAATCTCATCATTTCCAACATTACCTCATACATATCTCAGTGATTGTGCCTGCCGGGCTACCGCTGCCTTCTAAAAAGATTACAAGAACCAAAAGAAACCACTTTGTTTTGCCCTATGGCTTTCCAAGTGAAACAAGTGTCATGGTGAAATGGTGACAAAATCCTCTCATGTTTTCCAGCTTTGAAAAATTGCAGCACCATGTTAACGTTTGAAGCACACAAGCAAAATACATATCCAGGGTTTTTTTATTTGTTTTGTTGGGGGTGTTTTTTGATTAAGCTACAGTACAATTTGAGCACAGAACAACTGAATTGTTCCCTGCTGTGCAGATATATAGGAATGGGGAAATCTTAGGGACATTTTGCTGCACTTCCCCTAGACATAAATTCATACATAACAGCTTTGCAGAACAGTAAAGATTGAAATTCATCATTTTACAGCACAAGACATGAACATCCAGGAGATATTTTGTAAGTTTAAACGTTTTCCATGCTTTTATATATATCCTACACACTGAATTATACTAACTGTTAGGAAATTATCTTCCTACTTTACTCCTGCACCACTGTATTGGAGCATCATCCAAGAGAACAAACTCCTTCCCAAATAAGCTTGCAGCAGCACATGATCACTCGATGGATGCTCTGTTTTAAACCAAGCTTTTACCATCTGTTCCTCTGCTAATTATGAATGCTACAATATCCACAACTACATTGCAAGGAAAAAAATGTGATTAAAGTACATATATTCTTTCTGCCATGCATCTTTGTTGTTTATCTCAAGTGGGAAGCATTACCACCCACCACACAAGTCCCACAGTAGGAAGACCACAGAAGGGAAGATGTTTAGAGCTTCTCATCTGGCAATAGGCCATTGGTGATTGCTCAGAGTCCAAAATGCACTGTGTATACTCAGCAAGACAAGCTTAAAACCATACAGATTCATACACACATCTGAAGTGGGGCTTGCCAGCAGCTTTGCTCACAAGAATTCTTTGCCCAAGTCACCCAGGATGCTGCTCAGCAGGTAAATAATTTTCAGCTGCATCCTTCCTAAATCCCTTTCCTGTTCTCCTCTCCCTGTATCCTTAACACCATCATCAACCTGCCATTTTGGAATTCCCTCTAATGAACTGAAACATGGTTTTCCTCGTCTACCTTTTCCTCATTCTCTCTGTGTTTATAGATTCATTACTTGCTATACATGCAGACATGTCATGTTCTCATTTCCTCTTTCTGCCAGGTATTTTCCATGAGGAGAAATTACTGGGTTTTAGTAAAGATTGTTCCAGACATGATTTCTCACCTAATGGAGCATGTCTCCATTTCAGTCATGACTCCTCTATCTGGATTCACTAAATTATCCAGCATTCATTTGCCTCTGACACAGATTGTATGCTTTGGGGGTTTGGGATTTTTTTGGTATTGGGGCCCTTTTATTTGATTTCATTTCTTTTTTTAGTTTTATTTTATTTCCTTGCACAATAGAAGTAACTGAAGAAAACACATTTATTCCATCATTGCTGTTTCACTAACTCCTAATTTCAGGGAGTTTCAGCTTTAAAATCAGCCATGCCTTAAGGATCTTACAGCATCTTATTTTATATCCACATCTCTCCTTAGTGAGTTCAAATTTTATAGACAACTTTGCATCATTCTGGAGGGAACACATCAACTGCACCATCCCTGATATATCAGTAATGGGTTTGCAATTATGGTGGCAGGTTTCAAAATTGCTTCCTATTTGCAGCTTCTTTTTTTTGCTAATGGAAACTGCAGCACATGCCACATCTGTCTGTATTTGTACATTGCCCTGCTGTAATAGAATATTGCTCTTTCTTGATTACACAGGGACATATTCTGCCATTAAAGTGTGGATGCAGTATCTCAACAGAAACTGATGCTAAGGTTGTGCAGTTACTTTAAAAAATACTGATAGCAAAATATGGTCCATAAGAAGTTGTTTGGATTTCTTTTTCCTTTACATACTGAGATAGGACTATTTGTGATGCCATATGTTACTTTACAAGGGGAAGTTTCAATCTATTTTATCACGGTTCTAAAATTGTTTATAGTAGCTTTTCGTGAATGCTCAAAAATTGTTGATCTATACCCATTAAAGTTTCTTGTACTTGTGTTCAGTCTTCTCTTTTACAGGCAGTGCACACAGATAAGAAATGCTTGCTCACAATCTCCAACAGCACTATCTCCAGGGGAAAAGGATTACATTTCATCTCAGGTTAAAAGTTCATTACAAGTCACAAAACATTTCCTCTGCTGAGCATTTTAACTTATTAAGATAAGAGACATGCATAAGAAAGAAAGCACTTCATCAGAAGAGACAAAGGCTTAATGAAAAGGAGACTAAATATAAAAACAGACATTTGTGTCACATAAGGATCCTCATTTCAGTCCATCTTGCCTCATATTCCAATGAAAATAAACCCTTAAGTGTCTTGTTATATCCAACTTAACTTTGTTATATAAGCATGAAGAGACTAATAAATCTGTGGTCACTGATCTGAATCACTATATGCTTCCTTATGAGCAAATATATCTGGTTTACCAGCTTCCTTCATGCTGCATAACTGCACTTTTATGCATAACTGACAGTATGCAGTATTTTAGCAGTTTATATTTATTCTAATTAAATGTGGCACGATTTCCTTTTGGATGCTGCTGTCCTGAGTGAACTGTACTGTAGAGATTCATGGTTATGCTTAAGGAATACTGCAAACAATTCTGTATTTAAACCACTAATTATACCTACGTTTATAGATATCCTTGCTGGATGCAGCACTCTGGTGTACTTTTATTGAAACAATGTTTTTTTTTACACAAGTTATAAAAGGATCAGTAGATGTAAAAGACCTGAGCTTCACTAGATGTAGTTTATGTAGATGTAGTGTCACTAGATGTAGTCTAACATAAAAATAAAATAAATACAGGAAATCCACTCTGCCTAATATCTCTGCTTTAACAGGAAATACCTAGTCCCCCTCCAATATACTATTCACCTAGCATTAAATAAATAATAAATAACATTTAGCTGGCATAAAAATTGCTTACCCTGACTTTACTTTTTTTTTTTTAAAAAAAAGGAACAAAATTTATCCCTTATATACCTTGAGTGAAGTCAATGTTATCAAACAAGAAATGAATCTGGGCCAATAAACACTGCTGTCAGATAGTGGCACATATATCCACACAGACCTGTTAAGCTCTGTCTTTCTGTATTCCAGTGCAGTTCATCGCTCCGCAGAAGAGCACTGTCCTGGGACTTGCACGACATAAATTTTGTTGTTATATCTGGCATTTGCTTGATGGATAACTCTGAACCAGCTTTATCCTCTGCTTTCACATCTGTCTAATCTAGATATACATCCCCATGTGCCTAACCATGTCAGAAAAGTGCTTTCCCATGTCGTACAGGATGCCACAAAAAACACAAAGGACTCTCAAGCGAGAGGAAGGATCCTCACTCGCATTTCACAGCCCAGTCCCCTGTGCGGCTCCAGCCCTGGACAGTTCCGGGCAGCACGGCCGGGCCCCTGCGCGGCTCCAGCCCTGGACAGCTCCGAGCCGGGCCCCTGTGCGGCTCCAGCCCCTGACAGCTCCGAGCCGGGCCCCTGTGCGGCTTCAGCCCCGGACAGCTCCGAGCCGGGCCCTGAGCGGTTCCAGCCCCGGACAGCTCCGAGCCGGGCCCTGAGCGGCTCCATCCCCGGACAGCTCCGAGCCGGGCCCCTGTGCGGCTCCAGCCCCGGACAGCTCCGAGCCGGGCCCCTGTGCGGCTCCAGCCCCGGACAGCTCCGAGCCGGGCCCCTGTGCGGCTCCAGCCCCGGACAGCTCCGGACAGCTCCGAGCCGGGCCCTGAGCGGTTTCAGCCCCGGACAGCTCCGAGCCGGGCCCTGAGCGGTTTCAGCCCCGGACAGCTCCGAGCCGGGCCCTGAGCGGCTCCAGCCCCGGACAGCTCCGGGCAGGGGAGCGGCTCCAGTCCCGGGCAGCACGGCCCGGCCCTGCCGCTGGCGATGGACACTCGGCAAACCCTGCTAGAGCCAGGGCTACATTCTGCACTGGCTGCAGAGCAGGCACTGGTGCACATACACTGACAGAAGGACTAACAGAGTTATTCTATAAATCAAATGTTAAAGTACAATACTCTGGTTATTCACCAAGAAATGCCAGGGAATTCTGAATTTTCTCAAACTGATTTTTATAAATATTTACCAGTTGTAATCAAATTCTACCAAGAACTTCAATATCCCTAGCACACACAGAAACACTATTCTAAAAGCACTGTCTTCTGCTCCCTTGAAGAAACAACTTAGCCTCATTTTTTTCTTAACACTACAAGTATAATTTCCAGCCTCCCATTCCCTAAAATTTAAGCATCCCCCCACGGAGTTCCAGCGACTGCAGCTGCTTTTACTCTTCTACCTCAATCTTTTGTCCAGGTTCAAGTTCTCTAACTTGAAGAGAAAGCCAGAAAGGCCAATACACAAACACTAGAAGACAGCACTGGAATAAACTTCTGAACTGACAAAGGAACCCAGGGAAGGAAGGATGAAGACAGATCTCCAAGCTAAAACCCACATAAAATTTATGCTGTGCAATTTCAAATGGAATTGTGTACACAGCTGAATTTCCTGATTAGACAATTTCAAAGCAACCTGCAGAGACAGACAAGTATCACTTACCTCTATCAATCCCCGTGTCACTCAGAACTCAACTGTAAGCCACAATATATTGAAACCTTTTTCAGAAACTAATCAGAAAATTGTTACTCTCACAGTAATTTTTAATAAAGCATTTTTCTATCTAACTGGGAGAAAGCAATCAGTGAAGTAAATTTATGACACAAAGTTCATTAAGAGGACAGCTAAGATCACAGAATTAATTGATGTCCCCATGTACCTATTTAATGAGAATGATTTTCTGTTACCCAGGATTACAAGCCAAGTCACAGAAGTGACAGATAAAGACCAATCTACTCCCTGCCAAAGCCACTATTGAGTAGCTTAGCAATTTATCTGTAAACTGAATTTTGAATCATATCTTAGCCTTGAAAGTCATTAGACATTAGCTGTTCAGTCCAAACATGTAATTCAATTTTAGCTGCCAACCTGCTACGGCAAATCCCCCAATGATAACTGTTGGAGTTATCTAGCTGATGACAGAGTGCTTACTCAGAGTTAGGACTTTGGTAACTCCTCAGCAGTAAGTCCCTTTCTAAAGCTGGAAGAGTTAAGTGGAGGAAATACAGAAAATCACACTGGAGGTAGTACCTTAATTTTACTCTGGGTCAACTCTGCTTTCTTGTTTTGGTTAAAATCTATAAAATATGTACTTTGTAGACTATAGATGTCTGATTTTCAGATAGTTTGATTCTTCCAGGGACTTTGAGGGAGCTTCTTCTATTTATGCTGACCAGACTGATCTTTGAGGCTTTTCCAATTCCACAATGTCCTCCAAAAGGCAAAGAGAACTGACTAATGCATTGTTGGTCTGTCATGTACTGTGGTTCTCTGTCTAAGAAAACAGGAAGAAAAGAAATACAAAAATCAAACTCAAGCCTCACTAAAGACTTGGACAATTTGGCCATCAGCTTCAACATAACCAACACTTCACTACAGTTTCTTCGGACAAATCTCAGTTTGGGTTATGTAAGGAAAGGAATAATCAAACAGTCCTTGCATAAGTAGATGTTATCTAAAAGAAAAAGGTTTTCATACCCCAGATGTCATATTTGAGCTCCACTTTCCTCATTATGTCCTACTTCCTGTAAAAGCAGTTCAGCTGCTCCACCCCAAATTCAGACAGGCTTGCATTTTACCCTCAAAACACACACATGTTGATAGAGACACACTGACTGGAATGACATATTTCTAGCCTCCTGGTTAAAACCATAAGGATAAAGCAAATACCAGTAATTTCACGATTATAAGCTGCACCATTTTGACTAAAATTTTGGTCCGAACCCAAAGTGTGGCTTATAATCAGGTGCGGCTTATATACAGACAAGGAACGAAAAGTTGCTGTTTTAGTTTGGAGGACAGGTGTCTGCTGAGAAAGGCAGGAACTTCTCTTTGAAATGGAGAATGTAAAGCCCTTCCCTCCAAATTATTATAATTTTGAAATCAAGGGGCTCTCAGGCAAAGATATGGGAATTAGGAATAACAGTTATTTTCTAGGGAAATTAAAATAGAAATACAGCACTACAAAGAAACAAACCCCAAACCCTGACAAAGTCAGAGTACAACCTGACACCCGTCAGGCAGGGTGTTGGCAGCAGTCCCATTCCATGGTGGCTGCATCCTCCTGCAGTGACAGATGTGGCTCAGTTGGAGCAGTGCTCCTGTACAAGGTGCAGTTTCCCGCCGGAGGTCCAGGGTTGATGTGGAGAAATCCGGTTTTCCTCTGGAGTCCAGTAGAGAAAGGGGCTCCCTTAGTGTCCCAAAACCTCTGTTTTTATCTTGGTAAGAAATGTTGGGCTCTTCCCCCTGGCTGGAGCAACTTCCAATGGGATGCAGTAATTTTATCAGTCCCACAGTAGGACTCAATGGCCATTAGCAGAACTCAATGGCCATTAGCAGAAAATGACTCCCTGAAGGAAGGATGGGTTGTGAAAACATAAAGAACAATGCCCTGCCTGGTTTCAATGGATGGCCCATTAGCAGAATATCTGCCGTTGAGATAAGGATCACTGCCCTCACCCTCAACAGATGGTGATAGAATAGATACCTTTTATGACACTCTGTATTGTCACCCAAGACAGTTGCCGACACCCGGACGTGCGTCTTATAATCAGGTGCGGCTTATACTCGCGAAATTACCCACCCCTCCAAAAAAAGGTGATAATCTCTTTGATGGTCAAAACAGGGTATCATAAATAGGCTTTAACTTGTAACTTTTGGTCCTTGAGAATAATGGACCTGGTCTTTTTGACCCCAACCCTGAACAACTTACTTAAAATAAAACTGGTATCATTTACCCATAGATACCTGAGCTTGATAGCAGTTCTTACACTAACCAATATCAGAACTCAGCCTCCTATAATGATTTTCAATCCACTCATTTTATATTACACTGACATATGGCTCATTTGTGAAGCATTCTTTTCCTTTTTTTTTTCTCCTTTCATGAATTTCTCAGAAATCTGACAAAATTACAATTTAGATTTGAATTTTAAAAAGTCCCTATGGAAAAGAAATCCACCTGGGTGGGGGGGAGGACAGGACGGGCAAGCAGTAGAATACAACAATGGTTACTCTAAAAATGCATAAAACATGTTGGAGAAAACTTTAAATCTACAGAATTTCATGGTAAGGATATGACTTGTGACTGCAGTCTTCTGAAGTCTTCTGATTCTACAGAATACTTCTGTAAGTGAGGAAACTATTAAAGTAGTTATAATTTGAAACATAATACAGAAACTAAGATCCTAGTTTTGTACTGACCTACTTAACTTTAGAGTCTTAGGTAATTCCTAGGGAAGCTGGATAAGTGTCAGTTAATTAGAAAAAGCTGCCTCTCTGTACCTTCTAAGTTAATTATTCTGACATAAATGCCATTATTTTCCCCCTTGTCCACTGCAAAAGGAAAGTGTCAAGTTTCAGAAGGGCTTTTTTAGAAAGCATATATTCTTTGTTGTAAGAAGCTGATTATGCATTACACTTGCACAGATTCAGTCCTGTGTTTTCCTATTCTTTTAAATTTCATGCAAGTACATCTCAGCTGTACTTTTGGAACACATTTATATTCCAGCCTTGTCTCTCTGTTGAGTAAGAATTGCTCTAAGAGACAACCTATGCTAGGAGTGCCTGCGTAGACTTATAAATCACATTTCAACTCTGTTGTACTGCAGATCTACTGGAATACACACACACAGTCTTCACCTTCAATTAAATCTCAAGGTGGGCTTGGAATGATAATCTCCAGGGAAGTCAGCCTGAGGTGCCTGTGTCCTGTCACAACCCAGCCACTTGGTACATCCATTACCCAGCCAGCAGATCTTCTTCAAGTGTACTGTAACCTTCCTTATGACTAAATTCACTATAAATAGTTAGCAGGACCTGAATGGTTTCTCCAGGAATGTATTTATTGAATGTACCAATAACTGCATCACAGAAAAACCTGTGATTACATTTGAGGTAAAGAAAGAAAAAAGACGTGTTCTGTTAATAAATTGTTGGCAAAAAAATACTTAATTTTTCCTGTAGACCTAAATACAAATAAAAAAAAAAAGAAAATGTGATATCAAATCCCTGGTAGTGAGACCCACAGA
The DNA here is from genome assembly GCF_009819885.2 of Catharus ustulatus. NCBI lineage: Eukaryota > Metazoa > Chordata > Aves > Passeriformes > Turdidae > Catharus > Catharus ustulatus. The sequence goes on along the minus strand of NC_046235.1, from coordinate 10,671,230 downwards.
AGGCAGGTGTTTGCCAGGGAAGGGAGAGCAGAAAGAACCCAGTCTACAGAAATTACCTCAAAAATCCCATCAGAGCAGGAGATATTTGGGTGTCACAGATCAGGTTCCACTACACTGTACGGATAAGGAGCAAGACAACATCCAGCAGGGGCCTTTAAATCTCATAGGCACATGATATAAAAACCCAAGGCCTTTAGAGTCCCTAAATCCAGGTTTTTCTCTTGCTCTTCACTGCATCATAATATGTTTTTGTTAAGATACAAGCTGCATGTTGGAAAAAAAAAATGCTAATTTAGATAACCTTTTAAAACACAACTGTGGGTGGAGCAATAACCTCACCCCTAAATTTATCAGTGAGATTATTTTTGTCAACAATTATCTGTTGAGTCATCTCGACACAATCCACTGAAGAAAATCTACTCCTTTGTAATGACTTTTGCGTGAGTAAATTAATATATTATTTTAAAACAGAGTCTTTTCTTCTATGATGCTGGAAGGCTTTTGAATCACCAATTCCATAAAAATCTTTCACGAATTTTACTGATCTGAAGTGCTCACAATATTCATAATTAACTGGTTCCTACAATACATTGTACATTTTTTACTTCTTCAATAGAAGCAGAAATCTTTCATTTTCTGCATTCCTACAAAATATTTGCTCTCCTCAGAGTAGCATTACTTTTGTAACTTAGAATAACTCTGCAAATCGATGAAAGTACACAGGTTTTCCCTCTCATCTATTTCAAGCTGAGCTGCCAGGACCCAGAATAAATTTGTATTAGCTCTCAATTCCACGACCTTCCACTTTGTACTTTTAAATTTCATTTCATTTCTATTACCTGAGTTCCCAAGGTCTTCCAATTCTGCATGCTTGGTATTCCAACCCTTCTCAGTACTGGTCCTGTTTTCCAAGTCCCTGCTATCAAGCTTCACTACCACACTTCTAATTTGGGGCTAAAAAAATCAGAGAAAGGCAACTGCCAGCAAGGGGAAATCCAGTGAAAAAGTGCGAAGAGCCAGCCCAAATGACAAAAATCATCAGTGGCAAAGCTGGATCAATACAAATCCCCCAGTTCCTAATCCTGTATTTGTTTCTGATCAGGTGTGAGGAGGAATTTGCAGGCTCAGAAAGGTGATGCACATTAATAGCTGACAAAATTGTCCCTTCAGTGGTTTTTGTCAGAAGTCTAGTATCTATCTAATCTATTGATAACCATCCTCAGCATGAATATGTGCAACTATTTATCCCCAGTAAGTCAGAGCAACACAAAGATGATGACATTTCATGCCTTGCTTCTTAGGCTTGCACAGTCTCCAAGCATCTCCAGACATAAAATGCATGGGGCTTTAACATGATAGCCTGAACTGAAACTCTGTAAGCAATAAAATTTAGAGAAACAGCTTAGTTAATGCTCAGAACGTGGTCTGGCAGCCTGCCATGCATAAACATGCACTGAAACCAGAGTTCATGCCAAGATTCTTAGCTTTCAACTTCATAGAAATTCCTTGTGTGGTTTATACTAGATCCTCTTAGTTCATTTAACCTTTTTCTTCCTTTTTGCAGTTTAATCCATGGCTAGTTGAACTTATTACCTTTTTATATATAAGCATTAATAATGTAGTAGACATAGCCCCAAGTAGAAGTAATGGAATTAGTCCATTCGTATAATTTTGATTAAAGACAGATCTAACACTAAAATGACATTTATTCTGTGCCCTCTGTGCCAAGCCTCTATGAACACAATGAGATGCTGCAGTGTGACCTGGTACAATAACATGTATGCCTATTCCCATAACAATAAATGCTTCCTAAGGCTTGAATTCACATTCAGCTACCAAATCTATTCTGAAGTTCCTCTCAAGCCAAAGGATCCCTCTCAACAGGTTTGATCAAAAGATTGAGGCCTTGATACTTGGATTCATGGTATCAGAAGGTCTAATTTGACTTTCATAATCCTGATGTCTGCTTTTCCAAACCTCAGATCTGCACAAGGTAAATAGTTGGAGGTCCTCCCTAGAGTGCACCTTTCTTACTTTTTTTCTTTTTCCAGTAATAATTACATTGATTTAGTTTTCACTTTTTAGAAACTTACTAGTTCACTTAAATATGTACCAAGCCACATTCAATATATGGATTAGGTGAGTAATAAATTCCATATTACCACAGATTCTGAGCTCTGTTCTTTCTTATTTACAGCTTCAACATACAGTTGTGAGGAAGAAAAATACTATTATCCCCAGCTATAAAATGCAACTTAAGACACAGCTAAGAATTTGTCATGTATCACACAAAGTCCATGGCAGACAAGGAAAAGGGGTGACAGACAGACTGGAATAACAGGTTCCGATTGACCACAGACATTACACCATTATTGATGCTAGGCAGATGTAAAACATAAAAGATTTTCAACAGCAAATGTTTCACAACAGATCAGTCACTTGGTCTGACTATTTATTTAAAGCTGTTTGATTTTAAAATGAAGAACTTAATCAACAAATTATGTTCAAATCACATGAGAAGATTGTGTTGTAAACTGTTGTTTCAGACACCATGCCTTGAGCCCTCTGGAAAATTTCACACTGTTGAATTCAGTCACGTTTAAAAACTTAACATGATTCTGTGGCTGTAATGCAGATTTCAAATGAGGTGTATTTCTGTGCTCTCTTTGCATTGAAAAGAAGTGACTGCTGAGACAATAAGTGCAACTACCATGCTGCCTTTGCCCAAAAGAAATATGGATCATGCTAAAAAAAAAAAAGTCAATCAATAGCTTCTCCTCAAATTAGGCCATATTGGCCCATAGCTCAATAACGATGACCAACCAATTGATTTTGAAAAGAATAACTGAAGAAGTTGAGAAAAGCTTAATTTAAAGTTTTATATTCAATTACACATTTTCTAGGTAAACAACCTACCCAGTACTGCAACATTATGACAGATTTATATGCACATTTCTGTGTGCAGATGTTTGTGCTGATGCACATAAAGTGGCCACACCCAAACGCATCAAATCTCAGGTCCACACCTTCAGTGTTTCCCCCCACCATACAGAAGGGCACAGTCATGTAAATATTTGTGCAAATATGTTTATCTAACATGACATAAATTTCAGACAGCAGCTAAAGGTAATTGTGCTAATTACCACAACCTTGCCTCTGTTGATTTATGAGGTATGAAGCAGGGCTTCTGCCCTGGAGTAACTGCAGTGTCAGACTCAAGAAAGTTTTAACTGCAACACCATTTCTGTACTCCAGCCTCTTGTGCAAAGCCTACACTGAGAATATAATGTAGACGTGATGTCTATAAAATTAGTTTATTAGTTTGTCAATGAGGGGAAGAGGGAAGAGAATTTTCATAGAAATCAACACTTATCCACAAAATGCTGGTCTAGTCCATCCACAACAATTATGATATGTCTCATCAGGCAGCCTTTTAAGAAACGTTTTAAAAAATATTTTAACAATCTCTCCTCAACAGCACAGCCATGAAGTAAGGACCAGATTTCTTCTAACCACATCTCTGCATGCAAGAAGCGTGCTGCCACTGCTACACCTGCTATGCTGGCAGCAAGTCTACCTATGCACGTCTTCATCTGCAGACACAGAACCTTTCATCGAAGATTACGATCCAGTAAATCAATTTGGTTGAAGCCAAGTAATTTAGAGCTTAATTACATTTGTAAGCTTTTTAGATTTTATTTTTGGAAAAGGCTTAGTAGGAGACGATTAGTAGTCCCTGTCAATTTGCTCCATAAAAGGTTTAATGAATAATCATACATAACATGCTAGTTTTGAAGTGATTAAATAAAACCATTAAAATGGCCAGATAGAAAGATACCTAAGCTTTGCAAGAAGTTTATACCATTTGCTTTTGCTTGGTCGACCACTGGTTAAGGTTGGTTTAAGTTTTCCATAGAATGATTCTTCCTATATAAGTGTTGAGGCTATTTGGGGTTTTTCAGCATTTTCAGGAGGTCTAAGAAAGCATTCTTAGTTGTGAAATCATAAAATATGAGAGATATTCTTCATTAATATTTTCCACAAGAACAGGACTATTTTCTGGACTTATGAGACTGTCTCTTGGGAAAGGGGACAAGAAAAGAAGTTGCAAGGACTCCAGTTTTAAAGATAAAAGAAAGAGGGAAGTGGAAAACAATAATGACATAAAAAGGGAAGCAAATCTGTCTAGTTAGAAGTGTTTTCAGATTAATGTCAGCCTTTCATTCAATGTACCATTTTCAAATGCTGCTCAATTCTCACGTCAAGTGGGATGTAGTGAAGTGAAATCCTTAATCTCTGTACCCCAGAAGACCAAGCCAGATATTTACTTGAAGTCTGGTAAATCTAAGAATCCATATTTACTGTGGAATCCCCTTTTCTGTATGAGACCTCAGCAGTCCCATTAGATGATTGATGACTGCATGTGAAGACACACTCTAAGATAGCTGTTAATTGATACCATTGGTAAGACCACACTTTGTTATGCTGAGATTCTGAGTAGCATTTCTCACACAGAGATGACCAAAACTACAGAAAAACACAGGGAGAATAAGCAAAGAAGGGGCACACCACATTTAACTGCAACACTTTGACTTCCCCTTTGCAAAGTTAGTTACAATTTCAGGATCACAGAGACAAAAGCAGAGCATAAAAGTTTGACTTGTTAATATCCTATAAAAAACCAGGAATCCTGAATAAACAAACCAATTCTTACAGAAGGGTACTACCAGAACTGCTACCCAGCTCTAGTCTTCCCTCTGCTAGAGTCTCACTGTGGCCATGGTGTACAAATCCCAGACAATAAAGAACATTTAACCTCACTGTGCTCATGATCAACACGAACAGTAAAGCTTCCATCACACAGCCTTGGGCAGACTGAAGCAGGGTTTTCTGTGTGTGCTCCAAAAGAGTTTTTTCAGTGTACAGACAGCAGAAGTAAAAGGAGCAACTTTAATATTACTTTTATTTTTAAAAGGTTGCATTTCCCTTTCTGCTGTCATTTACTTAATATATGATTGTATTCAAACTAGGGGAAGTCTACAATTAACGTTGAGCTTAAGAAATTAATTTGTTTTATACAGGTAACACACCATAACACATCTTGAAGATATCCTTTTTCTCCAGACTGCAGAAAAAAAAAAAAAATACCCAAAAAAACCAAGAGCCAAAGCACTGCTTCCTCCAACACTATACAAGCCTCAAAAATCTCTACAAGCAGAATTGACAATAAAATCCTTTCCACAAAAACTGCAGACACAAAAAGCTTCTCTGTTTACCACCTTGTGGCTTGAACTGGTAAGTATTCCTTCTTACACACACATCATTCCTTCATTTTTCAGTTAACCAGACTTCTAAGCAGCAAGCACCGAAACTTCACTCAAAGTTCCTCCCCAGAGGAAAATCGAAGACCGTAAGAACAGGGAGACTGACACGGAGCCCAGGCTGCCCCAATCGATGGGGTGAATCAAGAATGCCAGAACTGTCTGTCTAGCTCCCAAACAGCTCTGAACATCCTTCACAGAGACAGCAACCGGTTGTCCAAGCTGCATTTCTCTTCTACCTACAGCTCTTGGCAGCCAGCAGCCCCCTGGAAGGACGCTACGGTCAAAGGAACAAGAAACATGCGTTAAAGGGAGAAGTACTTACATCCCGGAATTTGTTCCAGTACTTGTCTTTATCGTACTGCGAAACTGTGCTCAGCCATTTGTCGTTGTCCAGGAAATTGCCATGATTGCTGTTACTAGTGATGATCTCAGGATGCCGGCTCTCCACTTGCAGGAAGCACCAGGCAGCGATCACCAGCATCCCCGACATCTGCAACGAGAGAGGAGCGGAGAGAGGAGCGGAGAGAGGAGCGGAGAGAGGAGCGGAGACAGGGGCAGCGAGGGGCAGCAGCGGCTCCGCGGGCACGGAACTTTTGAGGGGACCCAAGCTGGGGCCACTCGCCCCTCGCCAACTTCTGGCTGCGGAGCTGCCGAGACCTGCCCGCCCAGCCCGGAGGGGCGGCGAACAGCATCAATAACAACAATAATAATAACAACAATAAAAACAAAACGGGCCGCTGGGGCCGGGCAGGGAGCAGCCAGGGGACGACAGCAAGGCGGTAGGAACCGCAGCCAAGCGCCCCGCGGGCGCAGCCAGCGCTGGCTCCGCGAAGTTTGGCGGCCAGGGCGGAGAGGAAGCTCCTACCTCCGGGCAGTGCCGCGGGCCGGAGCTCCCAGCACCGCGCTGCTTGCGCTCCTGCTGCTGCCCGTGCCGCGCTGCGCTCTGGCTGAGCCCCGCGCGGCTCCGCTGAGCCGTGCGCGGTGCTGCTGCGCTGTGTGTGCGCTGTGGCAGTGCCGGGGAGCTCTGTGTGTAGCTGTGGCGGTGCCGCTGGCTGTCTCTGCGTCTGTCCGTCCGTCTGGCTGCCGGAGCCCGCGCGGAGCCGCTGCCCGTGGCGGGTCCCCAGCCCGCCGTGTCCGTGAGGCGAGCGCGCGCGGGGCGGGCGCGGCCGCCGTCTGGCGCCCCCTGGCGGGCGCGGGGCGCGCTGCGGCGCGGGGGCGGAGCGCGGGCAGCGCCGCCGCAGGCCCGGGAGGCGGTGGCGGCGTCGAACAGAAATAGGAGAGAAAGCGTTTAAATGCCGCAAAGGATTCTTTTCGGTGGTGTCCAGAGATGGGGCAAGGAGTAATGGCCGTAAATTAAACGCAGGTTTCACCTGAACGTGAGAAAGAACTTCGCGTGGAGTGTCCCTGTAATGGAGACCTTCAAAACTCACCTGGAGACGTTTCTGTGTTCCCTGTTCCAAGTGAGCCTGCTCTGGCATTGGAGCTGGACTGGGTGATCTCCAGAGGTCACTTCCAACCTGAACAATTCGGTGGAACCTGGGGAGGGTTTCTTTGAGAATAGCTGGAGAGGAGGGCTGTGAGGACTCGTGGGAATAGGGTCTGTAAGGAATGGTGGGAGAAGCCCTGTAAGAATTCCTGGAGAGAGTGCCTGTGATCATATCTGGGCACGATCTCTTGGGAGAAATCGTCAGTGAAGTCTTCACTACCCCTGCAGTCTGAAGAGACATAGAAGTGTCCTTAAAAAACATAAAACCCCCATCAAACAACCACTTTCATAAGCCCTGGGAATGGTATGACTGTCTTGAGTCGGTGGTTTTGCAATTTACAGAAGCAGTGACATTTCCAAAGCCCAGAGGTCATCCCGGGTATCTTCAGGGAAGGAGCTCCCAGCACATCCCACACTGCGGAGAGGTTCTGCTCCTGCACTGGAGATAATGTCAGACACTGCCCAGGTCAGCAGAAGGGTGTAGAGAGAACCAGCTCCTGTTGATAAAAGCGGGGAGGGAACATACAAGGGGACCTACATCGGTCTGGGAACTGGGGTGAAAGGAGGAGACCTCCTCCAGGGATAAAAAAGAAGGTTCTTGGTTGTCAGTAGAGGACACGGGAAGGAGGGGCTGGCTGGTTTCCTACATCAGGGAACTCATCTGCTGATATATCATATGATGCCTGAAAATGAGGACATATACTTTTGGTGGTCATTTTAAATACAGCTGTGACTGCTGTTCCATATGATATTTTTCAAATATGGTTCATTAAACTGTCATATAAATAATGCCTTTTCTCTCCAAAGAAACCTGTCAATAAGGTTAATTCCACATTTCCTGACAGACACATTAGGCATTTTTAGTAATAAATGAAAAGGGTCGTGTTTTTTTTTTTTTACTGCGGCATCTGAGCACTGAACGCAGGATACAAATCTGTTTCTAAATCTAATTTCAAATACAGTTCCCAAATATGATGTTACCTCAATAAAATCCTCTGGCATTTAAAAAAACTCTGAAGTTTTATTAATTTTAACAGCAGAGAACAAACATACGCATGTAAGTGCCCCTCATTGAATCCTCCCCTTTGTGCACAATTTAATGAAAACTACATGCCTGCAGGAGGGCAAAATATAACCCAATAAAAGCAACAAATAGAAGAAATCCAAACCAAAGCCATGCAGATTTGGATGTAAATCCTTACCTAAAAGCCTTACTCTCCCCTCCCTTCTACAATGGACTGTACTGTTTTGCTGAAGCTGGCCCAGGGCACATATTCCTCTCAAATATCTTTCTTTTGTGCACAGGCTGTCCTATAAACTGTTCATTTCAGTGGGAGATAAGGTTTATATACCTTCCACCTGGCAGGGTCAACACAAGCTTCCTCCCTTCTTACTTAGATTAACAGGGTACTGCTCAGTTTATTGTGTATGGACCTTTTCTGTGAGGCTTTTAACAAAAGAGAATTTGTCTCTTCTGCACAGACATTAAAGATCTTTCACCATATTAAATCTGATGGTTAAGAGATTTCACTTACAGAAATCCATGACCATTCAGCTTTGCATAGTTCCATTTCAGTCATGTTTCACCCCAGATACCACTGTGTTTCTACACCACAAGGCACAAACCCCATTACCTGCTAAATATTTGAGGATTTTTTATGCACCATGCAGTGCAGTTGTGCATAGATGCACTAATTGTCTTTCTTGATCCCACTGGAGATCCAACCAATGCAGTTCTCCCTTGTGCAATTCTTCAACTCACGAATTCCTAGACTTGGCTGGTAAAAACCAGCAGAACATTCTTTCCTCCCAAACTTGCAGGAGTTTTACCCATTATATATTTATAGGAGCAGTTAGTTCACCCCTGTAAAACACACTTGTTAGCACAGTGAACCAGATTCAGTCCTTTGGTGACCTCAGTACTGTTGATTTTGCTGAGTATGAAATAGGCTGCTCTGCTTGCCAGTCAGACCTGAATGATAAATTGCAGAAACATTGTATATAAAGGGAGTAATTACTTTCTTACATGTAGAATTTGTATCAGAAATGTGTCTTCATTTATTTAATTACTTCATAATCCCATATTCAACACATGGCTAATCTTTCTTGATCCTGTAAAACACAGCCTTCCCGTTTAATCCCGATAGCAATCTCCATCACTCCACAGCTGCAGCATTTCACCTCCACACTGTTTATCATCCATGACTAGAATTGAAACACCCTTGTTGGCTGGATTTTATATTGGGACAGTGCTATAATTGCCTCTAATTCTTATCCAAAAATACAGTATTGCAGATCTCCCTGTTGTGGATGCCTCAAGTATTTGGTATTTTGGATGTAAACAGCTCCTTTGTTCCAAGTTAGAAGAAATACTGAAGAGGTAAAAACCTTTCTTTTGTTTTTTGTTTTGTTTTTTTTTCTCTTTTTTTATTACAGCAGTAAAAAGTGACACAGTATTGATTTTGGATATTATTTGATAATTAAATTGTATAAATCTTTTGATCAGAAGTTGTGTTAACAACCATACCCTGCCAGCTTCTCCGTGCTGTGTCCTGGTCTGTTCTGGAAGCAGAGCCCTCTGGTGCAAAAAGCATTTCACACACACAAGAATCAAGGAATAGATCTTGACTAAGACTAAATTCCCCATGCAGAGGAATGTCTTTGTTGTCATAATAGGGCACTTTGGAACTCTCAGTTAACTGACAGGCTTACCAGCAGCAGAAACACAAACCAAGGGTGACTGGAAAACCGAGTCATGCACTCCTGCTTTCCCTGAAGCTCCCTTCACCTGGTCTCACTCCAAAGCCCATAGCCAGCAGCTGTGTACTCAGCAAGGTAAAGTCCACAGCAATAGCAGAGAAGCCTGGATTTTACTTCCCCCATTTATATTTGGCAGCAAGAGTCACACTTTCACCACCTTGATTGCTTCCATAGTTCTTGAGGCAGAGGCTGCAGCCTTGGTAGTGGCAACTAAAAGCTTCTGTGGACTTTTATTCATGGCTTTCTCCCTTCTCTTGTGAGCCACAATTCCACTCAGTTGTTTTTTTTTTTTAACATTCACAAAGGAAAGAAAATCTTTACAGTGACAAATGTTTAAAGTGTATTTCTTTACTGCACCAGAGTCCTTCATGACTGGATTAGGAAAATTCAGCTCTTGGAATTTAAATGGACTTTAAAATATATCACTACAAAGGTGCATGCAGTGGGACAGACCTTTATTTAACAACCCTTTGTGTCTTCCATATATTGCCATATCCTTTTAATAGACAGGAGTTTTATTTCCTCCTGTGAGTCTCAGAACTGCAGATTCAGCTTTGTTAGCTCTGCTGGGCAATTGTGCAGGAAAAAAAACCCCTGGTTTAACCTGTGCAATAAGTGATCGGTGGCTTATACAAAGTTCCTGAGACATTTGTTCATTTTACAACAGGCCATAATTCTTCTTTAAAAATACTACAAATACAGGTTCTGATTTGACCTCTTTATTTGCCTCTGCTCCTGGCCTCTGCTCCATGTAACAGCCATATTTTATTGCAACAGTACGTGGAATTTTGCAAGAATTTGCTAAATGCTTTCCACCAGAGGCGCTGCGAGTGTGCCCCATGGCAAGAGAGTTATGCATTTCTAGCAGACTGTCCCCAGTTACTTTGGTGACATTGCAGTTGGTGCAGTTGGTGCAATCCCCCATGTTTTCATCCTTCTGAAGCACTTAACCCCAATATCAGTGATTTCACTGAAAGAAAAAACATCCAGTGATCTGGAAAGATCATCATGTTCTGCGATCTATTTGTTAGTGTGTGTTAGTTGTAATAACCTATATTAAAGTGAGTTGAAATACTGGCAAGTCCTGGACAAAGTAAAAGATGAACACAGTTTATGGTAGACAGTATTAGAAACAAAATAATTCAAGGAAAAGAACAGTTAAAAAAATTAATAAGTAAAATTGTTTATCAGATAAAAAAGTGGAAGGTGGTTTTCTAGGTACAGTAATTTCATGACCATAAGGCGCACTGGACTATAAGGCGCACTTTTTTTTTGCAGCGAGGAGCCACGCGGCACGCAACAAAGTAACGAATTAGTGGCAGGTGTTCAATTTGCAAACATTTTTCAAAGATCGGTGTAGCCTTTAAACGCAGCCCCAGGCGCCCTCCCCGTGCAGTGGGCCCCGGCACTCCCGCCCGCCCCCGGCGCCGGCTGGCACGGCTCATGGCTCCTGGTTGCCACTGCGTGGCCGAGCTGCCTCCCGGCTTCGCCCCGGCCAGCAGCGGCGGCGGCACTTCTCCCCGCTTCCCCCCACTTCTCCCCGGCTGGCGGTCGCACCACATCCTGGCGTCTCCCTGCCTGGTGGTCGCGGCTCCCGTGGTTCCCGACTCGGCTCGCAGCTCGCACTTCCGGGTTTGCAAATTTCACAACTTTGTACATTATATAAGGCACACCGGACTATAAGGCGCACTTCCGGGCTCAGACCAAAATTTTAGTCAAAAGGGTGCACCTTATAGTTGTGAAATTGCTGTAAGTCTTTCTCAAGTTGCGAAGCTGTCTTGCCCACATCTGGCTAGAAGTGAGAAGAGAAAAATACATTTAAAATTGAAAGGACTTATGTTCACATAAAATGTATAATCAAATACAAGGTCACACTTAAACTGAAAAATGAGATTGAGGCAGGTATTCACAATGTTTGTGTCTTCTGAGGCTAAGCCTCAATTTCCTCTGTCATAAGGAAAAAGAAACAAGTCTTTCTGAATGATGTCTTAGAGCTGAAGTCTGTCCTAGCCACTGTGAATTGTTTCGTGAAGGATGTTATCAGCTCCAGAAAGAGCCTACAAAACCAGAGGCACATTAGATGTTAGGTAGGCCTTGTGATTACTCTCCTCAGGACCCACAGAATAACACAAAAAAAAAAAAACTTCACTGACATGAATCAGTTTTTTTGGGTCACATCAGAACATTCATCAATTTAAAGACTAGGTATTTAATAGAAAGATAATCCCTGCATATTTGACAAATGGTTTCAATTTTTTATCTTTCTAGTGGGTATGGTGATCATGACAAAAGTAATTTTATAGCATTTCACAAAGTATCTTGTAAAATGGCAACCGTATTTTATAGTGGCTTTTATTACTACTGGAACTTTTACTAGGAATTACATCACAAAAATCGGTTAACATAAATATTGCAGTGAAGAGCTTTCCCCATTTCATGCCAGAGTTAACTCTGCCAATGCAGCCTTCATTTTCAGATGGAAAAGGTCATTAGAATTAAATTTGTCCTCAGACTTTTTACTTAGCTGCGATGAAACACTGGTATGAAGTTTTGTATCTCTCTTCAACCTGGAAAATGTCATGCCATGATATGCCACTGTCAAGCTGTCTTACAGGGTTGCCTTAAGCCTTTCTATAATATATGAACAGAAACAGAGATTTGGAGATTAACATGTGGAATATAAAGTGGGTTTGTTCAATATTTACTACAGTAAGATCTGTTTTGAACATCTGCCACCCACCACAGCAGAAAACAACAATAAATAACACTACTTACATTAGCAGTCAGCTTTCAGAAATTAAATTTGCATGAAAGATGGAGCATCATTAATGGTAGAACTACATGTTAGATTTGCATTAATGTTAATGCTAAAGTAGACTTAAGTGTAGTTGTATTTTCTTTTCTCCTCCTTAAACTTTCTCATATTTCCCCATTTTTGCTGGAATTTTTCTTTGATCTTTAACACAACCGTATATATCCTTCACATTTTGAGCTCTTTATGGTTCTTTACAATAATTTTTTCCATTCTTCCCTTTCTCCTTTTTTTAGCTTCACTCTTCCCTTCCCCCTTTTCCCTTGCTCATATAACCACGTACTAAAATCCTTACAAAAGCAGCAGCTTTCCAGCAGCTCATGGAGCCAGTGCTGCCTGATGGACAAGGAGTCCCAGAACATCTTGCAGCTCGGAGGCCAGGCTTGGCATCAGCCCAGCTGCATATGGTTATCGTCAGATTTGAGTCTGCTGAGTAATGTGGAAACAACTGGAACTCAGGATTTATTGTACCAAATATTCTGGCTCTTGCTAAACCTTCTTTTCATTAAAGAAAATAGAAGTATTGATGTCTATAGATGAGGACAATAAAGATGCACCACAGCTGAACCATAATGGTTTGCACACTCATAAACCCTCCTCAGTTTTTTTAGCTTCAGTGCTTTCCTATGGGGGATAATGTGAAGATGTGCTGGAATGAAATACTCTCGGATAACACAGGCAAACAATTTTCTTTCTGCCTGTTGCTACATTTTAGGTGTGAAGCTTAAACTCTCTAGGGAAGCTGAGAATTCTCTTTGCCAATAACTTGGACCCTTATGGAAACCAAATACTGTTTCACACAACCACCAGATCCCTTGAAAGCCCCAGTGTTTGAGGTTAAGAGTTTGGGAAGGGAGGGAAGAGAGGCATTGGGTGTGGCATTAGCTGGAAGAAGTGAAGAGGTGTGGGTAGGATCGACCTCAGTGTCTGCTGGGAGCCAGGGGAGCTCTAAGAAATTTGAGGATTGTGGACTTGATGTCCCAGGTCTGGCATGAGGGTTCTGAAAATCTGATTCTCAGAGGCAGCTTCAAGCCTTGGAGTAGGAAAAGGAAAAGGAGAAAAAGGAAAAAGAGACTGGTCAGTTCTCTTACTCTGGAGACCATTATGTCTGCAGACACCTAACAACAGTTTTCCGGTAGGAAAGTAATATTTTTATGTCAGTCAGAGTAAACACTTCACTTAAGTATTTTGCCAGCTCAAACTAAATTTAGAAAATTTATTACCATTCCCAGAGCACCTGAAAAATAATCTTTTGAGCTTGTTTTTCCTCATCTACAAGTGCAGGGCTCTTGGTTGCATACACACACTCCAGAATATTGGACAGAATAAAGTGTACTGCTTAAATATATATGTTTTTCTGAATCCAGTTCATAAAACCAGCCTGTCTGACCTCAGATGAAGTAAAAACTGCAAATTCGTAATATACAACTGAGATTCCCCTGAAGAAAAAAATTAATACTATTAGCACAAGTCAGCTCTGCATGTTCCTGGCCCATATACTTTTAAAAATGAGATTATTAAATTGTTGAAGAGGCAAAGATAGTGACTCCCCAAGGCTTCATAGAAAAATGCATGAAGATATACACAAAGGTGACTTTAGACATTAAAAACTCTAAGAAAAGGTCTGAAGTCTTGCCTCAAATGAAGCATGTGCTATTAAATATTGTCACCTAGGCCAGCAAGAGAGACCACACTGAGTGAAAGAGCACATTAGGAGACAATTACCAGCACACTGACGCCACATAAAAAGAATTGCCTGTCCTCTGCTGTCCTTTCCAACAGGAGAATTTAGCAACAATGTCTAGAAATTGTTATATTATTTTGTCCTCCTCAGTATCATTAAATCATTACAAGAAACTACAATTAAATAGGTAATCCTATGTCTCATTTTATTTTTCTGCATATGTAAATATCAACAAGCTCAATAAGCTGCTTGGTATATGTGGCTTCAGATTAAGCCATTATTTTGAAATGTGGCTTCAGATTCCTGCCCAGTGTTTCTCATCATTCATAGTCTAAAGGGTTGCTGGGAGAAAGTGCCAAAAGAACAAAGAGCCTGCCCAGACAGACTGGACTTTTTTTCCAGACTTCATATTAAAAAAAAAAAAATCTAATTAGCTTAATCACTTGCTGATGTTTTATTCAATAGAAGAAGGAAAACCTGTTGGATGTTCAAAATCTAAAGCTGCACTCATTAGGGGCACAGCTACATAAGAAGGGGAAGAAGGTGGAAAACCAGCACCATGGTTTAGGTCCCAGATGCATCCCAGAGCTCTCACCCAAGGCTTCCCTGCCTCTGAAACCCAGACAGAAGAACAAAAGGATATCCACACCTTACTTTTGCTGGCTTACTGTGTCAGCTTCCCTCTTCCTTCTTAGGGGTAGATGCAAACTCTTGTGCTCCCTGCAAAGTGCAAGGACTCTACAACCCCTTGTTTATGCCTAATAAATACACAGTGACAAGGAAGCATATGGGGTACAATTCAGCAAAAGCAAAATGTTATTTAAGATCCTATGGGAAAGCACTGAGTAATGAATTGTTCTCAACTGCACAGAAAAAATATAACTCCTTCCCTCTTTAAGTCACAGAATAAAGTTTTACACAGATGAACACAAATAAGAAAAAAACCCTAACCTTCAGACAAGAGCATGGAGTGTTTTGGTTAATTTTACCAAAAACACCTCTTGGGAAAATGATACATAGCTTATATTCTCTGTTCATTTAAATGACTCATACACTTCCTAAATGCCAAGTACAGATTCTTGGAAAAGCCTTTGATCAAAGTTCCTCACATCAGTCCCAGGTGTTGCAGTGTGGATACTGGACACTTTGGCAAAGCCTGAGAGAGCGTAAGCAAAAATGATAAGAGATGCCAGTAAATTAACCCTTTGTCTGGATACTGTTGGGGGTTGTATTTCAGATTTAGTTCCTACTGAATGAAGAGTGAGCTAATTAAAATGAATCAATTCATATTCTCTAGGGCTCAACTTTTAGAGTTTTCAGATAGCTAATAATTCTGTGGAAGTGGAATCATACATATTTATCCCAACCCCTATACCTTCAGTAATCACTTCATCCACTATCTTGCACTGGTGTAGCAGGGGCTTGCAAGAATAGAGACAGGAATGACTAGCTTAATAAATGCAGGATGGATATAAATAAGCACTGTCTAGCACTAATAGGCTGTGCAGAGAACTCCCAAAGGAGGCATTGCTTGAGACTCTTAAGAAGAGGATGATTAAGGCATTGGTGAATATACTCTGGGGAACTATCCTGCAGTGGCAGAGAAATGGGCTAGTAGACAAAACAGGTAGTTTCTAGCAACTTCAAGGCATGGAATTCTATCTCCAGCAACCATTCAGACAACTTCAGAGAGGCATGGTTATTTCCTATGTACACAAAATTCATGTATGGGAATCACAAACTCCTCTGTTCAGCATATAACTGCACAGAGTTGTGTAATCTTAATACAGAATATAAATAAACAGTGACAGAGATGCTTAAGATATACACACAAAAACTGACAGAGTATTGAACTGGATGTGTTGGAATGCAAAATGAGATATGGCTGTTCTGTATTACACTGTGTTCCATTTTTCAGTTTTTCCATATTCTTCAAGGGTTGAACAATTTTTTGCAATTTATTTACTCTTAGCATTAAAGAGTACCACGGTGAATTTGCATCCAATCCTTAATCCAAATGGACTTTCCCAGCAATTAAAATCTGTATTTAAAATGCAGTTTTAATAGTGTGACATTCAAAACGCAACCAAAGGTTTTCTCTGATTTTAAGCAGAAAGAGGAAATAATGTATTATTCAAGCTCTAGAGCTTGCTTAATGCAAGATCAATTTTGTTAAGTGTTGCTTAGCAATGGATTATGAGTGCAGATCCTGAATATTAATGTAGGATGGGTATGGCAGCAATTTCTGTGAAAGTACACTTTAAAAGGAAAAGATTTTCCTGGTAACCACAAACAAATAAATGAATAAATACCTCCAAGGCTCCATACACAAAAGGAGGTCACATCTTCTTCACCTCTTGCATAATTTATTGACCACTAAGCCAAATAGCAGAAACTTTTGGATGAACTTTTTTGTTTTCCAGATACGTACCCAAAAGGTTGAGAGTCTGCTCCCAAACTCTGAGGCAGAACCAAACTTTACAATGGCACAGGATTAAGTCAAAGCAATGGGATCAAAGCCTGGGTCATAATTTTCTTGTGATATTTTAAGTCTGAAATCCAATACATTGAGTTGTTTAATTATATATATATGTAAGACTTCTCATGGTAATATGGTTCTCCCTTATAATCAGAGCTAAGATCTTTGGCATTTAGCTACTTCTGATTTTGGTATCAAAGAAAGTGCCCATCACCTCACACGGAAAAATCCTATTTTATCCTGTATTTTACTTTTATATGGTCTGTAGAAGAGAGAACATGTGGGCCATGCTGTGCTGGGAGAATGGTGAGCTCCTGGGGAAACAGGAGCCACAGAGCCATGCAGGAGCTGCAGCTGAGATGGAAGTTCGATGGTGGGTTTGCTTTGATTGAGGTTCCTCACACACACTGTGCCTACTTCACCAGATCAGCAGCCTGCTCTGACAACACTTTCTAACAATGTGCTTTTCCCTAAATTTAGACCCCTCCATGTCCAAGGTTGCCATAGAGGTGATCATGAGGATTGCAACATCTAAGCACATCTTTGGCAAACCCTAAAGATGGCAGAATGTCATTTTGACCTTTTACATGGCACATATTCTCCACTGTTTGTATAGCATTCATTACTTGCATTTTTAAATATTTTTCTTATTAAAACAAAACAATGTACAGCTTTTTGTCTTATTTCATCATTAAATACTCCTACGTATATATTTCTACATTGCTCTTTTTAGCTAAAATTTTTCTGTTATTTCACAGGCTTCATCATACAGGGTGAAGTCTGAAGCACACTGAGATCATTGTTCCAGAAGATTTCCTAGCATCTGTCCATATGAGTCTTTTGGGACTTTGATGTTAATTTAAAAGTCTACCTTTGCTAAAGATGGAAATTTATAACAAAGTACTTATTTCACTCTCATTGATTTTTGTCTAATTTATGAGAAAAAGTCCTGCCTAATAAAAAAATAACTTTTTGAGTATATTTGTTCTTAATTCTCCACTTTCCATGCAACTTGGGAAATCCTACTTGTGTGTTTTGCTCCCCTCAGACTCAGCTTTATTTGCAAGATCTAATTTTCTTTAAATGCAGATTTAAATGAAGTGCTGATTTAGATTTATGCATTTCTTTGGGGAACTGAGGAGAACAATATATGTGTATGCAGATGTGTGACTGTTGATCCTCAGACCACTTTCAACTCCTAATTAGATTGTAAACTTCTCAGGTCAAGGGCAGCCTCACAGTCTGCTTCCAGTAGCTGACTGCTATCTTCAGCCTTAATATTAAAAATAATTACTAGTGTTTATATTATAACATCAACCAGGAGTTTCAGAATTCATAGATAAAATATGAGACAGTCCTTGCCAGAGCCCTAAAAACAGAAGTTATTTCAGCAAAGCACTTAAAGATAGATGTGACCTTGTGGGTAAACTTAAAGGCAAATTCAGGGATTTTTTTCTTGCTTCTTTTTTTTCTTTCCCTGTTTTTTTTTCTTTTTTTTTCTTTTTTTTCTTTTCTTCTTTCCCTCCCACTGTGGTGGGGTATTTAAGAGAAGCAGAGCATCAAAAGAAGCTCAGGAGTCAAAACCATCTTCCATCTTTGCAGCAACTTTGTTCCTTAGCAGGAGGGAGAATTACTTGCCCTTTTATTTAGAAAATGTTATGCTGAGGTTGAATATCAAAGAAGCATGATACAGTATCAGTCTGAGGCCCAGCCATTAGTGACTTCCTTCTTCCAGATTCTGCTGCAGAGCTAAAATTTTAGGTAATTCCAGCTCAGAAATTCAGTAAAGACCTTCAGAGATATCTTCAGAGAAACCTTACTGCTTGAATTAGATAGCCTGACTGCTTAGGGCTCAGATAAGCAGCAGAAATGCTGATGGCCTGTTTTTTATGCCCTTTTCTTGATTTGTAAACCCTGGATAGCATTTATTTACTCTTCCAATCTCATGAGATAACATATGGGGCTTTTTTATTTGCTTAGTTTTGCTTTCAGAAAACTGCATTAATTCCCTGTTACTTTGGACATTGGTCTTGCATTGCAGTTCTTGCTTAGATGGCATTTTCCTTGTGTTTCATCCCACGGGAAGAAAGTGGGACTCGGTGTCAGTCTGGAATGTGAGGGTAACATTTTGCTGAGAACTCTGCTAGGTCTGTTCTGGGTCCTCTAGTGGCCGAGTTAGGTGTGTTCAGCTCTGTCCAAGGCTTTCAAAGGTAGGCAGTGAATAATTCTTTTATGGAAGGTTCTCACTCAGGAAGCATGGTCTGCAGAACCGCAGTTTTCTGCAACAGGAGCCCAGGTTTCATGGGTTTGAATTGCCACTACCACGTGTAAAGAACAGTTTTCCCCTCAAAGTATCCTGTGACTTTCTTTACACAGCATCACTGCACTCATTCCCAGCATGAGTCTGTACCTTCTTGCAGTGCTCAGCAGGCACCTTCACATCCATCCAGCTGTGCATCACTCCCCACACACACTGGCTTGTTGAATGGCAAAGCTACTCTCTGAAATAAACATCTGCCTAAACACAATTCCTGTCTTCAAAATTCAGCTCTGCTGCACAGTTTAGCATTCACCATCTCCTGTTTTCAGCCCCATCAGTGATTGTTGTGATGCAGCTATGTATGATAAATTTAATAAACCTGGGTCAAAGCAAGTGCTGAATATCATTATGGACAGGACTGTGCATTTTAAAAAATTGCCAGTCAGGTCTAATTCCAGATCTCATATTTACAGGCTGCAGTCTTACTCATGAAAACAGCCTCCCTGAAGTCATTGTTTATACTCTTTCTAGTCAACATTGCTCTTCAAATATGAATATGAAAAGCAGTTTTTAAATTATGTGATTGTTCTAGATAAAATTTTCCTTGAAATTTCCTTAAAATGTCTGAGTAGCTGAGTTAGGGTGGGGAAAAAAATCAATCTCTGAAACTAGGAAATGCTGATATGACCTTTAATTACATATTTCAAATTAGGACCGTGTCAGATTGAATTTGCACATAATCAGACCAGATTGCAGAATTTAACTTATTATTAAGTCTAGAGTCTATAACAATTAGGCCCAGAATATGATCCCAGTATATGGAGTACAAATATTTCATGGCAGACATTAACCAGAGAGAACAGAACACAGCTTTCACTTCATCATAGAGAGGTGCCAATCTAAGTACTCTCTCATCTTACTCTCTCTTTTCATCACTTTTCAGTTACCCCTGTATCCCAGAGTGTACAAACTGCTTTAAGAACATGTTTAAGGAACTAACAGTGCAACTTTTTTTGCTTTCATGGGAGGGAAACAAAGTTCTCTTTTCTTTTATTTATTCTGTCTATGAACTGTGATTGAAGAAGAGAGTTTCATTTTCATTTGTTTCTTTTGTTTTGTTTATTTTAATCAGGACTATAAATTGTTTGTAATTGTCATCTCTAACTGTAAAACAATTTTAGCTGATTAATTTTGCTATCACTTATGCTGCTTTATCAAATGTTTTTCCTCTAGCACAAAAGCATCAAACTTAAATGGATTTTTGGGATTTATTTCCTGTTTTGTCTTTTCAGATGGAGAACCACATCAATTTTTTTGGTAGTTAGTTGTTTTTAACTTTTCTATACTTTTATGCTTTTGCGTGTCAGTTCTTATATATAAACATCAGATTTAGCAACCAAATCAGGTGTACTTTGCACAGCAAATAAGAAAAATTTTGACACTTTTCCGGAGAACACAATTCCTGTCTCAGGCTGGCTGGCTGATGAGAAGGAGTGTCTAATTAACACATAAATCTCATGAAATATACTGGCTTGTCTTCTGTCAGAGCAGGGATTTAGAACCAGCCTTTTATTCAATCATGTCCGGGTCCACAGTGTTTCTTTACCATTAAGGAAGAAATATTAAGCATTTCTTCATCAAGTCCTCATGTCTTCATCACAGCTTGAAGAGAAGGGACCAAGCTAAATCCCAGAGACACTGGTTAAAGGCTTTTACTTTATCTGAGGGGCTCAGATCCACCACTGTGTGAATAAAGATTTGGCAGCTTATGACTGTATCATGAACCAGGGAAGGTTAATTCCGGAAGAAGCTGTCCTGTATCATGAGAACACCTCTTCTATTAAAGGATGAGATTTAGAAGATTCTCGTTAGCCCTTTGCGATGCTGCTGTTGGAGAAAATGGTAGAAGAAACACAGCTGGATACTTCCAAGGAGAAAACAATGTGCCTTCTTCCTTGAAATGCACAAGGCATCTATTGTACTACAATTCCAGGCTGGATCATCTGCCAGAATAAGAAGACATCGTGCATAATTACAATCAATAGTGATGTGTTGATTTACACCTGCTGGAGATCTAGTTCTCTACTTCAAGCCCTCAAACCCCAGAAGGAACTTGGAGGCAATTTAGATAAGAAACACTAACTTCACTAAGAGTTAACATAACTGATTTCTGAGCAAAGGTATGCAGAGCACTCATAAAGAATGGATCACAACGTACTAAGGTGCAAGATGATAGGAAGACCTTATTGCTTATAGGAATGTGTTGTGTTGAAAATGAAGTGCATCCAAAGGGAAGAACAGGATGAAACTTAGTGATGGACAAAATTCAGAGGCGTAAAATTAAAATATCTTCAGTGGTTTTGGTAATTGAACATATCAGAGTTTTGTTTAGGACAATGATAAAAATATGCAGCTATGATGCCATGAAACTAGTGGCAGATAAGTCTCTAAAAATATTCTATGTACACTCAACTTTAATGGGATTTTTTCCACCTTTTATCATCTGAAAGTTTTGTGTGATACAGCATTTTATTTATGTTGTTTTATTCTATCCAGTAAGAGCAGATGATAATCTGTTGAAAAAGCATTTATCTGTTTTTTCTTGGATTCTTTTGCAGGCCAGCCTTATGGGTAAGCTCCAGAGAGGACACAGACAAGTATCACCTAATGCCCATTAATCTCCCTTTGTGAAGCTGCTTCATCATCATTGTTAGACAAAGAAAAATACTTAGAAGGTGAGCAGGGCACATGGTATTGAACAAAAGGAAAGAGTGTAAGCCCGCTCCAGGATCCTTCCAGCAGACATCCATAATGCTGAACTCTATTTGTTAGAAAGCTTGACCAGAAAAACAATATTCTGATTTTTGCTGTATGATGCAAGTGCTGAGGAAAAGGAAGGAGAAGTAGAAATGTGTCTATGTGACTCCCACAGTATCCTACCATTCAGAGCCAGAAAACAGAGAGAGAAGTGTGAAATCTCACCTCAGTTCTGCTGCTCCTCACTGTTACTTCTCCTCAGAATCAAGTCTGGATTAGATTGATAAAGAATAGGAAAGAAAGTCCCAGGAGCACTGTAATTAAACAGTTGAAATGGCAACATCCAAACAGCAGCGACAACTGAATTTTCGTGATTTCCTGATGGCAAGCATGGAGTTAAACATAGAAGCACAATTATAAAGAGAGATGGACAAAAGCCAGAAAGCAAAAATTTTAAAACCATAAATTGAGATTGTGCTAGAAGTGTTGAGATAAAAGCAAGAGGAGCACCTGGCTCTATAAATGCAGTGGTTACTTGAAAGAAAATGCCTGAAAGTGTTTTATTAAAATTGGGCATTTATTATAAAAGCAGGGGTTTATTTAATAAGTATTCCTCCTAAAGACTAAAAGTGTCCTCTGTCCATGCAGTCTGCATTCCAAGGTTATCAGAAGAACTGTTGCTATGGGCTGAACTCAATTTAGCACATGCTTTTTTGTGTGGCGAGTGGATGTGAAAGAGATTCAGCAACACAAATCTGTCTGTGTTCTGAATGAGAAATGAACTTTTGTTAAAGATCTTGCAAACCTCAACTACAGCTGCACAATACTGATACTGCCAGGCAAGAGAGGATGACCTATTTGCGTCTGTCTGAACTTTGTATTCATCTTTTGATCACAAGCAATGAAACCTGAGGCAATACACCAAACAGGAAGATGTTAGTGAGAATTGTGTATTTAATTGTCCTAACATGCTATTTAACTTCAGATTTTAATCTAATATTTTCCTCTTATAAAATCTTTTAATATCCAAAAATACTGTATGCTCGTGAGATTTTTAATCACTATTATGAACAAGGAAAGTTGGAACACTGCGAGCACAAGGTTATAAAGGCCATGCATTGTAATGTAAATTTCATTGTTAGGATCCACAGAAATTTATTTCATTTTTCTAAAGAGGAAAAAAAAAAACCTGAACCCATCATTATGTGGATCCATGACACAACAGAATGGAATAAGACATTTTGCAAAAAGATCTATCATCTCCCCTCCCCAAGTACTTGTGCCCTGGAGTGTTTGTACACAATTTTTTTTTTGTCAGGAGATAAACCTATAAACCTGTTCTATTGGCTTATGTGCAGATTATTCAAGAACTAGAGACTAAAGGGAATGTTTATTGAATTGCTACAATATGGTTACCACAATCTAACAGTATCAAATGATATCCTTGCTCCAGTTCAAACCTCTACCCCACAGACAAGTTCTGAGACCCATCATTTCAATCAAGACAGGGAAGACAGAGCTGGATCTTTTCTCTGGGCCCACTGTATGAGATACCCCATGAGAAACACTCTGGGATTTATGATATGCTCCTCTCTTCATGCAGCCTGTCATTAGCAAAGCAAAGAGCAGCTTTGGTATTATCTAAAAAATTCTGCTAAAAAAAAAAAAACAAACAAAAAAAACCCCGTGAAAGTAAAAATTGAGTTGCTTCAGTATTTTTGCCACTCAGATTTCTAATTCATACTTCCAGTGTTCAGTCCTCTGCTCCCATACAGCAACTCTCAGAACACAGGTTGTGTCTTTCATTTGCCAGAAAGAATGCAGGGAAAGATGGACAGAGTTCACCTAACTGGGCAGCAAAAGACAGTCTGAAGCTGTTAGCTCATCTCACAACTCTGGCTATTATTTACTTAGATCAGTGGGGTCTGGAGATTATTCATTACATTCTCTTGTTCACCTCAGGCACACATTCTTATCAACTCTTGTTATGGTCAAATAAGTGGCTTGAGACAGTTCCCCCCAAAATTCATTGCTTTTAAATCAATGTCTGTATAATCAGAGCTCCTGCTACAGCACTCACTGGAGGATTGCTGCAGCAGCCAAGCTGTTACAGAGCTGGTATTTTGCTTCCTGGTTGTGTGTCAGAATTCCAGAGGTCTCCCAGTGGGCAAGGAGTGACCATGTGGGAAACCATGAGTACAACTGAGCTGCTCAGTTGCAGGCACAGCCCCAGTGCCACTCCTGAGCCTGGTTCTCACTTTGGGGCTGCTGGGTGATATTCTCCAGCCTTTACCTTGACCAAATACTCTGTCCAATTACACAAAACAGTTGGAATGAGCCCTGAAGAGCACAACATAACAGCATACTTGGAGTCAACAAGGATCAATGTCTCAGTGTTTGAGCTAAGACCTGTGTGTGCTGCATACACCATGGCAAGAGCTGGCTCTTTTCCTCTCTAGGCAGAACAGAGCAGAGATCCTTTCCCTTGTGGGCTCTCTAGCTTGCTCTTTTAATAGCTCTGTTTTGTGCCAAGTCCTATAAAACACAGTCCAGACTCACTGCAGTGTGTGAGGAAAAATGTGCACGTAAATCACACAGCAGCTTAGAAGTATTTTTGTTAGAGAATGCCATGTTATTACCAGGCAGTCACACATGCCTGAAGATATTTTCTGTAAGGCAGGTACACCTCAATGTTTAGATCAATAAAAAGACTCTTAAATTTGGTACTTGTGTCTTTTTATGCATGAAATTGTAGAGTTCCTCTCTCAATGTATGGATAACCAAGAGAGCTAACACAATTGCTGGAATTTTAAGCACTGCATTCACTAAAGCTAACTTATGGAAGTCGAAACTGTGCAGCACCAGGGAAAAAAATCATATTGTGAGAATCTCAAATCAAAAGATCCCTGTATTAGGATTCTGCTAGAAAAATTCAGCTGAGAACAGAATGAAGTTTCGTCCTGAGGAAACAAGCAGTGAAAAAGAGTAGGAATATGTAGTAAGATAATTCTGTTTCCAACCCAGGAGTAGTCTGTTACTGGAGCTACAAGGTTTCACTGTGAGTAATGAGGAACAGCCTAGATGCCAATGCACAACTGTCCACATTAAGTAGAAATGCATAGCATGAGATAATGACATGAAGGTGGAGAAGTCAAATTCCCAAGAAGCAGGCAGGAGAATGGACTCAGTCACAAGAAAAGTGCAGCAGCACCGTGAGAGGAGTAGGGAAGGCTGGCTTGGACCCTCCTAACTAATGGAAGAATATATAACAGAAGATATAAATATTGCAAATTCCATGCATGGACATAATTGATTCAAAGCATCATTTGGTTTCTATGTAACACAGTGCACACATAAGGAAGGTGGCTTAAAGGAAAAGCTGGTGTGATTAGTAGGAATGAACATCAGGAAGGAAATGGGCAGTTTTTTGAGCCTTTGACTTGGCTTTCCTGGCTTGCCTGACTCACCTTTCCCATGTACAGCAATTCAGAGCCAGCTGAACACGCCAGCAGTTCCCTCCCAACCACGACTGGTGTCACATTGTAGAATTGTTCTTTTTGTCTCTTTGAGTTCAAGGTCAACCCAGGAAGCTTAAATTACCCATCACTTAAGCAACCCTTTCTCACTTAAGGTTAGTGGGAGCCACCCACAAGTCTGAGTGAGGAGTGGTGCCAGGAGAGATTTGCAGCTGCACAGGCACCCAGCCTCTAAATCAGCCAAATGCTCTGGCCCACCCTGACTCTAAGAGCCACATATTGAAACAATATGGTATGAAATTATACAATATTATATGATAACCTAAGGGTGAAAGGGGATAAAGGTGAGGATAAGTGAGGACAAAAGCCTGAAGGAAAATATAGTGGGAAGGTTTATCCTTTCATCTGTCAGCTTTGTTTCACTCTGTATGTAGCATAGAAATATTCATGTCAATGACAGACAAAGCTGCTGGGAGAATGCACATTCTGTTTCATGGCAGCTTTCAAGATTTGACAGTTTTATTTCACAGTGAGCAGGAAAGGGACCAA
Source organism: Catharus ustulatus (assembly GCF_009819885.2). Lineage (NCBI taxonomy): Eukaryota > Metazoa > Chordata > Aves > Passeriformes > Turdidae > Catharus > Catharus ustulatus. The sequence goes on along the minus strand of NC_046235.1, from coordinate 10,645,643 downwards.
AGCCCTGTGAGCCCTATCATGAAAAAAGCAGTGTCAAAGCATTCAGTTGCTGATCAAAACCTGAACATTTCAGCTCTGGACCATGTAGAAATGCAGTCTTCCTGTAGGGCTTGTCTTTCCTGTAGGAGCCTGAGAATTAAATTCTTGGCCTCTTTATTCACAGTAAAGCTTTTTATTTTTCTATACTCTACAATGATCTGTCAGAACAGGAACCCAAATCTTTTTCTTGGCATCCCATGGTGACCTAACAAGTTCTCCTTTGAGCTGTTTTCCCTTCCCCATAGCACAGGCTTCCCTCCATTGTGTACTCTTCAGGGTTTCTGTCATGTTTGGATGATGTTATTTGTACAAGAGTATCTGAACAGAGCCTGGATTGACACAGGGACATGTTACTCAGCACCTGCATGCATTTACTTATCCATTTTCTCTGTGTCTCTGGCACTTGGTGCAGCAGGCAGAATATTCCTATCCATGGGGTATCGACAGTGCTTTGAAATAGGAATCAAATCCACAGACTCACAGTGGGAATTGACCTTTTACCTGCTGGAAACCTTGAAGTCTCTTTGTGTCCACTTTGAAGCAAAGGAGGGAATTTCAAAGTCTCAGCAGTGCAAGCAACACAGCTGATTCGTCAGAAATGTGCAAATCTTGATTAGGAAAATAAAAACTTTAGTAATAAAGTTAACAGGCTCAGGCTACTTGGCAAGTTATAAATATTCTTGGAGAGTTGTCAGCAGCTTTCAAAGGCACAAGAAGTTTTGCTTTGTTAGGATTGCTATTGCGCACATATTGCAAAGCATCAAAAAGAAAGTGGCCTGGCATGGTTTCTTAGAGCTGAATTATTTACATGAAAGGCTTGTGAAATTAGATCCTTTCTCCATAATCAAAAGACTTTTTACAATGATATGAAACCAAATGCTTTCATGGAGTGTATAAGTCATTCCTGTTCTTTATCTTTATACCCCATTCCTTTAATCTCGTGGCATGATGTGGACCAAAGATGAATCTAGAAGCCTTTTAGCTCTGCAGAAACACTGCCCAGAAAAGGTACATATCTGTGATGATGTGCACATAAGAAGAAGAAAGAGATATACTGGTTCAGAACTCTGCACTCCTTTGACCATTTTCTTTGTTTCACTACTATTTTGTCTCCATTTCTAGACAGTGGTGTAACACAGTACAGAAATATAACTTAAACCTTTGTTAGTTGAAATAAAAACTTGACTTTATTATCTGTAATCCCTTGGTATAATTCCAAAATTATAGCACTGAGTAGATGTACAGCTGAAGGTTGCTGGTTGTCATTAAAAGAGCACCCTTTTGATTTCAGTCCAAATCATATATAAAAAATGTAGTAAAGAGTAAAGAATGTCAACCTAGAACATTTGGTTTTCTATGAATTAACACTGGGAATCAGAAAAAGGTTCCCGTAAAAAACGTACAGTCCTTCATTTATTCTTATTTGTACCAGAGTTTTAGAACTTTGAGTCAACTTGTTTTGCATTTTTTAATATCTTCCTCCTCACACACCTTTGCAAGCTTCTGTCTTGCATTTCAGCAATCCTGGTGCTTAGCTCCCAGGCAATCTGAATGGGGGCAAATTCAACCCATAAACCGGAAAAAGGAATCTGACCATCAAAACACTGAATTTTCTAAAGTGAAATCTCTTCAGAAGAGGGTACTGGATGCCCAGAACATTCGATTTTTCCAGGCACAGGCTGCAGTGGCTTTACATAGACACTGCACATGGATGTAGCAACGTGGTCTTCAAAGAGCAATGCATGATGCAGTCTGTGCTTTGGAAAATCTCCCACTGCTGTGCAATGTCTGAAAGTTTATTGTATAGCTACTCAGAACTAGAGCAAGATTATTCTCTCTTTAAATGTAGTTTAATAATATGTTGAAGTTTTTCTGAATCTTGAAAGCTGTCAGAAAAACTCTTCGTGCTTGGTCAAGCAAAATATTTTAGGTAGACTAGCTAAGATGTATAGTATGATTATTCAGAAGTTGTGCTTTTATTTTAGTCTTTAGTCACAAGATCTGACAATTTACTGCAGAAGATTTACTTGAGAATTAAACAGATACATTTGTGGTGACAAACCATTTATGAAAGCTTTTGCTAAACTGGGACATCCCTGTGCTGGAGTGTTGTGGTTTGGGAATTTTTAAATCATTTTTGGAAGTTTTTTAAGAGCATGAAAGTCTGCTTTGTTCATCTACTGCAGATTCATTGGAGTTGCACATATAGTTTGCGCATTTTTCATCTTATTTAAGACAACTACAAATATTTTTTTTTAAATCTAATGAATCATATAGTGAGTTATGGCTCTGGTGAATTACCCAGAAGTCATGCCTCTGAATATATAAAAGATCAGGATGGAATATTTTCTGTCTTATATATTTCCAAGAGCAATTGCTCATTAGCTGTTTTCAGATCTGGTCTGCAGGTATTTGCATTTTAAGAAAGCGAGCAGTGTTTTCAATGGACCACCATCAGTCTTCATGTCAGCTGCAGCAAGCAACATTTCCCTGCATTGTTTCGTGGCGATAACTAAAGGGAACACTTGGGACTGCATTTATTTAAAATTGTATTATTTCTGAAAGAATAATGACAACTGGCTTGGGTGCAGCCTGCCTAACTTTGTGAAGCTCAGAATGTTATAAATTTCATTCACATTGCTATAATGGAGAGTGTTTGGTAGAACAGAAGGAGGGTGTTATATTCTCTGTAAGCAAAGGTGAAGGCACTAAAAAAATAATTTCCCTGCTCCAAAAGACAGTGATGGGTCTTTGGCCAAAGACAATTAAAAACCTTCCCTCAAGAATAGCTCTTCCAATGCTGGGATATTTCTGCCCACTCTCTGTACTGTGGATGAAATATCCCCTTTCTGAGGAGCTGAACCATGGACTGATTACTAACAAAGGAAAGCAATTTTCCCATCCTAGCACTTTCACAGGTATAAGGTAGTTTCTTAACGTTTTTATTCATTTTCCACTTAATTTTCTTCTGTCAGAAACAGAAGCTCAACACAGTTTGAAATTTCAACATTTAATTCAACCTGTTTTGAAAAGCTGTTATCACCTGTTTAATGGGTTTTACTACAGAAGGTCTCTTAAGCAGGCAAAGAGGGACTATTAACACTGAACATAAAGATTACTTTTCATTCCCCCAGTAGTAAGAGTCACTTTAACCTCCTGTTTTTGACTCCCTGACACCGCATTTCATATGTTGGTTTATCTTCTAGGAATAGAAAATACTTAATGGTTGCTAAGCTGCCCTTCAAGGAGAATAAAAAAATTATTTGGGACTGAGCTAAAATACAAAGACATTTGTATTTAAAGAGTCCAATTTATTCTTAAGGCTCCAATAATGACTAATTATTCCTCAGTTAGAGGCAATTGTTAGCAGTGAGTTTTGTCTTACATCCTCCATACAAATGAAAACTTTCATTACTTATATATGGATAATCAGCTCCTATTGTACTCCAAAATAACACGATTTTGTTGAAATTTTGCTTGCTATTCTCAGAATAACCCACAGTTACTGGAGCAGGAGTATGTGCAGAGTGACTGTTGGGTCACTGGGTGATGAGGGTCTTAAAACCAGGCTCAGTGTCAGTGGGTTTAGGTCAGTACCTAAAGCCTGAGATTTATCAGTGAGTGTTTCATGTGCTGTTAATTTTGTGTTGGATGCAATGAAAGGTCAGGCCCCAAAGCAGCAAATAATTAAGCAACTGAAACACTAATATCTGCTTCAACACATCAGCTCTAGTACCAGTAGGGGAATTATAATTAAGTGTGAAGAGAAAAGGCTCCCACCTTCTTCAGTAACTACCTTGCTGAGACAGAGGAGTTAACAAACAAGGACTTATTCTCACTACATTTCAGTCTCTTTTGACATTTTATAAAACTAATTTTTCCTTGACACAGTGTCATGCCATGTCTCATCTGAACCCCAGCCTGTGTTTTTGTATGTCTGACCTAGGAGGGTCTGATGGGGCCTCTGTGGACTCAGCTGGCATCCTGGGGCAGACAGGAACCTGGAAGCTGGAGCTCACCTATTACCAGCTTGAGGGGGCACCATTTGCACTGATTAGAATTAAGTTTTTACGTTCCTCACTGAAATGGTGCAATGATAGTAACATAAACAGAACGCTATAGATCTAAGTTTTCTGTAAATTTCTTTTCATACCCTTTGTAAATCCAAACTCTGAAAACAGTAATTGTGAATGCTACAACATGGACAGAACATCTAAAGCACTTTAACAGCCACTGTGATGTATTTGGCTGAGTCAAGCACATTCTTGACAGAAACACCAACTCTACCCTCTCTTCCCTATTAAAATAAAAATAAAATAGCTTTAGCAGTAGAGGCACATCCAGAGATTAAACTCAAACTCTTGTGTTTACTTGAGATGTCTCAGTGAATTAATCATCTCACTTTGTTAATTAACCTTGCTAGTACCATTAAATAACAATGTGGTTTCTGTTCATCCATGGAACCAAGGCTGCCTGGTACTTATTTGACTACAAAGACTCCTGCAATGACTCCCCAGAGCTGTTTTATGAGAGGGACTGTGAAAGAGCTTAATCTTTGCAAGGTGATTTATATTGGTCTGTTTACCATTGCTAATTTTGAGGTCAATAAAGCAAAGCAAAGAAACTTGAATCTGGACTCAGAAAACAGATTAGGAAAACAAAGAGCTAAACCTTCTTGTGCTCTTGAAGCATTTGTTCCCTTTCTATAAGCAAAAACTTTGAACTTAGCTTAGTGAGACTCAAGTACTCTTGTGAGCTCTTTTGTTCTCACCAGCATATGAAAATAGTGAATTGTGAAATATTACTCTCCTTTCCCTGTCCAGCTCCTTCTTACAAACCCAGAAGAAAGGCATAATTAATCAACTACCAGCTTTTTTACCCAGAACCCATTGCTTTTATGAATAATTGCTCCCCTAGAAGTGAGTTGTTAGATACCAGTATCTCCTGGGTAGGAATCAAACAAGGAGGGTGGTTTTCCCTTTAAATACACAGCCTCAGACAAAAGAAATGTGCAAGCCCACATGCTTTGAACCAAAGTTTTCCAAAGAGCATCCTTGGGTGCAAGCTCAGGAGGATGCCCAGGTTTACATCTTTAGCAGGTTTGAGACTGGAATGCCAGGGGAAGTCAGGTTTCACCATGAAAATGTCTGCAAGTTTTTATAGTACTTCAGTCCCACAAAAATGGGAAAACAATCCCTGCTGTTTATTGTAAGACTCTTGCTACTCTCAATCCCAGCATTGATCTCAGCATCAATAGCCCTGCTGATAGCTTGCCTTTAAACCAAATATTAGAGCTGCAGCTCAGATCAAATCAGAAACAAGCTCCAGTTTGCTTGGGTTGGACTGTACCAGTCCTTAAAGAGTAGCATCCTGATTAGGTCTGGAATTCAGCATCATCTTCCTCCTCAAGAAAAAACCACGGGATTTGTATCTGCATGTTTTGGTTTGCACCTTTCTGTCTTCTCAAGGTAAGGCTTATTACCAATGGTTTTGCATTTCCCTGTTGAAGATTTAGGTTTTTAGATTTTATTCATTTTCACATGGCTGGAAAGCCTCTAAGTAATTATTTTTGAAATAAGCTTTTCTGCTTCACCTCCTTTAAATGGACTTTTTTAGAAAGAAAAAAAAAAAAAAAGAATATAAAAATAAAGAGAGCAAATAGTGGAGTTCCAATCTGTCTGCTTTGTAAAACAGGCTAGAGGAGGCCATAATACTTAAACCTATATCCCTTCCACCCTGGCAAAATCAGCTAAAAATCACAGCAAAAGAAAGGAGAAAAAAAAAAAAAAAAAAGGAGGAATGATTGGTAGGAAATCCAATATTCTATTTTAAGAATAGTCAACAACACTGAATAGTCAACAAAACAAAAGTCAAATTGAAATATTCTTTCGAGGTTCTATTGAGAAGTTTGCTCAGGATAATCCTCCTCAAAGACTCATCCTACTCTGCAAATACAGGCATGTTTCCTCTCCTCCTGTATCAGTGTGATGCATCTATAGCTGTCACAGCCATGACCACAACAGAACTTCTTTGGACCTGCTCCACGTTAATGCCAAGGAATTCAGGTGTTGGTAGAATCCAGCAGAGAGAAGAGGGCAGGATACTCAATTCTCGAATAATCTTTGCTGAAGTTACAACAACAAGGTCATTTCAATAAGCTAGAAGAGCCATTAATATCTTGGCACCATTATATTTCCCTAGCAAGTCAGGAGGCAAGCTTAAAGTAGGGATTATCTGGAACCAGTTGAACTGAAACAGTGTCATTTTATTACCTCCACAACAGGACTTCCTGCTCGGCACAGATGGCTTTGTCAGTCCCACTCTAACAGAGCTTTTCTTCCAGCTCTGCAGCAACCCATCTGCCAGGGTTATTATTCTTTTGTCACAAAGGAAATAATGTTTCTTTCCCAGGCACAGCCACGGATAACTATTTTTTAAAGCCAGCTCCTCGTTTTTAATTACAATACATTTCCCAACCTAACACCCTAGAAAGGCTGCAAGAGTAATGAAAGATAATGCAGCTTTATACACAGTGACTGTAAATACACATTATTCATTCAGCCCTAAGAAGCAAACAAAAGTCCAAGACATTACCTTGAAAAGCAAACAATGGCTCTTTTTAATAAATAGGTATCTTCTTCAGGAAGGAATATTATGTTTATTAGAAAATCATAGTTCTTGGATAAAAAATAACATCTCCAACAATTCTTTTCATTCCACATTTTACCTGAATTATAGACTCATAAGAAAATATTTGAATAATTTAATGAGAATTTTTTCCCATGATGTACTTAGTTTTCAAAAAGAGCATAAAATAATATAGCAGCAAAGTCAAAATAACATCATACAGCACCATCTGGAACATCAAATTACTGTATTTGAAAGCTTTGACTAAAACTATTTGCTACCTGCTGCAATCTGCAGAAAATACCACAAAAAATGATCCAGTTAGAGGAAGGTCATCACACAGACCTCATTTGAGGGATAAGCCTGCTGCAGTTTAGAAATGCACATTTCTTCTTCTGACTGAAAAAGGTATCCTGTTGGGAAGCTAGAGGAAGATAAAATAGCTGCAGCTATTTGTTTGAACAATCTTGAACTGGGAAGTTGTAGAAAGTATATATTTGCTCTGCCACCATGAAGCCTGAAGTAGAAATCACATCATCTCTTTCCCCACCCTGGCTCTTTGCCCATGCACAGCCTGCCCTGCAGGGATGCCGTGGAGCCAGCTTCAGCCAGGGACACTGTGGAACTGGAGCAGTCTGGAGCAGTGCCCAGGGGCAAAACAAAATTTTAGTCACTCACAAATATTTATCTTGTGTATTTAAGTTTTTGTCCTGATTAGAGACATGGTCATGGACTAAGGTTTGTAGAGCTGGATAGTCCCAAACCCAGTCCTCTCTAGTCCTTTACTATCAGGGCCTTAGTTCCACTTTCTGCCAGCAACAGGAAATGAAGACACTTTCCAATGAGGTTCAGCATCCAAACATCCACATTGATTAACTCCATAAAGCTGGAGTGCACAGAAAACGTCCAATCTGATCGTGCACTGGGAAACAAAAAAAGTCCATATTAAATAAAATACATTTCTTTAAGTTTGGTACACAAGCAGGCAACCACAAGATTTTAAATATCTTTCCAGTTGCTTGAATTTGCCATAACATATTTTAATTTATAGGAATTAAGCCATAAACTTTCTAACTTTGAAAAGCTCAGCTGAGACATGTCCTTCAGGCAGGATGAGAGAATAACCATGACCTAATATTTTCTGCAGAAAGTAATTCTGCCTGGTGTTATCTGCTGCTCAAGTACTGTCCTCCTTGGACAACTGGAAATCTAGCTTCGGTTCCCAGCTGTACATCAAACACCTCAGAGGGCAGCTTGCTCAGTTTGATGAAAAACAGCTCCTGACCTGCACACTCCCTTCCAGTGCATCCCCTCTGTGCAGCAGTGGGCTCACTCACATCTCGTGACTTGCCTTCCTAGAAGCAGCCTTATGAACTAAAATCTCACTGTTTGTGGGAGAAAATACCAAGTTCCACATACTATAGAGTTTTATAAGTAAAGACATTGCAGCCTTGTGCAACACTGTCATATCTACTTTGTGTGAAAACTGTATGTCTTCATCTACTACTTTTGAATATTATATCGTAATTCGAAATTCTATTTTAATGGGAGCTTAATAGGACTATGGTATTTGCAGCAGCATGCTCTCCTTTATGACCTCCTCTGAATTCCCTGGTTTGTTACATCGGTTGAGCTCCTTATTTTTCAATATGTTTGAGGAGGATGGGACTTCCCACTTTAAAGGAAAAGTAAGACTGAGAGCGAGTGAGACCCTAGGAGTCACTATTAAAGTGTTTGCATTTGCAAAGTAGGGATTTTCATGAGTACTTCACAAAGTATTTTCACTCCCAGTTGATTTAGAATCCATTTCTCTCAGGACATTTCTGCAGCTGATGATCTGAGCCCTTTCTTCCCTCAGCCAGCATGCCCTGAGGTTGTTAGAGCTCAGGCTGTTCTCTGAGCAGAGCACTGTGCTCCTGCTGAGAGTCACGATGGATCTGCTCAGGCTCAGCCTCCAGTCTGGCTCTGCAAGACAGCTCAGTTTGGTAGCTTGGAGCAGGTGTATTTGGGTCTGTCTAAAACCTTTTGGGAGATGCTCCCTAAATCCTTGTCACTGAGCCACCCTCTTACTCTGAATTCATGAGTGAAGCTGTTCCTGTGAAAATCCAGAGAGAAATCTCTGTAGACTGCAGCATGTGTAGAATAACTTGACCCTTGGATCCTCTACCTCTAAGTAGTGGCAAGACCTTAATGTGCCAGAGTGGTTTAATATCAGATTTTAGTGATCTATTAAAAAAAGGGAAATATATTTTGCATAATTGAAATCCCCATTTAGATATGGTTCTTCTGTACAGTGTCTCATGATCTGGATGAAGACCTTTCCTGTAACCTAGTCATTGAAACAACGCAGCTGACTGAGGAAAATTACAAATTTATTTCACTCTAATAATTTAGAGCAATACCTTTTCATGTTTTTTTAAATCTGCACAGCTTATGCTGCTAAGGTTTCCCATGGATAAGGTGGTGTGTTCCCTGACATTACAATCCAACCTATTGAACCTGCCTGCTTAGTCCTTTCTTCTTTTGTCGCACTGGGAGAGCTGAGCAGACCAAGAAATCTGTCCCTTCAGAACAGGATGACCCTTCAATTGGCTGGTGGAGCTGAAGGTTCCAAAAGCAGAGACCTGTTCTCCTGGGGGACTCTATTATGTGAAAGAAAGGTTATGCATGGTAAATTCCACCAGCAGAGAAAGAGCCCTTTGCACACACAAAAGGAGCCTGTCTTTGGAAATGCATAGCCCTATTTAAAAATAAATTTAAAAAAAACTCTTAGAGATATTGAGTACTCTGTGTTTTGAGATAAAGGTATTAACTTTCTGGACTATTTTTTTGACAAAGGAAGAGTTCTACTTTTGTCTTTGCAGAGACACTCTATCCCTCAGAGACTCTCAGGAAAAAAAATGAGTGTGACAAGCAGTGTAACTTTTTTTTCTTTTTTTCATTCTGATGAAGTCTTCAGGGATTCACAACAGAGATTCAAATAAAAAGTGCTGAGAGCTTCCTGTGGGATGGCCAAACAGAAAACTGTGAGTGAGGCTGCTCAGCACTTTACAGCTTCCCTGGAGCTTTTCTCTCTTCAGGTCACCACATTGTTTTACTAAAAGCCCATCCTATTAAAGTGAGGGATTGTGCACATCCACAGATCCCTCTGCACCAAGAAGGGAGACTGAGGAACCTCCTTGAATTTGTGAGAATTGCACAAACCCAAATTAATGTCTGCAACTGCTGCTCTGCAGCTTTTGGTTTTCTTACATCCTAAAAAACAATCAGGTCTTTCAGCCTTCAAATTTCCTCAGTTTTCAAAAAAGGGAATAAAATTTAACACCATCCTTAACCACTCTTGGCACAGCTGGAATTCAGATGCCTCATCAAAACCTTTGGTTCCATCTGCCACTGGTGGATGTGAAATTACCTTAACCTTACTGGATTCACTATTTACCTAAATAGCGATTTAGGATGAAAAGATGTATGTTAGCATTTAATTTACCTGGTGCTGCTAAAATCAGGTTTGCTCAGTAATCACATATCTTCCTTCTTTCCTTACACATATGAATGCTTATACACCATGCTTATTTTTCTAACTTACAAAAGAAATCCAGCTCCCATTTCAAATAGAGCAGTAGGGGAAGTTATCAGATTCTGTAGCCATCTATTCAGCACTGATTTTTTTTGTCCAAATCCTTACTGTTATGAAAAATAGAGACCATATCAAAATGATCAGAGGTTGGTCCCTTTTCATGGAATATTTTCATGTCTTTAATCTAGACTGCTGTTGATGCTGGGCATCCACAGCCACCTATGTGCCCATGGAAGGAATGTCACAGAGAGTGATGAGTCAATAAAACTCACTCCTGACCTGCAGCTAAAGACTTCAGAATCCTATAAAGGACACCTGGAAAACAGCACAGAATGAAAGTCCAGCAGACTTCTTAGTGGGAAGACAGCTTTGGGAGTATGAGAAACTGTTATTGGAAATTATCAGTGCGAGCAGCCACTGGTTGCTAAGGTTCCAGTTTGCCCTTAGGCTGATTTCCTAGAATCATAAAATGATCTGTGACAGAAGGGATCCTAAAGATCATTTTGATCCAAGCCTCTGCCCTGGGCAGGGACAACTTTCACCAGATCAGGTTGCTCCAAGCCCTGTCCAAGCTGGCCATGAACACTTCCAGGGATGGGGCACAGCTGCTCTGAGTGACCTGTGCTGGGGCCTCCCCTCCTTCAGAGGGAAAAATTTCTTCCTAGTATCTAATCTAACCCTGCCCTCTGTCAGTCTGAAGCCATTTTACCTTCTGTCACTCCATGCCCTTTCCATGCCCTTGTTTTAATGTCTGTGCTGCTGGACTGGGTGGCCTCAAGGTAAATGAGTCACCTGCAGCCTCCCAAGAAGCTGTGGTGTATGGGATATGTGGGGGACATAGAAGAGGATTCTTCATTTGCAACCAGCTGTTTAGGAATACTCAGGTGTTAATCTAAAGCACAGCTTGGCCTCTGAGAGTAAGACACAGATATCTTTAGAAAAGAAAAAGCAAATTTGCACAGTGTCTCAGAAAAGCACAGTGTAGTTTGCAAATTCTCAGTTCTTAAAACATTTCTTATGCTTCAAAGTACTTTCCTTTAAACATTCCCAACTCCCCTGAGAATCTTAGCTGTCATTATTTTTAAATGCAAATTTCTATCTTCTAAACTACTTGGTTCCCTGAACCCCATACCAGTAACTTCTAATACCTCAGAAAACCGAAAGGCAACCGAATTGAATTTTAATTTTAATGTTTTTTAAAATCCCCAAATATCTTGCTGTTCCAGGGAGCTTGATTCTCAGATTATTTCAGAAACTATTCTTTGTATGGCTTAAACCATAACAAGGACAAGGGGAGAGAGATATTCAGAATAAGAGGGACGGGTGCTGGACTGAAGGAAGCCAAGGAGCATCCTCATGACAGACAGTCTGCATGAAGAAGCTGGGGCAGGGAACGAAAATTACTTTTCTACTATGCAAGAGACTAATGTCAACCCCATTAACAGAGTTCCCAAATCTGGTGCCCTCTCTAATAATCCATGTTGCTTCCTCTAGAGTACTCCCTACAAAAAAATACTCTAATTGCATTGAGGGCCTTACAGGATAAAAATCTTTTCTCTTGAACCCTATTCCTTAGCATTAATCTTCAGTGGAAAAGAAATTATTAGAAGAACTTGTGGATAATTCTGGCATTACAAATTAAAGGGCAGTGGTAGAGAGATAACCCACAAGTTTATTTTCTCCTTACATCAGTTCCCAATTGATGCAGGTACACTGACACTAATAGAGCTACTCCTGGTTTGCTCCAGTGCAGGTGAGCAAGAACTCCCTCCTTGCCTTTCTTAGCCCTGCAATACCATTTTTGGGATCTTGGCTGTAGAGCTCCAGTGGGAAAATAGCCTTTGGTCATTATCAGATCATGACATTAAACCTGGGAAAGCCTACCAATGCCTCCAGCTGACAACTCTTCAGAAGGTGTTTTATTAAAGGCAGCTGAGGAGTCTGCATTGTCAAAAATCTACACTAAAAAGTTTTAAAAACTAATGGAACAAGTAATGTACTTTCAGTTTAAGTATTGCAAGGACTTTCTAGGAGATCCAAACTCTTTTTGAGACAAATGGGTTTGAAATTGTTAACGTTTCAGAGAAGATGTGGCTGCAGGACAGCTTTCAACACAGGGGATCTGTCTCAAGAGATAATATTTTTTGTTGTGAAAAAGCATTTGGGGATGTAGGACTGGGAACCCCAAGGCTTACTTTTACATTTGAAGTCAAAAATCCATTTTCTTACTACCATGCTGAATCAGAATGCTGCATGTCTGATTCTCTGTATGAGAAGGCACACTGAAGTTACTGCTGATGTAAGTCAGAATTGGTCATTATAAGCAGTCAGAAACCAAAATGGTGAGGAAAATAATCTATTCTTTTCTTGTCACACAAAATTATAAGATTATGTATTACAAGAGGTGATGTTTCAATGGTTAGAATTAGTTTCTTTAGAAAAAGTCATTATAAAAATCCTGCAGTGTGGAGGATTTGTGTTGACAGAGTATTCTACAACTTTTGAAGTCCTTTTCAACTTGGACTCCATTATCCTGCATCATTCATGAAGAGCTTTGAAGTGCTCGCTCACAGAAAAGACCACACATAGCTGCAGAGAACCAAGTTATCCAAGCCGACTAAATTTTTGCATCCTTGACTTCTGCTGAAGAAAAAATTAGCTTTCAGGCTAGGAGAGTACAATTTGGTAAGACATTATAAGGCTGTAAAATAACAGCAGCAACCTTTAAATGCTAAATATTTGCAGAACTTCTAGCAAATATACTATTCTGGCTACAGTGATTACCTGCTTACTGAAATGTTTGCATACTTGCCTGTATTTAGTATCACCCTTTGCTCAGTGTAATACAGTGTTAAATAATTTTTCAGTGTAATCTTGTAAAGGACGATTGCTGTTTGAGCTACAGCAGCTAAACCCAAGATTAATTACAGAGACCAAAAAAATGGCAGAGCAGCCCAGGAAATAACTCCATGGGAAGTTTGCCATTACAGTGACTGTCACATTTGTAACTAGGAGGGGTGCAAGGTTGGCTTCAAGGTGAGATCCTCTCATTCCCTAAAAGCAAGCAGGTGAGACGATCCTGCCTGCAGCTGGATGGGGCTTGGTGCAGCATCCAGGAGTCAGCACAATCACAGGAGTGAAATGGCAGACATGGGAGGAGGGTAAGAATATCTGCACACACATCATCTCCTTTCCAGAGCCGTCCAAGCATTAATTTGTATGTTCATTTGTGTTAATTTTCCCCAAATGCAGCTTTAATTTAAAGCTTGTTCTCTTCCACGGGGGTTACACTCAGTAGCTGCACAACCAGACCCTTCAGCACTTTCCAGAGCTGTTCCAAAAAGGAAGAGGAACCCCGTGAAACCTGAAGCAGTGCATTTTCTGTTCTATTAGCTGTATGTGTACTTTGAAGAGTGGATTAAATGACAGAGTCCCACTTCTCAAACCAAATTTACTTGACAGGTATTGACTAAAAAATTTTGCATCTTTTCTCCTTAGATACAGCTCTGATTATGCCTTTTGGGTCTCAGATTGGTGGACAGTAACATTCTGGTGACAAGATGATAAATTTGACATTCTTGGAGTACAGTTTACTCTGGAAATTACTGCACTATAACATATTGTGCCAGATGAAATAAATAGACCATACTTCCCATTTTTTGAATCTTGTACAGTTGTTAACACTTATGCAAAGCGGATATTAAATGTCACTTCTTTTTTGACATCCAAATCACTTCATAAAGTCTCCGAATGTAAAGGCTTCTGCCTCTAATACTGGTGTATTAGGAGTTTTCATGCACATTTATTCAGTTGAAATGTTTTTAACATGCTTCATGTGCAAGATCCTTTCCCTCTTCAGCCTCCCTTTCTCATTACCACTGCTGACATGCATTTTCCTTCCACTTGTCAAATGCAATTTCAGGACACAGGATTCTTTATCTGTTACACCTTGAAGATGGGGAATTAGAGATTAATAATGATATACCAGTTGGACTTTTTTGATTCCTAATTCAGCACAGCTTTTGGCTCATGACCACATGGATGTCCTAAAACATTATGCACTTATAAAATGCTCAGGGGCTAATGTTATGGAATAAATGTTGACTGAATTCTCATCAACTGATGTCATTGCATTTTAGAAGTAATACAGTTTTACCTTCATTTAAAAATACATCTTTATCCAAAACCTGCACACAGAGGGTTTCAGTGTCACTGCCCTTAGAGAAGTTGTCCCTGATTCTGTTTTTTCTATCCATGATTTATAGCAGCCTATGTCAGAGATGTCTTATTCAGGAGACAGATATGCCACAAGAAAAGTGTCAAACAAGTTGTGAAGCAGTGATGAAATACACCCTCTGAAGATGCATAATCTACATCAAAATAAATAACTTAGTAAATAACAGAATAGCCCCAAACTCTGGAGATTTTAAGAAATGGAATATGTGGCTTGGTGGAAAGGCAGCAAACAGACATGCTTATCATCAAGAACAGATATAGGGTACTGGGAACAGCAGTTATGTACTTAATGTTTAATTGTTGCAATTTTGCCGGATATGTCACTCTGAAGTCAAGTGTTTTCCAAAACAGAGATTTAGCTAAAGTACCAGGGCAGCACTTAAACAGCAGAGATGACATGAACTGCTTTCTCTTCTCCCTTTTGTTTCCCTTATACCACAGTGCAGTATTTTTCTTCATGAACGTCTTGTCACCAAGGGAATCTTAGAGAAGCCACACAGCCTGTCCCCTGTGCCTTCAAATGAGCCTGTGCTGTGAGCAGCATGCAGGTGGTTCTCAGAGGCTGGAAATGGTGCTGGTGATGCACTCAGTCCTCTCACATTACCCCTGTTCTGAGAATACTTCAAATTTAAGTTTGTTCTGAGCATTAAATTGGCCTTGAGATAAAGCAGCTGTCTGAGTCTCCTTGGAGGGAGGCCAGCTGGCTATTAAGGAAGGCATTGGATATCCTGAGCAATGTTCCTGATCTTGTCCTTTCATTTGGTGTCCCCTGACACAAAATGATCTCTTTCTGGGAGCTGTCTTGCAGCTCATGAATGTATTAGAGGTGCTGGTTGAACAACTTCTCCTCTTTCCCTCAGCTCAATAGCCCTCACTCTGATTTTTAAAGCAGTTCAAAAAGCCACCCAAGAACATCCACATCAAGCAAAGGCTTTAGCCTAGGATTCTACAGATATCACATTCTCAAAGTAGCCACATGATCTGAACGCTGCCTTCATTTAAAAAAAAAAAAAAAAAAAAAAAAAAAGGAAAAAAAAGAGGGGGAAAGCCTGTAGATAATTAGGAACCAGGTGTACTGGAGCAGCTGTGTGCTCTCACATCAGCTGGAGAAGCAAGGTGACCATTCCCTGATTGTTCCCACAGTACTCAGTGCCAGATGCCAGCACCTTGTCCCACCCACTGCACTCATCACTCTCACACTCTCACCACAACTGGGCCATTTACCCTGGATTTCCTTTAAAAATAAAATCCAGAAGTTCAGATGAAAGACATGAAGTACAACACTTCCTTTTTTGCTGGAGCAAAATATACAAATGCATGAATATTCCTTCACAAATGTTGACCTTTTCTGCTCTTCTTTGGATCCAGAGCAAAATCCCATTTCATATGATTGCCATCGCTAATGAGACAGAATTGCTGTCCCGTTCACAGCTCCCTGCAGCTGACTCAAGAAGTCACTGTGTCTGATGGCAGCATTTTGGAAAAAAGGCAGGTTGAAACACTGTGATACTTCTCTTATCATAATGGAATAATTACCGATTAAAAAACACTCTTTTCACAAGTGCAGTATTTTAGTGTTTATTAAAACCTTGAGCTCAATAGGTTTTCTTAATATGTAATGCCTCGGGGTATCATACACCACCACAAAATAGAAGAATTCCTATAAGCTGTGTGCTTGAGACTCAAATGAATATTTTAACCTTTCAGGAGAAAAAAAACCACCCCAGTTCCCCCCACATCAGTTTCCCTCAAGAATCCACTTAATCATATTTTGAAATTTAATAAGGTTTTAGGAGTGATAACAGTGTGCTAGGTTACAGCAATGGAAGGGGATGGATTATTCTAACCTTTAACAAGAGCAAATGTGAAGGACAATTAATTTGGGAGGTTTTCTGAGTTTGGAAACAACATCTTAAATCCTTGAAGTCTATTGTTTCATCTTCTATTGAGATTGCACAGCCATCTCCTGTTTAACTTCCCCCAGTAAGCAGCCTGCAGTTATGGCACCACCAAACAAGCTGAACCCACACATGGAAATTAGATTAATACATCTCAGATAGGAGGTGAGAGCTAAAACAGAAACAGAGGAAGGTTCCTGTGCTGAGTTCTGTCACAGATCAGAGCAGATTATCACCATGGTTCTTCTGGGTTTAGATACAGCCCATGAACAGAGGAATCCACTCAGCTCCAGTCCCAGCGTGTGAGACTACAAGAGCTATTGTGTAACAGCAGAACAAATAATATGCAAATAACTACTTTAAAACCTAGTTCTGATCTGTGTTTTCATTCTCACCACAGGCACTTCTCAATAGAGGCTTTGATCAAGCAGGCTTTGGTGATAACCTTGATAATTCTTGGTAAATTATTCTGTTGGCAGTAGTGTGGAATTGCCTACATTTGCCTGGTTAAAAGTTTCCATGGCTTCAGTGTATGAGTTACAGAACATCTCTGACCTGAGCTCGGGAGAGAGGCAGGAGGGAAAGGACTGGTGGGCATCTTGTGTGGAGCAGAGGATTGGCTTCAACTGTGCTCCTTCTTTCTGCATTTTAGAATCAGAGGAAGGTGCAGATCTACAGAAAACTCATGCCACTCTTAAACCACGAGTTTTCAGAAACTGAATTGGGGGCGCCATTTTTAACACTATGAGTTATTTTCTGGTGTGTAGTTGACTACGGTTTACAACAGATTTCTCATCTATATTTTTATTTTTTTCTTTTAAATAGTACGGTAATGCAAGAAGCTTTCGATATTTGTCCTACTAAAATCACTAGGAATGTATGGCAGACTTAGAAAGCAACATGAGTGAGCCCTTGATTATGGATACAAAGAACTGTCCCAACCTGTGCCTGCTGAGAGAGCTCCTGGAATAAATGTGTTTGTCTCTCTCTGTTTCAGATATACCTTTTACCGCTGCATCTCATTTGGATCCACCCCATGGTGCCTGGGTTGAAGCCCTGCTAAATCAACTTTGAATTACATTCTTTACAAACCAGAATTGTCAGGTTTTTTAAGAGCAGGAAGAAGATAGAGCAAAATTATATAAAAAGCTCAGAAAAAACTTTTTTGAAAAATTCTAACGCAATGGGGATGTAGCACACAGAGAAACACTGGGGAGGGAGGAATGCAAGGGATGGACTGTGTTAAATCAGCATGGATAAACTTTCTCACTGAAGCTCACACATGACACTGTAATCAGTCTGCACACATTTTGCCAGTAACCAAGGCATCATAGCAACCTGTCTATCAGCTAGACCCATGTAAGCAAGCCCACAGTTGGTTTTTGGGTTTTTTTTTTCTTTTTAAATCTGACTACATTTAAGTGTTTAGGCTCACTGTAGATCACATTCTATTTTTTTTAAAAAATAAATATTTAATTTAAAATGTATTTAACTTTTTGGCGATATTGAAATGCTAAAATCTAAACTACCCCACCTGAGGAGTACAGCTGTAATTCTGTTTTTCAGTCCAGCAAAACTGTAGTTTCTCAGACTAATCCCTACAGAATATCACTCCAGACTAAAATGGCTTCAGGCCTTTCTTGTCCTCTGCAAACAGTAACAGTGACCAAAGAGCCATAGGACAGGAGGATGAAAACATGTCAAATATTTTTCTTGCCAGATACCAGCCATTTCCCTAGATTTTTGCTTGGGTTGACTGGATCCCAAGATCCCATCTGGGAACCATCAGGATTCAGGACTGTGAAATTTGGCTTTTGTAGCTTCAGTGACGGAATGACCTCACTCATTGTCCATTAAGTGCTCTCTCCTTGGATTTAATATAGATTTGCAAAATGATTCTGCATCGATGGGAGATGAGGTATGGTGAGCAGGAGAGCACAAGAGGCAATGCATGAAGTGTGAGGCACTGCTGCTGCTCACTGAGGACAGCTCTGCTGCCTCATTAATTCTTAGCCTGTTGTTAATCTCAGATGCTCACTTGATTCAGTGACCCTGCCAGGTTTCCATTTAACACTGCCCTCTGTAATGTTCCTTTTTCCTGCTGGTTTTCTCTTGCTGGAACTCTGCTGCTCTCTAGCTTTCAAAACTCCTTGTATCCTCCACTTTTCTCTCACGAGTGATTCTTTACACACTTCACTGCTTTCCTGTCTAAATTAAGCTGAAAACATATTATTCATGTCCTAGGCAAAGATATCATGTTTCTTTTGCATGTTTTTAAAATGCAGGAGCAGAAATTACCTCTGAAAGGAAGGTGAGCAAAAGCAATGTGTCTCCCAGGAGCAAAGGTATAGTGGAAGGACAAATATTTACAGGACATGGGAGATATGAAGTTTCTTGTGGACTTGGTGTCTTGCAAAGCTGAAAGTGTATATACAGGCAAAAGTCATGGATCAAATCACACATGAATGTCCTTTACCACTCACAGATTCATACAGCACCATCAGTGAGCAAGAGAGGGACTGATGGACTCTTGTGAGCAGTGAATTGTTTTTAGCATTTCTCCTCCTCTTATGTGTGCAGAAAAAGAACAAAAAGAACATAAGTAGGACATTTAACCTGCATAAGAAGATGCTGCCATGTAGAAGAAGCTCTGATATACGTGGATGGCCCTTGGGCTGTGTGGGGGGGTCATACTGTGACATCCTCAGAGAGCCCAGGGGTGGCAGGGGCTGAACATGGGGGTACCTGCTGTGCTGAGGGTGTTTGTGTCAGTCACACCTCGGGCAGGCAGGGCAAAGGAAACACCAGCAGTGGGACAGTCAGTGCTTTTGGAACAGGTGAGGTTTGTAGGAGAAATCTGGCATAGCAATACATTCTTTATAATCTCCAACAGGTGTTGGGGTTTTTATCTGAAGATAAAGGTACAGCCTCTAGTAAATCACCCTTTTAAGGTAACATTTGCATAAGAAAGGTCTGTGGCTTGGCCAGCTCATTACAGGAACTTTTCAGCAGAGCTGGCTATGATGCCTTACGATTTTAGCTTTTGTATTTTTCATATATTTGTAATCCTGTAATTCTTTTGTGTACAACTAAACTCCATATAGACTGTTAGCTGCTATTCTCCCATTTTGGTCAGACAAAACAATTCCTCTCTAGGCCTGGGAATCAAGAACACCTCACTGTCTTCAGGCCTCACGAAATGCAAACAAAAGTGAGTTGAGGGGGAGTAAACTTGGGGTAAATTACTTCATAACCTGAAGCTGTAATTGGAAGATTAACCCCCAATATGCAAATGGACCCAACATAAAAGTATAAAACCCCATGACCTTGTTGTCCATTTTTGGATGCAGCCCCTGGTGGGGAGGGGGGGGCCACTGCCTGACTGAAATATACCTGAAGGCATATTCAATATTCAATAAATATACCTGCTTTTTATTCTCTTAATTTTGTCTAGCTTCTGGTTTTAAGTAGTCCCAAAAAGGCATCAGCTATGGCACTGACTGCCCTACCAAGACAGATGAACAAGTCTCCCCCCTGCAGACCTAAGGAAATTCTCCCATTCACTTTCACCTGCTCAAAGTTATGGTGATGACCTGGAAATGACTGTGATCTAAAGGCATATGATCAATAAACTGCCTTTGATTTCACAGATCTAAAGACAACTTCAGAGGCCTGAACTTCGGAGAGAGGGGCTGTCCTTTATGCAACCAGATTTGTCAGCAAGGGAGAGCTCTTTGATCTGGATCTTTTGCAAAGGCTTCTCCTGACCTTTCCTCCCACACACAGGCATCTCTTGGGACACATATCCAGCTAAGCCTTTGAATTCAATTCATATTCTTAGAGTTTTCTTGTGTATTCATCCTGTATTTCAATGATTAATTTGAGAGCAAAATTCATCTTTGCTTATGAACTTGCTGTGAAAAGAAGAGTTTAGTTTTGTATTTGTTATCTGGCTGCTGATTCCTTTAGACACAGGGAAGAATTTATTTAGGAATATCAAGTGTGGAAACTGTGCTGTGCAGCCCTCAACTCACCTGTGTTTGGGCAGCTGTGGGCAGGACTCCAAGATACAGGGGGGAGGTCCTGAATTTTGTACACAAAACTTGCTGTGAAAAAACTCATGAAACTGGGACCAAGTGCTTACATGGCCGGGGACTCTCTGCTTTAGTAATTTTAAACAGGCAGAGCATTAGCTGGGCTCCTACTTGCTCAGCAGAGTTTGGGAGCAGAATGGCTCAGAGTTTAGGAGGCAGACTTGTTTATCACTGACTAGAACTAGGCAGGAACACTTTCATTAATTGTTACAGCAATGTGTAAAAACTATTGGGCACAG
Source organism: Catharus ustulatus (assembly GCF_009819885.2). NCBI lineage: Eukaryota > Metazoa > Chordata > Aves > Passeriformes > Turdidae > Catharus > Catharus ustulatus. The sequence continues at coordinate 10,624,933 of NC_046235.1, read as the reverse complement.
GCTTCCAGCACTCCCTTTAGTTACCTGGCCAAATGTCAGGAGGCTGTTCTTGTAGAGGCAGATGTGAGTTGTGGCCACAGCAGCCCCGAGCCAAGCCGCGAGGGGGAGGCGGCCCCGCAGCAGTGCTGAGCCGCGAGAGGAAGCACTGAGCTGAGCCCGCATGGCCCCAAGCTGAGCCAGTAAACTCCGTGACCCTGTGATTCTGTTACTAATTGACAACTTTGTGAAAGTTGCACGTGGATCCTCGCTGCGAACGAAAGTGCGATTTATAATCCAGTGCGGTTTATATATGGACAAAGAATGAAATGTTGCCGACACCTGGAAGTGTGGCTTATAATCAGGTGCGGCTTATAATCGTGAAATTGCTGTAAATAAAAAGAGCTTTTTGCAACTTGAAGCCTTAAGGCAGCCAACAGTGCCCTCTTTGGGGTTCCTGCTGAATTCCTTCAGTAAACCAGGTATCTGCAAACTGCTGGCTCTAACGTGTGTGTTTTGCCTTTACTTTACTCCTCTTTGTATGCTTACACACATGATATGTGCAACACTGAGCAGCAGTGGAAAACAAACCCATTCTAAAATAGTTTTTCTAATTGTTATTTTCAACATTAGATACTGACAGGGGTCAGGCAGACTACTTGGTCTCTAGACCATGGTCTAACATGCTTACATATATGAAGACAAATAAAAATTTTCAACTGAAAATAAATTTCAGAATGAACTCACCAGCTGCCAGTTTAGCTGCTAAAATACTCAGGACTTGGGTCCAGGTGCAATATCATAAACCAGAAATCATCCAGACTTAGCTGAAAGTCTGAAAATTCCCCTTTGCCCCCAGTGCATCCTCACTGACACAAGGCCCCTGTGAGCCACGACTGGCTCCATCTTCATGCCCACTCTACCTCCCCTCAAAGAAGCTCCTACTCCACCATCACCACCTAGAAAAGTATCTCAGGAGCCCTGAAGCCCTACTTTAATATACTTGAACTACAGTTTAAATGACCTAGTCTGGCTCTTTGCCACTTGAGCCTGTGCTATCCCAATTCTTCTTTGCAGTGGGAAGTCTTGAGAGATTTTCCTTAGGTCTTTCTGAGCAACTCTGCAAAATCCCTTTGAGGATCCCCTTCAGGTTATGTTAAGACAACTATAAATTCTCAAATTTGTAATCAGATCTTTGTTCTAAGAGTTTTCAAAGCTTAATTAATCACAACAGCAATAGACAGCCTTTTCAGCAGCTGCCCAGCAGCTGTATTGATTCTACATAGGTACTCAGCACCACTGAAACAACAGTAAAATAATTTATGGCCAGTGACAGAATAGCTGCTATCAACAAATTGTAACCAGAAATAAACAGATAATGCAGAGTTATGAAAGATAAAGTTAGATGGGCACAACTGAAATTTAGGGAGAAACAATCACAAATTCACACACCTAGTTTCAAATGCAAAACCCCTGGAGCAATAGGAGCAGTGCTTTACCCATGACTGCAGACAACTGTGCAGGAAGCAATCAGAGGAAGGGCAGAGGCTAATAAGGAGAGGAAGGAAAAGCAAAGAAACACCTAAACAGGTACAATTGCTTGAGATATAAGAATTAAGGGACTTGGTTGCTTTTCCTTCAGGTTTTAGAGATCAAAATGAAATAGAAACTCAGAATCTTTGCTTTGTGTGAAGACAAATAAGACAAAAAACACAGAACTACTACAGCACCAAGGATTACTGATTATTCTGTAACAATGTAGATGGTGATGGATGGTCTAGAAGACAAGGAAACATTATGAAACATTATGAAACACAGTCTGAGTATTTAATCTGCAAAGAATCAGAATAAAGACTTTTTTATTATTAAGGCTGTGATGCTGAACTCAAGCAGGCTGGATACAGCCCCAGAAAAGCAGTTGGCTGTGGCAGAGGAGTCCCTGCCTGTGTGCTGGGGGGTGCCTGAGGAGGTGTAAGAAGCACCTGCTGCTCTGCACTGCACTGCACTGCTGTGTTTGGTCACATTCTGACTTGCCTTTTTTCCAGCATTCCACACATCTCCTTGAATTCCCTGCTTCAGACCAGAGAGTTAATTGCCTTCTTTTTCTTCTCCAAGACTGCCTGTGTAGAGGCACCATGCCTGAGGATGACTGCTCTGGCTCCTGAGGAGCCTGACAAGCAAATAGCTGAAGGTTCATGTGCTGGCAGAGGCAATGATCTGTGTTGGTAATTTGTTCAGATTCTTATTTCCTGAAGTTTTGTGAAAAAGCACAAATTACTGTTCTCACTGAACAGTTGTTCATTGTCAAATTCTTGCAAAAACTGATGATGTGTTTGCACACTCACTATAAAAACAAGTGGTGCAGTCAGACCAAATTATAGATTATGGAAATCTCTTGCAGCTGACTTTGCTTTAGAAGAATGAATCCAATCTCTCTTCAGCAAGGGAGGAGAGATCACCCCGTCCCAGGCTGAGCTTTCAGCTCCACTGAGGCCCAGCCTTTGTATAGCTTTATGAAAGCATAAGGAAGGAAACTTCAGTGGTAAAGAACTTTCACAACTACATATGCATCTGAATTTTCCAGTATTGTGTAAATCCTTTCCCATGCTATCCCCTGGAAATCTATCCAATTGCAAATGCATCCAAGGTACCCCTGGCACAGACTAGATAGAAGGAAAAAAATGTTTAGCTTAGGCCTACTGACAAAAAAAATTTCTTCCACTGTCACTAATACTTTCACATGATTCTGCACTTCTTTTATTTTCTACTGTTTTTAATACAAAGGTTACACATAAACACTGATTTCTGCCATGTAAACACAGACCCTATCACTAGAAGCTAGGTAATGAAGTATCTTTTAAAGATATAGGGTTTTTTTGTTTTCATTTTTTGTTTTCATGTTTTGTTTTGGACTCTTGTAAAGAACTACAGGACTAAACCATCCATCTAAGTCAGCAGCCTGTATGGTGGCCAATGCATCCAATCTCCTGAGCATCACGGGCAAGCAGCTCGTGGGATGGAGGGCTGGTGACAGACCTGACATACAGCATCATATCTGGTGACTGCAAAAGTTAAATAAATGTGTTGGTGCTTCTGCACTAAGCAGCTTTCACATTGCAAGTAGGAGGGGAAGTTATTTTTAGCCCCAGGTACCATAGTGAGACATTAAAGGCTGATGTTAGAGGGGACAGTGCATGATTAACTGAAAGGCAGACAGGAGTGCTCTTGTAATGACAGCTATCATACTATGTGTCACTTGCAAATGGAAGCATGGCTAAAAATATACAGCAATGGGATAAAAATACACCATGCAAAAATCACAGAGCTAATGGAACATCCAAAAAGTACGGTAAGACACTGGCATCTTTCTACAGCAGCACGGAATTCTCTTCATCAGACCATAAAGTGCCATTTTCCTCAAGAGAGCTCTCAGAGGTGGCTTTAACACTTAACAGGGAAGGCAGGGTGGCATTACAGCTCCAGGACTTTTCTTAGGAGCCAGCTGCTTTTAGCTTGACTGCACCCGACAGGTTTCCCTGTGGCCTGTGGCAATGAGCATGACCAAGACACAGCTTGACAGGACCAAATCCAGACTCCCCAGTCCTGTTTGCACTCAGACACTGATCCTGGCAGCTGCTGAGGCAGGGACACCTTGATACTGAGGGGCTGGGGCATGTCCAGAGAAGGGCAGCAGGGCTGGGGAAGGGTCTGGAGCACGAGTCTGATGAGGAGTGACTGAGAGAGCTGAGGGTGTTTAGCCTGGAGAAAAGAAGGCTCAGGGGGCACTTTCTCACCCTCTAAAACTCCCTGACAGGAGGTTGTAGCCAGGTGGGGGTCGGGTTCTTCTCACAGATAACAAGTGACAGGATGAGAGGAAACAGTCCCAGGTTGTGTCACAGAAGGTTTAGGTTGGATACTGGGGACATGGTGCAGTGGTGGCCTTGGAAGTGCTGGGTAAGGATTGGATTTAATGACCTTAAATGACTTTTCTAACCTAAACAGTTCTGTGATTCTATGATGTGATGGTTTTGGGAGTACAGTAGTGACTGTAGGATCCCAGCCAGGTAGTAGTGTCCATACCCCTACATACCAGTCAGTAAGACAATGGTTTTTAATTTACTGGTGATATTTTTTCCCCAATAAACTTAAAAACTGCTTCTTGGAGAAATTTGGCGGAGCTAAGTTTTGCTAAATTCTTCTCAACTACTAAGGACATATTCCTTGCCAGAATAGTGTTTCTGTCCTGTGAGGTTTAGGAGGGGAAAGGTGCCTCCAGGCTAATGTCTCAGAATTCAGATATGGTAGTGGTGGGCAGAGCAGTAGATGGCACCATCATCCTGCCAGACAAAACAGAGCAGCGGCTGCAATCCCTCCCGATGGTTTTTCAGTATGCAAAGAAAAAGTATTGCAAAAGGAATAGCGATATTAAAAATTGAAATTGCAGTTTGACTGGCAGCAATACCTCTCGATTTACACATGCCTAACCCACAGCTAGTGGCCTGAGATGCAGATTGTGTCAGAGGAATGGACGGTAGAGACTCACAAATCCTCAAATAGAGTAGGTGCTTAGGGGTGTTGCCCAGAGAGCTTTCTGTCTGTGCTTTGGTGTTTTGAGCAGGGCAATAATTTCCTCAGTTCTGAGAGGCCTTCATAGCAAGCAGAGATGTGTATTTGATCATCTTTCAGCACTTGAAGAATGGGTGTGCAGGGAATCTGTCACTGCTTACTTCTGTATCTTACCAGACATAACAAGTGCTGGAAAATGCTGTGCTTCCCTGCTAAGTGACATTTCATTCATCACTCAAACACCCAATTCTGCCATCTCCTGAACTTCTTCCACCCAAAAAATTATTCCTCAGATCTGACCCTTTCCTGCACCAGACATAAATGGAAAAGCACAGGCATGCTGCTGTTGGTCCTTTGTACTTTCTTGTCCTTTCCTTGTGCCCTTCTGCTCTCTCCCTGTGTAACTCACAGTGAGGTGGCTGTCCCCTTGCAGTGCACTCATGGGGCACCTGGGGAGGTTTTCAAGGTGCTCTGCAAGTACCAGAAATTACTCTCTTGCACTGAATCAAGTAATGGAAAGGAGGAAACTTGACAAGTCCTGTGAGAGCCAAGGCTATTAACAGTGTCACTGTGGCAGTGATCTTATTAATGAATGACCTTCCAGAGCAGAGCAGAGCATTCCCTGGAGATGGAAAGCAGCCAGTCCCTGCCCTTTGCTCTTCTGAGAGCTCTCTGAGCAGCAGAGGATGGTGCCCTGGTCAGCAGAAGAACTGCTGTGATCCTCCCCAGGGCTCACGTCCACCTCTGCACAGCCCCTGCTCCAGGGGTTGGTGACAGCCCCAGCCCTGATCCTGGAGCAGGCACATTTCAGAGCAGGATGCTGACATGGTGTCTCTGATGCTTTCCAAATATCCAGTTCACTCTGAGCTTCTCTAGCTCAGAGTGCAGTCATTTTCTCAGGGTAAAGGTGAGAAGTAATCTTTCCTAAGCTGTGCACGTTTTCTATTCTCCTCTAGGCAGAACTTCTTGCCCCCTCTGTGTGTCCTAGTGAGAGCAGGAATAGAGGAGATAACCCTGAAGTGCTGGCCACATTACAGTTAGAACAACTATGGGAAAAAATACAGGGTCATATTAATGATACAGATCTGAAATTGCACACAAGCAAATAGGTGAAACATTGATTTCAGTTATTTCATTAGAAATCAAATGAATAGATGAATTTCCATTAAACTAAAGAAATAATTTAAAAGTGTTTCAGCCAACAACTTGCTGTCAGTTTACACAGAATCAGCTGAAACCGAATGCTGCTGCCACCTGGAACACGGGGCAGAGACAGTGACCTTTACCTAATTATTTAAATTAGTTTGAAGTATGTGAAACCAAGAGATAAGAAATTCCATTATTAGCAGAACTGTTTTCCTCCCTTCTATTCATTAAATATTCAACTTCAGCCCCAAACACAGTTAATATTCTTCTTCTGAATTTGAGGATTTTTAATAATGTATTAAATTATTCCTTGGGGTTCACTGAAGCTTCATAGCATATACAATGGTTTTCTTCAGTGCTTATATACACAAAGTAGCAGGCTGGTTACCCAGGAAGTGTCTGACTGACATCCTTTACATCTTTACAAATTAAAATTTTGCATTTAATGGCCAGCAGTCACACTGTGATCCTAATTGCAGTGGGCAGTGCACATCCATCTGGAGCCACTTCCCTGGGTGCAATCAAAATGACTCTTTTAAGTGCTGGATACGTGTTTGAAAAATTAATTCCTTATTGTAAACACTATGTCAACTAAAATGCTCTGTCTTTCCTTTTATAAAGGATCCAGGCATGATGGGAGGGGTGGCTGGGCAGCACAATTGGGAATGTGCCCCTGGGCCACTCTGTTACCGTGTTGTCTGATCTCAATTTCATACAATAATCTCCTTTCAAGCCATATTAAAAAAATTATTGTTTAATAACAAAAAACCCTCTTTGAATGCCCATGACCATACCTCAGTTAAGCAAAATCCCATGAGTGTGTATAAAGCATTGATAATGATTTTTGTTTCCACAACAATGCCTGAGACTACAGTTTAAACTGGTTTTGAACCCTGAATAAGTGGGTTCCTGGCAGAATATCCCTGAATCAATTTTTTTGTATCTCATAGTTTTTGGCACACACTAATACTGCTAGCAAGTGAATCTTTCAATTTTTGGATATAAATGTTGCTCCTGTCTTAGGCCTGGAAGGGGCAGTGACAAAATGGTGTGGGATGCTTTAGCTAATGGTTTTCACTCTTGCCAGTGAACATGGAACTGGTGATCCCACAGTTGTTAGTAACAATCATAAAGGCAAGACAACATTTTCTACTTGGCTTTTTCTACTCCTTGCCCTGGTTTCAGAAGTTTGACTACAGTATTTTTCTCCTCCTTTTTCTAGATTCCACAGCAATGAAATGCCCTCTCCCATGTTCCATAAGGGGCCTGTAATTCAGGAAATAAAACCTTTGTGGTTTCAGGTCCAGAACAGATAATTCATATTCAGACTCTCCAATTCTGCTGTGTGAAGCCAGAATTGATCTGGGGCCCCTCTGAGACTACACAGTTACAGCAGCATTGTGCCAAGAGCAGGGAGCCTGGGGCCAGAAGGGTTTTAGGTCAAACTCCAGCAGTTTGGGGACAGCAATTTCTGCAGCACAGATGAACTCTGGATTTCCTTTGGGCAGGTTGCTCAGACAGGGATCAACTGGAAAGGTTTATCTCCTGCCAGTGTTCGCCAAAGCTTTCTGGGACACAGCTGCTTGGGAGATGGGGAGCTGTGTGATAAGGAAAATCCCTATTTTTCTGAAGGAGCAATGATGCCTTGAGATGCAGCATGGGCATCCAGAAAGGCAGAGGATGGGCCTCAGGATCTTACACATGTGTTTCAGCCTGGAAATCTACAGTTCTACTTTATTTCTGCAATATTTTATCTGGGAGGGACACACAGAAATATTTCCATCTTTGCAGAAGCTCTAGAGTTGGCAGTAAGGGAAAGTATAGCTGCACCTTCCCTTGGGTTTCTAGAAAGGCAGACAGCAAATCTATTTATATCCCAGCTCTGAGCCTGCCTATACACATTTTCAGAAACTTCCAAATTTCATTCCAGCTTTGAGCTACCCTTTCATTTCATTGCCTTCTGTTATCCTCATGAGACTTCTCAGATTTACGGGATTGTCAAGGATGTTTGCTTTTGCTCAGTTATAATTATTGCCTTTCCTGTATTTTAGTGCAGGTGGCTCTACTGTGTGCCAGCCACACTAAAAAAGGGCAAGTAGGTTGTTTATAAGCCACGCTGTGGGGATGTCTCATTAAGGTGAATTTTAGGTTTAACAGAGCACCAGAGCAAAATATTAACCATATAACCTCATACTGTATCACACTACACTGAAGATCTGGGAAAGATGAGCAATACTTCCAAAGAGATAGTCCCTACTAGAGGGAAAACATAGAAACTTGCATAGATGACACTAAACTTTTAAATGTATAATAGTCAACCAGCCTGCCTTTTCTTGGGTGTCAGAAAGTTACAAATAAACTTCTGAGAGAGATCAACATACTGGTTATTATAATAATACAATATAATAGTAACAAAAACAACAACAACAACAACAATAATAATAATGAAGTAATTTAAAGTATAAATTTTAAACCAGAAATGTTTCTATTCTTACATATGTTGTTTACTTCTTGATGAGATTTTCCTCCTTCTTCAAGGTTCCCAGATCTCATGAAAGCTTTGAATACCAAAATCTCAGATACATCATATGATGTGACATTTCACTTGATAACTTTTGAGGACAAGGCTTGCTGAGGAGATCATGAATTAGAAAGGTTAAAGCTGCCCAGGTTTGGAGGAACAGGGTATTTAAGGGACAACAAGACCAAGAGAAACATGAAAAATAGAGTAATTTGGTTTTTTTGGTTCTCTTTTGAGAAGAAGCATACCTAGAGAGCACAACTAATCTTTAAGTCAATCCTAATTTTTCTGTCATTTATGAAAAAGTCAATCTTGTCTTCTATCAATAAAATTGAAGATCTCTATTCTTGGAAAGCTCATCTGTAATTTCTATCATTGTGATGCTTAGACCAGTTTTTGTTGTTGCTGGCATTAATTAACCAAGAACTTTTTTTTTCAATGAGCCCACAAAACAAAATCCAAATAGCTGTCTTATTGTTAAATGAAATCCTGCTTATACTTCACTTTTTTATGCCTTTTAGCCTTTACGCTTTGCTTTCTTCTCCCTTGAATGATGTGTGACAGAGATGTTGCTATCCCAGAGAGAAAAAGTCTCTGCAAGTTTTGTACACATGGAGAGCCAAGAAACAAAGAGACTTTTTAATGCCTCTGCTATGGAATGGCTGCAGCAGGAACAACTCTTCTTGGGCACCAGAAAGCCCAAATGAGGGACTAGAAAACTAAATACTGAGACAATCAGCCGTTCCTTTTGGAGTTTATGTGAGAGATCTCACTGCTCAGGCATGGGCAGCTTTTGTTTTCTGCTGGATAATGTCTCTGATACCTAAAGAGGGTCTGAAAGGATGTTGAAGCTTTATTTAAATTGTGCTAAGAAGAAAAGACTTGGTCTGCCTATGTCAGCCTGGCAGAATGCTGAAGCCCTCCCTGCTCAGCAATCAATAGCTGACCTGAGGGAAAGCTCTTTAACACAGACTTTCCCCATATTCTGATTACCAGGGCTGTCTCCTTGGCACAGCTATGACATCCATCACCACTAAGGAAAGGGAATTTCCACTTCTGAGCTTCAGGAAGGAAATTATAGGTTTTCAAAACTGAGTCATCATCCCCCAGGTCTTCTCTCAGCCCCTCACCACTGCCTGGATCTCCCCACCTGTACAGCCAAAAGCATAGCTGACCCATTTGCTGAATGTACCTGGACAGAGAGCAAGTTGCAACTAAAAATGTTCCCCTCTGTGAAGTATTTCAATATCAGCAGCTATTCCACACAGCTTAGGTTTAAATTCTATAGGCTTTGTAAGACATTTGAGTCTGTAGAGGTGAAGAATTTATCTGGAGGAACTCACTCTCCAACTGATTTGCAGAGGGTTAGGGTGGCCTACTGGTCCTGTTCTCATTTGTGTTCTCTTTTGGGAAGATTACAGCAAAGCTGGGCATTCTTGCATTTCACCACCTGGAACTGGCTTACAAGAGCTGCCTCTTACTCTGTGGAAGCAGGGAGCAGCACATTTCTGCTTTTCTGCACATCTGAGTTATTTCTCAAACTCATATCTGGCAGAGAAAACTGTCCAAGGTAAGATGTCAGAAACAGAGGATAAGAGGCCAAGACCTGAAAGAATTTGATACACTTGCCTAGGGAGCAAGTGCACTTGACTTACTCATGTCTACCTTACATAAATCCCAGGGCTTACAAAAATACTTACAAACCTGTCTTGGATTTTGCAAGGTTTGACAGCACTAAGCAGTCAACTTTCAGAGCAGGTTTCAGATTCCAAGGGATGTTTTAATTCCTGAGAAGTAAAAGGACATAACCTATAATGAGGAACCAGGGACATGTCCAATAATTCCATTTATTTCAGTACTGGAAACTGATGATGATATCCAGAGCTTTACTCGTGTGACAGGCTCAGAGGTGTCTGAAGACTCACTTATTACTGCTCTTTGTTCATTAGATACCCTTATGGTTTGAAGCTTTGAATAACATCCACTTTTTCTGACAGGATATCACATCCTCATTACCCCAATCAGAGACATGGTTTTACATTGCTCATGTGAAGGTAAGCAAGCAGAGAACAAGAAGGAAAAGATGAGAAACCTTGCCAATACTCAACACATCTCTGCTCTTTCATCAAATTTCTAGTCTGGAGGGCTGCCAGAGTATTGAAAGGAGACAGAGAGACATGCAAGGAGTGAGAAGGAAAAAAGGAAATTGTCACAAAGCTGATTGGATTGGATTTTCATCAGAAGCCTCACTGTCTGCCTTAGCAGATACACAGGCAGAATATGCACCAAGAGAAACAGCAAATCTGACATTACATTTCGTCTCCACCCCAGGATATGGATGTCTGTCTCCCAGAATAAAGTAGCTGTTTTTTCTTCATAAAGGCAAGTTCCTTATAAAATCACAGAAAGAAAGGGGTGGAAGTGACCTCTGAAACACTGTGTCTAAAGGTCAGCTCTCCTGAGCCCCTCCTGGGGGAGGCTTAGGGAGACCTTGGTGATGGGAGAGGCTGCAGCTCCCAGACACAGGATCCTGGCAGTGTGCTCTGCTCAGCCATGAACGCTTCCATAACAGAATCACATCTGCTCTTATTCAAACTCTTTATTTCCATACCAAAATTTCATGGCCCAGCACAAGTTCCTATAAGCTGGAACTGTCCTGTGGCTAGAACTTAAAGCCAAAGCACCATGGTTCAAAATAATACTGACTCCAGTCTCTGCTTGCTGCTCCCCTTCCTTCAAATGACCATGTGAAAAATTACCTCTAAGTACACACTGTATCACATCTTGACAGAGTATAAAGTCTACTGGTCAGGTAGTACAAATTAAATTAATTTCATTTGTGGGTTTTAATTTACTTCCTACAAAGCAAATTTCTGCATCCCAGCAAGTTAATGCCAAAGTCAATAATGACTGACACTGTAATTTCAACCTTTCAGTTCAGTTTCCTGAAACACATCTGTAAATCGAATCAGTTATTGCTGTGAAATGCGCGTGCTGTTTATTTGATTAGTTCTCTATATAGGCCCTGTCATTCCCTGCCACAGAGGTAATTGCCGTTATAACCTGTTAAACCAAAGTTTGACTTTATAAATCTCTGTGCTAGAGGCTGCACAGCTTTCTGTTGCCTTGCAGCCCATCGCTGCACTCATCCCCACCCTGGGTTCTGTGCCTCATGCAGCAGCCCAGAGGGCTCTTGACCAAATGCTTGTGTACAGCTGAGGATATCTGAGAATCACAGAATTGTTTAGGCTGGAAAAGCCCTTAAGATCATGAGTCCAGCTGTGCCCCCAGCACTCCCAATGCCACCACTAAACCATGTCCCAAGTGCCACATTTACACATCTGTTACACAGACTCCCTCCAGCCCTTGGCAGTCTGTGCCAATGCTTAATGACCCTTTCAGTGAAGAAATCTTCTGAATTATCTAATCTAAACTTCTCTTGGCACAGTCTGAGGCAATTTCCTCCTGTCATATGTCTTTGGAGAAGAGACCAGTCCCCACCTTTCAAGGGGTTGTGCAAACCTAGAAGGCTCCCCCTGAGTCTTCTCTCCTCCAGACTGAGCATGTATTTAAGTCAAGGGGGAATCTTGTTGGCATAAATGATGATCTAGAAAATATGAAGGATTTTTAAAGGAATTTCTGTTTGCAAATAATACATAAAGCTAACAAAGACATTGCTGGTGATTTTTCTGCAAATGATATGTACAGCTGCCAGTGAAATAAAACCAAATTTTACTCCTTTTTGAAGTGTTCAACACGTCTTCTCCCACTTGAGACATTCTGGCTAAAGAAGCATAGTATGAATGCTTCAATTTGAATTGTCCTGACTAACCTGATGTCTTCTGACATCTCTAGGTCTCGTGGCAAATATAAATTATAGTCAAGGTCTGTACACTTCGTTCTCTGGTACAGCCAAAGACACATTTGCTGGCATGGAAACCTGTTCCTTCTTTTGCATTCTTTACCAGGCAGCACATCACTGCTGTGTATCAATTCACAAAATGTTTCAGCACTTAAAATTGGTTCTTGTTCAAATTTCCTAAAACCTAAGAGAGAATACTGCCAGGTTGTAACAGGCACATTTCAGATTTTCATCTCTGCTTGTCAGTTGCTTTGCAAGCCTTTAAAGTTTATAAATAGGACAGCAGCAAAAGAAACTGCCCTTTGCTCCAAACCAAGCTGGTTTGTTTAAAAAGTATTAAAGGTTAATCAGGGCATTGCTATAGGGTTTTTATTTGTGGTTCAGTAGCAATGCTTGTTTCTCTGTAAAATGAAATCTGAATTTTCTTATGGCAGGCCTTTTTCTTAATAGATCAAAGTAAATAAATGATATAACACTTCCCTTTTTCCTCTGCTATAGAAAGTAGAAAAAGCAGTCAAGAAACACTGCAGCATATTTGTATTGCAGGCTAAGTTTCTAGACTCCCTGACCCCCTTTTGACATGGAATGGTTAATGTTATATTATCGAATTGCAAATAAGTAATAATACCAGTATTTCAAGGGTATTGCTACTTATTTTGCTTTTCTATATAGGACCAAGTACACAATGCCCTTAAAAACTCTACAGTTGTGATGAAAACCTGTGACAAATTTGTGACAAATATCTGTTCTGTGATTCTTCTTTTAAAATTTCATAGGGAATACCTATGCAGCCCTTACAATGCTGTGTCTTTTGCATGCATTCACCCTGGTGAACAGTACAGCTACATCTACAAAGATGACAAATGAAACATCATCGGTTCCTACTTTTCTTTTTGGCAGGTACAGTGTTGTGCTTTAGGGAGATTCTGAAATAACTTCATGGCACTGCTCATTTTCGGAGCTCAGTGCATAAAAGCACAAATCATAAAACTCAGCTGCATTTAGCTAAAATATTTTCTAGGGCTCTTGAACTTTTCAAGTAATCCAGACCTGATTTACAGCTTCCTATAAAAGTCAAGCAGCATTTCAAGGTTTTGTGTGTCACCAGTGAAATGATCCCATTTTGACTGCAATTTGCTTCTCTTTTGTCACCTTTGAACCCTGATTATAAAAATACTTATTTGTGTTAACTAGATGAATGTGATGAGAATCAAATGAAACATTCACCCAAATTTCTCTGCAGCTTTGCTGCTTTCATTTTCAGATACCTTTAAATGTTCCTTAACTTATGGTGTTGTATCACAATGCCTTTCTGCTGTGACCTCTCCATGCAAAGCAGACACAAAACACCCACTCTGACAGTGAAAACCCTGAGCTGAGCTCTTCTCAGCCCTGCCCCAAGGGCCACGTTTCCTCAGCATTTAGGCAAGCCAATTTAGCACTGCTGACTCCATTGGAACTACTTTCTAATTGCACTGATGTTGTTTCTCATTCTGATTTGTAGATTTACAGGTTAATGATTAAAGGAACAAAAACCCCCATATTGCCAAACAGCAGATGACAATATTAATTGGTATCTCCCCATTTGTTTCTCCCAGATGAATCCTAGACTTTTCACCCCCTTCCCAACATACACCTCCTTCAAATCTGAGCAGTGAAGGCTCTCATTTCCCTTCACTTAGGTCACAGTAGATGGTATTAATAGATTAGCAACCAAAATATTTACTTATTGTCATATAATGGTTTGGTAAAGAGCTGAAATGTTGTAGACAAAACCCTGCTAAAAAGGAGATGGCATTAACAACCTCAGCATGTTGTTCCAGGAGCTGATGGTGCACACTGATAAAAACACCCATCACATTTCTAGGCTGGGTTTGTTAAGTTTCCCAATCACTGCCTCTGACCCTTTTCTCCTACTTTAAGGAGTACAGTAATTTCACGAATACAAGCCGCACCAATTTGACCAAAAATTTGGTGGAAACCCGGAAGTGCGGCTAATATTCCGGGGCGGCTAATCTATTAACAAAATTCTAAAAGCTGCCAACACGGAAGTGAGAGCCCGCGGCAGCCCCAAGCCAAGCTGGAGCCCGGCCGGCCCCGGCAGAGGTGGGAAAGCCTGGCAGAGGCGGGGCCAGCAGTGTGGGGGCGGGCGGCAGAGCCTGAGCCAGCAGGGCGGGGCAGGGAGGGCGGCAGAGCCTGAGCCAGCATGGCGGGGGAGCCCGGGAGAACTGGGGCTAGCAGTGCAGGGGAGCATGGCAGAAGCAGGAAGGCCGGCGGGTGGGGCTGCCTGGCAGCGGGGGAAGCCCAGCATAATCGGGGCCAGCAGCGTGGGGGAGCCCGGCGGTGCGGGGGCCTGCAGTGCCGGCCAGGGCGAGGAAACGCGGCGGCGGTGCAGACGGGAGGGGGCGGCCGGCGAGCCTGGTGGCGGCGGCGGCAGCCCTGCCGGCGGGGCGAGCGAAAGCGGCGCTCGCGAAGCGCCGCCGCCGCGAGCGAAGCGCCGCCGCCGCTCGCGGAAGCGCCGCCGCCGCTCGCGAAGCGCCGCCGCCGCGGGGCGGGCGCGGCGCTCGCGAGGCGCGGCGCTCGCGAGGCGCGGCGCAGGGCGAGCGAAAGCGGCAGCGGGGTGAGCGGCGAGCCTGGCGGCGGCAGCCCTGCCAGCCGGGCGAGCGAACGCGGCAGCGGGGCGGTGCTGACGGGAGAGGGGGGCCAGCGAGCCCGGCGGCGGCGGCAGCACCAGCCGGCCAGCCCCGCCGAGCCGTGGCGCTGAGCTGGGCCACCCGGCCCCGTCGGCAACCATGAGCGGGCCGAGCCTTCCTGGCCCCGCCCCGAGCCAGTAAAGCCCGCTATGCCGCGATCCTGTTACTAATTGGCCAATTTGTGAAAGCTGCGCACGGATTCTCACGACGAACGAAAGTGCGGCTAATATTCGGGGTGCGGCTTATCTATTGACAAAGACAGCAACATTGTCGAGGCACCGGGGGTGCGGCTTATAATCCGTGCGGCTTGTATTCGTGAAACTACTGTACTAGTGCAGAAGTAACTTTGGTGATAATATCCTCTCTCATCTTGCTGTATTAATGGAAAGAGCTTTTCTAGAAGTTTTGTCCAAAAAACCTTGATCTTGAAACTCTTTCCTGTGACTACTGTTCAATCATCCTATTAACAATGTGGACAACAGCACTGCAATGCATTGCAGTCAAAATCTACCTTATTTCACAGTAAGTCTTAGTTCACATTTACATACAATTTTTTTGTCCTAATGAGGTGCATCTATGATTTTCCACTGTCCCTTAGTAATTTGCGTTTGTGAAACCCTGAAAATAAATAAAATATTAAGACTTGCCTTAATTTTTCCATTTCAACTATAAACACACATTTGTTTCTGTTATCATAATTCCCTTCCTGTGGACAGCTCATTTTTGTTTATCATCACAAGAAAGTCTAAAACTTTCCTTCTGATGACTCTTTACTGTTAGAAAATGCCCACATTTTGCATTTGGAATGGTAATGTCATTAATCATATTTTACTAGTGAATAGAGGTGGTTCCCACAAGATCACATAGAAACTGGAATTTCTCACATTAAATGTGTTTCCAGAATACAGTAAGTGTGATTCCACACTGGAATTCAAAGCCTAGAATACATCCCCTCTCTGTTGCACAGGGACTGCCTGCAGTATGGCTGGAAATGCAGAGTATCCATTAATACCCAATTGTTTTATGAAGTATAAACTGAGATAAATCAATAATAGAAATAGAGGAAAATATGCAATTAAAAGGGAGATTTGGAAGCCTCTTACAAAGGCTATCAACAGGGAGTATGGGTTAATTAGTGAAGAGTCTGGCTGAGGGACACAGATGTCCCTCCTGTTGGGCAGCAGTTTGGTTCCTCAGTGCAGGTTCAGTTAGCTGCAGGACTAAACCCACACTAGATATCAACTTTCCCTTGGGATTCTCAATAGCCAGTGGCCTTTCAGCACCAAAGGCAGGAAGGGAAGAGGAGTGAACACAAAATAGTGCAGCAAATGTAATGGGAAAAGTTCTGTGTTAGGTTGGAAAGTCCTTGGAATGATCATCCCGAGTGCCATTAAAATTACGCTCTAGGTTTTACCCCAATATATCTAACAGACTCCAAACTTCAAAACAAACTATCCAAATCATGAAGATAAATATTTAGTATGTACATTAGTAGTTGCCCAAAATAGCAAGAGGATAAATTTCAATGCAAGAGAGAAGGAAATTGTAGATGATGTTTTGGTTAGACCTTTTCAATCTTTCCTTCTTTTAAAAAATTCTTCCAGGTAGTCAGAAAATTATGGACACTAACTGGAAGCTGTTCTGGCATGTTACAGAAATTATACAAATAGCTGCTATGTAAAAATTCAATATATGCTTATGAACAACAAGCAAATCTGCCAAAAGTATTAACAAATCTTGAGCATTACAGTACACTGTGTGGGGAGATTAATGACCTTGGGCAGAAAAATATCTTCCTGAGGAAGGGAAGAAGCACTGAGGTATGAATGCAAAGGAATTGTAGCATTTACATAAACCCTGACCAGGCTCTAAATCATCCTTGGTCAAGGTTTCAGTGTTTGCAAGCACCTACAGGCACAGATCCTCTGTTTATTCCTCCTCCTTTCTTCTCTGAAAGGTCATCCCTCAATGAGTCCTTCGTTTATTTTTGCTGAACAATTGTTGAAATGACTGCAAAATGTACAAAGAAACTGAGCAGAAAATGCCTATCCGGAAAAGAGTTATTACAACAGCTGTTTGAAACAATTCTAGTCTCCACAATATCACAGAATCCTAGAAGGGTTTGAGTGGGAAGGAAATTAAAGAAAGATCATTTCATTGCAATGTCTTTGCCATAGATTGACACACATTCTAAAAGACCAGATTATATAAACAGCAATATAAGGTAACCCTTATCTCCATGATTTTTTGGTCAAGAACTTTAAAACCATAAACATACACACTGAATTTGGCTGTAATTTTGCTATTAGTAAATAGTGAAGTCATTGTAACATTTATGCTATGAGATGGCAGCTCAGTGACCTTTTGAGAATGGCTTCAGGTAACTGTACCTCCAAAAGTTCATGGCTCACACTAAGTATAAGAAAAGATACAAGCCCTTGTCATATCCTACTTTATGGCAAAGCAGCTGGCTCAAAACTCAAAACATGAAATGATGTAGCCAAAGCAGGAGCTGGACCTGGGCAGCAGATTGCTCTGTGAAATGTGCCACAACATTCAAAGGATACACAAGAAGCACAGGTAGCACAAAGGATTCCAGGTGAGCAGGGATTTGGTGTCGCTGGTAACACCTGGTTGTTAATTCCTCAGTAACACCACTTACAGAGAGGCCATTCTCTGAGCTGCCAACCACTACCATCAGGGTGATCCCACTGCAGACATGGCCTGGCCAAGCCAGCTGCCCAGGTAAAATACTGTTGCTGGTAGAATGGTAATTCTTTTGGAGAAAAAGTATTTTGAGGCTAAAATAAATCGCAAAGCTACAAAATAATGAGAAACAGTGGGGCATATAACTAAATATAGCATATTTCTATGTCTTTGCCAGTAGAAGAGAACAGAAAGATTATAAATCCCTTCCCTCAAATTACCCAGAGGTCAAGATGACTGAGAGAGGTTTCTGATGTGCTTTTTTCCTGGATCTATTTCTGTTCACCATTTTCAGCTGAAGTCGCTCTGCATCTATTAACTCCTTGGCCTTTCAACTTTTTATGGAGAGGCTGGGCCTATGAATAACCACAGCCAAGTGAATGTGGTGCTTTTTGCAGTGGCAGAAGGATGCCTTTGATGGGCCTGAAAACTTCCTGGTTCTGAACAGTGGGTCCATGAAGTCACACAAACGGAGGCAGGTGAAATTAGAACATTTAGAGACCAGAGCAGCCTGAGCACGAATCTTTGTGAGGAGGGAAAAGTGGATTTAACAGGGAAAATTTATTTTAAATGCACAAGAGGAAAACCCCCAGGCTTTTCCAACTACCCCTCCTAGTTATCCCCAGGGATTATGACAAAGAGAAAGGCAGACACTCAAAAGAATCAGGGTCCAACTCTAATTCTGCATTACCCACGTTACAGAGATTACAAGGAAAATGTCCCTTTTATTTTTTGGCATATTCTTATATTATCCCTGTCAACCTGATTCTTTGGATTTGGATGTTTTCATTGTCACTGCAAGTGAAAATGGACATGGAATCAAACCACTAATCCAAGTATTTCCCCAAACACCAAGAAAAAGCATTGAAACTTGCTGCCTCAAGTACTTTATAAAATGCAAATTATTCTCATTAAAAGTAGTATACCAAAGACTGATCTCCAGACATACTACTGACTTGATCAAGCCTCCTGCTGAACAACTCTATAAATGTGATTATAAATATTAATGAAGTTCATGTAAATAGCATCTCCCACAGTGCTGCTGCTGCTGCTACACAGGTAGAGTGCACAATAAATTTATTTATTTATCATCTTGGGGAGGTGGTCCACTTCTCTATTAGAGGGAAAGAACAGAGCCATGAGAAAATACAAGGAGTAGCTAGGAGTGAGGGAGAGGCTGAGTCACTGGCAAGGCAAACCCCTGATATCTGAAACAAATTGGCCCTGGACACAGAGGCGGCTGTTTCCAGACACAAATGATTTCCACTCCACCCTTGGCAGGCATCTGCTTTGGACGAGGCTTCACCAGGCTGGTTTAACTCCCAACACCCTCTCACAAGCAGTGAATCATTCATTTTGCAGGGGCACCTGTGCACTGCCCAAACCACATCTCTGGCCAGGAAGGACGGTGCTGTCTTGGCAGAGGGAGCTGTAGCAGAGCCCATGGACTGGCAGATGCAACTTCAAACAAGCTCATCCCACTCAGTGTTGGGCTGCTGTGGGGAGAGGACCTGCCCTTTAGCTCACCTTTAATTTAGACACTGCCTCTCTGTTTCTATACCAAAACCAGGCCACACACCCTTGAAAGTGATTCTTGGTACAAAGTTGGGTAGATGGTCAGGAATATCTTCCCAAACCACCCAGCCCCTAGTGTTGCTCCATGCCAGTGCCAGAGTCAGAGAGGACAAGTTTCTGCCCCAAGGTGTGTTACCTCAGCTGCTCCACGGCAGGGTGGCCTCAGGGGGCAGCTGGCAGAGTCCCAGATTTCCTCACGAAATCCTGACAGGGCTGCAGATCAAGGAGCTGTGTAACTCAGTGACAAGAAACGTAATGCAGAGTGAAGGGTGCCTAGAGGTTTTCCACAACACTGAATTCAGCACCATTAAGAAGTCTAAAAGGGAAGATACAGGCCAGATAGTTCTTACTTCATCTCCCACTCTTTAAGCAGACAGCTGCTGCTGGGGAGTTTTTCACATCACCTCTCTGATCTGCTCCATAATGAAGGAGCAGCTCCCACACACCTCCAATGCACACATGGCTCAAGAGGTCACTGAAGTCACTCTGCGTCTGCCAGCAGAGCTTTGTCATGATTGAGGCAGTTCCTGGATTATTATTGCTGTGATTTTTATCTTTTATTTGTAATTGTGTTTTGTCCCTTTTCATAGGGCTCAGGATGAGAGAATAAAGTCTCTTCAGGAAAGGGAATTTGAGGCAAAAGTCTCATTAGTAGATCATTCTGGTAAAACTACTCTGAACCACTCTCCCCTGGAGAGAGTAATGCCTACAAAATCTTCCCTCTTATTTTATTTTTCCATCAGAAAAGCTTGAAACTAAGAAGAAAACTCATCAGCAGGGAAAAGACTGTTTGGTGTGGTTTGGTTTGGATTTTTTTTCCTAATGAGCAGTTTTTCTTCTATTTTTTTACAAATAAATAAAGATTATTAAACATTGCCTTTCTTATTTACATTTGAACCTTGCTGTGCTGATCCTCCCTGCACATGGCATGTTTCCTGAGTGATCAACAGGCAGAATATGTATCTATAAGTGTACATCCACAAGGAAACACTGAGCTATAACTCATTAGTGAGCTGCACTTATTTTTCATTTTGAAATTACCTTGTAAATATTCAGGAGCGTGATGCAGAACAGGACCTACCTACATGCCTCCTATTCATATCACTGAGGTGTCTTATTTTGAGATTTCAGGAGTCTGTGCAATGTGCATGAAAGAGATGAATAATTATCATGATGATTGCCAAGAAAACAGAAGCAAAGCTCAGGGATGACAGTCAGGATACACAGTGAGTTGAAGAGCCAGCACAAGGCAAGAGAACAAGTAGCAACAATCACAGCTCATTACTATGGGCTCTGCATCAATTCAGTTTTCCATGACCAGGGTGCCCCTGAAGGAAGGTGGGCTGAGGAAAGTGACTGCCTGACTAGAAATATTTTTGGGTCCAGTTTTCTCACGCAATAAGAGAACTGAACTTTTCCTCAACCCAGAGCTGAAATGTTACTCCTTGTTTAGAGGGGATGGGATTCAGCTCACAAGGGCAATGCTCTGATGCTGTCACACTTAGCAACTCTTCATCCCTGGGGAATGTCACCTTCAGACAGCCCTGCAGCTCCCTTCCTGTTCCTGCTCTTGTCCCTCTGGCTCCGGGGATCCTCAGCAAGAAGACAAACCCATAGCTCTTTTGCTCTGGGCTGGTCCAGGATTAGAGGAGCTTGTGTTTGCTATGGTCTTTCTTCCACTTTTTTTAATTTGTGGAGATTGTTTTTTTATTCTTCTCCTTGCTATAAATGGGAGCATGGCATCTGCTCCCCTATTCCATGTGTCATAACAGACTTGGCTCGTGCTATCTATCAGCAAAGGTTGAATTAATCTATTTCCTGGAATTTGGAGAGAGCAAATGTTAGTGGCAGACAGGACTGATTCTTGAAACATCCTTTTCTTCATGTTAACCAGTGCTGTGAATGTGAATGTTCTTGATTATCTGCAACTCACAGCAGCCAGCCAGGAGGAGGAGATTCCTCCTCTCCCCTCTTCTGCTCAGCTCCCCACAACACTGTCAGGTGAACCTGTCTTCCCAATTCTGCAATAGCACAGGGGTTCTTAGCTGGATGCTCTCAAGACTTCTTGCCAAAAACTGCTAAATCCTTTTTTGATCTCCCTAGCTGGATTCTTGGAGTGAAAACAGGCATTCCTTCCATGGAGACAGGCATTGCCTTGTCTGAAAGATTGATACTGTAGAAGTCTAGAATTGAAGGGAAGTGCTTCAAAAGACAAGTAAAAAGATTTGCAAAAGTTAGAATGAATATTACTGCTAAATAACAAATAGTTGAATCACAGGTATTTAAAGTGGCTTTAATTCAGAAAGCAAATCAAAGCAAAAAATGCAGAAAGAGCACTAAAAATTGTAGGACAATTGCCTGAAAGCACTGATCACATTCAGCTCAAAAGAAAACAGATTCCTCAAGACAGGTTGATCTGGTACAACCCTGAAAGAGAAGTGTAGGGACAAAAACATGGCAGTGACAGAAAACTGCCATGGTGTTAGTTCTACACTTGACCCTTCTGCACAGCTCTGCAGTTCCTAAGCTGTTCTGCCATTACATGCATAAAATGGGCCATGTGAAAGCTAAAAATATGTGATATAGGCATAATGTGCCTGTAACAAAGGACAAACAAGTAACTGCATGAAATAGAATGTGATTAATTGCAGATCTATTTATCAATACCAAATATACTAAATAATGCAATTTTTTAATGACATGATGTGTGTAGGCACATAGCCACACCTATGTCACCAGCTACAGATTTGCAACATAAACTGAAAAGTATTTTCATCCAGCTTCACTTGCAATGCTTTCCTCACTTTCCTCACATATAAAAGAGTATGATACATTTGGTAATACTGGAATATAATTGAGAATTATTTAACATAAAGCCACTGGTAACTGGGTGAATTGCTGCAGAATTTCTTGCGTTAAGGGTGGAGGGCGTTTTTTTAACAAGTATTTGTTCTGGAAAATAATTACAGTGGGCTATATTTCATGCAAATATTGAAACGGACAGTAGTGGTCTTGGCATTCTAATCAGGATGTGACATTTTACAGCTTAATGCTTTTTCTTGCAGGGAAAGATGGGGAATTCAATTCATTTTTTATTGACCCATGAAAAGTCTCACTGAAATTGCAGTTTTGTCTTAAACTCATAGAATGATGAAAGATGGGACAAGAAAGTATTTCTCAAACTATGTTTAGCCTATTCTTCTGTCCCCAAACACAGTCAAGTATGCTATATCAATCCTTGAAAGTCTTTCCTTTAACATTCAGGTTAAGTGATAAAAACAACAGTGAAAAATTACCCAGGGAAAAATTAGAAAGAAAACCAATCAGGGAACAGAAAGGCTGTCATGGAAAGATGGGAAGACAAGCAGGTGAATAAACAATCCTAGGCCAGATCTCACCAGGAGAAAATCAACCTCGAGTCCATTGCCTCCACACACTGTGGGACAGAAGATATGCAGTGTCCCCTCAAGGCTCACAATTTACTTGCCACCCCAACTCATAAGCCTACTAAAACTAAATTTCTACCAAAACAAAGTTCTTACCAAGATTTTTGTACAGTCAATAGGCAGGCCATGACAGTGTGCATCCTGGGTACCATGTTAACAAGGAGATCAAGTCTGGGGAGATAACAACTTTTCTGTAAAATCTTAAGTTGCATGGGCTCAGGGATTGGTTTGGGTTTTAAAGTATCTTCAAGGACCACCTATTCCAACTCTTCTGACAATGGGAGGGGGAACCTTCCACTAGATAAGGTTGCTCAAAGCCCCATCCAGAGATGTGGCAGGCACAATTTCTCAAGACAACTTGGTTCATCTCAAAGTTCAGTTTGAGATGTTAGCAAGGTTGTTCACAGGGAAGAATGTCTGGGGGCAGGAAGAAGGTAAAAATGCAACCATGAACAAAATCAGGTGGAAGTTAAACAAATGGCTGAATTGCTTTGCTAGCATTTAGCCAGTCATGTGAACCTAGTGATTCATCTGGCCCTCAGTCCTAAAGTTAAACCCCAGTGCAGCTCAGCAGTTAAATATGCAATTAGCTTTCAACATCTGACACTTCAAATGTATTCCCAAAAATCACACCTAGTTCCTGAACAAATCAATCAAATGCACTACTCCTTTTAAATTTTCTATGTACAAAGAAATTGTAGCTATTAGCCCAGAGGGAATAATCTCAGAAAATTCATCAATCTGAATGTAAGAATAAGGCATAAAACACCTTATGTGGAAGGCACATCAGCAATATCACTCCTGAGTTGGACTGAGAGCTTTTCTGCTAATGTCAGTCTCAGATCCTGCTTCACACAATAGCCAGAGCCAGCAGCCTTTTCAAGCATTACTCATTAAAAATGTCAAAGAGCACAAAATATCTGGATATAATGATATGACCTTCAAGGGGGGAAAATACAGAGGCTTTTCCTTCAGAATGGCTGGTACTCTTCAGTGAAAACTAGGGCACAAAGAAGAAACTCAGCAAAAATTACGTTTTATTTAATAAGAAAGTTACCTAGGATGTGTATGAGCCTTCCAGGAGAGCAGGTTCACATTGGATGGCAAGGGATGAAACCAGCCTGTGGTCTGCCAGATTGCTCCTGAGCAGTGAGTAATGCTTAAAGCTGAATAGTTGGGGTTTTTGTTTGGGGGGGGTTGGTTTGGGGTCTTTTTAGGTGAGTTGGGGTGCTCATTAGCTTTTGAGCTGCTCAAGGTGGCATGCACTTGTCCTTACCTACCTGGGCAGAAAGGAATTTCTCTCCCTGCCTCTACTGCAATGTTTTTTAACAGGGAGTTCCTTCCAATCCTCTGTACACAGTGGGCTCATTTCTTCCCACTGCTTCCCTCATGCAGGAACATTTGCATTGAACAACATGTTCTTCCACCCAGGACAATTCTCCTGACTGTACCACTCTTTTGGCACCATTGCTTTTCAGGCCAGCAGAAGACCAGCAGGACTCGTTAGACAGATTCCCAGTGGTGTTTTTTGTTGTGTGCCCTCATTCTTGTGGGCATCCTGCTTGCATGGGAAGCACATGGGACCCCTCCTGTGCTGGCAGGGAAGTTGTGACAACGTACTGCACTGAGTGCTGGGTCTGAAAGACGTGGGATTTTCACCGGGGTGAGCTTGTCTCAGGGCTTGTAATCACCCAGGGAATAGCCAGCAAAGCACACAGACCTCTCAGTGGAGACATCCTCACTGCAAAGTGCAGAATCTTCCTTCACATTGACCAGGTTTTTTTATATACACAGAAATAATTCTCATTTTCACAGAAATCAGTGACTCTATCAGCACAGCATACTCACTCTGGGCTGGGCCTTTAGGTGTCCTGTTTTTCTCTCACTTTGCCAAGAAAAGACAATTCAATTCATTCTCACCATCAGCAAGAGTCTATAGATCTACATGTGGTGATGCTTAGTATATTCAGTACTAAAAATCTACTGCTAGAGGGATGAAAACAGGTAATAAGATTTGAATAGTTTAATATATTTCAGAGAAGCTTTTATCTTTTATGACTAAGGACATTTCCAGCAGAAGAAAGCCAAGCAAGGACAAGGCTTATAAGTCAGTGCAGAATATTCTGTAAGTTCCCACAAGGAAAAGAAGATTCACTGAAATGAAAGAACAGAAGACACTTCATCACTCTCCATCACACTCCAAAATAAGGTGCAAATGCAAAGCTCTCTGCTTCATAACACCCACATCTTCAGGGCAACACAGGCACTGGTGGTTTCAGCTCCCTCTGAGGAAGAGCAGCTACTGCAGTCTCCAGATACAGCACAGACTTTGCAGACTACAAAGGCAAGATGAAGATCTGCATCATTCCTCCAACAGAGTCTCTGTTTTCCTGAATGGTGAACACCTTCCTTCAGGGCACTAACAGGGTGACTCAGCTCTGAAGTGGAAGAACAGAGCAGAGGAGCTCTGGGGAGCAGTTTGTGAAGCCTCTGAGCAGAGCAGCCCGTGCAATGTTTATGCAGCCACCAGCAATCATTTCCCAAATGACTTCTTACCAAAGCAGGTTCAAACCTACACAAGAAGGTGCCAACAAACCCTATTTCCTTCCCCCACCTCATTTAACTTGCTTTCTGCATCTTATAATTGAAAGAATAGGAAAGGTAAGCTCTTCTGTCCCAGACACTTTCTTATTTGATAAGGCTGGCAGGGGCAGTGCAGGTCAGAAACTCACAGCAGCTCCCTGGACCAAAAAGGTTTATAAAAGGTCTGGTAAGGATATTGTTGGTATGAGAAGTCCAGCTGTGTGATTTGAAAATTAACTGTTGTCTTCTGCAAGCACAGAGGACATTTCAGCTTTTAAAAGAGACTGATGAGTTCAGCAGATCATATTCACAACCTCATCTTTAGATCTGGAGATAAGATGATGTTACAACACAATTAATCCTATTGAAATTAATTAATAATAATTATCCACTTGCTAATTATTGTGTTATCAGTAGCAAGATCATCTGGTCTGAAAAAGGCCTAGTTGTATTGTCTTTATTCATTCTCTGGTGGCCTCTATATCATGACATGGGATTTTTACCAAGTATACAAAGTTATAGATCTTTCAGCCTCAACACAAGCATTTATTAAAAATACTTGAAGTAGTACAAAGCAGAATTTCTTGTCCCAGACTGGTGCTTGAATTTTATGCCCCGTTTACCCCCATGTATCTATAAGTCTGTTTTATTTTGCTAGTTTTTAGATACATGCATGAAAATAAAATTATGTTATCTAGCATATGTGATTTCAGAATATGGGATGTGTGCAGCAGTACTTTGCTGCGCTGCTTCCCTGACACATCTTCTATTGTGTTACCCCTCTGTTGAAAATCTACATTTTAAAATTTCTTTAGTTCTAGAATACATTACTTCAGTGACACATTTGCTGTTAACACTAAATTTCATATGTTGCTAAGATAAAGCTGTTGGTGTTAATACTGCACAGAAAAGAAGCTGTCACATATTCTGAATGTCTGTACTAATTGTTTGCACTCTTCAGTTCAATGGACTAAATCCACACTATATTTAGCTGAAGGATCCTTTATTGCTTTTCCTTATTCTCTCTTCTATTTCCTATTCCCCATTCAGGGGTAACAGCTCATTAGCATCATGTTGGTTAAAATTAAACCTTGATCACCTGGAAGTGCCCCTTTCTACAGAAACATGCAGAGCTCAGCCTCTTATAAGTCCAGAAAGAGCATTAATTGTAACACTGCAGAGAGAAGTGGAAATTTATTAATCTGTGATTTAACAGCTATTTTTGAAATTTTGCCCTGATTTTCATACATGAAATAGTACACAGGAGTGACAGACATTCATCTTGAAACGAAATTCTTCTTGGGTGACAGGTAAATTAGGAGTTCAGGCTGTCAGTAATCCAACAGCATTTGGGATTTAAAGGAATTTTATTCTTGTCAGAGTGACAGTTTATAACAGGTAGATGTACAGAGTCAAAAAATCGTTTTTGACAAAGAAAACCTTTTTCTGTGGAAGCTTATCCCATTACAGAAGTCAGGAATTGGGGTTGGCCACTGAGATAAAGATCTGTGGGATCCTTTGTGCATAGCAAGAGGTGCATTACAGAATCCATGCTAGAACAGTAATCTCAGTCCTGCAGGTCTTGTTACCTATTTTGGGTGGGCACAGTTCACAGAATATTGAGTTGGAAGGGACTCACAAGGACCATTGAGTCCATCTCTTAAGTAACTGGCCAGAATTACCACAGGGGAAAATTCACATCACAAAATCACAAGACCAGTTGATTAACTTTTCAGTTTATGCCAAATTAATTTCCTACCCATATTCTGTACAATATTCTGTAATGTGTTGAGAGGGCATCACTGAATTTCACACTTGCATTCACTCTCCTGAGACCAGGAGATCATCTCCTCTGACACTGATTAATATATAAAAAGCTCCACAGCACTGACAGTCAGACTGTGGAAGAGTTTTACAGATATCTGATCTTACACTTATGCACATTTTCCTTCAAATTCAGGTGAGCCATTGTCTACAAAAGACTGATCCTGCTTGGATCCACATCTCACTGCTCTGGGGGGTGGATCTGCAAAGCCAGAGGAGCTGCTGGGGCAGAGCAGTGATGCAAAGCTGGCACTTCTGCCAGTAAAAACTCAGGAAAATCAGTGCAATGGGTGGCCATAATAACCTCACAGGATGGTGAAAAAGGGATGAGAAGAAATTTTGTTTTCCTTCTAAGGCTGTTATCTTCATTATCCTATAACTTTTGCCCGAAAACTGTGTTATACTTGGGAACAAATGATGCCAGAGTGAGAAAAATCATTGCCCCAAAGATCTCCTAGTTTAAGATAAGAGGGAGATTGACACAAGCTCTCCACAGAGGGTGCTGGGGCTATAGGTAAGACTAGAAGTGGTTTATGTACTGCTGTAGATTTTGTATACAGAGATATTCACAAACAGAACTCGGGCACAGGAATCACATAACTTGCAATACCTTCACATTTTGCTATTAAAATGAAAAGTGAAACTGAAGCTGCTTTCCAGATGGCCTGGGCAGCTCCTCCTGGGGCCAGATATAATACAGTGTGAGCAAATACAGAAGTTCATGACAGAAGGAGCAAAAGAAAATGGAAACAAGCCCTTGTATTAGGCTGAAAGCCTCCTGCTTGGAGAGTTTCCCAAACAAGAGCAAACCTTGCTGTGGGCTCCCAGGATTCAGAGAGGTTTAACTCCAACCTTAAGGTTTGAGTCAGACTTTTGGTTTTGTTTAGCATTTCCAGAGCAGTAACTAAGTCAACTAAAACATCTTGGTTCTGTTTACTGTGGGAATTATGGTAATAAACAAACATATTAATTGTTTGGGTATTTCTGTAAAAGAAGTTTTAGCAGATTGAGCTGTTTCTTCAGAGGAAGACACCTCTTGCCCGGGAAATCTCAAGACACACATATTGCTCTGCTGTTCTAATAAGCCTAGGGACAGCCTGAATCACAAAGAATATATTTTTACCACTGAAAATCTTTAGCAACTGTCAAAGCTTGTTTCAGTAAAACACACTCAGAGGGAGCTCATAAACATTCAGTGTGTGAATCATGCCTGAGCTAATACAATATGTGTTGTGATTGGAAGGGTGGGAGGAACCCAAACTGTGACAGTTTGCTTCACAGCTTAGAAAATTAGGCTGTGTTGTATTCCAAGGAGTAGCTGTCACAGAACTGGATGTGCCTTAACTAGTGAAAAAAATCCAGTCTGAGAACACTCGGTATCAGAACTGTGATCCCTGACCTGCTCTCACTCCAAACACATTGTTTGTTAACTGTGCTAAGATACAACAGCACAAATGAGATCCTGACCTTCAAGACCCACTAGGCACCTGCAGCACTGCATACCTCATCTTCTGCTTTGGAACATGCCAAATTCTTTAAAGTTTCCATTCCACCCTGTGCAGACCTAGAAAATAATTAGGATGTTTTTTTTACTTCCAAGTGAAGGAACCAACTATAGCCCAGAGCTGCCTGAGCCACCACACAGTAAAAAAAAAAAAAAAAAAAAAAAAAAAAACTAAATCAGGCTGCAATCTGTGAGAAAGAAGCAAGAAGTGACTTCTGGAAGTGAAGTGACCACAAACAGTTATCAGTCCATGAAAGCTATGATGCTGTGAATACATTTAAAATACATCATTCCACTCCAACATCTTAATCTGTTCTTTGTTTAACCAGCCAGAACACCACTGCCACTGCCTTGTTCTGCTCCAGTGCTTTATGCTTGATAATTTCTTATCTCTGGAAATGATTGCTCTTTATGTTACAGTGGATGGTGTAAAGCCAAAGGAAAACTCTGAAATAGCCCTGAAAAAGGGCTACAAAACAGGAACATGTACATGAAATTGGTATCATTATCTTCTTTCTGGGTAAATGCAAAATTGAATAATGTCTCTCTAATAGCTCTCACAGATCTCACTTATCACCACAGATAATTAAACACAAATATTCTATTATATTAAGGGAAAAATAGCAGCAAGATATTCTGAGAAGAATATCTGTCTCTAACTTATGGAATCTATTGTGTCCTTAGATTAATGTTATGATTCATTACTTTGTGGTTTGTCTCACTTTTTTAATGCATTTTTACCACTTTTCCTTGGTTCCCTGATAAATTAGTGAAAGATTTCATAGAGGAAGAATAGAAGAATCAATTGACTGAAAATATTCTCAAGTTTTATCCTAAAAGTGAATGCCTAACTTTGCATCACCAACTGCACTCCACATCCTCCCATTTCCGCCAGTATGTGACAGGAACCAGCCAGAACAGACAGGAATGTGACAGCCCTGGATGGTGGCAGGAGGGAACTGGAGGTGACACCTCCACTGCAGTTTAGATGGGGATGGCAAGGGCACCTTTATGTCCTCAGGACATACGGAAATTTGTCACATACAGGTGACAGGCATTTGTCACCAGGCAGGTAACACAGAGACCCTTTTAGACAGGGAGCAGCTGAATGCTCCTCAGGATGGGAGAAATCCCAAAACAATTCTTGAATGTATCTTAGCTGACCCCTCCCGAGCTGCTCCAGGCACAAAGTGCCTTTTCTTCTGGAAGGGATGGTGTAGAGTTTAAAGCCACGAGGGAAACCCTCTTATTTCTTGTTCTACAATTGCAAATATTAAGTCTGAAATTACTTTTGCTATGATGATGTGATGGGAGCAAAGGGATTGCCTTACAAAAATATAGACTGGTTATAGTATAGATGGTTAATAATGTACACAGTGCTTGTAACAGTCATATAAGTACTGTTTTATAATTCAGCTTCAAAATTAGAAACAATGATAATGTTCATCTTTATTACTGAGCGAAGGGAAAGAAACTACTTGGAATTTTTTTTCTTATGTTCTTTTTGGGAAAAAAAATTCTTCCTGAAATCTTAATTACATCAAAAAGCCAAATTTTAAATGGAAATGATTCTTGGGAATGAGGTATTTCAAAGTCCTTTATTTTTTTTTATTTCAAGAGAGCAAAGATTATCCATCCTCTCTGAGCTTTCCTCAGAGTTGTGTTGCCTGTTCTTTGCAATGACAGAAAACTCCTGTGAACAACCCCTGAGGCAGCAGCAGCACATATTTCCCAGGCAGAGGAGGTAGCTGAAAGAATATTATTTTCCCCCAAAGAAGTATACAAGCACTTCATGTGAGTGGGCAGAGGAGCAGAGTTGTTTTGAGACAATTATTTTATCTTTCTTAAGAGTTGTCCTGGTGCTTCTGAATTCCCTGTTGACTCCTGACTCTATATTTACAAAAATATAGATGAAAGGCTAAAGCCTTAGAAATTATGCAACTTTTCTCTAGCTAGCCACAGCTGTTTGGGGAGGTGGCCACACAGCATGTGCTGCAGTTCACTGGCAATTTATACTAGAAAATACAGAACTAAGCTGGGACAGAATAAAATCAAGGAACCACAGTTCAAGCTCTGCCAGTCCTTCCTCCTCCACCTTCCCTTTCATCCATCTTCCTTCTCACTCCTCCTCCTGCTTTGTTAATTATCATTTTGCAAAGAGGTTCTCATGTTCAGTGTGTCCAGAGCAAGCAGGATGAGAAATGTCTGCGATGAGCAGAAGTAGCAGGTCACTTCCCTGCCCTCAAGCCCATCTGCCTCCGACAGCCCTGGCTCTGCTGAGCCATCACTGGTGCCAGGATAAGGTGAAAACACCACAGGGACAATTTCAGGCCACTGAGCTAAGTTTCAATCATGCATCTTCCAATAATGTCAGAAGAAATTACAAGAATAAATCCCTGCAAGCTGTTTTGGATATGTGAAAGTTAATTTTGCAGCTATTGCTGGGGCAAAGACATAGGACTGCCTGCTGGCAGAGACAGCAACGAACAGAGACTGGCAGGGCAGAGAGAGATTAGCAGCTGAAAGAAGCACAGCCCCCTCCATTATCCCTCCCCAAAGGATGCCCGTGCTGTTGGCACAGGATGCTTTACTGTCACCCCTGGAACAGAGGAGGCGATGCATTGCACACACTCCAGCCCTGCCTCCCTCTGGGGAAGGATGGGGCTGCAGGGTTGCTGTAGTGACTTCGAGCATAAGTTCTTTTTTGCCTCTAAAACACTTGGGCAGCTCAGTGCCAGGACAAGTAACTGCTTTTACCACCAGCCTCTGAATTTCCAGGTTAATTACCAGTGACAGAAGCATCCCAACATCTCTGAGTGCTCACAGCAGGACTGACACAGCATCCCTGCCCCCTGCAGAACCCCAAGTAGCTCCACTGGCTGGTGAATGTCTAAAGATGCCTTGTGCCTGGGACAGTGGGCACAGCTCCATTCAGTACTGCAGGCACAGCACAGGCACTCAGGACATGCCAGCCTATCTTACAATAAACAGTGTTCTCATCTCATTCGTGGGTAACAGATCTAGGGTTAGGGTTGTGGTGTTGTTGTTTTTTTTTTCTTTATTTTTTTTCCAGTAAATTTTAGGAATTTGTGCCCTCCCACTTCTAAACCTGTCTGAGGTCACTGCTGTGCTTCCATTGCTGTTGCTGCTAGAAAAGACTCTAAAACATCCAGAAACCTTTGAAAAAGGGGAAAGTGATCAGACAGATGACTAGAAACTCTGCAGAGTTTGTTTTTAAAGGCCTTGTATTTAAAAATGGTTATAAATAAGGGATAGTACCTTCTGCATGCTTCATTCAACAGCTGCAGGATTGTCACCACAGCTGAGGAAGCACTTAACATGCTTCCATCCATAGGAACCCAGTGTATCCAGTCTCCCTGGGGAGCATTTTTGACTGTTCAGGGGAAAATGTTCCATGGGATAACAGCACTTTTCATCTCACAAAAAAACATCACCTGCATGCAACAGATTCTTCTAGCAACTGTGAGCCTACCTGAGCCAGTCACTCAAATTACAGCAGAAAGAATCAGAATTAAAATATTTGGTAAAACATAAAAGTGGATTGAATTTGTCATGGCAGTCAAGTTGAATGTTAGTTTTCCTGGTCACAAAACCAATAAACAAATTTACTACAAGCAGGGATCTCGCTCATTCCTTCATATCAATCTTGCAGTGATGTCAGTGGTTTTGCACATATGGCAAAAGAAAATTTGGCTCTAAATATGAATTTGAAAACCTTTCTCAGAAAAATCAGTGGTGACAAAAACGACAGCAAGCTTTTCACATGTTTTTAAACTAAGATGGAGGTGGTGAAGATAACAATATTTACTTAGCTGCTCTCTGTGCTGATTAGACCAAACACAGAACAAGGACATATCCATTGCAGATAATGTTTTCAGCACTCACTGCTGAGGCCATTTAATTAATTGTTCTCCTGGGGTCAATATCAAGTTATGTCAATAAGCATTTGAGCTCATCCAGCACCAACAGCTGAATCTGTTTGTTTGATCTGGCAGTTTTATCTCGTAAATGTGGCTCTAGCTGTAGTCTAACCACAAAAACAGCTCAGGAATTTTTATTTTTTTAGTTTTATAGAAAAATTGCACCATGGAAGTTGAAAACTACTGTTATTCTTGTTTTCAAGTGTTGGAGTTCCCTTTAGAGAAAAAAGATCTGGTGAGGAAAAGAAAAAGAGCATGGGAAGTATTAATGGCTTTTTTTCTGACTGAAGTAAGGATAATCCACAAGATTTTGTCTTCGTCTTTGTAGAGAAATGCTCCAAAAGTAGATTTTTTTCTCCCTTCTTAGAGCCATCTATATATATTCAAGAGAAAAAAAACCTCACCTCTGGCAATTCTGAAGCCTTTTTATGAATTATTATGAGAAAATAAAATGGATGATTATCTGTCATTAGGCCTAGAACAAAAACCACCTGAATTTAAACACATGATTTTGACATTCAAGATATCATTTTCAGGAAGGAGCTCTCATTTCTTTCTGTGCTAGATTTTTTTTTTCCTGACATAGCAGCCAGCAATGCATCTGATCAACACACCTCATCACACAGATCTTTCCTGGTTAGGCAGTGTGCAGGCAAGCTTGGCTTAGTGCTTCTGGAAATTGGCCACATGAAATGTCATTTCAATGTGGAACAAATCCAATGAACTGGGAGTTAAAACAAATCCTTTCATAACAGGAATTATTTTCTTATTTTATTCACAGAGATTGGGCCACACCATGGGAAATGGACACTCTTCAGGTTGCACCAATTACCCCCCAGCTGCTACTGCTTTGGTTTTCTGGTGTTCTCCAGAAAAAAAGCAACACAGGAGCATAAAGCAGGAAGGCTGGCTGGCACAAAACAGCTTTTAGTGCTAAAAGTAGAATGAAGAGCACAACAATCAGCCATTTTAAATACTTTCCATACCAAACCTTCCCTCTGGTGTTACCAGACAATTTCACCCATATATCCCCTCCGTGCATCATTGGAGGGCTCAGAATTAGGAAAAGACACCAGAAAATACAGAAGTGTCCATGGAAGCAGAAGGTTATAGGTGAGTGCAGATGCCCAGTGAGAAAGCAAGCACAAGCTGTCTGCTCTGATTTTTACTGAAAAATCACCAGTCTAAGCAAGAATGAGTATTTTTGGAATAAGTGGGTTTCTTACTCAATAACTCTTTCCTACTCTATGTGGTCTATTCTAATTTTGGTATAGAATACCATTAGGTAAAGGATAACATGATCACTTGTCAAATGGGCTCAGTCCTCCCAACATGCTTCAAATTCCCCAGCCATAGCTGCCAAGGTAGGTGTCACCAGCCTGGAATATATTGCACAGCTGACAGGAGCCCAGAAAGAGCTGAGCTTTCCAGATATCCTGGTATTCTTTCAGCGTGAGCAAAGATCTTTTTCAATGAGAGATGTCAGGCACCAAAATCAAGCAATTACTGGTTATAAAACTATTAGCCTGGAAAAGTGTACAGTCTGTGTGTAACTTGTTGTTAAATGACCCACTCTGAGTACGTTCATCATTGTACAGAAATCGTTCATCATTGTACAGAAAATGGTCTTTGTTACTTGAAGCAAAGCTTAGACTTTTAGTATTCATCAGGGATGAAACCATTCCATGAAAGAAAGAACGTTTTAATTTTCGAGGACTACATTATGTGGTTTTCAAGCACATAATACAATGCACTAGGAAACCCTGTATGTGGGAACATTTTTCTATTAATATACAATAACCTCTTAATAGGAGAGGAGATGGATCTTGCTCCTCAGATCTATTCACATCTCACTCCATTGGACTGAAAAGACTCATGGAACAGAAAATTTCTGTCAATACCATGAATTATTTAGCTTCTGGGGTGTAACATTTATTAGCTTGCAATTGGCTTGGTTTTGCCAAAAGGCAGCTGTTTGTCACTGCCATCTCTGCATTAGCACAATGTTTACAGCACTGGAGTCCCTTAAAGAAAACTATATCTGTCTTGAGCTGCTGTTCTTCTGCTTTGATTTAATGGTTCTTGAAGCAATAAGAGCTGCACTGTCCCACCAACTGCTGGTATCTAGAGAAATAATAAATACTGCATAGAATTCTATTAAGGAGTACTAAATATTCAATGTAACAATAGAATTCCCCTACAACATCCAGATGGATTTACACTTCCACTATGGAAACTGAAGTAAACATCAGGCAATTTTCTTTTCAGGATTCACTGCTGTACTAAGTGCGTGAATCAGCCACAACCAGGGTACTAATGAGCTCTGAGCACTGATGATCACAAGAGCAAGAAATTCGTGTTACGTGAGACTGAAAATAACAAACTCAGGAATAATTTCTGTTGGACTGGCTAAGCTTCCTTTTCCTTCATCATCATCTGAGCTACGCAGCTTACAGACTAGGCAGAAAAATTGCTGTTTTGTCTTCATTTTTATTGTGGGGTATGTACACTCACATATAGAATATATGCAGTACCTCTGAAGACCCTAAAATAGGTATAAAAGCTGTGCAGAACCCTCAATTTTATTTTTCTACTGCACTATTTTGAATCGTAAAATGTCTATTCAGATGATTGCAGCATGTTCTTGCTCATATTCCAGAATGTTCATTTTCTTTTCACATTTAATACACTGGAATATGTGCACAATCATGCTGAGCGGGGTAATTGAAAATTAAACAGAGAATTACAGCAGCAATATTTTAAATTCAAATAAGTTTCACAACATATGGCCTTTATAACACAGTCTAACAAAAATTTTATAGCTGCTTAGATGGAGCAGGTGCTTCCTTTTATACTGCTGGATCCTCACCTGTATTGTGTGAGGCACAACTCCAGGCTGCTGCCACATCAGGGACAGGCCTGGCCAAACAGATTTCACAGCAAAATGCTTCGTCAATAGCCCTATCCCCTTGATAGACTCTCTGATCCATTTTAGATGCCAAAAAATTTTAAAGTCCCTTTTTACAGGAAAGCTGACTTCTCCAAAGTCAATTGTTCTCTGAAATTACAGCAGCTGACAAGATCTTCATACATGCATCTGTTTAATCACTTTAGGTCAAGATGGATCAAGGCTGGTACAGATCAAGAAGACGTGGTATGAGTGACCCTGTTGGACCAAATTTCCCTTTTTCTTACAGGGTGCAGCACCTCTTGAGCATTTCTGATGGTGATATTTACTGAGTTGTCAGAGAGCTTAAGCTCCAAACATTCAACACAGAGAACACTTCTACAGCCTAACCTTAGCTGTCCAATACATGTGCTACAGCTTGCAGTGAGTTGTTTTGCACTCCCAAACTTTTTGGAGGCCTTGCAGAAGCCCATCCCTTTCCAGCTCCTGACACAGGGAACAGCCCAGCTGATGCAAACATTCTGCTTTCAGACATGGCTAAAGGAGGAGTGCTGGGACATCCCAGGCACCTTCAGTGGTGACTACAAAACCCATTTCAGGTTTGAGATGGCAGGGAAGCCTCCACAGAGCAGCACAGAACACTCTCATTACAGGCTATAACCTCCCCAAAAAGGAAACTCAGAGAAACAAATATTAGACAACTCCCCATTTCATACTTTTTCCTGCAATATCAGAAGCAGAAATATCCATGTAAGAAGCAGGAGTTTTGCACCAACTAATGCATGTTGTAAGTAATGATTTAATCTTCCTTAATAGCTCACTTCAGAGATTACTCAGATTTCTTATCATTAAGATGCCATGAACATGTGTATGTGCACACCTTGAATATTTTAAAGAAGTCACTAGTAAAAAACCCTCCACCTTCACACACATCAACAAAGATTGCTTCAAAACCTCTTTCATATGTCACACAACCATAACCTTGCTCTGTATTAAGAGGAACCGTATCAAGTTATCCAATTATCTACAGTATCACCCAGTATTGGGTACATGGCTGGCTGATCACTAATTGCACTCTGCATACAAACCAGCACAGCCAGGAACACTGAGGGAAAGATAAGGACTTTAGATCCCTGGATTCCATGGACATGCAGGAATCAAGCTAAAGAGCTTTAATTACAATAATTTCACGAATACAAGCCGCAGCAATTTGACAAAAATTTTGGTGGAAACCCGGAAGTGCGGCTAATAGTCGGGGACGGTTAATATGTGAATAATTTTCTGACATTTACAACCCCAGACGTGCCAGCCAGGGTGCCGAGCCAAGCACCGGCCAGTAAAAGCCGGCAATCCGCGATTGTTACAGTGTTACTGTGTTGCCCTGGCTCCCTGCAGGCAGCACGGGGGGCGGGGAGAGAGGCGGGAGAGCTCTCTTCTTCCCTCCTCTGCTGCAGCCCAGGGGAGGAGGGGGGGCGGGAAGCGCGCGCCGCCATTGCCGCGGCCCGGGGAGGAGGCGGGGTGCTTTGTCTGCGCCCGCCGCCAGCGCCACGGGCACGGGAAAGCTCCGTCCCTGCCCGCCGCCGCTGCCGTGGGAGCGGGGGGGGCTCCGTCCCTGCCTGCCACCGCGGGGCAGCGCCGACCCGGGGTGACCGAGCCCAGTGGCAGCGGCGGCCGGCCCCGAGCGGCAGCACCAAGCTGGGCCACCTGGCCCCGTCAGCGGCCCCTAGCGGGCCGAGCCTGCACAGCCTTAGCTCAGCCAGTAAACCCCGCCCTCCCGCGGTTCTGTTACTAATTGCACGTGGGTCCTCGCTGCGAACGACAGAGTGGCTTATATTCGGGTGCGGCTTATCTATGGACAAAAACCGAAATATTTGCCAACACCCAGAGATGCGGCTTATACTCAGTGCGGCTTGTATTCGTGAATTTACTGTACTTTCCTCTTTAATGACAGGTAGCATTCCTCTGTCAGTTGTTGCTCTCTGTTCAATTACTTGTTTGTGGGAATCTCTGTGACACCAATGCTCCTTGGCTGGGAAACAACAAGATGTAAAGTAGAAAACTGATGCTCTTCATTACAGTCATTTTCAACCTGTCTGACAGCAATAGGAATTCAATTACAGTTCTCCAGTGGCAATAAGCTCTGTGCACTAGATCTTAATTGTTCAACCATCAGTTTGCAATTTACATTTGTGGTGTAGTGACAGCTGACTGTTTCCATCAGTAGCAGACATTTATATTCATGAAAAAATAAATATATTGTACATCTAGCTCAGCAAGGAAACTGTCTATAATGAAAGAACCAGCCTATTTACCTAAATGATTGCAGTAATTTGCTGCTCTGGAGTCTGACATGGAGCTTTTCCTTGGTATTACAAACTAGAGGCACAACTGTGCCTCTGAGAAGCAGTTATATTTAGCAACCATGTCGACCACATTTCAGTTCCCCTCTCCCTTAAAGAAATCAAGTTTAATAGCAAAAGGCTTCCAGTATAAATGGGTAGGTCCTCAACACTACCCTTTCAAAGCATGCATACATGCATGTGTATAAACAGAGATATGTGAATATTTGTGAGGGTACAATAAAACCCTTTATCTTGTACAGCTAAGCTACAAAAAAGACTTTAAAATTGCTCAACTTCTCTAGAACAGTGATGTATATACAGGGTAAACTGAACACACATCTTCTTCCCTTCAAGAAGCTAATGGAAATGAGGAAGTTTTGGAACATCTAAGCATGTGACTTTCTTTTGGTCTCTGGTAGTATTTGCCAGGACCAGAGAGTGCTAATATCGTTTAGCTATCCCTCAGAAAGCTCACATTAGCCAGCAGAGAAAGACCGGAGGTCTTACTTGACGAGTTCCACAAGAACCTTTATTTCATGGGAAGGGAGTCAGGCAGGATTCTCTCAGAACAAAGGGCAGACAGCCATATTTATAAGTTCAGGGGGGATTCAAACTACAACCAATAAAAGTTTATACAAAGAGCAGCATCCAATCTAAGTGAGAAGTTCTAAAGGTGAACTGACCAATTACACAAACTAATTTCTGACCAATTATCTTCCAAAGTGTTAGGAGAGTGACCAAAATCTTAAGGAATTTGGCTCAACCTTGGTATCTAGGATACCTTATCTATTATAGCAAGTTCCAGGGACCAGGAGAAGATGACTTTGGAGGAATTGTACCATCCACACAAGAGGGTTTGTCAAATCCTAACCAGTGCAGAATTAGGGAAATGCTACCCACTTGGTGACTGCCCATCACTGACCACAGCCAGGGCGAGGTGGGTCTTCACTGATGGCTGCAGTCAGAAATTCCTGTGTTAAGAGGAGTTTGGCAAGACCTTGGCAGCAAAGTATAAAGCCAATTAGCTCATGGCTGTCCCCCCTTAGGTATTAACTCAAATTTACAGTCACTGCCAAACAACGAGGTGAGAAGGCAGGACTGTGTCACTAGGGACTAGCACAGGTATGAACTGGGAGTGTCAAAGAACTCTGTGCTGCAATAAGAGAAATTCACAAGTAGGAAAGCAAAGGGCCATGGTTGAAATTCAGTAACTGAACAACCTGAGAGAATTAGGCAAAATATCTGCTTTTACATCACCTTGACTTGACAGCTGGTATCAATCTTTACCACTTTTTTAACAACAAAAACAGGTTTTTAAGAGCTGGGAAAACAATGACAACTCAGTGTTGTGTCCCACAGGCAGCTCCTGCCTGATGAATTACTGCTGCTTCTCACCACACATCACTGCAAGGCACAGTGAATGACAGAAGCGTTTTTGTGAGAGGAGGTATGAGAGATTTCTATCCAGGGCTAAAAATCCTTTCCCTCTCATGCAGATAGCACAGCCTGGGACTGGCAGCCTTGGGATGTTGTCTGCACAAGCCTCTCAGCATAAAGGTGCCACATGCTTTACCAAGCTCTAAGGACTGATTCTGGTGGTTCTGCATAAGTGTGCTCAGGACTGAGGCTGCCCATGACAGCCCTTCTGGAGTTTTCACTTCATTATAGATTTCCTGATGTGGGCATTGTTTTCCTTCTTGCTGTTTGTGTCAGATACATTCTCTGGCATCTTAAATCTAAACAGCAATTTGTTAGTGACAATTTTAATTTAATGGAAAATATTGTACCTGCAATAGTGGAAAAAGAAACAGAGAAATTTTTGACTGATTATTTTTCTTTGTTACTCTTAGAATACATAACTCTCCATTATATTGATTCAAGGCAATCTAAACCAGCCTGCCTTCATTTTCCAAGCTGAATAATACCAGAACCTCAATCAGTAAAAACAAGAGTTGCACCCATGCTTCAGAAATAATAGAGTTCATATACTTTTTATAAATTTTTACATGTCGTGTATGTGATCATAATTATGTATTACACAAATATGTATTATTTATATTAGAGTTTTAAATATGTATCTGTTTTCCTTCAAAGGCCAGATAACTCACAGCAG
Source organism: Catharus ustulatus (assembly GCF_009819885.2). Taxonomy (NCBI): domain Eukaryota; kingdom Metazoa; phylum Chordata; class Aves; order Passeriformes; family Turdidae; genus Catharus; species Catharus ustulatus. The sequence continues at coordinate 10,585,227 of NC_046235.1, read as the reverse complement.
CAGACCAACACAGATTTATGGGGCTATCCCTATATTAACATACATTTTCTTATTAATTAGGTCACAAGAATTCAGTTCACTCCTCCAGATTGCTGATTGAACTGAAGTGGTAGCTGTACTTACAGGGAAAGTTTTTTCTTATAGAAAAGAGGAGTTCAGCTCAATTTCCAACTAGATCATAATCCAGATTCTGTTGATGTAGAAAAATATGTCAATCACTGTCCAGAAGAGAAAAAACCCAGACCCTGCTAGTATTTACCTGCAGAATAAATAAACATCCAGGTAACTGGTTTAGGTTGCAGGTAATACTCTAAAATGTTCTTGGCAGTACTAATTTTATTATCAACCTCCCCACAATTCTTTTCTTACTAAAGCAGCACAGATGTGAACCTTTATGCCTGGAACAAGCTGCCTTTCAGATGAGCAATAAGATACTGTAGAAATGTTATATGAGAGCACTGCTAGAGAATTCCAAACGGAAAAAGTGCTGGTTTGATCTACATAATCACTTTGAAAAGGGTAAATCTCTCTCAAGCCGGGGTTTGCAGCATCAGATGTTATTGTCAGCTCACAGCTGCCTGCTCCGATAACAGCCAGGAGTTGTAATGAGTGTGGTGCAGAAATATTACAAGCAATAAGCTCTGAAAATCAATGAAGCATGTACTCTTCAAGCCAGCCTGATGTAAGCCACATCAAGTGTTATTTCAGGTGTTATTACAGCTTTGTATGCAATGTTTACTTTTGCAAGACAAGCCTTTCCCAACCCCAAAATATAAAATCAGTGTTATTGAATGTAAACACAAACCCTGCTTTGTGTTCCTTAAAAATCCTACCTCTTTTCTCCCTCCTGCTATTAAAAACAAACAGCCAGCTAAAATGTCTTACGTCAGGATTACCTTTTAAGACAGAAACCATTGTACCTGTATTTTCTGCTTTGCATAAACAGAGCTCTGCTTGACTATGCATCAAGTATTTATTCAAGGGAGCTTTGTCTGTAGAAGACACTACCATGATTCATCGTGCATGTATGCTTACTAAATTTTATAAATACTGGAAAATAGGCCATAAATGCTGCTTTATGCTTTAAATCTTTGTTTTGTCTAGGCAAAATGTCTTGAGAATACTAGTGCTAGGAATTTAGATAACAAAAATTAAATAGGCATGTGCTTTGCCTTCATACAGCAAAATCTCACTGATATACAAGTGAATCTCTAAAATGATATGGGTAAAAAAAAAGTTGTAGCATGATCCAAACTGCAGGAAAAGAGACAGATTCCACAACCTTTGTCCTGAGCTGAGCTCTGCTGCACAGAGCACCATTCAATGGCTCATGATCTTCCTTCCCCAGACTAGCAGGGACAAAAGAAGATCAGCTAGACTTTATTTAAATTAACTGTAATTCGACAGTAAAATATTTTTTAAACATGAACTCTGCTTCAGCTGCTGTGCTGGGGTGCCAGAGCAGCTGAGGTTGTGCTGCAGGCATGGCCCCTGCCCAGCACGGAGCCTGTGGAGGATCAGGCAGCTGCCTGCTCCTTCCAGGCACCTCGCCAACCCATCAGGGCTGTGCTAACGCAGGAACAGACAGTGCCAGCACGCCAGAAGAGCTTCAGATTACTTTTTTTCCCCTTCTCCCCTTTATAAATATATATATATATATATGGACGAATCCCCAAGCCTTCAGTGTGAACCGTGAAAGTTCAGAGGGAGATGTCAGGGTTTTTCAGCAGTTTCATTTTTCCTTACAATTTTTTATGAATTCTGTGGATTGCAGAGTACAGCTGTCTCACTCTTACCTGAGCTGACATGCTGATGGATCAACAGGCACTCAGCACGTGCCATAGTAGGCGCCAGCTGAACATATACCCTGAGATTGAACTGTCCCAGCACAAGAGAAGGGATTCAGCTAAATTGCCACCAAACAAGAACAGGCTCATTTAACATCTAAATGTAACCATATCATAGAATCATAAAATGCCTTGGGTTGAAAGAGACCTTAAAGACTATCCCCTCCCAACCCCCTGTCATGGGCAGGCACATCTTCTGCTAGGCCAGGCTGCTCACATCCAGCCTGGCCTTGAACCCTTACTCTTCCAAGCTCACTCAAAACATGTTATGGAAAAGACAATGGACATTAATACATACAATATAATGGAGACTTTAACAAATTACTGGAAACTACTGGTGAGTAGTCTACCAAACCCCAAATATAAGACAAGCAAGGAAGTAGTTTTAAATTTAGTGTAACTAAAATTTTGCCAGTGGCAAATTTAAAACCACTTTTCTTCAATTACTGAAATTTCATTTCCATCCCTAGGAAAACTTTGTATGTTCAGGCACAATCAAAGATCTCCTGAGCACCAAGGACTGTAAGGACTTCTCTTTCCTTGTGGCTGGCTTCTCAATTAATTATTAAGTTAAACTTAATATGTTGATGCTCTCTATCTTGCAGGTGCCTCTAGGACTGGTCTCTAGAGTAGATTAAAAAAAAGACTGCCTAATGGTTCAAGAGACACTTGATCATCATTCAGTCAGAATTATCAGCTCTCCCATCTCAGATCTATCACAAGTAACACACCTTTTGCTGTGTGTGAATTTCCCACTTGTCTACTCCTCACAGTCATTTTGTGTACCAGTACAACACATCACAAAGGGTTATTGTCTTTGGTTGCAATACAAGATGTAACCAGCAGTATGTATTCTACTACCAACTGTTAAACCAGGTGGGGCAGTGTTCTTTGTCTCTTCCACAACCCATGCTTCCTCCAGGGAGATATCTTCTGTTAAAGGGCCATTGAGTCCCACTGAATGACTGATAAAATTACATCATCGCATTGGGAGATGACCCACCCAGGGGTGGGAAGGAGCCAAACATTTCCTACTTACATAAAACTGAGATTTGGAACATCAAGGTAGACTTTTTCCACTGGATTCCCAGAGGAAGACCAGGCCTACAACTGGACCTTCAGAGGAAAACTGCACCCTTCTACAGAACCACTGCTTTATCTGCAAGAGGACTGGAATCACCATTTAATCAAACTGCTACCAACACCCTGACTGACAAGGTCAGGTTGTATTCTGACTCTGTCAGTGGTTTTTTTGTACCACTGCATTTTATTTCAAATTTTCCTATTAAATTGTAGGTTGTTTTTTTTTTAGTATTTATACATACTAGTAAAGAACTGTTATTCATATCCTCATATCTTTGCCTGAGAAACCCTTAATTTCAAAATTATAATAATTCATAGGGAGGTGGTGTGCATTTTCCATTGCAAGAGAAACTGCTATGCTACCTTCCTTAGCAGATACCTGTCTTTCAAACTGAGACAGTCATGCTAGCAATCAGGAAGGAATTAGTGTCATTCCCAAGAGTTTTGGTGGTAGTTCACCTCATTAACAGGAGATGGACACTCTGGAGGTACTCAGAGAGTACCGGGGTAGATGGAGCCAGACTGACTGATTAGAGAAGGTTAAAAGAGCTAATTCTGTATAGCTAGGTCCAGTGACAGACAGTGACTACAAAAGCTTCTAGGGAATAAAAATTAACAGTGGACTTTAGACCCTAAGAAGAATGTGTGGAACTCGACCTAATAGAAAGGGACTCAAGACACTCAAGAAATTGCTTTATCAGTATGAGTTAATTTATGCAAAACAAGGTTTGCATCTATTACAGATATTTTTTGCCAATTACATCTCAGTATGCTGATGAATTTGGCCTTCAGAAAAGATACAACGAAGGACAATTTTAACATGCATAAAAGGCATGTTTTTATGTTAATTATTAAAAGAGTAGCTGAACCTGGAAATACAGATCTCTTTTCTGGGAAAAGAAGACAATATTGTACATATATATCATCAGGTATCCATCCTAAAGAAATTTCTGGTTTCCTGGCAGACCCAACAGTTTACCTCACAGCTGAAGTTTGGTTTAATGTCTTCCTGTCCACTTCTATGGTTTTATTTCAGTAGCTGAGCTGGTCATTAAAAAAACCCAAATAAATTGTAGCTGGCTCCATTCCAAGAATTTCCTGTACAATATTCAAGGGCTTAACAGAAAAGAAGAAGCTTGGGTTGGGCTATAAGGCCATTTTTCACATCCAATCTAACAATCCGGAGTGACTACCAGAGTCATTTACCTGTTGTTCTTTACCCTGCAGGTCAGGACACCTCAATTTTAACATTAAAATCTCAGGCAAATTATTCTGAAGTGATTACAAGTCAGATTCGTGATAAGCCTACCATAATCAGAGGTGCATTTTTACTGCATCTGTTATATTTAAGCATATGACCATACACTCAATTCACTGATCTTTTCCACAGAAAGGTTGCCTGCTTTGCCACCTGTAAATTGAAGCCATTTATTGAGTTTTAGCAAACCTAGGGCATTAAAATGCTGTAGCATATATGATATATCATAAAATGTGTGATCAAAGGAGACTAGCTCCTACTAAATTTTCTTTTCTTCTAATCTTCCCTCCTCAGGCAAAAACCTGGATGAATAGATAAATTAGTCCTGTGAGGTGGATGAAACTTTGATAATAAGGCTTATGCTACTTACACTGATACTCATTCAGCTTTTCTGAAATCCATTTACACAATGTGATTAAATAAACAAGACTTGGCCTTCCTCTACCATTCAAATACATTTTGTTCACAAAATAAATGCAAGATCATACCCTGCATGCTTTTGAACTGCAGGAAAAACATCAAGACTATCTCCTGCAATAACAGGAAAAAAGATGTAGAGGTAGGAAAAAGTCTACTTTCAGACTGTGTAGAAGTTAGGCAAGTAAAATACAGCAAGGCAGTCCAGGATATTAATTTTAATATATTTGAATATGTAGCTAAAAATCAATGAAAATTTTTCATAAAGAGCCTCTGATGCACTTAAATTCTACATCTCCCAATGTGGCCTTGTTGTAGCTCCCCAAGTAATAGGAAAATTAACATTCTAGGTACTTCTTTGCATCCTTGTGATCTTAAAAAGACCTGAAAACTAGTCCAGAAACTGTAATCACATATTTTTGAGACAATGCAATTTAATGCTCTTTTGAAGATGGAGTCAAAAGGGACAGAGCCTTTGAATTTAAAATCCCTGCCAGCAATTTTATTGAGTAAATAAGCACATGTTTATTTTGCTGCTATCATACCCACCTGAGTCAAGGTATCCTTTCATTCTACACAGATATGCAGAAACCACTCGTTTACGAAAAGAATTTAATTAGTCTTTTACTAAATAGGTGAAAATATTCTCTAACTGCCTCAGAATTGTACATACAGTAATTTCACGATTATAAGCCGCACTGAGTATAAGCCGCACTTCCGGGTGCCAGCAACTTTTCATTCTTTGTCCATACATAAGCTGCACCTGATTATAAGCCTCACATTACAATACAGAGTGTGATAAAAGGTATCTGTTCTATCACCATCTGTTGAGGGTGGGGGCAGTGATCCTGATCTCCACGGCAGATATTCTGCTAATGGGCCATCCATTGAAACCAGGCAGGGCATTGTTCTTTATCTTTTCACAACCCATCCTTCCTCCAGCCAGTCATTTTCTGCTAATGGCCATAATTACTGAAATCACCGTAATGACTGCTATTACCATATTTAGCCGTAATTACAAAAATTAAAGGTAATTACCACTATTACCGCAATTACCGCTATGGGGGCACCGGGAGGGGTTGTGGGGGCACTCAATTTTTGTATTTATGGTAATTTTGGTAATTACAGTAATTTGGGTAATTACAGTAATTTGGGTGGCAGCAGCGGTATACATGGTAAATGACTCCAGCTGTAGCAATACACGGTAAATTATGGTAGCAGCAGTATACGCACAATTACGGTAGCTGCGGCAATATACTGTAAATTACGGTAGCAGTGACAACATGCTGTGAGTTAGGGTAGCTGCGGTTATATACTGTAAATTACGGCAGCACGTATATACACGGTAAATTACGGTACGGTGCATATACACGGGTAATCAAGGTAGTGCACATATATACTGGTAAATACTGTAGTGTGCTTATATTAGGGTAGTTATGGTAGTCCGCATATATGCTGGTATATACGGTAGTGAGCGTATCGTACAGTAATTATGATAGAGAGCGCGTATCTTAGGGTAATTACGGCAATGTGCCTATATACGGTTAATTACGGTAATGCGCATCTATTACGGTAATTGTGGTAGAGTGCACGTATATCAGGGTAATTATGGTAGAGTGCGCTTCTATTAGGGTAATTACGGTAGAGTGCGCATATATATACAGTGACTTACGGTAGCTGAGGCAGTGTACACGCATTTACAGTAGCTGTGGCAATATACAGCTAATTATGGTAGCTACGGCAATATAGTTGGCAAATTACGGTAGCTGCGGCAATATACTGTAAATTACAGCAATTACCGTAATTCTAGTTATATTGCCGCAGCTACCGTGTTTACTGGAATTACCTTAATTACCTGAATTACCCTAATTACCAAAACCGCCGTAATGACTGTTATTACCGTATTTAGCCGTAAGTCCAAAAATTACCGTAATTACCGCAATTACCGCTATCACCATAATTACCTCTATGGGGGCACTGAAATGGACTGGGAGGGGTTGTGGGGGCACTCGATTTTTGTAATTGCAGTAATTTGGGTAATTACGGTAATTCGGGTGACAGCAGCAGTATATTTACGGTAACCGCGGCAATATACGTTACATTACGGTAATCACCGCAATTACGAGTACATTGCCGCATGAACCGTGTTCACCAGAATTACAGTAATTTCGTGATTATAAGCCGCACCATTTTGACTAAAATTTTGGTCCGAACCCAAAGTGCAGTTTATAATCTGGTGCAGTTTATATGTGGACAAAGAACAAAAAGTTGCTGTTTTCATTTGGAGGACAGGTGTCTACTGAGAAAGGCAGGAACTTCTCTTTGAAATGGAGAATGTAAACCCCCTCCCTCCAAATTATCATAATTTTGAAATCAAGGGTCTTTCAGGCAAAAATATGGGAATTAGGAATAACAGTTCCTTCTAGGGAAATTAAAATAGAAACACTGTACTGCAAAGAAACAAACTGCAAACCCTGACAAAGTCAGAGTACAACCTGACACCCGTCAGGCAGGGTGTTGGTAGCGGTCCCATTCCATGGTGGCTGCATCCTCCTGCAGTGACAGATGTGGCTCAGTTGGAGCAGTGCTCCTGTACAAGGTGCAGTTTCCCTCCGGAGCTCCAGTGGTGATGTGGAGAAATCCGGTTTTCCTCTGGAGTCCAGGGGAGAAAGGGGCTCCCTTAGTGTCCCAAAACCTCTGTTTTTATCTTGGTAAGAGATGTTGGGCTCTTCCCCCTGACTGGAGCAACTCCCAATGGGATGCAGTAATTTTATCAGTCACACAGTGGGACTCAATGGCCATGAGCAGAAAATGACTGGCTGGAGGAAGGATGGGTTGTGAAAAGATAAAGAACAATGCCCTACCTGGTTTCAATGGATGGCCCATTAGCAGAGTATCTGCTGTTGAGATAAGGATCACTGCCCCCACCCTCAACAGATGGTGATAGAACAGATACCTTTTATCACACTCTGTATTGTAATGTGCGGCTTATAATCAGGTGCAGCTTATGTATGGACAAAGAATGAAAAGTTGCTGGCACCTGGAAGTGCGGCTTATACTCAGTGCGGCTTATAATCGTGAAATTACTGTAATTTTGGTTGAATGAAGAGGAGGTTTTTTGAGGGAGTGGGAAGGTTAGGCAATTGGTTGCTCCAGGTTATTTGTTTGTCTCTGCACACTACAAACTCTACAAGTGCACTGTGACCTACTGGGACAGAATAGATTTCTGTCAAAGTTTTCAGTACCTCTCTGGCTCAGCAGGTTTATTCTTTAAAGTCTCACCTATGTTATTTCTGTATTCTATGCTGCACATCACCAGGCAGGTAGAGAGGTTTCTCTTTGTGAAAGGTTTGGCCTTAGCACAGATCCTGCAAATTTGTGCTTTTTACAGTGGCAGACCATTTTCCTGACACAAGCCTCAGAAGTGCCAGGTGTGGTCAAGCATCTCCAATCCCGCTCTGGTGATAAAGTAAAATAGTTTTTATGAAGAGGAGAAAAAAGGAATGGAAATGAAGACTGTTTGTCATCAGTTGGACCCATCAAATTCTAGCAATTTCTTTATCCAAGGTGTAATGGCTTAAGAAGCCAGAACCCTAAGTGTTTCTTCCAGGCTCGGATTATCTTGTTGCAAGGAGAGCAGTCTTTATAAGAGGATTTGCACTAATTACATAAAGTATGTTATAAAACAGTGTTCAGAAAATAATAGACTAGAAAGCCAGAAGGTTAATAAGCACACTGATCCTGTACCTCTCTCTGTCCTGAATTCCTATGTAGGAAATGCAGTCAGGATGCCTAGTAATGACACAAACCAGAATTACTTTATGGAAATTATTTCTTGGCGGTGTAACACCCAAGAGTTCCCTTCCACACTCATTTAAATGACTGGTGAAGCAAATAGCAAAATCAATAGCCACAAAAGTCGGTCTCATTTTTGTGCTTAAACTCCCAAGACAGATCCATCTATAACATGCTCCTGGCAGTCAAAGGGGTGATTGCAGTCATCCTGCTTTATCTGCCTGAACACCACATTCCCATGCAGCAGGTGTAAGGGAATATTTCCTACACACATTCCATTTAACCTGCTGGAATGGGTGCTCTGCAAATGCCTTACATTCATTTACACAGCCCCCTGTATTCCTCAGCTCAGTGCACACACATTAATTACTGGAATTGGAAGCAGGTTTGGATTAAGCAAAGGTGATGATTTAGTAGAAATTTGCCAGTCTCATGTAAACGCACCCCATGGTGGAAGCACACATTGCTGTGGTAGCAGAATGTGGCCATATGTGATTTTATAGCTCTGTGTAACAGCCATCCATGAGAAGAAACTGCTTCCCTCTGGGAATGTGCAGGGTCAAGAAGAGATGTGATAAAAGCCTGCTCCTTTTATAAGAGGCTGAGAAAAGCCATTTTAGACATTGCAGCAAAGGAAAAAATGTTCCCTTTACCAGCAGGGGCTCAGGAGCAAGTGACACAGAGACAGGCTTGACTGCACCAGATCCACGGGTCTCCCTCTCAGTCCCAGCAGCAAAACAAGTGGAATTACTTTAGTCCATGCAAGGTAGCCTCAGACTGGATGCATTTAAAAAAAAAATAAAAACCCAAACACTGAAATAGCAGCAATAAATTTAAATCTCCAATATTCAGCACATAAAAGTTAGGTGTATAAAATGTTAGCATTGTACAGATTTGCTGAGCTTATGCTCCCACACAATTTGAAAAATACTAGAAATTACCTGTTTGGATAATGTCAAGTTAAAACTGACAAAATTCCTACAAAAAATTCCTGCTTTTACCAAGACTACACTTTTGGAAATAGGAAGATGCTCATCAGAAGTTTTAAATAAATTTGATGAGTAACACCTATACTATGCATATATACCACTTCTCCCACATGGGCATGTTTTCCCTCCATTCTCATTCTATGGAGAAGGAGGACCAATTACTGAAATATTGATCCTTCTGAAACAATGGGAGTTTTGCCATCTGACACTACTGCAGTCACTTTTATTCTCTTGCTTCAAAATTTACTATGCTTATATAGAGCTGATTTTTCTAATGGGTCTTTCCAACAGGTAAGATTTGTGGAATAACACTTATGCTGCTGCAGGGATCCACTCCCTCAACAAAATAAAGGAAAAACAAGGTCACCCAAATATTTGCATTATTCCACTAAGGCACAAATGACGTCTATGTAGTTTGGGGAGGCATTGGGGTAGTTTTTCCACTTCTTCCCATTTTGACTATGTCCCAAGCCATACATGAGAAATTAAATATTTTTGACAGGAATAAAAGCTCCTTGGATAATATTCATTAATGATTAGGAAAGTGGCAGAGGAAATGGGTCCGTCTCACTGTTATTGGTGGTTTATTGTTTAAAGTATAAACAAAAGGTACAGCAAAATACACATTATGACAGAAGAAACTGTTTTCCAGCTTTGGTTCTGCACTGCCTCATGTTACTTTGGGGCCAAACTGTCTCAGCCTAGAGGGATCTCCTGCTGCTGAGTTGTATCCACGTGAGGTATTCTCATGCCCAGGTTGGATCTGAAACCCAGGGCAGCAAACAAATCAGAGCAGAGTCTGTGTCCTTAAGGACCAGGGAAAACAAGTATTTTTAGGATGAAGTCCAAACCATACTGTCATTTTAATCTTGTTTTGAAACGTGTTCCATGTAATATTTTAAATTTAAACCAATCTGGAAAGGCATCAGACAACAATAAAACTAACCATGGAGGCAGAGGAGCAGGACTAACAAGGCAGATGCTTTATGAGTTTGGCCAGCTTCCTGCTTGCAGATAAAAACCACCAGATGCCTCAGTGAAGAGAATTCCTTCCTGGGAATGCTGATTTCAGAGTTGCAGGCCATGATACTGATTACACAGGAAGATCAGAAATGAGATCAAGTGTAAAACCCATAGCAATGCTTCTCCAAATCCCAAGCATTTGCTTGCCATGGCCACATGTCACAGTACGTAGTCTGACAAATGTGTCCTTGCTACCATAAACTCACACTTTGGAACTATTGTCCACATTCTCCATACTTGATAAAAAGCCCACTTCAGGAAGTATATGGAAATTTAAAAAAAAAAAATGATGGAGAATGTGTTTCCTGGCAGAAGTTATCAGTGAACAACACATGCATGACTCTGCATGATTTACCCTTGTAGTTCCATGAAAACTGGGGTTTGAACAACTGGGTGTTCATAGGACAAGAGGACACAGCCTCATGCTCCACTAGGGAAGGTTTAGATTGGAAGTTAGGAAGCATTTCTTCACTGAAAGTGAGGTCAAGTGAGGCTGCCCAGGGCAGTGCTGGGTTCACCATTCCTGGAGCAATTTAAAAAACAAGCAGGTTTTGTGCTTAGGGACATGGGGTAGTGCTGTACCTAGCAGTGTTAGGTTAATGGTTGGACTTGAGCATCTTGGAGATCGTTTCCAATCTAAACAATTCTATGGCTATGAGTGTAACAGGCAAGGAGATTGCAAAGGAAATTCATTTTTGTGAGGGAACTTTCTCTCAATACCAGGAAAACCCCATGGGGAGAGCAGCATGCACCACAGGCAAGCAATGAAATCACACTTCGCTTACAGCTGCTTAAGGATATTATTTTATAGTGGCTATCTACAGTTTGGGGTTGAATCTCATAGCCAATAACAAAGTCAACAATGTAAAAAGGAAACAGAATCTGTCTCACTGCAAAGAAAAACCCAGGACAGACAGAATGAAGGATAGATACACAGAAGGGGTTAGTTTTTTGGATAACTTTGGAATAACAAGTAACCTGCCTTGCTTGGCTGCAAGGAATAAAAAGATTAGAATATAAATACCAAGGGAAATAAAGACTGCAAAATGGCATTTAAGAATTATGGCACAGCCTGCATGGACTCACATCCACTGCACTTGATGAGCACTTAAGAAGTCACATTTTTCATTGATAGCATAGCTGTAAGGAAGTCTCTGCATGGAGAAAGAGACTGCTTGGGGGTCTCAGAAATGGTATTGAATGTAGAGTCAGGAAAATATATTTGTTTTTAAAAAGAGAGGAAAAAAAAAAAAGAAAAAAGTCATTGTAGCAGTGTACCCTTCCTAATGCCAGCCTGTCCAATTGGTAAATTGGTAGCAGCTGTGGCCCCTTAGGCTGTTTTGCATAAAATAAAAAAACCCAAAGCATAAAAGTACCCCAAACCAGTAGTGGAAAAGAAACATTCTTCCAAACAACACATCCTATAACCATCCCTACTTATTTTTCTTGTTCTAAGTGCAAAATATTTACAACACATTTCTGGAAAATACGTCTCAAAGATTGCTTTAAAACCTTAACTTTTACTGTAAGAGCCCTGTTAACACCACAAAAGCAATTTTCTCACACATTTTCTGTCTTCCCGCCACAGACAAGTCCCTGCACTTAAAAAGGATGAGTGTTTTTGTTAAAGTGTGTTTTATTGATTAGCCACTTTATTCAAGAGCATCATAAACTCATCTGCTTATTAATTTCAGTTTTATCTGAACACTCTCCCCTACACACTACTTCTTCCTCAGGCATATCTGTCCTTCCTGTCAAGAGTGCTTCCAATTAAGTGGCAAGAGAACCTGGGAACTACTGACTGTGGAAAAGTGATGTTGGAATGCATTTGCGAATTGCAGTAGAGATCTAGAAACTAATGAACACAAAACAGAGGTAAATTGGTGTTCCTTGCACCAGGCTGTATCAGCATGGACACAAGTCCACAAAACAAGAGCTGCAACAATGACAGAAAACATTTACAAGAAACATGATGTTAACAGAATGCAAAATTTGGCTGAATGACTCCTACACACACCTGGACAGCAAGGGCCGAGTGTTGCTATTAGGCAGCGTCAACTAAATAGAGAAAACAGCACTAGGATTTATCTGTTCTGTGAGCAGACAATATATTTGGTTTTATATAGTTGCAACAAACAGAATGAACAGCTCATTAAACATGGTATTATAAAATACATGCAGGGCCACACAGATTTGTTCAAAACCATTCCCAGCTGAACCACAGGCACTGATCTTGCAGCCAGGTCAATACTAATAAACTCGGTAGTATTTACTGTGGCCCTTCAAAGTAAAGTCAATTATTAGGGCTGACCATAAGCCAAAGTTCAGTGTCTATCTCAGCATTCCAGCTCCTGTGGACATCAGACTAAGCCACAGAAGACTGTGGTGGAGCCCCTGTGCATACTGGCATGAACATCATCACCTCAATGAGCCAGGATGGGCTGGGACCAGCCTCCTGTTCTCTTCCTTTCCAGCCAAGGGTCCCAGCACACCCAACAGTGGCAGAGATTCAGCACATTCCAGAAAAGCATCGGCATAAAGGCTAGGAATGCAGTGGCAATAACGTTTAACTTGCATTACACACTTATTCCCAATCCAGCTCATGTTTCTGCAGCTAATTCATGTTTTAAAATGCCATCCAGACTCATGGCAAGAGCTTCAAAATGCCAGAGCAGAGATCAGCCCTGCTCCTGCTGCCTCGGTTCTGCTCCATCACTCTCCTTGGAAGGTGCAGAGAACAGCTCACTGAAAGGCAACATCTGGCTTTTAATACTCATTTTAATCTTAAAACATGAATCCAAGTTACCACTACTTCATGAATATTTACCATCAAGGAAGTCAGTATGTTCAATAAATATTTGGCAGGCCTCAGTCAGATATTATGGCTGTTCAACATCACATATTAAATTATCTAAATACTTAAATACAGCTAAAAACACTTGCAAGAGTAACCAAAAATTGGCTTAGGACTATTCCCTGATTGCTATTGAAGCCTTTGCAGGTTAACTGAACATCACAAGCTGTGAGAGATAAAACAAGCTTTTTTAGTCTTAATAGTCTTATATTTTCAGACTTACAGATTTATGTTTAACTGCAAAAAGTATTATTTTAATGACAGTAGACATACTCTTAAAATATGCCTTTCAGAGATAAGCTTTGAGAAAATGAAACAGGAAGACTTTTTAATGAAAGCAACAGTACGAAAAATAAGCAAGCGCATTTTATATATTCTTAACTGTGAACAATCTAATCCTGAGTATTGGAATAGCTGGAAAAGAGGGAGCAACCAATCTCTCTGCAGAGCTATTGTTGCAAATGCACACAAGATTTATTGTAAGAACTGTGATAAAATCTATAAAAGCAAAAGCAAGGAACAAAACCCAAGAAAAGAATGGTAGATATTTACTACTCAGGGGAACTCTTTAGCCAGGAAATGCTCTCCTATATGCATCTGTGTAGTTGGGATAGAAAGATCTATTGAATTTTTCAATTTTCAAGATCACACTAGAGAGATCAAGAGAGTTTTTTGGCATATAGATAATTCATATTTGCATAAAATGGACCAAGGATGTCACAGCTATGAGGCTTAAATTACAGCTGCGTAGGAAGGTGCCCCTTTAAAGCTCTTGATGGATGAAAACATGTAAGACAGTTGACAGCTGGATAGCAATCTTTTTCTTGTGCAGCATCATTGTATCCTCACCAGCTGCTTTGTGAAGTAGCTTTTAGCACCAGCTATGCATTGCAAACGCTGTAACATTTCTCAGGCTGTTAACCCTCTGATTTACTCACTCATCTGAGCATTATCAATGAATGCTACAACATATTACTTGGAGGGTTTAATAAATTAATCTACAATTATGAATAATTCCCACACTGATCCAACAAAGTTAGTAAAAAAGAAAACAGTGTTTTTTGTAACTCTCATTTTACATGAGCCTGTTAAAATAGGCAATTAGAGGAATATTATTCTATTTAATTTTCTCCTTATTTTGCTGTAGTCAGGATCTTTCATTGCCCTGCACCTGGAAAAAGCAACATAGGAACACAGAACCAAGTGGTATCTCCAAGGCCCTGGAATCCAGGCCTCAAGCAGCCAACTTGTGTTACTGCTGCTATAAATTAAACTTACATTAAAATTCCTGTTGGAAAGCCTAATTCCAGAACCCCATTTTCCAAAACCTGTTTCTTCTTTCGAAAACCTCAAATTCCCTTTAAGTGATGATAATGTGCTGAGAGCTCCATGGAAGGTTCCTGCCATTGCCCAGAGGGGGAAGGCAGCATTCTCCTCCCTGCTCCAGCCCTTTCCTTCGAGTCAAAGCTGGTGTTGATTTTGAGCCATCAAACCTCTGCTTGTTCAGCAGCAACTTCCAGGTGCTCAATCACACAGGTGCAGCTGTACAGGTGCCTTTGCTGCCATGTTCTTCCCTAACACTATTCTTTGTTTCTTTCAAGTTATATTTTCAGTAAACAAAGTGAAAACCTAAAATTAAGTCACCCTCCAGTATCTTCATTCGCTCCCTTAAGAAACCCAAACATTCATACAGATTAAATATACTAAATATAATAAAGTTTGATAAACCTCCATTTTAATAACTAACCAACATTCCTTATTATGGTTAAAAACATGCATCCACCTTAGAAATACACATTAATTTGTTGCAGTTTTCAGCAATACTATCATTTCCAAATGACAGGAAAAGGAACAAAGTACCAACTGAAGTAATTTTTTGCATGAAAATTACTTTTGTTCTCCTGTTGGCCCTTGCAATAATTCAGAAATATTGTAGTTCCAGAGCATACAATACATAAACACCCATAAGAACCTGCAGAGCTAAGAACTTTGTATTTAGTTTGAAAATTTGTCACATTACAGGATCACATTTACTTACTGTCCTCCCACAACGTTTTAAATCAGGTTTAGTAAGATATTTGTTTAAAAGCAACACTCACTCCATCACTGCTTCCTAATGGGAGCAGACTCCAGGCCAGCACTCTGCCTTGTGCAACAGCAGCTCCCTGCAACGATCAGCATTCTCTCAGACTGAACCAAGGCTTTATTAGAATACAAATCAGGATAATTCACTTTTTAGGTAAAGGAAACTCAAGAATGTCTAAATCAGAATTTAAAACATTCCCACCAGTTTCAGCCAGCTCACCTCATCCATGCAAGCAGGTCAGTGCCTCCAGGCTTTGTGCCATGCTGAGCATCCAAGGGAGTATTGAGCCCAGTCCCATCCTGAACCACCTAAAGCATCACCAAGAGCTGCCAGCAACCAGAAAAATCCCACAAGCCCTCCCCAGGACTTAATTCTTAATTCTGCCTTGACAGAATTAATCACAGGTGTTTCTTAACAGCTAAAGGACATTTTCTGAGTCTTTTTTTTAAAATTTTTTTTTATTCCTTTTTTTTCCCTTTTACAACTTCTGATTCACAATATTAAAAAACAAATTTCAGTATTATGCTTCCCACAATGTACTTATGTTGATTTTGTTTTTATCTTGTGGGTGACTGATGTTTTGTAGATTGTTTCTTGCTAGATGAGCTTAATGGAAATCCTTAAAAGCTGTGTGTAGTATACTCAAAGAGAAGTTGAAAGTTGCCTTGGGATTTGTTATTGAAACTTTGCAGTACCCGTGCCATGTGTAGAGGATATAGCTGTGCTTCTCAGTCTGCTCACGCTGAGGCTTCAGAAGGTTTGTCAAGCAGAAGGATAGGCAGAGGGGTTATTTTGAAAAAGAAAAGTGCTCTTTCCAGGGAAGAAGAAACCCCCAAACTGTTGAATATTGGCGAGTTTACTCCTCCCTTTCCCTAGTACTGGAGCTGCACTGGGGTTAAGGAACATAGGACTACTCACTGGTACACTGAGAGATAGTTAAAACCCAGCTAATCTGCAGAAGGGCTGGTGCTTTAAGGGAAGCTTACAAAAAACATTAGAACATATAAATTTGTAATAAAATTTGCATTGTTTAACTTTTAAAACTCCATGGCACAATGTTTGATATAGAAACACCTCCATGTTGAAAATGACTGCTCCAAAATGGAAATTTTAGATGGTGTTTCTATGGTTCCTTAAGGCTGATAAGCAAAATTTAAATCTAAAGGCAAACCCCTGTAATTTATGTTTATTAGTGGAAGAGGGCCCTGGAGCAGGAAAAGCTATTTGGGGGCTGGCATGTGAGTCAGAGGCATTTTCCAAGCTGCAGCAGCTGCAGCTGGCAGGGAATCAAGCCCTGATGTGCTCCAAGGAACCTGTGTAGCAGCTTGGCTGGAGACTGCTCACAAGGCTGTAGGGAAGAAAATGATAGCTGAAATTTGGTCTGGAAAGTGACATTCCGCTTTGTGGCACAACTGAACAAAGCATTTAAAGACATATTTAAGTCCCAATACTCAGTGTTTTAATTAAGCATGTGCTTAAGGATTCTGTTGTCTAATTTGGGATGCCTGACTATCCCTCTCAAAACTGTGGTGTGTTGTGAAGGATTTGTTATAGGTTTGGTGGTTGGCTCATATTGGGGTAGAGAGAGGTTTGGTGGAGTCAGGAGGAGGACGAGAAGCTGCAATAAAATCAGTAGTGAATATAAGTGAATAATTGCATCAACCTTTCCGTACCTCCTGGGAAATCACCAGAAGGGTTTTTCCCACTGAGTTTATGGCATGTTTAGAGTCTATAATACTGACTTCCCTTTCCTTACTTATTGAAGCAAGGCAGGATATTCAGTTCTGGGCTTTTTCACAGTGTGTCCTCCCAGTACTGCCAATGCCATAAAGCTCAAATGGCACACAGAGCGCACAAAGCCCGAGCCCACTCTGTCCCCGACTGATGCAGGGAACCTGTGGGGTCAGTGCTTTCCTGATGTACTATTAGAGCCAGCAGGCTGGAAACAGATGGCTGTGCCATGGTAAATGTACTAGAGCAAGATGTAAACAACTTCCATCCAAGCTAAGTTTTGCTTCTGTGTGCAGAAGCAAAAGGAAAAATTGGAACATTGCAAAATCAGACTTGTTTGCAGAGTTTTCAAGGATTTTCTCATTGTGGTTGCACTGAGGCTATCACCCTGAGGCAACTACAGGTAATCAATCCAGCCAGTCCTGTTTCTGGGAAGGGAATAATTCCTTCTCCTAAATTAAAAATAATTCAAAACTGAGTGAGTAGTTAGTTTTGATTTTTCGCACATTGCCTTTATGATGAACTCAACCAGATTTATGGTTTTAGTAACAAAACTATTAAATTATTAGTAAGAAAGGTACAAGACATAGAAATAGGATTCTAATTTATTCTCTTAACCCAAATTCACTATAGAAATACTTGTCTAACTTCTAATGGAGCATGGAGTATATTACAGCAACATTTATGCTTAAATACGATTCCCTGACTGATCAAAGAGAAGCTGTATCAAGAGAGAAAATGTAGGAAATACCCCAGCACACAGGAATGTCATCAGTCATGAACATAACTGCTTGCATTTTGAAGAGCTTTCAACTTGGTCAACTCCTGATCAGTGTTTCTTTAATTGCTTTAATTGGGCTCTTTCCTCTGGTGTATATTGGTGTTTTTCCTGGCTACCAAGCAAAGTACAACTTGTTATCTCTCTGGGGACAAATACTTATCTTGTCCTGCCCCAGAGCACTTTGGTTTGTCCAGATTCCATTTTCCTTTTACTTGATGATTAGTCTCCATGTACTTGATTATTTTCTGATTTTCATTTCCACGGTAGGTAAGGTGGATGGTAACAAACCAGTATTTTAGTTTAGAAGATACATTAATCTCTTCAAAACCCCTGCTATAGCAGAATGGTCACCATAGGCTTTGAAAATTACTTGGCAAACAGTAATGGAACCTACTGCCCCAACGTGCTCTGTGTCCTGCTCCTGCCAGCTTTTTAAGTCCCTTAACCACAGGAGAGGTGGAGCTGGAAGGGACCTCTGGAGACCATCCAGCCCAACCCCACTGCCAAAGCAGGTTCATCTGGCACAGGGCACCCAGGATCATCCCCACATGACTTTTGAATGTCTCCAGGGAAGGAAACTCCACAATCCTTCTCAGTCTCTTCCAGTGCTCTGTCACCCTCACAGTAAAGAAGTTTTTTCCACATATTCAGATGAAACTTATTGTATGTCAGTTCCCGGGTTCATTTCCTCTGTGGATGCCATTGAAGTGCAAAGGGCTCTGACTGGAAAATGCAAATTTGAAGGTTTGAAAGGGAGTGAGATGCCTCTGAGCCAAAGATATTTGTTATCCCTCTTTCTATGCTGTTTATAAAGATTTGAAATCAGAAGGTAATGTAATTTTTCCCTTGCTTAGGGTCTTGATTTAATATTCATTTACAGAAGTGATTTTTCTTTTCACAATGGGATGGGCAGGGTATTAATGGACTTTTCTACTCTGACCTATTATATTTTGCTAAAGTCTGCCAGAGGCTTCCAATTCCTAGAAACTCTTCTGGGACATCTCCAAATCTGTAAGCATGTGGAGACACTAATTAATGTAAAAGCTTCACTTTCAAAAGCAAGGCTACTAAAAATCTGTACTGATACATTTTTAATTTTTTTTTCTCTTTCAACTATATGAAGTTATAGAGCTTGTATTTTATTAGACACTGAGCAGTTTGGCTCCATGTCAAGCAGAAGTAGAAAAAAAGGAACAGTAATTTCATGACTATAAGGCGCACCCTTTTGACTAAAATTTTGATCGAAACCCAGAAGTGCGCCTTATAATCCAGTGCGCCTTATATATGGACAAAGTTCAGAAATTTGCCAACCCGGAAGTGCGAGCCACAAGCCGAGCCATGAGAGGGGGCGGCGCTGTGGGAGCGCCGAGCTGCGAAGTGGGGCGGGAGCAAGTGGCTGCAGGTAGCCCTGGCCAGTGGCTACTGTGCAGGGAGGGCGGGAGCAGGCGGCTGGAGGAGCCCTGAGCCGCGAGCCGCAGCCACCCTGAGCCAACCTGGAAGTGTGAGCTGTGAGCCATGGTCGCACCGCGGCAGCCCCACACTGTGGCAGCCCTGCTCCACGGCAGCCCCAAGCTGCGAGCCGCGGCCACCAGGAAGTGTGAGCCACAAGCCAAGCCATGCCAGCCAGCGCCAGGGGTGGGCGAGAATGCTGGGGCCTGCGCACGGGGAGGGCACCTGGGGCTGCGTTTAAAGGCCACGCTAATCTGTGAAAAATTTTGCAAATTGAGCACCTGCCAGTAAACCCCGCGATCGCATGATTCTGTTACTAATTCGTTACTTTGTTGTGCACGGATCTTCGCTGCCAAAAACAAAGTGCGCCTTATACGCCGGTGCACCTTATACATGGACAAAGTTCGGACATTTTCCGACACCCTGAAGCGCGCCTTATAATCCGGTGCACCGTATAGTCATGAAATTACTGTAATTTTCAAAAAAACCCACTTTTACTAAGTAGTGTTAATTCCTTAGCTGTGATATATGAAAATGTGTTGGGTGTTACCAATGTTTCCAACTTCTTGGGAGCACAGAGACTGAAGAAAAGTTAAAATTCACAGTTTTCAAGGTGCAAGGAGCTGTTTCACTGTTGCAGCCACACTTAAAGATCCGTGCCCTGAGATCAAGTCTCACCCTCATCCACCCCTCTTCAGCCTCACCTGCTGCTCTTGGAGGTGTCTCAAATCATCACTGATCCATTGCCAGAGGCAGCTCCTGCCCACCTTGAATCCCCAAAGGCTCCCATGATCAAGACCAAATTCCATCAGCAGTTACAGACAAAACCAGGTAGCCGGAGACTCTATACCTTCCACTCATCCCTTACATCTACAGCAAATTTTTCATCAACCAGACACTTGATTTGCTGTTGCCTCTTTGCAGTAAGGAGTTGTTTCAAGTAGTATTTTCTTTTTCTACCCTCTCAAAATCAAACTTTCTTTGTCAGAAATTCTCCTTCACAGACCCTCTTTCTTTTTTTTGTATTTGTATTTGTGTGTCTGTGAGACCAATCTTCACAGTTTTCCTCAATTTCATCAACTTACTTGATCAGCTGTATTAGATTTGAAGCAGTCAGCTGTTACCCAACACTGGAATTTTCTCATTTTTCAGAAGCCGTTAAAACATTGTTTTAGCATAAATATTTATTGTATTTTTTGGTGACTTAAAAAAATAAAAGGACACTCATTGAATATGTCCATTATTTTTATCTCCTTCTCTCTTTTGGCACATATCCAGCCAAGCCTTTCACACAGCACAGCCCTGGGAATCAGTCCTGGGATGAATCACTCTGCTTGAAAGTCCTTCTATACCACTGCATCAGGCTGATTATCCAGATTTCCTGATATGTGATTCTGTCATTCAGATGAAAATTGGTGAAGTCAGTGAAGTTGTTCTGATCCTACAACAAAGGTGATTGCCCTGGAGTTGAAGCCATGTGCTCTTCCCTAGAAGCACAGAATTATAGAATGGTTTAGGTTAGAAGAAACCTTAAAAAATCATCCAGATCCAACCCCCTGCCATTGACAGGAATGCCTTCCACTATCCCAGGGTGCTCCAAGCTCCATCCAACCTGGCCTTGAACACTTCCAGGGATGGGGCACCCACAGCTTCTCTGGGCAACCTGTGCCAGGGCCTCACCACCCTCACAGGAAAGAAGTTTTTCTTAATGTCTGATCTAAATTTATACTCTTTCAATTGAAAGCCTCGTCCAGTCACTTTTCTTGTAAAAAGATACATATATTTTTAAAGTAGAAAAATATTTTTAAAGTATAAATGAAAGTATAAAGAATGAATCTGTAACAATAACTCCAAATACAGATATGGAGATGAAATTGCACAGACTTGTGTCTCTGAGTAGAGATTTGAAGGGTTTCTAATTTTTATCTTACAACCTGTGTGAGTGTGCACAATACCTCAAGTGGCAGCTTTTAGTGTGGCAGTGCTCAGAAACACTTTGGTGTTTGGGTTTATCCTTCTTGTGACTCAAATTGCAGAAGAATAAACAGCCTTGTTTGGGTTCAGTGATACTGGCAACCAGACAAATGGAATTACTGCTGAGAAAAAAGCAAACTCCTGCATGAAGGAGAAAATAAAATATGTGTTTTTAAATAAAGCAGATGCTCTTGAAGTTCACATAAAAATAATCATTGAGCAGCAGTAGGCCAGGCAGCCTATTGTGCAGAAATAAGAAATCAGTTTTTGGAAGACAAATTTTAGGTCTTCCAAAAAGCAGCCTATATAGGAGTTCAAAAGAGGAATATACATTTTCTCTAAGTAATTTATTTTCCCTGCTGCTTACAGTTCTCATACTTTCAAAGCACAATATTTACTCAAACATGACATACATGTTTGTGTGTAAGAACTCTTTACTGTTTTGCTTGTAGATATGAAGGCACAGTGTGAAGAGTGTTTGAGAGTTGTCCAGTATTGAATGGAATAATTACAAGACATAAAATATTAATATTGTTCTAACTTAATTTTCTCATGTTTCCCAAATGATAACTTAAAATGATGTTTTATCTGTGAAAACCACGGGCGAGCCAAATTTCTAGTGAATGTACAGGCACTTTCTGCTCCTGGGAAGGTCACAGGCTACGTGCCAGGAGCAGCAAGGCTTCCTCATGGGACCTGCTGTAGAGGAGAGAGAGCAATTAGTGGCACAAAACACTGTCCTGAAAAGACCATCAGTTTTGTGGTAGAAGCTGCACTCAAAAGCAGGAGAGTCCTGGAGTACCTGGGGCCTCTCATGGGTTCTCAGGCTGTGCCAGCCCATCTTCAGCTGTGAGTGCTCTGGGCTGGGTTGGATGGAACTTGGACCAACCTGGTCTGGTGGAAAGTGTCCCTGCCCATGGCAAAGGGTTGGAAGCAGATGATCTTCAAAGTCCCTTCCAACCCAAACCATTCAGTGAGTCTATGTTGCAGGGAAATATTGTGTCTATTCTTTTCTGTTTGCATTAACATAAATAAAATTAGAGCTAAAAATTAGCTGGGATTTATTTTACATTAATTCTAAAATTAATCTTTGAGCTGGTCAGTTTTATTATTTCTCTTATGATTTATCTTTAAATGTCACTGAGCAAAGCACATCACTGCTGGAAGTTCTGAGGGGTTTGTTTTCAAGAATTAAGCAAGAGGGACAGGTGAAGTAATTAGCAGTTAAAAGATGACTCCTGAAGAGGAATGTACTAATTAAAAAGCTGAGGAATTACTTCAGCTGAAGTGGATTTCTTTCCAGAGACATAAGTATTCTCTTGAGAGAACTGATGATTAGCTGTTAAAAAGAAATACAGCTCATCTTGTTTTGTGATGTTTTTATTTGTAATATGGTCCTTTTTCCAGCAATTTTCAGAAGCTTTTACATTTTCTAGGACAAAGATATAAATTGAAATGGGCAGAATGATATGTTTAAAAGTCTAGAAGGGAGTTACTTTATGATTTTGATATACAGATGAAATATAAACAGTGAATACTCCATGTTTCTGAGCAAGCTATTCTTCCAGAGAACATGCCATCCTCTTTATCTACATACCCCTTTCTCACAGACAGAATATTGTTCTAACAAATAAACTAAAACACCACCAGATCAGTGGGGTTTCCAGCTTTTTGCTCTTTAAACAACTGAATTTCATTGTTTCAATTTATATGCATGATTAAATGAATAAGGAGGAAAAAAGAAGAGGAAATGGAAATGGAAAGGGAAAGGGGCAAAAACATCAGGAGTAGGTTCCCTTCCACCTCACAAGCACTTGGCCCTCATGTGCTGAACCAGCACATTCAGGTACTGGGGAATGACTACACAAGTGAGCATTTTATGGGTGTTTTAGACACCATTTCATTCCTCTCCCATGCCACTCTGGTCCCCCAATAAGCCCTCTGGGGTGGCATGGGCTTTTCTAAAACTATCCTAAAATGGACAACTTTCTGTATCTAACAAAGAAAAGTTGATATGTAATTGACTATATCAGGGCATCTTACAAAAGTTGTATTAACAGTGTTCTGCACTGCAGGAGAGAAGGTCCTTACCCAGGGAAGGAAAAGTCTTCATAAGAAGCTGGGGCTGAATGTGAGAAAGTTTTCAGGAAGAACATCCTTTATTGCACAAAGGACCAAACAGCTTGGTCTGGAGAAGGAGGGATAGGACAAGGAGGGGAAATAGTTTCCTTTGCTCCCATCATATTTCATCTACTTGTAGGACCAGTCACTGCATTATGGCCTCCTTGATCATCTGCATTGGTAGTTTTCAACTGGTAAAGAGTTAAAATAAATCTGATGTAGAAAGACTTGATGCTGAAAAATTAATTAAGGCTTTGTCTTATCTGTGCCTGCTGAATCTCAGTGAGGTTTAACAAACTTTTTATTTAATATGGAATCACTGTAGATGAAATAAAATTATTTTTCCTTTCGCATTGATTAGAAGGGATAGCATGAAAAATGTATCATCTGACAGAGTTTTGTGGAAGCCTGAGACTAGTTGATTGACAGGACTGGGCACTGGAAACAGAAATTACGTCCTGCAAATGAGGTTTTTGCCTGGCTCCACATATCACTGAGGTATGTATTCATTGAATTAAACAAAATAATCCTAGAATTTGGGCATGGGGACCAAGAGGAAATGGAACAGAAAAAACTGTGAGCGATGTAAGCAGAAAAACAAATAAATTTGAAAACAGATGGGTAAAACCCATTGCAGCTCTTTCCAGCTGAGCTCTGCAGATCTCCATAGAGTGAGGATCAATATACAGGCAACATATTCCAGCTGGATCAAACTGGATAAAACCAGACCAAACCAGTCCAAACCAGATCCCACTGCATCCAACCAGACAAAGACAGTTCAAACCAGCACAAATCAGATCTAAAAGGATCAAACTTCACCAGGCACTGAAATCGCCTCTTCAACATGATGCAATGAGGATTGCTGATAACCAAATGAGCTGGAAATTACAGCCCAGAGAAATGCTAAAATGGGTTAGTGGCAAGGCATTTAGCTCCCTCCTCTCCAAAGAAATCCCATTCTCCGGCCATCTTTTATTTATGATCCAGATGTTCAATGAGTAAACATGCTCACAGGTTCTTTTGGGGTATTCATGCATTTTAAATAAAAAGTTGCCTTTCAGCAACTGTGATCCAAGTGCCCTGGGTGTGCTGGCACTGCTGGACTGACCCTGTGCTGGCAGGGCTGGGTGAGGATGCTCAGGGTGCCAGGGCAGCGAGGGCTCAGAGCCCCTCACAGAGCTCTGGGGGTCCCTTGGTCACAACAGCAAACACAATTAGCCACAATAACATGATGAGTGTTTGTCACTAGAGGTGAGCTACTTCATGCTCTGGTTCTTAAACATGAAAAAACAAGTGTCAGGTGATGCAAACCTGACTGTCTTAGGGTTATTTTGAATCTTGAAAAATTCTTCTATTTTCTTTGTTGGGAATGACTAAATTGATAGGAAAGGTTGCTCCTGGTAAGCTGCAAATATTTGTTCTCTATCTACAGTTATTGGAGTTCTTGTATGGTCTGTCTGAGACAGGGTAGTTCAGCCTGGGACTTTTTGGCAGATGCTGTGAGATGCTGATACCAGCAGTGGGGAAATGCCAGCAGGTGCTCACTTTGGCAGATCTTTAATCTGAGAACTGTGATTTAGTATTTGAGTGGCAGATTTGAGTGACTGAATGAGACTCAGGCTTTGGTTCTACTGACAGTGAGCTCGTTAATTCAGTCAGGATAAAACATAAAATACAATTTTTCCAGTGAGGTACTGCTGGCATCTCTGTTATTTACCTGCATCAGAGAATCTAAGAGAGGCTCTTTGTGCTCATGAATTACGTTTATGTGACTCTGGCTCACGTTTCACTGCCTTCCATTCATGTTATTCCTTTTTTGATCTGTCCTCCTTGACCACCTATTTTCCAGACTTTCTGGAGATTTTGGGCAGTTTTCCCTTAATGTTCCATCCTTTCTTCCCTGCACAGTCCTTATCCATTGCATGGTGCTGACTGTACTTCATTAATAATTATTCCACACAATGTCCTCCTTTCCAGCCTCTTCCCACATAGAAAATACCTACTAATCAGTCTGTCTGTCATAGTCATTATTCATTAACAGACACATGCCACAGCACTGAAAACAGACTATCTGTCTTACTTAGGAGCATCCTAGATCTTACGTAAAAGAGACATAACACTGCAGAACACTCAGGGCTTTGACAAACAAGGGAAAGAGTGGAAAAACAGATCATCACATGAACTAGGGATTTTCCATTCAGAAGCCTCACCCCAAGGCTGGCAGTGAAAAACAAGCAATGGTCAGAAGGGAGAAGAAAAGTAATCCTATTTCTTTCTTTTGAAATAATCTCATGTTCCAATATTCAAACCCATTCCATTTTGGAATTTACTTGCCATGCTGTCAGTTGTCTCAGAGCACAGTTAAGACAAAAACTCTCACATTATTGTGCAGAATGTGATAAAGTGGGAGTGGAAAGCAGAGAAAAACACTAACAGAGGATGCAGCCATTGTACCCATAGAAAATTAAAAGGAAATGAAGGCTGCATGGAGGCTTTGTACCAATAGCTTATCTTTTCCATCTTTCATTTATTTCTCAATCTCATTTTACTGCATCTCTATTCATGTAAATAAGTCTAGAACTTAAACAAATGTACAAAATGTATAAGCTCGTTATATAAAAGATATACTCAAGAACTATTAATGCTTGAGTTCTACAGAAGAAACTGGAAAAGAGCTATGTACTCAGAAATAGGCTTCCACTATCAGAAAAGGATAATTTCTTATTAAGAACTTCAAACTAAAGGCTTTCAGTATCAGTTTTTGGAATGTGAATTTGGTTAATTTCATTTTAACAAAGAGGCTGCCCTGAGTTTTGCACTGTTTCTCATCAAGGAAAAACAATTCCTATATTGTGGGGCAAACTCTCTTATCTTCAGATTTCAAGTAGACATGTGTTTCAACATAAAAAAAATCTTAATAAATCATCCTAAAATGCAAATCTGCCTCTGGAAAGTGTGGAGTGACTGACAGCTTTGGTGAAGCAGGCCTGGATGAGCTTTGATCTTCCAAGATCTGTAGGTGGTCGTAAGGATTCATCCATCCCTGTTCCTTGCTCTTGGTTCTCCCTGTAGCCACCGAGTGAGCAGCTGCTGGGTTGTATAACAAACACCCTGTATGGAACAGGAGATGGTGCTCACTTGGGTAATGAGTGATCCCACCTGCCAATATTTGCTTTTGTGGGTTCTAGGAGGATCTGGCCTGTGTCTGAAGGATGATAAAAGTAATGAAGGACAATATAGATGGCTTCAAGTACAGTGTTGTTTGATGTTGTTTATCACTAAATGTGAATGAAGACTGAATCCCAGTAACTGAATTAACTTTCCTGTTTCAAACACATTTATTTTACTTAGAAGACATGGGATATATATGGATTCCCATTTTGCAAGGGTGATGGATGAAAAGAGGAAAATCTTACAGTAAAGTGGATTAGTCTGAAGTTCTAATCTTTGCATATGTGCAGACATTAATTGAATAACTGGAACAAAATTATGTTTAACACAGTGAGTTGCATGATCTTTTTAGTGAGGGAAAAGAAGTGCTTGCTAATGATAGTGCTGAATAATCAATGCTGAAAATCCAAAAAAAATCTTATTACCAAATTAATCCACTTTATTACTTGCCTGTATTTGCTCAGCTATTGTAAAATACTACGTTAAGAATCCAGCTTGACAAAAGGAGTAATAAAAAAAAAGACAAGATACTGATAGAAGATTCTAAAGGTCTTAATATTATATGATTTTCAACCTTGAGTTATAAACTGTGAACTCAGGTGAAGTGCTGCACTTTATATATTTAAAGAACTCTTACTTTTACAGTGACCTTGCCACTCATCTTGTAAATTCATCTGAAAAAAAGTATTCTTCCTTCATTTGAGCTCCATGTGTCATTATGCTGCCAGATAGCCTGATAATCAGATTATTTTGTACTACTTGTTTTTTAAGTATTATGCCTCACAATATCCATTGCCATCCTTAAAGCAATTTGATAACTCAGTGAGTTGTCAGAAATTATATTTATAATGAGCTGTTTATTCTAAGACAATCAGGTGTGTTCATCTCAATTCCCTCGTTCTTGGTCAATTTGCATTGGGATTTTCTTCACCTTAATTCAAACTACAGTAGTTTCACGAATACAAGCCGCACGGATTATAAGCCGCACCCCCGGTGCCTCGACAATGTTGCTGTCTTTGTCAATAGATAAGCCGCACCCCGAATATTAGCCGCACTTTCGTTCGTCGCGAGAATCCGTGCGCAGCTTTCACAAATTGGCCAATTAGTAACAGGATCGCGGCATAGCGGGCTTTACTGGCTCGGGGCGGGGCCAGGAAGGCTCGGCCCGCTCATGGTTGCCGACGGGGCCGGGTGGCCCAGCTCAGCGCCACGGCTCGGCGGGGCTGGCCGGGTGGTGCTGCCGCCGCCGCCGGGCTCGCTGGCCCCCCTCTCCCGTCAGCACCGCCCCGCTGCCGCGTTCGCTCGCCCGGCTGGCAGGGCTGCCGCCGCCGGGCTCGCCGCCCGCCCCGCTGCCGCTTTCGCTCGCCCTGCGCCGCGCCTCGCGAGCGCCGCGCCTCGCGAGCGCCGCGCCCGCCCCGCGGCGCTTTCGCTCGCGGCGGCGCTTTCGCTCGCGGCGGCGGCGCTTTGCTCGCGGCGGCGGCGCTTCCGCGAGCGGCGGCGGCGCTTCGCTCGCGGCGGCGGCGCTTTCGCTCGCGGCGGCGCTTTCGCTCGCGGCGGCGGCGCTTCCGCGAGCGGCGGCGGCGCTTCGCTCGCGGCGGCGGCGCTTTCGCTCGCGGCGGCGCTTTCGCTCGCGGCGGCGGCGCTTCGCGAGCGCCGCTTTCGCTCGCCCCGCCGGCAGGGCTGCCGCCGCCGCCACCAGGCTCGCCGGCCGCCCCCTCCCGTCTGCACCGCCGCCGCGTTTCCTCGCCCTGGCTGGCACTGCAGGCCCCCGCACCGCCGGGCTCCCCCACGCTGCTGGCCCCGATTATGCTGGGCTTCCCCCGCTGCCAGGCAGCCCCACCCGCCGGCCTTCCTGCTTCTGCCATGCTCCCCTGCACTGCTAGCCCTTATTCTCCCGGGCTCCCCCGCCCTGCTGGCTCAGGCTCTGCCGCCCTCCCTGCCCCGCCCTGCTGGCTCAGGCTCTGCCGCCCGCCCCCACACTGCTGGCCCCGCCTCTGCCAGGCTTTCCCACCTCAGCCGGGGCCGGCCGGGCTCCAGCTTGGCTTGGGGCTGCCGCGGGCTCTCACTTCCGTGTTGGCAGCTTTTAGAATTTTGTTAATAGATTAGCCGCCCCGGAATATTAGCCGCACTTCCGGGTTTCCACCAAAATTTTGGTCAAATTGGTGCGGCTTGTATTCGTGAAATTACTGTACTCTTGCTGTATTGCCTTCTATAAAAACTTCTCCAGTGATTACAAGAAAACGTCTGGGTCTGATGTAACTTTCATCTCTTTTGTGGTAACACTTTTTTTTTTAAAAAAAAAACCTTTTGAAAAATGAAAGTGAATTGTATTTCCCCTGAAAATATGGTATTTGGCCTTCTGGTATTGTCTCAGCTGTTCTTTGTGTTAAAAGACCTACTAATTATACAGGTTGTTTTCATGGGCAAAGTTAAGGCTCCTTTCCTCTTCATTTTTCTCACATTTTTCTGTTGAAATAAACTAATACAAGATCTCATTGCTACTTCCAGTAATCTCTCCTGTCCAAATAAACATGTTGGAATACATTTTCCAGGTTTTAATCCATGTTTCAAGCCTTATTCTGCTACAATCCTGTATATGCCTATGAGATTGAAGACTTTTCTCTTTTCCTTGTAAAAATAACTGTTACAATATCTAAAAATCAAAAGCAAAAAAGAAGTCTTCAGGACCAAATTAAATCAGTACTCCCAATCTCAGTTTTTGATAGTGGCTTGTTTCCACAACCGTGGCTCTGCAGCAAGTCACAGAACTGGCAACTGCACTCTCATTTTTTATGCCACTTCAGTTTGCAAAGTTAAAAAACTGTACTAGAAACACCACTGATCTGCAGAGACAAGAAAAGGAAGACTCAATCAGATGGATTGAATTTTCCAGGGTTTTAACCAGCCTGGTTAAAACTAGACTCTAGTTTGACATAGTATTAAATACAGCTTTAAATAAAATAAGAGACATGTAGTTAGTTCATCCATTTTAGGACTTGATAACAGGAGGGAGTAAAGAAAATATAAATAGGAATGAAATTCTTTATGAAACAGAGGAATTACCTTGATTTCAGACTGAAAGTACATTTCCTCAGTAATTCTTGCACACAGATTACAAATCACTGAATACACTTTATGGATATATTTTATATTCGAAGAAAAGCAAGTGGGCTCAGGCAAATTGTTGAATTATTTCTTTGAAGTATTTTCCAAGCTGCCTTTGGATCTGTACTGATCTCCTTACTGCTTTCCATGGAGTGTGTTGATGGGGAACTGGGAGCAGCAGTCCATGAGAGCTGCTGGAGCAGTAAGGAATGTTCTCCTTGTGCCATTCCAGAGCAAATCTGCTCAGCACAGAGAGCTCAAAATCAGTTGTGAGCTGAGAGAGTTTGATTGAAATGTCAGAGTACTCAGAGCCCTGTGGAGTTCCCACAGAAGAGACTTCTGCAGCAGAGGATTGTTTTGACAAAAGAGTCCTGCTGTGTGAAATTTGCAGCTACAACTTGTGATGAGTAACCACATACTCGATGGGGAAAAATTCCTGTCACTACTTGGATCATGAGACATTAGCAGGGGCTATTGCCTGAAAGCCAAGTGTTCTTCCTAAATACAAGTGTGCTCTTAAAATCAATATATTTATGTGCAAGGATTGTCCTGTTTTGTGAGCTTTGAAGTCCATTCAGGGGAATGAGCACCACATTTCTGAACTTAAAATAAGAAATTCAAATGCAGAATGAAGTAGCACATACAGCAGAAGCCAGAGGCATTATATGCAGCAGAAAGAAAAACAAACTGAGCTGAAGTCTCTCCGGGACCTGTGGTGCAGCTAATAAAACTAAAATCTGGTAATACACCGTGTCTGCTTTCTGAGAGGGTGACAAACACAGCTGCTACCCTGAATTTGCTGCAGTGACCATGAAGGATGCAATCAATTGGGACTTTGATCTTCTAACTGAATCTATGCTTGGCAGTGAATTTTAAAAATGCATTTTCTTAGTTTCTTTTGAAATAAAAAATGGAAGTAATCTTGACACTGATCAAACAAGAAATACTAACATGCATATGTATTTTTTTGCATGGTGGCTGGTTGAGATTTGGAGCCAGAAAATAGTTTGTTATATCTGTGCTGCAAAGTTGGAATTACACTTAGCATTCATCTTCTCTTTGATTTACAGAAAATGATGTACTCAGTACTTCATGGAGAGCATGGTAAATTAATGCATCCAATTTTTTATTTGTTTGTAGCTATTCTCCCTCTGTTTATTGAGGCACTAGCAGCTCTGCTTCCACCAACAACATGCAGCAAGGTCTCTATTTGAAGCTGTGTCCTTTCTGTTCAGAAAGAAGAGAAAGCAGTCTTGGGGGTCTGAAAAGTAGAGCACACATCACACTGCAGGTCAGGCGTTTTGGGGATTTGGGGAGGAGCTGAAGGCTACAGGCTCTTGCCAGCCTTTGATGCATCCCTGGCCAGGCACCAAGGAGAGCAGTGAGGTAAAGCTGCTGGAAGCTCCTCCCCAGCAGTGTCCCTCTGACCTTCCTGATGGACCAGGGCTCTCAGAAGGTGCTGCTGAAGGAGGGCTGTGTGTGTCTGTCCATGACATGAAGTGAGGTATGAAAGGTGCATGTTTCCATATGTTCCTCTGGCTGGCAGACAGAGAGCCGGTGCTCTAAACTTCTTACAAAAAAATAGAAGGGCTTCACAATGACCAAAGATAGGCTGAACTTGTAGTTTTCTCTCAGTTCATCTCTCTAGTCAGGTCTTCAATACCATTCCAACTCCAGGAAATTCCATTACTTCCCTGACTGCTCAAGCTTCAAGCTCTCACCATAATGAATTTCTCTTCACTTGACACCTTGGCTAGAAGTGTTCTGGAGGAATGAACTATTATTTTTGTATGGCTTCAATTTGGCACTCAAGGAAAACCTGATAACAAGCTCATATCCAACTTGCTGAAGGAAAGGCTCTATCACTGGAATGAAAATGTGAATTACTGATAGAAAGCCTGAGTGTCGATTTTCAACTTTGCTCTTGCTAGTACATGGCTGGAAAAGCCTTTTCTATGTTATTGGTATCATGTCAGTAACTTGGAGTTCACCCTTTCCTGGGGTAAAATGGGGAAAACAGCAATTGTTCTTCTTTTGTAAATACAAACATATCCTGTCCAGAGCAGAGATCCCAGCACACAGTTCCCCATCTTCAAACCTGAATTAATTTTGCCCAAAGCAATGTTGTTGTGTGGTAAGGGGTCTGGATTTTGGTAATGTTTGAATGCTTGAACTGGAAAACAATTGGTCAATCTTATATTTCAGAATTTCCTTGTTTTTATTATCCCTGCTCTTCCTACCTTTAAATGCTTCTAATAAACCACAAAAGATATTTGGCCATCCTTTTCTTTCTGAAATCACATCTTGTTGCAGTCAAATTTCTTTAGTGTTTGGTCTTAGCTTGGCTATGAGATATGCCTCAGTTTGGATGCTTTTCTAAAGTCATCAAAACATAGTGGATCAGCCAAAATTTGCCTGAGAACTATTGAAAACAGGCTGTCTCATGAGCTTTCTAATGTTTTTGGCTTCCAGTCAGACTGGAAATGCTATGGAAACAACACTTATGACAGTCCAACTCCCAGCTGCTCCCAGAACTCATCGTTTGGGAAGTAAGGAAAAATCACAAATTAATTGAAAACAAACTCTTTGAAACTCAGCAAAGATTCAAGCATGGGTTTAGATAAATTCCAGTAGTTCCAGATCCAGTCAAATCTGGTTTACCTGCATCTTTTTACTTTAGGGAGCAGTGACCACATGGCATTCTTCCACTTCAGGTTTGGAGTTTTAAAGGTGTTCAGTTCTGGTCTAAATCTTTTTTCTTTAAAGCTAGTGGGTAGAGTTTGAATTTCAGTGAGAGCTGAATATTTTGAAAATCCCACTCTGACTGCATTTTTGATCAAAGACACTTCCACCTCATATTCCTAAAGCAATGTGCATGGCTGGTAGTCAAGTTTCACTGCACTGCCTGTGAGATGGGCACATTTGTGGGTTATGGTCTCCAGAAATCAAGTACCTCTGGCTACTTAAGCCCTTTTGCCTCCTATTGGTATCAAAGACAGAGGAAATCAAGACTGATAATGCATCAAACCTCTTGAAAATCTTCAAGTTGAGCTAAAATTCATCAAACTGTAGGTTACCTTCTCAGAACTTGAAAATGTAATCAGGACACGCATAAAAACTAGATTGTGGAAGTTTTAAAGGATCTGGGTATTCAAGTGAAAGCAAATTAATGAGCAACCTCTTTGATAAGTGTTGTGAGACACATTCATTCAATATGGAAGTTGTTAATTTCTCCACTAGAGCTTTCTCCTTCCCACTTGGTTAGCATGGATCTTGGTAGGATGGAGCTGGCACAAACATTTAGATGGTCAGTGTATTTTGCACCTAGTGGAGAAATTATTAATCTCTTCAGGTATGATAATGGAGGGATTTAAAGAGGAGCACTGTCTTTACAAAACCAAACCAGAACCTCACAAAAAAGGCACAAGCAAAACAAAAGCAAACAACAAAAACCCCACCAGGGAACGCTCCAGCTGTGGGGAAGCAGGTAACTCGATGCAGGGTGGTGTAGGATCATCCAGGTGCCTCAGCAGCCGTGGAAGTGGTGTGAGGTCACTCATCCCCCCTGGCTTCAGAGAGATTGCTCTGGTTTGCAAAATCTGTGAGCCTGTTAGACTAAGGAATAGTTTTTCTTTCATGGAGAATGAGACTATTATGCATTTTACTGGAGGCTGTTTTGGTGGGGACACTGGGAAGCAGGCACTGGTGTAAAGCAAATACTTCTGGTGTGTGAATCCAGCAGTGTTTGGGGGGGATCTGGGTGCTGTAAATGAGAAGCCTGAGTGGATTTGGTGGAAGCCACAGCTCTGCTGCCCCAGGATAATGTGTTTGCCTGACTGACCCTCGGAGCAGGAATCCTGGATCAGCCCCAGGGAGGTATCACTGGGCAGCTCCCAACCATTCCCTTTGCTGAGGTGCAGAGTGAGCTGAGCAAAAGGTTTATTGTGCCCACCTGAACACCCAGTGCTGCTGGCTCGGGCTGGCTTGTTTTAAATGGTTTGTAACATTAACAGAAAAGCTTTCACACCTGGATGACTTTTAAAATGTGTAAAAAGCTTAAATACAACATAAACAGGGCTTGAAAGGAAAACAAAAAAATGTTACATGATATTAAATGGTATCTGATTTACCTAAAGTATTTAAGTTTTCTGAAAGATGGATCAAACTGGGCCTTTGACTCACTGCTTTCACACCATTTCGCTCTGAGTTCCGTATAACATTTCCCTTCTCCTAAGATGTGCCAATTGGCTTCATTCAGAATTTAGGTACCTTAATGGAAACTTTTGTTGTACAGTGAATTTGCATCTCTTTGTCTTGTTGCTTGTGTTGCTGTGTTCATTACATGGAAGATCTGAGTTTCAGGAAAGGTAAACTACAGAAATGAATACTGCATTCCAAATGTAATTTTGATTATAAAATTTTAGCAGTGGGGTATAGGGAATAAAACAGAGAGTACAATGGAATTAGTAAAGGGGCCTGGTATCTTGGACCTGATCGAGCAAAAACTGTGGAAGAGACAGGACACAGATAAATGCTCCCTGGGCAAGAAGTGGCCAAGAAATAATGTTGTGAAACTTTGTGATAAGATAAGGTTACCAGGTGGCATGATGTCATGAAGGATGTGTAACCAAAGGGAAATTGTTACCAAAACCAGAAGCCTACATAAGTGCCATACAAGTAAAACCCTGTGTAAACACCTTGTATAGTCAATAAAATCAGCTTTTGATCCAAACTCAGATGTCCTCCTCTCTCCATCACAAATAGTGGGGTTTACTTTTTTTCTTTCTTTGGGGTCGTTTTCCAGAAAAATTGTATTTCCTGGGAAAATATAAATTTATTTTCTCAATTTAATTTAAAAGTATCAAAAACATTTATTTGTATGTAAATTTCAATGGGAGAGGTCATGACAGGTTGCCAAACTACACAACTCTCGGCTTGAATGTTTTTCTTCTTTCACTTTTTTTAACCAGATAGATATCATATGGAGGGAGAAAGATGAAAAATGAAGCCTCCATGGTATGCTATGATGAGCCATTAGTTTATGATGTGGTGTTACCCTGAATTTTGGAACTGATCTTCTCTTAGACCAGTACATTTCAGTCTTCAGAAATAAAATATGCTGTACCAGGCAAAATTCTGCTTGGCAATGTTGCAGGCATCATCTGTCTAGCAGATTTGTGCACATATGCTTCTGCAGAAGTAAAATATTTTTAAATATAACACTTGTCAATAATTCAGGAGTTGAAATAAACACAGAAATTAATTTTAATTGAAGAAATTCTATGGTGTCCAAGCTAAAAAAAGATACATTCCTTTATGCTCTTTTTAGCAATCATTTGAGCTAGTATTGCTGAAGTGCATAACAATTTTTAAATTTCGTTCCAGTCCACCTCATTTCCTGAACAACCTGTTTGGGGACAAGTGAGACTGAACTCTGTGTTTACCTGCTGAACCCCGAGGCTGTGAAATGCTAATTTATGACCAACATGCTCAACACCTCAAGGGACCAAGCCCTTCATCCCGGGGATATCTACAGCACAGAATTGCAAACATGCTCAACTGTGTCTTTTTTTGGTTTGTTGCTTTTTCTTTTAAACTTTGGTATTCACAAAATGTCTAGTTTGGAAGATTTTTCAATACTTTCAAGCTCTCTTCTACAGTTGTTCAAGAAAGTGATTAATTATAGCAAGTGGAAAGGGCATGAAGATTTATTCAGGCATAGTTTTAAGAAGTGCAAATGTCAAAAAAAGAAGTTGAAGAAATTAAATGCGAGAACAATCCAAAATAGAGCAGCCATGGTGACTAGTTTACAGTAAGATGTAAAACCACTCAATTCTGCAAACACTGTCCTGTGTGGTGATACCTTCTGGAATCTGGTATGGATCCATAAGCTGCTTTCTCTGTAACTGTGTTGCAGAGGAAATCTGTAATGGAAAATGTATTGAGGAAAATGTCTTAGCTCAGTTTGCATGATAGCTGATGAGTGAGTTGGAATTTAATTTTCATTTTATTACTTAATTTTAATCAGTTCTTGAAATTAAGTATTTGGGAGATTCACACCAAAGTGAATGGACAGAATTAAAAACCACAGATCCATATTTGAAAGCTCACATTTCAGGTTGCGATCAATAGAAGCGTGAGGTTATTCAGACTTGCTGAACAACTTTTAAAAAGAATATTAATTTGAGGAAGATATAAGAGAGACTGTGAGATCAAGCTCTGCTGTTGAGTCTGAACCACAACTTTCATACAATTGGTACACACAAGACATAGGCTGTGTTATCTTAAAAAAATGGTACATGGCAAAAATCATGCTGCTTAGTTCTATATTTTTTATTTATTTATTTAAATAGAAATGTTTTTTTTCTTTTGAACATGTTTAGCTATTTTACAGACAGATTGTCTGGTTAATTGTTGGCAAACTCAGTGTGTGGTGGGTGGGTGTTTCTGAAAAGACAAATCTTGTCTTAAACATTGAATTCCAAGGCAGTTTTTACAGAAGGAAAGCAAATGGACCATAAGGAGATTAATTCACTGCCTCAGTAATTGGACTCAGCTGAACTGTGGGTATTGGGAAGTTGAACTGTTAACATGTTTCTAAAAGACAAAGTTCCTTATTAATAATGATGAGCAGTGTCATATTGTGCATTTTGGAGACCCTGTTTTTGCACACTTTCCTTAGTGTGGCATAGCACTACAGCTCCCTCACTCCTTCCTCTGATTGAGACCAAAAGCTTCCCCTCTCACAAGGCTGCCCTTGCTGCATCTTCTATCTCATATTAGTTGTAAAGTGTTTCTTGAAAATTATTTCAAAGTCCTTCCAAGCTGTCCCAGTAATGTTAACTCCCTAGCTCATCATAGTTCTGTATTGCTAGCAGAAATGGTTGGATGCCTCTTGGGGAAGAAACAGGTTGATCCTTAAGAAGAATATCCAACTGGTTGTGCCTCTTGCTTATTATTCCCACCACTATTCACAGCTGTACAGCCTGGCAATTAGGATAGCAAGCAGGATGTGAGCGTTTTCCATCATCGATTTAACATGGAAAATTTAATTTGTGTAGCACCATTTTTGTGTTTCTCAGATTTCCAAGAATCTTCTTTTTCAGTTATCAAGTGTTTAGATTTATAGCTTGGAGAACATTAGGGACAGTTCTGAGAACACCCTTTAGAAGTTAGTTGAAAATAGGATTTCAGGCTGAACAACAAAAAATATTTTCAAATACACTGATAGCTGCAGTTTGGGATTATTTTTTTAATGAATAAAGTGTCTTTGATGCCTTTATACACCTGCTGAGAAAGTACAAGTTAAACTCAAGTAACAAGAAGTTTCTTCCAATCTTTTCAACATCATTCTTGCTGCAGTAAAGCCTGAGTTAGACAAGGAGGAACGATTCCACAAGTCCCTCTGCAGTCCCAGGACACGAGGAATCTCAAAAAGTCATCCTATCTTGTGAAGTGGATGGCAGTGAAAGATCACATTACCAGATTCCAAGTAATTATCATGGATTTCATTGTGTTGCACTGTCCCCCTGTTGTGTTGATGGTTGGGTGTTAAGCAGTGATTGTAAATGAAGTTCTTGTCTTTGTGTGATCCCATTGTATTGGATACACCATTGAATCTGTGTTGGGGTTTTCTGTATTTAAAATATATTGGGAAGGAATTTTGTGTCTAGTAAATTAAGGAGGAAAAATAGTTTGAGTAAGGGACGAGAGGAAGAGGTCCTGCAGCAAATAGAAACAAAACCACACATGTTCAAAAGAGCTGTATGGCATTAGTGGGCTCATGTTTTTGTTCCTCTAGGTTTGCAAAGGATTTGATATCCATCTCCTGGCAGATGGGCATGTGTTTTCTGGAAGAAATTGCTACCCGAGGTTGGTAACTGTATTTATTTGATTTATTTCTGCAAATAATTTCAATGCTGAGGGTTGTACTGCAGTTTGGAATAGGTCACACAATGGTATCTGGTTGGAGACAATTTTCCTTACAATTCCTCTGCTTCTGAATTTCTCCTCCTAAAAGGAGCAGAAGCAACCTGTGGAAACTAATAGCACAAACTATTCTTTTGTAAGATTAAAAGCAAAGAGCAAGAGTTGAGACCAGAGAGACACTTAGGATGGGTAATACAATTTATAACTTGTTCACTCTGCTTTGCTTCGTGCTAATTTGGTTTAAGATGTTTCCTGATCCTGTCACTGAGATTTACCATGCAGTTCCCCTTTCAGACAAAAAGGAATTTTCCACTGCTGCTGGAGCAGTGGGAGAGCAGATGGCTGAGCTCTGGGAAAGGCAGTGGCTCCTTGGTGCAGCAAGGGAGGAGGTAGCGTGAGACAGTGTCCCCAGAGCCAGAATCCCATTGGGGCAACAGCACTGGAGTGCTGCTTCACTAATGCTTAACAAATAGCTTCAATCACATTAGGAATGCCACTAAAACGAAGGTAAGTACAGTCACTGAGTGCTAATCTTGTAAAATATCTGATTCTGGGGCTCAGTACATGATCTCAGAAATGAAGTGCACTTCTGAAAGTACCTCCTGGTCTTCTGCATTGATAGGAAGTCCTTCATTAAGTTTTCCCTCAAATAATGCATAAAAGAGCTACATGAGGATACTATAATTTCACTCTAACACTCAGGTTCCCTTGATTATCCTGGGTCCTGCAGTACAGAATGGCAATGGCAGTGGATAATGTTTTAAGAAGTATTTTTGAGCTGACAAGACAGACAGAATTTTATTATGGGATAGATTTTTTTTTTCCATCTTGGCATCAGTGTGCGCCCCTGAGAAAAGTGATGGGATTTCTTGGCTGTGCTGTGTCCTTCTGCTTCATCCCCACTTTATACTTTCTCTTTTCCAGGGCTAGCCAGATGTGTCAGTTCAGATGCCAAATTAAAAAGTGGGCATAACAGGGAAGTAAAAATGGAAAAACTGCTTGAGTTTGGTAGACAAAAATAGCTTCTTGACAATACCTTTTTTTAATTGGGAAATCTGGTTATATTGAAATTACTTTTTACATTAAACTATAGATCTCAAATTCCATGATCAGCAGAGTTCTTCTCAGAAGGTATGAGAGCTCTCACTTCTACAAATTGAATTTATCAGATAGCTCTTTCCAAAAGCCAGCATTGAAAGTGTTTCCTTGGGCCTGAACTGCACTTTCTGGGTGTAAGTGTAGTGCACAAGAACTTGGTAGTCCCTTATTTTTGCTAATGAAAGTGCAGCTTCATTTTTTTCTTTCAATACAGCAGCACATTATAGAACTGCAAATTCTGACCGTTAGGGCTCTGCTGAAAGCCTAGCTATGCAGTTCAGAATTCTTGCTTCATATTGTATAAAGAACTGTACTTCTGAGAGAAAAAAATACACATTTCAAGTATAATAATTAATATAACTTTTCTAACGTTTATTTTGTTATAAATAATTTTCTTCACATTTGCAATTTTGACCTGAACACAGGAATAATAACTTCAACAAAAGCAACAAAAAAAATGTCTCTTTAATCCATAATATAAAGTTAAGATGACGAAATAAAAGCTCTCTTGGCCAATCTCACACTGTAACAAATTCTAGAGCTGAAAGAAAATTAATGATTACAATTTATATTACAATTTCCCCTCAGGCTTTGCCCACATGATTAAAACCAAAACAGTCTCCTCAAGAAATGTCTTTTCCCAAGAAATAGAAAGGATTCATGTGTTGAAAAGGCAATTGGCCATTGAAGTAAGAGATTTCTATTGGTATTAGAAATAATAGGTTTTTGGCTTCTTACAGCAAACTTTTGCTTTTTTGTGTTAGTTAAATGGTCATTTAGTAGCATTTGAAGCATCTATTTGTAGTTCTGCCTGAAGTACCCAATAAAACTCAGCTTTGTTCTGAAAACTCTGATTATGCAGAAAAATTGTGCCATCTCCATCCGCTTTCACATAGCCCTGCTGAGATTAAACCACATCCCCAAACCTCTTGTTTGCCTGTGCTTAAGGGATAGAATTTATTTCATCAGATGAACAGTGATCAGTTTAATTTTGTAACTGAATTTCCTCAAATGCATTATTTATGGTCATTACCTCATGAAAATCAGTGGGAGTTCACA
This sequence comes from Catharus ustulatus, assembly GCF_009819885.2. Taxonomy (NCBI): domain Eukaryota; kingdom Metazoa; phylum Chordata; class Aves; order Passeriformes; family Turdidae; genus Catharus; species Catharus ustulatus. The sequence continues at coordinate 10,545,457 of NC_046235.1, read as the reverse complement.
TACAATAAACTGTATAGATGAAGATTACTGTGTTTGAAATGCTCTGCAACATTTAGTTTGGACCTGCACTAAAAGCAAAATAAAGAGCTGATATTTTCCTTTTTATTTGCAGTGCCCAGGGAAGCAGAGAGGAATTATCTGGATTTGTTATTTGCATGCCATAAATCTGAAATAAAAGTTGTGTCTTTGTATAAAAGACTCTGGATTATAACACAGTAGTTTAATAATATTATACATACAACATTTACATGTGTAAATGTTCATTTTTTGGAAAGGCTTTCATCATTTACCCATATAATAAAGCAGAACATTCAGCTGTATCGAAAGATAAGGCAATATAGATGATCTGAGTGAAAATCAAAGATGGTGATCAGCAGTTTGTATCTTCAGCAGCATTCCATGGGGAGATACATAAACCAGCTGCACCCTAACCATGTAATACAACTCTACACATCAGTTTTTTACTGCAAGCTCTTCTTTGATCCTGTGTGTGGTATTACCATTGATCAGAAACCCCAGCTCAGCTCAGCAAGTATTGGATATCTCACTTTCTTCAAAATCAGTCTGGAAACCTTCCCAGGGAGGCATCTGCTCCTTTAATTTGCCACAGAGATGAAGAATTTGTGAAGAAAATTAAAGCTGGAATAAACACCAAGCATCCTAGGTCTTCCTGTTGTTGTGTTAGAAAATGTGTGTAAAGCAAGTGGAAAAAGCTTCAACAGAAGTTCTGCTTTTAATCCTAGAGTGTAACAGATCCCAAGCAAAGGGGACCAGTCCATATGGCAGAAATAATTCCTTGTTTCAATTATTTGTTTGTGATAGAAATGTTCTTCCATGAGTGCTAGTGGATTATCAGTTTCAATAAATGGAAAAGTATTTACCTATCCAAAGGAAGGTTTCCTCACTTTACTGTTTTTATATATTCCTTTATTTTCTACATTGCATTGCAGAGGCCAATTTTATGGACTTTCAGAGGCTCTGCTTCTTAACATAGCCAGGGATTCTCAGCAGAAGCCCAAGAGAGTGTAGTACAAAAAACAATTAGGTATGGTCCAATACTGAAGAAATATTTTACTTGCCTGTGACTTTCTTAAAATCCTTTCCCACTGTTCCTTTTTGTCTCATGATTTTCTGTATTTTTTAAATATTTTTTAACCATAAACTACCTTTATTTAGGAAGTTCTGTTCAGATTCCTCCAATCTGACCTCTGTAGGTCAAGCTTGTCCCATGTTCTTCTGAGGACAAGTTAATCATGCAATCATAGAATAGCTTGGGCTGGGAGTTGAAACACTAATCTTAGAGAAATTAGGAGTTTAGTTAAAAGGTAGAAGAAACTGGGCTTGAGATAGTTACCTGAAACTTAAATAATTGATTGCCTGTCAATTTATGCTTGCTTAGCTGTGCTTGCAATGGGAAAAGATGAAACTAGTAGTTAGGTCCAAAGAACACAAACAATTGCAACCAGAAACTCATTCTTTGCACAACTGGAGTTGCCCCAAAAGCCATTTGTATTGTCATTAATAGAAAAGGTTAAGAGGAGGAAGACTCACCTTACTTCCTCCTTTTGAGACCCCTCCCCACAAAAACGACCCCAGACTTAATTCAAGAAGCCAACCACGCTGCTTAACAGCTATTCAAGCTAATTACCACAGGAAGCAGGGGATAGGAGGGGCTGGTATTATGAATATGTATTTGTTTGAACCTTTTGTCAATAAATAGACTCTGTAATCACCTGTCATTTTGCAGTGGGTATTAGGGGGCTACCCCACACTGCTGCCCAGTGCTGAATAAACACACACTTTGTAACTTTAAATTGTTAGAGAGTCTTTTGTCCTTCACAGTTGAGTATTGATATTAGACCAATACTCATATTTTGGTAAATCAGAGTGACCTCACCTAGACCAATTGCCCTGCAAAGAGCAGGGACATCTCCAACTCAGTCTGGTTGCTCAGATCCATGTCTGACCTGACCCTGAATGTTTACAGGGATGCAGCACCCATCACTTCTCTGGGTGCCAGTGTTTTACCACCCTCACTGTGAAAAAATTCTTCCTTCTATTTAATATAAATTTACATAAGTTTAAACCACTACCCCTTCTCTTCTTCCCTCCCACATTTTGCAGCACACTGCAAGAGAGACTTAAATGAGCTCTGCTCTTACTCCTGGCTCAGAGCTTGCTCTCCTGCTGCCATCCATCTTATTTTTCCAAAGTACCTCATGGCACTGCCCGCTGGGGTGAGCTGGTGGCAGGGAGCAGGTCTGTGATGGGCACAATAAGTCATAATCAGCTAACCTGAACATTAAATCTGGCTGTGGTCTGGACTGAAAACTTTCCATAGGAAGCAGGAGAAATGATCCAGTGGAAGCCTGCACAGAGGTTTTCAGGCTTTCTGCCAAGGTGCCATTTGAACCTGTGCAGCTTTCCTCCTCTGGAGTGACTTGCTCCAGGCTGTGGAGGGAGTTTGCAATCAAATTGAAGCCAGCAATTTATATGCCTTGAGGTCTTGTTGCCTCACTCTGACAAGGTTTTTTCCCACTGGCACACAGGAGACCACTTTGGCTGAGATTCTGTCTGCTCCCACTGAGGAGATGTCCTGTTTTCCTCTTCTTACCTTTCAGTTTCTCTGTTTTAAAGTCCTCAACACATTTCTTGTTTCCATTCCCTTGGACAGCCTTGCTGTTGCTCACCTGTAAATCATCAGCCTCCAGAAATAATTTCCTCTGGTTCTCCTTTCAGCTTATCAGGTGCAATGTACTTGCTTTGAGTACATGAAATACAGACTTCAGATAGCATTTTGGGTTGTTTGGGATTTTTGGGGAGAGGAGTTTTTTTGGTGATTAATGGCACGGAAACAGGATTATTGCAAATAAATCCTGCAACCTTGTTGCTTATTACTTGCCTGTGGCTACAGGCCACAGAGTAGCCTGCAGAGTACAGAATGAATGTGTTTTCACTTTTTTTCTGTGACATCACATTCAAGATACTTGCAAAAGATCAGGATAAGAGTTAAGGTGCTTTATGCAATTTAAAAGGGAGAAAAAATGTTGCTTATATAAGTTATTTCTTTTTGTTTTCCTTCCAACCCAAGAAGAGGAGCCTTGAAATCATTTTACAGTAATTTCACGAATACAAGCTGCAGCAATTTGACAAAAATTTTGGTGGAAACCCAGAAGTGCGGCTAATAGTCGGGTGCGGCTAATATATTAATAATTTTCTGACATTTACAACCCCAGACGTGCCAGCCAGAGTGCCGAGCCAAGCACCGGCCAGTAAAAGCCGGCATTTCGCAATTGTTACAGTGTTACCGTGTTGCCCTGGCTCCCTGCAGGCAGCACGGGGGGCGGGGAGAGAGGCGGGAGAGCTCTCTTCCCTCCTCTGCCGCAGCCCAGGGGAGGAGGGGGGGGGGGGGCGGGGCGGGGGGCGCCGCCATTGCCGCGGCTCGGGGAGCCGACGGGGGGGGGGGGGGGCGCCGCCATTGCCGCGGCCCCGGGAGCCGACGGGGGGGGGGGCGCCGCCATTGCCGTGGCCCGGGGAGGATGCGAGGGGGCCGCGCCGTCATTGCCGCGGCTCCGGGAGCCGACGGGAGCCCTGCGCAGCCATTGCCGCGGCCCGGGGGGGGGGGCGGGAAGTGCGCGCCGCCGTTGCCGCGGCTCGGGGAGGAGGCGGGCTGCTTTGTCCACGCCCGCCGCTGGCGCCATGGGCGCGGGAAAGCTCCGTCCCCACCCGCCGCCGCTGCCGTAGGAGCGGGGGAAGCTCCGTCCCTGCCTGCCACCGCGGGGCAGCGCCGACCCGGGGTGACCGAGCCCAGGGGCAGCGGCGGCCGGCCCCGAGCGGCAGCACCGGGCTGGGCCACCTGGCCCCGTCAGCGGCCCCTAGCGGGCCGAGCCTGCACAGCCTTAGCTCAGCCAGTAAACCCCGCCCTCCCGCGGTTCTGTTACTAATTGCACGCGGGTCCTCGCTGCGAACGACAGAGCGGCTTATATTCGTGTGTGGCTTATCTATGGACAAAAACCGAAATATTTGCCAACACCCAGAGATGCGGCTTATACTCAGTGCGGCTTGTATTCGTGAATTTACTGTACTCAAAATGAAACTACTGTGTAATTTAATGAAATCTTGCAGGAAAATTAGTGAAAACCTGCCTTTCTCTCTTTTTTTTTTATTTTTTAATGCTAACCTTATTTTCTCATAGTATTATGCAGTTGTGTGAAATAGGAAGACTGAATCCCTTTTTCATTACTCAGACTGTGTGGTGAAACAGCATTGCAAGTCAAGTGAGTGGCATGACTAGCTACAAACCTATAATAAAACCCAAGCAAATTGGGGTAGTCTATGCTTTTTCCACCTCAGTGACCCCAAGAACTAGTTCAGGTTGAACCTTTTTAATGCTTTTTGACAGAAGAAATCCATTATAGCTGAAGTTCCTGAGAAATTTTAGAGCTACATATAGGTGAATCAGTAAAAAAACCAAAAACATTTCTCTGTAACATATTTTGGGAGTGGACTAAATATTTCTTGGTAGTCAACTATCCTTGGGGCACTAGTACTCCACATACACCAGAGACTGATTCTGCATTTTTAAGAATTTATCTAAAAATGATACCTTTTCTACTCTTTATCCTGTGCAAGTGCATTTTCTGGGAGCAGCTCTTGCAGCTGTACCCACAGCTGGAGCTCTAAATGAAAAGCAGGCCAAACATGTCCTCTTTGTTGTTTTTGCAACAAAGAGGGAGGATGCACAGAAATGCTTTTACCCAAATGGTCATGTTCAGAGAACTTTTGTTTTATTGTTTTCTTGACTCAAAGTGTTACTTCCATTTTCACTTTTCTGCTTGACTGAGAAGATGGCTGGTGTGAAGGTGAGCAATGGTGGAGCAAGGACTGACACCCTGGAAAAAGAACTGCTTCTGTGCCCATGCTACTGAAGAGAAAACTTTCAAACACAACATTATTATGGGGAAGTAGATGTATAAATACCAGAAAATGTTTATATTGATCTCTTAAATCTTGGGTCTTGCCAATGGTTTGATAATGTTTTGTTAGTGCATAAATGCTTTATTTAATAGGTATTTTTCACTAAAATTTACTATGTTTAAGCCTGGTTCTTGTGGGATGCAGTGTAGATTTCACAGAAAATAAATAAGAAAAAAATTAAGTCTGTCTCTGAACAAAATTTATTGCTGTAGAACTTGTTTAAAGTCAGAGTACTGCAAATGTATTACTGACAATGAATTTTCTTGGAAAAAAATGCATCTGAAAAATATGGGTGAAGAAAAACCACAAAGATTCTTCTTTTATATAACAACTGTAAATCTAAAGTCATGCTGCAAAGCTCCCTGTGCTTATTCTGGTTTTACATGTGCACAGGGGACACCATGTTCTTGCACTGAAAGACAGAACACAGGGGCAAATGATTTTTCTAGGGAACCACATATCCTACAGATGGGCAGGGAAGATGTGTCCTCACCTGGCTTACAGCCAGCTGGCCTGGCCTCATTAGTCAGGGCTCTCGGTTGTTTAATTCATTATTTCCTTGATGCAATCCTAGTTCTCCTCTATAATTATTATGATCTTTTCTCCAGGTTGCTTCCTGATTTCTGTCTAATGGCCTGTGATATCTGGAAAGTACAGAAGCTCTTCAGACTCCATCTCTTTCCCTTTTAAAGGTTTTAAAGGTTTGATTTTCATTTTATGCCTGTGGATTGTTACATGGGAAAAAACCACTGGAGGGTCCTTAAAATAACATTAATCTTACTCATTGTCTTTCACTTCAAAACTCCACTTTTCAAGACATCCTTTCCCTGTTTCTCCTTTCCTGTCCTCATCTGTCTTATAGTTATTTAAATCCAGTTGTCCACTTTCCACCAGTTCCTAAATTTCTCCTTTTCTTTAATGCTATCATCTAAGAGTGGATAAACCAGAAGGATAATGAGTTTCTGTCACAGAAATGAAAGTCATAAGAAAGAGCCAGCTTAATGCTAACATGCTTTCCAGAGTCTGTGGGAATACCTAAGAAAAGAGGGAATGCATGGTCTTAGCTCAGTCCAAGCATTCAAAGCCTGCCTGATAAAAGCCAGCTGGAGTTTGTGTGTCCTGTGCCCTGTGTGGGTGTGGGGCTCTGTGGCCTGGGGAGCTCTGGGATGGAGATTGTTTGGGTTTAAGGGCTCTAAGCCTCCTCTCTTAGCATATTCCTCCTGTTACTTGGCAAGGGAAGGGCTTTGCCTCTGGAGACCTTCCCCACCATCCCTGCTGCACTCCTATGAAGGGGCTAAAGCCAAGACAGGAAAACAGCAGAAGGATGCAAACTCCCCCTAATCACTGGCTCTGGGAGCAGTGGCTAGGCAGCAAACCAAAATTTCACTCATGCTGCCTGGGTAATCCATGGGTGGATTATGATCTGCTTCAGGAAAATCCATGCCATGGACATGTTTAATATCTTCTCATTTAAATCTAAAATTTGTCATGAGGTGGTAAGAAAAAGATATTTCTATTCTTTAGTTTCCTTACTTTTCTTTGCTTTCTTTAGTTTCTCCATCATGCCTCATTAGTTCAGAAGCTCTACCATGAAAGATTATTTACATCTCTGCTCCTACTATTTAAAAAAAAATTTATGGGCAGAACAAGTTGGAAAAATATTGCACAAAGAAAGCCAGATAGCCTTAATTAAAGAAATTAGTGTTTGTCTAGTCAGTGTGATTAACTTTTGTCCCTGCAACACCCTAAAATGATAGCACTAACAAATATTGCAAGGCATTTTAAAATTAAATTAAATGCTCCTTTGATTACATTAAAGATAATGCATTTTAAATCTAGTCCTTCAGGAGCTGTTGCTCTCCAGTGACAGCACTGATCAATTTGCCTTGACTTTCCCTGCAGAAGTAATCTTTGAGTCTCCTTGAGTCATCATTCGATCAAAGGGCATTTTCAACTGGGCTATTTGAGCAGTCTGAGTCGTCATCTAATGTAAAGGTCCCAAGGGAAAGGAAAACGAGAGTGAATGTGCTTATGCATGGGGTAATAAATTGATCTGAGTGTGTGGATAATTATACACAGGTAGGAAAAAGCAAAAGGTTTGGAGAAAAAAGCCTTGCTCTTAACAGCTGTGATAAAGAGCTATTAAGTTGGTTTTTTTTCTGAGAAAACCAAATCACGACTACCAATTATTGCTATCTGCAGGGAAAAAACAATTCCTGGATGACACATGCAGGATAGAGAAGTCAGTTGCCCTCATTTCCTCCATAAGAAGAAGGTGTGCACTGAGTATTTTCTTAGCAGGGAAAGGAAGGAAAGGATATCTTCTGGATGAACCAAAATATAGCATTTTAAAAAGTTGATATAAATATACATGCATTTACTAATACATATAAACCATTTTTTACTTAGAAGGATTTTTGGCATTTCTAAAATAGATCATGGAGAGCATATTTAAAAATTATTTATAAAACTTGAAACCTTGATATTCTGTCTCACACTTGCCTTCTTTTCTTTCCCTGAAATGCCAGGGGCACACGGTTATTTTTAAGGTGTTCGACTCAGCTTGGGAATCTTTTTCCTTTAAGCAAGCAAACGGTGGTGACTTTTTCCAATAAAAAAAAGTGTTATGATTAAAAGCATGTAAGTCAAACAGCAATTTCCTGGGTAATGGGATATTTGAAAATGTATGCTGCAGTGGCTTCAAATATTGTGGCCATGCAGAGCAAGAGCTGGGTTACTGCAGATCTCTGTTTTCTTGTTAGACATTGACCTTTTTGAAAGTTCAATTACACAAATGCAGAATTCTCATTCTAACAGCAAATACAGATAACATGGGGGCAAATGTATGTGTGGGGATGTGTATTAGTGTGCACACACACACTGCCTTCTTGAGAGAAAAATAATATATCCATGTTGTTTATGTAACTCCAGGAATTTGCTGTCTCCAAACAAACCGTGTACTGCACATCTTCAATTCCTGGCAAGAGATCACAGTCTTGCAATTTGAAGCAGGTGATGCCTTCCCTGATAAATGAGCCAACGGAGGAATTAAAATCTCCAAACAGTCCTTTGCAGAAGAAAAATAATCTGGTCATCCCAATTTCTGACAAGAAAGAAAACTATGAAATGTCAGCACCGCTATGCTGCTGCAAAAAAAAATTAAAAACATTTTTGGGAAAAGTAAGGCAGCTTGGTCTGATATGAGGTGCAATATTATTTCAAAGCACAAAGGATTTCCCAGAAGTCAAGTATGTTGAACAGAACACCAGAATTCAATTTAGGATGCAAAATAAATGCCTTTAATCACACTCTATGGCTTCATTTTGAATTTGGAGACTGTATTAGGGATGAAGTCTAGTATGTAGCTTGACATATCCCAAGGATTTGAAGCCTAAAGCTTGAAGTTCTCATTTATCTTTCTATTAAGCTCTTTGACAAGTTTCAGAAAACCAGGCAGTTGAATCTGCAGTTATTTCTGCTACCTTATAGCAGCTAATAAAGCTGTCCTACTTCCTTGCAGGTATGTAAAAATGTAAATTGTTTTGAGCCTTTGTTCATTTACTGATGCATATTTTCCTTTTGCATTTTTACTGAATGATACTAATTTTTACATGGTCTGGAGTCCTGTAAAATATTACACTGCTATATATAGAGAGATTTTCTTTCTGGATGCAATTCTACCTCATTATTACTGCTTTCTAACATTGTTGAGTGTAATGCCCATGAGTCCCATGAATACAAAAAATTTGCATATTTTGAACGAGTAAAATTTGCTCATTAAGTTTAGTTTCCTCATGCTGTGAGATATTTAAACAAATAACAAGCTTTAAACATCTGAGTAATTCTCTTGAAATCCTGATGCCTTGATAAATACTTAAAAGCTTTTAATTGAAAAGAAAACTGTAAGTTTTTTTAAGCTATGCATTCTTCTTTATTCATATGATATGCCTCATTAATTCATCTCCTGACTTGCTGACTACAGCAAAGATGACATTTTGATTATCAGATGCTGCCTTGTGACAACAAATTGCAAATTCTCCCCCAGACACGTTGCTGTGGTGCGGGAAAGCTGAAAGAACTGGGACTGAAGAGAAATTGCAGAAATTACTCAGCCTCCTCGAGCATTGCAGTGTGGCGTTGGAGTGCTCATGATGGAGAGGGATGTGTTAAATATTCCTACGGGTAAAGCAGCTTTGAAAGGAGTATTCTTTGTAAATTAGAACATCTCACATATTTCTTTGACCTCTTCCACACAGGATGTGATTTCACCATTGCTACTGGACATAAGGAACATAGAGATTACTCCCGCAGTATTTCACTTTTAATACTGTGTTGGAGGTTGGGGGGGCTTTGTTCTCTTACTCTTCCCTCCTCTGGAGAACTTTTCCCATTATCATACTAAGGAAGTCTGCTGGGGGCTCTCCAAGCTTTTGATTGCTGAAGACAAAGGGATGGGTGGGGGCTGTCTCCCTCCCTCAATCTCTGGCAGGGTCTGGTGGCTCAGAGGCTGGTTGTTTTTTCCTTGGGACACTCGCTGTCCGAACGCCAAGGAGAGAGGTTTCTCTGTGGTTGGATTTGCCCTGCACCCTGCTCTGCTACAGCCTCCTGCTCTGAGAGCAGCACTGAGCACCGGGACCCAAACGGTGAGCGGAGCTTTCCTTCACCCTTCTCCCACCCGGGGCACGGCCCTGCCGCCTCCACCTCCGCCTCCTGCTCCTGCTGCCGCGGCTGCGAGGGCCCTGCCCTGGTCCTCATGGGACCGTGCAGAGGAGAAGAGTGTCTGCCACTGGAAAAGGGACTGGGACTAAGTTTTTGTTCTGTTTTGTCGCTGATTTTCATAGCTAATTTTTTTTTGTTTGTCTTGTAGATATATCGGTAAAGAACTGTTATTCCTAAACCCGTATCTTTGCCTGAGAGCCCCTTACTTTCCAAATTATAATAAATTGGAGGGAGGAGATTTTCACTCTCCATTTCAGGAGGAGCTCCTGCCTTTTTCTTTCTTTTTCTTACCTGTCCTCCAAACCAGGACATACTGAAATTTTCCAGTTACTTGTGGGGTTTTCCTGATGGGATTGAGTCATGTAGTTCCTGTTAAATTCTGAAGTCCCCAGAGCCAGACTTTCAAAATCATAGGCCTGATGCTGTAACGTCAGTGATGATTTCACTCAAATGGGTACATCAGTTCCCCACAGAACACATATTTTTATTACCTGGAAAAGTCAAACCAGGTTTACTTTCCTCTATAGGCTGGATTTTAGGAGGCAGATTTGTCTCACAAGATACAACAGAATACATTGGAAAAGTTTGAATATGGAAAACAGTAAACCAAATAACTTGACAGACTGCAGGGTTTTGATCTGGCGCTTGCATTCCCTACTCCTAAAGCAATCCCGACACATAAATCAGGAAGCAATTGCATGGTAGGGAGGTGACTACACTTCTACAATGCTTATTTCTAGGTTTTTATTCCTCCCTGTGTTCTGGGCACACAAATCTCATGTGATCAGTTATCATTTCTTCCTGCACAGGGATCCTCCCCTAGCAGGATTCATGGAGGGAAGACTTTTGACACAGCCAATGCAAAACACTTGTTCCAGTAGCTCAATCGAGTCACTCCAGTGCATTTCCCTCATTGCTGCATGAGTAGTTTGATGCTGTTTACCGAAACCCTAAATATTTTATTATGTTTATCCTCTGGGAAGGGGTGGATTTTGTTTACAGTCAGCTTTTACTATAAAAGACTAGCACATGCTTCCAACAGTGCACTGTATTTTTCTTGGATAGTGAAGGTCTTTTTCAGAATAAAATGTGCAACTCAATTTTCTAAGACTAAAAATTGAAAGTACAAGATTGAAGTGCATTCTTTAAAAAATTAAGTTAATTTTTTTCTGGTTAAATTCAGAAAAAAGGATAATTACTATAGACAAAGCTCTGTCTTTGCAGAGCGATAGGTATTTTTAGTGTTCATTATCTATTTTGATGAGACTTGCAAAATTCAGATTAACATTCAGGTTATATTCATATATTCATGCAGTTCAAGGCAGTTTTGAGTAGATGCTGTTTCCAGGTTGTTTGTGACTTCCGTTAGAGGGTTTAACACCAGTGAAGTGATGCACTTTATAGCTTTCTCTTACCTGAACTGTCCCCACCGGTCTTACTGGATTTGCTCACAAGTGTCATGGGACCAAAAAGAGTATTCCTGGCAATGCACACCCAACTTTGTTTTTTCAAAAAACTAGAGCTGACTGGGGAATATTGACAAAAGCTTAAAATATCAATCATTTTCCTTTTTTATACAGTTCTGCTGAACACTGAAAACCCACTTTCAATCTGTATTTATAGATTTAATTCAAATAGTAAAAATCTCACAGACTATGGACAATAGACTGCATTTATGCAGCACCATGAATTTTTGGGTTAGATGCCTTATGATGCAAAGCAATTCATTCTTCGTTATTCATGAAATTAATTTATACAAGCAGTGCCTAAACTTGCTCTCATAGAAACTGGAGGAATGTTCTCCTTGCCTTCAAGGAGAGGAAAAGCAGTTGCAATATTATACATCTGGGAAACAGAGACATTTCTGGAAAACTTTTTATTTCTCTATACAAAGGAGTAAATGAGGACCAAAAAGACTATATTCAAACTTAAATGAAAAACTAGTAGAGAAATATGAATTCAGATGTCTAAGAAGTGGGTAGTATTTTTTTGGAAAAGATCAGTAAGCAGAATAAATGGAATAAGAGCTGAATAAATAAATTTGTACAGAAAAGAGCTCCATGAGGGTATCATACAGCATTGAAGATGTGCTCTGTGGGGAGATAAATGTATACTAAAAGGAGCCAATGAAAAGTTGACTGAATACAAAATAATGTCTATTTTGTGTCCTTACAGACTGAAAGAAGCATCCCAAAACCATCTTCCTGTCCTTACTTCAGGTAAGTCTTCTATGTCCTAAGTGTATTACAGCTGGAGATGCCACCTCACCTGGGCTGGAATGGCAGAAGCCCCACTTGGGGAAACCTCTGTCACAGTGTTTCCTACCATAAAATCCGACACAACTCCAGAGGAAATACTTGTTTAAATGCTAGACCTGTCCGTCATTGGTCAGTCTGTCTGGGCTGTGAACATGGTTTGTCTCCTTCCAGGGCTCAGGATATATTTTTCACACTTTTAGAGCTTGGAGACTTTAAATGGAACTTAAACAAAAAGCTTGACAAAGTCTTTCCTTGGGTCAGTTATTGATCCAGTAACAGACCAAACCAGTTTCATGATATCATTTGCTTGCTGCCTGAAGTCAGATGAGGAAAAACTTGCTTTCCAGCATTGTGGAATTACAATCACTTCATATATTCCCTCACCAGAAAGTCATCTATTCTCCCATCCTGCAATTAATCTTGCAAAAGAGCAAACAATGACATAGAATTAATCAACCACTGTGACAAAAAAATTGTGATGGAAAGATGAACCCAGCTAAAATTAATTTTTTGAGTGACAGCTTGAAGCTCAAACAAGTGGAAAACATGCTGCAAATTGTACCTAGCTTCAAGAAAAGGATTTTAATGAGAAATGCAATGGCAGAGCAATACTAATCAGTTATAAAAACACAATCCACCTTGTACTGCTGAGTGAGTATCATCCCCTTTCCTACATTTTCCCTCTCCTGTGCAACACACTGGAGGGAACAAAGATTGCACCGCATCCATCACTTAGGCTGAGAGGAAGTGCTGGTGCATTTGAGAGAGTAGCTAAGTGGGATTGCTCATGTGCAAAGTGTCTGTGGGAATGTCCTTTGGCAAATACTGCATTAAAATATTGCTGTTACTGAAAAGAGGAGGTGATTGAACTTTCCATGTATGCTCTGTTCTTTACTAGAAATAAGATAAATAGAAAGTGCCCTTAAAGCTAATTTATATTTGTCACGCACTGAGAGCTGCCAGGTAAGGACAGAAACGTTGGGATCCTGATGCAGGCAACATTCTACAGCTGCAGACAGGGCAATCATCAGGGAAGTTCCATGAATGCCAGTGGGGCATTAAGCCTTGATTCAAGCCTGAAATACAGCAGACACCATCACCTTCTTATATTTAGGAATGTTCAGCTTTGTATGTACGCTCCAGGTAAATTACAGTAATTTCACGACTATAAGGCACACTGGATTATAAGGCACACTTCTGGGTGTCAGCAAATTTCGAACTTTGTCCATATATAAGGCACACCAGACTATAAGCCGCACTTCTGAGTTTCGATCAAAGTTTTAGTCAAAAGGGTGCACCTTATAGTCATGAAATTGCTGTAATTCTCCCCTACTTTATTTGAACTTCACCTTAGTGAACAAAAGAGGTGTGTAGAACCCAGCTACTTCTCAGGTTCTCATGATTATTCAGCTACCTTTACTTGTGCTAGTATTTTCTAAGTAACTGAAAAGCTGCTGATTTTATAGCAATGAAATATTATCCTTACATTTCTTTGCAAGTGTTTTGAAAATATCACTGTGGTCTTTTTTCTTCCAGATTTTAGGGACTTAACTGACATGTACAAGCGTGAAGATTTTATTCAAGGTAAGTACCTAAATTTTCCATTTTGGAGCTAAAATGACTGGTTCACTTACAGTTTCTTTATTCCTTCATTTTTTTTTACAAGTGGAAGTATAAAGCTACTAAATACTTCTGTAGTTGCAGTGGTGATATTAACTCAGCTTCTCTTGGTGAAAAAGAACTTGAAATGCAATAATTTAAAAACTTCATAGGAATAACAAAGTACTTTACTGATAAAGTGATAAAATATGCTTGCTTGGCTTGAAGAAGGCTTGTTGAATGTCTGTCTCAAATGGAAGGTGTATCTTCAGTTGATTAATGATCATATGTTTCTCTATGATTCCTTAGAATGGTGAACAACCTACTAAAAATGCACCTTTATATAGAGGTGAAGATGACTGGATGTGCACGAGATATAGATTAACTTTTGAATATATTGAATCTTAGTTTTCTTTTTTTTTTGCTTCCCCCTTCCAGGTCCTTTCTGAAAATGATGGCAATTGAATAGGTAACAAAAAAATATCAGTCATGTTGAGTGATAGGCCTGACTGTCATGCAACACCCTACTTATATTAGTGAGATTTTCCTCACTTCTAAAGAGGTACTGTTAGGTACCACTAGAAGAGGGCTCACAATAATCTCTGGGCTTCTGCAGCTTATTCCCTTCACTTCTCAACATTCTGTTGCTTTTATTGCATCTTTGCAGCCTTTTTGAGTGATGTTTCATGCATACAATTAAGTGATAAAATCTACCCCTTCCCCACCTCAGGTGAGATGAGCAGTTATGAAATAATTTCCAAACAAATGTGTCAGCATTGTGCTATATGCAGCTTCTGATTCTTAAATCTAGATATTTGGGAGAAAATAAGATACAATTAATCAATTTCCTCCCCTCTTCCCTCCCAAATGGTAGTTTTCTTATTTTAATAAAAGTCACTGTAATCATACATTAAAAAATGTTTATCAAAACAAACATATATTATGGCTGTGGAGCATGTCATGGTGTATAATTTGCTTTCTTTATCTTACAGCTATCATTGTTTTCCTTCAAATCTCTTATATTCAAGGCTAGATGGTTTCAATTACTTCAGATCTGCTGCAGGCCATGTTTTCTGCTCCTACAGTCATCCACCCTTTTCATTTTAATTTTAAAGAACTGAGAAAGATGAAACAATAATTTTCAAACAACTACAGCTTTAACTCCTGGTCAAAACTGGATGAAATAGAATGGGTGGGGGTTTTTTTGTTTTGTTTTGTTTTTTTTCTGCTAAGGAAAAAGCTTGTTATGTTTGTTGATTATTTCTGTAAACAGCTATCAGAATTATATTTCAGGTTTAAGCTGAAGCTGTAGCTTTCCAGACCTATCTAGAATTCATCAATAATCACACAGGACCATATGTGTAGTGTCTGGGCTCACAGCTTAGGACAGGCACTGGAAGTACATCCAGTCCTTCTCAAAACTGTAAGGACTACAACAGGCTCAGGAACAATCAGCACCTTCCATGTCAGCACCCTTGGCAGAACATAACTGGAGGAAAGGATGATCAGAACCAGGAGACCAAATGAGTTTGGAGGAAAAAGTCAATGAATGTTGATTATCCAAACCACAAACTACAGGACAACATGCAGCTGCAGATTCCTGTCTCTCCAGCAGTGTCAGTATTTTGGAAGGGAGGAGAGAGGACAGGGAGATCCCAAAGGAGCATGAGAAACATCTGCTGCTCCTGTCCCCTGTGACCCTGGCATATGGACTGCCCTGAGAACTGGCCTTTTTGGTCTGCTTTTCAACACTTATTTAAGACCTCTGGGGGTCTCCTTGCTCCGGTGTGCTGAAGACACACAGCTGTTCCTGTCTTCTGCAGCAGATGTGCTCTCCAGATGTCTCTGAGGCTCAGAAGTACATGTGGAGCAGCATCCAGCTTTGCTCGGCTCCAGGGGAAGAGGGTGTTGATTAAATAAAAATATGCTCCAGGAGTTTGACTTCCTGCTGGCTTCAACTCATTGTCCTTGTGCTGTGATTGGAACACTCTGGAAGGTCCTGCCAAAGGAGAGACTTTTCTCTGCAGTATCCTCAAGAGCCTAAACACATCCTACACACTGATCACCACTAAGCTGTGCTAGTGCAAGTTGGAGGTCTCAGAGCTAGTTATATAGCTAGTTATGGGCTGATGGGACAGGGATTGAGTACCGCATAATTCTTCAGTCATTGTTGATTTCCCCCCAAAAGTATTTTTGAGCGAAATTTTCTAGGAGTTATTCATACAAAGAACTATAAAAATGTACTTTTACCTCCTAAAATAAAGATATTTCTTGGCAAGCGTTTTGAAATCTGTAGTGAATCCAAACATTCATTTATCAGTAAAAAAGCAAACATAGCTTGAATGGAGTCAGTGCAAGGGTCAGCTCCCCAGGCAGAAGACTGCAGGGCCTTTACCTGGTGTGTAACTCTGTGCATGCTGCTGCTGCACTGCACCCAAACTATTCCTGAAGAGACTTTTCCAGAGCCTCTTGTCCAGCCTGTTGGTATTAACACCTTCTGACTTCTTTGGTTTATTTTTTCACCTATTTTTCATCTCTATTACTCAGTGGTCTTCCACCCACCATACTCTGGTAGGGGATGCATGCAGCATATTAATATTTTGAATAACAATTGAGTAGAGAAAGAGCAATGAAAATTAATGGGAGAATTTGGGTGACATTTATTGCCTCTTCTCTGATCAATATATTCATAGTTGGTGAACAGTGCTGCAGAAAAATTAAAAAGCAACTAGCATATGTCCTTTCTCTCTAGGCAAGGAACTTAATCATGCATCTTAATTCTACATCTGTCATGAGATTGTAGGTACTGACACCTTTGAGTCGTTAGATATTTTGCTCTGTAATTTGTTGAGTATGAAATCATCCCTTAGCAAAAAAAATAATATGAATCTAAAACATTGTTCTTGGGTTATTACCTACAAATTCTTATAAACATATTCCTGAATAAGGCAACATTCAAGAAATAATAAATGCTAATCCCAAGCATATCTTTATTTCTGTTGCCCTTTGTACATTCCTCTAACTTATTTTCTTTTAAGCACAAGTAAACTTGATTCTATTAGCAGCAATAGATGAAAGATAAGAGAGGGGAAAACCATTACACAACCCATATAACACAGACCACAACTCAGAACATCTACATCACAGACGGAGGATGAGTGAAGTAAGGAGCTGGCTGATTTTTTTCCTTTTTAGGATGCAATTTCATATGAGATGGCCTACATTCCTGCTGTGTCTAAATGCCCCAATAGCTAAAACAAAATACAAACAAAGAAAACATGGTTCTAGCCCAGAAAGAGCTTAGTGGAGTAATTTTGATTTATGATTGCACCTTTATTTCTCGTTGTTGTAAGTCCCCATCAACCAATATGACCAATCCTTCTTCTGAAGCATTTTTCTTGTCAATCATCTGCTAAGAGTTTCAGACTCCAATTTTAAACAGTGGGTCTTTTGTTATCAGAAATCAACTTTATCTTAAAACTGTTATTTCTTAAATTACTGTCATGGGAGGGGTGGACTGGAGAAGGTTTATTTTCCAGTTTTTTTCTCCAAGAGCTTGGCTTTTATGCACAAATCCTATGGAAGAAAAGGCATCGTTAACATAGCATCAAAGAATCCAAAGAAAGCATAACCTTTCCTCAAAGCAGGGGTGACTATCAAATGAACAACTCATTTAATTTTTAGCCACCTTCTCCTTTCAAATGAAAAGCAATAGAAATACCTGTCAAAGAAACCAATAATGGTAAAATCCCTGTGCAATAGGCAGACTCTAATAGAAAGAGATGATGGTACAAAGGACTGAAAAAAACAGCTTTTCTTTATTTTTCTCTCTTTTGTTGTGAACACAAAGGTAAGTGCTTGCAATCAGATGACTTTAATGAACAATCCAGTTGTTTGTTCTGGATGGTGCATTTCCAGAATGCAATCTGTAGCAGGTGTTTGAATATAAATTGGTTCCTTCCTGAATGTTCACTCACCTGGCAGAGGCTGTCAGGGCAACCCTATTGCAGTGGATGTGCCTTCTCCAGGGAGTGCAGGCAAGGTGGTGGGAGAGAGCCCTTGCAGGAAAAATGGTTTTCAGTGCTTCCCCCCGCCAGAGAGCAAAGGTTCAGTTCTATAACGTTGCACAGGACCTGTCTGGTTTAAGTGAGGAGTTCCATCTGCACTGAATAGAATGCCTGTGGTGATTATAAAATCCTTAAGCTCTGGGGCTGAACATTCTACTGTGTGCAATCAAACTGATACACAAATATGAAGGCATAAGGTGCTTTTCTTCATTGCACTTATTAGCTTGTTTTGGGAATGTCTGTGTGGGAGGCCTGATGTAGAAGTGGGCGACAAATCACTAGTAGGAGTAATTGAGCATCATAGTACCAAGAGATTCAGCTGGTAAGTACAGAAAGTCTTCAATATTCAGTGAAACTATCTGGTAGCAAGATGCTTGGAGAAATCATATGAGGAGAGTTTAACCAAAGACATTAACAAGTCTCTTAAAATTCCGGGTAAGTTTTGAGAAGTTCAGGATTTGTGGACAGCATTTGACACTAGTCATCGGCCTCTTTCCCCCGTATTTTGTTACCACAATCTTTTTGATGATATATTTAAAAGATCAAGCCTCAAGCTGAGCTTTTTTCCCAGGAGTGCCTGCCTTTTTCTGCTTTCCATCTCTTCAAAATCCAAATAAGTATTTGCAAGACCTGAACATTACATTTATGCAACTAAATTGATATTTTCTCAAAAGCAAAGTATAAAAAATAGCTCTCTTTGTAGAGAAGTTGAGAGGACTCCTGTGTGTGAAGAGCACCTATATTGTAAACAATAATTATAACGTTCCTTTTCTTTCACTAATGGTTTTATTACTTGTATTATTACTTCTTTTCTTATAAAATTAATTATGTCTCTGGGGTTTTGTGAGGAATTCATATCTAATATCTAGACCTGGGGAGGAGAAGAAAAAATCACATTCACTTGAAACATCTCATAGTGAAATATGGAAATAATAACTAGTTGGAAAACTCAAGTGATTTTCATGATTAGTATTTTGTGTGTAGTTTTGACTGTAACTACTAAGGGCTCATGTTGGATCTAGATATATAGCTTTACAGCTTTATGCCTGAATGAAAAAGATTAAATATAGGTGTTAGAGGTCTCCTGGATGATTATGCAGTTGTGCTTAGCTCTCATCTACTGAAAACTATGTATTTTCAGCACTTGGTTTCAGTGATTTAGTACTGAGTGTGCCTTTCTCTGCTGGACCTTCCTGAAGAGCACAAAGAGCACTCTAAATTCCATAAAGTGAAGGTTTCTCACTCTCACAGCTGGCTGTATGGAGGGATTGCATTTGGAAAGAACTGGCATCTCACTGTGTTTTTGTGCTACTTAAGATTACAATGTACAGGTTTAGTTCTGCAGCCTTTGCCTGATGGTGACTCCCTATGAGTTTACAGAGATGGAAAATCCTAGGACGTTTTAGGAAATGTCTCCTAGGAAATTGCTGCTAAAGGAAGCTCAAATTTGTATTATTATTTCTGTTCTTTTGGGAATACATATTTATCTGCCCCTTTACAATCAGGTTTCTTGTTTGATGATTTTTCTTCAGCGTGAATATTGAACAGAGCATAGTACAGCAAGTGTGGATTTCAATTCTTTGCCTTCAAGATACGCCCTCAGATTTCTAGCTGGAAGACTCTAGGGATTGATGTATGACATTTTCTTGAGATAGTAATCCAAAGTAATTAAAAAACACAAGTCATGAATAAAAACATAACTGGAACAAAATCCAGATTTAAAATAAATATTTTATCCCTTTTTTATCTAGCCTTCTTATCAAAATGATAGTGCTTTGTCTAGCTTGAAATGTTAATTGCATACTATAGGTAAAGGACGGAGGGAAACCATGCTCATGAAAGTGTAGCTTTGCAGGCTGTGCCTGATCTGTATTTCCCTGTTGTGAGTGGCACTGGGCTGACACAAAACTTCCTGGTACAAGAGCAATCCTTGCTCCTCAGCTCTAAACTAGACCACGTTCCTTCACCTTCCACAGAATCACAGAATGGTTTGGGTTTGAATGGATTGAAAGCTCACCCAGTTTCTACCCCCTGCCATGGGCAGGGACACCTTCCTCTAGACCGGGTTGCTCCAAGCCCTGTTCAGCTTGATCATCTTTTTTTTTTCTCAACCTGAACAAATGCATGTTGCTTTCAGATTATAAAATAATCAATATTTAGCATGAATAGTTTTTCAATTTCTCTTACATTTTTCTTATCCCTGTTTCTGTAGTCCTCAGTTGGAAAAATCCTGTGCTAAAGCTCCTTGATCCCTTTCCTAACGAGAGAAATTAAATTCAACTTATGTGACCTACTGTGAACTCATCCAGCTCTTCTGGGAAGGGGAAGAACACCTAAAATACACAACTGTACTGATCTCTTGAGCAGAAGAAGACAATACCTGCTGAAAAATATAATTTTCTAAGAATATGAGTGCTGAATATGATGGATGTTGACAGATAGATGAGAGTAAACAAGATAATAGGAAGATATTTGTCAATAAGACAGGGGCTGATCTTCGCATGCCTGAAGGCAGACTCCTATCAAGAGCAAAAAATCTTGAATCTGTATGAGTGGTAAAAATGGGGCAGTTGAGAATAAACAATGAGGTGATCTAGCAAAATTTTGGGGAGCTCAGTAAGGAAGAAGGATGATAAACAAGGTGGTGATGTGTCTTTCAAAATCTGATATGGAGATGGAGGGAGGGAGTGTGGATGGTTCAGAGCTGTGCCGAGTGTGCTGTGCTGGAGGGATGAGCTGGCCTGGGAGGGACCAGGAAAGGCTAGACACCCAGTATATGCCAGCAGAGATTGTAGTGGGAAAGGCAGTAAAACATGTGGAGACAGATGTCACACCAACAGGCCATGCAAGGAAAACAATCCTGCAGCAGAATTCAGAGTGAAGAAAGGGAAAAAAATTGTAGTAAAGAGATAAAAACCTGGAAAAGGGTTTTTTGCCTTGGGAAATCTAGGAAAAGCTCCATTTTCCGGCAAAATTTCAGTTTTGGAATTAAGGTGCATAAAAATCTCTGTGACCTAGAAGGGGAAATGAAGGTATTGCCTGGGAAATAGGACTGCATGGCTGTTGTCTACAGTGAGAGAAAAGAAGATTTGGGAAGATTATGGAAATTTCTGGAGTTAACTATACTGACCTTGAAACAGTAGATAAAAGCCATCAAATGAAGATTCCACAATGATCACTATGATGTTTTAGAGAAACAGCAATTACTTAAATAGCTAAATTTTCTCATTTTTGGGAACTGGATCAACTTTCTGTCTACAGGTTCCTCCTTCACAGGTACAATGTGCTGCCTTGCTTGATGAACAGGAAAATACATTTGTGTTACTGTTTTAAGTACCTAAAAGTTATTTTAAATTTCTGTTATTATTAAAAGCTAAATTTAGTTTGTGTATATAAATGTATATATTCTTGTGCTTTCATTTCCCTGTTGCACAGCTATCTCTTCTTTAATTCCATGGTCCTTTCTCTCCCTGTATTTACCTATGCAGAAAAATTTCCAAAACTATTCAAACTCTCTAGAGTATTTAAGGCTACTGCCCGCAAGCCATCTCAATGAGTTTTCTCTTTCAGCATAAAACAATGTGTGTGTCCCTGTCCCAAAACACCATCACCAGGCTTTGCAGCAGGGATCTCATGGTGTTAGAGAAGGGATGAGAAATGAATAGCAACTTACTGACTCTAGTTTTGTTTTCTGTAGAATGAGCTCTTTGTCCCCAGCTTAGGAAGAGATTGTTTACATTAAGAGGTCTACAAGGACAGATTTCTACAGTGAAACAGCCCTTCCTGAGGACTCAAGCCATGCACTTCAAATTGTTCAGGAGCTGAAAGATTTGGTGTCCTTGAGAAAGATCATCTCAGTCAGCTATGGAAAACTGCTGATATGGGGATTATGTGTAAAGTGTGACTTTTATTTCTACCTCTGCCAGAGTTGGGTTGTGACCTGGGGAGTGTCTTTTTGTCTTGTGAGTCAAATGTCAAAAATACTTCAAGTAACCTTTAGTACTAATAAAAGTACTGAAGAAAGAGAAATGTGTGTGACATCTTAAACATCCAGAAATTACAGGTGGAGACTACACAATGCTGTAGTGTTCTCCCACATGTGGCATAGAACTGTTCTTACATCAGTGGTTTGGATGAGTCAGTCTTACATTTGTCTCACAGGGACTGGAACGTTTTGTTTTGGATCTAGACACCATCATTCAGCACTGTTTATATAGTGAGGCTTTCTATTTTAAGTCAGTTTCTATTTCCTTCCTGGCTATATTTAAAGAATATTTATTACTACAGTCCATTTCCCCAGAGTAACCGGATGAATACAGTTTTTATAACATTCCATAAATTAGAAGTATCTTGTTCTTTATTACTTAGTGCAGCTGTTCCATTTATTGCCTTTTGTTGGGAAGAAAAAAATACTTTGGATCTTTCATTTGCAAATAATTTACTGCAGGTTGTTTTGTTTTATTTTATTCAATGTTAGCTTCCAACATGGCAGTAGAACGAATTAAAAATTTAAGGAGACACATTTTGGCATTGCATAAAAATATGGGGTTTTACTTGACTCCTAATTTCAGTTTCAGTTCTTGCTGTTGCTACTGTCTGATAAATAGAACAGAATTGTCAGAATTTCTTTTGTATTAGAGGCCACAGACAGGGTAAACAAATGCTGGTGTACTTCTAAATTATAAAGTTTGCCAAAAAGAGGTAATCAGGCCTAATCTGATCAAAATATAAGCAATGTCCTTTCAGCAGATCTCTGAGGTCATTTGAGACACTTTGGGAGAGCTGAGAGATCCCCTGTGTCTTTTCTGCCTCTGATTCCTAACCAGCAGGAGAAAAGTAGCACTACACAGCCTCATGCTTTATCCTAGGTCAACTCATTTTGCACAGGGGCCAAGTCCTTCTGAAAATAACAGCTATAATATGTTGATATTTTAACTCATTCTAACATCTTAAATTATTTGTCTAAGCGATCTTGGTTTCTGTCTTCCTGCTGGGGTCCCAGCAGTGGCAGAGGCAGCCAGCAGCAGCTCTTGTCTTTCAACCTTGTCCCAGGGTTTTGATCCCACCTTGGCTCTTCCAGACTACTGTTCCTTCTCTGCCCTTTGCAGGACATTCTACTGAGCCAAATATCAAGGACAGATACCTGAAACAGAATCTTCTGGATCCCTGTGGTCTGGAGTCCCAAGCCCCAAGTCATTGATTCCACCTGCTCCTTCAACTCTCACACGATAATGGACTTTGAACTGGAGTCCAAGGAAAAGTCTGACTTTATTGATTCAAGAAAGGTCTGTTGCTGACTTGGTTAGAGCTTGAACTTCATCTTTTCTTACGGAGCCAATAAATATCTGACTGGGCCACACATGCTAAAAAGTTTAAGCCTTTTTCTCTTTGAAAAAAACAAGGTGCAGAAATGCTTAACTTCCAGTTTGATAACATTTGGTTGCAAAGTCAAACAACAAGTTTAGTAAATGCTATGAGACAAAACCATATTCTTCGCAAGCCCAGGGATTTTTGAGGGATGCCACTGTGTCCTTTCACGTACAGGCTGAATAGAAATGAAGGCAGGAATCTTTAAAAAAGGAAAACAAAGTCTTCTCTCAGGATTCAGTCACTGGGTGCAGAGCCCCAAAAGGTGTTCCTGTGCTGGTTGTGTCAGTGCATCACTGGGGTGCTGCGGGGAGTGCAGGAGTGTCTGAGCCTGGGGAGGCTGAAGTGAGATAGCAGGAACAGCTTCTTGCAAATCTTTTGTGTGTCTCTCTTTAAATAAAGTATTTCTGTATGCAATTTCCTATATTAGTTTATAAGAAACAGTTTTCATGTCTGCTGCACTACAAACTCCTCCATCTATCCATGACTCATCTGGCAGCGCAGCACAAAGAAGCAGCCCAGATTAAAAATGCTTTCATACGTGGAGCTGCTGGAGATTTGTCAATGTCTGAAACTTTCCCTTCACAAGAGATCTTTTTTTCTCTATTCTTTGGCTGCCACTGGCTTACATTATCGTTCCTAATCTTTTAAGACTCAGAAAAAAATCATAAAGAAGATAATTAAAGATGTTTTTAGTGTAAAAGGAATGAAGGAAAGTTACCATCACAGTCTGTCCTTACATGGCTGCTTGATTTTCCTGCTCTCTTTAAACAACATAAATTGAACCCATAGTTTGATTCCTTTCCATAGACTCATTTGTGGCTGTTATCTGTTTCGGAAGGAAAAGCCATCAATTCTGACATCATTTAATTTACTTTTATTGGAACACAATAGTAGAAACAGATGCTTATGTGTGAATTTGATTATACAGAAAATAAATCTTTTTTATGCTTACAATAAATATGAATGGTTGCCCAATACTTCTCATTTTATTGCTGCATTCTTCAAGCTCCCTTTGAAATTACTTGAATTTTTTTTTTTTATCTCAGGGTGACAAGTAAGCCTGGAAATCCTCTGAGGTTTTTTTGTTCTTTTTCCTAAAGAAGCCTAGTGAGTCTCAGCGATGTAGCTAACACAGAAACGACAATCTTATGGGTAATTTCTTAAAGTACAATTCTATTGTGTACATCCAATTACTATGGAAACCAAACCCCTGCTGTTAGAACCTTTCACAGCTCATTTTTCAACTTAATACACTATGAATTCGTGTTCTTCAAGTGGTATTAAATTGTCTCTTTAAAACTTCTTTCCAGTGATTACATACAAGCACAGAATGACAGAATATCCTGAGCTGGAAGGGATCCTCAAGGATCACTGAAGCCCGACTGAGCCTGCACAGGACCACCCCAAGAATCACAGCATGTGCCTGAGTGCCCATAACAGCAAAAAATCAGCAATACTACTAAATTAGAAAGTAACTGGTCACTTTGCAAAATTTCTAAAGCCACTTTCTACTACAGGACAGTATTTACAGCTCATTTCTTGCAGATTCTCATTCACTGTGTACAGAGTATTAAAACTGCCCTGTTGTGGACATCAGGTGTGGACATTCCTGTTTACCAGGGGACACCTGCCACTCACCTCTCTTCTAATCAAAGCATGACCAGAAAATCTAAATTGCAAAGTGGTTAATATATTTTAAAAGTAGAAATATTATGCTTAGAGGTATCAACAGGCCTTCTTTTTATTTTATATTCCCTCTGCAAAGGATAGCTGAGGTTACACGATGACTTTTTAGAAACTTTTGTTTTAGCACAGAAAGCACCTCTGGGGTTTACAATGTAGCCTGTTTCAGTTTTTATGACAAGGTGAGGATCCTGTAGTTCCACTGTGTGGTAACACACCTCTGTCAAGCACCAAATGTCACCATTACAGAAAAACCTGCTTTTCTGCTGTGACTAGACTGACACACAGCAGACAGTGTGGTTGGGGCTTTCTGCCGTCAAATGGCAAAATGAACATTGCTCATGATTTGCAGAAATTGTGTGGGCAAAAATGACACATCAAGTCTATTAAAGCAGGTAGCTGATGCTGGTGGCAAACTGTAGTTAAATCCTGTCAGGGAGAAGCTTTATAAATTACAATGCCAGGTGTTGGTCTCTTTTACCATGCTAAAACCTCCTATGAATCATGAATTTTGGGCTTGGATTCAGCAGGAATCAGGCTGTTTGTCCTTTTACATCCTCAGAGAGCCACCCAATAATCAGAAAAGCACTGTAATGATCATGTAACCTTGTGACAGAGAGATGTCATCTTCTGTCTTTAATCAGGCAGAGCCTGCAGGATCTCAGCTCACAGATCAGCTGGAAGAAAACCTCCTACAAAATCCCAAACTTCTTACAGAGATGCATCAATTTTGACTGGAATTCCCTAGGAAATTTTCTCAAAACAAGGAGATGTGGCTAACAGTTGCCTACAATAATCCTCCAGAAGTGTGAGAGATTCAAACTCTTTGGGGTTGGATTTGTGACACGATGAGCTGCTGACCCTCAGCCCTTTCCTCAGCAGCCCACCCAAATCCCGACACAGGTCTAACATGGGTCATGCATGGGTCATGCATGGGTCTAAGGGAAGGTACAGCTCCCCTTTCTCGCCCCTCAGAAGCTCAACAGTGCTGTTGTACACACGCAGCAAGGAGATGGGAGGATAGGAAATCATCCCTAGTGGTTTGGGAAAAGCCAAGGAAATTACTGGTCTCCTGTCCATTATGCTATTCACTACAAACTTTCCTTCTGCAAGAAGAGTTTTCATAAGGTAACTTTTAAATCCATAAGAGAAACTAAATAACACTAGAAAATACAGAGTTCGAACCTTCCTAAAGCTTTAGATGTGGTACCTGGTATTGATTCAGTAATTACTGAATGTTGGGGATTGGGGGCGGTTTAATCTTCCTCCTCTGGAGAACTTTTCCCATTATCATACTAAGGAAGTCTGCTGGGGGCTCTCCAAGCTTTTGATTGCTGAAGACAAAGGGATGGGTGGGGGCTGTCTCCCTCCCTCAATCTCTGGCAGGGTCTGGGGGCTCAGAGGCTGGTTGTTTTTCCCTTGGGACACTCACCGTCTGAACGCTGAGGAGAGAGCCCTGCTCTGCTGCAGCCTCCTACAGAACACCGCTGAGCACCGGGACCCGAACGGTGAGCGGAGCTTTCCTTCACCCTTCTCCCACCTGGGACACGGCCCTGCCGCCTCCACCTCCGCCTCCTGCTCCTGCTGCCGCGGCTGCGAGGGCCCTGCCCTGGTGAGGGCCCTGCCCTGGTCCTCATGGGACCGTGTGGAGGAGAAGAGTGTCTGTGATTGGAAAAGGAACTGGGACTGAGTTTTTGTTCTGTTTTGTCGCTGAATTCCACAGTTGATTTTTTTGTTTGTCTTTTAGATATATCAGTAAAGAACTGTTATTCCTAAACCCGTATCTTTGCCTGAGCCCCTTACTTTCCAAATGATAATAAATTGGAGGGAGGAGATTTTCACTCTCCATTTCAGGAGGAGTTCCTGCCTTTTTCTTTCTTTTTCTTACCCGTCCTCCAAACCAGGACACTGAATTAATTACAGTGCACAAAAACCCCACAAAAAAACAACAACAAAAAAGACCACAAAATACCCCTTGGTTCAGAAATTGCTTACATTTTTCTGGTTTTTAGTTGGGGGTTTTTTAATAGCAAAAATCTGCAATGAAGCATTCTTTTGAATATCTGTAATGCTCTGGTGGTGCTCAACATGATGGGAAAATGGTTTGATAGGAAATGAACTGCTGATTGTACCTAAAAAAGGCAGCATCTCTTCCATCTGCATAACCTGACTTGTACGGCTGTCAATAACACATCAAACCTCTAAACAGGCACTAAACATAATGCTTATGAAAATAGTCTTGTTTTGAAATTGTGAATAGAGCAGAGCTTTTTTGGTTCTGAACAGAATTTTTACCTTGGAGCAGCTGATCCATTTTCTGGGACCAGGACAAAAGTGGAGCTGGCGTTGCTTAGATGAGATCGGGAAAGGAAAACAAAACTTTGTTAGTCACTAAGGAGTGTGTATTGCACAGGAAACTGTGCAAACTTCATCTTACATAAAGGGTATTGTCAATTACAGATAATCCTTAGTAATTAAGTATTGATCTTGTTTGCTTTTTATGTATGGCAGCAGGAACAAAGCCTGTCCCCATGCAGCTGCTCCAGCTCCGTTTGGCACTTTAAAAGGCACAGTCCATTTGAGTAGCACTCCCTCTGTGTTGGTAGGTTAGATGCAACTCCCTGTGGGTCAGCTCTACCTCTTCAGCTGTAAATGTAGGTCAGCTGCCTGCTGTGAGTCTGTTCCTTTTCTGTAAAAGCACAAGTCCTCACACGCAACTTCCCAGCATGCTGCATTTGTCTGTCCTGTGAGAAAGCTTATTTTCTGGAGCAGAGAGCTGATTTTGTGCCATTAGCAGTGCTAGCAGCCTTCTTATATCTGTCCTGGCCCATCTCTGTCACCAGCCCCCTGTGACACAGCCACAGCCAACATCCTGCCTGCTTTGGCACAGCCAGGATATCCTCAAGGCCAGTGCCCATCATTTGTGCTGCATCACTGTGATGTGGATGTTTTCTTTCACCACACAAAAGAGAACAACTAAGTTACAATAAACACCCAAACAACTCTGAGAAAACCCAAAAAAAGCCAAAACATGCAAGCTAAATAAAATCCCACCAACTGGTAATGCTGGAGAGGCAAATTAAGTGACATCAGTTTAAATGAAGCAGCTCAACAAAGGTTAAAAGACAATTAAAAGCAGTAGGCCCTACCCACGACCCAATTTTAAAGCTATGTGTAGGACTTGCTGTTGAGATTTACAGGTGTGAAAACTCAGTTCTGGAAGGAAAATGCATGGAGAGTTGATTGAAGGTAGTATATCACACCACTGGAATTAAAGACATGTCCAGTGCCAAACCACCTACAAGAGCTGGTAATGCACAAGGAAATGAGTTTTTGCTGTGAAGGTGACCGAGAACTGGCACAGGTTGCACAGGGAAGCTGGGGGTTCTGCACCCTTAGAGATGCTGGAAAGCTGTCTGGAAACAGTCCTGGGCACTGCTGGCTCTGGGTGGCCCTGCTTAAATTGGGGCTTGGACCACATGAGCTCCAGATGTCCTTGCTAACCTCAACCAGCCTTTTATTCTGTGAATTCAAAATGTATAACCTAAAATGAGCACAGTAACCTTTGTTAAAATTTCTTTCATTAATTGCATAGCTGTTGTGACTAGACTGTCTTGAGTTTGTGTCTTGCCTCATTTTTTGTTCAGCCAAGAAATTTCTTTACTTTCCATCCAGGCTGGGGCTGAACTGTTAATGTGAGTTTTCTGCCCTGGAATATCTCAGGGTTTTCAAACCTGAAGCCAGCTTGATTTTGTCCTCAGCATGACTCGTGCACTTCTGACCACCTCCAGAGCAGACCATGGGGGAGCATGTCCTAGAAAAAACCCTCTTGTCACTGTAATCACAGTTTAAGAGGAATCTGATTTTCATATTCTTTCCAATCACTGCATGTTTTCAAATGGATTCTTTCTTTTTGTTTTGCTGTTGTTTTTTTTTTTCTTAGTCTCAAGCACCATTAAGAAGTCCCCTGCAGTTTTACCTCATCTCTGTGTCTGCTGCTGTTGCTTTATAGGAACAACAATGATCATCTATGTTCCATATATTTATCTACTGAAACATAATTAGGAAACTATTTTTTCTCTTAAAGCACTTCAGTTTTTCTTCTTAAGAAATCCGTTGACTCTCCTGTATCACTCTAAATCCCTCTTTAATAGGCATATTGTTTTCTCTTTCATTAAATAACTAGTTCACAAGCTCCAAAACACCTGTTTTGAAATGAAAAAAGCCAGATTTCCTGCCCATACTGGGGGGGGTTGGAACCAGGTGATCTATAAGGTCCCTTCAAAACATTTTATGATTCTATGAAATTCATTTGACATATTTTCTTGCTCCTATATACAAACCCCTGTGTAGCTTCTCCCTTCTAGTTTCTCTTTCCCAGTTTCCCATAATTTTGCCTCGATAGAAATCCACTAGCAGTACCTAAGTTCTTAACAAAATAAGCTCGAGGAGGGAGCAGTTTTCTTTTTCTTAGGCAGCACATAATTATCCACCCCTCAGTTTATATGGAACTTGTTTTCCCACTAGGATTACAAGGGGCTGCAGCTGTGAATTTCCCTTCAATCTCCAAAAAAACCACCCAAAAAAACCCTCGTGTTTGATTTATTTTCTGGTCATTTTAGAAAATAATTTCAGAGCAAAACATCACCAAGCTGCCATACCTGGAAAATGCATTCTGATGTTTGTGCCTACACAGGTTTGACTCCAGTCTTGTGGTAAATATTGTGTTGTTCTTGTGCCTTAAGGTTTTAGCTTTTATATTTTTTAAATACTGTACTGCACTAGTGAATAACTCTAAACTCCACATAACATGCTGGTTAACTGTCTTCACATTTTGATCAGACAAAACAATTCCTCTAGGCCTGAAATCCAAGGACACTATTGCCTCAGGCCCCAAAAAGTATAAACAAAAGTGAATTAGGGGAAGCAAACTGGGGGACTATGACTTCATTACCTGAAGTTGTAATTGGAGGATTAAACCCTGCTTGTAAATAGAGCAAACTTTTTTTCTGTCTGAAAAACTCATGACCATTTCCATCTTGGGTATAGACTCTGTGAGGCTTTTGACTGCCCAAGGTGCACCTGTGGAAGACCTTTAATAAATACTCATTTTATTCTCTTAACCTTGTCTAGCGTCTGTTCTGGGTAGCATCTCCAAGGCATCACTTTCAGTAGGGGAAGAGAGGGTTCTGTACCCAACATGGTGAGCCCTGCAGTGCTCTGGTCTGTCCCCAGCAATAATGAAGCTGGAGTAGTGATAGGTTAGATTCCCTGTTCTGTGTAGCAAGATGAAGTACACAGACAAGCTGATAGGGATGTTTGCTCAGGATTTCTGCTTAAAGACAGAAACTGGCTTGGCAGCCACCTTACGACTAACAGACTCACATTTGATGTAACAAGGATTTTGCCCATGCTGCAAAAACATCTCTCTTTAAAACTTTTTTTATTTTAGGTTTTGACAGACTAAAGCAATCTTACAGTCTTTGCATTTGTATAAAGAATAATTACTCTTCTTTATTTCTGCAAACATTAGTATTTGAAAGATTTATTGTGAACAAAGCAGGCAGATCTTCCTTGTTTAATTCAGTATTCAAAGTGAGTAAGGGCATCTCATAGTTAAAGCAGCAGACTAGAGAAGCAGGTGTTTTGCACAGTTGCTCAAAACTGAAATAAATCTGAAAGCATAAAGTGGCTGCAGTGACCTCTGTCTGTACAAATTACTCAGGTTGGTTTAGCTAAAAATGCTCCCATTTACTGAAAGAAAACTCTTTAGAAAAGGGTTTTGAAAAGGCATTTCCTCAATGTGAGCCTGACATGACCTTCAGTGCTACCTTCTAAATCTTTCCATGGAAACCTTTCAGCAGAGGAAGCATTAGGCTCTGCCCATGGTTAGCCTTTTTCAAAACAAGGATGAAAACACATTTTAAAAATTTGCACTTGTTGTAAATGTGAACCAAAATACATAAATCTGTCTCCAGTTATCAACTCAGCATCTTTATTTATGAGAAAAAGACGGACAGGAAAGCTTCAAGAGGCGCATCATTCACAATATCTGGATGTGCTGTGGGTAATCAGCCTCAAGGGAAGCCCTGTAAACTCAGTGCTCTTTATGCTTACTGGGTTTAGTTTTACTTTAGACCTTTGGTCATTTACCAGTGCCACTGAGCCAGAGATTCTGCTAAATAGACCCCTGGGTTCCAGTCTACTGTGTGCTCTGCACAGATGGACAAACCCTTGAGTACTCTCTTAAAATTCTGAACTGATGAAGGAAATGGTGCTGGATTTCCATTAGAACGTTGAAAAAGAAAGATTTCTCTCTTCTCCCATTATCACCCAGATAAATCTTTGTAAGATGCATCTTTTCATCCTTCCAAGTTTCTCTGAAGAACAGTGTAAGGCAAATGGCTTTCATGAATCGTCTCTTATTGACAAGACTGTCTACTTGTGTTTTGGGGAGATAAGGGGTTTTTAATTGGTTGTTAAGGTTGGTTGTGGACAGAATGCATATGGCAAAGGTTTACAGAACATTCTTTTTCCACTGTTTTAAGATGCACAGATGTTAACAAATAAAAGTGATGATAGATAGATAGATTATTTGTTTAATAATAAATTATATGATTCTTGGCCACAAGCTTTGTCTTAGTACAATGAAGCACCTCATAAACATTGTGATGATTTGAAAATTACACCACTGATGAAATCAGCATTTTGTAGTGGTGTTGCTGACATGGTTGACACTGTTTTCCAGAAATGACTCAGTACAGGTCTATGATGATAACTCCAAGAGCAACAAAGACTCATTTTTTCCTCCATGAAGCATTGGCTCTTGTCCCTACAGTGGCACGTTGGGGTGTGCCAGACTAAAGCCTGTGTCATACCATCAGGTTATGCATGGTACCCCAATAATGCTCAATTGGTGTGTGATTAGCAGAAGATAGAAAAATTAATCTGGCTTCATTCGAAACTTTACTGAATCTCAGGGATTTTGTCACAAAACTCCTGCTGATTCCAGAAAAAGCACAAACAAGCCTTGTAAAGATCGAGAAGATCTGACCTCTGTATTTGTTTAAATGATCATTATTAAAAGTATTTTCATTTAATAATCTTTATTCCAATCACCACTGTGAAATCACGATAATAGATAAAGCATGGACCATCATGTGTTATTCATTAAGCTGTGCAAGCTCAACTGCAAGTGCAGAATCCGCAGTAATTATATTTGGCTAATATTTTCAGGTAATGCATTTGCACAGCAGACATCTACCCAGACAATTTATTTGCAAAATACAGATTTGTTGCTGGCTGGCATAAAAAGAGAGTTAGAACAATCAGGTTTCATGCTCATGCAGTTTGGTGTCACTTTTCTTGAGCTGAGACTGCAATTTTTTGGCTGAGCTTGAAAGAAGAATTTAAAGGTGATGGGTCATTGACTGCTGGCTCTAAAAAGGACTGAAATCAGTTTGAGGTTTAAAGTGCAGTATCAGGACAGAGAAAGATTTAGGGTGATAATATTTCAGACAAAGGCTTCTAAACAAATCTAAGGGTTTGGAACAAAAGCCAAGGCAAAAAGGAGTCTCCAAATCCAAATTTGGGTCAGGTTTGACTTGGGTCAAGAAGACAATAGGCTAGGTAGGCTATAAATTATCTAGCCATTTCTTTTGAAAGAAATTTAGAAATTATTCAAAACCCCTAAATATTGTGTTCTGAGGTTAAGGAAGATGAAAGATGTCCTCATCTGGTAAATAAATTTATTTCTGAAGTTAGTCAGCTGTTAACTCTCCAAATTCAGGATTGTTTTTGGATGGATGCACGTGAGAATCACCTCATGGCAAGTGCTCAGTCTGAGCCTCATCTACTACAGGTTAGGTATTTAATGAATAATGACTAGTTTCTTTAAAAGGGGGATTTGTCCTCTTTGACTCAGATGTCTGTAACTATACCTTCAATCATTGTCTACATTAATGTCTTGCCAAGAGGAGAAGACGTATGCTGGGAATAAATTTAAGGCATCTAAACAAAACACATCTCATCCTGGGAGTGATCAATTCTTTCCTTTGACGGCAAAGAAAACGTATACCCAGTTCAGACTCCCATTATATCCTTTCTCTGTAAACCCCTAATGCCAGGTAAGAGAAATCCCACCCCCAGGAGGTACAGAAAAGAGGCAGAGATTTGCTACAGCAACAAGCTTCTCATGTAGAAGGAAACATATGGAAAAGCAAAGCTCAGACTGAGTTGTGGGGGATCAATGGAAGCTCCCTTCATTGAGTGGAAACAACAGAAGGAAGGATGACCGGCTGCAGGTGAGTAATTGCTGGGTAATTCCTGCGGGATCTCAGTTAATGGAGTTGCAGCTTAATTAAACCTCATCATTCATAGCTTCCCTTGATTGCTTCTCTTGAACAGTAAATAAAGGAGGGGAGCAAATAGTACAAACTCTGACAGGTAAGTGGGCTGTTTACGTTAATGAGTGTGAATTGTGCAGTAACTGCAGTCAGCAGTGGCATCAGGCTGGGGAGGAAAGGGGATTCTTACCACGACTGTTCTCCTCAATGATTAGGAAAGGCCTCTTCAGGAAAACTTTTGGTTTTAAGCCCAAAGTGAAGACAAAAAATATACCTAAAATGTGATCTGAAGGGTTTTGAGAACAATACATAGCATAAGAATGCTCCCAGGCTGGCATACTGATGTTTGGGAAGAACATTGTGCATATGAAGTATGTGTGATGCTATTTATTCCACTCTTTGAGCTTTGCTTTAATTTGAGGAGAAATTAGATTCTGGAGTCTAATGAGAAAGCTCATATATAATCAAAACAAAGTAGGTTAGAGGATGGATCCATAGGTGGTAAGGATAGGAAAAAGTGAAAGGAGATTCCTTGTACTCATACACAGGTTGGGCAGATGACAGTCTGACAAAGTGTGCACCAGTTTTTCAGTGAAAACTTTTGAAATGATGATTTTTTTTTAAATACCAGTCATTGCTTCTAGCCAGTTTGGCTTATATTCCTCTAACCTACTTGGGTAGTTGTGGCACTGTTTGAAGAATAAATAGTTCTCTGATACCTGAGTCCAAGCTGAACAGCATGAGAAAGGAGAAAAGAATGAACCTACTTTCCACCACTATTTCAATGATCACATTTTTGCTCCTAAGTAAATCCCTAATCAAAAAGAGAAGAGAATGTTCTCCTACCATAGTCTTGGAGCTGGTACCATCCCTTTCTGAAGGACAGGGAAGGTTATGTGGAGCAGAGATATTAAATAACCACAGATGTGTTCCAGAAAGAAACCGGCTCTGCAGGTTCAGTGTGCTCTTTTATATTGCCTTATATGCAGAATGCTTTAGTAATGATGTTTGCAAAAAATTTTAGTGTCATAGTTGATCCTCTTTTGCTGGAATATTTGTGTATTTTTATCTACCAACAATGGAGATCAAACTGCTCAATACTCAGTCACCTGATGCAAGTTTCTTAAATGTCACCATTAATTATTGCATAGATTAAAATGAGAATATAAACATGAGGTGTTTATCATACCAGTTAGATTCACAAAAATTTGACATGAAATTCAGAATGTAAAAGGCAGAAGAGATTTCCAAGTCTTTCAGCATTGTTTGAAAAGTATGTTAAGATTTTACTGCTTTCTTGTGATAACGTATCATGTATCTGTTGTTCATAAATCCTGTTTTCTTGCAACCTTCCTTGCAAAATAGGAATATATCAAGTGTAGCTTTAAATCACTTACAAATATACTCAACAAGGTGAAATGAAAGACCTATTTCCCTGCCTTTCAAAGATGACACTATCGACATTTTGTTTTCATCATGAAACAAGTATGTGGTTTCAAGAATGCTCAAATGCTGCTGACTTTAAAATGAAGTGCATATCAAATGCTCTTTCAAAAAAAGTAATTTTATGGTGTAGTAAAGAGCACTAAATATGTGCTGTAGGCACATGAAGAAAACAAAGTAGATCAGGGATAGTATAATGCAATGAAACAGAAAGTTATTTAAAGACAATTGGCACACACTGATTTACTGTAATAGTACTTGGGTTACATCTGTCCTCTTTTGAACTGATGTTGAAGGAATTTGCAGCATTAAACCTCTCAGTCACAAAGTTGCTAAATAGATTCTGAGGGGCTGTTATGTCTTTGATTTGCTTGGTACCAAACAACAGTCCCAGTGAAAATACCAGTGTGTAGCTGATCCTGACTCTATGGAATTGTAAAATGCCTCACCTAATATTCCTGACTAGAGAAGTTCCATATAGTTTCTGAACCATTGTGTTACATTACGTTGCGTTACGTTACATTTGAGCTGAATAACTTCCTGTGCTGAGTCTGACACTTCCCATCTCCGTGCCATACTGGGATTTGTGCTCCAAGTACATACTCCACATTGCCTGTGCAGAGTCCACCAGTGATGAGAAATGGAGATGGCAATATGAATACTGCAGGGCATGGCATTTCTGGGTGCAGGCTTGGCTTGCAAAGGCTGGAAGAAAGATTGAGACTTCTGATAAAGTCTGTTCTGATTAAGACTGCAACTTAATCCAAATATCAAAACTCATGGTCAGTTTAAAACTCCTATCACTGAGCTCACTTCATATGTCAGGGACTGCACTGGGAGTGATAAGAGAAATCTCATATAATTGAAGTATTGGTATACAGTACGAAAACTGAGCTAAAGGAATAAAACCTGCTTTTTTCTTGAGTTTTTCTTATCCAGGAGGAAGCAAATGCAGTGGCCAAACTGGTAATAGGCATTTAAGGCAAGTCATTGACTGTTAGCCTTCAAAAACAATCTGATGTGGGTTTATTATCTGTCGTATTCTTTTTACAGCATATAATAGAATTAAATGTTGAAAACCAGGTATCACACATCAAATACTGATAACTATTTCAATTAGTCTCCAGATGAATGTTTATGTAATACCTTCATTCTGTGGGTATTTTTTGAACAGATATGAGGTTATCTTACTGAACAAATAAACTTGTCCTCGGAAGAAAACCAGACTTTACTGAATTAGAGAATATGCTCAGAGATATGCCTATCTGTAACATGTCACTCTGGCTGATTTTTTATCACTGAAAGTAAGGACTTTGTTAGGCACATCTGAAGCTCGCAGTCTGGCTGGCATGACCTGGATATTCTTTATTAAGGTACTTCTGAAGGCTTAGCAATTATCTATTTTCTGCAAACAATTTATGACCATTGGTTACTTGGAAGACACTCAGATGACATTACTGGGATTTATCCATAGGCAGGTTCCACTTTGGCATCTGTTTTCTACTATTATGTTCATTTAACACAAGTATCAAATTGGGGCACTCTTTGAAATACTGTTGAGATCTAGTTTTAGTTTCTTAAGTTTTTTTTTTTTTTTAATTTATTTTGCATTTTTTAATATTTTAATTATTCTACTATGCCAATCATATTTCATAGCACAAAAAAGATGACATTAACACAGATTTTGCTAAAACCACTAAGTCACATACACACACACAAAATATTTGTTTCAGATATTTTTTTCCTACATCTTTTCTTCTGTGCTGAAAAAGCACAGAAGAATATGAGGTACTCACAAATCTAAGCTTCATGATAAATGCAGTACAATGTTGCACAGAATAGCCTGTCTCTTGTGGATTTTATATAAAGAAAGAAAATCTGTTAGGGATTAAAGTGTTCGGGATGGAAGATCAAAGAAGGATCAAATTAAATAAATACAGCGTGTGGAGTCTGTTGATTTCATTCAACATCCTGTGGACAAGGAATTTATTAGTGGTTTTGTGAACTAAGCTGTCATCTCTGTTAATTTTCTCTTTTGTTCAATCAATGTGTAGACATATTATGTCAAACAAATGCATGGGATTCCTCCAGGCTAAATTTGGTGCAGTTAATAAACCTTTCACTCATCCACTTTCAGTGTTTAATCTGGATTGCGTTACCCCTCCTGTTGACTCTAGAGGTTGCTGAGAGGAACTTCATTCTCCTGGATGAAATTGTAAGTTATTATTATTCCTTCAGATAGGGAGATTGATCTGTGCTTGAGCCAATTATCTCTGTGACTGTCTCAAAGCCAAAAGGAAGGCTTACTCCTTACTCTCAAATGTTGCTGATCATACTGTGCTATTTCCAGGAGCAACTACTTGTGAATGGTTTCTAACAACATTTTTGGTTTTGAAGTATCTTAAATGGCTAGTCCTGATTTTATTTTTTTTATTTTGAGATTTAAAGTACTTCTGGAAAGTTCACCTTCAGCCAGTTTGCTTCAGCTGATAACTACAAGAGCACTGGCATCACATCAGCATCTCCAAGCAGATGGGCTTTAGACAAGATTGATCCAGTGATAACACTGTTTACAGAGTGGCTTCAGGCAGGAAGGAAGGCCAAAACCAAGCCAGATTCAGAACAATGTTTTGAGATGTTGACTTTTAGGCCCAGAACACATAGTGGGATGCTTTAGGACAGACTGGCTGCTAACTACAAAAATTCACAGTATTGGTGCCGTACCAATGTTGCTGCCGCTGGCACAGTCTGATCTCTCCATGTTTGCAAGGACTCAAGGTCAAATTTAATGGAAACCATGATTTCAAAGGCTAGGTTTTTCATTTTTTAACTTGTGCTTCAGGATGTTATCAACACAGTAAAATTGAACGAAGCAGATCATCACCTGTCCCATGTTATGGTTTCCAGTGCAAAAACATTTAAGCAGAAAACCTTTTATACAAACAGAAAAGCTACTTTTATACAAACACAGTTAATCTGGGTTCTGCTTCTTGACTTCTTCAAATGCTTGAAGGAATTTAAAAGTTATCCTAAAGGGATATCTAGTTTCTGCCGTGAAAAAGAGGAGTTGGGGAGTGCAACTGGGCTCTTGGGACCTTGTTGATGTACAAGAGACTCATCAGGACCACACCTGCCAAAAAGCCTTGGTGACAGTTCAGAGCTACTCTTGAGTATCCCACAGCACTAAACTGCTCTAAATTTTCCCTGATGGATGAGAGAACACCAGTGTTGATATTATCACTAATAATATTATTAATCTGATTGTTTTGGAAACCTACAGGATAAGCATGGCACAGCTGAGGATTTGGACTGTCATTGGTAGAGTTTGTGCTCATTACCTATGAAGTATCAAAAGTACAGTTTTGAAAGTGCAGGAACAGTGCGTGTTCTTGGGGAGCAAAAAGTGAAAAAGGTTTTTGTGCTTAAAATTTTTACTACAACTGAGAACTTAGTGCTAACATAAGATTCTATATTAAGTGTCAATTTCTCTAATGTGGGGTTAAACACTTGCTTTAAAAACATATTAAAACATCAGTATTTTTCATTTTTCAACTTTGAAATGATGCCATATTTACAGATTATACTCTAGAATCAAATAGTGAAATTAGGTATAAAATATCTTACCTTGAAAAAGCAAAAATGTCTCTGACTTTTAATTAATGTAGTATAAAATCATCTGTGATTTTATAATTTTCCAGGTTTGTTTTGCCCCCTCCTCCCTGGAAAAGAAATCTGAAAATGGAATTTGCTATTGTGTTCTGATCCTTAAATTGAATATTTTGGTTTATTTTATGTCTTTCCCACATTCTCAAGTATTTATTACATAGAGATTTTTTTATTCCAAACAACAAAAACATATTCATCTTTTTGGGGCTCTTGTTTAAGATGTTCATGTTCATTGATTCCCATGAAAATGAATTAGCAATAAGCCTTATGCTGATTTTCTTCATTTACAATGTTTTAGTGAAGAGCTTTATCAATAATTTTTCCCTTGGGAATACTTTTAAAGAAATTAAAATACTGGACTATCACAATTCTGTGAATTCTCTCTAGTAATCGCACAATTGTATGCAATTTTGTACCTTCTGGGTTTCTTTTCCCTTAACTAGTTATTTCATTTCAGCATAGAGGAAGATTTGGCATTAACCAATGTAAATGTTCCGTACTATGTGATTAGAATAAAATTCTTTTTCCTTGAAATTCTGCCAATTCACAATATTGTGAACAGAGGAACAA
Source organism: Catharus ustulatus (assembly GCF_009819885.2). NCBI lineage: Eukaryota > Metazoa > Chordata > Aves > Passeriformes > Turdidae > Catharus > Catharus ustulatus. The sequence continues at coordinate 10,506,760 of NC_046235.1, read as the reverse complement.
AAATGAGCCGAACATTATAAAACATCCTGAGAATGTCTGAGAGAGAAAAAAAGTTAATGAATCACATCATAAACTCTACCTGTACACAGAGTAATTTTATGTTTTAAAAAATACTAGTGAGAGATATCATATTGCTCCTCATTTTCTATATCTTCCTTCTTCCAGAAAAACTTCACTTGACTAAACCCTTCCAGATCTATTCTGTTCTATGATACTTCAGGAGGGAGTAATATTTAATTGAAATATAAGTAATTCAGACCACATCAGTAGAAATATTGAGAGTGAATGGACAACACCATGAGAGAAATACATACACTCTGGCATCTAATTGCAATTATAACGGGATTCAGAAAGTGAAAGTATCGCAGGGGAAAATGGCCATGGGGTCTGCAACCAAATGTGTTTGGGAAACATGCCGGAGGTGTCGCATAAAATCTGATTAGAAAAGGCAGCAGAGGGAAAGGATTCAGAAGGGAAATGGGAAGAGTTTAGGGTTAATTAGTATATGCTCAAGTGTAAGCACGGCCATCTGGCAACTCATCCCTAACCTGTACCCTCAGGAGAAAGGAAACTATGATAAGTAGAAAAGACGAGCAAAAATAATTAAACACTTGAAAGAGAGAAATGGGATAAAGAAAATTATAAGAGCTCTAGAGAGCTTTGGCAAAGGTTATGAAGAAGCAGTAAAACTTGAGGAGAGCAGAAAGGCTACTTGAAGCTTTTTTAAAAAATAAATATCTGAGGTTGGCAACAGTTCATCATACAACTGTTTGGTGCGAAACAGCAGCAAAATCTCAAACACATGCACATGCACTTCTATAAACAGCCAGTAAGGTCTCACATAGAAAATAAAGAACTGTCACTGCAGTTAAAATATGTATCCAAAAATGCATTTACAATGGCCTCTGCAGCCTAGATATGTACAGAAGACTTGATTAGAAACATCACTGTCATTGGCCCTGACAAAACCTACTCATAACTTTTAGAGGGAAAAGAGTCTTTAATAGAAGGAAAGAAATGGCTATATTTATTAAAAGAAAGGGGCAGATTTTCTCTTTCCATTTTAAACTTCTCCCGCTTTTTATTTTGTAAATTATTTTTTTCTGCATTTGTAACTTTATAATGCCAATGAGGTTCTATAGGAAATTAAACATTTATTTGTATTCCAGAGTTTCTTCTGATTCAAGTGTTAACTGTCCAATTTATTAATAGAAAAGCTTTTTAATATGTGTAAGGGTCATGCCCTTATAATGAGAAAAAGATCTGATTACCATATAAATAGTTCTTGAAGTAAAATGGGTTAAAAGAAATTAGTTGTTGTCAGACCAATCATATCACTGTTAGTATCTTAATTGAAGCCATCACATTTGTTTTCTTTGATGATTCTTTTATATGATTCTTTTTTATGATCAATTTTTTTTGTTGTTGGTGTAGATTGCTGCTAGTCTTAGTAAAGTTATCCTGAAGCATTTAGGTCAGTAAAAGAAATTTCAAGAGAAAAAAAGGCACTAAAGTGAATAAAACTGTCTTCAATATAAAGGTTCACAGCTAGACAGAGGGTGAGTAATAAAAATGTATTCTTCTTATTATGTTTTCTAATGTGAGGAGATTGGCATTTATTTCATATTTTTTATGTGGAAGGAAATTAGATGAGATTGTACAGCCAACGGGGTTACTATTCATAGATATCCTTGTAAGCTGCCAGTCATCGCAGCCAGTAGCTCTGAAGAGTGGAAAATTCATGAGTTGGTGGAAGTAATATAAAGATGTAAAGCAATATTTTGCCCTTTAACCCTGGGTCAAAGCTGGTTCAGGTAGGTACTATTTCAGAAATAATTAGGATTGCATGTCATATAGGTTGAAATGATCTTGAATTTTAAAAAGATTATGCAAGATAGGCCTATGCACAAACATCTAGAGGAATATTAGTAGCGGGATGTTGGTACAGATGATTCTGTGTACGCCTGAAAGGAAATTCAATGTGCTTTTGGTTGCTCATGTCTTTAATGAGTTAAAAGTACTGATGAGTTTGAGCCCTTTCTCCTCTCCCTCCTTTCTTCATTGGCTTCTCCAAAGGCTCAGCAGAACTCTGCTGGTTCTCTCCTGGTCCTTTGGTTGTTTTTTCAGGTCTGGGGTACAGGAGCAGGGAGCAGTGCAAAAAAGAGTGAGGGAAAGAGCTGGAATCGAACCAACCTTGTTCATACTAATAATGTTTTTATTATATGTACTTTAGCTTAAGTAGTTTGAAATGTTAGTGCTTAATACACACATGTGTTTGAAGGAAGGACCAAGTTTTTTAGTGACTAAGCAATACAGTACTGTCTGGACAAAATGATTTATCAATGGTAATGACAAAATGTTTATCAACAGAAGCAAAATTTCTTCCAACAAATTATTGAACTTCCATTTGTCTTCTTGTTTTGTCTGGCTGTGACAGAAATTAAGTGGTGGAAATTATTAGGAGACAGGAGAAATTACTCTGATAAGTAACTGGGAAATTAACTATTCCTATTCAACAAAAAAAAATTAATATTATGATTTCTAAACTTTTTTTTTTCCCATTTGATTTAAGTCTTCTCCCCAAAAATCTTTTTTCAGTCTTTTTGTGGTGGTGCACATATAACTGCTGGAAACACCAGACATAAGCAAACAAAAAAAAAACCCTTTTGTTTAACATGAATACGTTAAAGTTGCAATTCCCTTCCTTCAATATGTCTGGGAATACAATAACATCTAAGGATTAAAAATACTGAACACAATAAGAACAGAAAAACTTTCAAAACTACAGACCTTGAGAAGAAGCTTGAAGTCTCAATATTCCTTCAATGTCATGACATAAGTATACAATTCCTTGACTTCTAGAATTGCCTAGTTGTTTCCATGTTTTTGATTCTGCAGAGAAATGTAAACTTCCTTGGTTTGTGTAGCATGCAACAATTACCATGTGCTTTCTTTAGTTAAAGGTACAGGTGAGATGAGAAAAATAGCAATTTGATTCATTATAAAAGAATTGTTCTTGGCCCCAGTGAGGCAAAAACATTTTTGGTACACTCTACAAGAGTGCAAATATTTGATGATTTTTAGGAAAAAAACCCACAAGCTTTTTCCTAAAGTCAATACAACTTTAGTAAGAAGAGTTTTGTATAATATTAGAAATAGATTCCTCAGCACACTCTTTTCATATGAAACTGTTGCAGTAGCAAAATGCAAAGTTAATCATGATGAAAGACAAGTTGCAGAAGTTCAGAACCTTCTGCTGAATGCCTTTTAAAAGAACCAAGTGTAAGATTTCTTGGTTATGAAGCTGTGGGTTTCTACTGATCCTGAACTGGGCTTACCAGAAACCTACAACAGCACTTTGTGCACTTTTAATATGCATTAATAATAACAGACTACAGAAATCCTCAGTCCCCTCTTTCCCTCTCACTTTTTCTGCTTTGCATGTTAATCGGGCATAATTAATTGCAATTGGGAGTGCTGTCAGTATTTTATCAGCTGCAGATTTATGGAGTGGGTAAGATGTTGATTATTAAGATTATTAAGAAGGTCCTCCTGATAACTGAGTGCTAGACATTGCTGGGACTTTAGGGGTTTATGGTTGGGTTTTGGTTTTTTTAAATAAAATGAGCACAAAAATAGAAATGGTGAATGTTTTCCAGTGAAGTTACAACTCAAAAAAATCAGGAGATCTAATTGCAACTGTAGAGACACATGGAGCAGAAATCCAGTACATGGATTTCATACCCCAGTATTTTCCAGGATATATGTGATAGAAAGATTGCATATATTTAATCAAATCAATTCCATGCTTAATCCTAAAATTGGTTTTTTTTCACATTACCAGGAAAAAAACTGTGTATAAATAAGATAAATGAAAAAAGCTGGTTTTTTTCTAATCCCCATTTCCCATCTACCCACTTAAAACCCCCAAAAAGTGAATAAATTGACCTTTTGCAAGTATTCCCAAGCCTTAGAAATGAAAAATAAAGGAATACTTTTAATGTAAGAGCCTATAAACACATTTGATTTTTAATTAGTTTATTATGGTGACAGACATAGTCAATGCAGAAAAAGAAAACCTGAAAGAGAAAGAGTTTCACTGCCATGTTAAACCCTGGGTGACAACTCATCCCCACTGCTGCTCATTCACTCCCTTCCAGTGGGATGGGGGAGAGAATCACGAGGGTAAAAGAAAACTCATGGGTGCGGATAAAGACAGTTTAATAGGCAAAGCAGGAACCACACATGCAAACAACCCCCAAAAAACTGAATTTCCCATGGGCAGGCAGCTGCTCAGCCATGTCCAGGAAAGCAGAGCTCCATCCCACATTACAGTGACTTGGGAAGACAACCTCCACTCCAAACATCCCCCCTTTCCTCCTTCTTCCCCCAGTTTTATATGCTCTGAATTATGTTATATGGCATGGGATGTCCCTTGGGTCAGCTGGGGTCACCTGTGCTGATTGTTCCCCTTCCCAGTTTCTTGTGCACCCCCAGCCCACTCAGTGGGGGGAGCACAGTGGGAAGTGGCAAGGGCCTCTTCTCTGTAAGCACTGCTCAGCAGTAATTAACACATCCCCAAATTATCAACAGTTTCCAGCCCAAACACAAAACACAGCCTCATACTACGTACTGGGAAGAAAATTAACTCTACCCCAGAAAGAGACAGCACTCAGACAAGTACCAAGATACTATGAGGTTTATAATTTTTTTTTCTTTTTTTTTTTTTGCCCAGGGGAAGAATTGTCCAAAAGCGAGAGGCATAGGTCTTACCCCAAGCAGTGTTTGCTATCTAAAGCAGAGATTTGAGTCTTTGCAGCATCATATAATTTCAAAATTATCTCAACAGCATAAATGACTATGTATCTGTGGAGTCTTTCTTTTGTTGTCTTGCATTTTATTTTCCACATAATGCTGTTCTCCCATGAGCCTGGTAACATCCACATCCTTCTCATATGTTTGCCAATATGGGCCCTCATTAATTTCTAAGTGAACTTCAAGAAACCCTAAATGGGGAAAGACCAGAGCAACGGGTGCATTTTACAGAACAGGAGGTGCTGACAGTGTCAAAACAAAGTGAAGTGAATCCTGCAGGCCCGGCTGCTGCCCATAATCATTAAAGGTTAACACTCTCTCCCCCTTATTAGAGACAAAACCCCTCAGTAGGAAAAGATTTCCTCTCCTCACAGTTCTAAGTACAGCTTAGGCTGATGAAATTAACTTCATTGACAAAGATGTGGGATGAAAGTCCTGTATCAGCTACCTTTAAAAGTTTGTGAAAAGCACTGTCTGAGATGCTTTTCTAGTGCCACTGCAGAAGCCACACCAAGCTCTCTGTGGTCCTTGCTAAAATGGTCAGTGCCCTCAGGTTTTTCAATCAAATAACATCCTCAGCTGATTACACATATTTGAGACTGAAAGATGTTGAAAAATCTGCTCCTAATCAGTGCTCTGAATTCATGCAGTGCTGTGAGGGGGTGGCAGCAGGAGAACTTGGGGCAAATCATCACTGTGCCATCCTCCTATGTGTGCTGTTTGGAGAGCCCTGGACTGCCTCCCACCATCATCTCTCCAGGCAGAGAGGTTCCTCCAGGCTTAAACCCACAGAGACACAGCAGGTGAGACAGGGTGGCATTATTTGATTATTGCAATAGGAGGCATGATTAGGTGAGGATCCCTGCATCCAGGTGAGACAAAGCAGGTGGGCAGGGGAGTTGCACCAGTGGGGAAGAACATGGAAGGTCATGGTCTTGGAGAGTTTTGTGTGATTGGAGCTGTGTGGGAGGCAGTGGAAGAATTCTGGGGAGTGACTGGAGGAAGAACACCTGCTCTTGCCACTCAGAATGGGGTGCAGAATGATGCCCCAGTGCTCCTGGATACAGCTTTAAGTTGTTCTGGCAGCTCTCTTCAACCACGCAAGGGAGGGGATTGATTGAACTGACTGATTATTTTGTATGCTGGGTTCACTTTCCCTCCACTCCACACATCCCTTCTTGTCTGCTTCATAAAAGACAATATCTCCTAGCTAAGAGATCAAACAATCTCAACCTGGGCATGGCAGATGGGGAGAAGCGGCTCCAACCACTCCCAGCAGCAGGGCAGCACAGCCGGGTGAGGCAGGAGTGTGGCATGTGAGAGGGAAAGCCCCCGACGGAGCCCCCCGCCCGCTGGGCAGCCTGCAGGCAGCCCTGCCTTCTCCGGGAAGGTTCTTTCGCCACGCCTGCTCCGGGGCAGCCCTTGGGAGGGCTCCAGGGTACTCGCCCACCTCCGGCTGAGAAGGGGGCGCGCCCAAAACAGGACCGAATCCACACCTACGGGAGGACAACGGCGTGGGAACAGGGGGAGGGAAGACGGGGAAGACAACGCAACTCTCATGCCAACCTCGCAACCGGCTCTTCCTCCAGGAAGCGAATCGCGGGCGCTCCCGGGGAGCTCTGTCCCAGCAGCGCCCAGTGGATAAGGATGAGACGCGTCCTCAGCCTCGCCGGCGGCGGCTGCAGCAGCGCGGACAGCGCCCGGCCCGTCCGGCCGCGCTGAGGCTGCAGCACCGCGGACAGCGCCCGGCCCGTCCGGCCGCGCTGAGGCTGCAGCACCGCGGACAGCGCCCGGCCCGTCCGGCCGCGCTGAGGCTGCAGCAGCGCGGACAGCGCCCGGCCCGTCCGGCCGCGCTGAGGCTGCAGCACCGCGGACAGCGCCCGGCCCGTCCGACCGCGCTGAGGCTGCAGCACCGCGGACAGCGCCCGGCCCGTCCGGCCGCGCTGAGGCTGCAGCACCGCGGACAGCGCCCCGCCGACCTGGGCTGCCGCGCCCGGCCCGACCCCGGCACTGAAGCGGAGCCAGCCCCGACGCTCACATGTAAGATACTGACCGGGGAATGGTGCCCCTGCCCGAGCCCTTCTCCTCTCAGCTCCCCCGAGAAGCACCCTGGCTGTAATGCCGCTCCTTACTTAGGCACTAGGAAGCTTTGTGGGGTTGGAGACGTCTCGGGGCGACTCGGTCTCCTGCAAGCCTGAGGGTGGGCTGGTGAGAGTGAGGCATGTTGGCTGCGTGTGAAAATGGTTTGACTTTTTACCCTTGGAATTTGTGCTTGGTTTTGGTGCAAAGCAAAGGGCTTGTTGTTTGCTACCAGCCACATGGTTTGGAGCCACACTGTTGTCTTCTTTCGTAGCTGGGTGAAATGTTTAAGGGTTTATTTTTTATGAAAGCAGTGTGGGCAAAGTGAAATAAAAAGAAAAAAAGAATTAAAAAAAAAAAAAAAAAAAAAGAAAAACAACAAAAGCCCAACAATAAGAAAAAAACCCCAAAAGCCAAAACAAAACAAAAAAAAAAGTGAAAGAGGGACACTGTATCATGCCTGTTGCAGCTTACAAGGTCTAATGTTTGTCAGGAGTCCTCTCCACGTTGTTTCCTGTCTTGAGGTAACTATGAAGTGAACATTGAAAAGGGTGCATCGGTAGGGGAAAATGAAATACAGCCAGAACAGAGATTACTAATTCTTTTCAAAGCTTTTCTTTCTCTTTTAAATAGAACTGCTTATTGAAGATCAGCGTTACACTGCCCCCTGCTTGAACAATTAGAGATTTTTCATTGCTCTCATCACTAGTAAAAAATTTATGAATGAACAGGTATTTCTCTGTTGTGTTCTCTAGTATGATCCAAGCCTGAGTTTTGAAGTGCTTCAACACGGTGAATGAGGGTGAATTATTCCTAGTTCCCAAAGCCAGATTTAAAAAAAATAGAAAATTAGAACTCATTCTTCTTGTGACCGTTCATTTGGTGCTCAAACATATTAATGAATGAACAATGGGAGAGAATGTAAAAATAGCCTTAATTTTGATGCATCTGTCTCATGTGTTCTGTGATAAATTTGCCGACTTCACAAACAGAGATTAAAGGGAAACAAGGAAGGAAGGGGAAAAAAGTAACCTAGTACTTATTTTATAACGCAAGAACACTTTGAATAAAAGAACAAAGGTGATTATTTTTCAGTCTCTCCTGCTGTAAAAGTCTCGGTGCATGACATTTTATGGGGTAGGAAAGAAATTGCTAATGATTAGTTTATAAGAAAGAGGAGGGTGAGACAGCTGAAAAGCAGCTGGATTTTTTTTTTTTTTTTTTCTGCAAGATAGCTGGTAGAAAGCCAAATTCCATTTCCCTTTTTTTTTTTTCCAAACCACAAGACAGAGCTACCTCCTTTCTAGCAGAGGCCAGGGAGGATTTGAAAATGTAGATGATGTTAAAGATTTGGTGGTCTGTCCTAAATGTTTCTAGGCTATTGTCCTCAGATCTTATGCTTCATATCATAAAGATGTTAAAAATGTTTGTGTGTGTCATTGATCAGCATTTTTTAATGGCATCAGAGGCATGGTTTGTCTTCCTGAACATTCTCATGCTGCCATTCCCTGAAAAGATTTGAAAAGGTGTGGTTTTGCTGACTTTTCTTGTAATTCCACAAGGAGAAAGACCTCTTTCTAAATTTTTCTTTTATCTGTATGAGCAATGAAAGTGATGGGAAGGGGATATTACTTCCTGCATCTGGTTTGTAGGGCTACTCTGCAAATTAATGGATATCTGCCTGCCTAGGCTAAATATTTTTATTAATTACATCTACAAATCTATTAATAAAAAAATCTAATAATACATCCTAGACATGTACTCAACTTTTCATGTAGAAGAATGACCATAGTGCTGACCGTATTGCATTGGGATTTTCAGTGTTGGTCACAATCCAAGAATAAATGAAGTGGCAGTTCAGCTTTTCAAAGCATAGAAAACTTCAGAATAAGCTGCTGTCAATCAAAGCAGCCATCCCAAATTATACTGAGTCTGTTTACATAGTAAATCAGCAATATGTGAAGAAGGATTCTTAAAAGTCTTGTCTGACAGGGAAAACAGGCTTGACTTAAGGTAAGATTTAGAAGGCTGATTAAGACATTGAAGAAAAAGAGGGTATCAGAGGCTCTGGCAATATGAGCCCATGCAGCATTTGGAATGTCAGAATAGCCTATTGTATATAGGATAATAAATGCACGCAGTTGTGTTCAGTCTGTGCTCCTTGTCTGAAGTCTGGAGTATACTTCAAAATAAGTTGCAATTTAAAAGATCAAACATCCTCCTATTTTTATTCTGAATAATTTGAATTATTCTTTTAAATTTATTGACTTCTCTATCAGTTTGTGTTTGCTTTTAGAACCCAATTTCCTTCTTTTTTGTTCATGTTTATAGCTTGTCTTGGCTGGCCAGGTTTTCTGTGTGGAACCAAAGGTTAACAGAGAAAAATGGTCCCTTGATATATAAAAACTGTGTCAATTCCAAAGAGGCCTCAGGAAGTCTGCAGATTCTTTTGAGAAGTACTGATGTAAGTAGAAAGAAAAATAATAAGTAAAGTGTCAATTTGACAGTTTCTAAGGCTCTGCAGGAACTGAGGACAGTGCTTTCAGAAACTGAAATTTTCTTTTCAACAAGGCAGAGTCAATGTCTCATCAAAACCTCCTCTGATGGGTGCTTATAGAGCTTACAGAGCATAGAAATGGTTACATATCTAAAGTCTCTTCTGTAGTTTCTGGACAAAGGGGGATATTGAAAGGGCACAAGGAGACTCCTGCCAACCTCTCCCACAGTGCTTTCTCTCTCATGGTGAAAGCACACCCAAAGTGTAGTGAGAGACCATACATTCCTAAAGCTGCCTTTGCAAATGTCTTGCTCAATTTTAAGGCTTAAAGACAAGTAAAGGTTGACATAACCTGAGAATTCCAGAATTGCTGCAGTTCCTAACATCTATTGATTTCAATACCTTTTATAGACTTCAGAGGTTTTAAAATCTCAGGCAGGTACTATTCAGCCTCTCCTACACACTTTTAAAGCTCTGGTTCAAGGCCATGTTTAAAAATTCCAATTCAGCCTTTTAAGGCACTTGGGTCTTCAAACATTTTCTCCAAGCCCCAGTGTTACTCCAGGTGGTAACCCTGCCCTTCCATAGGTTTTTTGGGGATCTAGACTAGACTAGTAGGACTAGAGAGGCACCAGAAGGTCTTGAATGGCAGAGCCTGGGGCACTGTGGAAAGGAAGGTGAAGGAGAGGCCATTTGCTGGAATAAGCTCAAAGTGAAGCAGCTCAACCTCTTCCTTATGCCCACCCTGTCCTACATGTCAGCACTCAGATCAGTTAAGAGAGTGCAGTTGTGAAAAATAAAAGGAGTTTCAGCCTCAGTGTTTTTCTAATGCCACCCATTAAGAACAAATCTCATGTTATGCCATGTTCTGCTCTCAGACACTGAGTGTCTCAGCACTGTCAGAGCCAATTGCAAGGACCTGCTCTTAGTCACTTTAATTAGAAACTGAAATGCTCCCAGAGGAAGATTTGTTATGAGCTAAATCACCTTTCAGAAATAGCTATTCCTCTCCACTCTCCACAGGAGTCCAGACATCTTGTGGCTCCCTCAGCCATGGAAAGCTGGATATGCTTTGCTGCAAACAGTACTCAGGCCCTGAAATTTTTAATTTTCTTTTCCTGGACCATTTTGTCTCCAAGAGCACTGCATGCATTGGCATCCTTTCCTAGAAAAACACAGTATTTAACTACAGTGCCTGATGACTTTGATCACTAGCTGTCTCAGTAAAATGTCCAAATAAAAAATAATTTCAATCCAAAGCACCTTTGAAGAAAGATGGTAAGACAAATGCAATCATGTCACAATTACTTTTATTGAGTGGGCAGATTACACATGCTCGGTAAATATGTTTAGTTCTAAATCTGCCTGCACAAAACTGAAAAGCAGAATAGAATAAGGTGTTGAGTACAGTCATGACATTGCAGTAGGGTTCAGTTTCCAAGAGCTTCAGCTACTGCACACATTGCTCCTTTTACTACTCTCTTGTCATGACTCAGTGCTCAGGTCAAGCATAATTGCAACTTTTTTTTCAGAAAGGGTTGGACAGCTGAGCATGTCTAATGAAATTATTCAAAGTTAAAAGTGTAATTTTTTATTTATCTCTACTTCTCTATGAAGATGATAAAGTGTGATAGCTGAGATGTTGATCTTCTCTGTTGATGAGCAAGAAGTGGGGGGGTCATAATTCATCTGAGGTGAAGCCCTGTGAATGATAGTGCTCTTGCCCCTACCTGCAGGGAGTGGAGATAAGCTCTCTGCTATAGGGACATCCTGCAGAGCATTTATTGCAAGATAAATATTGGATAGCTATTATCTCTTTGAAGAGCAGGTGTTCTTTCCCATTTCCTCTTTTTCTGATGCAATTTTTCTTGTTAGAAACTGCGCATGAAACCAATGTTCTCTTTGAATTGAAGAAAGAGAAATGAAGGTCCTTTTTTCTGGCATGTTATTACATATACAACAAACAGGTGTGAATTAGCTCTAGGCCAAATTCTAGCCTCTTTTTCAGGCAAAAATCTTAACTAGGTCAACAGTAATATTTTATGTGGGTTTATGTTTACTTTGGGTATGATTATAAGGTTATCTCTCCCTTCTATCTCGGTTGTACTTCAGAGGTGGTAACATACCTGAAAAGTTTTTCTAACAAAAAAAAAAGGTAAAGTGTCAAGAATTGTACTTCTGCATCAGGAAAAATATCTGATGGATTCCTCACTGTTGGAAATTACAGATATTTCTGAGTTGCCTCAGTACTGACACTTAAATATAACAACAGAATAAGGTTGCCAAATGTCTTACCATACATAGGTTTTGAATATCAAAAAAGCCCAGTGGAATTCCTCCAGCTTGAAGCAGCTAATGAAATTAACTGTCCTAAAATATTCAGGTGTGTGCAATCCTGCTGCACTCATGGGTGATTACTGAGCATCTACTTGAGCTAGACTGGTTTCCATTTGACCTCAGCAATCATGGCTGAAGTCATCACCAGTTCATACTTTCAAGTTGCATAATATTTTAAGAGATTTAGTTCAACACCCAGGAATTCCCAAGGCTGTAAATTTTTAAAGTGCTTTCTGGTTCTGTAACTTCCTACTTGAAGAAGTCACAGTTCAGAAGTGTTTATTTGCATGTGTAATCCTTGCTCAAGCAAGATCTCCCTACATGTTTAAAACGTAAATGCCATCCTGAATAGCTAAGGACAGGAGCTCCAGTTTAGAAAAGCATTTGTGCATATGGTTAAACACTTCATTTTAACCACTTGTTACTTGTCCTGGCCTTGCATCTGAGATGAAAGCTAATTGCTGAGGAAAAATATATGTGTGTATGCATATATGTTTCCAAAATTTAGACTCCACTGAAATCAATGAAACTTATAATGTTGACTTCAAAGGGCCCTCAATTTTACCCCAGGCATTTTTTGGCTTTAGAGAATCTATACCTCTGATATGTCAATTGCATACTTTATTAATTTAACTGTAATTGTTTTCTCTTGTAGTAAACTTCATGCGGCCTAGGGAATAAATTCACTTGAACATATATCCTTCTTGTATACCTCATCTCTGTGTGCTTCTTCAACTTCAAACCATGCTGGAAGGAAATAGTTTTAAGATTCATACAGCACTTTATCTCTCAGTGGAGTCTGGGATGATATGTTCAGTTGCTACTAGCTTTTATTAAGTTGTTACACTGTGTCAAAGCTTAGGGGGAAGAGATTCTTGATTATGAACCTCAATTTCAAACTTGTGTGGTCACAGAATTGATTTCTTAGAATTTGTTTAAATTTTAATAAAACTTTTTAAAAATTGCTATAAATTTTTTTTTTAACTCTTCAGTCCAGACAGCACAAAAATGATGAATTTAAATGATAGATACATACGTATATGTTCTTTCCTTAAGAACAACTACATTGAGAATTTCAGTGTCCTGGATCCTTAGGTATTTTGGGTTTCTGTCTTTTACCGCTTTTTTACTGATTCCTTTACTCCTTTGTTACCTATTCTTGAAGGAAATGTACCTACTCCACTTTGTCTCCTGGCACAGTTCCCCCTCGTCATTCACTGCAGGACTTTCCAACTTCAGTAGTATTTTTTTCAGAGCAACTTTTCATTGACTGAAGGTCATAACTGACTTGGAGAACAGATGGAGTGTGGAAGGATGAACCTTTGCCACCCACTGAGCATTAACACCTGCTTATTTGTTACATCTGTCCACTGCAGCTCAGAAGCTCCTCAAGGTTTTACCCGAGTGATTTAGGAGTTGCCATTGGGCTGAGTGCAAACACTGTCTGTAAAAGAGGTGTTGTTTTTACTTTTTACCAAGGCTGCACGTTCTGTGGGCTTTGGATGGCAATTAACTCCACATGCTTAGACTCTAAATGGCACTATGAATGTGTTGAAATGCTGCTGCAATAAAATTTTTTTAAAGAACAACATTGAGACAGCACTGAATGCAAAATGTGAATGTTTTAAAGGCACAGATTCATTTAGAATTTCATAAAACAGTGCATTTTCTTACCCATGAGACCAACTGCACATAGCATAACTTTCTTTGGGACTTCCAGAGCAGGTGGAATAACTACAGTTTGTTCTCATCTCACCAGCTCCAAGTGAAGGGCATTTCAGCCACATAATCCATGGGGAAATTTATGACCCTTTTTCTACTGCCCTCTGTTTGTGGTGAGAGACCTGTGCCTTGTCTTTCTGCAGGAGCTGTTTGAAAGATGCTTACTGGAGACGTAACACTATATCAGGAGTTATTCCTGTGTTTTTCTAGACTCTCCCCTGGATTTCGGTATTTGTATATGGAGTAGCAGCCAACCGTATTTCAGTAAGAAATTAGACAGTTCATTATTAAACTCCTGTAGATCAGGAAACAGAAAAAGGGTACCTTGAAAAAAATGCAGGGAATGAATAGGTGGTTTGCTTGTACCAGCTGAATCTTAGCTGAATATGCAGTATAATTATCGTTGTTAACATGTGTTTAAAATTAGAAACATGGGTTTTAACTTTGTGGAACATAGTTTATTGGTCTGATCCAAGATCTACTGACAAGGGAGAATCCTGCTAACTTTCTTGAGGGCTCATGCCCTTAAGGACAAAATTCAACAAGAGTATTTCAGAGAAGTATTGTCCTGTGTATATTAGTCCTAAATACAATGCAATGATGTTCTAAACAATACAAATGGAAAACTATGTACGTGCATTTATTTTTCTCTTTATCAAGTCAAGAATGTGCTGAGCATCCTTGTTGCAATCAGGAAGGGTGATCAAATCACAGGAGAACTTCTCTTTTGTTCAGAAGCTAATCTTTATTCGCTTTTGCCCTAAATTATTTCAAGTAACTGCTCAGACCACAAAAAGCTGGTCAGATCTGGTCATAATTACACATTTCCAACCTTATTTCAGGTTCAGTGCAATGATAGCACTGCTAGGATGTAACCAACGTTCCTTTCTGGTTTTCTGCAGGTTGAGACACAGCAATTCTAAAGACATGCATCGGAGGCACGCGACCCTTCGGGAGAAGGGCCGGCGCCAAGCCATCCGGGGCCCTGCCTACATGTTCAACGAGAAAGGCACCAGCCTCACTGCAGAGGAGGAACATTTCCTCGATTCTGCAGAATATGGCAACATTCCTGTTGTGCGAAAAATGCTGGAGGAATCCAAAACCTTGAACTTCAATTGTGTTGATTACATGGGACAAAATGCCCTCCAGTTAGCGGTAGGGAATGAGCACCTGGAAGTGACAGAGCTGCTCCTCAAGAAGGAGAATCTTGCTCGAGTCGGGGATGCACTTCTGTTAGCCATCAGTAAAGGATATGTGCGCATTGTAGAAGCAATATTGAACCACCCAGCCTTCGCACAAGGACAGCGCCTCACACTCAGCCCTCTCGAGCAAGAACTGAGGGATGATGATTTTTATGCTTATGACGAAGATGGAACTCGGTTCTCCCATGACATTACCCCCATCATACTTGCTGCCCACTGCCAGGAGTATGAAATTGTTCACATCTTACTACTAAAAGGTGCTCGGATTGAAAGGCCACATGACTATTTTTGCAAGTGCAATGAATGTATGGAAAAGCAGAGGAAGGACTCCTTTAGTCACTCTCGTTCAAGAATGAATGCCTACAAAGGACTAGCCAGTGCTGCTTATTTGTCTCTGTCCAGTGAAGACCCTGTCCTTACTGCTCTAGAGCTTAGCAATGAATTGGCCAGGCTAGCCAACATTGAAACTGAATTTAAGGTAACTCAACACTGTGCCTTTTTCCTTGGGCGGAGAGTGTTCAGGCTATTGTGTAGTTTACATGTTTGATCAAATTTTGGGTTGCTGTTTGAGGGGTGGGGGTGTAAGACTGGCAGAGACTGCCAGATGTGTTAGCTATGCACAGATTCAGATTGCTGTCATTCTCTAGGCAATAAATGCTTGGAACTAAACTCTGCATATTACAGCAGAAGCTTAAGTTTCTGTGTTGTACACTGTGATTGCTTAGAATCTCAGTTTGCAGAAGGAATCAAAATTAGGTTACTAAAAAATGAAGACTTATTTTTTGTAAAAAAGGTGAGTCTTGTAATTGAGCAATCTATTTTAGAGGCAGAGTTCTAGAGGCTGTTTTAAGAATCCAGTACAACTAGTTCTGCTACAATGATAAAAAGTAGGAATCAAGAAATTTTGATTCTCAGTAAAATAATTTTAACTGTATTGCATCTTATTGGTTTGGTGCTGCATCTATACATGATGGATTTCATGAAAAACAAGAAGAGGAATAAGCAATAAATTTTTATAAAGTTTATCATCATGCCAAACATAAGAGTAGAGCTTGTGGAACTCTCTTATAAGTTATTTGAGATTTCCATTATCATAATGAGTTTGTAAATGCCCAATGCCATTTGCAGTATTTGTCTAAGTCATTTACATGACATAAAGAGCATTGTCTCCCTTTCTGATATAAATTAGTCATAAAACCCCTCATTTTCAGTGGCTCAGCCATCAGCATAAGACTTTTTTCTGACTTACAGCCATTGTGCAGCTACAATCATGATCAGTGACTCTGAGGTAATAAAGTCCATGTTATGAGTACACTGAGGTAGGAAACTCACCAGGAATCCATTATTTCTGGTTTAGAAAACTATTAATGTGTTAAAGCATCTGTTTCAGGATTTGTAACTCTATACTACAATGGACTAGAGAGGAGATCATCCCCCTGCACCAGGCACTGGTGAGACTGCCTTGTTTTGAGCAGGTTCAGTCTTGAGCCCTTCACTCTGAGAAAGTCATTGAGGTTCAGAGAAGGGCAATGGAGCTGCAGAAGGGTCTAGAACAGAAGTCTGATGAGGAACAGCTGAGGGAGATGAGGGGGCTGAGCCTTGAGAAGAGGAGGCTCAGGGGGCACCTTCTCACTCTCTACAGTTCCCTGAGGGAGGTTTGTCGCCAGGTTGGGGTTAATCTTTTCTCCCAGATAACTAGCAACAGGAAAAACAGCCTCAAGTTGTGCCAGGGGAGGTTTAGGTTGAATATTAGGAAAATCTCTTCACAGAGAAAGAGGTCAAGCCCTGGAAGAAGTTCCCCAGAGAAGTAGCTGTGTCACCATCCTGAAGAGATTTAAGAGATGTGTAGATGTGTCACCTGGGGACATGGTTTAGTGGTGGCCTTAGAGGGCTTTTCTGACCTAAATGTTTCTATGAATCTTTGTTCTCCAATTTAAAAGTAAGAAGAAAACACATTCTCGGGCTTTGCAACCCTTGAGTAACTAACAGGAAAAAAACCACTAAGATCTTTTGGTCAATAAAATCAAGATAAAATTTTGTAAACTCTTTTCCATCATGAGCATCAGAATGCAAGGACACAGTAATTTGAAGGGGAATCAGTCTCACTGAAGCAATCTCCTTGGGCTCAGCGAGTCTGACTACTTGAGTGAGGGTTGCCCCAGTGTGAAAACACTAGAGGCTCATGCCCACACTTAACATTAATTTCAAATTAATGGTCCAGCTTTTTTTTATAGAAAACTGTATATTGAGAGGAGTATGAGCCTCATAATTGCATGCCTGTCAGTCCTGGTAAGTGTCTTGCTGCAGAAAAGTAGATACATTTCTACCAGAATTCTTCCTTTAGTTCCTGGAGCTGCCAGCAGGGTCTACACTGGCACTGGCAGGTACATTAAACCTCCTTGAGTAAACAAAAAATAAAATATTACAGAGTTTAATGGTGGTTATAGCTCTGTACTGGTAAATGAATGGGAATAAATCAATATGAGGAAAAAACCCAAAACATCAGAAACCAATTGGCAAATGACTGAATTTCCAGGTTTTCCAAGTTCATTGCTTTTTGGAAGGGTCTGTGCAGCACACATCAATATATGTTAGTGAACTACCTACCCATACCAGTAGTTTGTTTCAAAGATTTCACATTCCTTTAGTATGTTAATTCTTCCAGAAATAAGAAATTTCTCAAGATTCTAATGTATTCTTACTGTAGCAAAAAAACCCCAGAGGTATGTATTTATGTAAAAATATTTATTCTTATTAACATAATCAGTGTGATGTGAAATAGAGAATTAATAAAACAGTGGGGGGTTTTTCACAGAACATGACAATTTCAGAATTTATTTTGAGGAAAGAACAATTGTTGAAAATGTATTTAAGAAGCCCAGAAATGAAGAAAATTTATTAAATTAGACAAGTTCTAGAGAGCTTTTTTTGTGACTAAAATAGTACTTTCCCAGAATCATAATATCCTTGATTCCTAAAGTTCTATAATTAATACTGACACTCAACAGATGTATAAAATTACCACTTGGGATTATTTAAAAACATTGTTTAAAGATTATGTACAATTGCAGAAATACAGTTTTCAGGCGGTTTTCAGGGGGTACAAAGAGTCCTTGAAACAGAGAGACACAAAATTTTAATAATGTAGGTGGACAGATAGTAATTTAGTAACCTCTGAAGAAACTGCTAGCATGAGCTAATTAAAATATAAATGCAGAGCCTCTCGCCTGCTGTTTGCTGCCCCAAATCTCTTATGCAATAGCACCTTTCAGCACATCAAAATGAGAAGCCAATCTGTGTGCTATTTTTTTAGAGAGCAAAAAATTTTTAAAGTAAGTTGTTTCTTTGTGCAGAGAAATGTGAAATCGAACAGGCACATGGACCACTTTAAAGAAGAAAATTTGTGTTACCTGTAGTTGGCCAATTTACTCATTCTTTTGGTTTTTTACTGTGGCAGAAGCTGAATAGATTTTTTTTATCACCCTAAATTGCTAAGATTCAGTAATATGCTGCAAATCTGATGAAACAGCTTTGCAAAATGTTGTCCAAAAAAAGTTCTCTTATTATAGAAAAAAAAATTGCTATGAAATATGTAGTGTGTTACTCTAGAAATAAGGTTCTTTCCCCAAAGTAAAATGAAAAATATGCAACCAGTGGTTTCTATGAAAATACATGTAGAAATGGGATGGGTGGGAAATCCCTCAGCTGGATTTCAGAAAACAGAGAAGTAAACAGCAGAGTCCCTGTGAATATTTGCAGGTCTTTATGCAATAATATTCTCCTGTAGTGGAGGCAGATCAAGCTGAAAGAAAATAACCTTAATCAAGAGCTTTGTCATTTTTGTATATCCCACTAGAAAGCTCAAAATTAAGAATCCATTCATGACTTTTTCTCTCCTTTTAGTTTTAATTCTGTAAAACAAATCAACATCCACTGAAGCAAAGACAGTAAATTGGGGGCCTAATTTAATCCAGTGGATGGGCCCCTTCTTCTGTACTGCCCTTGGAAACGCAGGGAAAGAGAGGATCCTGTGTGGATTGAAGGGTTCCAAGTGACCATGCTGCTCCAGAGAGCAAGAAAAACTGAGTAGAAAACCGAGGGATTCATCAACTAAAAGACCAAAAGTACATTTAAAACAGAAATATAGGACAAAGTTAATGTGCTTTGTAGTTTTCCATAAAGGGTGGAAAACAGACATTAGGCTAATGATTAATAGGTGAAGCTGTTTTGAGGGAGAAAGCATTTATTGTCATCCTAGCAGAGCTAGGATCCCTCTACTCCACACAGGAAGAATTCTCCCCTCTCATTCTCCCTTTCTTACTTAAAAACCTCCATCTCTGTACATTCCAATTTCTTTAAAAGCTTGTGAATCTTAGACCTCAGTCATAAAGCAAATAACCCTTCTGCCATCCAGCAGAGGATTCTGTTTGTTTTGTTCATATAAGTAAGTCTGATGTCACTTGTGATATGAATAACATGGCCAGGATTTGCCCATCTGAACCAGTCATTGCCCCTGAGCCAGGCTGATGAGAATTGCTCTCCTCTTTGGTCCAGAGAAATCAATCTTCCTCATGGCAGCTTGGTGTGAAAGCATATGCAGATGTCTGCACATTTAGCAGCTGTTCACAGCCACGTGTCTCATTTCCAAGACTGGAATATTAAAAGCAGAGTCGACAGAATCATTTTTATATGTCCATCGAAAACCTTAGGAGATTGAATTTCTAGCAAACAGCCTGCAGGAAATGCCTTTGCAACTGTCTTTAATAGCAACATCAGCTTAATATCACTGTCCACATTGTGGAAACCGAGTGAAACCCTGAATAATAGTTCTGTTTACTTTTCCTAGAGCAGGGATTGTGTACTCCTTTTTCTGGTGAGATCCCACTCCACAGCCAGGACTGTTTCACAGCCTTGCATGCTCTCAAATTAGACCACATGCTTATGTATGTCAGGAAGCATCCTTGTGATGAAGTAAATCAGGCAAATCATTTAGCAATCCAGACAAATCAAATTAGAGACTCGCAAAGGAGGCTTAGAAAAGATCGCACCAGCCATGAGAGGTAAATCAGATCTCAGCTACTCTTGATTAAAATGTTACTGAAGCAAGATGAAAATCACCACCTGGAAGACATATGGTGTGTGGTCTTTGTTTACTGCTCCCACCAACACTGGCAGTGTATTTACTACAACATAACATGTTTTGTTTCTCTCTTATGTTTCTTACTGTTTTGTTTTCCCATAAAACACTTTCCCTAAAAGCTGTTGAGATCCAAAAGCAGGTCCTGGCAGTGAGTCTGCCCTCGTGTGCAGGTGAGC
This sequence comes from Catharus ustulatus, assembly GCF_009819885.2. NCBI lineage: Eukaryota > Metazoa > Chordata > Aves > Passeriformes > Turdidae > Catharus > Catharus ustulatus. Next base: position 10,486,792 of record NC_046235.1, on the reverse strand, counting down.
ATCACGTCCAGGCTCAGCTGGCTGAGGGACTGTGAGTGGCTGTGGGATGGGTGGCTGGTGGGGCAGCAAGTCGTTTCTTTTAGTGTGGATGCCTGCAGGGATGAGCCTGCTGGAACTGCCTCTTGTTCCATTCGGGCTGCAGCGATGCAAAGCAGCTAAGGCTCGAATTCCTCCATTCTCATAATGTTGAAAGAGTAACAAAACAGCCCTTGAGACTCAATGACTTGTAGCTCTTAGGGATGATCTGGCATTCTTCTTGCCTCAATAAGTCAGCGCTACCTAACTAGCTAACTTCATAGAATATACTTAAGTTAAACTTTTTTAAGATTAATGACTTCGTCCATTTTCTCAGTATTTCTGGCTTCATACTGCAGGGAATGAGAAAAAATCAGTATTAGACTCTTGGTCTTTTGAAATGAGTGATGAAAAGATAGAAAATGGCATAAAACATTTGAGAGTAAAATAATAGGAAGTGGAAATACTTTGAGAGAATGGAGGATAGCAGTGAACTTGGAAAGAGGAAAATACTTGAAAACCCTCAGACTGTAAACCAGTAAGACTGCACTTATAAACTCTGCTTCCTACCCAGGCTGAAAAGACTCTTGGATTTGTTTCCTCTCAGGACTGACTGATGGGAGCTGGTGCCTGCAACTCATCTCCCACTGAAACCAGAAACTGGCGTGGGAACCCCTTAATTAGCCTCATGAACATTCTTGTAAATCCATGACTTAATATTTCTGCTCTGGCCCATTCTTCCTTGAGTGATCTTTTAATCTTTTCTTAATCTCTGCCCTCAACATATTATCTGGCAGACATCTTGCTTCTGTTGTGTTTGGGAATACTTTTTATGACTCATTTATTATTTCAGCTACCTTCTCTTAAAGGCCTTAGTGTCTTTATATGGCATTTGTTTAAGTTTACATTTAATTTTTCAGACATGCTGTTCTTTTCTTTATTTTCCTTCCAGACAGGATTTGCATATTTTAAAGACATGCATTTTTACTTAAGCAGCTTTCATTTTTTCCCCTCAAGTTTTACTTTGCTGGGTTTTAAGAAGAGAAGGCAGAAGGGAACTTCAGAAATTTGGTCTGGTAGGCAGAACGTATTCATTGCCTTTTTCTACAGTTTTTATTTTCTCTTGTACAGCTCTTGATCTTGCCTAGTGCCTGTTTTGAAAATTAAGCATCCTCAATACAAATACTTATGAGTACATGAACAGTCACTATTCTTGAGTGATTGTGTTTTGCATATGAATTTTTCCAGGTCAATCTTTAGTGAGAATATATTTTTTTTCTTAGGGGTGGAGTCAGGGATGTGGTTTGGTGGTTTTTAACCTTTAAAAATAATTGATTCTTTTTTTCCCCTCTCCCCTAAAAGCCAATTTTCCCCACTGCCATGCAAAAACGCACATTTAGAACACACAATTCTTTTATTTTAATTTTCACTCGTGCAAAGCAAATGCACAAACAGGTACAACCAATTACCCAACTCATAATACAGGAAAGAATCAAGTCCCAGTAAAGCAGGAAAACAAATTTCCTATTGTTTGAAATTTAACTTCTTGTTGGAACAAATTAGGTATTAAAATAAGAGAGGAAATTAAAAGTGATAATGGAAATAGCCTGGGAGAAGGAGAATGTATTTAAGCCTTGTAGTGAAATTAGTGTTTGGCTCACTGAGTGGGACTTGCTCTGTGCAACTCATTCTCTATGCTGCTCTTTTTCAGAGACAAATTCACTAATAATAGATGCTACACCAGCTTTGTCTTGAGAGCTAAATTAATTAATCACAGTCACATTTTTCCATGGATATATAGCAGAGACTGTGGAAAAAGGATATATATATATATATAGTCTTTCTGCCCTTAAAATCTACCAAATTTGTGACTCTTGCATTGCTCTCTTTAAATATTTATAAATTAAGAAACATCCTTTGTATTTTGAGAGCTGTTATGGTAAGGGCTCTTTTTAGGTTCTGTGATTAAATAATTTTCTGCCTGGCATATTGCCCAAGAAAAATGGTTTTAAAATGTTGCACGAGAAGAAAATCTTCAAAGCTTTTCAGAGGGGCCTAGAACTGCTGCCAAAGCTGTGATGTCTGGAGCTGTCTGGAGAAATCCAGATTTGTGTCTCTGTGTGTGAAGGTGTGTTAGTATCTGTCTATGTCTGTTCACAGTCAAGCAGAGTAGTAGGTGCCATGACTCATAGTGAAGGGTATAACTCAGTCTACTACAACCCATACCTGGAAAAATTAAGACCGTTTTTCATGGAAGTTGTAACTCTGTTGGCGGCACAAGCCACTGAGCAGTCACATAAAATTGGATAGCATCCACTGCCACAAGGTTATTTCACCTACCTTAGGAGTGAAATTGTTGTTACAATCTCCCAGCTAAAAGAAAACCTCTTTAAAGTTATTAAAATACTTTATATGCAGGAAAATATTTTCTTTGTTTTCCTGGGGAACGAACCTATTCTCTCTTTTGAAGGAGTGAAAAGGGGGAAAAGACCCTTACTACACATCAAAGCATAGACTATTCACCAGTGTAAGAAAATGTAATATTTGAATTAATGCCTCAAGGTTTTAAAACAACCCTTGAGGCATTAATTCAAATATTACATTTTAACAACCTAAGGCATCCTCCAAACATTGAAGGAAACTTTTAACATTTGAGGATGGCAAGACAGATGCAATCCTGGAAATATCTGACTCTCCTAGAGTATATATCTGTGATACTTTTGTTTCCTGTAATGCTACTGCAAGCGAGATTTTTGGCAATGCCAGTGTGCACACCATCAGTGCAATGTTTATTACCCTTTACAGGTCCCTGGGAAGTCATTTTTAGTCCTACTCAGTTAAGGATGAGCAACATTGCAACAGCAGCACTTAACATCTTACATCTTCCAGCCTGATTGAACACATCCCTAGAGCAGGATTTTAGTTTAGGTGAGCAACAAACATGACCATAAAATATAAAATAACATGGAATCCTCCTATAATCATTAATGAGAGAAAACATCTGGGAAGTAGAGAGCAATAGAAAAGTGTCACATAAGGAAGTAGCACAGCAGTTGCCTCACCACTGCCAAGAAATTCAGAAGCATTTTTACATATAAAGCTTTTAATCTAATCACTGTGATGCTTTAGCAAGGTAGAGAAATAAGTGTAAATTCTGTAAACAGTTGAAATTGCTTTAAGGTAGTTTTCCTGGGATTTCAGTGTTTCCTTACAAACAAGCAGCCCATCTTTCCTCAAGAGCACATTTCTGAGGAGCTGGAAAATCTCTATAAATATTTTTAAGGGATCTGAAAGGCAGCAGCTGGTAAGGGTGGTGAGCAGAGTGAAGTCCCTTACACACAAATAACCCTGGGATAAAAGTGCAACAAAAAAAAAGAGGGAGAGTGGGCATAGGGGAAATCCAGCAATATGTGTTTGTTTCTCCCCTGCCAGAAACATCTGATGTTAAACTTCTGAATATGAAGCTTCAACCTTCCAGTAAATGGGTTGGACTGGGACTGTCAGTCTGCTTCTCTTTGTGTACATGGCTGGTGATTTTTACTCCTTCCTTTTGTAGCCTGCTGTAATGATTATATTAAATGCAGGTTTTCCACATAGTTCTTAAATTCTGGATGTGATGAGGAATTTGGAAGTTAATTTTTGTTATGTGAGATGACTTTTGTAAACCCTTCTGAGGGCCTTGTGGCAACTAATTTTATTGATCCGTAATTTTATGGAAACATATTTGTGTATGTGACATCTCATATACAGTAACATGGAGTATATTAAATACATTTAGAAGGAGTTTAGAACTGAGGAATCTCCTTTTCATCCTTCTTAAACCTAAATTTCTGCTAGTGAATACAAGGGTGATTTATCTTTGATACAGGCAGTTGCTCAATATTCTGTAGTTAGGGTGATACACAACAAAGCTTGTAACATGTTACTCGGGAATGTAAAGAGTTTTTAGTAAATAGAAGGAAAATAAAGACCTGTCATTTTGAGATAATTTGTTGTGTTTAGGGGGGACTTGTGTGAAGGCAAGGTTAAATACAGTTACATTAATTAGTGTTACTATGATATAAGGGAAGTGAAATAAAATCAAATTAAATTAATATAATGTCCCTGTGTGTTGTGGAGTCACATATACCACATACAGCTGAGCAAAGGACAGTAGGTCACTGCTGTGAAGATTTAAGTGGATTTAAATGGCTAATGGGAGCTCTTGTAGCAGAAGTGATGCTGATACCTGTTCTTCAGCCAGTTTTTGCTTCTCAAAAGCAAGGAGTTAAGAAAATTATTTGGTATGAGAAATTATTTTGAGTTTAGGAATGAAGATGATCTGCCTGTAATGTCTTTTGTGTGCAAGCACTACTCTGCAACAACTTTTTTAGTACAGATGCTTAGAAGGTTGACTCTAACAGATACAATGACTGTCACAAACCCAGCAGAGAAGCAAAACATAGTTTAGAAATACTTTCAAAATTTAAATGTGAAAAGTTCAGCTTACCACAACCTTATTATTTTCACATTTTCACTTTTATAACAGCTTTAACATGGGAGAAAAACTCAGTAGCTGGCAAAATCATGACCCATTTGACCATCGAGTCATCTTCAGATTTGTTGAAGCCATGATTTCATCCTCATCATTTGAAAGAATGATATACAGTGGAGCAGTGGGGTGACCAGTGGGTCTGATTCAAGGCTGACCCACGCTCATGGATTCCTCTCTTTATACAAACGAGGAATAGCATATCATGTCTTGGATCCATCGCAGCAGGGTGTGATCAGCTGGTGTATCAGTAGGTGGGGTTTATCCCTACCACAATCTCTCCCAACAATCTGGATACTCCCACAGAATGAACCTTTGTCTCTCCAGTCTCTAAGCAATAACGGTGAGACCAACTCCTCCGTGCCACCTCCAGCTGTTCCTTTGGCTGCCCTGTCCCAGAGCTGGGGCCTTTCTGTGGTGCTTGGCCAGAGCCCTCACTGCTGCTCCAGAGCAGAGCATCCTGCATTTCCCTGCCACGTCTACTGCCAGCTGCTCAGAGAGCTCTGATCAGTAGGGAGAATGATTTGGCCAGTTGCCTATGTTTAGTTAACAGTGGCAGAGTGTTTTCCTTTCTTGCCCACTGAGCGTGGAAAACAAAATGAGTCCTGGTGCTCAAATTGGTGCATGCACTCGATGGCAGTGCAGCAAGAAGAGTTCCTGCTGCCCTGAGCTGGCTCTTGGAAAGGAAAGACTTATTGGGCCTTCCCATCCCAGACTCTGGGTCCTCTGCAGGGAATACAGACCTCATCTGACATTGAGCTTGCCCTTAGACACTTACCATTCATCTAAGAAAATTTTCTCAGCACATTTACTGATACAAAATGACGTAGTAAAACAATTCCCTTCTTCTTCCCCTCAGCAATGAGTGGTACCAAGAGCACCAAAGACGAAGATATTTTTCAGAAAGCCAAAATCCAATTCTTGTTGAGGAAAACAGATACAAAAGGCTGAGATCACTACTGTGATAACAGTCCAACACAACATTGGTAAGCTTTGCATTTAATTAGCACCACCAAATGGCCAACCATTCAGCTGGTATCAGCACTGGGGTTTTGGGAATAGTTAGGAGCCGGGAGGTTTATTATGAGCAAGATGACTGCTTTCCAAAGAGTGCTGCTCATTATTCACGTTGGGAAGGGATATCTACTGGAACTACAAATGAGCATAATTAGGATGATTGCTCTGAATAGAATAATGATGTTAGATCAGCAGATGGGAGAATGGAGTCAGGTACGTTTATCCAAGGCACTGTGGGGAATCAGTATCATATTAATGAATGTAAACGAAGTAACACATTCTGAGGATCTCGAGTTTGACATCAAATAGGATGCAGATGGGAAGTGATTTAGTTTATCCCTCATTATGTTGTTAATTGTTGTTATTGTAGATAATTATGATGAACTTATCCTCACTGAGTCCAGGCAGACTATTAAGAGAATTGTTGATAAACAGTAATGGTATACAAACATTTTCATATTGCTTTAAAATGGTACTAGGTACTGTAGTATCTATGTTTTTTCAGCATTTACATGATCAAAAATGGCGATTTTCTAGAATATAATTTCTTGCAGAGAAATTTTCACCAGTGCAGCATGGAAACAGCTCATTGCCCACTGGGTGGGCAATGTCTTACTGTCCAAACCCTAGGATCTGAACTAATTTCAGAACTGAGAGATATAATTATGCACTTTTAATATTCATATTTCTGCTCAAGAAGGGTCGTCAGCACAACTTCCAAGTCTGCTCTTCATAGAGAGAGGACAATTTCCATATGGTCAAGAGTGCTCTATGCCAGGACTCAGCAGCTGGGATGTTTCCAAAGTGCTTGGTTGCTGCTTATGTGCTGTGGGAACCAGAATTTCATCCACTCTGATGCTTGTGACAAGTTTTATTAGAAACTCTCCATTCTGGACTTTGAGAACTGCAGTAGTTGGCTGTTTGAGACCTGGAAAACATAACATTATTTTAACTATTAATATCGCTTGCATCGTGGCTCACAGTTAAGCCAAGATTCACTTGCAGGATGGATTTAGGAGACTTTTTCTTGATATGCATGTGCTGCTTGTAGCCAAAATTCCTATGAGAGGAAGAACTCATAACACCTTTGAACATATGTGTGTTGCTTAAGCAAGTTGAAGGTGCCAAATTTACCTCAGTCTAAGGGATAAATTAAGCTGTCTTGAGCAAAGAATTACAGTAATTTCACGATTATAAGCTACACTTGATTATAAGCCGCACTTCCGGGTGTCGGCAACTTTTCGTTCTTTGTCCATATACAAACTACACCAGATTATTAGCCGCGCTTTCGTTCGCAGCGAGGATCCGCGTGCAACTTTCACAAAGTTACCAATTAGTAACAGAAGTGCAGGATCGTGGGGTTTACTGGCTCGGCTTGGGGCCGCGTGGGCTTGGCTTGGTGCTGCCACTGAGCCGCCTCCCCCTCATGGCTCAGGGCTGCTGTGGCCACAGCTCGCACTGCCGGGTTGGCTCGGGGTGGCCACGGCTCACAGCTCGGGGCTCCTGCGGCCACTCGCTCCTGCCCTCCCCGCGTGGCTCCTGCCAGCCGGGGCTGCCCGCTTCCACTCGCTCCCGCCTTCCCCATCGGTTCGGCTCACGGCTTGCACTTCCAGGTTGGCAAATTTCTGACTTTTGCCCATATATTGGCTGCTCCGTGTTATAAACCCCACTTCTGGGTTGGAACCAAAATTTTAGTCAAAAGGATGCGGCTTATAATTGTTAAATTACTGTACTTTGAATTTAAATACATTATTTTCTCCTGATTTTTTTCCCATCTAATTTTCAGGAAACACAGACATTTCAAGCATCTGAGCTAAAAAGAGTCACAATTGAGGGAGAGGAGCTAATTCTTTTAGTACAAGGAAGCTATTTCATCTCAAATTGTATAGGAAATAAAAATCTTTCCCAGTGAAGCTTGTAACACAGAGATCAGGAATGTAATATACATGAGGAAATGTCAGAGAGAAAAAGCATGGGCGGCGTGAGGAATGAGAAGCTTGGCCCAGAGGTGTCTTTGTGCTTTGATAAATCTCTCACATCAGAACTGCAGAATGACCTGTGGTGAAGTGGGTGTTGGCCTTTTCTCCCAAGGGATTCTGAGTGTCGTATCCCCATGTAAAGAGTGAACACATCTTTGAATGTCATGGAGAGGGATTTGGAGCATTGCATGCATCATGATGAGTTTGATTTTACTGCTGACATGAGCAGATCCTAAACTCTTCTTCAACCAGAAAATTATCAGAGTGTTATTTTGAAATGAATAGTTTGCATTTAAAGAGAAGCTGTTGACAGGACACAGGAGACAGACCCTCTCCTTGGCCAAATTTTTGTATTCCCCACATTTGGCAGGCACATTTTGTTAATACCTCTGTCTAGGCTGTCCTGTATATGTGACATCCAAGGACCTGATAGTTTATCTTCTCAAAACAGGTGTTTCAGCATAAACATTCAAATGAGCTAGGGAAAATCTGCAAGAAAAAAAAACACCTTTCACTTAGTTGAGGGATAAAAAGCTGTGGCTTATTTGTGATGTGTATTTGAAAGTGAGCTGAGGTGATAGGAAAGAGAAGTACATCAAGCATCAAATGCCATCTTATGTTGAAAAGCTGCTATGCCAACCTTGAGGCTTTAAATATTCTCATTTTAAAAAATAAATAAACTAATAAAATTTCTGTTCTAGGTTAATTAAATATTTTCAGACACTTGGAATGGGGTTCTCTGCTGAATAGCACTGATATTCCTGCACAGGGATGCTCAGTAATGGTACCAGTTGGGCTGAAGGTGACTTTGGGGGAAAGGAGTAGAGGAGATGGAGGTGTTTTTCTGGCATCTCATTAGGTATGTAAAGAAAGATTGTATTCTGTTCAGGGTGAGAACTTTGGATAGGTCAAGTCATCCATTAATTTCAGTGTAGAGGGAGTTCATGTGTGCATGAAACTTATTTTAACTTTCATATAGTAAAGAAAATCACTAGAAGTACTAAAAAAGGCTGAGAGTGGACTGGTTCTGGAATTTCTTATGCTAGGGAATCTAAAACTTCGGTTGATTAGACAGGAATTGTGCTCAGTCTCAGTCCTTAATTTCCTTTAAGGATTATGTTCTATTCCTGCCTTTGCTTCCCCAAATAATCCACCCAGTAATTTTAGATTAAAAAAACCACCCAGACACCTTATAAAGGAATTGTTCCAAGGGGAAGTCAAAGTAAAGTATTTTTCCTTCTCTAATGATTTTATTGATGGAAAAACTCTTTCCAAAATTTATTCATTAGTTTTGGTCCCACAGAAGCTACATTTATCAAAAATATGAATAATTGCCCAGAAAAAAATATTGGTAGAGTTGGTAAATTCGTAAGAGCTAGAGCAGAAAAGAGCTAAAATGCAAAAGAGTAGAAACAAAATGGAGAGGTGCAAAACCCTGTCCTTTCTGCTGGTTTTGACTGTGTGAAGTGCCAAAACTTCCAACATAAAGTTCTTGAAATGTTATTGCTGAAGATTAAACATATACCTCGACCTGCAAATGATGCTGCAAAAGCATGGTAACAAATTCTAAAGGATTTTCAACTCCACAACTAGAATCATTACCACCATCTTGTCGAACTTCTTTATGAATTTGGTGTATCTACCAGTCAATAGGTATAAGGTGAAATCCAAAGTCAGCGGTTTGATAGATTCCTTACTGCTCCATCCCCTTGGTGGAGGGATATGCTCTCTTAGAGATGAGCTTCTGCAGGGAATATGAAGAGATGTATTGCAGCTAGAAAGCTGAGGAAAATAGACACACACAAAAAATAGTCTTACTGTAAATTGGTCAGTGATGCAAGGGATGGCATCATGGGATATTTCCATGGCTTGCTGAAAGTCAGAAAATTTTTGGTCCTCAATCAAATAATCCTGTTGTTTTCTGGGCTTCTCTGGAGAAGAATCAGGCACAGACAGCACTCTGGTTTGTCCTTGGGCTCTTACACTGGCCACATCTCTTAGTGTCTCCTGACAAAATCTAAAATCCCCCTTTGCCTGGGGACCCCTCTGCTCTGCCATGCTGCAACCTGGAAGTGCTCAGAGGACAAATCATGGCCATGTTTATCTTGGATCCATTTAGAAGGATCCAAATTGCTTGGAAAGCAGCAGAGTCACACTTCTGAAATGTCAAACTCTTGTATATTAACAGATTGCATATTATATTACACTTACTGGTGATTAAGATGTCAAGGTCTGGATCATTTTAAAAATTAACTGAGGCATCTGTCCCTACCTCTAGAAACATTTAGCAACCTGCACCTGAGTAGAGAAATGTTTTTAACAAGCACTGGGCTTTACATTCAGAGACATGCCCACGGGTATGGCACAATATACCCAGAGCTCCAATAATTCCCTGATGTGCTGCCACTTAAGAAGCAAGAGAACACAAACCAACTGGATGTGCTTTCTGGAAAATTAACTGTACAGCCTTGCCATAGACTGTGGATGTAGGCATTTCGCCTAGAAACAATAAGAATGCACTCAACTGTATTCAAAAGTGTCAGCAGTTGGCAAACCTTCTTAGGAGGGATGCTCAGAGCATTTCAGAGGTTAACAAAGTTACATAGTCAGAATCAGTGTAGAGCCCTTCCTCAGCATCTTCTCTCATCACCTTTGCTCCCACAGGCCTTGTGCTTCTTTCACTCCCAAATATACGGCCAGCCAAAGACACTGTAAATACCCAGAAGGAAATTTGTCCCACAGCTTTTCTATAAAGGCTCGTGCATATTTCATGTGATAGCTAATGATAAATATTTATAAGCATTTTGAATATTTGACATGATAGTTAATTTTAAAATTTCATTTCAAATCTTGCATGAAATATTTCTGCTTTTTTCCCCCCTCCTTTCTCTCAGTTTTTTTTTACTTTCTGCAAGAATTTTTACTTGGGGGAGTTTTCTGCTCATATTTACAGAATTACCTCTCCATTTTTTTTTCTACTGTCTCTAAGCAATGCAATATTTCTCTCCTTGATATATGTGTGTGTGATGTAGATTAAATACAAAGTGCCAAGAGCTCAAAGAAACATAAAATGAGACTCTTTGCAATGCATCTACAGGTTCATTTGCACAGCAAATTTAATGCTACCCAGAAATGCCAGATAACTTCCTGGTCTTAGTTTTTTCTCATTTCTCTTAACTTTTTACTCAAACTCCATCCCTCTGACCTGAAACAGCTCTTTTCTGAAAAAAACTGGTTGGTTCTGAACAGATGTGGAGACATGACAGAGTTCATTTAGAACATAATCAACAGATAATAATAGGGTACTCAGAGAAATTGCAGTGAATGACAAGTACCATCAGCCTTTTCAAAATATCAAAATTAGACATTTTTAACTCCACATGCACAACAGTGTTAGAAGAAGCAGGAAATGACTAATTTGTAATCCTTTTATTATGTTCTAGTTTTTAAAAAATATATTGTAACATTATCCTGAGCCTTCTCTGCTCGCTGCCTCTATTGGGAATAAAATTCTCTTCCATGTGCTATTTGAAACAGATTGGCTTTCTTGCCTATTCAGTTGTATCCCTCATCTTCCTCCCTGAGGCTTGACAGTGCTCAGCCTGTCAGGATGAGGACCCAGCATCTCTCATGTGTGATTTGCAATTTTCATTACTGTAAAAATCCATCTGGTTTATGAGCCTCATAATCCTCAGACTTCCATAATATGGCACCTAATTGGGGTGCTTGGAAAGGTTTGGGTTATTGTCATTGTCTGTATCTGCCTCTGCTGCACTGCTAGGAGAACTAAGCTGGATTTTGTGTTTCCAGCCCTGAGCTTCTTGTTGTGGTACAAGTCTGACCCCACTTGCCATCCAGGCTTGCTGCCAGGATGGTTCTCCACAAAACTTATTTAGTCAGAAGGGCCATGAAGTGCCTGGTTTAAGGGTCAAACCTGGCTGGCAAGGCTGTGGTGATGTGGAGACTGTCCCTTTGCATCCAAAGACACAGTTGTCATCTGCTCCTCTGTGTTCTGGCAGAGTCATGGGAGTCCTCAGGGCTATGATCTTCAAAAACCTTGGTGTAACAAGAATCACAGAGAATCACAGAATACTCTGAGCTCGAAGGGACCCACACAGATCACTAAAGTCTAGCTCCTGGCCCTGCACAGAGCAGCCCCAAGAATCCCATCATGTTCCTGAGAGTGTTGAGCTCCTTGAGCTCTGTCAGGTTTGGTGCAGTGACCACTGCCCTGGGGAAACTTTTCCAGAGTCCAGCTACCCTCTGGGTGAAGAATATTTTTCTAATATCCAACTTAAATCTCTCCTGACACAGCTTCAGGCCATTTCCTCAAGTTCTGTGACTGCTCACCAGCATCTGGAAGTATCTGGAAATGTGTCCTTGTTCTTCTTCACCTCTTCCTACCATCCCTCCCTAATCTGCCCTGGGGTGCAGCCTTCCATCCCTGTCCCAGCATTCCTTCCTGCAGGGAAAGCACCATCTTGGATGATTCCAAATGTGTGAAATACTGGCGAATGTGTGAAATACACAGTGCTGGCACAAACACAGGTAGAGCTTAAATGCTGCTTGTAAATAAATATTCTTGGCTTTCTTGGGATTTTTCCTGTGTGTCAGAATGCACAATTCAGGATTTTAGATACAGGTACAGAATTTCTGCTTGTGTCACCAGAACTGTGCTTTGCAAGATGAGATCAGGAGAAGTTCAGCTCTCAGACCTCTGCTAACCTTAGCTTTTAAGTAAAGAATAACATGTGCTTGAGAGAAATACCCTGACATGAGGAGAGTCATTGAGTGTGCTCTCAGCATCAGGGTGATCGGGATTTTCTGTGATGACTGTGAGCATTAAGGAAGCTAGAACAAAGATGACAAATGGTTTTGTAAAAGGGATCATCAGAAGACACGGCAGGTTCAGTGATCTTTGAGACTTGTATTAACAGATGAGCAGTCTCCTGAGAGATGTAATCTGCCCTCCTGCCTGGCTGTTGAATTGCTGGAGGGCAGTATATTTTATTTTTTATTTTATTTTATTTTATTTTATTTTATTTTATTTTATTTTATTTTATTTTATTTTATTCTTTCTACAACCTGTATCTTGGACAGAATGTATGGCTGCTTGTGTCTACTTAAAAATCAGAGTAGAAAACTTTGAATGGAGAAATCACCCATAGTTTCTACAAATGTACAGAACAAGTAAAAACATTAAGTTTGTAGATGTGCATAAAATTGGGTCTTGATAGAGTTTGCCAGCTGGGAAACTGCCATTTGCAGATGCTTTGGAAGCACTTTCCTAGTTGCTACTAAATGCCTTTCTTTAAGGAAAGGAGAAGAGGGAAAATAATCCAATCTAATACAAACTAGTTGGTCAGATGATGTAGAAGTGGTGATGAGAATTACTTAAAATGTGCTGGTTAAGAGATAAGCTTGTGAATATTGCAAACAGCACATAGAGAATGGTATTAAAGCTCAGCAGAGTTCTCACCCTGTTTTTTTAAAGCTGCTGGGCTAATTAAACATCTCCATTACCTGTGGGAGTAAGGCATTTCATTCCTACCCTACACATGGTTTCAGATCTATCTATATTTGCTGTCCTTCATTATTTCTGTTGTTATTTTGAGGCTGGTATTTCAGTTTAGCCATCTCTTCTCTCAGTGAAGAGGCAAAGTTTCAATTTATTGAGATTCATCATGTGGGTAAGATTAAAGCATGGAATAGATTTGAGAGGAGTGCTTTGAAGCCATAAAGTACAATCTGTCTTTCATTTACACTTCAGACCTTACCTCACCCTGTATTTTAAAACATTTACTCCACAAATCCTATCTATCTCCAAAATGCTCAGCTACTAGATCTAGATGCAAATGGACCATCATTTCCTGCCTGAGACACAAGACATCTTAAATCTTATTGCTCTAGGTTGACATGTTTATGGGGTACCTCACTTCTGCAAAGGGGCATTCACCCAGATAAAGATCTGCTTGTTGTACTCTTATGCCTCCTCTTAATGAAGATTTGAAGTTCTTGCTACTCTCCCTTAACAACCCAATTAGAACACCTGGTCTGCTAACAGCACTCAAGGACAAAAAGAGGAGCTCAGATCTAAACTTTCTTGATACATAAGAGAATGTAAATGTGCAAGTTTCACCTTCCAGAAGGTGTCAGCAGTAAAATCCCTGCTATTCCCCATCTCTCTTAAGCCCTTCCCCTAAACACAGATCAGAAATGGCTTCTTCCCTTTCCTGTGAGACTGCCCCACCTACACCCCTTAGAGGTTTTCTGGTTCCCTGGGATTATTCAATTATTCTGTGCTCTTCCCAGCTCTTCCATGCATGAAAAGAGAAGTTGGGACATGCACACAAATTAAAGGTAGAAGTAACCTCAAACCTATGACAAAGTCATTAAGCCAACTGATTTAAAAATTACAGTAATTTCACGACTGTAAGGCGCACCCTTTTGACTAAAATTTTCCTCCGAACTTGGAAGTGCGCCTTATAGTCCAGTGTGCCTTATGGTCATGAAATTAATGTAATTGTCATCTCAGCTCTGCAGAGGAAAAACTGACCAAAGAAGTTAAGCCATCTCTAATTGCATATTTTAGACAGTGCTGCTCTAACTAATTAATGAGTGTTTGCACAGTGCTTAGAGAGCTCTGTGTAACAAGGAAGGCTAATATGTTGCTATGTGTAAATGATAGAATTGATAATTTAGAAAATACAGAAGCACAAAACCAGGTTACCCAGATCATTTCATCAAAGCCAGGTTTAACTATCTTCTTCTTTTGGCTGCTGGCTTAATTAGATAATTTACTAAATTTAATTAACTCATCAAAACTAATTTGAAAAGATCTCTCAGGTCAGTTAGAACTTGTCTTATGCTTATTATTCCTATTTGTTGCATCGAGCCTTTAATATCACCATTTTGTTATGATATTAATGGTAGCCTTAATTGTGTTCTAATTTATAACATAGATGGTGGCACTTCCCTCATTTTTCAAGTGTCAGCATGTGAAAATCAATCAATTTAATTTAAGTCAGGGACACTGCTCTTCTAGCCCTCTGTCAAGTCAGATACAGGTTGTCTCTTTCCCCACAAGAGTAATTTGGGTTTGCAAAGTGAAATTATTTCTCAGGAAATCAGGTTGAGTTTCTGAAGTTCCATTTCCTGGACAGATGTTGTGACAATGATCATCTAGATGCTGTTTCAGGAATGTTTAACTAAATTCTAAGGTTTGAGGCTGAAGTTGGTATTTCAACTATATAATTCATTTGAACACATCTGTGTGTGATGCTCTAGCTTGTTGTACCAGCCTGAAATTGAAAGTTAAGAAAGAAAGAAAGAATTACTAGGAAAGAACCAAAAAGGAAAAACTTGTTGTATATTTTAACCAGTTAACAGGAACTTATTTTTGGCCATATTCTTACATTACTAGAGATACCACACAGAAAGCAGAGATCATCTGACTACTTGAACTCATAATTTCCCTAGAAATTATTTACTTGTTCTGTAAAACTTGTTCTGTTTTGATGCAAACTATGCTGCTGATAGAGACATTGCTAATTAAGTCTGGAGGAGTTCCCGTACTTCTGTGAAAAGCTATCTACATGCTATGTAAATCAAATGCTTTCTTACTCTTCCAGGCAGTACTTTTGCAGAAGTTACCTTGTTCACAAATGCTCTCTCCTCCTTTTTTCATTTGCCTGTTTGCAGCCCAGTTTTCCAGTGCACATTAAATAACTTTTTTTTTCTGTTTTCCCTCAGAACGACTATCGGAAGTTATCTATGCAATGCAAGGACTTTGTCGTGGGGGTGCTGGACCTGTGCAGAGACACTGAAGAAGTGGAGGCTATTCTGAATGGAGATGTGAACATCCATTTGTGCCCTGAGCACCACCGGCCAAGTCTGAGCAGGATTAAACTTGCTATTAAATACGAGGTCAAAAAGGTAAGCTCTTCTTTTGGGTCCCTGGGGAGTATGTCTTCACATTTAATTATGCTTCCTTGATGCCACCTGAAAAATAAACAAAAGATAGATTTCAGTGGGATCAAGACTGTCCCTAGAATTTCAGCAGCTTGTGGGTTGATTTGCATCCTTTAATATGGAGAAGGTTATCTGCAAAGTGTAAAATAAATTCTTCTAGAAGTATTTGAAACAACTATTCAGCCTTACAGAAGTGTGTTGTGTGAATGGAAAATGTTATTCTGGCAAATTCTAGGCCTGGGTGGTCCCAATTAATTGCTCCTACAATATGTGTTGATGGAAACTGGGCTTCTGCTACAGGACTCAAAGAGTGTTCCAAATTTTCAAGCTAACATCTGCTCTCTATTTCCCCTCCCAAACCCTCCACCTGCTTCATTTTTCCTCTTGACTGTGCTGCTGTGCTGGCTGGAGAAGGTCTTTTCCTGTTATGAAAGCCATTAATTAAAGAGAATCTTAAAACATATTTGAAATTAAATGCTTTCATGCAGGAACATGTAGTATGGAGCCAAATATTTTCTCCTAGGATGTTGTGTCTCTGCTTTCCTCCATCACCAAAACCAAGCTGAACATCTCGGTTCACTCGCAGATGTCCAACATGCTGGGTCAAGTTTAGTTGGTAACAGAAGGCCAAACATGCTCAGGTGCTCTGTCAGAAAATGAACTAATCTAAAAGACACAGATAGTGTCACTGTTCCTCACCACAGAGCAGTGCCCAGTGATCCATGGCCTGAGAATCATCACTCACAGAATCACAGAACATTCTCAGTTGCAAGGGACCTTTGTCAGAACCTCAAGCCTTTCCAATGTGTGAATTCTCCTGTGCTACTTTGCTCACTTATTCTTCTAAAAATTTGTATCGTCTTTATGATACCAAGAGCACAAGTTGGAGCTGCTGTGCTGTTCTGAGCACTTCCACCCTGGCTTGCCCGGTCTCAGAAGGACATTCCCTCATTTCTTACCCTGTCTATATGTGCAACTTTTCACAATGCATGAACATTGACCTAAAGCACCAATGGGAGGTCGTGTACAGTTGATCTTTTCATGAATAAACATCTTCCTAAGGCCAGGAAAGATGAACATCCTTTCTGCATTACAGCAACTTGTTGCACACAGGTAATAACTGTAAATTATTGCAGGATATGAGCACGAGCATGCAGCAGTCTCGTGAGGACTCTCAGGTCAGCACTTTCCAGCACATTCTTTTCAGCAACCAGTGTGTGTCTGTGTGTAAGATGAGTATTTAGTGCTAACTTGAAAACAAGATGGTTCAATCTGTGGGAGACAGAGACACACTCAGATAAATGGCTTTGGGCTTTGGCAGTGACATGATAATAGACCTATACTGGTCACACTTGCTGAACAAAGGTCATGTTAACACAGCAATTAATTCCTTAAGAGGCAATGCATTTCAGGTGCAAGCTTTTTATTCAGTTGAGACATATTTAGGTTTATGTGTACAAATCCTGTGCTTTGAAATCCATTGTAATTTTAAGGAAATCCTGTAAGAGAGAGGGGTCAGAGGAAGGATGAAGTATTATGCACATTTAATAAACCAATTCTTGGACAGATTCTGTGGATTTCAAGTCACTTTTTCAAAGCTAATGATTCATCCTGACTAGACCTTGTCCAGTTCTGGGCTCCTCAGTACAAGAGAGATGTGCAGCTCCTGTAACAGGTCCAGCAGAGAGCAAAAATAATTAGACTGGAGCATCTTTCTTATGAGGAAAGGCTGAGGGAGCTGGGCCTGTCCATACGTGGGAAGAGAGACCTGAGAAGAGACCCCATCAACGTCTGTCCGTGTCTGCAGGGAGTGTGTCGAGAGGATGGACCAGGCTCTGCTCAGTGCAACAGGACAAGAGACATCAGAGTGACACTGATGCCCAGGAAGTTCCACCCGGACATGAGGAAGCTTTTCTTTGCTGTTCGTGTGACCAAGCGCTGGAACAGATTGCCCAGAGAGCATGGAGTCTCCCTCACTGGGAATATTCAAGAACTGTCTGAACATAATCCTGTGCCATTTGCTCTGGGATGACCCTGCTTGTGCTAGAGTTTTATACAAAACAACTTAAGGGACTCCAGAATGGTCTGACAAAGAAAAAAAAAAAGTGGTTATGAGTTATTTTTTCATTAAGTTCATATTCAGACTAAATATTTGCACTCGCATGTGAAATTTTAAGAAATATTTGATGTTTAAAAAATCTATTTCTACCATTAGCTTCTTAATTCACATTTCCATATTAATACTCAGTGCCTACAATAGACTTTCTTGATGAAAAATTGCAGAGAACAATGAAACGCATTGAAAATTATTATTTAATATCCATTATTTTACTTTCACGGTTGCTGATGCAGTCTGTATTTCATCACATTTTTATTTCTAGAGTCTGGGAAAGATGTCAAGGACTCCTACCCTCAGGTAGAAGAGCAATTTCATCTGCAGAGCTTCATCAGGCCTTTGCAGAATCTCTTAAAATCTTCCGTGTTCTTCCAAATTTCTTTGTTACTTCACTCTCCTCATACAGTGCAGTTACTGCAGTCACAGCTGTCTAAGGAAAATCTTGTGTTCACATCAGGGCTGAAGCCTTCTTACCTCCTCTGCTCAGTAAACCTGCAACTGGTACCTACAGCAGGTTTTTGTCCATGCCCTGCAGGATCTGTCTCTGCATTTTTCCTTCTATGCTTCCAACTAAAGTCCCTGTTACCTTGCTCATTTTCAACTTCAAAAAAGCAATTCTCTGGTCAAGTGAAAGGACATGGTTTTATTGATCATTATCTTTTTTCCTAATTTACAAAGTTTGAGATGAATCTTGTAAAGTCATTCAAGAAAGCAGCAAAAATTGCAGGCTTCACTTGCTGGTCTCTTTTTTCCTTTTCTTCTGCAAAGCATGCTACTAACACATATGAGAAGATGGTGAGAAGCTTACGGCTCTAATTCAAGGACTTTCTATAAAAGATACTTGAAGAATTAAGAAACTCTGCTTTTACATATTTTGCATCAAGGAGAAACCCAAAATTACAGTAGTTTGCAAAGTTGTTTATAAAAATGCTTTATTGCTGTTATTCTTCACGCTTTTTGAAAGAACTAAATAATCACTCTGTACCCCAGGATTTCTGGAAAACTTGACTCAAATGTCCTCTGCCCAAGTTTTCCAGAGGCATATTTCCATTTGATCAGCTGTCTTAATGATTCCTTGAGAATAATTAAAATGGAAACAGTTTGTCAAGAGCAAAACAAACCATTTTCAAAAACTTCAGCATTTACTGAGTCCTAGCTTCTTTCCAAGAACTGAACTTCTAGCCCATGTTATGGGATTATTGCAAATTTACCATTGCCTCCCCTGGTTTATTTAGTGATGCTTTGCACTTGCACACTTCAGCCAATAAGAGATTTCTTTATCTCCCAGCACTGCTGAGTGTGGGGCACAGTGGGGAGGAGGGTTGGGTGCAGGTAGAGCAGCCAAGCACTCTGATGGTGCTGCAGCCAGACTCTTCAGGTGTTCACTTGGACACTGGAGCAGAGGCTGGGAACTCTCACAGTGAGAGCAAACTCTGGTGGAGTCCAGCAGCTGCTCATAGAAGCAGCAAAATAAGAGCAGCATTAAGGTGGAGCAGGTGGTTTTGGTGGATTACAGACAGAAGTGGCTTGAGTTGCTAAACTGAAGCTCTGATCTCAAGGACCATGAACTCTGTGGGCCATGGATACCCTCAGCTGCTCCTCATGCAGATTTACAACATCTGAAAGCCTACTGTGAAAATTTAGGTGGTTTTTTTTTTCTTTCCTTGAAACATTCAAACAATTTGTTTTCACCCAAGTACTTGAAATGTAAGGGTAGTACAAATTTTTTCTGTGTGTGAACTAATTTGTAATTAAGCCAGAATATGATTTCTACTTTTGAGAGGCAGAGGTACAGAGGTCAGAACTGCCCTTGGACAACCAACAGTGACGAAATTAAAGTTTTGATGTTTCACAACAAAACCATTTTGATGCTGTATGTCAGCTGCACAGATGCCTTCATATTTTATGTTCTCATTTTAGTCTATACCAATATTATCCTTTCTTGTCTCTCTTTAATGTTGGCAGGGGACTTGTGTCAACAATTACCTTTAGGTGTAAAGCTGTGGCTTCTCTGTAGGTGTAAAGCTATTGCTCCTCTGTGGGAGGTGACATTCATTTCCCTTCTTTCCCGATGGCAAAATTATCATTGCTCTATTCTTTTAATTGCAAATGTTGAGTGCCCATCTCTGTCTTCTCAACAGCACTGTTCATAACCACCACAAAGCCAGAGCACCTTTCTCTTTCACGAGTTTTAATTTAATTAACAATAAGACACACAAATTGGGTTGGTAAAAAAAAAAGAATTAAACAGAACACCAGATGGCTGTGTAAATCCTGTTTAAGAGAGAGCTGGAACAGGAACTTTTTTCATAACTATATTATTAATAATTAACAGATGGAGGATGCTCTGAACAGAATACTCATGGCTGCATTAGATTATAACTTTCACTGCGTTCACACGACTCGGATACTTGAGGGCATGAGAAGTCCCAGCTCTCATTAACTGCTGCAACAGCTTGAATGGGAGCTGGAGAAGGTTAGTCCCTGAATGGGCAAGAGAACCAGCCCTGCCTGTGCCGAAGAGACAGTTTTGCCCCCCAAAGTGTGCAGTAACAGACACTGCCCCAAACAGAGCTCCCCTAGAGCATCGTTAGGAAGGTTACCTGGGACAGATTAGGTTTTGCCCAGGAAAATAAGGCGGAGAACAGAGGGCAGGAGAAACCCGGGACTGAAAAACATTCTGGCACTAGGAGAGGAAGGAGTGTACCTGTGCCACATGCCATGGTGGATGAGACCTGTGTGCTCTCAATTTGCAGAATCCTGCAGAGGGACTGCTGCAGGGGAAAATGGAGAGGGCACACGAGGGCCTGGCCCACAGCCTGCACAGCAGCCTTAATACCAATGGGAAACCACATTTGGGTAACCCAAATAAAATGATTCACATCCACAACGTTAGTTTAGGAATTTCTCATAGGACAAACATTAATCTTTCAGCACCCCAGTGCCTGTAACATGCACAGACATAGCGTGGAACAGGACAGGGTTATGGTTTGCCATCTGATAAGAAGCCTCAAGGACAAGAACTCCTCAATCAAAAGGGCTTTCAGAAAGCTGCATTTTTGTTTCTGCAATACTTCATTAATTTTTTCCCCACTTGTTAGTTTCAGGAATATTTAATTGAGGTCTCATGAAGTCATTGATGTCTTGGACAGTGGTGGTGGGAAGAAAAGTATCTCTTGCTTCTGTCAGGGGGAGAGCCAGTGAATTCTGTAAAATTTAATTTAATATCAGTGGAAACACTGTGGTCATTCTGGACTCTAAATCTTATCCATGTAATTTTCCTTTTTATATTTTAATTGCATGTTGCAGATGTTTTGACAGAGATTGGAAAGGGAAGGAGTTACTTCCCTTCCCCACAGAACGCATTTCTATATTGGAGTATTTCATTAGCAAGGCTCCTTCCTCCCACTAAAATCTGTAACTCTGATTATTTCCTTTTCCCCAGATGTTTTAATTACTTTTATTTTCCTTGAGGAATCTCATTTTGTTATTTCCTGCACATAAATCCATCCTCTTAAGGTTTCACTGAGTCATTTCTCCATCCTGAATATTGTCTGCAATATTCCCAGTTTACTGTAATATGCAGACTTAATTATTTTCATTTGAAAATTGTCACAGGATCTTAAATGTCCATCAAGATACAGACAAGTGAGCACAAGAACACATCAAAACCTTTGCATGGATGGACATAACAGAAGAAAAGGGCTTAAATTTACCCTAATTAATAATTAATAACAAAATTCCCATAGGAAAAACAATTAAAATGGTTTACTACAAACCTGACCTTAGCTGACTTCAATTTTGACTTTGTCTAATTCCCCATAGGCAATGGGATGGAAGGTCAGATATGGATGAGTAAAAATAAATATAAATAAATAAATATATAAATAAATTTTTAATAAAAAATATAAATAGAAAATATAAATAAATAAATATAAAATTTTATTTCTAAAAATAAATATAAATAAATCAGTATTTCAAAGTTATGGAGGGTCCTTTCCCAAGTGGTGTTCAAATGTGGATGTGCATGGATACTGCCCCAGGGTGAGGTTCTCCTGTGTGAGCTTCTTGATACACCTGTAGATGTCTGCATTAGGGCACATTTTTGGGACTCTATACCTGAGGGAGAGAGGAGTCTCATCCTAAGAGTGAGTCTGTCTCCCCATCAGCCCTGCTGGGAATAAATCCATTTACACTAGAGGCATCTGAGCAAGAGCACCAGCCAAATTTCTTCACCGTGTAGCCAAGGGAAAATAGTTCCTGGCTCTCCTGGGGACAGGGCATTTTAAATCTCTCCTTCTGTGCCCTCTGTGGCTGCATTTTAGATACCAAAAGGATGTTGTTGTTTGGTAGTTTTTTTATTGTGGCATGTATTCAGAGGAATAATTTGATAATGAAGATTTTCAGGTGGTTTTGATCTTGCACAGATATGAAAATCCTGGAATGTTAAAGGCTGGGACTTACCATTCTGTTTCTTGTTTCAGATAAATAATTCACTGATAAGGTTTATCAGTGAATATATGTAAAAAGAGGAGAAATCAGACAGTAACAATAAATCTCTTCAGAAAATATAGAGTCCACTAGAAGAAGAAATTGAAGTTTTCCAAAGAGCCAACCACCTTGTTCCCTACCCTAGAGAAGAATGCTGAGCCCAAAAAACCCCTATCTTTGTCTCAGTAAAGTCAAATTATAAAGAAACTTAAGGCAAAGCAAGGTTTAAACTGAACCAATCAAAGAATTTGTGTAAACTCTACATTTTCTAGTTATACACATCAAACATATCATACCTGCTTTTTCATTTCATGTTGTATGAAATTAACAGGAGAACAACAAAAGTCCCTTCTACTATTATTATTAATTTTGCCTTTCCAGTCAGTACTGGAGAACATTAGTGTCGACGGGCAAATTGCATTTGCAGAGGTCTTGGCAGTTTTATTTATCCCATTATTTTTGTTTTCTATTAGACAAATTTGTTTTTATTGGGTTTTAAGTTGTGCCTGGGTTTTAAGTGGGTTTTGAGTTTCCACCCACGTCACTCATCCTAACAGGATCCTGCCCTTCACAGAGCTGAGCCACACAAGGGCTTTGGGGCAATCAGATCAGCACTGGGATGTCCTGCCCTGCCCTGGTTCTGTCCCGTGTCATCTTTGCATGGTGAGATCCCAGTCCTGGTAATGCACTCACAATTCAGCAGGGAGCAGCTCTGCCCCAAACACTCTCGTTTTTATAGAGCAGAATGAGTCACAGGAAGGAGATGGGGCTGTAAACTGGAGCTATGTGAAGGCTTTAAGTGTTCAAAATTATAATTTTGTACTGGATAACTCAGGTCAACCAGCAAGTGGACCCAGATATTGGATTTCAATAAAGCTGGGGAATATGTGAGTATCCTGGGTTTTGATGTGAGTATTTGCCCTCTGCCAAATGGCTCTAATAAGAAAGATATTTTGGTTCAGAAGGAAACAATGTAAAAGGTTTTGTGAAAGGTGCAATTTATTACTGCAACTGTACTGAATACTTGTGGGTTTATGCCCTAAAAGTAACTCAGAAAATGAAGTTGCACAATTAGTTGGTTTTTTTTCTTGATAATCCTGGCTCATCTGGGCCTTGATTACAAATACAAACCTTTTCCCTTTCCTACAGGTTTAAAAAGGCTGAAGTTAGACTCCAGATAGCAAGTCTGAATATTCACCAGGCCTGTCACAAAGCTCATCTGGAGGATGAGCAAGAACCTCATGAATATTTGTGTGATGCCATTAGACAGTCAAATGAACCCCAGGGACAGAGGGAAAGCTGCAGCAATCCTCAGGGCAGGGACATTTCCTTGTTCTCTGAGTGTCTGCAGCAACATCTCAGAGGATCTTTTGTCACGTAGATTTTCCTTTCATGTCGTGGTTAGATCCCATTGAAACACAACTTGATCAATTGAATTTCCTTTCATCCATGAAAATCTTTCTTCTGCATCTGGACAAAGGAATTTGGACCTGTTTTTACTCTCTCTTGTAAGATTAGTCTGGTGCAAACTGTTTTTAAAACAGGACCTGTGGCCATGGATAGAATTTAACTATAATTAGAGTAGGGTTTTTTTGTGAAAAGGTCCCCAGTGTCACAGAATGGGTCTGGAATGGAACTTTACTTGTTATTTTTAATTCATTAGTCATAGGGCATGTACTTTTTTATTTCTTTCTTAAACTTTCTGAAGTTCTATTTGCCTCTCTTGTAGCCACAACAGCAAAGAGTGAACCAAGTTCCAGCCATATTTCAGCTGTCAGAATTTAATAGCACATGCATTTGCAAAAGACAATTTTTTTTGCACTTCAGAGCATGAAATAAATATGTTATATCATATAGAATATTCCACCTGCTTCTGCTAAGGTATCAGAATAGTTTCTACAAAACAAAGGGCTCTTTGTTCACTTGTAGGCTCCCAGAACAGAGTACAAATTGGAGGTAAGGAAAAGCTTCTGCCTGTGCTGGTCTTTCCCTGCACTGTGTGTTTTCCAGCAAACTTCAGCAATTCCCACTGAGCTCTGTCATTTTCTGCTGTGCATCAAATGAAACAACTCTGTAATGAGTCTTTTACTGGATAAAAAAAAAAATGTTTTGACACATTTTCCACCTTTTTTCCCACCCCCAAAAAAGTATGTTCCAGTTCAAGAAAAGTATTTTATTCAGTGTAAATGCAGACCCTTTATTTAGGCTTCAAGTCTTTAATAAACCTAAAATATCAAAGGAATCTTCAAAAGGGAGAAGTGTCATAAAAGCAGAGAAACTTTTTGTTTTAATACATTCATTGTTTTTTTTCCCTGTCGTTTGCATGTGGGTATATGTTTACCTCTTAATTCATCTGATCCTCTTTGGTGAAATGACAGTGTATTTGTCACCCTTCAGGGGAAGACCAGCAATATCCTGCTTTGACCTGTCCCTGAGTTTTTTCTACCCCTGCCAGTGTTTGCTGATACTCCCACAGTCATCAACGACCTGCTGAAAAAGGATGATTTCATTTCTCCTTTGGTGAAAGCTTTGTTGGGAGAAACATGGCACTGCCTATGCAGCAAGCCCAGCTTTCCCTCCCTCCCTCCTCCCTACGGTTTTGCTCAAGCACAGCAAAGCTGCCAAGGAAACTTCAATCCCTTTTCCAGACCAGCCCTGGCTTCAGTCCTGCTGGGAACATGAGCATGGCAAGCTGGGCTCAGGCTGTGTTTGTCTGTGAGGTGTCAGGAAATCTTCATGATAATTCTGATTTAACTTTCCAGAGCATACAATGTGCGTGGTTCAGATTCCACCTGGTTTTTCCAATGTGTAGATCCCTGCAGGAGGACTGCTCCTCTGTTCCTGATAACACAGAATCGTGGAATGGATTGGGTTGGAAAGGGACTTTAAAGATCCCCCAGGTCCAGCCCTCCTGCCATGGGCAGGGCTGGCAAAATAGGAAAAACCATGTAGGCAACCCATTTGCTGCCCCCTTCTTTTTCACTTGTAATTCAGAAGCACAAGGTGACTATTGAAATCCTTTGGATGACTCATTTGAGTCAGCATTTTCCCTTGGATTTCTGATATTTGAAGCATTACACACCCAGCCCAGGGTTCTTGTGATGAGGTGCTGCAGCCTAAAATGTGTTAATAAATGCAGGTTCGCAGAAGCAAAGAGCTACATCAAAAGATAAATGCTTAATAATGAACCCAGAAAGGTTATTCCAAGGACGTGAATGCAGCTACATGATGGAAAGAGAAATTGTTCATCCCTGCCCCTGCCAGTGTCTCTTGACATCCTCAATGCTCTCCTGAAAGTCTATTTATGCAGCTCCTTTTTAGCTCACACAGTGATTAAACACACTGAAGTTTGCCATAAGGCTGAAAGGGAAGGCACAAGCTGAGACAACATGACAGGAGCATCTCAGGACTTCATAGTCACAGGTTCATATAGTTAGTTCTGATATGCAGGGTTTTATCTGCTCTCACTGCTTCACTGATGAGTTTTACCTTCCTACCTAGCCCCTGGCTATTCAGTGTAGGGTACATTAGCAAAGTGAGATGATCCTGTCTGAGTCGTTAATTCTTTTGCCTCAGTGGTAGATTTCTGTACTTTTAAGGGAAATAGAATTATTTCAGTAATAAAAGAGATACTGGTTTCTTTCTGTGCAATTAATTCCAATCATTGGAGGCTGACCTCTGTCTCTGAGCTGTCTTGATGTGTTTCCTTATTTCTGCTGACACCATTTTTCTCTCCTCTCCTCTCCTCTCCTCTCCTCTCCTCTCCTCTCCTCTCCTCTCCTCTCCTCTCCTCTCCTCTCCTCTCCTCTCCTCTCCTCTCCTCTCCTCTCCTCTCCTCTCCTCTCCTCTCCTCTCCTCTCCTCTCCTCTCCTCTCCTCTCCTCTCCTCTCCTCTCCTCTCCTCTCCTCTCCTCTCCTCTCCTCTCCTCTCCTCTCCTCCCCCATTACAGGCTCTTTCTCTATTCAATACAATAGAAAATAAAAAATAAAAGTCTGTCTATTACAGTGTTTTCTATCAGAAGTAACTTTCTGTATGTTTATAAAATATAAAGGTCTTATCATCTGTGGAGTGAAACTCCTGCTTTTGTGACTAACTATGCTAAGGAAAAAACACCCATTCTGTCGTAAGAGCTCAGAAGTGTTTCCCCACAATGTATATAACCAGAAAGAGCTGTCACACATCAAATTAGATAGAAATGTGGGAAAGTGATCACTCAATGTGCTATCTACAGTAGTCTCTGAAACACTCTCTTTATTCCTGTATGTAAAACTCTTCCTTTGGGTACTTTCAAATCCACAGAAGTCTTTGAGAAACTTTTTTCCATATCCCAGATAAATATTCATGTCTCTCATTTAATCCTTTGTATCACAGGACAGGGTCTTTTGGAGGTGTCAATACTTTCCTGAGTCTTTTGCGTCTAAAAATGCTGCTTTGGTGGCTTCATTGTTTGAGCTGATTGATGTGTGATTTTATGGGTTATTATTATGTGTTGTGTGATTACTATGGGGTTTTTAGCCTTTTTTAACTTAAAAAGGTGTGTGACTGAGAGGCTGGAGGGAAGAACAATTTCCTTCCTATATCAAGAGGAATGCATGGCACCAGGAAAAACCACTGCCATCTACTGGCATCCCAGGGCCATGGGACCAGCAAAGCTCCCACCGTGGTTTCTGAATGCAGGAGCACTGGAAAACTTTTTGCTTGGGCTTGCAGATCCTGATGCATTACCTTACTGACTCTGCCCAGGAGATAAAGCACTCAATGCTTTTAAGTGGCTGGTTTTGGAGCCAGGCAACCCCCTCCACTGCCAGTGCTTCCATTTCAATCAGAGATACCCTGTCCTTCTGCACAGCCCTGGTCACACTGCTTTTTCTTGTCTGCAGCACAGGAGCATCCATGGTTTGTCCCTAAAAGCCTCCTTGCCTCATTTTCCAGCATAGAAGAAAGGAAAATAGTGTTTAATGGGAACATTGAAAAAGCACTGCAGCATTCAGTCTTCTGAAATTCAATATCACACATCACCATTTGTCATTATGCTTTGAAGCATTCTGCCTTGGAGTTTTTGTCTCAAATTCTGCTCTTCTCCATGCCTAAGTCACTAACCAAAACATTAATGTGATCTTTAACTTGGTGTCAGTGCTCATTCCCAGGGAAGAGAGAAAGTTAAATGGCTCTGTAACATCTCTGAGGAGATCTAAGATCAGTCTCTGAAATGCTGATAGAGGGCTGGCAGTGCCCAAGGGTCACTGTGTGTTTCATTAATGTCTGATAGAAAAAACAGTAAAAACTGTTCCACTTGCTGTAAGCAAATAACAGATCAAAACTCATTCATGTCTGATCTTCCTGATCCATAACTCATTTTTGTCTCATTTTTACAATAATCAGAGTAAGATGATGTCCTGGGGTGACTTTATGATGCTGAATTGTATGCCTACTTGTCAGTTTAGTCCAGAAATAAGTTTTGTGCCTTTAAAACTGGATCCAAGAGCGAAGTAGGGGAGAAGGAAAAGCCCTGGAATTTTTTTTGCGGCTCTATTCAAAAACAGAGAGATAAGAGCTTCAGCTCTCTCTGATGGACAGTGTTGTCTGCAGCAGCGACAGGGACCAGGAGAGAGCTTCCCTTTGAATTTAGTTAGGTTTTTTTTTTTAGTTAGCTGAGTACAGAAGTTTTTTTGGAGCTGTTCAGCTATTGTTTGATCTGGGAACACCAGGACTATCATCTGGGGGCCCCCCAAGCTGCACTGCAGCCAGACACCAGACCTGAGCCCCAGAGAGACTGAGGAAAAACCAAGGACACACCCCTGAGAAGGACTCTTCTCTCTTCAAGCACAGAAGGACTTTCTGAATTTGCCATCTCTTCAGAGCAAGAGGTTCCATTGTTTAATATTATTAATTTTTTCATGTTTGTGAGTACTTTCCTTGTTAAATAAATGTTTTTTTCTTTTCTCCAAAGAAAATCTTCCCAAACTGGGGGGAGTTGGGGGGGAGGGGCCACTTGAATTTGCTGTCTAGAGGGAACCCGTTTGGAGGTTTCCTCTGAAATCTGCTCTAAACCAGGACAAATACTCTTTTGGCACCCAACGGGGCTTGAGAAAGTGGAGAAAACCTGTACCCACTGTATTTGGTTTCACTCACTTTGTATTGGGATAAAGAAGTCAGTAGCCAAGTTGCTTGAATTCATAATGCCTCTGTGGGTGGAGGCCTTCATGCATCCCTGGTCCCTAGCTTTTTTAAGGTTTTAATACTTTTCTGGTCCCTAGGCTTATTTTCTTGTCTGGAGATAGCTCCAGTAGCTTTTACACTAGAGAGGCATGGATTTGGGCTGCTATTGTACTGGGCTCAGGGATAATGATTTATAGGGAGTTTACAAAGGCACTGGAGTTTGTTCAAGATATGTATGGTTTATGGTTCCTTTATCCTACCCTGCATCTCAGTTCTGGTAGCAAGTTTGGGAGTTTATTTGTAATTGCACTCAGTTTGTTAGAGGAGGAGCAGGGGATGAGACTTTCTTTTCCTTCTCCTTAGAATCTGTTACATCACTTTTTGAGAATGTTCAGTTTTCCCTGAATGTTAAAGATACCACTCTCCTGGTCTTTTATCAGGTAAGCTTCCTCTGTATGGTCTGCAGTATTTTTAGAGTGAGGGCTGTTATGCCCAGAGGAGCTGATGAGACCCCTGACCTAGGAGTGGACCCAGTCAAGTAAAATCCTGAGTGCTGTGGGGAATGGGAGGACATGGGCCAAAGAGATGAACACCATTTAGACTCTATGGCACTCTGCCTGTCTTTATTGCCTGATACAAAATAAATTGTTCCACTGAACTGGGTTTTATGGCAATTCCTTCTCTATTTTCCCATATTTGTATTTTCATTGTAGCTGTTTCCAGACAAAGTGAAAAAATGGACAGATTAAAATGTCTGATGAAGCCTCTGAAATGCCAACCAGAAGTCTTTGACTGTCTCATTGCCAAGGACAACTAAATTTCATTGTTTGAATCAATTCTCATAATGCAGTGAACATTTTTAAGAGGATGAGGAAGTCTGAATATTGCTTGGGCCTTTCATCCCAGAAGTCCGCTCATTCACGTGTCATTTCCCTTTCCATGAGTCACTACAAGTGTTGTTGAATTCATGATATCTGAAAATAAAATTTGCAAAAGGGATCAATTCTCTACTGAGCTTCCTTCCACCTGATTTTTCAGTCCATTTGCCAGCAAGATAACAAGCCCAAGCTGCATTAGGACAAGCATAAACACCAGCATTAGGAAATGCCTTCTTGTAATACTGCTATCACCTCAACCTTAAACTTTAAATGCTCAGAAGGACTAGGACTCATGCTTTATAATTATCTTTTTCTGAAAGCTTTCTTTTTTGTGAAAGCAACTTAAAAGAAAGAATATTAAAATATTAATATTTCCAGGAAAAAATTCTAAAGACAAGAGAGGTTAAAAGTACAATTTTCTTTGCTCTGATTGATTTATTCAGTACAAGGAGTAGAGTCTCATTTCTTGTTTTTTTTTTGTTCTTGAGAAATGTAGACCCCAAAGCCTAATTTATCTCAAAAGCATATTTTAAACAGTTGCTAATGTGCCATTAATGAAGAAAAAGTGTTACTCCAGAGCAATCTTAATTATTATGCAACTGTATTTCCTCCTGAACAGTAACAGTTTTGTTATGCAAACATCTCAAAGTGTCCATTAAGTTCCCAGATTGATCATCATTCACAGATAGTGAAGATGAAAGCACAGCTAGATTTTTCTTTGCTTTTCAGTCCCAAGAAAACTACAGATGACAGCTGAAATCCTCCAGCTGGGTGACACCTAAAGGGCTGATCCAGGGCAAGGGGCTGTTGCCAGGCGTGGTCCTGTCCCTATCCTTGTGGGCCACCAAACCCTCAGCAGTTTCTGCTTTTCTCCTTGCTTTTTTTTCTTGACCCCCTTCATCCTCCCCTTCACCTCCAGAAAGTTCTGCCCTTTGAAAGAGTAGAACATTTTACATTTCCCTCCTAGAAATATTTATTCAGCCACTGAACTTATAAATGAAAGCCTCAGTTCTACTAATGCAATTAGCTGCATCAGCAACATATTTATTTTTTATTTTTGCTATTTTGCATTTTAATTATCCTTCTTTGTGATTAAAGATAGCCACGTTCTAAATTCAATCACCTCAAAGTACAATATAAAGTAAAGAAGTTTAATCTTTTTTATAAAACTGTCAGGTAGGATCTGGTGGTGCTGTAATTTTGCCATTAAGAAATTGCCCTTCTCACTTCTCTGCAGCTCACCTTTTCTTTTACCTCTCTCTCAGTTACAGGGTATAAAATAGGTACTTTCTGTACCAGAGCACCACAGCTTTTCCTTCTGCTTTTGAATTTGTCTTTTTGTCCTATCAGTGAAGAATGAGCTGTCATATTTTGAAAGGTGCTGAGATAAAGCATTAAAAGTAGCAAAATACCAACCAGGCTTCATAATTTGTAGGAGAGCCCTGCAGAATGGCTCCCTTTTGGTCTTTACAAAGTGAATAGAACAATATAACATTAGTGCTGTGTTAAGCTGCTGTGTCAATGGTCTCTGTCCTTAGCAAAGTCATCACAATGTTTTCCAGCTCGACTTCCAAGCACTTCTGTGTCTTTTCTGAATCTCAGGGTACTCTGTCTTATCCCAAGAGGCAACTTTCTCAGAGGCATTTTGTCAGTCCTGACCACTGATGGATTTTGGGGTTTGGCTCAGATTCTGCTTTTTAATTGTCTAAAAATAGCTTTTCTCTAGAGAAGACAATGAGCAGAAGCAATGCATATTCTGCCAGTACCTGGGGGTCCAGTGTGCTTGGACTGGTTTGCAGTTTTCTGTTTGTTTGTTGGACAACAAAGATGTGACTTGTCATGTTCCATGGGCAGGTTCAGAAGGTTATTCCCTGAAATCTCATCCTCTTCAGGCAATGCTACTGATGTCTCTGTTTCTGGTTTTCTTACAGTTTGTTGCTCACCCCAACTGCCAGCAGCAATTGCTCACCATGTGGTATGAAAACCTCTCAGGCTTACGGCAGCAATCCATAGCTGTGAAGTTCTTGGCTGTCTTTGGGGTCTCCATCGGGCTGCCCTTCCTTGCCATAGCCTACTGGATCGCTCCCTGCAGCAAGGTACAAACTCCTGGTGGTGTGTAGGGCTTTACAGGCATTTTTACCCAGGGCCTGGAATGAAATCCCAGATTTTTCCATAAGGCTGTTGAGAAGTGATTCATGGTATCCCCCAAGATTGCCCCAGGGGAGAGCAAGCAGACACAAATGGAACTGTCATGGTTTGAGATTCATCTTTACAGGGAAAAAAGCAGGGTGGTGGGCAAAGAGGGAGAGGGTGTGGATGACAAGAAAACAAAAGGAAAAATAAATGTATAGAAGATAACAACATAGGAGTGGAACAAAGAAAAAATGGAAGAGCCACCAAAAACTGGAAATAACTAAAGGAGAAGATTCTTGTTTCTGTTAACTCTGATGTTTAAATTCTTGTTCTTTTATGCTCTTTTTGTTGTGGGTTCCTCCCTTCTTCAGGGCTCCTTTGTTACCTTTCCTCCTTCTTCTGAGCTCATGATTTTAATTAGTGGAGCATTATTGTGGGTTTAGTTAATAGAGCATAATTGTGGTTGTAATTAGAGGAGCATTATTATGACACAAGGACCTGAAACTCTGGCAAGCCCCCGGAAACTTCTTAATGTTTCAGCAAAGACTAGACTTAATCATAAAATCTTTATGATTTTGAGGGAAAAGATGATGAAACTTGGAGTACTGCTGTATACCTAAATATAGATCAGATGGAGGAGGAGAGTTTGTTGAGACCTAGAGGTCGAAGGACTAGAGCCAATCATTAGCTCAGGTGAAATTTCAAGTTGTTTGTGGTATGACATCTGTAGAGGTTTCATCCTGAAAGAGTCTGCTCAAACAAGTGGAGATAAATAGGTGTGTGGCTGAGTGATAAATAGCTTTGTTACTGCTGTTGCCACAGAAAAAGGAGAGGCAGGGGAGAAGATCATTTCACATTCAGCAACAGCCAGCAACATCATCCCTTACAAGGTAGATGTCTTTTGCAGGAGGCTTGTCACTGGTACTTAAATTTGATCAAAATGACCCTTGGTGCTGGTATTGTATTCAGTCTTGAAAGTATTTTCTCCCATTTCCTCTAAAAACCAGTGAGGAATTCTTCCTAAATTTATCAAACTCAAATAACTATAGATACATCAATTAGTATTGAATTGAGGAAAGACCATAATTTGAAACACATAATAATACAATCAGAAAAAGAGTCCTTCAGTATATCTGAGATAATAAAATACATTTAAGCCTTAGTCTCCTCCAAAATAGCTCCAAGACAAGTTCTTTGTGTTAGAGTATATGAGGATGTAACTTCATCTCCTTGAGTTCTGTATCAACACAACGTCCCTCATTTTTCATGGGTACCAGACAGGACTCCAGAAGTGCTCACAGAGAAGTGCATGTGAAAGCCAGGCTGTGTTGTGGATGGTTTTGGTTGGGTCGTAGAGGGAATTATTGTGTGGAATTACCACCTTGTTTCCCTCATGTCAGACCCTAGGCTAACAGGCATTTATGAAACTCTTTAATTTCCTTCACCTCTGTTGAATGTGTTGGGAGTTGGCACACCAGCCAGCAGCAACATTTGTGATGCAGTCTCAGAATTACAGAGGCCAGATTTGAATATAGCAATACGTGGGAAGAAGAAATAAGTGGAGAATTTAAAAGAAAAAATAAAAACTAAGGGGAAAGAAACTGAGGCAAACCCCCCCTAAAAATAAAATAGTATTACAGCAGAAGTAAGAAATTATTGTGAAAGTTACTTGGTTTTAATTTTTGAGGTAGGTGTATTAAAATTTTTAAATGGTGGAGGGGGGGATACATTTGACTTTTCATCAGCTTAGATTTCATTATCCTAAATCTTTCATGCATTCTTATTCTTCAATGTTCCTTCCTTTTCACCCCACTAGATTGTGAAAACACACACGTAACCTTCTAGCACAAAGTCCAATTGAAATTTCTTTCTTTCAGGCAGGTATTGTCTTTTAATGCATGGATTTGCCTTGATCAGAACAATGTCGTCTTGATTTTTGATTGGGACCTGTGATAGTAATAACTGAATAACAAACACAATTTTTCCCCTAAGAATTGGTGCCTCACCCAAAATCATCACTGTTAATTTCAAGGGCTGCAGGTTGATCTAAGAGCCTGGTATCTTCTTGCCAAAATTGCAGAAAAATTCTACACAGGCAGTGTCTTCACTCTGAAAAGCCCAGTTTTGTCCTGATCAACTTTAAAAATGTTTTATTGGGTTTTCACTGATGCAAGCAAGTTTTATGTTACACGTATGGAAAAAGAAATCATTTTTCCATAGTAATTATCAGTTAAGATATTTAACTTAAATCAGATCTGTCTTCAGAGACACACAGGTGCCCAGGCGTGAGTGAGGGGCTCATTTCCTGACCAAGGCAGTGAGAAAAATGGAGGAATCCCTAAGGTGGAATACTGCAATAGGAGCTGTCTTGACCAACACTACTCCATATCACATTTTTATGATGATCGAATTCTGCAGATTCACATAGGGTAACAGAGGAATTTGTATTCAAAATTCCATCACTGATGTATCTTAGAAAGGAGCATACTTGAAAGCCTATCCATGAAGTTTAAGCCTATCCTAACCTGAAATATCCTTGCTGACTCATCCGTGTCCTGGAGGCAATGACTCTGAAATAAACCGTTGCTTTTTGTGTTGCTCTCCAAATTTTTTTTTTCATTGGTGATCAAAAGAGAAAAGAGATTGGATAGAAAAATTGCACAGTCTATTGATCAAAAATGTAATGACAAGAAAAATTGCACAGTCTATTGATCAAAAATGTAATGACAAGAGCAAGATGGGCTGTTTGGATTGTCTGCAGAGCTTCAAGATGTGCTTTCTTTCTTTAGGGTTGGTTGGAGTGCATGCTCAAACACTGCAGCACTGAGAGGTCACTCATACACAGCCCTCATTGTCTGGGCTGTTCTCCCCTTTTCCTGAAGCCACTCTGGGGATTTGTGGCCTGCAGCTCCCACTGCAACAGACTCTGCACTGTTTAAGCACTGCAACTTTAATGGTTGTTTCTGCCTATGCCATATCTGTACCTTTTTACCCCTAAAAATACATGAGATCCCTACAATAGTATCCCTCATGCTTCTGCTATGGGCATAGTACTGAGCATAGTAATGGATTTTTTCTTTACGATGTTTCTATCTTTTTTTTTTTTTCCCATCTCTTCAAGCATTTGGAAAATAATTTTGTAATGATGGTACACTATATATTTCTGTTTTGACATGAATATATGCTCCATTATTTTCCTATCATAGAGATAGGATACTAAGTCATGAAATTATCTACTCTCTAAAGAATGAACCTTTGTATTCACAGTCAGTGTTTCTATCTTAGCAATAACAGCCAGACACTATCCTGCAATCTTGGTTTGATGAAAGGTGGTATTCTGATTTTCTAAAAAATCAAGATATTGATACACTCATGCAGTTACACACCTTATGTATCATGTTGTTTGGAAAATCTTATTGTCACAAAGTGTTAGACTGGCTGGAGGAATCGACACTTCTTTAATTTTCTACAGAATATTTTAGTCAACACCTGTAGCTCTTAGCTAAGCATCAGATTTCTGAGAAGATATAAAAAACATCAGCTCAAGAAAATATTGGTAAGCTTTCTGCAGTAATAAATGGGACAAATGGCTGATGTAATGCTAACTAAATGCAGATTTCTGTTAAATCCTAAGAGAAGTAAGGGAAATTACCCATCTAATTCATTTGGTTCTGTAATACATGGGATTATTTCTCTGATAACTGAGACCATGCTACTTTAATATAAGGCTTTTTTATTTTTATTTTTACATTTCTATAGAGAGCAGAAAAAGTCTAATTATGTGGAGAGAAGTCATGATACAATAGGTAGTGCTTTTTCTCTTTTAGTGAATTCAGGGTAGAAATGATCCTCCAACTGATTGCAAATGCAGTTTCTTAAAAACTTCTTGCTAAGGATCCAAGGCTGTTGTTCCACTTCACACTTGCAATCTGAACTCTCTCAGGTCATAGGAGGAAAACATGTGAGATTATTACTGCATGGGACATTTTTCAGACCTATCCCATCACCCCATCAGCTCAGTAATGAAATTATAAATTCTACTACAAGGCATAAATCTATCTACACAACATCAACCATAAAAAACTTTGAGAACCACACCAATGGTGACAGCACTGGAGGAGAACCAGAACTGCAAGTGTTGAGACTGGTTTTAACACATTTCATCCACTCCTATGTCTGCCATATTATTCCTAGACAATATTAAATAAACTTGGGTTTCAAGTCAGTGCAAAATCTACCCAATTAAACATGTCCTTACTGACTGAGAATGTTAATAAGGACCTTGGGAAAGAACAGATATTTTCATTTTCTTTAATGGAAAGTCTCTTTGGTATTTAGAAACATGCACATTTTTCAATAGGATTTCCTATTTTGTCAACTTTATAAAATATTTAATTGAAATTTTAAAAACTCTGATAAGAAAAAGAAATAAACCCCAGAATCCTAGGACTTCCTTTGAATTTCTGCTAGACCTAGAGACCTCTGCTTTTGAAATATTTCCTGTTCTGCCATAATGTTGCTGTTGAGGTGCGACATACAAATAGACACATTACATTTCAGAAGGCTAATATTCCTTTTATTACAACAACTAGCTGTCTTCTACACACATAAAGTTCACACTTTATTCATTGGTTACAATAGATCAACATAATGTTCATTGGTGTGAAAACCATCATCAACTCTGTTTTTCCCAAGACTTTTCTAAAAATACTTTTCCCAGCTGTAGGTTTTCCTTCCTGCTTGTCTCCTTCTCCTTCTTCTCTTCTTGGTCTCCAGGCCAATGGCCTTGATAAGGTTCCTTTCAGAAATAACCCTTATTCATTTACCCTCTCTGTCCCACAGACCAGCTGTAAGCCCTCTCCACACCATAAGCAGAGACCAAGGCTCCTTGGAATTAATCTGCTATTGGAGTTAAATATGAAAACAAGTAATATCCTTTTTATGCCTTTTTTCCTATGAAGTTTTATTATCAAATCAGTGTATATTAAGAAAAAAATAGATGATACCTTGGCATCAAGGGGAATGATTCAATGAGTAATTTACTGAAAAAAAAATCCAATTGGCTTTGAGGAGAGTTTGGGAAGGCCCCATCCGGGCCAGCTCTTCCATTGTTCCCTGTTGTGTCCAACACTACAGGCTTTTGCCCTGGTGCTCCTGAAAATGCTTCTGCTCTTTCTATCTTTTGGAGTAGTTTTCTCAGTTCATAGAAAATGTAAAATCGATACTGATATTGAAATTTATTAACGAAGAAAGCTTTTCAAGAAGAGCGGTACAATTATCTGTAGTGAAGAGACCTGCTGCTCTTTTTCTTGGCTTAGTGTCTTGAAATAAATCCTTGTGTTCTGGGAGTAATTCTCCAGCTTTTGTACTAATTATGAAAGAAGACTATCATAGCAAAGCATATGGAAGGCATTACTAAAGAATATTTAAGCAGAAGGCTATTTCTTACACATTGATAATGAACCAAGAATTCACCATTAATAAAAGATTCTATCATAAAACCATGATTTAGGGATGAGAATTGTGTCCATCATTAGGACATGTATTGACACATGAGTGCATTCATATAACACATACACATACAAACATGTGTCTCATACAAATACCCTGCTTCTTCATTTTCCACTTACCATATAGCCAGGACAATTAGATATTATGTGTAGGTTTAAAGGGGCATTGTAAGATATTACCATGCATAGAAAATTACCCAATGCATAATGTCTAGTAGTGGCAAGTAACAACTTGAACAAATCTAAACCCTATTTAGCCAATGATCCAGAATTAATTACTGAATCCTTTTCACCGTGGGCAAAAGGTTTCAAATTTTTATAGCAAAAAAACTTCTAGGAGGTGGGTGAATAAAAACCTTGTGACTGTATATGTTCTATTGCAGCTGGGACGTACCCTTCGAAGTCCTTTCATGAAGTTTGTGGCTCATGCAGTTTCTTTCACAATCTTCCTTGGACTGTTAGTAGTGAATGCTTCAGATCGGTTTGAAGGAGTCAAAAATCTCCCCAACGAGACCATCACGGATCATCCAAAACAAATATTCAGAGTCAAAACAACCCAGTTCTCATGGACAGAATTGCTGATCATGAAGTGGGTATTGGGTAAGTAAAAGCAAAATGTCTACAAGTCCTCCCTGGAAATTCAACCACATTAGGAATAGCATAATAGACAAAGGAAAAAAATAAAACCAAACAAAACAAAAACCAACAAACAAAACCAAAACAAATAATCCAACCAAACAACAAAAAAACAAAAACAAAAACAAAAACAAAGCAAAACAAAACAAAAAAACCCAAACCCACAACCAAAACAACCCAAACCAAGAAAACTCCCCAAAACTGAAGCAGCCCACTCTAGAGGCTGATGTCAAGAGTTTTGATTAAAAGAGGAGCAAAGAGGAGTTTGATCTTGGTCACCACTTTTGAAAACATTGAATGATGCTTAGCAAATTCTCATTTACCTGATTTTTCCACTTTCCATTTTAAATGCTATAGATTTTGCATATTTACCTCTGTTGGTCTGAGCATTGCATCTTAAAGAAAGTAATATTACAATAGAAATATTATGGCTTATGGCTTCACTCTGGGACAAAGTGAGCAGAAAGAAGTGTGGTGTATATGTCTGATTTATTAACCTGCCATGGGATCCTACTGTAATTCACTGAACCTCAGTGTCTTTGTCTGCAAAACAAGTATAATGTCATTTGCTTTTTTTGTAATGCACTCCAAGATCTAGTGATGAAACCTGCTAGGCAAGTAAGGGCTGTATTTTATGAAATTCATAGTATGAAATGTTTACTGGTGAGAGGACAGTGCAGTGCTCAAATCTTATAAAAGAAATTTAGTTATTAAACAATTACAAAATAAGGATTCATGTGGGTGAACCCATTGAGTGTAAAAGCGTGCCACATATGTAAGTTAAATTTCAAAGGAGTTTCAGATAAATTCAGATGTCTCATTTTTCTGACAGGCATCATTTACTCCTGGCAGGTCACTTAGTTTGAACCACTAATCTAAACAAGCTCAGGAGAATTTATCGGGAAATTGAGCTTATCAACTCTGTAGAATCTTTGTCTGCCTCTTCTGTATCTATTTTTGCTCACCACCATAATTTTGATTATTTTCTTGCAGCAAAAAATTCCACTGTTCTATAAGTACTGGTGGCATTAAATTCCCCTGAAAAATAGGATATGGCTGATATATCTGATGACTTCCTGGCCAATGTTTCTTTGTTCCCTGTCCCTGTGATAATCAGAATCCCATACAGGATATTAGGGAAGAAAATACTGAATAGATGCCAGACTGGATAGAGTAAGACTCTAAGATATATTTTTAAAATTATATTAAAGCAGTTGGACAAGATGATTAGATTTTAAACTAGGTATTTTTTTCTTATAGGCAGTAGGCATCTGTCTGCTTGTTGAGTTCCTGAGTGAAGAAGAAAACATTTCATTTAAAGCGAAGGTTTTCACTTTTCTGGGAGAATAAAGGTGATTCATTGTACAGACTCCTGAATATAATGAGATTTTCTAATGACTGCCTACATCTGCACTGACAATCTTCTCTGGCCACTTTTTCTGCCGGCCTCCATAAAGCTCCAAATAATGTTTCAGCAATACTGAGGTGAAAGTTTGGTGCTCATGGCCTGCAGACACCTGCACTTGTTGAGCCCCATCTGTGACCCTGAACTTTAAGGATTTTAAAAGCACTAATAGTAACAACTTTTGGTTCTAAAATCTTATAGGTATTATAAATATGTATATGCAAGTAGAAATATAATGAAAGTGGCCAGTGTAGACCTATCTAAAGGCCTTCTCTGATGGAGTGACTAAGTGCACAAGGACAGGCTCTAGATGTCATTTAACTGGAATTCTGTAAAGCCTTTGACATGGATCCCCACAACAACATTCTCTCTAAATCAGAGAGAGATTGATTTGATGGGTGGACTTGTAGCTGGATAAGAAAGCTGCTGGAGGGTTGTGTGGTCAGTGGCTCAGAGTCCACTGATGGACATCAGTGACAAGCAAGTTGGCAGATGGTAAATGCTGAGGCTGACACCCCTGAAGGATGGGATGCATCATCCAGACCAGTTTAAGGAATCAAGGTGGTCTCATGAAGTAAAGCAAGACCAACATCCCCTTTGTACATGGTGTACAGCAATTTTGGCTCATGCATTCAGGGCTCATTACATGCCTTGGCTGCCTCTTGCCTGTGGCCAAGCCTTTCCATCCCTTGCCTCCAAATGAGGATGGCTTGCATTTTCCTTGTGAGCAATATGGACAAAAGTGTGCACTGAAAGCAGGGGAGTCTAATTCTAAATCCCCACTGCAAAGCAGACAGGGTAGCAGTTAAACTCTGGGTAGATGCAATCTGAGCACTCTTAATCTCTTAATCCAACAGCCTTTGGTGGACCCAGGAAGGCTCAAAGGCATCTCTCTAACATCAGCTGCTCCTGATTTATGTACCAGGCCAGAGAATATAAAAATCTAACAAACTGTTCCTTTTTGTGCGCAGGTGGTGAACAGCACTTCTTGCTCACTCCCATTTTTCTTCCAGATGGGCTATGTCTTTATCTTGACTCTCCTTCCCCTGCTGAAACCAGAATTGCCTATCAAGGTGACATTTTTGATTATCCCTGCAGTGGGAACAAGAGACATGCAGGAGCTGGAGCCTAGGAGCTGCTCATATCCCACATCTCTGAGCATCAAACTCAGGGAAATACCTCCTGTCAGAGCCATTGCGTGCCTCAGAAACACCACACTGGAATGTGACCACATCCTGGCAGAGTTACAGTAATTTCACGATTATAAACCGCACCATTTTGACTACAATTTTGGTCCGAACCCGAAGTGCGGCTTATAATCAGGTGCAGCTTATAATCATGAAATTACTGTACTTTGTCTAAGTGCTTCTCCTTATTTCTTACACCTCATATTGCGTCCCATCCCCTGAATTTTAGCTGATTTTTCTCTTCTCAATACTTTTACTAAGGAGAAACTCTGAATTACTCTCTCACAATGTATATACAATTACCCAGCAGTACTGACCAAGTAATTATTGCAACTTTTCTACTGGTCCTGAATAGACATTTTTTAAAAATGATTGCCACAAAGATGGGGAAAAGAACAGTGTAAATTATAGGCCAAGAGCATGTTACTTTCACAGAGGGATTCTAATTTTAGTCAGAGTCCTCAGTTTTAGACACTTCTTACTTCATCAATCTGTGATTTAGGTATATTAAGTGAGCAGGATTAGAAATAAATTTGTGAGTAATTTCTGGTCATCAGTGAACAAGTGCTTTGTTGGGCAATGCTACCATGTGATATTTCCTTAAGTGTTTTAGGATCTTTATAAAGCACATGTGTAATGCACAGGGCTAATGGCTCCTATCCATCATTTCTGGAATGCTCCTTTTTTCAAGGTAGAAATGTTTCTTTAATATTTCATCCTCGCTCCAGGAAAATTCCTGAGAAACCAATTCTTCCACCTCGTCCCTTAGGCTATTTATTATTAAATCTCACTCATAGTGAGTGAGAGTGTGGGATGAAGTTCCTGCTTTTACACAGCCAAGCACCATTGAGGGGGAGAGCTGGGAGGCTCCTCACCTACCCTGCCTCTGCCTCTGCTCAGGGCTCTGCAGATCTCAGCCTCTCTCCCTACACAGACCATTACTAGGCACAAACCTGTATCAGGGCACATCTCCAGGGAGGGCCAGGGCTGGGGAGGTCAGGGGCTTGCTGTGACCTTGGCTGATGGTGCTATGGACAGCTCAGCTTACCTTTTTCTCTTTAAATCCTTCCCGATGCACAAGGACTCACAGCAGCAGCTCTCCACTCCTCCACCCTCGGGTTAAATTCCCACTGACCTGTTTCCCTCCCTGTAACCCAACTTCCCAGTGCACCTCTGGGGACACCCTGTGCTTCCAGGAGGTTCAGAAGTAGCCAAGCAAATGCATTTACATGCCACACCACGAGACCTTCCAGCAGAGAGGATGAAAGGAGTTCACAGAAAGGAGAAGATTGCAGGAGGTTACACGGAAATTGGCAGGCACTGCTCCTTCTTGATTAAATGTGAATTTTGCTGCTGCCATGGAAACAGAACTGGGTAGAGTGCAGGAAATATTTATCGGTGGGTTAAATATTCCAACTTTAGCTATTCAGGAGCAAGATTTCAGCTCTGGAGCCCTGCTGGGATTGAAAGTTGGGCAAATTGGTGAATCTGACCTGAGCTCTTTGACTGAATTCACTTGTCCACCCCAGCTCCTCTCAGTAGGACATGGATGTCAAATATTTGAGTTCACTGGATTTGGCGTTTAGGTTTAATTGTATGTCTGTTGTCAGAAATCATAAATTAGGTCTAAATTCAGTGTTTTCAAAGTGGCAGATCACACTTTAATATATGGAAATGCATTATTTAATACAGAAAACTTTATTAAATTAGAAGGATAGAACTTCTGTCTTACCCTTTTTTAATCATACTAACTCACTCTTGAACAGTTCTGTTTCATTCTCAAAATGGGCACACCCACTATTTTAGGGAAGGAGGAAAAGAGCAGCAGAGCAAGCATGCCATCTTCAGTGCCACAGTGTAGGAAGGTCGTTTTGAGGACAAGGGAGGAAATCTACATTTTCTGATTATATCAGCAGTAGAATTTGCTAGTGTCATCAGAATATCTGAACGGTGGTTTTTGTGTCATCAAGAGAAATCGGCTTTTCCATTGACTTATATAGTGACAGTTTGAGATTTCTGCTTCATAAGCACAAAAGAACATACAAACTAAAATGTATTAATTTTAAAGAAAGGATTACTGAGCCATTCTTGATAAATTTGTTTAATTAAAGAGTATTTTGCTTTGGTTTTAGAGGCTGCTGCAAACAGGAAACATCTGTCTGAGCACAAAAACACCTGCTGTGTTTGCCTTTTAAAGATGCTGTGATCACTCCACAGGTATGATATGGTCAGAGTGCAAGGAGATCTGGGAAGAAGGTCCACGTGAATATGTGGTGCATCTCTGGAATCTGCTGGACTTTGGGATGCTGTCCATCTTCGTGGCATCATTCACTGCCAGGTTCATGGCTTTTCTTAAAGCATCTGAGGCACAACAGTACGTAGATCAGTACGTTCAAGATGATGACCTCAATAATGCCACCCTTCCCCCTGAAGTTGCTTACTTTACCTATGGTAAGATGTTTTTTTCTATTTAATACTTCTTGGTTTTTTAGGTTAATGTGTGCCAGTACTGAAATCCGCTTTCTTTTTGTGATATTTATAAAGTTTTTTATAAATAAAGCAAATTCTTTTCCTTAGAACTACCCATTCCAGCCATCTTCCTAACCAGTCAGAAAAGATCCTCATTCAGCCTGTGCTCCTTGTGCTACAGTTACATTCAGGTCAATCACATCCTGAAAATGTAGCTTTAGCAACAGATAATCAGGAACTCAGAGTGAGCAGAATTATAGATGCATTAATCTGCTTGGTTTTCCAAATAAGAGAGGAAGGAGATGTGTGAACAAACACAGAATCTGAGGCTTGCAGTAACTGCATTTCTGTTACATCCAACACGTCTATAAAAATAAATAAAAACAGCAATAAAAATAGCTGCTGCTCAACAAAGCCTACATTTTTGTAGAGCCTGTATCATCTATAAGTGCTGACATTGGGAAATGCAAGCCACAGCAGTGCCTTGAAAATGTTGTTTTGAATGGCTGAAGTGGTTTTCCTTTGCTGTACAGAAATGAATACATTTTCACACAC
Organism: Catharus ustulatus; assembly: GCF_009819885.2. NCBI lineage: Eukaryota > Metazoa > Chordata > Aves > Passeriformes > Turdidae > Catharus > Catharus ustulatus. The sequence continues at coordinate 10,443,740 of NC_046235.1, read as the reverse complement.
GTGTGGGGGCTGGAGGCACTGCACACCTCTGCAGGCTCTAGATGGCACCTTGGGCAAAATCCGTGGGGATTTCTGCTCCCAGTGGGGCTGTAGGAGCTCCAGATCTGGGCACCAAGGAACACCACTTGGCCCCTAGGGCTGTAAGGTGGTTGCTCTGGTGCTGTGCTTGGGCTGGAGAGCAAAGCTGAGGCAGCACATGCTCCACTGTAGACAAGTCCCACACAGCCCCAGAGCCACGTGCCTGACCCACAGCAGTTCCAGAGCCGCAGGATCTGGGTGGACCCACCAGCTCAGCCTCTGGCATCCCTCTCTGCCCACACAAGCAAGAGGTCATGGAGATAATGTTGTAGCTTTTCCCTCTCTGGCTTGCTGCACACCCACTTAAAGTGAGTTCACAATACAAATGTGGAAAGGGCCCAGAACAGAATATCCCAATGAGATCCTGTAAATTTCTCCATTGGCTGCTTTTCCTTTGGTTCAGATTATTGCAAATAATGCCTAAGTTTACTGCTGTGGCCTGGAAGATGTCAAATGTTTTTTGACTGTTAGTCACAATCTTTCCATCAATAACCTCAGTTGATGAAAGAACACTTATAAGCCATATTAATATAAATGCTTGCATTTTCAGCAGATTAGGTAAATTATTTGGAGCCTTCTAAAGTAAAAATATCAGAGTAACTAGACTGCAGAAATTGGTTTTAATTTAGAGATAACATGAAAATGGTAAACAACGTTTATACTTGCTTTATCTGAACAAATCCTAAGTTTCTAATCTGATGGTGGGGATAGAGATCATGGTGTCTCTCCCTAATGCTTCCTTTCCAAATACTGACACAGTGCCCTGTATCCAAATCTACACCACTGTGTTGTGGTTTTGGTTCGTCGTCTCAAGAGCATCAAATGGAGAAGGCACAGCACAGCTGATATTCAACTAGGAAACAGAAAATGGTTTAAAGCTATGCTTTTTTTTTCCACTGTGTGGCTTCAGTAAATCCCAGTGACTTGGTCATTTCCTGCCCTTCCCATGTGAAAAGTACAACTAATTCACCATATTTGTACAGCATGTTGTGATCCAGTGAACAATTGCCCCAAAGTTGTTTATTTCTCTTTAACTCCCACCCAAATGCAAGATTGAGTCTGGAAGGGGCCATTTATCATAGCAGCTTCCACCTAACCCTGTTTGTTACTAACACCTGGTGTACGTGTATTGTTTTAGCCAGGAACAAGTGGCTCCCCTCGGATCCTCAGATCATTTCAGAAGGCCTGTATGCAATAGCTGTGGTACTCAGCTTCTCCCGCATTGCTTACATTCTTCCAGCCAACGAAAGCTTCGGCCCCCTGCAGATCTCTCTGGGGAGGACTGTGAAGGATATTTTCAAGTTCATGGTCATCTTCATCATGGTGTTCCTAGCCTTCATGATTGGGATGTTCAACCTTTACTCTTACTACCTTGGTGCAAAGTACAACCCCGCATTTACAACGTGAGTACCCAGGGCAAGAGGCTGTTCTCCAAAATCAGTCCCTTCTGGCCAGCTGCTGATGCAAGGTCTGGTCAGGCAGCTTCTGCTGCAGATGTGTGGGGGAAATCACACCTAGGTTTTGACAGGGAAACTTGTACCACAGCCTGAAGCCCTGGCAGCCAACCCTAGACCTGAGTGTAGGGAGAGGAGCAGTTCAGAACTGGTTATTTCTGGAAATCAAAGTAGCAGATTAGGGAAATGTTTTGTGAGATGTTCAGTTCAATGTGTCAAGAGAAGCAGTGAAGAAGTTGAACTTAACCTTACTGTACTTACACCTGTAAGATGAAATGTATGTAAAACAAGGAAAGTTTTTGCTTCTGAAGAGCCAATGTTGTGGGTTCAATTTCCATAGGGGCCATTCATTTAAGAATTGGACTCAATGGTTCTTTGGGTCCCTTTCAACTCAGAATATTCTGTGATTTTGTAATCTGTTTGAGGACATCATCTGAGTGCAGCTGCGATTATTGAGTGCCTTTCTACAGAGCCAGCTACTGGTCATGGTGCTCAAAACAGAGCAAAACCACTCAGGATTCTGGTTTAGGTTCTGACTGACAGCTTTTCAGCAGAAGTCATGTGAAAGCTGCACAGGGCATCACAGCAGGCTGCTCCTATCCCCAGTGGGTCTGCCTGGGCCATGCTCATCTGCCAGCACCTACAGCCCTGCAGAGCTGTCTGTGCTGGGTGTCCCTCTTCGCCTGTCAGGGGTGTTGGAAAGAGAAAGGTTGGCAAATGCCAATGGAAGGCTCAGAGTGAGGCTGCTTTTGAACTTACAGTAGTTTCACAAATACAAGCCGCACGGATTATAAGCCGCACCCCCGGTGCCTCGACAATGTTGCTGTCTTTGTCAATAGATAAGCCGCACCCCGAATATTAGCCGCACTTTCGTTCGTAGCGAGAATCCGTGCGCAGCTTTCACAAATTGGCCAATTAGTAACAGGATCGCGGCATAGCGGGCTTTACTGGCTCGGGGCGGGGCCAGGAAGGCTCGGCCCGCTCATGGTTGCCGACGGGGCCGGGTAGCCCAGCTCAGCGCCACGGCTCGGCGGGGCTGGCCGGGTGGTGCTGCCGCCGGGTTCGCTGGCCCCCCTCTCCCGTCAGCACCGCCCCGCTGCCGCGTTCCCTAGCCCCGCCGCCGGGCTCGCCGGCCGCGCCGCGCCGCGTTCCCTAGCCCCGCCGCCGGGCTCGCCGGCCGCGCCGCGTTCCCTAGCCCCGCCGGTGGGCTCGCCGGCCGCGCCGCGCCTCGTTCGCTTCGCCAGCCGCCCCCTCCCGTCTGCACCACCGCCGCGTTTCCTCGCCCTGGCCGGCACTGCAGGCCCCCGCACCGCCGGGCTCCCCCACGCTGCTGGCCCCGATTCTGCTGGGCTTCCCCCGCTGCCAGGCAGCCCCACCCGTTGGCCTTCCTGCTTCTGCCATGCTCCCCTGCACTGCTAGCCCCAGTTCTCCCGGGCTCCCCCGCCCTGCTGGCCCGGGCTCTGCCGCCCCCCTGCCCCGCCCTGCTGGCTCAGGCTCTGCCGCCCGCCCCCCACACTGCTGGCCTCGCCTCTGCCAGGCTTTCCCACCTCTGCCGGGGCCGGCCGGGCTCCAGCTTGGCTTGGGGCTGCCGCGGGCTCTCACTTCCATGTTGGCAGCTTTTAGAATTTTGTTAATGTATTAGCCGCCCCGGAATATTGGCCGCACTTCCGGGTTTCCACCAAAATTTTGGTCAAATTGGTGCGGCTTGTATTCGTGAAATTACTGTACAACCCTTTGGTGGCAGGACAAAATGCAGTCTTGATTCTCCAGGACCCCAGGAACACAAGTCCCAATCCTGTGGAGGACATCTGAGTTCCTGAGGGAGTTTTCAGAGCAGGGGGCATTCTACTGAGGATGAGGGATGTGTCCCATACATCCAGAGGAAAGCCTCCTCCCTTGCACTGCAATGTGGCACCAGCACAGCACTGGGACAGTCAGTTTTGTGCCTCACAAATCCCCCTTGACCCGTCTTATGGACACAGTGGAGGCTTTCCTTCCCACACATCTGTCTGTGAGAAGTTTGGCATGATGTTTTCCCCTTGCTGTGAGCTGACTTCCAGGAAACCACTCCAAAGCCACAGTGCCTGAGCCCACAGTGGTTACTGTGTGCACAGCAGACATTTGATGACACATTTGATGTGCCAGTTCTGGAACATGTTACACAGTGAGCCTGGGGCTCAGCTCATCACTCCTCTTGGAGAAATTACCTTTCCAGCAGCTTTTCTCTCCTGCTTTTGGCTGTTGCCTTCCAGTTTTACCACACCACCCTCTTGTGTGGCATGCAACCCATAACACAATGTTTACTTACCCTTGTTGAGCCAAATTTCACTTCTAGACCTCTCCTAGAGCCTCAGGGTGCATTTCAATAGAAGAGTTTGTGAGACAGAAGCATTTACATCTATGTGTGCTCAGTAGTTAGGGAGAAATGAGTGTGTGGGATGTGACTTGCTTCAGATTTGAAAAGAAGATGCCCTTGAAGCACAAAACTTAATGAGAATCATGTCAATACCATCCCTGACTGCCTGGTGGCACAGCAGCCCTCACTTATGGCAGCCCCCAGACACATCCCTGGAGAGCAGCACTGACAAATTCCAGTCGTTGGTGCTCTCTTATTAGCACTCATTATCTAAGTGCCTCTTCCAGTAGTTACTGTCTTTCGATTGAAATAATGATCAAACACTCACTAAAACGATGACTGCTCACTGGAGTAAAGACTGCTTTAAATGCCCAAGGGATATTTGGACTAAGGGGAGATCCTCCTTAACTTCAGCCTGCTGACTACTTGTCCTGGAGGGATTTTATGTTGTTCTAAAGTGAATTTTCCATGAGCATAAATTTTCCTTTCAAGAATTTGGAAGAGACTTTAAAAATACTTGCTTTCTTCTGATTATTTAAACACACAGGAGTGGTAAATGATGATCAGTGAAAATGAGCTCTTTCATCCTCTGAAACAAAGAGAATAAATTTAAATTCATTCTGAAAATTCTTCTTAGATATTCCATGCAACAAACTAGAAGCCCTGAGGTAGACAGTCTCAAACAATTGTAATAAGCTAATTACAAGGTTATTTTGGCAGATGGGTAGATACTAGTTGTAGCAATGCTTCCTGCTCTATTTTTTGTGGCCTTGCTAAAGGTGGTGCTCTGATGCCATTAACTTACCCATGGAAAGAAGGAAGATTTCAGTATTAGAGCTGGATACAGAACTCAGCTGTTCAATCACTGAAAAATCACTGGGGCAAAAAGGGGTAATGCTAACTTTGGTGTCCTCATAACCCTTCTGTGACTTCAGCAACATCACAGAAGGCATATCCTGGGAGCATGTTTGTGAAACTTTACAGCAAGTTTGGTAGTCAGAAATGTGTTAAACTGTGGGAACTGATTCTCAGAGGTCACTTGGAGAATTGTGACAGAAAAAGACCCATTGGATTTGTGCACATAATTGGCTGTGGTCAGTTCCAAACAGCACTGATAGCTCCCTGGATTGCCTCAGTGGGAAACCTTAGACAAACAGCTGCTCACTAAAATAACTCCAAACTACACATTTAAGAAAAGCACACCTTCCCAGGCAGTATGTAAGCAGAAAAAAGAAAGTACGCTGAGGGAATTGCTTGCTTAGTTCTAACGATAATAGTGAATATTTTGGTTTAACTTTCGCCCTCCCTTGCTACTGTACTTTGAAATTGTGTACTCAATTTCTCCTCTGTTGTCGTCCACAGAGCAAGCACATAGCACCCCAGTGCCTCTGATTTGAGTTATTGTGCAAAGTTTCTGTCCTTTCTTTCATTTTGATGTTCTGGAAGCAAAGGAAATAAGGAGGCAGTTTGCAGATGTCTTTACTCCACAAAGTTAAATAGAGAGATTATTTTAACTAACCATACTTTCAAAATGTTTTGGAAGTTCTTCAATGCTGAAGAGCAGATAGATCATTTCCACAGCAGTTTCCACCACGCCAGCAATGTTTATCTGTTTATCAGATGCTGTGTACAGCACACAGCTCTTGAAACAGCCTGTAATTAAGAACATGCTATGCAAACAAAATCGAAATGGAGGCAAGGTTGATTGTGTTCATCTTGCTTTCTGCATCAGAAATAAGGCTGAAGGCTACAAGGCAAGATTTTCTGTCTCACTCTCTCCAAAGGGCAGTGTGACTCACTGTTCAGTGCCAAAGCTACCTCGAGGCTTGAAGGCTTTTTTCTACTTGTTTTGTTTTTTCAAAATGTGATAGTTTTGTAGATTACATTGACTGTGTTGCTTTTTTGACAGAGTTAGTTCTCAAACCCATTTAAGGATGCCTTAAGCTTTCTGAAAGAGGAGGGCACAAGACTGATATGAAGTGACAGCCTTGCCATAGTCCTTTTTGATGAGCAGTACACTGCAGTTTACAAAAGCGAGGAAAATCTGCAAATAAATAATTGGTTATAGTCTGTTAGGAAGCATCACCTTGCTCAATGCAAAATCTTTAAATTTTGCTGAAATAAGTGTCATGAAACAAACAAACAAACAAACAAACAAACAATCTGTGTGGTCTCCCCAGTGCAGCAGTCAGGTCTACCATAGAAAAGGGTGATTGCTGTGTACCCAGCACCAAGCAGCATCAGCCAATCTGTCACTGCTGCCAGGAGTTGTCAGTCCGAGCAGAACTCCTGACTTCCTAAATCCTTCATTTGTTTGCCTTTGAGAAGGATAAAACACCTGCTGACCTTGCAGGAAGGGGGTAAATTGCTGAGCTGGCAACAAAGAGACACGTTGGCATCTTGGAATCTTTGAGAACTTGGCTCCCAACGTCCTCCTCTCGTGTTTTAGTGAGATAAAAAAAATAAAAAGGCCTGATGTTCCCTGCAACCTGTGCCAAATCTCGTGCAATCTGGCAGTAATCTAAAAGGGAGATCCAGCCTTTTTGAAGCATAGGGATGGACTAGTACAAGGTCTCCTTAAATCATTTCCTCTGACAAAGGGAGACCTGCATCTGCCTGGGGACACTGCTAAATACCATTTTGGTGCTACAGGTCAGGTCAGCCTCTCCACCAGCCTCCCAGTCCCACCACCACGGGCATTGGTCCCTTAGATGACATTGGAAATTAGGTTTATGGACATTACAGAGCAATCTGGCACCCCTGCCCTCACCTCTGGGGCTCAGGGCAGTCAAGGCTGCTCACCACTCTCAATTAACTTTTCAAGGAGAATCTGGCCTGGCTCCAGCATGTAGGTTAAAGTTTGAACTGCAGAAAAGGAGCAGAGCTGACACATTGTATTAAAATCTGCCAGCAGGAGAAAATCGAGGGAACCTTTCTAAATTGAGAAGGAAAGTTAACAGCACAGCACAGCTGGGCTCAAGGCTGGAGGTTATGGTGTTTACTAGTTTGGGAAATCACTTCGGTGGTGGGTTTCAATGCCAGAGAATGTAGGTGGAATATGTGTTCCTTAACTGGAAAGTACAACATCTGTCAACAGAGCAATGGTCAGATTGCTACTGTACAGTGAAGGGAGTCTGACACATTAATACCAGGTCAGCACGGCTGCAGATGAGGGCAGGAGAAAACAGCAGAGTGTTCCAGGAGAGGAGATGTTTCATAAATGTTACAGGAGAGAAGTGCAGCAGGTGGAAGAGTGATGGCAGCTGAGTGCAGCACGGTCAGAGATCATCCCCCAAGGGTGTCTTTGCAGCCAAGCAGAGCAGCAAGGGTCAGGGAGTGCGGTATCAGTGACTCTGGGGATCAATGAGGTTGTGCAATATTTATTTGAAACATCACTCAGGGTTACTTCCCAAAAGACAATATGGAAAGTAAATATTGTGCTCTTTACTGCAGTTTTACTTGTCAATGAAATATGGAGTACCACAAATTATGATAGGAATTAAAAAACAGATTGCTGCAACAGAAAGGAACTTCCCAGGAATCTGCCCCAGCATTTCAAAGGGTCAAAATTAATTTCTCTTGCTTTTATGAATGGTGTAATTGATGCTGGAATTGATGTAAAGTTTGTTTTTTCCTATTGAATATGGCATGGTTTGTGTCTATAAGCTGTTTTTATAAACAGATTTAGCAGGATTAGTCTGCCACCCTAGTGAAAAAAAAACACTTCATCAAAATAATTTTTATAAGGCATTGTTTCATTTGAAGGTGTTACCTCCTGGCTGGCAGGAGAGAAAGGAGGCAACTAACTCTTAACAGGCTAAGGATTGCTCAGCAAAGGCAAGATGCCTTCTAAGTTAAATATTAAGCAAAATGCTTTCAAAATGTGCCAATATCCCTTCTCTTCCTCTTCCTCCTCCTCCTTCTGCCCTTTTCAGCTGTGGTTGCTCCCCTCCCCTGTTACAGTCCCGACTCCTTGGATCAGACTGTCCTTCTGACCTGGTTGTCCAGCCACATTCTTTCCAGCCCCACTTCTCTTTGTCACTGTCTTATTCCCTTTTTTCCTATCTTTCAACCTTTTAATTTTCCATTTGTTCCTCTCTACTTTCAAGCAACGATAATAATCAAATAAAAATGCTTCTCTGCAGCATCTTCTACCACTCCTTAAATCCAATTTTTTTCTACAAATGCTTGGGTGTCTGACATGTTTGCAGTCCCAAAGCAGGATGGAAAGAAAATCAGACAATAGTCTGACTATATTTGCACTCTGTGATCTTTATATTAATGCCACAATGAAGAACTTTTCAATCCCTTCTACTGGGTAAAAGACATGCTTCTCTTCTGCCCTGGAAACTGCATAGAAAGGGGTTAGACTTGGTTCTGATGAAAAAAAGAGTGAGGAAGTAGAAGCAAAAGCCCTATATAAAAAGTTTCAAACTGCAAGTTGCCCATGGATTTGTCATCCCTATTAGGGACACAAAATCCAAGTGTAATGCACCTGATAAGAACAGATGGAGCAAATCAGGGCACACTGTAACTTCATCATATTAATCAGAAATCATATTTATTTATCAAATCAGGAAATATGACTTGGCACATCCCTGGGTAATGGATAATGGGTTACAATAACTGTGCCAAGACATATTTATATTTGTGCATGGCTGCTTTTATTATTAGCATGTGGCCTGGCTAATCTGTTGTCAACCCTATAAAATGACTGCTTGTTTTATTTTTAGGGTAGAAGAAAGTTTTAAAACCTTATTCTGGTCAATATTTGGCTTATCTGAAGTGATCTCTGTGGTGCTGAAGTACGACCATAAATTCATTGAGAATATTGGATATGTACTCTATGGAGTATATAATGTGACTATGGTGGTTGTGCTGCTTAATATGTTAATAGCCATGATCAACAACTCCTATCAGGAAATTGAGGTAAGACAAATCAGATTACAAACTCAATGTACTTAATTATTACTGATAATGAAAATGCTAAAAACCCAGAAAGGCTGTAGCTTACTGTACATCCAAGGTTAGAATCCTGAAAACATCTTACACAGTATAAGAGTTAAGGCTGAGTCTGTCCCCAAATTATGATTGAATTAATAATTGACAATTAATAATTTCTAAAAGTATTTCAGCTTCCTTGTTTAATGACTCTCTGTGAGTAAAGCCAATTTCATTTACATGTATTTAATGGAAGTGGTTTGTAATGTTTTTTATTCCCTTTGTTGGTTATGGTAATTTATCCACGTGTGTTGCCTTAGCTGCATTGTTTGCTAATGACAGAGTAATATTTCTTCTGACTTTTTGCCCTGTTCTCTACTACTTAAACATTCCAGCCCATGTAGATCTGAAGCTCATGTGCATTCAGGAAAATGTTTAGAAAGTCCATATTTTCCAATTACCAGGCAGAAAACTTAATGCTTTTGGTTTTTTGAGGAATCTCTAGGATCTGCAAAACATGACTTTGTGGACATTTACACAAACCATCTTGTAGAGCATATAACAGAGCCCTCAAGGAATATGAATAGGTTTCTGCAGAAAGGCATTTGCAGCATTTACCCCGCCCTGCTCAGTAGTGTGGCTATTAGCAGAGTGGATTTGGACATAAACAACTCCCTGCTAATCTAAATAAAGGCAGGGGGAAAAATACATTATTTGGATGATGTTAATTTTGAGTCACCTTCTACTTTCTATTTGTTGAATGTCAAACCTCTGCCGTTGGGTTTGTATTAATTACTTGTAACCTCCCCTCAGAACCTGACATTGAAAAAGGCCAGGGCTGAAAATATTTTCTCACTGTAATGTCTGATTCATCCATGAACTGTAGTACAAATATAACTCTATCCTGTGTGTGCTGTAACTGAGCTTAAATGTCAGAGAGACCTTACACATGCTCTCTGCCCCAGAATCTTTCAGGATTGCAGAAAGCAGAGTAATTTCTCCAAAAGTTTCTAATCACTTAGGATCAAGCAATTCCCTGAATCCTATTCACCTGGAACAGGCTTTATTTTAGAAGGGGTGTCAGCCTATTGCTGCATTCTTTAGTTTATTTTAGTAGACAGAAATGCTGTTGAGAAAAAAAGATCTCTGAAAATATCAGAATAGATGGCCTATATTAACTTTCCAGTTTAAACTTTGTGGTGGCCATTTTCTTGGCAAAATGCTTTGTCATCCTTCTGGATTGCATGGAAATTTTCAAAATTTTTAAAAGATTACTTGTAAGTATCAGCAAGCAAAACAAGTGTGAACTGTTTGGCCCAGATCCTCCTAATTGAGGAATAACTAGTTCTTCTCATACTAATTCATTGCAGTACTCACTAGAAGTGAGATTAAAGAGAGTCGTAGAAGCAGAGTCATGTAGGTTGGAAAAAACCTATAAGATCACTGACTCCAGCCATACATCCAGCACTACCATGTCCCCAAGTGCCACATCTACACATTTTTCAATATCCCCAGAGATAGTGACTGACTGCAGAGGAAGTCCCTGTTGACAAAGTGTTTGGCTGACAGAGCAATGTCAATAATGTCCTACTATGGACATTACTTAGGAATTAAGTTCCATTATGGTCAGTGGGCAGATGGTTTACTTTTAGTTGGAGTGACAAGACCATATTTTCCTGCCTTCTATTTAACATGTCTCTTCAGTTTCTTCTGGTTTTTCCCTGTTTATGCCTCAAGTATTGGTGCTTCCTGACAAATTCGGATTTATGGAAAGAAATCCTTTTGCTTGCCATAAAACAGAACTACTCCCATCAGTAGTACTTTTAACTGCTCAACTAGAACTCTTCACTAGTGGTTTATTTTGTAATTCACTTTAAGGATCCTGTGAGGTGCAACCCCAAACCATGAGAACAGCAAATGGCAGAAGTGAATGCTGCTGCTCTGGTGAAGACACATTGCTGTAATTGTGGCAGAAGTAATCTCCATGGTGTCATGCCAGCTCCTAACCAGATTGCAGAGGTACAGGGTAATCAGAGGTTATGAATTCCAGCAGAACACAGATGTACATGAGTACAGGGAGCTGGCAGATCCACACCTCTACTGCTGCTTCTGCCCTCCACGTAAACCACAATGAACACAGTGGAACAGCATCTGTATCTCATCCTTTCTTCTGCCTGATAAATGCTCCTGGTACATGGCCCTGATCATCCTCCTGTATAAATGCCAAGTGAACGATTTCCTCCATAAAGTATTTGCTAACCTTGCCCTTGTTACTTGGAAGTGATCCTGGCCCACTTTGACAGTTCATAAAGGAGATTCACAGGCACTGAATGATGGAGTTTTTCTCCACCTTCATCAGCAGCAGGAGGTGAATAGTAGGAGAATTAAGGTATATAGGGATACATGATGGTGAATGAGACAGGATCCAAGAGGAAATCAGCTGATAATAGAAGAAAGCAGTGTCTGAGCCTCCCTAAGGGGATTCTTGGCCAATACAGTGGTAACAAATGAGACAGAAAATTGCAGTTCATCATAGACAGTCTTTGCTGTTGTGTTCATAAAAGTTTCCTCTGCTATCCATGACTGTGCGTTCTGACACATTCATTTATTAGCATAGCAAAAAAACCAGACTGTTACTGAGACAACCCCTTTGATATACAAGAAAATAGTCTAATATTTGGAAGACACATACGTTCTGTTTATGCATCACTTTGTTTAAATTTTCCTTGTTTTGAGATTACTACAGAGAAGCCTACAAATACATGTTTTGTGCAGGTAGAATCTGGTTGTAGTTAACTCTTACCAGTATGTTTGTCCTGGTCATAGTTAAATTCCTTCCTACTTACTAAGTTGGGTGTTGATTTGTTTTTCTTTCTTCCCTTTTCAAGGAGGATGCAGATGTGGAATGGAAGTTTGCACGTGCCAAGCTCTGGCTATCCTACTTTGATGAAGGAAGGACTTTACCTGCTCCTTTTAATCTAGTGCCAAGCCCTAAATCATTTTATTATCTCATACTGAAAATAAAAATGTGCCTCATAAAACTCTGCAAATCTAAGGCCAAAAACTGTGAAAATGACCTTGAGATGGGGATGCTGAATTCCAAAAAACGGGTATGTTTTATCTCCACTTTTCAGCTTCTTTGTGGAAAGGATTCGTGCCAGGGAGCTTCTGGGGGATGTTGCATGGTGCACAGGGACTGGCAGCGACAGCACAGACTCTCACAGGACCTCATCATTGCACATTGCTCTTATCACATTGCAAGCATGGCCTCATTGCACCAGGCACTTTTAAAATTTTGTAAAAGCAGGCACTCCAAGCCAAATAAGCAAGATCAAAGAGAGGGGCAGAAGCAGAGGTACAAACAGGCTCACAACTTGTCTGGCTCAGGCCCATTGCTCCAGGCTCTCCCATCTGAGCTGTGTGACTCTGCCCAGGGTGGGGACAGCAGGGGCCACTCTCCAGCTGAGATGTGTGCAGCCCACCCACAGCTATAACCTTGAAAGAGACACTGAGGAGAAGGGAAGGGAAGGAAAGTTGGAGGAAGCTTTGCAGAATTTGCCTTAGGGACATGTAGGCTGCTTTAAGGTCTGCCTGGATCTCTTGGTGGAGCAAACAAGTGAACCATCCAGCTCCTGGTGAGCCACCCAGCTTCTGATGATCCATCCAGCCCATAGTGATCCACCCAGCCCTTACTGAGCCATCCAGCTCCAGGCAAATCCCATGGCCTCCAAAGAGGATCATCTTCCCAGGAGTTTGTGGGAACTGCTCAGATCTGGTGTTCACCCAGTCTCTTCCAGCACTTAAATTGAATGGAGAAGTCTGTCCATGGGGTTTGCTCCATAGTGTCAAATAATTTAACTGCCTACATAGGGAGCATTGCCAAGATAGGCAAGCATGTCGACAAATTCATTTAACACTGCTATTGATTACTGGAAGAGCCACTAAAACAGTGGAGTCTCAAAATGAAAGAATTTTTTCTCCTTTATCTTAAATAGTGATTTAAAAATGTTTTTTAAATGTTATTTGAATCAGATGGCACTAAGCTTGCTTTGTTTGAAATTTAATTTCTGCTCCAAAGCCTAAAACAAAGTAATAAAATTTTCTCTAAGCCAGATGAGTGAAAGTGTTTGGATTGCCCTTTTTCATGCAACTCATGCAAAATTCATATTTTCCATGGCTTTAGCATAAACAATTAAGAGTATCAATCATTTCTTGCTTGCCTATTAATCGATTGTTCACACATCATCTTTAAGAGTCTCTGTAAGCTCATGACACATCTGATGAGTAAGAACTAAATTTTTTTAAAATTACATTAATATTTCAGACTTTCAATCTAATCATTATAAACACCCTGTTTTGGAAAAAACTGTATAAATCAGGATCTCTGGTTCAACCAGGGAAGAAAAGCCCTTAGCCAGGGCCTCTCCTGTACATACAGTTGCATATAGGTGCAGAAGTCTATGTTATTTATTCCTCTGAATAAGTGATTTTTTTTGTTAGTATTGGACTGAAAACCTCGGAGGTTTACAGTCAAAGAAACCTCCAACAAATATTGTGTGAAGTGTCCAGAAAAGTCTCCTTGGAGGCTTCTAGAGCTGTGATGCCTCTGATAAAAATAAAATGGTCTATTTAAGAAATACATCTTTTTCTTGAGCCAAAAGAAGCAGCAAAGACACTGCTGTTTTAAAAGGACCAGCAAAAATCGATTGTGTTTCAGAATTTGGTTTTGCATCACAGTCTTGTTCTTTTCAAATACAAGTAGTTATCTTTCTTAAGTGGTGTTCTAAATTTATAAGCATCAGCCTCATTAAGATAAAAGTATTTTGTGCCTGCTAATATCTTCTTGTCTAAAACTTGTGTGTGAATACCATTTCTGTCTAGATAATTTAGAACCTAGACTTTTCCATTAATTTGTGTATTTCTTGGGGGGGGTTGTGGTGGGGGTTTTTGGGGTTTTTTGGTGTTGTTTTTTTTATTGTTTATTTTTTGGCCTGAATGTTCTGGATTTTACTGTACTGTACATAGAACAGTTTCCTAATGCTTTTCTAAAGCTTAATTTGGGGCTGCCTGGGTATAAGAAGCTAACATTGATTTAATCATATCATGATGTTTTATAATTTCAGAAAGTTCGTTTTCACTCTAGCATTCAAAACACAGAGAGTTTTTCTGGGAAGAATGCTTATAGCAAGCCCACAAGATACCAGGTAATCACAGCACGAAAGCAGGAGCCAGGGGAGGGGTCTGTCAGTGCCCAGCTCTTTCTGCAAGGGTCACGTTTGCATTCTCCCAGCCGATTCCATCCTGGGATGTGCCAGGCTGGGGCACTGGCACAGGGTTGGGCTGGGGTATTTCGGGAACAAAGGCAGCCTGTACCCCATGGAAATAGGCATGGTGTTAGCATTTGTCATGCTAATTAATTCCACTCGAGGGTGTTTAACTTAATACACAGACATCACCCAGCCTTTATTCCTCTCATCTTGTATTGACAGCATTTCATTTCCCAAGGCTCAGAATCATCTCTCCAGATGCTGCATTAACATTTGCATGTGCTTCTTCTGGCAGTGGGTCCGTCCTGCCGAGCTAAACCTGCGATGTGCTATGGTTCAAAATCCCCATGTGGCTGCAGAGGTGTCACAGGGAACCACAACTGTCTGTCCAGCATGAGTGTTGTGCCAGCAGATGTGTTATTTCTTGTGCAAACATGTCCTAGGGCAATATAATAAACAGAATGTGCCCCAAAGGATTTTTACCTTCTTTTTTAACATACAGTGAAAAGGAATCTGATGGCAATTGATGTGTTGGAAGGGACAGATATTAAAGACAGATGAGGAAAATAATAGTTAAATTGGCTAAAATGTGCAGTAGCAATTCTAGACGTGGCTTATCTTGTGTTGGTACAGCTTCCAGCATAATGGACTCCCAAGCTGTTCAGCAGACCAGTAAGAAATTTCTACTGGTTTTAAAATTTTCAGGCTTTCCTGCCACAATTGGAAGGGTGCCAAAAGATCTAGGTTAGAAATGGGATACATTCACTCTGAAAAAGGGATGAGAGATTGTGTCCTGCTCAAAGTGGCATTTCAGCACTTCTGACACGTTCCCATCCATGCAAACCTACAGGTGATGTGTCAGCCTCTGCTGGACTGGCTCTCTTCCTGTAGCTATTATTTCTCAATGAGACCCCCTAGTGTTTGTGGTAAATTAGACCCTTACTTCCAGTATTGAAAAAGCCAAAGGTGAAAAATAGATGGAAAAAAATAAGTACCTGTTATTTTGTTTTAACAATGCCATGTTTGTCTTCAAACTACCTTAGAACATTTTAGTTGCTGCGGGAAGAAATTGCCCAAATAGTATAAGGAGAGTGTAATAGTCTTGATTATATAAACTTAGAGAAGAAGGAACAGTGTGATAATCTGGCTGGCAAGCTTTTCTTCTACAACTGAGAAAACCTTTGAAGCAGTTGCTTCTTACTGAACTGCAGTCTCTGCTGTCTATGTACTTAAGACTACATATGGACAGTGCTCTAGAGGGATAACAAAAATATACAGATTTTAAACATGCAATATTTTGAAAAGCATGATGAGCAAGTGAAAATAGATGTCATGATTTGGAAATAAACTAGTCTAGGAAAAACAATACCTTTATCAAAGAGAATATGGGAACTGGCACAAAGAGAGGTTATGTATCTTTTTTTCTGGGTAACAAGAACCTGTGTTCTGATTCCTTGTTTTAGTCTAAATTTCCTCTGACTTCTGCTCCGGAAAAAATGACTTATTTTTGGATCCAGGATTTCCCTACTTTCCCCAAACATTACTTCATTTATGTTTTCTCAGGTGACAACCCTACCTCCCTCTGGATTCTACTACCTTGGCCATCTCCAACACACCGTACGTGCACTGAGCCTCATCTCTGTTGCCTTAGTGACTCACCTGCTTAGCCAGATGCCTCTGACATACAAGGACAGTCTTAGTCATCCCATATTCCATGGCTGCATGGCATATACAAATGACTGGATCCTTCTTTGATCTTCATAAGCCTTTTGCACTGCTAGAATGCTTATTTGGCTACTCAGAAAAAAGAACAGGTGTACTGTCTTCTTAATCCATATTTCACACCCCTTGTAGCATTTTTCAGATGTTCCAAGTAGAGACATGATTGGTCTGTGAAGAATTGATGGGAGAGGTGGGAGAGGCTTCTCCTTTAACACTGGACATCCGGTCAATCAAAGACACTGAGTTCTCCTGTGTTTGCAGAGGATGTGTATAAATCTCTGTCTCTGAGACAGCAGTTCTTTTTATGTTTATATATTTTTATTCCTTTTTTCCTTTATGGGTTTTTATTATGGGATTTTTTCCCCTCTGGGGTGTCTTTTCTGCAGTGAAGATGAGGCCATCAGTTTTACCACAGCATGCAGCCCATGACTGCCAAAGTTCCTTTCCTTCTAGATAAATGGAACTAAGACATTCTTGGAACAATAGCACATTGCAAGCTCTTATCCATAACCATCATCTATTTCCATATGTACTCTTCCTTTCTATCAATCATCTTCCATTTTTAAAGTTTACATGGCTCTGTATTTTTCACCATACATGTCTCTAAAAATCCACCATTTCTGTAAGAAACTTTTCTAACTTAAGCCAAGTTCCCCACCTTTGTTCAGACCCTCTTTTCTCTGTCCTTCTCTAAATTTATTTTCTCTTAAAAACCCAATGACAAGGCTAACAGTCTTTCTGTGAACCTCAGGTCAGCTGCATTGTGAGCAAGTTTGCTAACATCATTAATTAACCACTTATTTCTTCCTGTAAAGTACTATTAGACAGTAGTATGCTAAAAGAAGGCTCTGGAACCCATTTCCTTAGCTTTCTACTGGATCATCTGTGTTTTCTTTCTGTCTGTGGGACATGCCCTACATTCATATGCATTCCACAAAGTACCCCAAAGTGCTTTTTATGTGGGGTTGTGATTAAGTGGCTGTCAACCAACTACTGTAGTACAATGTTCTTAATATAAAACGTAAAATAAATGGGAAATATAATAATAATAATAATAATAAATTATCCCTAGTGAGACCAGATGTTTGAATTACTCATATATATAAGTCTGGAATGTGGACAGTCTCTCACTAAAGGAGTGTGTCTGTTCTCCTTTCAGAAGATAATGAAGCGTCTGATTAAGCGCTATGTGCTGAAGGCTCAGGTTGACCGAGAAAATGACGAGGTCAATGAAGGCAAGTGGAATTTTATAATGGATCCACCTAATGAGCATGTGCTGTTATTGCTGTTGATCTGGCCAGTACGAGGTTTGAGCTTAGTTAAGATTCTCTGTAGAGAGGGCTGGCTTGTGCTCACACTCAGGTGAGCAGGGCTGGCTCTGAGCCACCTTAGTGCTTTGAAATTCCAGGGCCTTATTTTTCCTTAGCAGAGCACACATCTCACAGGATCTTCACCCAGCCCTGCTCACCCTTGAAGCTCTAATTCTCCCTCCCTTACAACTACCAGGGTATTGCCAACACCCAATCTTACCTTGTTGTCTATATAAAGCATTCTCTGACTGCACTGCCCAGGCCTGCCCCAAGGACACTGTTTTGAATGGGATCCAGATTCATATTGCTGTGGTGGCGTGTGGGATTTGTGTGTAGATGGAAAAGAACCTCTAACACCTCTTAACTGCTACCCTCTTGCAAATATGCTATGTTGGTGGAGTTCAATTTGTGGAGAGAGAACAAATTTGAGGAAGAAACATGAACTCTCCACACGTTTGCTGTTGCTGTTGGTACCACTACTGCAAGTACAAGTTATTCTTTATAAGTACCGATATTAAATCTATAATAAAGGGAGACCAAATGCAGCTCCACCACTACTGCAAGTACAAGTTATTCTTTATAAGTACCGATATTAAATCTATAATAAAGGGAGACCAAATGCAGCTCCACACACATTCCTCACCAAACACACTGAAATTATTGCTCTCTCAGTTCTTGGAACCATAGGGATTACTGACTTGGTTCAGTACAGCTAACAAGAATGCTTTCCTCTTTCAGGAGAACTTAAAGAAATCAAACAAGATATTTCCAGTCTCCGCTATGAACTCTTAGAGGAAAAGTCCCAAGCTACTGGTGAGCTGGCAAAACTTATCCAGCAGCTGAGTGACAAGTTTGGGAAGACCTTAAATAAGGACATTTGATGGTGAATACAGAGAAAGACAACTTGTTTTCTAAACACTGTTCATTCTCAACCAGCATCTTAGGAGGGCAAAAAAACCTGTGAAAGATGGGTACTGCACACTCAGCTTTTGCTGACAAGAAAGTGTTGGTAGGAGCACTTTGCTTTTCTCCTGCACTTGGTGAGTGACCAGTTACATCTTTTCTGATACAAAAGTGACTTAATGGTAAAAATTTATGCCCTTTAGAGAAGGAATCTCCACTTAAAGGCAAAAAAAGCCAGATCTTCATTCATCTAACTTCCAAGAAGACAACGTAATTGTGCTCCTTAACACCAACAGTTTGTATGGCCAGAAATGAGTGAAGTCTGAAGAAAAAATGTGCCAAGCATATTCCCTGCAAAATTTTTAAAATTCCTATTCTTGGGTCTGTACTCTTCTTTTATGTTTACATTGGCAACCCTGAATATAACTTTGATCAGCACTGTGGCTAATGAAAAACTAATGAGAAATTATCTGTTGACGTGACCAAGGCAGTGAATTACAAGTAGACACTGACAGCACTGGGAAAATGAAACCAAGCTTGTGGGGTAAATTATCCTTTAACCTGATGCAAGGATTTCCAGCCAAACACTCCTGCTCTCCTTTTCCAGCTGTATTAGCTAGACTGCTGATGGATATGGTCTCTTTGTATGCACTTAGCCTCTCTTTTATCCTTAGTCGATCCCATCTCCAACAGGTGTACTGAAATATTCGTAATGATGTGGAACTCACTTCCCAGGAATACCCAGAGATAAAGTACCTTGTGCTAATGTGTTCAGTTCAAAGAACAGCATTAATCCTGAGACAGCGATGCAACTGAGCTCAGCTTTCAGATTCCAGAGGTCAAACTGCAAGCCATAGGGAGAGATCAATCACGAAGAACATTGCCCGGTCGTTTCCAGCCTTGAAATCAATACAAGAAGGCTCCAATTGAACATTCTGACCAAAAAAGAAAAAAAGGAAATAAAGGAAAAGTCATTGTAGAAATTTTTGTCATGTTTTTGGCTCTTACAGAGGATGAGAAAGGGATTCAAACTGTTCTAAGGCTGTGGTAGTAAAAGGATCACACTTTTTCAACAGGAAAGTTGTAAGTCTGTGCAACACAACTGCAGACATGGATGGCTTGGGTTTTCATGGTTGGCTACATGATTTCAACTACCTAAAGCACACCTTACTACTTGGGAACCATGGAACTGGACTGTTTGTTTACATGAGACACCTCTAAAATGAACATGACATCTAGGTTTCAGCTGAGACAAACAAGCAGAGCCAGAAGGTGACCTGTGGTCAGTTCTTAAGTGCCGGATGAGAATACATATAGCCTATTAGAATAATAGTTATATTTGTACAAAAACAAAAGAAAACAAAATAAAGAAGTGTACTGTACGTAGATCTGTTTAGAGAAAAAATACTGTATTTTTACCTTTAATAAAATTATCTTGTATACTGTCATATTTTTACCTAAAAATGGAAAAAAAAAATAAAATTACCTCATAATATTTTGTTGTACACTGAGTGAAATATTTGCTTGATCTTTTGACTGCCTACTACATGGCCATTTTTCTTCTTTTCTGCAGTATGCGAACAATTAAATCATTATATGAAGCAATTTTACAATAACAATTCTGAAGCCTGAAAGAGCCAAAATGCAACACTGAAACTAAAATACACTTAAAATTAATAAAACTAGGGAATTAAAGGCTCCATGACCACCTAAAGCCCACAAAAATGACTCTTCATTTATGTTTAATTTGAAAATATTATGTTATTTGTAAAATTAACATCTAAGAAGAGGAATTCAGCTCTGCTGTCCTCAGACAAACAGTGGTGGTACTGAGTGAGTAAATCAAACTCAAGTGAGTAAGAAAAGCTGTAGGCTTTAGCTGACAGGACAAGTGAGGGGGCATCTGCCCTGAACACCCAGTCTGGGCCAGTGGGGCTTTGCTGCCCCAAGCCCTTTGTTTGCAGCTGTGGGAAATCTGTCCCATTGCGTGACAGCTCCTGCAAAGTGGTGTTGAGATGGAACCCTTAACTGCCAGCATTCAGCTAAGAGTGCCCAGCACCAGTGTGACAAATCAGACACTGCAGGTAACAGGATTTACTCAGCACTTTGGGCTGTCTCCCACAGCAAGTGTTGCCGATATATATTCAGTTTTCCCCATAAGAAGAAGGAATATATTTCATGGCAATACTACTTGCCCCCTCCCCACCTTTCCAGCTACTGTGTAAAATGTTTTGCCATTTGAAAAACCAGCCCTGTTGTCACAGCACTGTTTTAAGATTTAATCTGATTGGAGCTCTTCACTTGGCTCCTGATCCAAGTATTCCTTCACCCTTCCTGTTTAGCATTTTAGGGATTTAAAGAAAATTGTTGTAGGAAGAACTTACAAGGACCACCATAATTTAAATTTCTCATTATATTGGATGCAAGTCCTGCAAAAAAGTTTAGTTGAAACGTTATGATGGACTTATATTTTGTATATTTAAATGAAGCTCAGCAAAACACCTGATCTACAGTACAGCAACACCTACAGGAGTATTCTTGTACTGCTAAATATTGCAGCCAGTGCATGCTCTGATCAGCACAAACACCATGCTGTGGATAACTTTGCTGAATTTTTGGGTCCCAGGGGGAGGCACAGCTGTGCCCATCAGCTCCATCCTTCCAGCCTCTGCACAGGTGAAGCAGTGCAGTCCTGCCACAGGGAGTTCACATGCTGCTCTCACTCAGGAGTCTGCCAAGAAAGAGCACAATATTCTCTAGGACTTCAAAAGTAGAAAAGATGTAAAAGATGTATTGTATGTATACTAAAAGATGTATTGAAAATATTGTTTTTAAAAAATCTGCTTCCTCCCCTTTTGCATTTACATTCTTGACAGTATCAACGTACAGAGACTTTATATAAATATTCACAACAAACAAAATCCCACTACATCAGAGCACTTTTCTCTTCTGGTCCCAGAACACACCCAAGGAAGTTGCTCACTGTGTATTAATGGGCTGTTGACAGAAGTAGAGATTATTCTCCAAGGTCAGTTTATAAGAAGTTAAAATTAAAAAGCTTCACTGAAAGAGAAGGGTCTCCTGTCCGAGGGGGGGACACCAGGGTGTCCCCTGGTCACCAGGGGCCCCTCCTGGCAGTGCAGTGTCACATCAACCACCTGCTGAGTTGAATTTGGTCTAGTCTGTAACACCTGTGACCTTTGGCTTTGTAATGTAGGTCTTGGTATTCCTGGGACAAATTCATACTGTGAAGGGATGGAACTTTACCCAAATTATTCGTAGATACAGAATTATAACTTTTTATGGAAATAAGAGAGGTCACATAAAAATGAAACTATTCTGAAGTCATCCACACAAAGGGAATATTCTCCAAGAGATCATCATGATTCTGCAAAAACCAGAGGCAAATCAAACTGGAACTTAAATAGTTACTGAGGAAGCTCAGAGCAAAGTCATTCACTAGCCAGTATTGATTTATTGACTACTCAAGTCTCTAGACAGTTGTTTCACACATTGCAAAGGCCAAACCAGCCAGCTACTGCTAACAGAGAGGAAAAAACAGCAGGAAGCATTAACCGGACTGATATTTCATGGGGCTGAACTGCCTGGTGTTAAGCCAGGGACCTCTGCTGCCCCGAGGTACAAGTCCCAAAACAAAGGAGCTGCCCAAGGGCATCTGGCACCATGCCCCTGCTTTCAGCAGCAAGGGATGGGCTGAGCAGCCACAGGACAGATATGATGCTTCATGCACATTTTTGCTCTCCAGCTGGATTAATTCTTCCTGCAACTTTGTGGAGAATGACTAACAAATACTGTCCTCAGTTCCCAAAAAACATGGTTAAAAGTAAATGTTAAGAAGAATATGAATGGTGTAATGAAAATGGCTTACAAGTCTGCCTGCATCCTGACCAGAGCTCATATTAAATAGTCAGAGCTGGGCATTATTTTAAATTAATCTGTATGAGGAAAGCATTTCCAGCAGGCCAAAAGAAATTGCCCTAATTAAAAGATACAAGAAATGAATGATCACTCAGTAAGGACAAGCCAGGACACAGTCCATCACCACGAGGCAGAAGAGCTGAGCAGCATGGACAGGTTCCAAACACATCTCCAGCTGAGAGCAGATCTCTGCTGCACCACGGCCGGGTCTGGGCTATAGCCCTGGGCTGCAGGTGGGGAGGGAGGAGACAGGACCAGTGCTGCAGCAGTGAGCAGCTCCCTGCCACACAGCACCTCTGCTGCCTGCCAGGCCCCAGCAGGGCATGACAAACAGGGCATTTCGTTCCTCAGCTGGCTTCCCTGACTAACCAACAATCAGGGAAAGGAAAGCCACAACTTCATAGCCAAGGCTGGCAGGCTGTGCTCACCCACCCTCAGGGGACAGTGGGTGTTTCCTCTATCCAGACACTATAAATACATTCCTCCTGACCTGATAAACAGTTCTGCCCTTGCTTTGGCCACAAATCTCTCACCACTCCAGCATTAGATGCTGCAGGCTGCAGGTCTCACTGCTCCCATTTCACCTTGGCTGTGACTGGGCTGTAAACCCTGCATGTACCACAGCTGGTGCTGGACAGCAGCCTGCACAAACTACAGCCTTAAGGAACTTGTATTTTTTATTGAGAAAGGATGAAGATTGCACAGGGGAAATCAAATAGCCTTAGCTTTCAGTGAGGAAGACAGATGCAGAGAAATTCAGTGATTTGCCTTAATGACCTGAAAGGAAGGGGCCAAAAATGGGGTTGTGGTTGTGAATCTTATTTGAATGAAAATATACTCATTAACTTTGCCCTCTCTTAGTCCTTGTTCTACATCTTTGTAGGGCATATATTCCTCAGTGAGGAATGAGATCTGCCAATGCCTAATGCCAGCAGCACAAGAGCAACAGGAAAGAAAAAAGAATAATTGCTTCAGTGATCATATATAATTTTGGAAAGTCATTCCCTTTGATCCCTGGGAGATTTTAGTGGCTCTATATCAATGATATGTCTTCAGGATTTTTGAATTTAAATAAAGTCAAATAGAAAGGGAAATAATAACCAAAGGAGCAAAATAACTAAACTGGTACTGGAATTTGTGAGGCTTTTTACAGCAGTAAAAGGACACTCACTTCAGGTCATTTTAAACAGACATTTAACACAAACCTGAAGTGTGACAAAGGGGATTTTGAAGAGCTTAAACGGTTAATGAACAGCTAATGATCCTGTTAATATACAACTAATGTTTACTATAATACCGAATAATATTTAATTCCCTTACTAATGATTAATTATTGTGCTGCAAGGTTTTAATTAGGCTTACACAGCAGGAGCACGGGGGATCTGGTGAGGAGATGGATTTCTGTGTGAAGTCACTGCCCTGACTCCAGACTCTTCCCCAGCAGCTGCCCCTGTGGTGGGCACAGCTTTGGCAGCACAGCATGCTCGTGTGCCAAGGCAGCAGGAGACAAAGATTGTTCCCTTGTACCTCCAAGTGGGTGGCACACAGACACCACAGCAGGCTGCTTTTGAAAACAGGCTGATAGAAACCTGCCCTGTCAGCTGAGAGCATCCTGCACTGTGCCATGCTCTCCCCTTGGAGCAGGGCTCCCAGCCTCACTGTGCTGGGACCCAGCATCCCTTCTGATGGCAAGGACACTGGAGCAGGGACTGCAGCAACTCACTCCAAGATTTTCATTTGAAGATGAAAGCTTCCATGAAATTAAAAAGCTGGTTTGATGCAAAAATGCTCTCTGTACAGTAATATGCTTTGGGCCAAATCTTTGTCGTGACTCCCAAACACAATTAAAAAATGGAGCTCATCCTAAAAAGAAGCTTGTTGGGCTCTTGTTTTCAGAAGCAGCACTGACTGGTCTTGTCAGTCATTCCTGCCAGGACAGATAGACAGGGCTTCACCAAGATAATCAGAAAACCACACTCCTATTCCCAACTCTGCATTTGCAGCCAGCCAAGTCAGCCCATAGTTTAAGGACTTTTATTTTTGTCACAGATGTCAGGCAAGCCTTTAGGTGATGAGAGGCCAGCAGGCTGTTGGAGGGGCAGCCTCCAAGCACACCTAGGAGCAGTACTCCAGCAGCAGTACTCCAGCAGCAGTACTCCAGCCCCCAGCTTTCAGGCAAAGCCTTAGTGAGATCAAAATGTGACAGGGAATGAGTAACAGACACCTAATCGAAGCAACATTCATTGCAAAGTGAAAAGGTGCTGCTAAAGGGAGATGTTTGTGGTTATTAAACACTCCTCAGTGTGTATTGTGTACCTGGTAACACCTGGCTTGGTCCCTGCTGCCATCTAGGCATCACACCAGAGCCACATTTGTCATGATGCCCTGGAGTGACCACTCCTGCTGTGCCAGGAATCCTTGTGGGAAGAGGCAGCCCAGGAGCTGCAGAGAACAACAGGTCTTGGGCTAAAACTGCTGCCACTTTCCTCCAGGGCAGGATGGAAGGGATGATATTACAGACTTGAACCACTTGAACTTACAGCAGGTTTTGCTTTCAGAGCAGAACAAGGTGGGAGCAGGTGTCTGCAGGCAGGAGAAGAATGAAAATTATTGAGGCAGTTTGCACTCAGGGCAGGTGAGCTGTAGCATGGAGACTGAGGTGTGTGTCACCTGCCTGAGCCTCATTACCCTTTAGGGTGAATTGCAGTCCATGCACTTTGAGTTTTACTGCTGGGTTTCTTCAAATATTTAGAAAAATGTGGGGAGAAGGGGTGGGGCTCATATTCTGCATCCATCCTAAAGTGAAAATGATGATGAGGGAAAGGTGCAACTAAAAATATAATTAAAGGAGAAGAAATGAGTGTCAGCAGGCTTAAGAGAAAATAATAGCCCTTTCTCAACTGGAGTTACAGCCACCAGCACAAACTGCTGCCTGTGAACACCTTCACCGGAGCTGTGCTGGCTCAGAGCTAACCCCTGGGGACAAACAAAGCATGGGTACACTTAGAGAGTCTGCCCAAAGCCACTCCTGCTCCCAGACACTGGCTTTGGCTCAGAGACCACACCATAAGGCAATGGGAACAATCATTCCTGGTAATGTCAGTTGATGCCACAGCCTGCAGTAAGCCCTCAGCCCCTAAGACCCCCAAGTACCTGGTACTCTGAGAGAAATAGTTTGCTGTTTGTTTGATAGTTTTTTTCAGGAGTTTTTCCCTGGCTTTTAACTGTAAAAGTTCAAAGCTCCTGTACCTGCAGAGAGCTCTGAGGAGTTTCCCTGTATTTTCTCCATGCTTTAGAATAAGCTGTAGATATCTAGTGGGGATTTCAGAGAACATGTGCATTCACGAGGGGAAAACACAATTCAGGGCACTCCCAAACACAAACTGCTCTGGATGGGGAGAAGGGAGATGGACTCGTCTCTCGCTGCTGGTTGCAGTGGGAGCCAGCAGGTTGTGCTCATGAACAAGAAATCCACAGCTCTGCCTCTGGGATGCTCCGCAGTAAAAGCAAAGCTACAGGAAAAAAAAAGAAATTCCTCTTTCTGCAGGGCTTTTCTCCAGCTCATTACAGCAGCCTGCCTACATGTTTTAATAGCCCATAAAGCCATAAGGATCTAGCACTTATTAAACTCTGTTCTTAAAACAAAGCAATGTTGAACTGATACTTTCTTGTTAGAATGTCAATATTTCTTCATCTGACTTTGATGCACTTAGAGAAGTTTTCTGCTTTTTACTGTCTTACTCTTTTTTTATAAGTGTTTGCTGGTGTTCCCAGAGGCAACATATTTCAGCATCTCTCATTTGTACCTGCACAAAATATAGATGTGGAGCTCCAAAAGAAAATTCCCTCTTCAGCTGAATTTTGAGTGTAGGACCTACTGTGGCCAGAACTGCTGTTTCTCTAATGTAGGGATTCTGCTATTTAAACTTATTTAAAAATATAAAGGTTAGGTTCTCTTCCAGTCTGGACCTACATAAATCAACACCAAACTGATTTAAATTAGAAAATAAAAACATATTTCTGCTATCATCTCACATGCAGGGTTTCCTTAATCCATTCTTGGTGGACAATTCTTACATCTGAGGTATCCAGATGTTTATTATAGCAGAATGACTGAGAGTTTTTTCCAAAATCTGATAGGGAATCCCTCCAGCATTCATCCTTCTTGGGTTGGAGTTGAGCCTTAAGCCCCTTTCTTGTACCCCTTTCTAGGCACAAAGCCTGTCCTTGATTAGAGATAGCACTTCAGTCACAATCTGAATTCCAGAAGTGCAGTAGTTTATTTCCTGCTAGTCTTCTTGCAGCAGTGACTCAGAAATCTTTGTATTACAAAAGCTTAAACCAACAACCTTGGTGCTCCCCGAAGGGAAAGCTCAGGAGCCAAGTGCAGCTCTCCAAAGCCAGCATGAATTTATTCCTGGTGTTCAGGTCTCCAGTGATACCTGAGATGCTCTGTCAGTAGTAAGGGACTCCCCTGGGGGCTGGGGTGGAAGGTAAGAGTGATACAGAATTATGGGGATGACACATCCACCACACATCAATTTAAATTGGGTATTCACAGTAAAAAAGCTGAGCTGGCCCAGATAAAGAAATTAAACTGTTTCTTGAAAAAAGGAATAAAGCAGACATAAAAACATGTTGTAATTGAATAAGTGAAGATCAGAAAAATCAAAATGAGTCTATCAACAGCTCCATGTGTCAGTCCCACAGCTCCCAGTGCTTCCCACAGCCCTGAACTGCAGGGACCTGGAGCCACCCCCATGGCACAGGCACCCCCTGAATGCGACGTGCTCAGCCTGAACCACAGCCTGCATCTTGTTCAGGCACAGGGCTGTGGTTCAGAAACATATTGTTATCTAAGTCAATCCTCTCAGCCAACCAATTCCAGCAACTCACTTTGAAAACACCACCCACGTTCTGTAAAAATTCAGATTTGAGATGCAGCCCACAGAGATTAATGAGGGTTTGAATTTATGCCTCAAGAGCGTCCAATGGCTTGATTTTTCTGCTATACCATTATAATCTTCCTATACATGAAGGCTGCTCACATACTTGCAGAAAGGGCTTGATTTCGCAGCTAATGAAAATTGCATTCAGGAAAATTAAATAAATAAAGCAGTTGCTATTACTCAGGCTGTATTTTAGCACAAAGTCTGATGATACAAATTAGTGTGCAGTGGCCAAACTAAGTTTCAGGTGGTGTTTTTCTCAGCTGAAGCTCTGCCATGTGCAGGTGGGCTCCATGAAAGGGACCCAGTGGGGTGGGGGCTCTGCACAGCCCCTCCATCTCTCCTGGCACTGGGGGGGCTTTTTCCAGCAACCCTGAACATGATGGGGGTGTTCCCTGTGGAAAGCTTTTCACTCAAGGTTTGAGGAATGGCAGAAGCCAACAAGACCCTTCCAGTGCTCCTCAGGCTAGTGACAATTCCAGCAGACCTGGTGACAATTCCTCTCCACCTAGGCACAAACACTGCTGGAAGCCCTCCTGCTGAGTGCACCCATAAAAAGCAGCCAAGCACAGCTCTGATGTACCAGGCACTGCAGTACAAGTGCTAAACAAGGTGTTAGCTTGGGCACAGCAGCTGGAAAACACCTCTGTGAATTTATAGTTCACTCTATTGTGCTACAGCAGACACAGGCAGCCCGAGCAGACCACCAGAGTTTTGCCATTCTGTGTGAGTGTTGCTTTTCAGATTTCATTTTTATCAAGTTTGGATTGGACACTCTGGGGTAAAGGAGGGGCAAGAATCCCAGCACTGGCTGAAGAGCCAAATAACCTTGTTCACACAGACGATCAGAAAATGTCTCTATCCTGTCCACCTCTCCCAGAAGGGACAGAAGGAACATTCACCTTTTCTTAGCACTATCTCCTCATGCATATTTCTAAGTGATCCAGGAGTCTATAAAGCTATAGGAAAGAAAATACATTCTTCCTCTCTACACATTACATGAGACATTCTGAAAGAAGCTCTCAGGATTGTCCCACAGACCAAGCCCAGAATGACAGTGTGGACCTGCACTGTCTCACTTGTGATATCCCTGCTTCTTCATCTGTTTGAGCCTCATTGTGCACAATCCAGCACAACTGTACACACTTCATGGCTGATGCACTCAAAATAAGCATTACTCAGACTGATGACTAGGTCTTCCCTTACAGCCATCTGGATGGTTTATTTTAGAAAGTGATTTGGGAAACAGTGCTTTATTCATAATTATTCCGAGGGCTCCGTTAGAGCACAGTGGCTGTAGGGATCCAGCTCCTCCCTGTCTTGCTTCTCTCTCACTGGCCTCCAGCTTCACATTCTCTTCAGCAGTTCCCACAGTTTTTGAAGGAGGAAGATCACATTTATCATTAACCACAACGCTCTCTTATCATCAGACTTTGAACCCCAACACCGTGTAAGCCTCAGAGGTGACCCACCATAAACTCACTGACCCAGAGCCACCCCACACACCTCTAGCACGTGTCACCTTGCACTGGGCTGCAGCCACGTGACAGAACTGCACTTTACATAAATCCAAATTAACATTCAAGCTGCTCACTCAGGTCTTTGCTGGCATTGCTGCCTTTCAGTGTGTGTTGCTTGCTGCACTGGAGCCATGAGGGACAGTGGCAGGTTCAGGATGCCACCAACACAGGTTGCAGAAGCTGATGTCATTCTGCCATGCAAAAATGGAGAGGCACTTTAAATTTAGGAGTGGTTCTTGTGTATTTCATCCAAGCCTCATGGCACTTAAATTATTTATTGTGCATTTGCTGCATTATTTATTGAGTCCCTTTTGCCCATACATGCAAGGAACATGAGTCAATGGCTCTGCCACAGATTTCATACCCCATCCTAGCTCCAGCAGTTCCTTCCCATTCTCCTCCAAAAGACAGATTACCATGTATTTCAAGGTAAATATGTTTTCCCTTGGGTACAGAGTTCTCCTTGGGTGAAAAAGTCCCAACCAACCACTGGAAAGGCAGCATCTTGCTCAGCAGCTGTGGCAAAATGAGCTGAAATTATCCCAAAAGATGACAGAAAGAGTTTTTCCATGAGTGTGGTTCTGGTCACGGTGAATAAGGAGCCATCTTTCTACCCCCAGCTATTCACGTGCCCTGGAGGACACAGCTGACTCTCCTGCTGTGGTTTCCTCTTCCAGGAGGCCACCACATCCACGGACCATTTCCCATGTTTGGAGCACTGAAGCTGTCAGGGGCTGGCATGATGCTGTGTCAGGGGAGATTTAGGTTGGGTGTCCTCACCCAGAGGATGGCTGGGGCTAACAGGCTCCTCAGGGCAGTGGTCACAGCACCAAGCCTGACAGAGCTCAGTGAGTGCCTGGAGAACCCTCCTGGGGACAGGGTGAGGTCTTTGGGGCTGTTCTGTGCAGGACCAGGAGCTGGACCCAATGATCCTTGTGGGCCCCTCCCAGTTCAGGATATTCTGTGATTCCATGACTGGCTTTGCTTTCCCACGGTCAGGGCAAAGCTTCTGTCTGCTGTTTCCCCAGAGCCAAAGCTGCCCTTTCAGAGAACATTTCCATCTGTAATTACTGCACAATGGGACAAAGTGAGGGTGCTTTGATCACATATTCATGATATCTCCCCT
This sequence comes from Catharus ustulatus, assembly GCF_009819885.2. NCBI lineage: Eukaryota > Metazoa > Chordata > Aves > Passeriformes > Turdidae > Catharus > Catharus ustulatus. The sequence continues at coordinate 10,414,175 of NC_046235.1, read as the reverse complement.
GCTTTGAAGATAACTCTGCAGAGTCACAGCAGCTGTTTTAGTCTCCCAGGTGGTGCCAATAAACACAGGAACCGGTAGTTTAACACAACGCTGCCGTGTTCTCTATTCCTCCAATATCTAATAATAGAACAGAACTGTGAAATATAGCAATGATCCTACAGCTGCAACTACCTATTAAACCCAGATAAGACATGTAAAGGATGGCTTTTAGCACCCTCCAAGCTAGTGAATTGTCAAATGCCCTCCCATCTGCAGAAAGGATTGAAGATTTCATTTATTTCTCCAATACCTGTCAGAGCAGAAAAAAAAGGGAAGGATATTTTAAAAGGGTATCAAAAATCAACACTATCTGGACCAGGATGGAACCTCTTAAATTGTCAGATTTCACAGCAGAGTCTGCAGGACACTTCTGCTGGTCTTTCATAATCCTGCCCTGTCAGGAGGTTATAGGGCTGCTTGTGATTTGATCTCTAATGTAATTGCTAGTTGGGAGAAATAAGCAAGACCATTCATTATATTTCACAAAGAACAAAACAAAACATAAAAATAACAAGATAGAGGATAGATTTGGCTTGTTTGAACAGATGGATATTCACTCAACTACATTTCAAGGGCAGGAAGATGCACCAGTCTCTTTCCCACTGTGGATTTTTAATAAAATAAGCAGAAGCAAACAAGGAGGGTTGATACCATGAGGCTGCAAAGGCAGCTGCAGTCTCAAGAGAGGCAATTTTGCCCACAGTTCATGCTGTGTGGTCTCCAGGGATGTATTCTTTGCTGGCATTAATTGGCATGGAAAATCAATACAGCCACGTGTATGAGCTGCAGTTGTTGCCTGGTCCTTCTTTCCTTCCCCTCCACTCTCAGAGATGTGCTGTATAATGACAAATTGCTCCTTGGGATGATATGTGCTATCTCCACAGTTCCTCAAGTAAACTCATTCCTCTCTAATCCCCTCTGGTGCAGAGGATTATCAAGGCAGTTGTGATTCCTGGATCTCTGCCTTTGGCTACACCTGTGATTAATGGCATTCCCCAAGTCGTGCGGATTTGGGATTTTGAGAATATGATGGGACAAAATTTGAATTTGTCAGGCCCCAGGAGTCTGAAGTGCATTGTATCAAATATTACCTGCGTGGCATTAGATTATCCCCATTTACACATTATTTTTATCCAGACTTTGCATTTCAATTTGTGTTTCTTTAGGAGTCCCTTGAATACACTTTTTGTTAAAGATGAAGAAACACACTCAAGTTTTTTTGCTGCTCTTTTCCTTGAGACTCCATCCATTCTTGGCTGTACTCTCCTGCATATTCTTCTCTTACTAAACATGAATAGTTTACTCTTCTTTTTTATTTCTACTCAACTTTTCACTGATTTATTATTGGTTTTCTCTGGTGCTGGTGTGACATCCCAGAGAGTATAGGAGGGCTGCCAAGCAGTCCCAACAGAGCTGTCTGCTCTTGCTGAACCTCTGGAACTGAGTACCATTCCTTGCTCTTTACTGCAGATCTACCAAGGGCTGAAATGACAATAAATTTATAAATCCAAATTTAGACCATACTGGACATGGTTAAGGCAGAGTTAAGCTGGCTGCTGGCTTTCCCTCTCAGTGGCTTTATATCCAGACCAGTGTCAAAGAGATTTGCTTAACAGCAGCCAAGCAGATAGGAGCCTACAGTTTAGATAAATGATACAAACAGGGCAACAATAAAATAATTACATGGATTGCACTTATACAGGAATGAGAACAGTAACAGGGGTGTAGCCAGGATGATGCAACTCTACAAGCAAGAGTTTGTAAGTGTCCTGAGGAAGGGACTTTCTGTTCAAAACCTTCTTTTTTCCCAGAATTATCATCTGGTCTGGCAAAAGACTGCCTTTCCCTAAGGATTTGGTGCCAGTTGTGGGTGACATTTAATGCCAGGTTGAGTGCTAGTCCTCAGCTCTCCCTGTGTGAAAAGATGCCCCTGATGATGTCCCCACAGTCAAGGGCTAGAGGAGGAACATGTAAGGCTGAGAGACTTGGGATTGTTCAGTGTGGAGAGGGAAGGCTCTGGGATGGCCTTTTTGTGGCCTTTGAGTATCTGAAGGGGGTACAGGAAATCTGGAGAGCAGCTGTTTGTAGGGCTTGTAGTGCTAGGACAAGGGGGAATGGCTTCAAACTGAAGGAGAGCGGGTTTAGATTGGATGTTACAAGGAAATTCCTCCCTGTTAGGGTGGTGAGGCACTGGCACAGGTTGCCCAGAGAAGCTGTGGCTGCCCCATCCCTGGAAGTGTTCAAGGCCAGGTTGGAAGGGGCTTGGAACAACCTGGGATAGTGGAAGGTGTTCCTGCCCATGGCAGGGGGGTTGAGACAGGATACCTTAAAGGTCTCTTCCAACACAAATCACTCTGATTCTGTGTCCAGGCCTGACTCTTTGACGCTGCAAAACAAGGACAAAATTAATCCAACTTTGTGATGCTTTTCAAAAAGGAATTGCTCATATCTCTGAGGATTTAAATTATTCTATCAGACTTTGCTGCTGGCATGAACTGTTGGCATGGAGACTGATGTGAAATTTAATACAACATAAATAAAATATTAATGACATAGGAGAAACCAGTAATGATTTAAAGAGATACCAAGCTGCCAACCAAGCTATGGTTTGGAGTTCATCATATGAACAACAGGGAAAATAGTGATTAAAGCTACAAAGGGCAGTGAGGAACAGCCTCATTCTGTCAAAGTCTTCTGACCATCAAAAACACTCAGAAAGGTCTGATTTGGCAGAGGGATGAAATTAAGAAATTCCTAATTTTTTTTTTCTTTTTCCCCAACAGAAATTAATGGAAGGTTCTTCCATCAGAAGAAACAAGGCCAGGCCAGCAGAGTGTGGGACATGGCTGAGAGTGCACCAGATGCATCACAGAACTCACTGAGGGCAGAAAAAACTCTTGCCTCAGTCTTGGGTTGCCTTTACAAGAATACCCAGAGGAAAGGAGAAAGGATATTGCTAGAGTGGGGTGGCCAGAGCAAGGAAGCATTGCTGATTATATTAGCATGGGTATAGTCTGAGAGATTAAGGCTAAAATCCCTGTTTCAATAATAAAATTGTTCCAATAGGTTCAGCTGATTCAAATACCAACCCAGATGTGCAAAGGTCAAGTTAGAGTGTTTACTGCAGGCAGTTTGAAAAACGTATCCCATTCTCCAATACCCTGAGCAATCGCCTTTCCCAGTACAATGCTGGGTTCAGTGCTGCATTGCCAGTTTGAGAGCTCTTTTTCTTCTGCAAAGTTATTTCACTGAAAAGTTCCCAATAACCTCTCGTTCTGAATACTTACATTAGGTTATATTTGTAGTCACACACTTCCAAAGCATGCAAAGATAATGAGCACTGAGTATAACCTAGAGCATGATGGAAAACACTAAATGAAATCAGATAGTTATATGAGCTTTTCACAGTCTCAGGTAGTTGAAAAGCTGTTGGTAAACTGTCAGAGAGAGTCAGTAGAGAGGCAGGAATGATTATAACAGATCCTGAGCTGGTGCAACCAACACAGAGCTTAGAGTCAGACCATCTTTATTTAAATAGCTGGTCTTGGTGAACATGGAGGCACAATTCCATCCCAAAACAGCATATTTAATATTTATTAATGCCTAAATGAATGGGAAGTACAGTACAGTAATTTCACGAATACAAGCCGCACCAATTTGACCAAAATTTTGGTGGAAACCCGGAAGTGCGGCTAATATTCCGGGGCGGCTAATCTATTAACAAAATTCTAAAAGCTGCCAACACGGAAGTGAGAGCCCGCGGCAGCCCCAAGCCAAGCTGGAGCCCGGCCGGCCCCGGCAGAGGTGGGAAAGCCTGGCAGAGGCGGGGCCAGCAGTGTGGGGGGCGGGCGGCAGAGCCTGAGCCAGCAGGGCGGGTGAGCCCGGGAGAACTGGGGCTAGCAGTGCAGGGGAGCATAGCAGAAGCAGGAAGGCCGGCGGGTGGGGCTGCCTGGCAGCGGGGGAAGCCCAGCATAATCGGGGCCAGCAGCGTGGGGGAGCCCGGCGGTGCGGGGGCCTGCAGTGCCGGCCAGGGTGAGGAAACGCGGCGGCGGTGCAGACGGGAGGGGGCGGCCGGCGAGCCTGGTGGCGGCGGCGGCAGCCCTGCCGGCGGGGCGAGCGAAAGCGGCGCTCGCGAAAGCGCCGCCGCGAGCCGCGAAAGCGCCGCCGCGAGCCGCCGCGGGCCGCGAAAGCGCCGCCGCGAGCCGCCGCGAGCCGCGAAAGCGCCGCCGCGAGCCGCCGCGAGCCGCGAAAGCGCCGCGGGGCGGGCGCGGCGCTCGCGAGGCGCGGCGCGGGGCGAGCGAAAGCGGCAGCGGGGCGGACGGCGAGCCCGGCGGCGGCAGCCCTGCCAGCCGGGCGAGCGAACGCGGCAGCGGGGCGGTGCTGACGGGAGAGGGGGGCCAGCGAGCCCGGCGGCGGCGGCAGCACCACCCGGCCAGCCCCGCCGAGCCGTGGCGCTGAGCTGGGCCACCCGGCCCCGTCGGCAACCATGAGCGGGCCGAGCCTGCCTGGCCCCGCCCCGAGCCAGTAAACCCCGCTATGCCGCGATCCTCTTACTAATTGGCCAATTTGTGAAAGCTGCGCACGGATTCTCGCGACGAACGAAAGTGCGGCTAATATTCGGGGTGCGGCTTATCTATTGACAAAGACAGCAACATTGTCGAGGCACCGGGGGTGCGGCTTATAATCCGTGCGGCTTGTATTCGTGAAACTACTGTAATTTCACGAATACAAGCCACACTGTTTTGACCAAAATTTTGCTCTCATACCGTGAAAGCAGCTAATATTCAGGTGCGGCCAATATGTGAATAATTTTCTGACATTTTCAACCCTGGGAGTGCAAACCAAGTCAGTGCAAACTGCAAAGTCGAGCTCCTGCCAGTAAAACCCTGCATTTACATGGTTGTTACAAATTGATACTCTGTTGCGGGGCGGGTGGAGCTGCTCTGTGCAGGCAGCACAGGGGGTGGGGAAGGCGGGGCAGCTCCCTCCTGCTGGCCCCGCGGCTCGGGGGAGGCAGGGGCAGCTCTCTCCGCTTGGCCCCACAGCTTGGGGGCTCCCGTCCCCGTGTGCCGCCGCCGCAGGAGCAGGCAGGCTACATCCCATCGCCGCCGTGGGTGCCGGCAGGCTCTGTGTCCCCCCTGCCGCCGCGGGGCAGCGCCGGGCTGGAGTGACCGAGCCCAGCGGTGGCGGCGGCCGGCCCCGAGCATCCCCGCCGAGCGGCAGCGCCGAGCTGGGCCACCCACCCATGTTGGCAGCCCCGAGCCCTCATGGCCCGAGCCGAGCCAGTAAACCTCGCCCTGCCACGGTTCTGTTACTAATTGGCAACTTTGTTGCACGCGGGTCCTCGCTGCAAACACAGAGCGGCTTATACTCGGGTGCGGCTTATTTATGGACAAAAACCAAAATGTTTGCCAACACCCGGCCATGTGGCTTATACTCAGTGCGGCTTGTATTCGTGAATTTACTGTAAGTCCTCTCCGCTCACATCTTTTCTTTTTAGAAAGACTCTGTTATCCACATCCCTCAGTCCAGATCCTGTCACTGGTTATATCTAGACAATATTAAAAAATAAATAAATTTTCTGAAGCCTGATAATTTTCCATTTACATAAATCATAAAAATTTCTCTTGTGTGCATTGGAAGAGAAAGGCTGAGTGGTTTGGGAGTAATGTAAGTATATCTGGGCTAAAATCTGAGAGAGAGCTGGAGATGAAAGACTCCCAGATACCGTGTATTAGTCATAATGTAAAAGCCCTGTCTCCAGGAGATAAAATTGTCCCAAGTAACTACTATAAATGCTGACTTTCTAATACAGAACTTAGAGCACTTGTTATTGAATGCTCTGTGCATCACAGAACATCATCACAAAGAGCCACAAGAAGACATTATGTTGGGTGACAATGGAGACCAGAGCATAATCACTGGGGATTTGTGCTCTATCATTAATTTACTATTCAAAATGAACCAGAGAAAACAAGAGACACACATCCACCAGAGCCACAGGGCAACAAATTCAAGGGCCCTTTTCTGTTTGCAGGTGCAGATCAATCAAATGGGCATTTGTGCATGTGCAAAAAAATGTCAAAGTGCCTCTTGCACAAGTGGGTAAAATTGTATCTGAAATATTTTAAGCATAATCTCTTTGTGGGGAGTTTACACAGGCACAGAGATTAGTGGGAATAGTCACTGAGACAATGCACACAGCACAAAATCAGTTCACATCTCCATCAATTATTCAGTGAATGAGAGCTGATGTTCAGGCTGGTCCCTGGCTGTATCAGTTTATTGCACACTATCTAGAAAGCTGCATGAGGTGCTTATTGACTTATGGGGATGTGGGGAAATGCAGGAGAATGGTGTGGAAGTGCTCATTAAAGTGTTTAGCACATGCACCTATTGTGCTGGTTTTCCTTCTATTGTGTCTTGGGCAAGCCAGGAGGCTGGGCCGTCTCCCAGAGAGGATGTCTGAAGTCAACATCAAAAATATTTTCCTGGGAAGTGGATACTGATTTATAAACAAAAGCACTCCCGGGCAGAGGCCAAATGTCCTCATTGCCTGGTTAACGTCACCTCTGCACCTTCCACGGTCCCACAGAGGATAAACCTCCAGTCCTACCTGTTGGGCAGGGGCAGCTGCAAAGGGCTGTGCCCTGCACCAGTGATGCTGAATACCTGCTCCCCTGTACCTCCCCCACACAACTCCCCGCTATGGGCTCTGTATCTAGGCTGAAACTGGTTTTATTCAGCAATAACTACCCTGCAATTATCATGTCTTTTTAGGAGAAAACGACAGGGAAAACCAGGATGCCTTATTCAGTCATTTTAAGATAATGGTTTCTTTCTGTCCGTGCCCATAACCCCTGTAGCCTGACAATGTTTTTGCAAAAGGGTCCTGGTCTCCTGGTGACCTGCATTCTCTTGTCTACATCCCTACCATCCCCCTTCTCCCCATGTCCCTTGCCTGTCTACACTTTAGAGCAGTTCCTTGCACTGAGAGCTCCTAACTATGCACCTATAATTGGGATCTTTGATGTTAATCCCTCTCAGATCAGTCCTTTTAGTGGTGTTATCATGCTATCATGTCACATTACATTTTCATTACTATAACCTCAGATGTTACTTTAGTCCCAGTAAGTGCTAACAAAATTGTTTGTGAAGGTACTTGCAATTAGGTAAATAATTATAAACACATTTATAGTATCTCACCCAGAAGCTGAGCATTAGGCTGCTCAGGAAAAGCTCATTTCCAGGCAAATAAGTATCACCATTAGTCCTTTCCCACTGTGGAAGGTGAGGGTGAATAGAGATGGATACCTGGGACAAATGATCCCAGCTGTGCTCCCAGCCTGAACCCCTGTCTTCCAATCTCGGTGAAGGTTGTGGAGAGCCAGCAGAGAGGGCAGCACCTCCACTGTGGATCCTGGGAGCTCATACAGCCCCGAGATGGATTTTTCTGGAGCAGGGTCTCACAGGAGTGTGTTTTCCAGTCTGCCATTTGCTGTGCTGGGCAGAGTATCAACAGCATCCATCAAAGGGGCTGTCAATAAAAATCAGCAGTAAGGCACAGGATTAGCGCTGGAAGAGAAAACCAGCAAATATTCAGTTTTCAACAGCAAAAAGGCCAGAGTACATGAGAGGTGCAATTTTTCTCTTTTTTTTAACTTGCTGCAAAAGCAAGATCTTTCAGGAACCCTACCAGAAAGCATTCCCTAAGCTGCCTGCTGAGCAAACCTGAGAGACACAGGGAACACACAGGAGACAGCTGCCACCTACTTCCCAAACAGCAGAGGTGCTGCTCTCTTCAGGCATTTACTGTTTGTAAAAGACGACTAAAGCACTTTAAAAGCATCCGTGTTATACCAGATTTCTCCAGAGGAGACTTGCCTAGAGGAATTTAAACAGTTGTATGAATGCCCTCCTTCCACCCCAAGCCTGGGGCTGTGCTGTAACCTGGAGATGCAGACACTGCGTGCACACCTTCCCCAGCCCATGCACTCCATCCTAGCTCAGCTCACAGGGTTTGGTCACTAATTGTACCAGTGAAGGTTGTTGAAATAAACCAGTTGATTTTGTGCAGAATCAGTAGCCTTTATGTAATTTTTGTCAACTTTGGCTGTGACAGTGGTTATTACCAGCTGAGGAGTTGTGAGTGTCAAGTGAAGATGTTTTCTGCAGCTGCTTCAGCAAGATCACAGCCGACCTCCTGGTGCCATTTAAATGCTTCTCTCATTGAACATTCAAAAGCTGAAGGGCTCAGACACATTCTTTGCCCCTCATTTCATCACAGCTGACCCAATAACACACAAAGGGAGCTGATTTGCCTTTGGAATGCCAGATTTTGCAGCCATGGCAATACGTAAATGTGTTTCCCTTCCCCCTCCTCAGGGAAACTAGCTGAAGCACAAAAGCCCAAGAAGAACAGAAGAGTTTGCCTGTTCAGTGAATCTGGAGTGAGCAGGCAGTGTCAGCCGGGAGGGACTCGCCAAGAGTGTCCGAAATGCCCGATACAAATCCTGTGCAAGGGAGTGACAGCTTGCAAGATTCATACATGTTAATCTACTTAGCTGAATTTGCTATAAACTTGGCCCAGCTTTTAAGGTTTGCTATAAGCTACCAAACAACTCTGTCTAATTAGTTTCAGTCATTCCAGCACAACTTTCTGAGTCAGGAGAATTTAACCTTTCTATGGCAGAAAATGGTAAGTTCTGCTTGGACAAAGTTTGTATGCAAAGAAGTTCAGAGCCTGAGAGGAACCTCAATGTAGTTTTCACCTTGTGCATTCTCTGAATTTTATGGGTTTGTTTTCTTCAATGAGAAAATACTGATACTTCAATAGATGCTTTAGCACAACAGAACAAAATATTCACACCTTTAGTGAGCCGGCCTCCTGTAGCCTGTAACTCGTTTGGATACTCATCTCACTGGTGATTCCTGCCGAAATCTTGACACATGCCATTTCTCTGGGTGATTGAACCCTATTTTCCAAAGGAAATGAAAAAATCTCCTTGAGACCTGCAACAAAATTCCTGCAGCTAAATAGGAAAAAACTTTCACAGCAAAAAACTTTCACAGCTGCTGGGTGGCTGCTCTCCAGCCTTTCCTTTAGCTGGGCCAGTTGCACTGTGAGCAAGAGCTGCTCTTTGTAGAAGCTGCCCTGCTGTGAGTCCCACCCTCCCACACCAGCCCCTCCCTGGTGTGTATTTATTGTCCTGCTGTGGATACCGGGCAGGCAGGGCAGATGCTGGGCTTCACCCCCCAGCCTGCTGGGCAAACAAGCAGCTTGGCTTCAGTCCCATCCCATCCCTCAGCCAAGGCTGAGGCACTTGTGACAGGGGAAGGTGAAGCTGGCAGCTCTTCTCGTGCTGCTTTAGTCATCACGGCAGAAAGCGTTTCCGTCCCCCCGGACCTACGGGAATAGCTGCAGGAACACGCTGGCAGCATCCTGTTGTTGTGAACGAGATCTGCCCCACAAGTGCTTTCCCAGGTTACCTCACCCCTTTGCTATCCACAGTGTCTGTCTGTCCTGGCTGGCTGGCAGGACTGGGACACACAGCAGGGCCCTGAGCACTCAGCTGCACTCACCTCTGCTCCTCTCTGGCTGTCAGGCTCACCCCTGGCTGACAAAATGCCCTGTTTTACAGGGGGTTTATTGGAGGCTTGCAGAAGATGCCTGACTCTTGCACAGGTGAATGTAGGAATCATGCCCTCCCGTTTCTCCCACTGACAGTAACCTGCTCTCCTGTACCAGCCACTTCCTCACTGTATAGACCCCAAACTGCCCAAACCCACAAACAAACTCAATTTAATAATGAGGTGTTTAAATGCACTAACACACTCTTACATGCAGAAGCAGCTGTTGCTAATAGAAACAGATGCTCCATTTCTGTAGAGGCAGTTTACTCAGAAATTGATGCCAACACAGGGCCTCATCCTGCATGGAGCTGTTGCTCAAGGAGAGCAGAGAACCACATAGGAAGTGCTGAGCATCTTTCCATAAACACCTTCTTGAAAATGGGCACTGTCTGTAGCTGTTTGGAAAGCAGATTTTGATTTCCCTATGGTGTGAAATAGCTACAGGAGGAAGGAAGGAAAACATTCCCCCATCAACAGGACATCTGAGCAAATTCTCTGAGAGTAGTCATTAGTTTAGAGCACATAAGCAATGCCACTCCTCTGATCTCATATCTGATATTGTGGTGACTCTTTGCTACTCTTGCCCATTAGCTTCAACATCGAAGACTAGAAACCCCATGGGAGATAAATACTGTTAAGGACTGTATCTAAGAATTTATCAATTGGCATGTGAACCTCACAGCTCAGGCTGTCTATACTCACCTGGGAATCTCAAGGCATCCCTGAGAGCTTTTCTGCAGCAGTGGGAAAGGATGGAAACTTGTTCAGTTCTGACATGGATGCGTGCAAAGCATGGGATTCCCTGGGCTTGAAGGTCCTGGGGGTTCAGGAATGAGAATGAGCAGGAGGAAGTTGGAAGGCATGAAATACCCTGCCATTCTGGGGTTATGGGTCATTGAAATCTGTGACTGGCTACAGGATCTCCAGTGTTCCAAGTACCTGCAAGCCCTTCACTCTCTCAGCACATCCTGTGCCCAGCTCCAGGCAGGTGGCAGCTGTCCAGGCAGCAGCCTGTGCCCCTGAGTCATGCAATGAATGATCCCATGCCCATCCCATTAACTTGAATATTCCCCTCTGAGTTTCCTCAACCGTCCAGAGGTGGCTGAGGTCAAGCCTGAATTTCCTGTTTCTCTCTTTGCCTGTCTCTCCCAGCCAGCAGGCACAAAGGTTACAGGAGCCTGAGACACCTTCAGAAAAACACACAAATCATGGAGCCCCGATGAGATGTTGCTCTCACTGCTCACAGTACTGCAGCTGCTCCTTTCCCTCCCATCATGGTCTAAGAGACACACACCCAGGTAAGCTCTTAACAACTGTTCTCTATTCCTATTTCATTTTGTAGGCTGCTGTTCCTACTTGCAAGCACTTGGATGGTGAAAAGCCCTCACAATTTTCTTGCGAACCAGATCAATTTAAAAAGTTCCATCTGCCTACAGACATTGCACTCTCTACATATGGCCTATTCTTGATTAATGGTCAGCATAAAATCCAAAATTACAGTATCAGCATTTAATCTGGTTTCAATGGCAGACTCTCTGCTGATTTCTATAGGTACAGCATCAAGTAGTAAAAAAACATGTGATTTCAGGGAGTTGCATTTGTTTTGTTTTGGTTTTGTCTACAGAGATGGTGAGAAACTCTGTTACATTTTCCTCTTTTTGCCCTCAAATCTGTCTTATGCCTCTCATAAAAGAACAGCTCTTTATTCTACTAGGAACTAAACAGAGAGCAGAAACTCTGCCTGAGCACAGGCTTGCCTCTCCTGTAGCCACAGGAAAGGACACAAGGTCCCTGCAGAACCACAACAGCCACCACAAAAGCTTATTTGCTCAGTGAAGGAAGCCTCTGAGGGATGAGGGTTTGGGGTTGGAGCACTCCCTTGACAGCCCCTGCACACACAGATGCTTTATGGACATGTTTTATGGAGCTGCCAGGAATTTCTACTCCACTCCCAGCAGAAAGATGTGCTTTCCTGGTATCTGCTGCCAGATAACTACAGCAGGACAAGAGCAACACATGCTGCAGCTGGCCCTGGGCTCTGAGTGCATGCTCAGGATGGAGATGATGTTGGCCAGGCAGGAGTCTCCAAGCCCTTCCTGCATCTGGCTGCCTCCTGTGTGAACTGGCAAGAGACCCAGGAGAAGATCTGACCTGTGAAATCTCCACCTGCAGTCCCTCTGGATGAGGGGAGGGCAAGCACAGGGGGCCATGGGATGCCTGAGCACAGCCAGAGCTGGAGGACACCTCCAGGGTGCTCTCATCCACCTCAGAGAGCAATGACCACACCAACATCATGCCAGGCAAGTTATTCCCTACACTCCCTTAGAGACCCCAGGGACAGTGTCTCCAAACCCACCTCCCCAGCTTCACATCTGTGCTGTCACCCCCACCAGTCACTCAGCCACCTTTTGCCACCCTCCTTCCCAATCAATCACATTTTGTCTGTCTTCTTTGGTTTTGTTCTGCTTCTTTTTCTGTTCCCTCCCTGCCTGTTCTTTCTCTAATTTCTGACATTGATTTCAACCCCTTTTGTTCCTCCTCATCCTTGTCTTCCTTCCCCAGATCCTCTTCACGCCTGTCTCAAGCACAGTCCAGGCTGTGCAAACTAATCAGCTCCAAAAACCTTTCCAAATTGTATTTTTCTTCGGAAAGAATCTCAAAACCAAATAATTGATGTTTATTTTAATTAATGATAGACCACAGCCTAGTATTAAAATCATCTTCTGCTGACAGAATGCACTTAACTGACTCCTGATTTGCTCAATCAAAGGGGCTGCTGGATTCTTTCATTAATTCCAGCCAAGAAAAGTGTCCCACAGCAGACTTGGCTCTGCACATAAGCAGCATTGTAATTACAGAGCACATCTGTAGTTAAGGTTAAGGCAGTCTGCTTCTGCAACCTGTGATTTTCCAGGATTCTAACCAGGCAATGATGGGACCTGCTGAACCAAAACTTCTGCACTTTGCTCCTCAGTGAGTGTCTCATTGCAGCAGCACTCCAGAGAGGCAGGACTGCACTTTTTAGCCATATAAACTGATAATTGAGAACCCTTCCCACCTTTCACATTAGTCTTCCCATTAGATAACTGCAGTGAATCAAGGAGCACAAGTCCTCAGTCCTGTGAGTCCTGTGCAGTCACATCCCTGAGAATGAAATAAGTCCTTCCCTTATATCTGGGAAGACAGAATGTCTCGGGTCTATCTCAGACTTCTTCCATGGATAAAAATCAATTATGATCCAACTGAATTTTCTTTGACTCTCTAGGGCAGGACAACTCACTTGTTTAACCTTTGCAAGTTTCTTCTCTTAGTACTGGTACTTCATAGAACTGTAGAATCACAGAGTGATTTGGGTTGGAAAGAACCCAAAAGATCATCTTGTTTGAGTCCCCCTGTTGTGGGCAGGGACACCTTCTACTATCCCAGGTTACTCCAAGCCCCATCCAACCTGGTCTTGCACTGTGGGGCAGCCACAGTTTCTCTGGGAAGGCTGTGCCAGGGTCTCACCATCTTCACAAGCAAGAATTTCTTCCTAATACCTAGTCTAAAGCTACTCCCTTTATGTTTGAAGCCACTCACCCTTGTCCTATCACTACATGCCCTTAGAAATTCCTTGGTTTCCCTATGAAGGTTTTTGATTGTTTGGAAGGGGTTTTTGTGAGGTAAATACGTAAATAATATTTTACACTGAGAATTGAGTTAATGGCTGTTAATATCAGCACACTGCTACCCCCTCTGCCTAGATAACACACCAATGTAAGTTCCCAGAGGTGGGTTGGTATCTAGAGTGCCTCATTTTGCCATCCCCATGTCACCTTCCCTGTGGTGACCTTTGTCATGCCATGTGCATCTCCATATCCTCCGAGCAGGCTTCTAGGGGAGGTGCTGAGCAATTGTTGCTGCCGGTTCCTGGCGTTCCTCAGGAAATCTCCATCCAGCCCTTCGTGTTTTCTCTGAGGGCATGGGGAAACAGGATTCATTGACTGAATCTGATCCAAGAGGAGACACAGCCTGAGCTGGGAAAAGCAGACAGACTTGCTTCACTGCAAGGCACCATGTGCTGCAGCTGCCAAAATCCCCGAGGGGAGACAACCCCTGCAGATTTATCGTCAAGCCTGGCAGAGCAGGGAGCTGGGGAGGTGCTGTGTGAGCGCTGGCAATGGGGCCAGCCCCTCGGGAGGCAGGGGCTGTGCTGTTCCTTGCATCCATCGCTGGGACAAGGCCAGGAAAGGAGCTGGGCTGTGTCACTAAACCTGCCCTGTGCAGCCCCAGGTGAAACACCCCCCCTCAAAACAGCTTTTCCAGACAGCGTTTGCAATACACCCACTGGTAAAACAGGCGATGCTGCTTGTGGCAGGAGTGCTGCAAGCTCACATCATGCTGCAACAAACCTGCTCACAGGCAGAAAACTTTCTAACCTGGCTATTAAAGTGTTGAAGACAGACTTAATCAAATATCCTTCCCCCCTCCACCCGTGCCAAGTTTGTTTAAATTACACTTTTTACATCCCGATTTTATGTTATAAATTTCTCCTTTTTTAAGACAAAAAGCCTGGATCTGAGACATCAGCCAGCCTTCTACTGGCTGACACATCCCTAGTGAGGCTACAAGAGAGGAACAAAAGTCTTAAGTAGAAAAAACTATTTTAACATATAGGCAGTTTCTTCCACAATGAGCTACTCTCAAAACCAAGCAACAAACTTCTATTAAAAATGAAACATTCATAGCAAATACCAGTCAGGGCCAGCCACACGCTGGAGAAACCATCACTCTGAGGAATCAACAGAGAAAAGTCAGCAGCCACTGTACCACACCCCCCCCAGGGAAGGAGGAGGATTTCCAAGGCTGGGTTTGCAGCTTGCCTTTCCCCTCACCAGGCACCAGGTAACATTTGGGAGGCAGCAACTGTCAGGCTGAAACCTCTGCTGCTGACAAGCTGCTGGGAAAAGGTCAGTGCCTGATTAATGAAGCCATACCCAGCACCAGCACCGGGAGAACACAAATGACAGTCAGCTGGGGGGGAACTCAAGTGCCAGACTGCTGGGAGGCAGTGCCCACTGCTCTACCCATGCCACTGATCTGTCAGCAGCAGCCCTGGATTTTAATTTGCCCCGTGCATCAGTGAAGAGAATCAGAATAAATCAGGAGTAAGGATGGGAAGTCATCTGTCCATGTTTCTTCTGTTCCACATCAAACCAGAACAATATGTGAGGCTCTCTAGGAAAAGGTTCAGACAGGATCACAGCTGGAAGCCACTGAGCTTCCACCCTGCCCTGGAAACTGGGACACACACCCAAGGCTGTGCCATCCCCTCCCCACACTGGTGACTCTGATGTCTGATTTCAGTCCCTTCTTGTCCATGGCTGGTCAGGAAGAAAACATCTCTTCATTTCTTGTAAGCCAGAGGAAATCCTCTTAGAAGCAAAAGCTGTGATGACACATTCCTGAAGATGGCACGCAGGGACAGTGCCACATGTCACCTTGCAGCAGGCACAGCTGTGAGAGCTGTCCATTGCTCTGATGGACCTGTGCAGATCTTAGCTGGATCAAACATCGCTCCATGAATGATCTTTCTCCTGATAAACATATCTATATACATATATATATGCACATAAATACATATATACATAGATTCATACATTATACAAAAATGCAGGCACGTTGTATAAATAACTGATAGCATTGGACATGAGGATAGGTTGCTGAATACCTGGACTATCAAAGAAGGCAACAATTTTTTTTCCCTTACCAGGAGGTGGGTATTTAACAAAATTACAATTTAAACATTATTTATAGTGTAACTTTGTCAGCAAAGCCTCTTGCAGTGGAAATAAATCAGGGCTCATCCATCAAGAGGAAATGCTGCTGTTCCAGTCTGCTCTGGTGCAGTTTCAAACCAGACTAAGCAATTTCCCAGCATTTCACCAAGCACCTGGAGCCGATCCGATCTGGGCTGCCTTCGGCCATGCTCACTGCAGGGTTAGTCACCCTTTCTGCACGAGCACTCCAGATGAAGTCAGCACCACATCAAGGTAATCTGGAGCTGCCTGATTCAAATAATCAAAGTCACAACCCCAGGGCTTTCCTCCACTGAGAAACCAATGCAGCTAGGATGTGAACTACCAGGATGTGAATTATCAGTGCCTCAAGCGTTTAGCCTAACCCAGTTACCACAGTGAACTGGGCTCAGTGACCCCAAGGTAATTTCAGAGCAGAGGGAAGATGTGGTGATGGAAATTAGTGTGAAAAGCTGCAACTTGGCAGTATCAGCTCTGCTGCCACTTTAGACATTCCAGGTGGGTCTTTGGACATCTTTTCCTTTGGAGGATAAGGAGGGTCTTCTTCACTGCCTATTCCTCTCTTGTTATAAGTAAGAAATCATGTTTTACTTTTCCCTCTTTTAGAGTCCTTCAAAGTTCCAGGCTTCTGCAATATCAGCAGCAAATAACCTCTGCTGCTATGAAATATTATTTTATCATTGTAAAGTGTAATTTGTCATAGAAAAATGACACTTCTGATTTTTTAAAATGTTCCCCATGTGAGAGACCTGTGTTTCCTCCTAATTAGCAAAATCCTTTCTGATATTCAGAAATATAGGACATATTACTCTCTGAAATTTCAGGACAAACTGGGGGTCACACCCAGCATGGTGGTGAACCTCCTGAACCATGCAAGAGGTGAGAAGACTGTGGACAGTGTTGAATCATTTTTGTCAGAGAAAGATGATTTTATAGACTTTTATAATAGAACACAAGACCTTGGAAATTATTTCTCTTTGAGAAAATGACAGGGAAAAGCAAAGCAGCAAACCAAAGTGCCCCAGAGCTGATGGCTCATCCCCAGAGCAGCATGCACGATGTCCTTCAGCTGACAGCAGCTTCATTAGCAGCCAGGCACACTGCATTTGCTCCAAGGTGCCTAAACCACACCACTCTGACAGCCCTTCACTTGCTTTATTGGGCTGTTAGCGAGAGGAGCAGGCAATCAATTAGCAGACAGGCTAATAAGTTGTATGCAAGAGTGTGGCCAAACATCCCCAAGTGACCCTTGCCCCACTGTGGGTGCTGGACCAACAGCCCATCACCCCAAGGCTGCCCGAGCTTTAAGAGAGAAGTCAGAGATAAACAAAGAGAAATTTGGGGAAATTGTGTGAGATGCTGCTCCATTGTGCAGATAGATCAAATAAATCCAGTCCATCCCATAGAGGAGGGATTTGCTGTGGGGCAGCTCTACCCACAGCCACCTGCCAGGATTCATATTGCCTCCCCACCCCATCTTCACATTTTTTGTGAAGTTCTTCTCATCCTCACATATTTTAAGGTTCTTCCGTGGTGTGAAAAACCCATTTGGATTTGGGGGAGAGTTTTCTAGCTGAATCCTGACAGTAAAGCACCTTTTACAGGCAGCAAATTACTGTCCAGCATAAAAAAAAAAAAGAAAATCCAGGAGGAAATAGAAGGTAGGAAATCCAGGAAAATAATCACCCACTTGGCCAGACTGAAAACAGTAGATTGCCTTGCAAGCTTATCCAGACCATATGCAAGTATCCAAGATTTTTCCCTTTTAACTGTAAAGTAATCAATACCTACCCACTTGTGAACTTTAGTGAAAATAATGAACTGGCACATATTTATAGCAAATGTCACGGTACATTAGGTATTCCAAAGAACTTATGTAAGCATCACTTTCTTTAATACAGCTTTAGAGAAAATGCTTTAAGAAGCTTTATCAGCATAAAACATATTTTGAATTTAATGGAAATTAGTAATAGGCATGGCAAAGTCAAAGCCATCTGAGTGGGAAGACTCAACCCTGTTGGACAGTATTTTTCACTAACTATAATGGTTAATCTGCCAGTTGAGAGAGGAAAATTCTGTTCTATTGTCAAATGCAGTGAAACAAAGGAGGAAATTTCTGCAGCGGATGGGGACTTGTGGAAATAAATGGAATATGCTAAGTTCTATGGAATAAGGTGCATTCTTCAAAATAAATCAAATTAACCCTAAATTGAGGAAACTGAGTCAGAGCAGTGTCCCTGTGACTAAACTCAGCACTGGGGCTTGGGCTGGCCTCAGCCTCTGTCTCCTGAGCAGGTATTTTCTTCTGACCAGGCTGGACGACCTGCTGTGAATTTCCCATTGAAATATTCTGCTTTGAAATATTTGCACCTTTTTCGCACCCATTTGGTGGTCGACTCCAAAATACATTTTATATGCAAAGGGTAAGCTTGGATTTCCTTTCAGGAGTTGGTAGCAGAGTCTAGGGCAACCTAGTCCTGTGTTGTTACACATTCCTGAATTTGTTCTGCTAACTGTATTAATTAAGCATACATTTACATATGGAGAAGCCTGACAAGGCTTTGTGGAGTTAATTTGTACCCTGAAATTGAGCTTTGTCTCTTACCCTGCCATTATTGCAAAGAACAGCCAACCCCACTTACCAGAGTAGATGAATTTAGAAGAAACACCCTCTTGGGTTTCAGGTTAATTTTGTCATTTGAGTAGTTAAGGACACCTCAGACTTGGGATGCAACCTTCTGTAGCTACAAGCCATCTTCTGGCAATCATTCCTTCACAAATTCACTTCCCTGTTATCATCAAATATATCACTATTAACTGGAAATGAAACTCCTATTGAAAAAAAACCCAAAAAACAACAAACAAACAAAAAACCAAAACAAAAACAAAACAACAACAAAAAACCACGCACCCCATTCCCCCCCCCCCCCAACCAGGGAAAAAAAAAAAAGAAAAAAAAAAGAAAAAAAAAAAGAAAAAAAAAGAAAAAAAATTTTTAAAAACCCACCAACAACCTGCCCAAACAATTTTTACTTAAAATCAACAACAAACCCCCTTGCACAAAGGACAAGTCAAGACATTTATCCTAAATCCAGCCAACCTATGGGTACTGCTGGGCTGGGCTGGCTATAGCCTCCTGAGAATGCAGTGGTGTTATAAAGCCTTCCTGGAGCTATTTAAAAAGAGATAATTTTGATTCCAAGACTTTGCCTGAATTCTTCTCTTTTCTGGAACTTATCACTTGCTGAATTTTTGGATTGTTCATTAGAAGCAGCCACCATATCAAAGCAAGAGTGTCTACCAAGGGTTGTCAGGCTCCAAATGAAAGCCCAAATCCTACAGGAGTTAGAACAGGGAAAATTTGTAGCCTACTAAAATCTAATGAAATCTCCAGCTTCCCTATGCCACTAAAATGAATCACTTCCTTTCAACAAAATGAAGCTGCCATACCTCCAAGGTTTTCTTGTAGTGTGCTCAGCCAACTGTAATTTCTACTTTACATATATATAATTTGCTTTTGTTGTAACACTCTGAACTCTGAGAAATATATTGTCCACCTGTCACTGTCTTCCAGAACCTCCAGAACTGTACTGATAATGCAACCTTTCATAGAAATACTCCTTACTCTCCATCATGAACTCCTTGGGGCAAGAAATTATTTTCCCCCCTCTTTTTGTGTTGTGCCTGGCACAGCAGGGGCCAGATTCACATTAAGCAGCAATAATAGGATCTACAGCATAGTGAGTGACAACAAGCAGAGTGGTAAATGATGTCATTTAGTGGATACTGTCCCTGTGGTTAACTGATGGCAGTTTTTTATTGAGCAGGTTTTTCTTCACAGTTTCTTACTGATCTAAAAGTCTGTCTCTATCATTATGCCTGTCTGGGTCTCTATTTAATGCTTTCCTGCTGCAGCTCCTCTTTTCCTGCCCTTCTTTCTCAGCCTGCTTCAGAGAATTGGAGACTGTTCCTGTGTATCCTTTTCTTTTTCTTTTCATTTCTTTTCCAGTTTCACTTCCCAACTTGATATCAATGTGGACAGTGAGCTGCTTCTGAAGGCCACTGTGGGACTGCTGCCACAGAGAACCAGATTTGCCCCTAAACCAGAGCTGATCCTGACAATCACACACTTCAGAACATGCAGCTGGAGCTGCTTGGTGTATTTCTATTAATCATCTTGCCCTCATCCCATCTGGCACCTCTTTGCTTTGGTCTGGCTCACCCAGCTCCCAATTGTATAGCACCCAGTGCAGAAGAGCAAACTGAATCCAATCTCCCAGCACAACCTCAAGCATCTGCTGTTCCATATTGGGATCCCAGCTCAGGCTGCTCAGTCACAGCCTCATCTCTTTTGTTTGTACCACAGCTCCCATTAGACAAAATGAAGAACATACCAATTCATTTGCACCTGAACTTGGAAGTTTCACATGCATTGTTAGACATAAACAAGACAGCTCTGCTCTGTGTAGAAACACCTTTGGACTATGACTTCTCATTATTTGCAGGGCAGCAAAGCCAGGAGCCCCAGCTCACCCTGGGAGCTCATCTCTGCAGGTGAGAAGCAATGAGAGATGCAGGTGAATAAATGGAGGGATGGGAAAGCAAAACAGGGAAAGATAGGCAAAATTCCATGGCTTGTACCATGTGTTCCTTTGAATAGCACTTCTGTGAGTGTGGTTTTCACTAATGATGTTTTTAAAAACTGTGAAATTTAAACAGAAGTAAATAATCAGAGCAGTGTGTTTACTTCCACCAGTCTTACCTGTTTTTTATAAGAGAATTTCTCAACAGTTCATAAGTTTTAAAGAAGATGCTTTTAAAATCACAACCACAATGTTTGACTAACCATGGATACTCAGGCCAGGGTGTTTTCTTGCACAATGGTCAGGGCAGGAGTCAGGCAGTTGCAAGCACTGTCTGATGAAGAGGGAGAAGTCCCAAGAGCCCCAAGCTGCCCTTTGATACCACAGCCAGCTGTTCCTTAATTTTGCCTATGTGATTCCCCCTGAGGAATACCTTGGCCTGCATGGCCTCTCTCTGCATTGGCAATTCAAGGATTTCAGCAGGCAGTGGTGCACAGCAGATCTCTAAAAGAGACATGATTGTTCTTTTTGTACCAAAATTAACTCAGTGAAATGATGAGCCTGGGTAAACGAATGGAAAATCTATTATCCACCAGCCCAGTTCTACTTTTGCTTTCCTTTGGAGAATGGTACCTCAGGCATCCACTTATTTGATATTCATTATTTTTTCTGGAGCCCAGATGCATTGGCTCTACCCCTCATTTCTTTTCTTCACAGTGCAAATGCATTTTGATGCCTGCATAGCTCTGAAACAAAGCAGCCATTTCTTCCTGCTCAGTTCAGCCTGGTCCTTCTGCTAGAGATAATTCATGTGCCTACTGTTCTCATCCATCCCTGGAAAGGGGAAGGGCTGGGCTATGTTTAATAAAAAATATCTTACACTGTTTACTGACCAAAGAGTTGTTCGACAAATGCTCCATTCTTAGCCATGCTTAAATTATTCCCTAAGCAAACAATACAAACAGCACACTTCATCTTACCCAACACAAAAATAAACAGAACACACAAAATATATGGTTCTGGTTTAAGTTCCCATATAAAGAACACTGATTTCTACGTTGCTTAAATATTTTCTTCATAATGTTTGCTCGGTAATTTTTCTTTCACTGGCTACAACAAATTACATGTCAAAACCTGTTTATTTTACGAATTTTTAAGACTAATAGTGAGTCTCCTACTTCAGCTTAAAATTTGTTGTTGATGAGATACTTCTTGATGGATTGTATAAATAAAGCCAGATACAGAGATTAAAAAAACAAGATCCATTTTTTTTCCCTATTTTTCTTGTTTTACCAAAGAGGCAAGTGAATAAAGAGAACAGCTCTATTTTCCCTAAAACTTCTCAGGTGTTTGGGTCTCTTGTAGAGGTAAAAAAAGACACTACCTGCAAGATCACTGCAGATCTGCTCTGCTGCTCTGGGGTCCTTCCTTCCACATCCCACTGTGTCCTGTGTCAGATGCAGCCAAGAGACCAGAGGGGATGGGGTGAGGATGGAGCTGGGGTGTCCCAGGGCACTGGGACCGACCCCCTCCATCTCCTAGTGTGTCCCAGGCTGTGAGGGCCCCTGGGAAACCAGGCTGGGAGCCACTGAGGCCAGTCCAAGCACAGAGCCCCTGTTCCTTCTGGCCAGGGCCATCCCTTGATGGGCTCTGCCTGTCCTCAGACGAGGCAGCACACGCAGCCCAGCCCTCAGCCCAGCCTCACATTCCTGCACAGCAGTGCAGACACTGCCATGAAGATGGATAAAAATCACTTTCCACCCTGACCTTTGAAATATGGGGCTATGTCAGACATAGCACACACCAGATCTTGTCTAGAGTGAAAATGTCCAAGGAAGGTTCTGACCCATCATGGACCTTTATTTTGGACTCACTCTGGGCTCTCCAGGGCTGCCACAGAGTTTGGAATAAGATCCTGGCTGCAGTTTTCATATGCACTTAGAGTGAATATTTTCCACTAATTGAACAATTTGCTCACAAGCTGTAAATGGATTACACCTGGCAAAGACCCTTTGTATCTCCACCTTATGTTAATTCACAAACTAATTATACCAATTTATTTCACACAAGAATGCAGAGGGAGTAAGAATCAATTTAGAAACACCCTGGCACTGCCAGGAGCTTGCTATAATTTTCACTGCAAAAGCAGATGTTGGGCTGCTCTCTTGTTTTCTTGAAGCTAAAAACCAAAGCAATGTGTAACACAGGTCTCCAAAGCCCCAGAGCTGCCTTCCACCTGCTGCCAGCTCCTGCCAATTGCTGTGTGCTTGGAGCCCACCTGGGATGAATTTTTGTATTAAGACTTTTGTAACAGAGTCAGGGACAAGCCCCTGCCTTGCTTTCACTACTGACAAACTTAAAATTGTCAGCAACAAGGAGTGGAGGGATTGACAGGGCCCAGTGTGTGTGTGTAAGTCACAGGCTGCAGCAGGGCTTCCCTGGGGACATGTCAGAACTGGCTCTTTGGATGTGTCTCACCATGTCACTTCCCACCAAACATACATAAAGAGAAGTCAAGCAAAAGAATAAAACTTCTGGGAACTAATGGGTCTGATTCATGGGGGTGTTTCTCCAGATTCAGGCAATTCCACCCAAAACTCTGCTTCAGAAATGCAGAAAAACTGAATGCAGAGACCAACAGTAGGAGCAGAGCAATTTCTGTGAGTAGTGATGCAGGAGCAGTGACATAGCCCTTGAGGGAAACGAGGGATGCAGGTGGGAAGAGAAGAAAGGAGATTGCCTCAGTTTATCAATTACTAATGCAATGAACAGATTAACAAAATGGGGAAGGCCTAAGGTAAAGAAATAATGTTCTGGCTGTTGCTGAGCTCTGCTGGGATCAAGTGGCAGCCACAGTGGTTCTTGCAGGGGTGTTGGGTTCTCAGCAAGGGCACACACAGGTGGGTGATGGGGAGGGATGGCTGGAGAGGAGAAGAGATGTTCTCAAGGAGGGATCAAAAATGCAGCTCTTCAGATAACTGGGGGGTATCTCTGGCTCTTGGTAAGGGTGGACCAGTGACAGACCTTTTTGTCTGTGCTTTCAGTCTGAGATTGAAAGGGCATTTTTGGACACTGAAGGGGCAGGAAGGAGGGATGGCACTGACACCTTCCCAAGAAAGACAGATTCAACACAAAACAACTGTTTGTAACATCAAAGAATTATGAGACTCCACCATCTTATTGCACCAGTGGGTGTCCCAAAGCTGGTGGAGAGATACAGGTCTGGTTTCTCTCCATAGCCAGCAGGGTGCTTGTCCTGACTTGGCAGCTGGGCACAGAGGTGTTTCTTCTGTTTGCCCAAGGCTCCTTGGTGAATCCCACCTCTGTAAAACTTGGAGGGCTGGATCCTGACACTCCCAGGAGCAACCTGCCCAAGTGGCCACTCTCCAAATGAGACGTGGGTTAGAGGAGTGTTAAAGGACACAGAATTATAGAATGGTTTGGGTTGGAAGGAATCTTACAGACCATCCTGTTTCAACCCCCTGCCATGGGAAGGGACACCTCCCACTAGACCAATGTGATCAGAAACAGCAACAAAGCTGACAGGATCCATGTAAAACGGGTCCTCCATTTAAATAATTTTTTACCAAAGTTTATTTCTTTTGCAGCAGCAATGCTAAGAGGGAGGGAACATCTCTTGGAGCTTCTCACTAAGAAATTCCAAACTCAAGAGAAAAGACCTGTAACTGAGACAAAGAGGATTTACTTCAGTTCTTTTTGTATCCATGTAGGTTGCTGAGTCTTTTCTCAGTGAATTACAATAGATCACTCAGCTCAGGATCTCTTTACAGTCTTCTGAAATTAGTTCCAATAACAAGTGATGGAAATATTCCATTCAGGCAAAGGATTAGGAGAAGATACACACAGTTGGTGTGAAAATTAGCAGCTCATAAGAACAAAATTATTATTTCCTCTCCACCCTGACACCAAATCTGCAGCCAGTAGTGGGTTCAACCTGCTGAAATTAAAGGCTGTTTCAAGTTTTATGGGAGCTGAAGGAGTCACCCACTCTGCCCCATATCTGTTGGGGGTCAGACCAGATTTGAGATCTCAAGGCATGTGTAGTGGCTGGGATCCCAGCAGGAAGTGGGTACAACCCCTGGGAAGGAGCTGAGGTCCAGCCTCCCCTGTCAGAGCACAGTTCTGCTGTGCCTGTCTCAACCCCACACACAGCTCATGGTCCAAGGAAACAGTGGCATCCTGCAGGAATGGCTCTGTTGTACTTCTCTGCTACTGTGAGGGGGGAGCTGAGCACACTCTCTCTCGTTCCTGTGCATTGGTCAGGTCATGAAGCACTGCCATGAATCTGCTCTCCAGTGATGGACTGAGCTGTGTGGCAGAACTGCCAAATACTGCCTGAGGGTTCAGAGTTCTCATCGAGGGAACTGGCACATTCAGGGCTGGTTCACTGGGACTCAGAGCTGGAAAATATTTTCAAAATGCACTGAATAGTAATGTAGACCAGCAGAAGAAATACATCATAAAATGACTCTAAACATCACTGTTAAGGGACACAGTACCACCAATACTTTTATGGCATGTTTGCTTGAGAAAGAGACTGTGAAAGATTGGTATATTTTCTTCTGTAGGATGATACAGCACAGACCTATCAAAGCAGACCCCAAGGTTTGAGCAACTCAGATTATCTAGAATATCAAAATGTACAATCGTGCATCGCCTGCAAAGGCAAAAAGATCACTTGGCATTGAGTAACTACAGCCTCATTATCACTGTAACTTAATTATTATTTATACTGCAAAGCTTTTCCCAGTGTCAGATCCACAATAATCTCAAAGTAAGAGGTTTATATTCCTCTTCCTGTAAATCAAACTTGGAACAAATAAAATTCCATGAAATTTTGCTGATCTCCTGCTGTTGCCTTTGCATTAACCTGCCCCAGCCAAATCCCTGTGTGTCCTCTCAGACAAACAGTTCAACTCCACCCACCAATATTACACACTAAATTTGCAGACCCCTTGTTTTTCACTATTCCATTACAGAGTAGGAACAACTAAGACTTACATAAAGAGTGACCTCAAAACATGAGAAACTTGCAACCTCTGCACAGATCATCTCTGCACTTGAAAAAGGGCTCAGCTAGCTAACAGAAATATTTACCCAGCTTGAGGGAAAATACTCAGCCACAGTATCTCTAGCAACAGCTTAGGATGGAATTTGTACTCAAAGGGGTAATTTAACTTCAACAAGCTTTTCCTACAAAGAACAGTGAAAATTGCACTTTCTCTGGTCGATAGATGCTTTCATTGTTTCTGGTATAATGTTCTCTCAGCACATAGAAGATTACTCATATTTTGTTACATTATTTACAGACATGGGTCTCAACACATACACAGGTATTGTGTGTACCACTGAGATACTGGAAAGAAAAACTGCTAAGATTTCCACCTCTCCAAGAGAGAGGTTTGAGCCAGTTCCCAGATGTCACATGACAGTTAAAATAGAGCTATACTCATGTTTTTATTCAAATAACTACTCTAAAATTACAAAAGATAAGTACTACCTTTCAGCATGAATAAACTTGAATACATGCTAAAAATAATCCCACATTAACTTCTGAAGTCGCTGCCTTCTGGAAGGTGTAAATGGATAGAGTTTGCTATTAGATATTTTACATAACCATATGTCAAAAAATTCAATAGAATGAAAATTGCATATCTGCAAAGTGAATCTGCAGCATTATGAGAGGTAGTGTCACTTATTTTTTTTTAAACAGCAGCTCAAATCTTTTATCTAAGATGAAGATTTTTGATGCAAAGAAGTTTTTTACTCTGGTGGCATAAAAATTTTAGGGGATGGACAAAGAGGTCTGAAACAGTCTAGGAATTAAGATACAATTCTCTCACCCTCACTTAGAACTGTTTGTACTTAAGAACATGAGCAGCCCTGATGAAATTAAGGAACTCCACTGCAGAGAAAGGGAAAACTCAAAATAAGGAGGGCAAGCATGTCTGAGCCACTTCTAATAAATGTCCTCCAGTGGCAAACTCTGATTTCAGCTATAAACCAGAATCCTCTCCTTTTTTATTTCTGCATATCCTAGTAGACTTTTACCTCAGCCAACTGGTAAAGAACAGCACAGGACATCACCTTTTGGCTCTGCTGCCATGGAAGATCCTAAGGCTCCTGCAAGCTCAGAGAAGAGTTATTTACTGTATGTCACTTATTTCTTATAAAGTTCTCTCACACAGTGTGTGGCATGTGGTACAGGGACAGCACAGCAATGCTCCAACAGCTGTCTGGGAGTTTCTTGAGGAAGGGCAGTGCTGGGCTGTGTGTGTTTCTCATAACTCAGAGCACAATTTTCATCCTTGATTCAGGCATTGCTTTCAGAAAATACAGCTGCTGAGCTTCACCAGGGGAATGTCTGGAACTGTGAATGATAAAAGATGTATTAACTCAAGTACACAGATTACAAGATACAGCACAAACAGCTTCTTTCTACATGCAAGGGTGAATTCTGTAAATCCAAGTAAAGCAATACCCTAAGTAGGCAAATTACAATACAAAATGAATTTGTAAGTACTAAGCAAAGAGTTTGAGAACTATGGCAAATGGCAACTTCTGAGCATTTAAAATGTGGAAGATTATGCCTTACTGGAACAGAATTCTTCAGGACTCATTTGGGCTGTAGTGTCAAACCAAGGATCTCTACCTTGGCCTTCACTCTGCCACTTCCATACACATCTTAATACAATGACATATTTTCAAAAATTATGGTATATATTATTATGAAACAGTTCTACCTCCCAACAGTATAGTGGTATCCAAATTTCAAGTTGAAAAATGTGCAGTGAGACTCCTTAATGTTACTCAGAGTTCCAGAATCAGGGAGGAAATGACATACTGAACCAGTTCCCAGAGAGAGTTTGTAAATTCATTAATGGTCTCTAAACACTGTGCATGTGAGCTGGTTTTCCAATAACAAGGCCCAATAACAATGAATAATTTTGGGGTAAGAAATTCCTTGTAGAAATCCCAGGAGTGGATAGTCTTTCCAACACAGACTCTTTCCCTGTAGTGTCCAATTCAACATCCATAACTCGTAGGACAGACTGACTTAATTTTTCATTACTGAGATCTATTCAACACATAACTTCACAGCTCTCCCTGCTCTAAGTTGGTTCTGCTCTGATGACTTCACCCTCTGCAAGTATAAATGCCTGCCTCATTTGGACATCAAATACCACACACTGGGGGTGGGAGGGTTTTGAAAGTCCACAGCTCACCCTTCTGTCTTCTGACACGCATCAGAAATTTTCCCTACTCCAACTAGAGCGGAGAAATCCTAGCACAGGCTTTCTTTCACAGCCAGTCCCTGCACTCATACATTTGTAAATCATTCTCAGCTGTGGATATTTATGATTCAAACATCTCTTCTTTTATCAATAAACATTCTTCAAAGCCAAGCATTTGCTCTGCAACAAATTTGAATTCAACAAGCAAATTTTAGGCTTTTTTAAAAGATCCAAACAATATGAATGTACAGTTAAGAATCTTTATCTTTGCCATCAGTCATTAGCCATCATTTTCCTTCTCTCTACTTTCAAGTTTTAACAGAACTGCATGATATTATGTCTTACATAATAGAACTTGGATAATTACCAAATGTCCCACATATTGTAGGTCATTCCCACAGCTGTTGATGCTTAAACTCTTGCCTCCTGTTCTCCATGAGCAGGCATCCTACCAAGTTTTGATGCACACAGTAGACTGGGTAGAAAAAAAGATTTTAAAAGATTTTAATTAGGTTGATTAATAAATCAGTCCAAAAAGGTATCAGAATCTTTCATGACATGGCAAAATTTATCCAGCTGTGAATTTGAAGAGTGGATGCTGAGGGCAGCCTGGAATCTGGAGCAGAGACAGGAAATGATAAACAGCTGCAAGAGAAGAGGGGTTATTTTATTTACATGAGACACAAAAAGCAGCACGGCCCCTGACACAGGGATTCACAAGGAAATCCACATTGCAGGACTGTCAGTGATTGACACTGGATCTCGAGGTACAAAATTCCTGAAGCTCCCACAGCCTCATGTTTGGGGGAAGGTAATGAGAGCATTTTGTGAGCAAAGTAGGTCATGGCTCAGCGGGAGAAGCACGTTGTCACATCAGACTATGAAGATGCACAGCTTCCAGGAGGGTTTCTTTTTTCCTGCAGTTGTTTTGTTTAGTCAAGTATAATCTGTATTTTAAGGCAAATAAGATGGTGGTAATTTATGGGTCACCTCATTCTCTTGTAAGGGCTTTGTGAAAGGGGAAAGTGATTGCACTGCTTCACCAGAAAAGATGGTGATTTGAGTAAGCAAGCTCAATTGTCTGAACAATATTCTGCAAACGAGTGAAAAAAATTGTATCAGAGAACAAAGGATGAGTCACAAAGAATTACTCAATAAGAAACAGCAAGTCAACTTTCATAGGATTTGGGTAATGTGGATATCTCCTGAAATTATGCTTCGCTGCAGCATCAGTCATGATGGAAACAAGACACAGTGAAAATACCATGTTGTTCCATAAGTGGAACATTTCAGGTGACAAAAACCAACGCAAAACTAGTCACACTGTATTTCTGATAGCTCATGTAAATTGCAAAGTGAGCCCAGAAATGTCCCAAAGAAGTCTGAGGGGCAGTGATATTTTACCTGCTACCCCACCAGGAACAAGACACTGATGACAGGAATGATTGAAGCTGGATTTTGACACTTGAGCATACATAGAGTAGGTGTAGGGAAGATTGCAGTTATGCACACAGATGGAAAAAGTAGATCACTGGAGAACAGAAGTGTGACAGTATTAAGACAGATAAAGTATTTTATTTTATAGGAAACGATTATACAGTTGAGAATCGTGGGGTGCTTTCCATCAGAGTGAAAAGGAAAGAATATCTGATTTTATTCCACATGATCCACAAGATGTGTCATGTGCTTCTGATGGAGTCAGAGACATAAAATGGTTTAGAGAGTGGGTGAACATTTGGATTTCTACCTGATTGACAATATGCAAGTCAGGGAATTGGCCCAGCATCAATGAGTATCTCATTAATTTTAGCATTAAATACTGTCAACACTGAGGGAAGAAAGTCATGTAACAGGTTCAGAATCAAGACGTTGTCCTACATTTGAAGAATCAGCATTGAAATTAATGTAATTTTACTAATTTCTCATCCTAGGCTTTGCCCTGTAGAAGCTCAAATAATTCTTATGTTTAGGAGTGGGGGTTTTGTGACCAGTGTTTCTCAGTGTCCATTTAATCTAGTGGCCAAACATAAAAAAACCCCAAAACTCTTCTAGCAATCACCCACTGGGGGTTACCTTGATGTCAGCAAGAACTTTCAACCAAATCTGACAAAATATGGTCTTCTACTCAGAATTACAGGATTTTGTCTTGCTTTCCAGCAGTGACACCATGCATAAATCAGAACATATTCTGCATTCAGGTGCTAATGCTTCTGTCTTCTGTCCCAGGTAAGGTGTGCACAGAGCAAAGCTGATACCTAGCAGCAGAATGGTTTGAATTCTTTGTATTTTGGCATGCTGAGGCCAAATTCTCTCTTACAGACAACCCAGGAGTTGTACAGAAATTAAAATACGAAATCTGAAATTCTGCTTGAACAGGATGGAAGAAAATTAGTCTTTAAGGAGGAAAAGTAATTTGAGGTAGCTTAAAATTATTTCAGAAATTAATTGATTTTGAAATAATTGGCAATGCTATCTAGGCACCAGGTAGTACTTTATTTTATAAAGTAAGAGTGCTAAGGGATGTTGAAATTGGAGAGCAGAATACTTGAATAAAATACATGGTTTTTCCTGCTAGTTTTCTATAATGTTATCTGTAAAACACATTTAGACAGTACAAAGGCATCAGAACCTTTCAAAGACTTTTGTGTACTCCTCCTCTGCACATTAGAGAGGGAGATATTAAGAGTTGAGCAAGTCATCAAAAGAAATGTATGTGCCTAAATTCTCTTTGTTTGAGTAGACTACATATTTTCTGGGGATCTGAGTCCAGAGACACCAGATGGTTGTTTTTCTCAGATATTTAGGCACCTACACATGCAAATAGGTGCCCAGCAGTACTTTCAAGCATATCCAAACACTTCATTCTCTAAATAACCATTAAAAATATTGATGCAACATTTTCTTCCTACGATTTTTTTTCTAAAATATCAAAGGGAAAAAATACTTCTGTAGAAACTTGTAACTGAAGAGATGAGCACCCCCAGGCAAGAGTGGGGACCACACAGATCTGGGATATTTCTGCAACACTAGACAGTAGGAAATGATGGCAGCAGCTCTAGGAACAACCTGGAACTGAAGGAGTTAAAAACTGCTGTTAAAGGGAGATTAAAAGCTACAGCCAAATTTAGTTGTGTTGAGACCATGTAGTTAAACATCTCTGTCCCTCCCTACCTTCCAGGATTCACCAAAACAGAATGGGGATGCAAAAAATGCATTTGGGAGGGGTGATTTGAAGAAGTTCAGCTGACATTTACCCAAACAAAAATTCAGCAAAGAATCCCTGAACCCCAATAAGAGAAGAAGGAAGCAGGTCATAGAGAAGATGAGAAGTATAAACACTAAACAAAAATATCAAATTTAGTCCCTCTTTTCTAGGAACATGGATCCTGTGTAGCTGAATGCCAGCAGAGCTCTCAAGCAGCCTGTGCTGGGCTCTGCCAAAGAGGAATAGGGTGCTACTTCTGTTATTAAGAAGAATATATGATGTTTTGTCCAAAGATATTTTATTTATAGATTCCTGACACTTCAGTAAATTAGTTTATAGCAAAGTAGAAAGGGAGATGGTCTTGGGGAACAATTAGAGAGTTTTAAAATACAACAAAATTTACAGGGAAAAATCTCTTTGCTATAATTGATAGTTTTGTCTCAAAGGGAATTAACAGAATTTTATGACTTTGATCTTCCAAAGAATGAGGTTCTTCTCTTCATTAGTCATTTTGCTTCAGTTTCAGTATGGGTGCCACAAGAGAGAAACCCCCAGCCTTTTAAAAGGGGCAATCCTCCTACATTTGTCACAGCTGCCCTACTGAAGTTCTGTTCAAGAGATCAGTTAAAGAGATTTTGTGGCAGAAAATCCATTATAATTAATGAGCATTCATAATTAATGGCCTGATGTAGCCTTTGAGAAGGATCACAGCTTTTCTCCTTATGATCTTAATGCAACAATTTCGCTTTATGATCACAACCTTTCTCTCTACTTAAAAACTTAGCAATGGGTTAAATGATAGCAGGAGTTAGATAATTCCACTTTTATTAACCAAAGCTAAAACCTCTTTAGTTTGCTGTTCTCAGAAACTGTACTAACTGTTCTGATTATAAAGCATGAATTTTAATAACAATACTGTACTGTACTGCTCACCTGCATAGGTTTAGAACTAATTAAAATACAGCAGGAATGCATCTGCTTCTATCTAGGCAAGGAATATGACTGAGTAACAACGTCTTCCATCACCTCAAAAGAACCATCTCTTTGCTAACTCTGCTTTCCTCTGCAAAGTTAAAAATCAGGTGAAGTTTTTACTTTACTAATGGGGGAAATCAGTTTCAAATATTTCTATTTGCTTTATATTTCATGTAGTTTTATGAGCACTGTTACAGATGGGAAAAAGAAAATATTGTTTTTCTAACTGATAGTGGAGCTTGAGTTTTTCAAATTTATTTCCATGAAATTATGGCAATGAAATTAAAACCAGTTTTCTTGCTCCATGAAGAAGCAGATGTTCCAGAAGCAGTAGGATTTTAGATTATTAAAATGCACATTTTAATACACCCTGATATGTTTTACTTCCAGGTACATTCTATAAGCCCAAGCTGCAGGCCAGCTTTGCCAAGGGCATTTTCCAGCCCATGCTGATGGGTGAGCCTGGCCCTGGCATGGAGCATTTCCCAAGGCTTCCCAAGCACAGGCTGCTCCAGCACGCTGCACTGCCATCCCCTCTGACAGCGTGGGCAGGCACCTTGCCTTGATTACTGCTAATTACAGGCTCAGGCAGCGAGAGCCAAAGGCACGGAGCTGTCACAGCTGGAGAAGAGGACGCAGAGGACTCACAAGGATAAGCTGTGCCAGCCACGGGGATGAGGAAGGCTGGACTCATTCCTGCAGGCATTGACAGCTGGGCTTTCCATCACAGATCTCCTTTTCCATCTCTCCTGACAGCTGGGCTTTCTTCTCTTCTGGCTCTCCAAAAGGTCTGACCTGCAACCTCTCACAGAAAGGAGAGGGTGCACCAAGGTTTGTGGAGGGACTGAGAAATCTGGATCAGTAGAAAAGTTTCATCTGATTCAAGGCTGGGTCTGCTTAGGCAGGGACAATGCGTTGTCACTTCTATAATAAAATGCATCTGTATTAAATCCTTCTCTGGGATTCAGACCCCACCACAGAACAAGAAATAAACAGATACAGAAACCTGACTTACAGGTGTAAGAGCCTTTTGCCTCCCTTTTTGGGTGAATATTTTCAGTGAACAGCGCAAATCTTTCATATCAGCTCTTCTGTAGTAATGGAGATGATGAATCTACCCTTCCCTTGTACATCTGCAGGTGTTTTTGGAGAGCAGAAAAATAGGGAAGAGGTTGCTTTTCTCAGTTAAGAATTTCATAGCAAGAAATTGAAACAAAGCTTTTGTTCTGCCATCCTACAGATAATTTGCTTCAGTCTGGGACACAAACAAGATTTCAGTTAATGGAAACTTGTCCATGCTGAGGACAGACCATCCCCTGCTATGGGGATGTGGCAGGCTGTGTTTTCAGAGGTGCTCTGTGTGTTTCAGAGGAGGTTTCTATTGTAACACAAAAAAGACCCTGGAGTTAAAAACAAGCTATGTGATTTCTTGAGTCAGATTGTTCTGAATGACAAATTAGAAATCACAAAACTGTTTTTCTTTATCAAGCAGCACACAAGCAATTAAGCTCCCCAATCCCTGGCCTGCTGTGGAACGCTGTGTTCGATTTTCCTTTAATTTTTTCACAATCATGGATGGAAATATGTCTTAAAGCAGTAGCCAGCCACACTGAGGGACAGGTACTTCAGTGGGATGATGGTTTAACTTTCCAGAGAGTGTCAATAGCTTATTAAGATTTCAGCTTCATCACCCCCAGGGTTCAGCTCCATCTTCCACCCTGGTTTAGATGGTTCTTTAGTTTTTGGTTTTTTTTTTTTAATTTTTTAACTGCATTAGAGCACCTTACCACCTTTACTGAATAATCCTCTGCATCCCTGCAGGGTAAGGAAGTATTACCAAGTCCGTTTTTCAAACTAAGAAGGAGTTTGAAAACTAAAATTTTGCAAAATAGGTATCTAGTTGCACAGAACATGACCAGAGATACACAGTTTGACATGCATACAGGGAGGCAGGTACACCCATGGGTTTAATATAACTTCCTTCTGTATGTCTAGGGCATCACCCAGGTTTAATAACTCACCTTATTACTTGGTGTTGACTCCCCTCAGAATTTATAATTAATACCAACCCTAAGAGAAACAGAGCAAAAACCAAAAACCAGAGAAGAAAGAGGAACCCCATCTCCCCAGCCTGTCACCTGCAGCCTGACAGACACAGCCACAGCTGCCCACCACTGACAGACCCTGCCCAGGGCTCAGAAAGAGAGGAGAAAAAATCTCTGACACCAGACAGGGGAGTTGTACCAGCAAGAAGCCATAAATAAAGACAGATTATGTAATAAAAGAAATCTGTGATGATCTGTGAAGCTTCACAAACAATCCTTAGATTTTCCCAAACACCTGATACTGGTAAAATTAATGTAGGGTGAATGAGGACAGTGACAGAGGATTTCTACCTGAGAGTTGAACACTTTTTTGAGAGATGATGGGGACCCCCAGCCACTCCTGATCTGAATTCCCTACAATTAATTTAATACAGTTAAATAGGAAGTTTTGCAGCATGCCAGTGGAATGGGCAGGAGGAGGGTTATACACACGGGTGGGATGTGTTTCATACAGCAGCCTGGAGAAAGGCTCCTTTTAATCCTTTTGAGAAGAGACATGAATAGGAGGGAGCTGAAAAGCACAGTTTTTCACAGCCTCTCCAAATCCCCTTCTGATCCTCAGAGAATCTATTCAGGATGGGACTGATACTGCCTTTTATTCATATTGCAGGTTGGTGAGGGACTGCTAACACCAGAAGCAAGCTGTATTCAAAACTGAAACCTTGTAGTGAGTTGTAACCCTTCGTGCTTTCTTGTCTTAGTTAAATTCAACCCCCAATTCCTGGGGTTGAACACAGGGAATACAGACCCAGTGAACAGCACACAGCCTTGTTACTGCACACCCCTGTCCTTGGGCATGCCTTCCTGTCCAAGAGAGCACCAGACTGGGGCAGAAACATCCCCAGGGAGAGTCCTTGTGCTGCAGGGACAGGACTGACCTGGTCCTGAGCCAACACATGCAGGCAGCCCGCAGAGCAGCACCACTGTGTCCATCCAAGGACTGAGCTGACCCCCCTGACCTGGGTGAAGGTTTTCTCCTTCCCAGCACAGCATCCACTGCCCCTTTTGTTCCCAGCCCAGCTGACAAACCAGCGCTGCTTGACTCGAGATCAGTTCAAGGGTAAAGGAGGCACCAAAGACAACCTTTCTCTACAATTAAACATGTTGCTTTTTCTTCCAGAGCACCCTCCTGCTCGTGTTGTACATGTGTGATGTATGGGAGCTGCATCCCCAGGAGCGTCACTGGATGCCCACCCACATCTCCTGGCTGTGTGAAACTCTATCAAGCTGTGCTTTGCCTTCTGAATGCACCAAGAAGGCGACTGCACAGAGAAAATTACAATTTTTGTCAGGAGCCAGGGAATCCATGCATGACTACACACAGCCTTTCCCCAAGGGTGAAGCTCTTCACCCCTGTGGAACCCCCAGAAGGCACGTGGAGCTGCCCCCTGTGCTGGAGCAGTGAAGGCAGGCTCGAGGCTGGGATGCTCCCACCATTCCAGTAACAGCTGGAGTCTTTTCCCTGCATCCACTGGAGCAGTGGCAAAGCTGGGTGGTGGGGGTGTGTGTGGTGCTTATTGCCCATCCAATGCCTGGATCAATCACTACACTCCTCCCAGCCTAGAGAACAAAGGATCTGGGTGCAGCACTGATGAAATGCACATAACCCCCCTTTTGCAGAATCACTGAATGGTTTGGGTTGGAAGGGACCTGAAGATCATCCAGTTCCAGTCCCACTGCCTCAGACTTCCCTGGAAACTTCCTAAATGCTCCTCCTTTACAGGGTGCAAACATGACCTGAGAAACCTAATGGTAGAAGTTAGTCTGAAATACACACAATCTCTTCTGAAACAAAACATTTTCAAGGCTTCTCTGCACTTGAGCCAATTTCTTCAGGCATCCTGCCCCATATTTAAGAACCAAAGATGATATCCCCACATTAGGTGTCTAGTACCAAGTCTTATGGCCCTGCAGTTGAAAATATATTCCTAAATATTTGAATCTCAGGCACCTGGAAATAAGTATGTGCCTTTAGAGTGAACAAAAAAGGAAATAATCCCTGTATATTATTTTTATTTTCTTTCCTTTATATGGTTTTAAGCTGCTTTTATGCGGCACTGGAAAGTTACAGTCTGTGATTTGTTGCATTCTGGTCTGCTAATAGAAACATCCCCCTGACTGCTGCTCACTCTGCAGAGCAGAAGGATCGTAATGCAGATTGTAAATGGTTGCATTACGGAGAAAGATAATGTTTCTTTCCACTTTCATTTCCCTGGGTTGGTATTTATCGTGGTAGGGGTTGCGTAAGCATATGAGAGAGAGATCATGCATTATTTACCAGGCTGGAGCTGGGGAAAGGCTCCAGCCTTTCGGAGCGTGGGTGAACGCCCAGCAATTCCCACCCGCTAGATTTGTGCTGGGTTTAGTGGGAGCTTGGCTGAAGGATTGCAAAAGCAAATAGGATTGTCCTGCCAGCCTGGAGAGTGGCAGAGGATGGGGCTGAGGGTCACGGGCTCTGTTCTCTCTCCTTTCAGCTCTGGACAGTTTCTGTCATTTTGTATTTCACACCTTGGCAAGGCTGGACCAGAGCTGCCACTGAGTCACCACAACCATCCACCAATTCCTTGAGGTCTGCTGGGGCTCCAGCACATCTGAACAAAATTTTTTGCTTTTGAATGTAGCTGAGGGCTGGCAAACCCAGAGATGGGGTTGACACAGGAGGAGGCAGAAGCCTTTCCAGCCCCAGAATTGTCCTCGGGGCCAGCAGTGCTGACCCAGTTTCTAAACGGGACAGGAAGTTGCAACACTCTAAGGTTTGTTATCATTAAATTCTAGCTGTGTTTGTCCTTGCAGTGCTACTGCCAATGCACATAAAAACTAACAAAATAAGCCACTGGCAGACTTGGGAAATAATTTTAGAAATCCCCCAAACCAATGAAACAAACCCAGTGAAACTACTAAATAAGGAATAAGTTAATGAGGAAAAATTACAAGGAACTGAAGACTTTAAATGCTCTTCCAAATTAAGGAGAACAAAGGGAAAGGATCAGCTCTTAGTTTTGCAATTAAGGTGTTATTTATGCCAATTTAGCTGTTTTAAGATTAAGCCTGGATACAGTGCCACAGAAAATACATCTGATTTACTCCCAAGGCTTCTCATCGGTTTCTATACGAGCACCAGCCAGCCAGTCAAAAAGCAAGCGGAGTTCTGAACTCCCTGAGTGCACACAAAGCTCCTGTAAAACACCCTGAGGATTTATCCCCATGCTGGGCAGATGCACTGTGACCATTGGAAACAATCCTCAGCCCCCAGCACTGGAATCTTCCAAGGAGAGAGAACATTTCATAGCAGCAAAAGGGAAAAACATAAAGATTCTGGTTCTGTGTCTACATGCAGCCTACACTTGAAGAGGGGGGAATGAGGCTGCTCAGAGGGACACCCTGTGTGGGCAGGGAGGGATGCAGCCCACGGGGCCGTCTGGCACTTACCAGGCACAGCAAACAGCTCCTCTGCCCTGCCCCAGCAGCGAGGGAACCACCCCAGCCACGGCACTGAGCCATCCACCGCCAGGGACACATCCCTTGGCTCGGGGGAACGCTCCCCACGGGCTCCAGGGAGGGATGGAGGTGAAAGATGCCAAGGAGCCTTTGGCAGAGCTCTTTCTTCTGCACCACACCTCTGTGCAGGGAGGAAACACATCAATGACCGTGACATCCCCATGCATCTTCTGTAGCATTTTGCCCTCTTACAGAGATGGAAACATTTGCAGAAAACCTGTATGTTAAATATTAAGACTGTGCACACTATTTGTAGGATTCAGCCCCAGATGCCTTCTTTTTTTTCGTGCATATTAATAAAAAACAATAAAGGAAATAAATAAAAGAGGATACAAAGCTTTGTTAAACTCAAAAACAGTTCAGAGAGGAGGGAGCTGAAGATGGGATGGTGCTGGGAAGACATTCAGCCTTGCCATGCTGCTGCTCACAGACTCCCTTCTTTGAAGGAGGCATGAAAGGAGACATTGCAACACGACAGTTCAAACTCTGTGGCTCTGTTGATTTTTCCAGCCCCCATGGCTGCCTGCCTCGGCGTCCTGTTCTTTGAACCTGCAGAGTAAATAGGTATGACTGCTGTGGCTCTGCAGGCAGGAGATGTGTTCCCAGGAGGAGCACCGGGGGCAGGCAGGAAAAGTCTCTGCTAGCATCCTGGAGAGCAGCGTGGGGCAGTCAGAGCACTTGGGCTGAGAAAGCGGGGAAGAGAGAGAGAGAAGGGAACAAAAATCAAGAAAACCTTGTAAGTAAAAACTTGTAAGTAAACACAATGGGTTTTCTGAGGATGGATGCAGGAGGATGTGAACAGGAATGTGGCAGAGATGTGTCAGCTTTCTACCACCCCAGCAGAGCTGCTGGAGGCACAAGGGGTTTAACTGGAGCACCTGGAGCTTGGCAGGAGATAAAGAACAGGCTGACCAGGGCCTCAGAGGGTGTTGGTTTGATTTTATTCAAATCTAACTGACCAGAAGATTTCTCTTCTCTTCATTTGCCCTCTCTCAGCAGAATCATTTATCATGCTAAGTGAAATGTTTAACCACTGGCACCGTTGGCTGCAACAGCTCATCATAAGCAGCTTTAGCATTTGCTGGGATCAGCACCCTTCGGCTGGAGATGGGAGATGTTTTCCTCTGCCCAGTTACTCTTCCTCGCTTCTTTCGCCTCCAGCTCTGTCCCCTGCCCATTTTTCAAGTTGCAATGTGTTAAAATAAAAGTATTAACTGCACTTATCTGATGCATGGGAGATTGTCAGAGCAAGCTGGCAAGCAGCCAGGAGCTAATAGCAGCATAAAGCAATTTGCTGGAAAAAAAAGAATTAACATGCTAATTGTCAGGCTGGAGAGGGTGCTGGGGATCACAGGGAAGTAAAAAAAAAAAAAAAAAAAAAAAAATTTAAAAAATTGATTACTCTAAATTTAAACCATAAAGAACTGAGGAAGAAAGAAAGAAAGAAACAAAGAAAGAAAGAAAGGTTTTGAGGCAATTTTCTTCTTTTTTGTCCCGTTCTCTGCTACCCTCCCCCAGCTCAAAACCTCCAGCCAGAGCCTCAGGCACTCGCGGGATTTATCCGAAGATCTCTTCCTTTTCAGCATCGTGTCAGTGCCAGCCGCAGCACGGGCTGCTCGGCAGCATCACCAGCTCTGCCCTTCCCACGGAGCGAGCGGCGCTGCCCCGGAGCGGCTGCGGGGCAGAGCCGGGGCCGGCAGAGCCCAGCCCGGGTAAGCCCACCTCAGCTGAGCCCAGCCCGGCAGAGCCCAGCCCGGGGGAGCCCAGCCCGGGGGAGCCCAGCTCAGCAGAGCCCAGCCCGGGGGAGCCCAGCCCGGGGGAGCCCAGCTCAGCTGAGCCCAGCCCGGAGGAGCCCAGCCCGGGGGAGCCCAGCCCGGGGGAACCCAGCCCGGCAGAGCCCAGCCCGGGGGAGCCCAGCCCGGTAGAGCCCAGCTCAGCTGAGCCCAGCCCGGCTGAACCCAGCCCGGCTGAACCCAGCCCGGCAGAGCCCAGCCCGGCAGAGCCAGCCCGGGGGAGGCTCCCAAAGAGCCGGCTGACCCTCGCCCGCTCCCGGGGAGCTCTTCTGGTGTTTCTTCCTTGAACAAAGGGACATCGCTCTTTTTTTAATTATTATTCTTTACATTTATTTTTCTCCAAGCAATGAAAGGAGTGCCTGGAAAGCTCAAGCAGAAGGCTGTCTCTTAACACTGGCTCCACAGAGGATTAAGAAAGTCAACTAATGCTTCCAGCAGCAGGATTTGAGCAGCACGGAGCCTCCCGAGGCAGAGAACCGCGACGGCAAATCCAGCAGCATCTCAAGGCAGCGGTTGTCTCTCCATGCAGACGCCGCTTAACCCCGGATTTATGTGCATCCCACTTGTGAAAAGCAGCTGGAAAGCCTTCGTGCCTGCCCTTCGCGGACTGTGAGCGCTGCCAGCCCAAGCCTGGTGCCAGCCCCGGCGCTGAAGAGGCTTTTCCTCAGCCCGTGCAGGTGGAGCGGGGCTCCCAGCGCATCCCAGGGCTCCCGGCACATCCCAGAGCTCCCAGGGCATCCCAGAGCTCCGGCACATCCCAGAGCTCCCAGAGCATCCCAGAGCTGCCGGCACATCCCAGAGCTCCCGGCACATCCCAGAGCTCCCGGCACATCCCAGAGCTCCCAGAACATCCCTGCTGACCAGCAGATGAGCCGGCGCATTTCCCCAAACGAGGGCCAGGACACGAGGTACCTGTACTATTTTTGATTAATATTTGTGGGTAAATGCTGTAAATATGAGCCAAGAAGATTTAAAAGAAAGTCACTAAGCCACGCAAGCGAA
Organism: Catharus ustulatus; assembly: GCF_009819885.2. Lineage (NCBI taxonomy): Eukaryota > Metazoa > Chordata > Aves > Passeriformes > Turdidae > Catharus > Catharus ustulatus. Next base: position 10,374,288 of record NC_046235.1, on the reverse strand, counting down.
TTAACTTGTTTTAGACAACATGCGGCTGGGTTGCAGCCTTTTACAGGCAGGAACATTATTTCTTTCCTGTGCCAAAGACTGACTGTGTTTGCCCTCCTGCTTTACTTCTGCTGTGGAAGAAATTTAAGCAAGAACATGTACAGTGAATTTCTCAATTCAACCAGTGCCACTGAAGCTCACCTAATGATTCAGACCAACACGCCGTACCTGAGCAGCACCCCGAGACCCGTGAGCTCCTCCGCTCTTTACATGTCGACAGCCAGGGTGTTAAAAGAAGGGGAAATAAATAAGCCAGACCTAGTGACTTACATAATTCTGTTTTTTTTCCTGTTCTTGACTGTGACATTCATTGTGTTCTTCATAAACTGCCAGCTGAAAAATTCTTTTTTTGCTACTCTTCCTTACGACAGATCGCTCAGGGAGGCAAGGAACCCGTGGAGGACACAAGCTGTCTGACACTTCTCATTCCAGCAGGAGCAGGCACCAGAAACCCTGTGCAATAAGGAGTTAGTTCCATGTGCCAGTGCATGGATGTGACCCCCTTTAGAGGAATGAGCAGGAGGAGATTGCTGAAAATTATGCTGTATGCCAATCTGAGTAGCTGTAAATAAAAAGCTCTGTTATGAAAAGAATGCTTTAGCAAATTTATACAGGTTTTTTGCAAAAAAAAGTGCCCCATGATTCCAGATTAAGCTCTGTGTGTATGCAAATGTCATCATCTACCCATTCAGTATCCATACAAGGATACTTGTATTAACAACAATCTCTGATTTGGGCATCTGGTGGAGCTTGTTCCCCTGTTTATGAAACCAAGCATCAAAAGTAAAAAGCCAGAGTGTTTACCTAACAGCTCCACACTGAGATGAGTTTACTTTCCAGACCCGTTTCCCCCAACTGCTGCTGGAACTGCAGTTGTGTAGTTGTGTGATGATGTTGTGGGAGGCCTGCCAGGCAGGAGGAGAAAATGAAAAAATGTTTATTTAGGCTTTTGATTATCATTCTGTTGTGTTTTTGATGTTTGAATGCATCATCGATCAAGTCTTAAGTTACTACTTATGTGAAACATTTTTTTATGTAAGGAATTTATTTTCAACTTTCATAAGCTGCAAAGGAAATTATTTGCCACGGCATGAAACCAAAATAATCAGGATGGGGAACAGTGGGGAAAGAAAATGAATAGATTTAATGTTATGCAAACTAATGAAAGGGGTGAGCAGAGTGCTCCAAGTTTGGGACACAAAGTGGATAAGTTCTGAAAGCCATAAAACACAACTTTATAGGAATAGTTGCTTTACTGCACAGTATTCCCACTCCTTGCTCTTCATCGAAACCTAGCCCAATTAAAAGCATGAATTATCCATGTGGCAACAGCTTGGTTCAGCACTGGTCACTGGTAAGCCCCACCACTTCAAATTACTAACTATCTGATTTTGTTCTACAATCAGAACAAAAATAGCTTCTCCTTAACACTGGTAGTTGACAAGCTATTTTGTAGATGCTGATTTCTTGCAAACATGCAGTTACAGCACAATTCCAGACCAAGCTGCATGAACCCCAGAAGAGTATCCATAATTCCAGAATTCCCACAAATAGTGGGCAAAGGGCTGGTTTGTTTTGGTTTTTTTAAGTCAAATGGCTCAATATGCAGGAGAATTGCAGCTATCCAGAAACACCCAGTCGTAAACCTTATTTTAGCCGCAATTTTGAGTATTGGATCATCTGAAATGGGGTTCAAAGTGGTGTCAGATGCTGCTTCTAATCCTGTTCTTGACCTGCAGAGTACACCAGAGAAGCTGTGTGTATATGTGTGTACATAACTTATTTCATCCAAATGAGGAGATTTTACAATGCAATTACACATGCATACAGGTTTGCACTCAAGAACACAAAGTGCGTATATATGGAAGTCTGTTTGCCAGCCTTTTCTTTTTTAATCTATAAATGGCACAGTTGCTAACACTTCCATGTCACTGTCTTTGTTACCATGTTTTATTTTGCTCAAATAAGCTAAACTACTACATAACAGATTTCAGTATTTTATTCCTTGATATGTGGCCAATATTTCCTCTGAACCAAATTTAGCAGGTGTAATTCCAAGTTACTCTAATGCAGAAAGCAACAATAAATGCAAGTGTATTTCTCTCAGCCCTTTTTAAATAAATCAAGTTTTATCAAATCAGACATTCCTTATTTATTTTTAAGTAATGACAACTTGTTTTCAGCTACCAGCCATAAAGAGTTTAGTCTAAGAATTTCTGCTGGCAAAAGCCTCAGAACCTGTCAGAGCACATGTTGCTTTGCACTCTTTATTTAAAGCTTCAAGAATAGCTCCAGAATAATCCTATTTTTCTCCACATTTGGTTGGAGTAATGCTACAGAAGAACCTGTCATGTTGAGAGTGTTAACTGATTTTCTGGGAACACCTTTATCCATGCCCTGTGTTGCTCTCATCAATATCCAGGATCATTTCTATTGCAGAAGAAAATTTTATTAATGATATTCACAATTGTAAAATCCCAGAACAGTCTGGGTTGGAAAGGACCTTAAAGATCATCCAGTGCCAACCACCACTGCCACAGGCAGGGTCATTTTCCAATGCAAGGTTGCTCCAAGCACCCTCCCATTTGCCTTTGAACATTTCCAAGCATGGGGCACCACCACCATTTTAGCCAATGCACAAAATATATGTGTAGAAAACATTCTGTTTCACCAGGCTCAGAGTTCAAGCTGACCCAAAAATCCACTTTCCAACCTCAAGCACAGCAGGGAGGGACTGACAGGCATTGCTTCACTTGCTGGAACTGTTTTATTAGATGTATGACACATGGATTCTCCATCCCATTCCCTTGCTCTCTGCCAGTCACAGTTCTTTCCCTTTCACAAACACACCATTCCTGCATCTTTTACCAAATCCTATTTTCTCAATGTGCCTTTTAAAGGAGCCTCTGAACACAACCCTGCGGCAACCTCCCCTCCTGATGGCTTTTCATCAAGGCAGGCTGGAGGTCAATACAATGCAACAGATGAGTAAAACACCAGGAATGTGGGGCACGAGGCCGTAAGAAGAGTGGTCCCCATTCAGAGAAATTCTTAATTATTGGCTTTGCTTTCAAAAGATGAGCAACTCCTGTAACACTTTGAGGAGCATCCATACACTTCACACCCATGCCTAAGTGTTCTGAATCAGGAGCTGTATGTTAAAGAAGGTTCCAACTCTCCCTCTGGGCCAGAGAAACAACTCATCACTTCCACCTGGAAGCAGTGAGACACTTGGTAGCTGATGCCACCCTTTCAATGGATGATTATTATGTCATTTCGTAATGTTGGCCTCACCCTCTCAGTTGTAGATGGTTTTGAAGGCAGCTGCCCAAGCTGTTGGCACAGGCAGTGCCCACAGGGAGCTCCCCACAGCACTGTACTGAGTAACCAAGGAGAAACCCCCGGCTCTGTGCTCCTCTGTGAGAGCTTTCCATAACTGGGAGCTCGCTCATCCCATTGCTCTGCCTGAACACTGAACATTTTGGGGACTCAGCAGGACCCATCTTTCTTCTCATGTTTCCTGCTGTAGGTGGGTTTCCCCATGAGCACTTGTCCTCCTGCACTTCCCTTTTCCCCAACAAAAATCAGGAGCTGAGGGTTTTATATACCCCATGCCACATGGCCATGACAGCTTCTGCCTGGAAAGAGCTCGCCTGCAGGACTCACAAGTCAGTCAAACTACACAGCAAGACAATAGGCAAATAATAAATCCTAAGGGTCAAATATTCCATGTCTGTCTGGGGTGTCAGCTGGTAACTAACCCAGTGCTGCATGGCAAGGCTGGGATACACACTCTCCAAACCTGTATCAAACCACTGGAGCACTGCAGTTTGTAACTTGCTTTAAGGAGATTTCTTCTAGCAGATTCAAGCCCTGACCTCCTGGTGACAAGCAGCTGCCCCACTCCAACACAGCTGTGTGCCCAGACCTGATCCCAGCCAAGGCACTGTCCCCCCTGAGCTCTGCTCTGCCCATGCTTCTTCCTCTCCTACACATTTTGAGAGCCAGGAGCTTTACCTACCTGATATTTGAAACATTTTAAACAATGGTAGATATATCAAACTGGGATGATGAAAGGAAGAGAGACCTGGATCGTGCTCACAGCACATTTGTGTTTAGAAGGTTCTTTCTTCCAGAAGTTACATGTATAAGTAGAGAAGTTTGTTCTAAATCCATTAATTCATACAGAAAGTCTCCCAGGCACAATGCATACAGTCACCTCTTTTCAGATTTTTTTTTTCCCTCTTCTTGCCGTCCTTTTAGCCTTCCTGGTATCAAATTCTTCCCTGCAGAGCCAAGCATTTGCACAGAGCATCACTGGTAAATTCTATTCATGGACAACCTGGTCACTCCTAAGTTTGCACTTTTAAGTTTAATATACTGTAATTATCTTAATTTCTTAGAGGAAACTTAAGAATTCCTTCTATTAAAATCCTTAATGACACTGCTCACCAGAGACCTGAAATCTCAGAAAAAATAGTCTCCATTTGACTATTAGAGAACAGAGCCCAGTTTATCTGTTTTGCGTCTGAAGTCAAAATCACACACACAGCTCAAAGCTCTCTCAAGTGACTCCTGAGTTTGCCATCAGCAGTTTCTCTAAAAGACTTCAGAAAATCAGGATTTGCAGGAGTGACTGGGTTATACAGCATTTCTAATTTAGTCCTGGAAGTAAATTCTGTTATTGCAAACGACAAAGTTATTTCTCAAAAAGAGAATGGAAAAAAACTATGAACAACAAAATAGAACTGCCTTAGAACAGAAAAGCTGCTAATTTAAAAGGTGTGAGGTTTTTCTTCCAATGTCTTGTGGAAAAAAAGAAGCTCTGCAAGAAGCTGGAAAAGAGAATGGCTGGAGATGACCCAACAGCTTCTAACCCCCATAAGTCACCCTTCTCCTGACCTCACATCTCCATGGGAGATGTAGGTGTATAGTGTTTGTCTTTGGGTGGGGAAATGTTATCTAACTACACTTATTTCTGAACACAAGTTGGAAGTTTGTTTTCAAGACCTAAGTCTGAAAAAAAATTGATTTCACATTAATCCATTGGTGTGTATACATATCACTGTCATTTTGTCTTTGTGAGGCTTTAACCTTGCCCTTGCTGTCCCACATCATCTGTAGCAGCAACATTTCCGTGGTATCGTCCGTCTGTGCAAACCTGTCTCTGCTAACTGAGAGCATCCCTTTGGTGACAGCCAAACCAATCCTGCCTGAGGCAGGGGGCTCCAGGTGATGGCAGTGACACAGCTGCCCATGACACTCTGCATGTGCTGCCCACTGCTTCTGTCCTGCTGCTCCTCCCTCCAGAAGAACATGGGCAAATCAAACAGCAACAGAGTTCGCAATTAAATATGGAACTGACTGACCTGGCAGAAACCTCTGTACTCCAGGACAAGAAAGATCTCTCTGGTCACAGGGTATGAGACACCCAATGTTGAATTACTTTAAATGACAGTGAGGCATTTGCTTTTCATGTAGCAGTGAACAGAAGCAGCCTCTGACATATTTAACACACAGTGTAGGTTGGAGAGGGGGTGGAAGAGGGGCGTTTCACCCAAAACATTTTTTCATCTGAAAAAATCCCATGAATAAAGAATTTCAGAGGTTACTTTGGCTACCTACTCCCAGAATTGTTACTGTACCTCCAAATTCCCCAGAAAGACCAGTAAGATTAAGAAAACCCTCTTCATGACTACATTACTTAAAACTTTTAGCAATCTAAGTATTTTGTTCCTTGCTTTTTACTTAAAATACTATTCATAAAATCCACATAAAGCTTCTGGAAAGCCAATAAGCCACTGAAACTTCATCTGAGATCTTGCTTACAAATTAGGCTATAAAATCTGTTTAATACTTTCATAGTACATCTTCTGGGGATTTTCATGACAATGATTGTTTTGGAAGCAAACCCATAAAAAATAGTACAGTATCAAGAGTTTAATTAAAAAAAATACTGAGTGATTGAATTCTCATTCAGAGGAAAAAAGTTCTTATTACTGAGAAAATGACAGAATTTCAGAACACTACTGCAGGTGGCAGTCTGCTGGTAAAATTAAATCCCAAAGCAGGAAGCCCAGACAAGATAAAGTCGTATCAATTATTTTCATTTCAGTTTCATACTAAAGAAATAATTTGTCATTGTGGAATTGGGACTCAATGCTTTTGTACTCCTCCCACCAAAAAAGGATTTAATATATTTAATACTTTTCAACCTCTATTTCTGCAGGATCTTGGTAAACAAGGGAAAAGTTTTCTTCCCCTCAATCTTTAAATATAAATTAATATACAGTTCACTAAACTTCTAAATGTACATTTTATCGCTGAGATACCTGAGTAGCCTCAATTCACTGACAGGTTGTTGATCAGCAGTTCAAAGCTCAACACATTCAGACATGAGGAGTTGTTTCAAAATGTTATAATTGGTCACAATGGTTAAAAAACTCCCAACCACCCCCAACAATCGTCAGATTGCTGGTCTTATAGATGAACTATTTTTTGTACTACCAACTGAAGTATTTCTGTAAGCACTATCAATTTTGTTTGGCTGCATTCTTCATGAAAAAAAGAACTCTTTAAAATGAAGCTTCTGAGAGCACAGCAGTTTTTACATTACCAAAAAGATACAGAGAAGTATTTTTTAAATGACAGGATCATCCTTGTGTGAGGAGGAATACGGACATGGAGAGGCATCAGCAGCAAGTTGCATGTGATAAATTAACCCTTGTAAACAAATACTTGAGACACAGAGTTACAGACAAAGGAAAACAGAAGAATGTGTGGGGTTTTTGTTTTGTTTATTGAAATATGAGCAGCAGTATGCAAAAAATATCTTTAAAAACATAACATAGCAAAACCTAGTAATTTTAAAATTAACAAAATAAAAAGACGTTTAGAGTTAAATGAAAAAAACCTCATTGCTAGAACTGTGTTTCCTACAATGTAAACAAAAGCATAAAGGTTATGCTTGCAACAAACACAGAAGCAGGTTTATGGAGCAGCACAAGAAAGCAACATTATGTTGTAATCAGATGGTTTGGTCTATTGATTTGAATTCAGAATGGGAAACCCTCCTCAACAGAGACTTTGCAACTACAGAAGAAAGTTAGTCACATGTTTGTCATTTGAAGCAAAACATTTAGAATATGGTTTCATTTCATTTTTGGGTTTTGTTTCCTTTTCCAGAAAATCACCAGCAACACTATGAGCAAGTAAAACAATATCCTGAAAAGGTTATTATTTCAGACTAGTGAGGAAGCCTGACACATTGTAACGTCCCCTAGAGTTATACTGCAAGAATCCAAGTTAATCTTACACCCAAGAATCAACAATTTTCACACTGTAATACTGTGGGGGAAAAAAAAAAAATCATTGCTTCAAGCAAAACTAAAAGAATTCCAACATTTTAAATAATTCCATCCTGAATCAGAACAGCTGGGTTGTTTTATCATTCTTTTGCCTGTTGAACTGTTCTGTCAGATTTGTCACTCTGGTCAGTCATGCTAGAAGGTTTTATTTTGGTCCTGTAGATTCCACAACCCAGTGTCAGCCCTTCATGGACAACTACTTCATGCCTAATGCAGTTAATTAGTGTGATACACAAGGCACTGCCTGACTGTCAGCAAGGCCCAGGTGTCTAAGGAGCAACAGCCAAGCTGCTGTCTTATCTCAGGGACTATAAAAGCATTCCCAGGAAAGCCTACAGGATAAGCCTGCTCCAGGCTCTCTATTGGATTGCCAAAGCTGTCAGTCAGTGCTGGGGTTAGTGCAAAGCAGAAAGATGCCCAGAAAGAAGAAAATACAGTAGAAAAGCCAAATCAGTTTTCACTGAGGAGTAACACTCAGTCTAACCAAGCTGGGCTACACTGGAAAGGCTCCATCTGCCACTACCACACCACTGGCTGAGCCAATTTCTCCATCCCTCTATCTAGACCAAGGGGTGATTTCTGCACAGTGTGCTGAACCATGAGCAGCACTGCCTGCTCTCACTACACTTTACACATTGTTGGCACCAAACAACTTGCCATCCATGCACCATATCTGAATTTTTTATTAGCAGGACAGATGAACAAAACTAGACTAGCAACACTGTGAACCAGTAGCACACAAAAACTGCTAACCAGAAAGCTCTCAAAAAGCCCTACCAGGGAGGAACAGAGAAATGCAGACAAATCTGACTGGGTTTGCTCCTGCAAGCCTGCCCTGCCAAAACCAGCAGTCACAAGGATATTCCAGCACTGCAGCTATTACAGTTTCAGAATATGTACACAAGCAAAAAAATGCCAGAGCTCTTCAGTACTTAATGACAGCATCAGACAAGGGTTAACTGGGTATTATTGCAGAAATTATGGTTCAGTCCATGGGTAGCCAATCTAACCACAATACTGGCACTAAGCACCAGCTCTGGCTCACAACACCCACTGCAACACCTATTCTTGAGTCATACAGTTGGCCACATATAAGCATACAAGTGAAGAGAGATGAAGGCAGGTGAAAAACATTTTGGATAAAGTAAAATCTTGTACCTACAACTGCAGTCTTTCCTTAATTCAATATGCCATGTCCTTTATTACATAAGCTAGTCAAGAAATACAATATTCTGTAGTCTCAAATATACACATTCAGCAACCTGACAAATGTCAGCCCCCAAGAAGAAAAGAGAAGCTGGATCCTGTGGTCAACTGACTTGGTATCTTATTCAATCAGAAGAACTGTCTGTGGGTTGCAGCTCCAAAAAATGAAAGGGAAGAAACCAAAGCTAAGTGGCAAATAATGTTACTCCCCTTCTTCTGAAGATGCACTCATCTGTTTTCAAACATACTTGAGAAACTGTTTAAAAAAAACAAAACACAAAAAACCAAAACAGTAATACAGAAATTCCTGTACAAGAGAACATTAGGGTTCTGCAGAAGTGTTACAGTTTATTCCCTTAAGGCAATTAATAAAAAACATTTTAATGACACATAAACAATTTTAATCCTTTAAGATCATTTGTTACTTAGGTACCATATGATGCATGATTTCCATGTTTGAGGAGAAACTGTCATTCAACAGAAGACACAAAAACTTGTTTAAAAAATAGTTTTCTCAGGATTGCAGTAAATGCATCTTGTAGTAAATATTTGCATATTAGTTTTTAGCCTCTCCCCCGAACACTGAACCCTTTCTGGAAGAGGTGCTCAGGAAACAGAAAAAGCAAGGTGAGGTTAAAAATATAATAGGGACTTTCTGCATGCAAAGTTTTGTATATAATTCACTTCTAGTTCTCTTAACGTGTTTCTTTCAGCCTCTTTTTTATTATATAAAGGAGGGAAATATGCATATGCTATATTGATTTTAATGCTTAGTACAGTGTTTAAATTCTCTACGTAAGTTTGCCAAATGCAAACATCATGAAGTCCAACAAAGCCAAGTGCAAGGTCCTACACCTGAGTCCCAACAATCCCAGACACACCTACATGCCAGGCAGAGAAGTGACTGAGAGCAGCCCTGCAGAGAAAGACTTGGGGGTGATGGCAGATTGAAAACTCACCATGACCTGGCACTGAGCACTCACAGTGCAGAAAGCCAATGGAATCCTGGGCTGCATCCCAAGGAATGTGGGCAGCAGGGCAAGGGAGGGCACTGTCCCATTTGCTCTGCTCTTGTGAGACCCCACCTGCAGTGCTGAGCACAGTTCTAAGGCCCCCAGCAGAAGGACATGGAACTGCTGCAGCAAGTCCAGATGTCACAATGCTGGTAAGGGGACAGTACTTTGCAGGGAGCACCTCTCCTGCAAAGAGGGGTTGAAAAAGTTGAGGCTGTTCAGCCTGGAGAAGGAAGGTTGAGTGGAGACTTCATGGGAACCTTCCAGTATCTGACAGGGCTACAGGGAAGCTGGAGAAGGACTCTGTCTGGAACTGTAGTGACAGGACAAGGAATAATAGGTCCAAACTGAAAGAGGGTAAATTTAGCTTAGATATACAGAAGAAATTCTTTACTGTGAGGCTGGTAAGGCACTGGCACAGGTTGCCTAGAGAGGCTGGGTGGATGCCCCAGCCCTGATAGTATTCAAAGCCAGGTTGGAGAAGGCCTGGAGCAACCTGTTCTGGTGTCCCTGCACATGGAAAGGGGGTTGGGACTGCAAGATCTTTAAGGTCCCTTTCAACTCTAAACATTCTGTGATTCTTTAGATGTGAGAGAGAAATTCCACAATCATATTAACACAGTCCTTCAATCCCATAAAGATGGCAACCACAGTTACAAGTCTTCTGACTGAACCCCTGCTATCAGGGACAGGATCAAGAGCACTGTTTCATGCAGGCTACAAAGAAGTGATTACTTTTGGTCATTACCAACAGGTTTGAATTAAATTACATGATCTGGAAGTAAAAGCTTCTGCATTCAGTTACTCATTTGCTAAGTCACTCACAGTCTTCAAAGAGACTCAAACTCATACTTGAAAGTGAATTAAATACAGTGTAATCACTAATACTGCAAAATGTCTACTGAGAGACTAAAAAGGCCTAACACAGATCAATTCCAGACAGGTAAAATAAACAGCTAGAACACCAAAAAGAAAACAAAAAACTTATTCCTTCCAAAAAGTAGTAAGCACTGCCATTTACAAGTAGTAGTGTTTATGTTAAAATAGAGAAAGGTACCTAAAAAGAAATAGCCTTGGCAACCAAATCCAAACGGCATGAGTGTAAATCAAAGCAAAACAAGAATCACTACTCCAGAAATGTGCAGGATGTTTACCTTGGATCAATTACTACTTTAAATGGTGGTTAAAAGAGATATTACAAAACCAAAGTGGGAAAAGGCAAAGAACTGCTATTCTGCATTAGCATACAATGTATTTATGACAGCATTTTCCAATAGAAAATACAAGTGTTTTTACACCACTCCAATATTTGTAAAAAGTATATTTCATGTGTACACTTAAAAAAAAAAATCACATTGTTCAATCTGAGGCAAATTAGCCATAATAAAGTCTAATTTTGCTTATGACAGATGTCAACCTTAAGATGTTACAACACTATGCTAAAAATACAGCTTGCGAGCTGGAGCTGCACATTTTCAAACAGTTTCATAAACATTACAAAATTTCAAATTATGATATGTATTTATTTTCTGAAGTCAGTCCTCATTAATTCTTGTCCCTATAGGACAAAAAGGTTTTCCAGTTAAGACATTTGTCTAAGTTTTAAGGGGAAGAAGGGGAAAAGTGTTCTGACTTTTCAATAGACTATTTTTTCCCTTAGGGCTCAACTGTCACTTAAGCATCACAAGGACAATTCGAAATGTAAAACTGATTAGCTATACACAGTGGAATTGGTCACAAAGGGATCTAAAAAAAAAAGTTAAATCATAAGATCCATTCTCCATGTAGCTCACAGTATCCACTGGAAGTTTCTCTAGAATTAGAATAAGTTCGCTAAAAATACAGCTGAAGGTAGAATTTCAGCACTATGAAACAGATGAGATGGGGTTAAGAGGAGAACCCATTTGTGTAAGTACTTTATCCAGCCACTGGAGGGGCCCATGAAGATGAATTTCTATCCAGCACGGGGTGCTTGTGACATCCTGCCGGTGATATTCAGCTCCCCAGCCCTGGAAAATGAACAAAACGGCACTGATCAATTTGAGGACGTGCTTGTCTTTTAAAATAACTACTAACAAGAGGCACAAAATCATGATCACAAGATACTCATCTGAAAGCAATTCACAGCCCAGTAACACTGACCTAAAGAAACAAACCCAAGGTTAGGAAGGAGCAGAAGGGAAGCTGTGCCTGGAAGCCTGGACCAATTGTGCGCTACAGCCTCCTTTGGAGCTCACTGCTGACTTGAGGATGACTCCTGGCCATGGCCACATCTCTTCTCCTTCAGCCTCCTGCTCCCTCTCCTCCAGACTCTCAAACTGAGCAGGATTTGTCATAACTGACAAAACCAACGAGACATCTTTGGGACAAGATGCAAACAAAACGCCTGGAAAGCCCAAGTTGGGACTCCACACTAAACCTGAGACAGACAGTACCTTGATTAAACAATGCTCAGGAAACACTCCTGTGAGAGTAACAGCACAGCTTGACTTCAGAAACTCAAATCATTAGAGTTTGGGGCAGTTTGGGGTCTTTTTTCCATAACCAGGGATTTTTTTAAACTAATAATCAACTTGAAGAAGGTGAAAATTTTCTTCAATAATTATGTTCCTTCCTACTCACATTTTTTTAGTGGATTTGTTATTCACTTGACTCCTTGAAATTTAGAGCATTAACTTAAATCTCCTTTTACAAAATTACCATAATGAATAAATTCCTGTCCTGAATACTGAAGTAACTGAATACACAGTCAACATTCAATACAGCAATCTGTGCTTTTCCTTTCTTGCTCTGATTCCCTTCTCTCCCAATTAATCATTTTAAATATACTTATCATTGAAAAGAACCACATCAGGCCAGAAGAGCTTTGCTACAGTGCTAATGGAATTACTGCTAAATAGTCAAACCCACAATAAGCTTAAATACCCTCAGAATAATTTACCTTTACAAAACTCATTCGAATGGTGCACATTTTGGTGAGTTCATACACTGCTTCAAATCCATGGTTGACAGACTGAGCTAAAAGCTGAGCGAACTCCTGATTGTTAAAAATTTTCAGACTGCATCCACTGGGAATCTTGCATACAGTTGTTGGATGAAAGCCATGGTGGTAGTTGCAGTTCCTGCTCTGTACAAATATGCTGCTATCACTTAAACACTCAGCATAGACTTCTCCACCAACATAGTAGAGATGAACTCCTTGAAAACAAAGATAAGAACATTTCAAATTACTTTGTTGTCTCTGATTTCGAGGAAGTTATTGCAAATTCTATCTGATTGAAAAAAGTAAAATTTTGCCTGAGGAGGTTTTCAGAAAAGCTTTTGCTTGCACTGTTACATACTGTCTCACTTCAACACTTCAGGTTTATGATGTATCAGCCACTAGATGTCCTTCTCCGATCAATTACAGAATAGAATGAAAAAATTACTGCCACATTTCAACTGTTATTTCAAGCTATTTTTCTAGAGAATTGATTTGAATTTTAAAACTCCAGCACCTGGCAGCTTCTGCTTATGCCAGGTAGAACAGAAATAGGTGTGTCCTGGGAGAAGGATCAGGAATGGACATGAATGAGAAAGCATATCCACAGTCTGCTCTGATTTTCAGTACGTTTTACCAAGCCAAAGGACAAGTAAGTCCAACTAATTGCTCCACTTAATTACCAACAGGCTTTACAAACCTTAACATCAACAAAGCCCCTAGATTTATAACATTTGTCTGTGTTCAGCTATGCACGTTTTGAAGGCCATACAATATTTCACTGACCAAAAATTAATATACAAAAGCTGCCCATCCCTTCAGCACCCAAACTCAGATGTTCACTGCTGCTTCACTGAGACACCTGCCTTCCTTCCCCTATCCCAGTTTTACATGGTTGGGATATAGCTCCATTCAAGTCATCCCTGCAACACCCTGAGATCCACTATGGACTATCCCAGAGGAGGGAGGCTGCAGCAAGTCAACATATACAAGTTAATCTTTCAGACAGCAGCAACTGTTGTGAACATTGCTACACCCACTTAGGACTAAGGTAGGATGGAGGTTACAGAGGAACCGTTGGCTACAACAACTACAAGCAGCTGTCAGAGAATCTGGGGTGGGCAAGAACACATTTTCACAACACAATCCTATTTATTTAAAAAGACAGTGACCATTACCTGCCAACTACAGTAAAAAAACCTTAGAAGATAGGATTGGGTGGTTCTAAGGAGGCAAAACCTCAAGACCTTTCAAGCAAAAGCCATAAATAAACAGTATTTTATCCCTAAACAACCTTAATTGTTGTCAGAACAGTTACGATAAAGCAAAGTTTAAAGTCAATAATCACTATTAGAATGCAGACATTTTAAAGTTCATTACTATTCTATAATATGATGATGGGTCCTGGTTACACTTCTGACCTTAGGCAGATGCACAAGATTTCTCTGCCAATACCATCAAAAGGGGTGAGCCAAAACAAAAGCGCCTGACCACGCCCCACAAATCACTTTATAATGTTATTTTCTTTATAAATTTTTTTGGACAACTGTATTGCAGAGCCAAGTTTCCAACATAGAGAAATAGAACTTCTGGTCTCCAAATAATCTGCAAAATTTTGTCACATTTATAGTAGTTTCTAATTAAAGGAATGTTATGGGACAGGGTGAATTTTCATCAATCAAAACTCAAGACCAACTTTACCAAATGCTCAACGGTGATAAAAAGGCTTCTAAACATGTGGAAGAGAAACAGAGTTCTCTTCTCAGGTCTGAGTTAATCACAAAAAAAAAAAATCAGAAAAAGTGTTCTACAATTTAAGATAATCCAGGCACATTCCATCAAAGATGAAAACTGTGCATCTCTATGTACTATCAGCCAAAACAGCACAGGAAAACTGGAAGATCTTGCAAAACCTGCTGTCTCCAGGAATCCCTCCCACACACATCCACGCCCCATGGATTCACTCAGACAAATGAGCCCTTGCAGTTTTGCATTAGCACTTCAAAGTCCTGCTGCCAACTCACCAAGATATTTGAACATACTGTAGACAGCAGGTAATACCTTACAACAACAAAACAAAACAAAAAAAACTCTGACATACTGTAAAGGTATATGGAGAATTTGATTTAGGAAGTAGATATAATGTAGAGTATCACAGTATATCCTGCAATATTTCTTGGTGCTGAAACACAGACCGCTACACATCATTTAACCTAACAAGCAAGCCTCAATGGCAATCTAGTTTGGTAAAGAAGGGGCAATAGTTAGTCTTTTTAATCAGTGACAAATAAAAATGCATGCAATTCCTGACTAATTAGAATCAAACCATGCCTAGCTAAGCTGTTTTTTGATACTGGAGAGGTAGATAATGTATCACATCTCAGATTACCTCTAGCATTCTCATCTGAGAATAACCACTGCTGCAGTATAGAGAAGCTGAAATAAAACCAAGGACTTGGTTTCTCACTCATGAGTACAACAACTCAGTTTTACCTTTGCCAATGTGCCGTCGAGTGTTCTCGATCGTTGAGTTGCGATTAACATTGGAGAGCAAACCTAAGCAGAACCTGTTCTTGTTATTGGAGGGATCTGTAAACCCATCTACTAAGACACTTGTGGAAGATGCATGGAAAGCCTCCCCAACACGGTTATTTAACTCATAATACACAATGGAACACCAGTGTTTGGGTTCTTCATAGGCAACAGGCTGAACATCTGAAAAGCAAACAGAAGGAACAGTTAAAATGTAAGTGTTAAAACATGAAAGCTACAACTGTCAAGGAGACCTTCCAAAACACCAACAGCAAAGTAAAATCTTAGTAAACAATTATGATGGGCAAGAAGTGCCCTGAATATAATCTTAAGGATTATGACCTTTGTGCATTTTAGCTTGGCCTGTCAGTTTTATGATTATTTTCCAATTTTAAGCCTGATATTAAACAAAAACAACCTTACACACACACACACACAAAAAGACTATGTGATAAGAGGTAAAACATAACTGTTCTGCCTACTTTTAAAAAATCTGTTATAACTGGTATTTTGGAACTCAATTTTCAGAGCCTTTGTGCAAATGTTATTCCAGCAACAGGCAAAGGTAGCAGAAAAGAAACTCACATATAACGCACATTAAGCTACATTATGCACCTGAGGCTTTAAAAGGAAAAGATTAAATAAGCAAGGCAAGTTTTATTTCTCATTTATGTCTCTTACAGCCCCAGTTTGCCTAGGAGGACTGTTTCCACCTACCAGCAAGATTTACTGGCCCATTTGAAGTTTTTCATTCAGTTTAGCCATGAGTTGCAAGAATTCAAACTATATGATTTTACAGCAGACTATACAACTTACCTCTGGTAGATATATTTGGCATTATTTGAGGGATCATCGTATTGCTTGTGTCCATAGACTGTGAATTATCCTGCCCCATTTGCTCATCAGGGGGCATATAAGCAGGAGGTGGAGTATCAGCTGCAAACATGAAAAAAATAAGAGTAAACTTCAACAGTTTAGAGTATTTATTTATACATTCTACAGTTGTAAACACACAAAAATATTCCCCAACAAGATGTTAAAAGATTTGGTCTAATTTTCAAAGAAATCTGAACACAGTCATCTGTCTTTACTGTAAACTTCTTCAATAGCTGAAATTCTACCTATGGGACCAATAACAAGACTGAAAACATGAAAAAAGTAAGAGATGTACTTTTTTCTTTGTGTTTTTTTTTTTTTTTCTTTAACACCTGCACTCCTGCATTTGTGCAAGATTACTCTGCTTCCCCCCTTCTGTCACACAAACATGAACTTTCTTGCCTACCCTCTTCTCAATATTCAAAAATAAAGCAGCAGAAGAAATAATTGTTTGCTTAGTATAACACAGGTCTAGAACAGTTTGGGGTTTTTTGCTGCTCCTGCAAGCTGAATTCATTACAAAAGTGTGGATGTTTTCTTCCATCAGCATGGAATTCACTGTGGCAACATCCCACTATGCCCCATAAATGCATCCACCCCAGCGATCCCAGCACTTGGCCAACACAGACACCCACTGACTGGGCACTGAGCAAGCAGACAGAAGAAAGATTAGGCCACTGAGCTAGTGGAAAAATAAAAACTTCACTCTATTAAATTCCTGGCTTTATAAACCACATAACAATCAGACAGAATCAGTAACAGTTATTTACTTTGTCTCTATCAATTGTTTTTTCTGTATTTTCCAACTCTGTTACAGTTACACAGAATCAGTTTAATCCAATCTGTTCACAACAAAAATGTTACTTTTTTCCAGTTAAACACCATATTTCAAGTGTTTTTATTCAGTGAAAGACATCAGTAAACTTCCTGTTCAGCATCTTGCATTGCATTCCTTTCATTGCTAAATATTCTTCTGAAGTATGGATTAGTTATTCTATAGTGAAGCTGTGCAAAATAACTCACCAGTATTGAGTGAGATTTTGTCATACCTCCATGACAAAAAACAGTTGGAAAAATAAAACTAGAACAATGAACTCCAAACAGTGACAAAACTAGGAAGAAAATCCCATAAAACGCAAAGGAAAAAGTCATTTATTGCAAATATCAGAAATTCCTGAGTTCAGAAGTCCCAACAACATGTGATATGTCAATGATCTGTATTAAACTGACATTCAGGCTGTACTCACCTGGCAGCTGAAAGGGACTGGATGGCCCAGAGCTGGCTGGGGAGCTCGGGTAAGTGCTGCTGGCTGGAGAAGGGGGGTAGGGGCTGTTTGGTGAGATGGAGAACGGAGTGCTGTTGGGCTGCTGGAAGGAGTCCGGAAATGTCGCGTTGTGTGGCATGTGGGGCTCGTTGTGGCTGAGGTTCCTGAACTGAACTAGCAGACTGTGCTGGGGGTTGAACTCGCTATGTCTAGGCACTAACACTGGAGGTAGAACTGCAAAAAAAAAAAACCAAACAAAATCCAGATACATTTTGATTAAAACATAAAAGGTAAGAGATACAAATAATGTGTATTCTGCTCATTGTGAAATTTTCAGCTCTAGCTGGAGTGGAAAGACGAGCAGAGGATAAATCTGGCATGCCTTTACCCCATCCTCTCTCCTGTATTTTTTTATACCATGCTTGATAGAAGATTTAAATTTTACTCTTGCAAGAATCACAAAAATACATACATATTTTACACAACTTGAAGATGATCTTTTTTTAAAAAAATAATAAACCAAACCAGCCTACATGTTGCACATACCGAAATTCTAACGCAGAAGCACAAAACTCACGTCTGCATATGTCAGCAGATCAGAGAAAATGGAAATACAGTCCCTATTACTACAGGAAAACTTTATAGCTACGTATTGTCCTTTCCACTGAAGAGAAACAAAATCTACACTGCGATATATCTTAACTTCAGGACTGGTGGAGTCCGGCATTCCAGTGCTGCAGCAGTGCACTTGTGCACTACAGTCAATACAGTAGTTACAAGGACTTTGGGGAGCAAGGGCAGCAACTTGTCACCACTCTGTCCAGAGCAACATTCTTCATCTCTCCCACTGCAATCCTAATTCTCCTCACCTCTCCCATGGCAGTACACTTTAACAGCAGGCTCCTTACCTGACACACATCTGACACATACCTTGCTCTAACTGATCACGTTATGTCTTGGCTCTATTCATCTCTGTTATCTCCTAATTGGAAGTCACATGGGGAACTCTACCTCCCTACAATTTTACTAATTTTATTTTTCACCTCCTCAGTTCATATCACACACTGTTTAAATAGCAAGCTCCTGAAAGGCAGTCATCAACCTCCTTGCAAAGACTGAGATTTTTAAACAAGTTTCTCAAATTAACTGAAAGAACACATCACTGCTTTCTATCTCACAACAAAGGAGAACTTTGCTACTAACTTTAAGGGCAGCAGGCTTAAGAGGTCTGTGGGAAAAAGGTGATTAATCCCAAAGAAAACAGCTAGTACAGAATGGACCACACACCTCCCCCAAACCCCACCAGTAATGTACATTTTGAACATTCCTCTTCCAAACTGCCTCATACACCACCTCTAACTGGTTGTACAGTACCAGAGGAGGATGAAGTGAAGAATTAAGTGGTTACTAAAGATTCTGTTCAGTTTTTAGAACAGTAACTTTCAAACATACCTGGGCTCTCCACCCTCTTGTAGTGGTATGGATTGATGCAGACTTCCTTTTGTTTGGATCCAAAAGGAAATTCACAAATATCCAATGGCTTCAGCTCGTGATGGCTTTGTAGATCTGGCCAGCGCCACACACGACAGTAAATCACGTGGGGAAGGCCTTTCCTGTGAGAAACCTGGAGCCGTCCATCCAAAGAGCGCGGGATAGTAACACACTTGCTGGGCTGCCCTGGACTGCTCAAGGCTTTCTCCAGTTCTTCCATAGCACCTTTTTTCTTTTTCAGCTTTTTTACCAAAGCATCAACAGCTTTTTCTGCCCATTTTTCCTCTTCATCTCCTTGTTTCCAGCCCAACAGACGCTTTACAGCTGGGCTAGTAAAGGAGAACAAACTGGCCATTGACGTCATTTGACTCAAGTCTTCAAAAGTTTGTTGGGTTTTGTCTGTGGGTTTCTTGTTTATTTATTTGGTTTTTTTCCAAATGAATGTCAGTGTACACCCAAAGCAGTTATTGCAACTGATGAGCCGTACTATTTCCTGAAGGATGACAAAGGAACATAGAGATGTCAGTGATGAAGTCTTCACATAAAAATGATGATCAATTCCACCAATTTAGTCCTAGTAAAGATAATTTAACAAAAAATTAGCAATCAAGTAAAAGCTGCAGTAAAACAAAAAGGCAGATATGAGAAGACTTCCTGTTTCAATCCTAGCACTGTGCCTGATTTTGTTTCAAAGCAAAATCCCAGAAGTACTATGATCCCACCCCAAAAGTCTGCACTACTGATTAGTGGGAAAAGGGACCATCAAGGGATGATAGAGACAGCACAGTTCCTGTCAATGTTCCTTAAACTGGTTACTTGCTCTCAGAAGATAGGCTTGACAAATATGCTTTAAAACTAACAATATGTCACGGTGCTACATCAGAAGACTAAACTTGCTATGAAGAAACAGGGAAGGGGCAGGGTGGAACACCAGTTCCAAGGCCAATACTATACAGAAATACTCAGCTTCTCAAATGGATCTATATTTCCAAAAAGGAAAAAAAATCCTAAACCATCTGCTTTTTCTTGAGCTCTAATTAGTTACCCCCATGTTTTTGAAAGTATTAAATGAAATTAGGAAGAAACTGTAGGTGAAAACAAAGCACACTTAAAAGAAAAACCCAATAAAAAGCACAAACTAAACCTTCTCCAGTCACCAAGAGAAGTGGTCAACCTTTTTTTAGCTGTAGCTAATTTTATGCTGCACTTCCTTATATCTTTTAAGAAGAGTATTTGAAGACCTGGATATTTTTAGCTTTGGCAAAAAAAGAGTTGTTTTCTTCTCCCCAGAAAAAAGAAGGGGGGAAAAGACATGGTGGAGTAAGCACCAGAAATGTGACCTTTACTACAAAGTGCCTAGGAAAGGAGAGGAGCAGAACAACTGGCTCATGAATGGTGTTTTACCACTCACCAGCCCTAATGCAAATCCTCCCCCCAGCAATTTAAGGAGTACCGATGACAAGAGGAAATGATGTGCTGTGGCAACGAACTGATAAGAACTTGTAAAATCCCTTGTGAATACTAAATATGCAAGTATAGACAATGAGCAGCTGGCAAAAAGCAAGAGCAGAGCTAAGAGAAAGGATGTCAATAACAAAAGATGCTTCCTCTCTTGCTACAGAGACTGCCAAACAACATTGTCTCTCCACTTTTGATAAACCACGATGAATTAGAGCACCTACCCTAGTCCAAGACACCAGATCTGCACATGAGAGAAAAAGGGAGTGGAGGAGAAAGCAAAATATTAAATAGTTCTTTGCTGATTCTCTTAGATTGTTACCTTTAATCAAGAAGATCTTTTTTCCTCCCATCTTTGATAAACTAACAGTCATCGGATAAGGCTTTTTAAGTGTCTGGGCACATTTACAGGCTCACTCAGGCACTTGGACAGATACTTTTATATAACAGAACCGTGTACTAAGCACCATCAGCCAAAGTTACTGCAAACAACCCTAGGCAAGGCATTTATGTCTCACATGTAACCATCCTATATTTCCTATTATGGAGCTAGAGCGTGAGAAAAGCAGGGAATAAACCCAAGGACGCTTGGTGATCCTTTACAGGAAAAAAATCCATTTATTTCAGGTAGTAGCTTAATCTCATTGGTACTTCTTTGATTATTCAGCTTTGTTTCAGTAATATGGAAAAATATCAGAAAAGCAAAACAAACAGAAAAACTGCCTGAAGGTCTCTCTTCCTGGAGGTCTTATTAAAAAAACGAAACTGAAAAAAAGAAATGAAGAGAAGTTGCCCACTGCTTCAGTAACTCCCTAAAATAAGGTATTGAGGAAAAACCTAAAGGAAAAAATTCAAATTATTTACATATCACCTACTTTCTTCAGAAATATCACCATGTCTGCACTTTCAGACTAATTTAGTTTCCTTGGACTATTACATATGAGAACCTTTGCACCCTTCAAAGTAACAGGAAATACATAAAGGGAGATAAACTTGGCCAGGAACTCAGACTGAATTTTTTTCTTTTACTGAGGATAAAAGTTAACTGCTTTAAAAAGTAAAAGCTGTTTATAGTTGCAACTAACTTACTTTCAAGCCTTGCATACATTCAATAGCTGCAAGATCAGCAACTGCTCACACCCCTAGAAAAGGAAATGAACCCACCTAGAATCTCAGACCAGAAGACAATTAAAATGTTCTAACTCTGCTTTCAGCTATGCTCTCAAAGAACCTTAAGCATCATCAAGGCAGAGGATGCACTGGAAACTCCTCTAGTTAAGCTGAGCTCAAAGGAGATCTTAAGCATCCCCTGATCTATCCCATTACAAGAGCCCCATCTGTATTAAGAAACCAACTTTAAAAAGCTACCATTTGCTACGATAATGTAAAATTTTATTTTGTTTTTTAGTATTTTGAACAAAATGCATCAACTAGGAAAGACATTTTATTGGTTTTATATAATTTCAACATCATTTACCCACAAGTATGCTCATGGAATAAACAAGCTCACTAAAAGGAAAGGAAGTTGGAACAGTTCTACTAAGATGATATTTTGCAGTAACTAGTATTTGTAGGGCAAATGTCAAGGGAATTATGATAAATGACTGTCCTACAAACTATCATTTTAGAAATAATCTGCTCGAAGTAAGTAACACAATTAACTCTAAAAACTTCACATTTGTCTGAGGGTCCAGCAACAAAAGCAAAGCCTGGTAAAACAAGTATTTCAGAAGCATGAGGACAGACTTGATCAAAACTGCTTCAACTTCTTCAAAAAAAGTTTCCAGATACATGCTTGCAACTAACCACTGAAAAATGAGACTGTTGAAATTTAAAACCTTAATATCATTCACTTTAACTCCATTCTGGCCACTTATGAGGCTTTCAAGACTCCAGTAGAATTGTATTTTAACATGTTCAAGGAAATCAAGGGCAAGAAAGAAAATATAACAAAATACTAATATGCTTTGAGAGTACAAAATGACACTGAATTCATCCCACTGCACATCTTCCAGAAGTTCATTTTGGAAGGCAAAACACTGAAGGTTTACAGCTTTCGCCTCTTCTTAAGAAAACAAGGCAGAACTAAAAAGCTTCATGAATCATGAGCTGGCTTCATGAGCTATTTAAGGCCACAAAGCAGCAGGTTCATGTATTTATGTAGAAACCAAACATTTCCATGTAAAACTGCAATTCATGTAGGGTTTTTAGATTTCTGAATGTGTGGCATAAACCACATTTAGAGCATTTGCCTGCATTTGCTGTAATTTCAGCATCTAATTTGTGAAAGGTTTCTAAGTAATCCTGACATCTGCCAGGAACAGCTTCCCCAGATCATCTGTACTTACAATCAATTTCTTCTGAGGCTTAAAAGCACAAGTTATGAGCTGTGACTACAGTACCACAGAGCATCACTGAGCTTTGAATACAGAAACAAATGCTTTAAAGAGTCACATTTTCATTCTGTGGTGCACAAATTACTCCTATTGCTGCACCTCTAGACACAGCTGGTAACAACTTTCGTGGGGAAAAAAGCTTACTTAAATTTCCTTAAGAGGCAGAGGGTCTATTATGCATTACCTTCTTTTATTAAGTAACTTTTCAGCTGAGCTACAAGAGAACATCAACTGAAAACCACACTATTACATTAAAAAAAAAGAGTTGCAAACATTCTTTAAGGAATGAGTGTCATGAACTTCATGGAGTAGCATAAGGAAGCTTTTAAAGGGCAAATATAAAAAGGAAGTAATCGCTGTATCAAAATTAGACTTTGGGGCATGCATTATTTACACTTTTAATGTTCTCATTAATGATGACAGCAAATGGTAGCAAACTAGTTGGGTGAACAGGTCTATCGTTTGAACCCCCTCCTTAGTATTTCAGCCAGTCAGATACAAAGTTGGCCAACAACAGAACTTACATTTCATTTATGCAGATGGGAAAACCCTACCACCTTCCATCTGCCATCACCAATACTGAGCAACTTGATTTCCCTTTAGTAGATTCTTCTGAAATTTTCTTAGCCCACTACATTAAACTGGCAAGTTCAGTACATTCATTTGGTGTCATACCAAGGAATTCCCTTCTGGCTAAAAGGACTGGAGCAAGAGTCACTGCAGAACAGAAAATGTAACATTACATATGGTGTACCTATTTTCATGAGTTGCATTTTGTATGTAACGTGTTCTCTCATTGATTCCAAACTGATTTCCCACCTGCAAAATCTAGGTTTGAAATATCATTAACCAAGCAAACTATAATCCTAAGCAGCAGGGCAATGAATGATACTTTCACAAGCACAAGAAGAAAATGGGTAAAACCATTTTAAAATGGGTAAAGCCAATGACCCTCATCTCTTCCTATTGCCAGTACTAAGCCAGTATACAAATGTACAAGGACTGTTCTCTTCCCACTAATTTACTTGTTTGCAAATTCAGGAAGCCTCCTGTAGCATCATACCCAATCTGAAACAAGGAACTTCACTGCTGATGATTAGAAACTGTTTTGAGACTCAACTTCATACAATAAACAAAGCACCACTTATAACCAGCAGCACAACTGGGAGTTCATTAGAGCTGCTGCAGATCTGCAGTTAAAGCTGTTCTGCAGTCAGCTCTTGTGTTTAATTTTATTGCCCTTCAGACTCAGAAATGCTCAAGTATTTTGAGTCCATAACACATTAACGTACATATTCATACAGAAGCTCAGACACTCAAATGCAGTATTTTAGTGTGCTATGCTATACACACAGATCAATACTTTCCTTAATACAACCTCACACATCAATTCCACCTGGTTTTATTAAAATCCTTCTTTCTTTATACATTTCCTGACAGGAACTGTGCAGGATTGTGCTCGGGTTTTATTATAATTCTCCCAAGTCTACAGCTTACATTGCAGCCCAGCACACAGTCCCATGCAATGGCACATAATAGAGTCTTTTCTTGAGAACAAACACAGGCAAAATGTTAGCTCCACAGTTTCTCCACACACATCAAGCACAGAATAAATCCTAAGATGACACTGTGGTTAAAAAACTTGTTCAATAAACTTGAAGGGCCTGCATCCTTCGAACCATTGCCACAGCCTCTCCACGGAAAACTTTCTTCAATTGCCCTGTAAGACATCTCAGCCACAAAGAACACCACCAATGAAAAAACTTCTTTTTCCTGTTCTCCACATAAGTTTAAGATAAAAGAGATTTTATAAATTATATCAAAAAGCAACTTGTGGTATGTTCATCAGAACTGGGCTTGCAGTACAAATGTACATCCAGATGACCAATATCTAGGGTAAGTGCTTTTACCCTAGCACTAGATTTCTTGCTTCAAACACGCCTTGTAAGGCAATATAATCAAACTGATAATATATGTAAACAAGAGCAGAAAAGAACTGTCTGGTATCTTCAAAACTTTTCCTAACTGTGACTGCCCTCCAAACAGAAAAATCTACTGACAATTGCTGACAAGGCTTTCTCACACAATACTTTTGCTTTTAATTTCCACATCTGCACACCATCTAACACAGCTTCAAAAAAAACCAGTTGAAGCATTTAGCTCCGTCAGATGAGAAGTATTTAACCAGTACTCCCTTACAAGAAACCTAACAAACTCTGAAGCTAAGCACAAGCAGCAAGTAATACAATATACATGGAAGATATAGCTCAGACTGCAAAGTGATGTTTCTGCTTCTTAAGTTTCCTCAAAAACTACTGTTAAAAAATAATGATAATGATTTATACCACAAATAATACCGCAAAGAAATCACTAAGCGAGCTCCACTGCATTTCCAAAGCACCCTCACTTCCATCTGATGGCAATAAAAGAAATAATAGAAATAGAAATAAAAGAAAATAGAAATAAAAGAAAAATTATAATCAAGAAGCAGTTTTGAATTTGTTCTGCATCATGGCAAAACTTGAGTTTAACTCTGATACAAGCAAAGGGAGAGGGAGGGAGAAAACACCAAAACTTGCCATATCTAAAAAGTACTACCTATTTCTTGGCACATTCACATTTACAACAAAAAAATCCAATGCTCTCATAGCCCCAGTCTCTGCAGCTGCTCTAATTACTGAGCAATTAATTAGTTTTTGTAGAAATTTTCAAAACTACAAATTCCATCTTAGAACCAAAACCTGTCTCCCATAAGTGTTCCGTCAGAACCGTACATTTTCTCACACTTCTATTTCAGTAACTGGCACTTTCCAGCAGAAGCATTATGTTGGAAAATGCCACCCTCAATAGAGGAAAGCCCTGAAAGTGCCTCCTGTTTTTAAGGTTATTTAAGATCTACTGTAACCAAAGCAGATAACTACAACTTAGAATCCATTTCTTAATTAAAATTCCAGAGAAAAGAACTGCTGTATTTCAACTAAACGTGAAAACAAAGGCCTATGCCTCCATTGGTAGGTTGGTGGAAATGGACAAGCAAGTGGGTGATTAGGAATGACCTCAGTACTACACTTGGAGACAAAAGTGTGAAAATAAAGGGCATCTTGTGCTTTTCACAAACCCTAAAGTATGGTAAAAAAATTAACAAGCTAGACAAAGCCTTCTAAAAATTTAGACATTCATGTGCAAGACCTTTATTAAAGACAAAGATTCTAAATACTGTGAGTTAGCAACAAAAAATATAACCTGGAAAATGGGACACTCAATAAGCTTTAAAAGAAGAAAAATTAAGATTTATATGTGTGTGCGTGTACACTTCATTCCAACTGAATTGCACTAAGCCTGTGACAAGTTTACAAAAGCTACAGGATTGGAGGGAACATTGACAATAGTAATTCAGCAAGCTTTTTTTTCCCCTTGCACAGAATGAATGAATGGCAAAGTATTCTAAATTTGTCAGTTTGTGACATCCACTGACCCAGAATTCAGAGACACTACTTCATAGTTGGTGTATCAGTAGCAGGGACTCTGACAAAGATCCTCTGTCAAGGATGACAGTGCTGGCAGGCTCAACCTTGGTGGTAGGTCAGTAGGGATACAGACTTGGCAGGCAGCGTCCTGCACCTTGCCAACCCACACTGGTCAAGCGCGCTCCAGTGCCAGCCACACTTTTCTACGTGGTCACAGGAACACGGCTAAAAAGGCTTCCAGAAAATAGTGCAGGAACTTGCACTGTGATTAATGATAACGGTAAAAGTGTTAAATTACTGCTCAACTTGCTTTTAATGAGCTGTTTATCATTAGCCATGAAGATATCTCAAGTGCACTCAGCTCACACAAGAACAAATCTTCTCATTCTGAACACGAGCTCCTTACCTGGTATTAAAAAAAAAAAACAACTGTAAAAATCTTTAAAGAAACATGAACAGATTAAAATAAAATTAATTCCACCAAATCTAACAGAGACATTTGAATAAACTTGTACATTAATTAAAAAAAAAACCAAACAAACAAAAGGCCTTAACTGGAAGGAAGGGAAGACACAGGGACTTGCACAGAATTGCCACAGGAATATTTCTGCAGGTATGTAATTCAGCCAAGAGCAATAAAAGAGTTCCTAGCATTTCCCTTAGACATCTATAAAGAAAATAGAGGACAGTTTTCTGTCCTCCAAAGCATTAAAGATCACAACATAATTTGCAAAAAGCACTCAAACCCAAAGAGTTCCTTAGTTGAGTATGAGCACTCCATCTTGGGAGACATTTTTTCCAATTCAAGTAATATTCTGTGATCTTAAAAACTCTGCACAGATCACCTACTCCAGGTGCAAGATTAAAAATCTGATTTCCTAAACAGTACAGGGTCAACAATTACAGTTCCTTCAAGTTCCATCAGAGGTTAAAACTACAAACCTCAAAAAAAAAAAAAAAAAAAAGACCCCACCCACCACAGCTGTACACAGCAGCAGCACACCCTGTTGTGATCTTTTGTCATCAAGAGAAAGAAATGCAGATGAAGCCTCTCTTCCTTCTTTTCCATTTCTCAGCCCCATCATGATTGTCCATCTATGCTTCCACTAGGAAAGCCCTCTTCAGAAAAAGAAAAAAATCCCTATCTCAAATGTATGTCCACCACATTTGAAAGGAAAATAAAGGTTTGGAAAAGGTAGGTATCCCAGTAAGCACATGGGTTTTGGGGTTTTATTCTGCAGAAGTGGCATTAGGTACTTAATTTCACGGCCAAGTGAACAAAATTTAAATATCAGAGGTAAGAGTAAACCACTATCAAACGGTAGGGATTAAGACATTAAATCCAACACAGACAGGGCACTGTCAAAAGTTACAACACACTAATTATGAAACATCTTCAATTAAGTTATTTGCTGCTTCTATTAACTTCCACTACCACTAGCTGCCAACTTCATAAAGCATTACAGGTTTTGATGAGCATAGGCACATGACTTCAAGTGTTTGCACCTTTTTCTTTACTCCAGCCAAACTGTGATTCCTTAGAATACCAGGAGGATATTCTGTGTAGAACTTCTGTAACTGGCACACACAATGAAATGCACTCATTTCAGTTTTCAGTATTTTAAAGCCACCCATGGAAGACTAATTATCTGAAATTAATGAAGGAATGAAAATCAGCAAGAGATTTCATCTAAAACCATCATATACTGGACAACCTAATTTGTTTAATTTCCCATGACAGACAAAACCCTGCTGATGTAAATTCTGACAGTTATTCTTTGGAAGTTTTGTCAAAGCAGCAAGCCCAAGTGATTCACTGCATGGAATTTCTAAACCCCTACCTGTTCTACCAAGAGACTCAATAACTATTACTGAACTTATTCAATAATACACTCAACACTACCATTGAATCAGTTCTTCCATATCTCATTTTCCTGCGAAATATCACTCAATTACCCTAAGGTCCCATTAGAAACCCCACAACTGGAACAGAGCACAGATCACTTGATTTCCAGTCTTGTGCTTTTAACCGCAAGAGCATATTTCATCTATTACATTTACAACCCGCAGAAGACAAAAATTGCCATTCAAAATCACCGAGGCTGTGCATCTGTTGTCAGGCAGCTGTCAGGGCTGGGCACACGCGAGAAAGGCCAAGGTGAACAAGTGTGTGTTTGTGAGAGCTGTGTGTTGGTGAGAGCTGTGTGCTGGTGAGAGCTGTGAGTTTGTGAGAGCTGTGTGTTGGTGAGAGTGGTGAGAGCTGTGTGTTGGTGAGAGCTGTGTGTTTGTTGGTGAGAGCTGTGTGCTTGTTGGTGAGAGCTGTGTGCTGGTCAGAGTTGTGTGTTGGTGAGAGCTGTGTGCGAGCCCTCGCATCGCCTCCCGCCTCTTTGCCAGCGGCTGCAAACGTGTTTGTTTCTCTCCCATCGTCCCGTCAGGCCTGACTCCAGCTAAGAGAGTCCTCGTCTTAAAAAAACCCCACAAAACAAAAAAAAAACCACCAAAAAATCCCAACAACAAAACCTAAGAGACAACTCCCTGGAGCCTCGGCTGAGCACAGCGGTGCTCGCTCCTGTACCGGCACCACGCGTGTCCGAGCAGCTCCGCGGGCGGCCCCGCGCCCTCCGCTCCCTCCCGGGGCTGCTCCTTCCCCCACACGCCGATCCCCAGCCCGTCCCGCCCCGCCGGGACCCCCGTGTCACCGCGGGCCCGCTCGAGGCCTCGGCCCCGTCTCCCCCCGCACCCCCGCCGCTGCCCGGAACCCGACTCGCAGTGCAGCGCCGCGATCCCGCGGCCCGCAACCCGTCCCACCATCCCGCCGCCCCGACCCACCCGGCGCGGAGCAGGCGGCCTCCCCGGGGCGGGTATCCGTGAGGCGCGGGCTGGGCCGCGGCCGCCGCTGCTGCTGCAGCGAAACTTTGCCGGGGGAGGCGGCGGGACGGGAGCAGCGGCGGGGCCGGCGGGGCCAGCGCCGGGACCCGGATGTGCGCGAGGGGCGGGGCCGCGCGCGCGCGCCGCGGCGGCGGCGGGGGGAAGCGGGAAGGGCCGGGCTGGGCCCGGGTGCCGTGTCGGAAGGGGCCCTGTGGGGAATTGGCCCCGCTCTGTGAAAATGAGGGAAATAAATGCAAATAATAAATCAGTGAATAAGTGAATAAGGGCTCAGTCTAGAAAGTAACGTACCACATAACGGAGTCACAGAAAAGGTCCCGCTGTGATGGCGGGCGGTGCTAGGGCCGAGGGCCGGCGCTGGGCACCGGCCCTGGGCACGGGCCTGCTTTCACAGGGTCACAGGCTCGCTCAGCTTGGAATAGACCTGGAGATCATTGAGCCCAGCTTAGACCAACACCACCGGGTCGACCAGACCATGGCACTGAGGGACACCTTCAGTCTTTCCTTCAACACTTCCAGGAACAATGACTCCGCCACCTCCCTGGGCCGCCCCTTCCCATGTCTGAGCACTATTTCTGTGAAGAAATTCCTCCTGATGCCCAACCTGACCCTCCCCTGGTTCAGCTTAAGGCTGTGTCTTCTTGTCCTGTCAGTGCCCGGGAGCAGGGCCCAGCTCCAGCCTGGCCACAGTGTCCTGCCAGGGAGCTGTACAGTGTGATGGGCTCTATGTGGGACTGGGTATTATCCACGATGTGTTGGGGCACTTGAGGCCCTTCAGGGGGCTGTGTCTCTGAAGTTACTAAAATACCCAGTAAAGCTTCAAGAAAATGTGTCAGTAGTGTTAAGAATGTCTCTAGGAAGGTTGCACACCTGAAGATTTTCCTACTATGTATAATGCCACTGCAGGACAAACTCTTACTGTCCTCATCCTGTGACATGGAAGTGAGCAGAGTTGCCTCCAAGCTACTTTTGGACTGCACAGAAGAGTATTTCAGAGAGGTATTGGGGCAAAAACATGTCCAGCATGCCAAAGCAATGTCTGCCCTTGGTTAAACGTACTGCAGGCACAAGTGTTGTCATTTTTAACTGAGTGAATTTTTAGATATGAGGGTATATTAAAGAAAAATTTGATTCCATGCCACGACTTTATGTCAGAAGGTTTTCATTTGTTAAATGGCTCTCAATACACAACTGACTTTTGGAACTTCAAACACCTCCATTTCCACTAAAGATAAAAAATGTGCATTCTTCTACTGAAATAAGTTATAAAAATCAGTTGTCCATGCAGAAGCCTCTCTTGGCAAGGAAGGACTGGCCGGGTCTTGCTTGCCTTACAAAAGATGAGGTGCTGTAGAGCAATGCGTACAAGGCTGACCCACAGTCAACTCTGCTCTTCAGGACCAGGTGGAACCACTCACCACAAACTATTGTTGAGGTCTGAACTCTGATGGCTTTGAAAAATTTATATGGGCAACAGGAACATCCACAATTAGAGGAAAGTATTTCACACTTCAACTGACAAAGTGATTTTAAGAGGAAACTTTTCCTACAGGACAATTACTTCATAACCCCAAGGCTGTTTTCCTCAGAGGAGGCCAGCTTCAGACACACTACTGAACTAAGCTAAATCCTAGTCTGATAAGTACAGAAACTCTTACAGAAGAGTTTCTTCCTCTGGTCAAAAAGATTGTGTAGGAACAGATGTGGGGCAGACCCATCATTTGTACATAAATTTCTGTCTCTGTGTCTCTTCAACTACAGTTAGAAATCTGGCATGCCAATTGTATCTGGCATGCCAACTGAATCTTGCTATCAGATTCCTTTTGGAAAAAAAAATAGAAGCACACAAATGTAATGAAAAGGGATTCTATATGCATATAAAATACATATATAATTAAGATTAAAAGAAGCCACATGAAACCCTATGTTTTATTTGTGTAACTTAAAAGTAAAACACCTACCAAAAAGAAAAAATCAAGGAAAAGCAATGTAAAGTTGATAGAAATAGGAAAAAATATCAAATAAGCCAATCTGAAATTTCAATTTCAAGTATATTTAAACTTTAAAGAAGTTTTCATCTGGTTCAAAACTACATGGCTCTTGATTATTTTGGATGTAAACAGAACTTCTTAAGAAGTCAATTAATATCTCAACAGCATATCTCTACTAAAGTTCACAGCAGCAGTGAAGGAGTAAGGCTTTGGTGTAATTTAGTCCCAGAGCTAGCCTTTAGGGACTCCACTGTATCTCTGCATCAGCAATTGTTCTGCTTTGACCAGGCAGTCCAAAATATGGGATTTAAAAAAAAACAAAAAAACTAACCACCAAAAACCCCAAAACAATAACTGCTGGCCTTTTTCCAAATCTTTTGTGTAACTTAATTAATAAACCAAGTAACAAACAACAAATTGGCAGCAGGCATTTTAGGTGTTGTTCATGTGCCAACCATCATGTCTCTCTAGAAAACAAAATGTTCTCCTCTATTGAGGAGTTACAAAACAGCTGCATACTGCTGGGTGAATCTACATCACAGAGCTCCAATGCACTTCCTGCTGCAGAGGTTTCAGAGTTCCAGTAATGAGGAAAGCTGAAGGTGTGCATGCAAGAGTATGGGAAGACAAGGAAAATGCTAAGATTTCCAAAATTAAGTTTTCCTAAAAATTCTCGGTGTACAACTACAGGCAATTGAGACATGTCTGCTTGTGGCACACCCTCTTCAGAAAACTGATTTTTAAGCACAATGCAGAGGCTGTTTTGGAGTGTGGTAGCAAGGAATATGATAATCAGTCTAAAAAGTAGATTTCCTTTTTTTTTTCCCCCCATGCCATTTTGTCATAGTCTAATGTTGAATGGGCTAACCCCAAATGTCTGAAGTCACATTATCTCTTTGTCATCAATGAGACTGATAAAATTCAAAATAAGTGACACTGGCTATCTGATGATTCAGGGCTGTGTGCTGTTAGAGCCACAGGAAAATTAACACCACTGTCACCACTGCCTATTCATACATGGTCTCTCATTTGGATCTCTAGTGCCACATTCCAGTGGGTCTACTCTTAATAATGTATCAAGTTCAGTAAAAGCACAACAAGGAGACTCAAAGCACCCTGAACACATTTTCCAGATATCATGTGATTTCACAAATTCCTGAATTTCACAACTCATGGAACCATTGATCCATATTTTATCACTGTCAAACCCAGATTTTCCAGCACACAGACATGTAGCTGTGTTAATCCAAGGAAAAAACAACTAGCTAACCTCCCCCTTACCTGAATGTTTTAATTATTAGATTATGTTAGGTTCTGCAGAGACATTCTGTGCATGTTTATATTTTGGGGCCTGCCTTGTAAAGTCAGCTGAAGTACAAGTACCTGTCTGATTCCTTTGTGCATGGGCTAATAGCAATGAGGGCGGAAAAACACCTTCCCATAAAGCTGAGTTCCTGTAGTTGTTTAGGTCAGAATGAGAGATAACCTCAAAGCCTGATCAAAGTACAAAACTACCAACAGAAGAACTACCTACAGCTATCACGCCTTCCATGGTTGAGAAGTGTGAAGTTCAAGAACTATCTTAAATTCCATTATTTTCATTTTACTCTCAGGATATTGAATACAATTCTTATATTTCTTAATTAGATTTTTATTTGGTTAGAAGTGAATTAGTATGAAAATCAAGTAGATTGTTTGAATTATAAGGAAATAGTCTTGAAAAAAAGTTGCTTTATTACAAAACCTTGGCCTTCCAACTTCTTAACTGGCTGTATTGTTCGATTTAATTCTCTATCAACTTTCTAAATTGCTAGCGGAAGAAGGTGGAATGTTTAAGAAAGAAAAATAAATATATGTAAACAGTTGCCATGTCTCTACCCACACTAAGCATTTGCAAAGTCACTTTATGTTAAAAAAAGCCTGTAGTGTGAAAGATGGCTTAGATATTTAAATGAAATCTAGCTTAAAAACAGAATTGGGGGAAATGGATAGGATAGCTCAAGAAAGTTCCACCCTCACAGCTGTCATCTGAGAAGAAATGGGGGAAGGGGGAAATACTGAGAAAGGAATTTATTTTTTTTTTTGGCAGTGAAGTGAGGAACATGCCATCCCTGTTTGAAAAGTTTCAGGGTGGGAAAGGCTAAGGAGGGGCTAACATACTATACATACCTTTATGTATATTTTTGAGGCAGAAAAACAGTGTTGTGTTTAAGCAGAGTTCAGCAAGTGGAGAGAGAGGTGACCTTCTCTCTGGCCATTTGGTTCTCTTAAATAAGCCCACAATTGACAGCAGGCTGAGAACAGGCACAGGAGGTGGTAAGAGGCTGCCTCCCAAGAAGACAATACAAATGCTGTGTACCTTGCATCACATCTGTAAGAAAATGGAAATAACCTTTAGTGTCTGGAGAAAAGATATTAAAGTGTTTATCTACACTTTCAGAGGTGTAGGCTCCTGTGAAGTTACACTCACTGGCTCACAGGCTTTTGAATCAACCGCCAGAGCTAATTCAGAAATTAAGTACCCTGTTATTGTTACAGCCACACTTCTGGGTACCTTGCATGATAAATTACATGGAGAAAGGGAGAGAAGAATGAGTCTTGTTTCCTGAAGCTACAGATTGAAGACATTAACATGAAATTGTAGACCAGGGGAGAGAGGGAAGGCAAGCCTAAAGTATTCTTCCCAGCAAGTTTAAAGCTGCAAACTTTTCTTCCTAGACTGGAAGAAGAAATGGGCTGAGACATGTAGCAGAATAATGGTGTGATACATCTATAGGGATGTTAGAAACAAAGACGTAATTATGTAAAAGTTTTTTAAGTTCAGCTCCACTCCACAGAATAAAATTGTGAATTTTACTGGGGAATTTACTGGGGATGGTATACCCAGTTCAGGAGATCTAAGAGTCACTTAGGATGCAAAACTGAACACATAATTCACGCAAAAACATATTAAAAAGACAAAATCCTAAGAAAGGAAAAAAGGACACTGCAGAAAGATTAAGATGTGTATGAAGGAATGAATAAGAAGATTTGCTTGAAAACTGTCACGAAGTCCTCATCAGAGTGGGAACCACCATGTGTTGACACCTATGGATAGTCTGGTCAGGGCAGAGTACTCATAAATCAGATCTTCTTGGAATGGGGTGAAAACTTTCCCAGAAAAATGGAAAAAATGACCCAGCTGATGAACACAAAGTATTACAGTGCTCTCAGAGAGGAAATTTTAAAGAAGATAGTTTTAAACAGCTTGATTCCTTTGAATATTCCTGTGGTGTTATTTTTCTGGACCATATCCAGCTTGCCCTCACCATCCCATCAGCAGTACAGAAACATGCAGTGGTCTCATTCTTCTTAATCAGTGATTTTCAGCTACTTCCAGAATATGACCTTGCATTACAAGAATACTTTCTGGAGTCTGACGCACGCTACTAAGCTCAGAAAAAAATTGGCCCTTGCATCCTCAAAGCTGTTTGCAACAACCAGACCAATTTCCTATAGACCATGGAATTGAGATAGAATATGTAGTACAGAAATAGGATGAATCTGACATCACAGTGAACTCCTTGTATGTACCATAACCCTGTGATCACTATGAGCTTTTTTCTTTGATGAAAACTGGTCGTCAAATTAGCCATGAACAAAATTTCATCTTCCTTTCCTAAAGGTTTCCTCCCTTCCCTCAATTTGTTTTACATCACATACCACTAGGCCAAACATGAAGATTTCTGGGTGAATTCTTCAACGTTATCTCCTGCATGGTCCCAGTTTTTCCTAAGGTTTTTCAGTGCCGAGCCCAAGCACTGCCTTCCAAACATGGTCCCTTTTGGTGGTCTCTGGCATTTGGGTGGACACATGCTCACTTCAGGACAGTGAGGAGATCTGCCATGCGGCCTCACACTCAACATAATCATCTGCTGACACAGTCATGAGATCTGTCATCCATTTCTTGCAGCAATAGAAGGAACCTGTGCACTGAAAACTTGTATTTGTGGCTCCATGGCCAAAACCACAGGAAAACTATTTTTAGCACAACCGACCTCTAAATAGTGGAAGCACTGAAAATTTAGCTCACATCATGGGCCAAATTCTTCTCCTGGTTACACCCACTCTATGCAGAAGCTTGAGTATAGTAAACAGAGACACTCTGAAACAGAAATTAATTTTTTTTTAGAAGTGAAGTTTTGCTTATGAGCAAAATAAGTATTTTAAACTTTCAATGAAGAAGGATATGCATCCTCCAGCATTTCCCCTGGAAATAAATGAAAGGAGAAAGACACGGTTTGAAACAGAAGCTCTCTATTACAGTAACTGTATCTGTTATGATAAAGGTAATTCTTCCCACTGTGTATGTGTTAACCATACCCAGAGCTGACATCTCTCCATTCATTACACTGCCACTTTTGGCCTAGACCAGTAAAAAGAACACTGAGTTTATCTATATCTTGAGAGAGAAAGCGACACAGATGAGTGTAACCTATGAGTAACAAATCAGGTTTTAATAGCTAGACCTACTCTTAATTACTCACAAGCCAACTTTCTAAGAGCCGTTTTATCACCTCAGGATTTCCCAACACAAAACAATTAGTGATGGCAGCGCAGAGCACTCAGGCTTTCTCATGTACAAACTGACAGGACCTGACTTTCTCCTTCTGGGTGTAGTTCCAACGGAGTCACCAAGTTACAGGGTGCTGAGCCTTTAAACCTTGCATTTAAATTTTGTGGCAGACTTAGGGACACAATTTTTTTTTTTCCAGCCTCATGACCAAATAGTTGGGTTTAATAATTTCCTCTACCATATCAAGATCTGCATTTGCAAGCATAATAATGTCTATTGTAAATTAAAGTGCTTTTGGCCATAGTGTAGTACACTGTAGGTTTTGGACAGTGTGTTGCGAGCTATTTGCTTTCTCTTATCAAAACTTCCAAAATTTTTTGTTTGTTTGTTTGTTTTGTTGTGTTGTGTTTTGTTTTGTTTTGTTGTGGGTTGTTTTGTTTTGTTTTGTTGTTTTTGTTTTTGTTTTTTTGTTAGGAGAAGAGGGAACTGGATCATCTTCTAAACCTAGAAGTTTTTGGAAAAAACAGTCAGATGAGAAAATAATGAAACAGTAATATAGTAATGCTAATGTCATTTCTCACTCACTATCTTATTGTTGATGAGTCTTCTTGCACTCTTTAAGCACTGCCCTATGACATGTTTTAAAAGGAAGTACAGGAAGGAAAATCAAAAGCAAACAACACATTTTCAGTTTGGTTACATTTTTTCTAATCTGAAACAAATTAGTAGTATTGTTGTCTAAATACCTTCATATGTAACACTGTAAAGGGCAAAAAATAAATTAATACATGCTCCAGCTGCTTAGCTGGGCCCCGTGTAAGGCACTGCCACTAAAATAGTTCACAACCATAATTACAATTCGCCACATCTTGGGAATGACATTTAGGATTCTCGAGGCGCTTTTGGATAATTTTTAGACTCCGCGTAGAAGTTCAGCTGTCACAAAGTCAGTTTTATTTTATAACAGATTTTATCCTTTGGAATGTTATGTTTGGAGTGAGCTGAAGATATGGAAAAATACATGAAATATAGTTTGCTTTTTGCTTACCCGACTGAAATATAACTCCTAAAACAAAGCTGAAACTTTTTTTTCCCCTTAGTGTTCTTATTTCAGCCTGTGCTTGTACACAACTATTTAGATTTGAAGTGGGAGTGATTAGGGGGGGCAGGAGAAAAAACTCTTGCCTAGTGCACTATTCTGACTCCATTAGTGGAGCCAACGAGAATTCCTGCTCTCTCTACAGTAATTAAATAAATATTTAACATTGCGGGATTTAATTGGAATCCCAGAAGTTAACAATAGCCTCCAGCTATCGGTGTCGCTATCTCGGGGGTTCTGTTTTCACAGGGGTATATTTAGATCTCGGCCACATCGCCCACTTGCATTACGAATAGTACAAACCCCTCTCCTAAAAAAACCAAAACAAAACAAAACAAAAAACCCAAAACAAACCCGAGAAGATCGGTAAAATCAGGAAACTTTTATAAAGTGACGCCATCTCCGCGGATCTCCTTCCCTGCTGCACAACGCACTTCAAAGCGTAACGAAAGCAGCGGCCGGTAGGCTCGCGTAAAAAAAGAAAAAAAAAAAAAAAAGAAAAAAGAAAAAAAAAAGCAGCAGTAAGGAATGAACATAATACCTTGCAGCAATTCGTGCAGCTCCATTTTCTCCCCCTGTATTTCACTGTCTCCCTTGCAGGGGATCCCCGCTCCCCGTGTCCGTGCGGGGCGGGCACAGCCCGGGCTGCGGGCGGAGGATCCGCATCCCCGCTCCACAAACTCCGCACAACTCGCTGTCAGATCGCCCTTGGCGCTGGCAACGCAGCCATCTTTTGTGCTCTGCCTTTCCTACAATCCCTGCGTTTTGCCGGTGTAAATCCTGGCTTTGCCAGAGCGAGCCGATCCCTTTTGGTGATTAATTTATCTAGTTTGCAAAACGGGAGCTACAGTCACGGTGTGCTGGTTCTTTGCATTAAGTCTCTCTGCACAAAAAGAATAGGCACAATCTGAGATTTTATTGGATATATCTATATGCATATGTAATGCTTATAAATACATACATATACACATATTTAAGGTATTCATATGCTATGTCTATGCTCACATCAACACACACACCTCAAAACTGGGAAGTTTAATTAGGATTATGGTGCTTTTCGTGTAGAAATTATGAAGTATGAATTATTTTTATGCCAGGCCTGTGTTTGCATTTTACTACTTACTCTGTGTGTTTAACCAAGATGGCAGAAATGGAGAGTAACATTTGTAAATGAGAATTCAGGTCTGCAAAAGACAGGTCGTTCTCTGTGTATCTACTGAGCTAAACACAATAAAAACTGATTAGTCTTGTTAACAGTAGAGCTCACAGAGGTTCCAGTTTAACCACGTGCACCCCTAGAAGAACCATTTAAAGGAGAAAACCAAATTTATGCAATTATGTGCTTGCAGAATCAAAACATTTATTATTAAAATAATGAAATTATTATGACTATGGCTAATCATTAGCCCTTGCTCCTCGTGAAGATGACTAGAGCTGTTCATGAATGACCAGCTCAACCCTCTCAGACCCCAGTTTGGGAGAAACTTTGTCACACACTGCAAGCTTGAGTTCCCTTGACCAGAACATCAATGTTCTGACAAGATTTGAGCCAGCAGTGGAAAGGAAGGTTAAGACCCCCTGGGAGGTGTTGGCTTGTCAAAATCAGACTTTGCAGATTGCTGGTTTTCTTTGAAGGCTTCCGCAAGAGTGTGAAGAAGAGAATATTCTTCTTGATATATTCAACCTGGATTTCTAAAAGGCTCCTGGACACGTCTCCCACTTGTCTTAGGGAAGATTATCTTCCAGGAAATAGGAGGTAATGGTCTCCTAAAAGGTGTAACCTGCTTAAAAGAAAGGCAGCAAAGAGTGGCAGTTTCTAGTTCCTTTTCACAGCAAAGGAAGTGGAATTTTGCAGGGATGAGTGCCCATTGGTGCTGCGCAGTGTGTCACTGGCTGAGCTGGAGAAGGCACTTAGATGAACTGTGGATAACAAAGTCGTGTATGAAAGTGCAGATGAGGACCTGGTGTGAAGAGCTGAAGGATGAGTTTCCCATACCGAGTGGGAAATAAAACATAGATGAAATCCAGTCTAGATATAAATGCAAAGTAGCACACACAGGGGTGAAGTAACATCCAAGATTACATGATCTAACATATTATCACCCACTAGCTATGTTTTGTAATAGTTCAGTGCAGGTATTGGATGAATTTTTGATGACCAAGGAGTGCACTGAACATCAGGAATTGCTTCAAAAGCAATAGTAAACAAAGAAAAGATTGATTCCATGCTGGGAATTCCTGGTGCACCTGCATCACAGGTTCCAAAGGGCCAGTTCTCCATCTCAGGGAAGGAATGCTA
Source organism: Catharus ustulatus (assembly GCF_009819885.2). Classification (NCBI taxonomy): domain Eukaryota; kingdom Metazoa; phylum Chordata; class Aves; order Passeriformes; family Turdidae; genus Catharus; species Catharus ustulatus. The sequence goes on along the minus strand of NC_046235.1, from coordinate 10,335,368 downwards.
CATCTGGTAGAGGCACAGAAGAGGCTAAAAGGAGTGATCTGAAGATCAGATGGGTCTCCCATGCAGAGCATGCCTAAATAGTCTCTTCCACTTTGAAAAGAAGCAGCTGAAAAGGGATATAAAGGCAACTGCACAAAACCCAAATTGAAAAGGTGAAAGAAAAGCCTTTGTATTCAAGTTCTGGAGGAAGAAAGCTTAGCTACAGGCTTTTGAGAAGAAAAAGGTAGTTCTTCATTCAAAATGTAATAAAAAGTTCAAACTTCTGCCACCAAACATTGTGGACACTAAGAATTTACATGAATTCAAAAATCAAAACTGGTGACAGAGCAAATTCACAAAAGGAGAGCCTGTTAAAGTCATTAAACATTAAACAAGACACTGTTCTCTGGAAGTCCCGTGGTTGCACACTGGTGGGTGAGGATTCCATACCATCACTGTTTTCCAGCACTTGCATTCTTCCTCTGGGCACCTCTGTTTTGGCTGCTGGACAGGATACTGAGCTACACAGGCCTTTGATCCCACCTGCAAGGGTCGTACTCATGTTCTTCACACACTATCAGGAGAGCTGTTTTTCATTCTGGAATTCATCTTTCACTGCAGTCATATTTTATTGTCTAGAATATCACAAATTCTGCTCTTCATTTTTCTAAATTGTGTGATACCCCGGTTCTACCTCTCCGCCATTCTACAAATATTTTGTATCTACATAAATTACACATATAAAGACATCTGTTAATAAGAATAAAAGTCCTCTATTTCAAAACTATGAAATTGCTTTCATTTATGTAGCACTCTGGCTTTCTCAATAGGCTCAGAAGCAAAGATTCCAAAAAGCCAGTAATTAGTTTACACTCTGAGTTTTGAGTTTACAACTGAAAAGTGCATCAATTATTTTAATCTACATTAAGAAAATATTTTTAAGAATTCCGCATTAATGGTCATTTAAATAGAAACCTCAAATTAGTGAACCTTCAGTATGACTGGTAGAGCATGACTATGAGAGCTCCCAGACCAGTGCAGATTCTGAGTGAACGAATCCTGTTGGCATCTTTTCATCCACGTTTTTATATCACTATGTACAACAACGACAGTTATGTTTTGAAACGGGCATCTGATCTCTTCCAGTGATACCAGAGCTGTGCAATAATGGGAAAGTTCCCTTCATGCCAAACAAGGGGGAAAAAAAGTATTTTTGCTTTTTCTCTGAAGAGAAAATGGTAGCAGACAGAGCAATCATTTGGCATTTGAAAAGTTCTGTTTGGTGGAAAAGAAGTCGTTTTGAAGCAGTAGTGCCAGTGAGGAACATCTAATGGAAAAGCAACTTCCAGAACTTGAGTTTTGATAATGATGAAATGGGATTGCAGCTGAACTTCTCCTTTTGTCCATTCTCCCCCTTTTCTAAACTAGCAGTAAAATACAATGTATTTCACGAGGTATTGTAACAAATTTATATAGATCAGTGGAAGAGATGTAGGCCAGAGATTCTTGGTCAAACTCAAAAGGATGGCAACATACTTGAGGAATATTTTATTATTGCATTTTCTAAGAGGAAAGCATTTCCATTGCTATTGGAAATACAAAGAAAGTTAGTCTCAACTAGAAAATGCCGCATGTCCAAAATAAGTCAGATACATCAGTGGCAATTTCAGGGCCCAAGCTTTTGATTTAAGCCCCAATTTTGATTCCAAAGACTGCTCTGATGCAGAGGATCTTGAGTGTATAAACACAGAGCAGTCATAGTTGCTCTGCAGTTCCTACTGCCCCTAAATACTGACTTTTGGGGTTTTGTAGAGCAAGGAGGTTTTTCCATTCTAGATTGCCAAAGAGCTGTTTCTGAGAAAGCCCCACAATTCAGCTTGAAATAAGCTCTTTCCTGCCTTTCTTATACATAACTCATCACACCCAGATTTTAATATTTGTGTTCTTGTTTCAAACCCACTCTTCTAATTCATTGTATGAGTGACGTCTTGATTTTCATGCTGTTGAACAGATTTCTTGGAAAACTTCTGGTTTTAGTGCCAGGTATTATTAGTGGGATAATTGGAACTGCTGATAGAAGGCTGTAAACATTTGTTTTAGGAAAATACTGATTAGTGCTTACATTTAAGCATAAGAATAATCTCCCATATATTCAGTGAAGTATTTCTGGCTGTGCTTTACTTTAAGCACACGTTTAAATTCAATTACCTTCATTGTCATAATGGACTTAAGTGCTTTGCTCTCTCAGGATAATAAGACCATTGGCATTTCATTTAGCTGGCTGAGCTTGTTTTTAAGTAAATTTTGTACTCTCCAACACAAACTGACAAACATGCAAATAAGAGTTGCCTTCTTGCCTAAAGACAGAAAATGATAAACCAAGTCGTTTTCCAGTCCATGAGGGGAAACACCTAGGCAAGGAATAGATTTTCATTTCCCTGATACTATCATATTAATTGTCTGGAAGTGAAACACTGCCTCACAAGGAGGCTTTGTGCCATCTTTGATCTCCTTCTGTGCTTGAGCAAGGAGAGACATAGGTGTTGTTTTCCATTGAAATGAAGAATGTTTGTTTGCTTGTTTTCTAGACAAAAGCAAATGTCTTTGAGACATTGTGGGCCATAGCTCCACTTGATACAAATTGGCATGTCTCTTTCATTCCTGGGGAATTACACTAATTTTACACCTCAGAGTACATCTCAGAGACTTTCCACGTCATGTATAAACTTGAATAGGGAGATTCTGTATCATGAGATGAGATCATAATATGCAAGTGTTTCACAGACATAAAACTATGAGGTCTGGGAATGCTTGACAGTAGCTAGTAAATACAGTATGGTCTAGTCATTAAGTGGGACCAGTTGTTTACAAGCAGAATAAACTAGTTGGTAAGCAGAGCCAAAAAGCAGTTTTCTTTACCATGGCACTCCTAATTAACAGTTTTTCCCCACTGAAGCAATAAAATGAAATATTGCAGTTTTATTAAGCCTTATGTGGTTCAAAAAAAGCCCTTTCAAATGTCATTAACACTTGATCTGTTCACCAGAGAAGTAACCATTTTAAAAAGAAGAAAAAGAATAATTGAAAATTTTGAGCATAAACCAGCTTACAGAACCAGCAAGGCTATTTCTGATGCATATTGTAAACTGCCCTAAAACAATGCCAATTTTACCACCATTCAATGTTAAAGGAAATAAATTTTGTTATGGTGTCATAGATGCTTCAATTAATGTGAAATAAAAGACTTTCAGTATTTTCTAACACTGTTAGTATTTATGGAACCAGACCAAAAGCAAGCCCGGGAAAATTAGAATTTATGGTTTTCGTACAATTACTTCTATGAATAACATTAGCAAAGACTCAGTATCAAAAAATACCTTGAACAAATGTAGCACACTTCCATTTTTATATTGTGAACATTACTGTGATTATTTTCACATACAGGAAAATGTATTCCTGGCTGAAGACCAACAGTACTGACTGGGTATTGGAAGAACATCAGACAGGAAATTTGGTACCTTCAAAACCAAGAGTTTTGAGTGACTCAGTCAGTTTAGACTAGCCCACCTCTGCAAGAACTGGCAAGTGGCTGTGGGTACAACCAGCACCTGAGCTGCTACACCGTCTTGGTTTGAAAGACAGGTGTCTGCTAAGAAAGGCAGGAGCCTCTTTTGAAATGGAAAATGTAACACCCCTCCCTCCAAATTATTATATTTTTGAAATTAAGGCATTCTCAGGCAAAGATGTGGGAATAGGAATAACAGTTCTTTACTAGGAAAACTGAAAATAAAATTTAAAAAAAAAGGCAGTAATACAAAACAACAAAACACTGACAGAGTCAGAATACAACCAGACACCCTGTCAGTCAGGGTGTTGGTAGCAGTCCCATTCCATGGTGGCTGCAGTCCCCTTGCAGTGACAGATGTGGTTCAGTTGAAGCAGTGCTCCTGTAGAAGGGTGCAGTTTTCTTCCAGAGGTCCAGTAATGATGTAGAAGGGTCTGGTTTTCCTTTGGAATCCAGTGGAAAAAGGCTGCTCTGATGTTCCAAATCTCAGATTATATCTGGGTAGAGGAAATGCTTGGCTTCTCCTCCTGGGTGGAACATCTAGCATTGGGATGATGTAATTTTATCAGTCACACAGTGGGACTCAGTGGCCCATTAACAGAAGATATCTCCATGGAGGGGTGATGGGTTGTGGAAAAGATAAAGATCACTGCCCTACCTGGTTTCAACAGATGGTGATAGAATACATACTTTTGGTTACATCCTGCTTTGCAAGCCAAGACACACACACACTTGAGCATATCCATCATGTACCCCAGGGAGATGGTCCAGCCCAAAGAGGTGGAAGGAGATTGGGTTTTCCCTCCTCCAGGCCAGTATTGCTACAGCAAGTTCATATGTGTAAGAATGAAGTGATACTTTGAGAAGTTTGCATGAGCACTTAGGGGTTTTCTCTCAAATTACAGCATATTGGTGCTGCTAGTAGCTCAAAAATTTACGCAGTGTAATGCTAAGTAGGATGGCTTCCCCAAGTCCTGCCCTTCATCTGACTGATAAACACCTTTTTCTAAGTGGAAGAAATACTGGATTTGTTTTGAAGAGGTCCCTCTGGCTGACTGCTCCCCATGGCCTGCCTTTTACCTTACTACTTGCTTTCACAGGCTTTGCAAAATCTGCATATAAGCCCTAACAATATTGTTTAGTCCTTTCTTCTAAAAGGTAAAAAAGTCTGAGGACAGAATGATTTCAGGCTTTTCAAATTCCTGACAGGGAAAACCCTGTGGTTAGTCAAAAGTAATCCTGTTATTTCCACCAGTTTTGCAACACTATAACCATCACTTCCCGTTGGGTGGTTTTGAAGCTACATCAATGCAAAGGAAGAACAAAGTTAAACCATCCCATCTTCTGAGTACAGAAGGGCTTTGGAACATCCATAAAACTTCACTTCCTTGTTGTAAATGAAAATAATTCAGGACAATTCTTCATGGGTTCTTTGCATTTAAACATCAAATGACATGCCAGGCTTCGGAAGCACTCACAATCTGTGTTGCGAATCAGAGGAAAAGAAAGCAGGAGTTAATAATTTCTTTGGAGCAAATCATCATTTACAAAAAGAATAGATTGAAATGGTGCATTACAATTATCTCACACATAGTCTTGCTCATAAGCTGAATGGCTTTTTATGTAACCGAAAAATGGCCTCCTTTCCTGACTGTAGGCCTTTTCTAAACCATTAATGTGTACCTGAGCAACCACTCTGAGTTCATAAAGTTCAGTGGATTCAGTAAATTTAAATGAATTATTGTATATTAAAGGCCAAGTCATATGTGTTTTTATGCAGGCAAAAGCTTCACTGTTTCTTTCTGAATAGGGCCTGATTAACAACAGCAGAATTCAACTCTATGTTAATGCACCATTTAGTGCCCCACTTTTGCACACTGCAATGCTGCATCTGTGCCCATTTCATGTTCTCAGCTAAGTTAAAAGCCAAAAAGAATAGATTGAAATGGTGCATTACAAGTATCTCACACATGGTCTTGCTCATAAGCTGAATGGCTTTTTATGTAACCAAAAAATGGCCTCCTTTCCTGACTGGAGGCCTTTTCTAAATCTGAATCTGGCTTTTAAAATTCTTTATGGTAGCAGAGAGAAAAACCCCATAATCTACATTGATGTTGTGCTTACAGATTGTCCTCCTTGCATGGGGCACAAATAGCTGCCTGGCCAGTGTGTGGTTCTGCGGGAATCATCCATTTTTATCACTTTCAGTTATTGTTTCCTTGCCTTGCCACAAATATTTCCCACAGTGTCACTGTTTTCCCTTGGCCTCCTTACTCATCCAAGCTAATAGTTAGGGGCACACTGGGCATTTTGTTATGCTTTTTTTTTTAATGTTCTGGTAAGCATGAAAACACTCAGTAGGGATTCCATTATGTTTTAGCACTTGTGTTGAAGGGTGAAATAACTTCACAGCCTGTCAGAGGAGTGATGCATCATGAATAGTTCCTTCCTTTATTCTACATATTTTTATTTAAACATTCCTGGCCATGTTTTGTAAAAAGCTGCTTTCACTGTACTAGACTGTCCAGAGGAGGAGGATCTGTTTTAACTTTCAAATGACCCTGAAAGACTGGAGAGAAACAATAAATAAGAACATCTCTCTGTTAAGTTATCAAACTTTTTGCAGAGATCTGAGGCTGGAGAGCGAAACATTAGCAAAGAATTTTTACCTTTGTTCAAGGTTTTGCTACCCTTGTTTTCAAAAATTTTCATTGTTTTCACCTGGGTGTTGATTTCTTCTCAAACTGTGACAATTTTATCTCTTTTGTAATTTCTTTGAAGGCTGAATGTGTCAGAATTTAGATGGAGGGAGCAATGGGCAAACCAGTGTCAAAACCCCATTGGGTGGCCTTTTACTGAAAATCTTCAAATTTTTGTCACAAAATTCTGTTTCCAGCACAAGAAAATGTCAACTTTGACATTTTTACTCTGTTGCAAGAATTCATCCCATTACCACATCCAGCTAAACAGCTGCACCAAGCCTTTTATTAATGGACACCTCTGATGAGTGAAATACCCAACGTCCTTTTAGGATATCAAATGTGTGAAGGTCGTTTAGCCTTAGTGGGTGGCCCTGCCTGGAAGGGATTGTGACATGGTCAGGAATGGGTCATCAGGGAGTACAGGAAGGGGCATTTTCCTCCCCTCAAAGTTTTTCACAGTGCAGTTCAGTTCAAGCCTGAAGTTACTGAGTATTTCTGACCCTTCCTCCCCTCTGTAAGACAAGTACCTCAACAGTGGAAGGGTTTTGTGTATGCACAAGTTGAAGTCAAGTCACAAAAGTTTGCAAAGTCTTCTCTATCTAATAGCTTCCTTCTGGCTTACCCAGCTTACCCAGCTCCCTTTTTCTCAGGGATTGGCCAAAGCCATCAACTCTGATGGTGCATCAAACCAGGACAAACGTGATCAGCCTTTTTTATCTTGCCTTAAGCACTGACCTGTGCTTACTGTTAACATTGCATAATTAAGCCACAACATTTTATGTTCCTCCAGATGTTCACCTTTAAAGCCAGTCTAGATATAAATTACTGAATGCTAAGTCAAAAACCTAAGAGCAGTATCTTCACAATACTTTAGCCTGAAACATCTGTTGTCACTTTGCCCTAAACCCCCTCATGGTGAGCATGACACGTGCTGTCCAGAGGCAGGCAGAGAGTTAAGTCATGACTCAGAGTGATGTTCATCTTCCTTCCCTAGGGTTTTCTTCCTCCTTGTGTCCAGAAAGTGGGTCCTGCACCAACTTTCTGACTTGAACAAAGCATGGCCCTACGGCAGCATGTCAAACTAACCTCTGGCAAAGAAAAGGAGTTCAGTGCACACACAGCCCCATCAGTTACTGTGACATGCAGGGGAGTGATAGAGCTGCCCTGCTGAGACTGCTCACTTTGGTGCTACCCCTGGTGTTAGTATCAGGAGCATCAAGAGCATGGAGCTCTGACCATCCAGACCTGGCCCGGTTTGAGCACTCTGTGGGAGTTCCTTCATTTCACTCAGCATCCCCAGGCCCAGGATTCCAGAAGCCAGCAGCCATGAAAAGCAAGGTCATGGCATGCAGAGATTAAAACTGTGCTGGCTCTGCCTTGCCCAAAGTCACAGGGACATTGTGATGGACCTCCAGAGATCAGTGGTCTCATATCAACCCCACACGGAACCCAGAGCTCTGCTTCCCAGCTGATGCACTGCAGTCTGGCTGGGACAGTGGGCCCCAAGGTACTGACTTACACTTACAATGACAAGCTTTCCATTCTCATCTTCTGCTCCTAAAGCAAAAAACTAGGGGGGAATTGGGAGGACAACATAGTAGTTTTTAAATCAATCCATTTTCTCTTTGGAAAATATGGCAGTGAACTGGACTTAGGCACCCTGCCCAGAAACAGGAGACTGAGAACCCTCTTCCTAAATCTCTCTACTTCTGTGCTGATTTACAAGTCCTAAAGACAAAGTTCATTAACAACATTCCCCTTATAACCTGAATTGGGAAAATTCTTTTTCACCCTTGACTAGGAATATAACCTAAAAACGGTAACACAATATTATCCCATTGACGCAGTAGAAAAAGATTCAGAACTGATTAAAATATATGGCTGTGTGGATTCAGTGGCACAGATGTGCAAACTAAAGGGTAGCACCAAAAGGATACCAGAAAGCTTTAGAAAAGCAGTAAAACATTTTGACTCTGTCCTCAAACTGCATTGCCATTGATTTACTATAATGGGAAGAGCTGAAAGGAAGCTTTAGCCTCAAAATCTAAAGGAAGCAATAACAAGGTCCCTAAAATATAATGGCAAATTTACGTAAAATAAGGAGAAATGTTGGGAAGTTCTTCACCATGTAACTAGGTTGCTCTTTTAAGAAGTCCACATAGTGTCTGGGGTTTGCAGAAGCTATTCAATAAATATAGCAGATGAAGGTAAGAGTAACTTGGGGATTTTTTCAGTTCCACAATATTGATAACAAATCCCTTTTCTTTTTTTTCAGTTTTCTGAGAATTTTGAGATAAAGCCTTTTTTCCATTTTTTAAAAATAATATCAGTTTTTCTTTTCTGATCCATGGATGTAACTGTGAAAGCAGGATAAAATTACTGGCTGCATGCAGTGTGTGCTCAAAGGACACAGACCAGACTTCAGGCTCGCTGCTGCCTCACAGACATGTTATCAATTGGAGGAAAATTAATCAAAACCCAGAACTGATTTGCATTTGCAAGCTCAATAAAAGAGAGAGAATGCAGAAAAAGTAATCACATGGGAATGTACAGAACATTAAAACCAGCAGGAAAAGATAGTGTACCGTCAAAACACAGGTGCTTCATCACCATATTTTCATTCAAGTACCCCTATCCTCAAATAACCTGCAGAAAAATCCCTGGAAGATGTGGTGGGAGGACTCTGGAAGATGAAGGAAACAGTCTGAGGAGAGCATGAAGCAAGCACTGTAGGATCACAGGGAACAAAAACACTTTTGGTCAAACTTCTTCACATCAATACAAAGCTGCCCAGTCACAGGCTGGGCTCTCTGCTCTGTGACCTGCTCTTATCTTCCCGGAAGAACAGATAGGACTTAATAACAAAAATGGACCTTTAAGGTTTTCTTGGGTTTAAATTTTAGTTAATTCACAACATCAGGTTGAGAAGCAGACTCTTGTTGAAGAAGGGGAGAGGAGAGGGCAGGACTGGACAGCACAGAGCTCAGCAGTGCCAGCTGCCGTAGCGAGTGGCATTCTTCATGCTGAGTGTGCTGGGACTGAATTACAATGAAGCACATGCCCTAAGTCTAGAAGTGTCTGTGTTGTGTTACTCTGGTCACACACTCCTCTCCTCAGGGGAAGAAAGGTGCTTGGACAGCCAGAGCTGTTGGAGATGTCTTGTACACACTTTTACCATCTCTGGTCAGAAGAAGCAAGGAGAGGAACTATGTGTGCCCATAATTACAAACCAGGGGCCTGCTCCACAGTCTGTTGAAGCCCACTGAAAGGTTTCCATTGATGCCAGCAAGCTCTGATGGGCCCCTGAAGCTTCCCTGCATGCTCACAACACCATGACTGATGTCAGCTGCAGCTTCGCTGGGTGAATTTCGGGACTGGCTCGGATGTCCAATTTCCTCTCCTGTCATGATGGGTAAAAAGACAGCCTGCAAGGACAGGGCTGCAGGTTTTTAGGGTGGTTCTAAACAAGGACCAGGCTCCTGCATATTGTGCAGCAGCCTTGGGCTGTGCTAAATTAATGCCATCTGCTCCTGGCCTTCCTCTCCGGCCTCCTCCCTCAGGGGGCTTCTGACAGTAGAGAATAGCTGGAGTACAGTCACAAGCATCACGCCTCTTCCTGTCCCTAACACACCCTTTACACCCTTTGTTTCTCTCTAAGTGTCATGGGTGGAGTAGGATCCCAGGAGCTGGCTCCAAACCAGCTGGCAGCATCTGGCCAGGCTCAGCCCCATTTCTCCCAGACTTGGAGGACCTGAAGCAGGCAGAGCCTCGGCTCTGCAATCTCCAGGGGTTAATGAGGGTTTTTTTTTCACCCAGGAGAGGAGTTATTTCCAGTGACATCACTCCCAGCTGAAAGCTTATAAACTTTCCAAATTCAGAGGAGAATTGCAAATACCGTGTGAAATCTTTCTCACCCGAGCCAAGAGCCCTCAGAGCAAGGATCCTACTGCTAGTCTGAAAGTTCAAAAGGTAGGAGCCATTTCTCACTATCAGTGTTTGTGGAACCCAACTGAAAGGGAAGATCCTAATTACATTTGGCATTTCTAATAGTCAGTCTCCCGCTAAACAAATGACATCATTTGTGGCATTGGCAGTAAAAGAGCCCACTGTAAGGGACTGTAAACAACAGTCCGTGCAGCCTCATTCTACTCTAACAAAGGAAAGGGAAAGGGGGGGAATCTCGCTAAATGACCCCGATGTCCACTTTTTATTTCAAGGATTAGACATGTCCTGATACCCCTGCAGAATGAAACAGTGGATGAAGCACACCCAGAAACTGGGAATTTTGGCAGCCCCAGGGAAATCCCTGCACTCTGCAAGGTGCAGCAGCTTAGGCTGGGAGCTTTCTGGATCTGAATTTTGTAGGCATTAAAGATCTGTGAGGTTGGTTTGAACCTACCTCTGATCATGGAATGCTGTATTTGATATTTCCATGGGATGCCTTTTCCAAAACAGTACTTATAGTCTCAATTCCTCTTGGAAAAATGTGTGTTCCTTCCTCCCATCTTGAGGGGGTCATAGTTCACCCCCCTGTTCAGGGGGAAGCTGTGGTTGTGTGTAAGCCTAGAATGAGCTCCCTCTAGAGAGGAGCTAACCAGCTCTTTCAGGGATGAACCCCAGGATTTTGGTGTAGAAATGAATCGACCTGGACTTACCAGGGAAATACCATAATGCAGGAACTGTGCACCAAGTCATAATTAAGGGAACAGAGAAAAATCTCTCTGTATAATATCTTAGACTGCTGAATTTCAGTTTCATGTTGTGTATTTTCTGTTTTTTCTGTGCAGCAGCCTGTCACAGGGCTGTGCTTGGAATCAGGGCAGCGCCAGCTCAGAGTGACCTGTGCTGCCAACACAGGAGGATTCTTCAGAGCTCTTCTTTCCTTGTAATGATCCCGCTTGACTCTGCTTAGTTTGTGATATTTGAGGGCATTGCAGCATGGGGTGGCACAAACACAGCCCATTAATTGTAACAGGATGCGGATAGGGAGGTTTGATATCTACATGCCTGTAACTGTAACCTGCATCCAGCTATTTTCAGCCCTTCAAGCAAATAAAAGCAACATTTGCATTCAGATTGCCCTTAGTGCATAGATGTGATGGATAATAAATTCAAAACACAGTGCAAGGACAATACTCATCTGTTCCATGGCAAAGAGATGAGGTTTTTTTGTCCTTGTCGGGTTCTGTAGATGGATGCTTTTTGCCAGATTTCTTTTTAGGCAATTGCACTCACCACTGGAAAGCAACTCTTCATTTGGGCTGGGAGCTGGAGTGTTATCTTATACTTTCCAACTGCTCAATTTTTGAAACCTTCTTCCAACTGCACTTCAGATAGCTTCCTTATCCTAAGGAAATGGCTTCACTTTGGTCTTTTTTTTCATTTGCAAAAATATGGGATACATTCTTGATCCAAGCCTATGGGAAAATCCCCTACTTATGAAAGGGGATGTGTTCATAATGTTCCTTTCTCTTATTAATTTAGTTACAAGGCGCGCTCTGAATCCTGTGCAGTATCACCATGCAAACCCTTTCACGCTCATTAGGCTTCATTCATAGGAGCACTCGCCTTGTGGAGTGTGAAAGAGGCCATTTATGCTTAATAATGATAATAACCAGCAGTTGGAGACTGGGAAAAGAAAGGAAAATAAAACCCTGCAGAACTTTACAGGAAAGGACATTTAGTGTTGCCAGGAGGGTGAGGAGGTCAGACATCTGGTGCTTAGTCTCACCCTGGATTACAGGCAGGAATGCCTGGCCACGGAGGTGGGGCTGGGCTGGCCACCGTGGCACAGGCGTTGGTGGCTGCTGGGACATCGGGGTGCCCCAGTGTGCCCCCCATTTGCACCAGGCTTCTTTTGTTTGGGGATGCAGAGCACACAGGGAGCTCATTCTGCATAGCCAAACTCCCAGGGAACTACGAGCAAGGAGAAGTTAATGCAGTTAAGTTTTAAGGAAAAATGTAGGAATTAAGTTGGGGTAAAGACTACCAAGGAAATATTTAGGAAATCTCTCAGAAATCAAGTGATGTTCATCCTTGTTAACCATGAAAACGCCCAAGACACAGGATGACAGAGACCTGTGTGCCTTCACTGGGTGGTCCCAGGGTTTCTGGGCACAGAAGCCAGTGACAAATCATCCTCTCACTTTCAGGTCTTACCATAAGGAGCCCCAGGCATTGCTGCTTCATTTCATTCCTCTAAGGAAGAAACATCATGAGAGTGCTGCACCTGAGAGATCAAACCCCTGCAGAGTGCTCCTGTGGGGGCAGTGGGACAACTCCAAGGTCTCATTTGGCCAAGGTCACTGAAATACAGACAGTAAATCCTACAATAATGCTGAGCCCATAAGCTGTACTTAGTATCAAAGTGTAAGATCTTACGATGCTTTTCCTTTGGTGCTGCAGTTTCAACCCCTCCAGCATTTCATTGTAAGTTATCTCAGACATTCACTGTGTTCAGTTTACGTTCATCTCCATCTATTTTTAACAAAAAATAAACTCAAATGCACATTGGAGCAAGACAGTATTTCTCTGGAGTATCATGAGACTGCTTGATCACATCTTTTCCTGGCACTTAGTCCATCAGTTTATGAATTATTTTGTTACACTGAGTACATAGTTGATAGCTTAGTGGCTGGGAGTGATTGTTCTCTAAATATGTATGGAGTTGTCATGAAAATACAGAGCTAGGGTTGCTAAGGCATGGTTAAATCAAGGCATGCATTGAATTCTCTGTTGTTTTAGCTGTTCTTTTCTTGCCATGTTTGGAGAATATCCTATCTAGTGCAATCCTCCAGGACATCTTTCTGGATTCCCCATCAGGCTGTGACTAACCCAACACTTTGAGTCACCAATTTGCCACCCCTGGGCTCAGCCAGGCCCATGCAGCAATGGAGGGGCAGTGATTGGCCTCCAGCACTGCCTGTTTGCAATACCAGGAATTCCTTCTAGCCCCTTTGAACTAAATTCTGAACAGGCTTGCACTTCAACAGAACATTTGGCACCATGATACACAGGAAGGTTTTCAAGAGCATGGAAAAGTTCAGACCACAGTAAGAGATGGTTTTTTAGAATTTGATTTTTTAAGGGTTTTAAAAGCACTGATAGCAACAGATGGGGTCCAAGGAGATTTTCAGGAACATATATTGAAAGTGTCACACTGGGTTTGCCTGCCACAGGCCCATGCAGCAATTTGTTCAGAGAAGGGCACCACAGAAATTCCAGTAAGAAACACAGATAAAGAAGATTTTCATTGAGTATCTCTGTACTTCTGATAGACCACAGCATTTCTGGCTTCTCTTGAGAGAGCTTAGCTGACACCAGTTACATCTCTGGTCATGTGTGACCTGTCACTGGGAATATTTTTCAAGCAGCCTTACTGACAGACATCATGTGTGTGGGTGGGATGTGGGAAACATAATTACCCTACAAGTGGTTCCCCATAACCAGCCCACTCCAATATTCTCAGTAGGTTTAGTCTGTGCCTCCCCATCTATGCCCATTGGAAAAGAATATGTACCAAATCCTTATTTTTGAGCAAATATCTATGGGAAAAGAGCATTATTGGCAATTCCATGCAAGGTCTCAAATCCATGCAGGTATTTGAAACATGAGTAAAGGGAAGTGTTCAGACTGAAACTCAAAGAGGATAAAACCCAAAACTACCAAAACCAAAAAAAAATCCAACTCAAAAGAAAATAAAAGGCCAGTCTATGAACATGTGGAAATAAAATTTTCAGACTTGCTAAGTGAAACAGAAGCCCTCTATTTATCTCGGGACATCCTATTGCTCTGGACAAAGGAAATTCACAGCAATAAGAGCTAGCAAAGAAAATTGTGATCAAATCCAGTGGCATAAACTAATAACTACTCATTGCAACTGTAGTCAACACCTTTCTTGTAAATCCAGCAAATAAATATTCACTGCCCTGTATGTGATCTTCATCCTGCCGTGAAGATGACCCCAAGTACATCCCAAGCACATGGAAAAAGGATCAAAACAAAAAGCACATGATGGTTCTTAAATGACATTATCTGTGGAAGGGACAAACACACATGGCCTTCAGATTCATGTAAAACAATACCAGGGCTGCAGCAGGGCTGGGACTGGGAAAAGCAGATGCTGCCCAGAGTGGGATCTGCTTGCAGAGTTTAACATGCACAACACACATCAGGCAATCAGAGCCCTTTCATGAGAGTCAGAAGAGCTCATGGAAAGTGCATTTCCAGCAAGCATCCATGAACCAAATGGCAGAGTCAAGAGGCAGAATTCAGACAAGGAGCCATAAGTTCACTTGGTCTGGTTGAGTTTGCCCCTATGTTCAACTTCTTGGTAAGAAAGGAGTCAGATGCAGAAACAAGACCTTGGATCAGGTCAGAAGCAACTGAAAAATGTAGGAACAATTCTGCAGCATTTCCTCTTAGAGATGCTGTTATCCACAGCATGGAGCAGAACATTTCAGCTGGTGCTTGTTCATGTAAAATTAAAAACTCACACAAAGTACAAGGGTCCTTGAGACACATGGGGAGGGGGTAAATCCCCCCCAAGTCACATGTTTTTGACTCCTCCAAAGACAAATTCAGTTTAACCTTCAAATCTGGAGCTGTTTATGCAAATGTAGGAAAACCTCTAGATTTTAATATGTGCCAAATCCATTGCTTTGGCTAGAGACTCAGGTTAGCCTTGGACCAGTATAACAGACTAAGTGATTTACTGAAGTCACCTTCACAGTGCCTGCCATAATTTTAAAAATCAAATACAAGAGGCAAAGAGTTTTAGAAGCATCCAAAGGCAAGCTTGGCCTCCTTGTACAGTACAAAACTGTGCAGACCACAAGGAAGTTACCAGCATAGTTTCTGACAACTAAAACATGTTAATTCTTTTAGGATTAAAGGGAGTTTGCAAAAACATCTTCATTCTTCTGCATTCAGAGTAACAGACACAGAAAATTTAAACCATGTTTACAACTGAGTTAGAGCTAAGATATGGCTCAACCGTGAAAAAAAGACAGATAAATCTCACTAGAAAAAATAGACAAATATTGGTGGTGTTTATGTTCATGGTGTTGATGAGTATCTCCAGAGGAATTATCTCCATGAATGGTCCTGGTGGAAGGCATGGAGCTTCCTCTGTGTGTGCAGTTAGGAATTCAATGTTTTCTGTACACACAGCTTACAGATGGGAGAGAAAAATACCTCCACAGTCAGCTAGCTGCCTGTAGGAATAGGAAAGGTCAGGTCCTCCTTTCTTTTCCCACACCAAGGTACTTGCAGTGAAATCTTGGAGCGTTAAGGAGGCTAAAGCTTTTCCTTATCTGTCATTACCAGGCACAAAGAGGTGATGCTCAGAGTCCCAGCAAGGAGGTGCAGGCATCTCCATCCTCAGTCCTCACCACCACAGCACTCCCAGCCTCCGTGGAGCTCCTGTGGGATCTTGTGGAGCCACTGCTGTGCCTGTGAGCAGGGTCAGGTGAACAGCAAGGCTCAGACCAGAAGTGGCTTGGGAAACAGCTGGGTCCCGTGCAGGGAGGCGGCCACAGCACCGGTGTTGGTGTTGGCTGCCTGCCCTGCCTGGGGCATCCAAAGGGCATGCAGGGAGGGCAGGAGCCACAGCTGCCCAAGGTTTAGGATGTGAACAAGCCTGTCAGGGCAAAGGAAAAACAGCTTCTGCCCTAAAGCTGTTCTTCCCCTTCCTTTCTAAACAAAAAACCAACTTATTCCAAGGCCAAAAGATTATTCAGAGCACACCTTCTCTAAAAGGTGTCACAGGGGTGGCACCTTCTCTAACAGGCTTTTTAAAAGAATCCTCTACATTTTCAGAGTGTTATCTTAGGGAGTGTTGCCCCGTGAGCATCACGAGGCTGAAACTCCCCTCTGCACCCAGAGCAACAGCCCTCACTCTCAGTGAACCCAGCACTGGCACACAAGCTGCCAGCCAGGAAAACATGCAAAGCAGCCACTTGAAAAACAAAATTCCCCACTTTCTCGTGCATGTGGAATGAGCATGATTTATCTGGGAAGGAATTTGCCCTCAGTGTTGATCTCCTTAAAAGAGACTGTAACTAAAATAGCTACAGGCCACTTGAAAATTAACCAGTTGTGATGTGCAGTGCCCTTCCCATTATTTCTCCTCATGCTAAACTCAAACTCCCATCCCAGTATCCATGTCAATATGTCCTTAGCCCCTCTCCCCAGCAGACAGGGCAGAGGTGGGTGTCCCTGCAGGGTGACTGCTAATCCCACAGAGGAGCTGGAGCACCACTGGCACTGGCAGCTGGAGCAGAAGAGCCGTTCCCAGCCTGCCTGGGCAGAGGGCTTCCCAACAGTGGGAGAGTTATTTGGGAGGCAGGGAAGAAGCCAACTGACACAAATTGTTCACCCAGACAAACAGTCAGGATTGCAAGTATCAGGAAGCAGGATTAGAATCACCATTTGTTGGCACAGACATTATTGGCTTAATATTGTTTGTGAATCCTAAAATGAATTGACTGGGGGGAAGGAGGGGAATCAATCAGCCATCAAAAAAACCTCGCAAACAAAACAGTCTGTCCTTTGTAGGTTGGTATACAAACTCTCCCACACAGCCTGGGACCAAGTTTTGGATCAAGGCCTCAGCTTGGCTTTCATTTTCTGGCCAAAAACAACGGAGTGGATTTAGAGGGGGCAGGGCTGGGTGATGCGAGGGAGGTTGTCATCTCCTTGTGTTGGCTGGGCTGGTTCATGTTTCCCTGTCTGCATCCCAGCTGTAGCAGCCTTTGCAAGGAGGAGGGAGAGGAATCCAACTCACTTCAAAAAGGGCTTGATGAGTGCTCAGAGCTGGGTAAGATTTAACCCCTAACACCTACAACTGTCTGTAACCAAGCGATATCAAATCTGACATGCCTGTGGTTATGGGGCACACCTTGGGCAGCAGAGCTGCTGAGGGCAGCGAATGCCTGAGGAAGTTTCAGACAATCAGGTGCTGTCCTACACTGAGGCATCAGCAGGATGTTTGTTTCAGCATCATAATGATGATGAGGTACCACCTGATGCAACAGCAGGTTTACCAAGTCTTTTTACTCAGGTCATTATTCACAAAAATCTTTGGTTCAGTCTGTTATTTAGAAAAAAACAAGTGGTTTTAATTACCCTTTAAAGACATCACTACAAGGACTGCCAGATTAACTTGCCAAAACAGCATTATTGAACTCCTGGAAATTCATGGCAAGGAAACATGGCTTTAATGTACCTCATTGAATTCCTCTTATTCAGAGGAGTCAGCAGGTGTATTTCTGTGAAGCACTCGAGATGCTAATGGAGACAGCATGCAGTCAACAGCCTGAGCCTTGCTACAGCTGGAGTTACACAGTTGGAAGGGAAAATACTTTTTCTCTTCTCCCCAGAGGTCTCCAGAGGCAAAGAGATTTTTTCAGTCTCCCAAGGTCCAGGCTTTTTATTCCTCTCCACTGCTTCAGCTAGAATTTATCTCCACTTCACTGTGCACTGCACACAGTTCAGATACCCCATTCCAGCAAACTTCCCCTGATGGACCAATGCCTAAATATAGAGGTACTTATTTATGTACTACTCTTGCAGTGTCAAAGTAAATACTAAGTGATTTTCTGGAACAAAGTTTGAATATCTGCCCTAAGCAGCTGATTATTGCTCTTGGAGCAAAGCAGCACAGCCTGGCTCAAGTGAACCAATGTCCACAGTAGCAAAGTCAGGGTGATGTCACAGGTGAGACAGGACAGATCTGTGTTTGAGGCACAGAAAACCCTTACTGTCCTGCTCACCCACCTGGGGAACTGCTTTAATACCTATCCTGAAACACCACTATGCAGTTTCTGTACTCGCCTCAAGCTGTTGCAGTTCCCTTACCCAGCACAGCCTTTCCCATTTTCCTTCCTGCAGACCCAGCTCCTCACGGGGTGCAGTCACTGCCAGCCCCACACTTTTGCAGCACTCAGTGTTCCAGGATGAATTCCGGGGGTTTTTTTTGTTTTGTTTTGTTTTGTTTTGTTTTTTTTGCAAGAAGAAACTGAAAGCTGCTCTTGCGCTTTCCAAGACAGTGACTATTGACCCTGCCACTACTGAGTGGCTTGTGAGCCACTCAAATAATTGAAGATTCACTGATCTGAGAGTGGGATGCTATAGCACTGCTTACTCTGGCCTCAGGCAAAGTGGAACAATTCTGGTCTTTGCTTCCAAAACTGCTCCATCTGATGGTGAATTGATGTAAAACATATCCATAACCCTAGAAACGCCCTTTGCTCTGATCTTCCACCCCAAACACCAGCTCCTTTGGCAGCCTCGCAGCAGGGTGCCAATGCTCACACCCAGCTATTCAAACACCTCTTAGCACAGAGGCTCAAGTGCTTAGGAGAGGGATGTCATGGAAGTACCAACCACAGCTACCTGTGGAAGGGACCCTCCAGACCACCAACTCCAGTCCAACATCCCCAGGGCAGTAGCCTGGCACCTGTGTGAGAGTTTAAAGTGAGGTGATGTCTACCTACTCCTCCCCAGGCCTGGTAGCACTCCCAGATGTGCTGGCCCCATCAGAGATGCTGTTGGTGAGTGTGCAGAGAGCAGTACCGCCCCTAGATTTTGCCAAAGGAGCATCCTCTATTCGTGGGAACATGACAGCACGGGAAGAATGACAGGAGAGGAAGAGACAGATCTTTATTGCCTGACTTTGTGCTTTCTAGGGACAGCAGTGCTGGGGACCTCTCCCAGCTGGTCAGTGCTCACTCTCCCACTTGCTGGTGGTGCCAAGTGTGTGGCAGCAAAGATCAGGATTGCAAACAATTGCTACTGGGCTGGGTGCATCCTAACATGAGACAGGAGACAGCTGGAGGAGGGAAAAAGGGAATTATTCTGCTATTTCCCACAACAAAACTCTAGGTTTTGCTAATGAGAGATGAGGGCGCCTTCTGCAAGTAGAGCAGTTTGAAGCAATGATGCTGTTTCCCTTGTTTCATTAGATCTTCCTGTGTGGCTCTGAAGAGCACAGTCCTTCCTGATGTCCTGCATCTGCTTTGCTCCATATCCACATTCCTTTTTCTTCCCTTATTTTCCTTCCCATGCAGGTATTTGTAGAGTAGTGCAGCCAGCAGCTGATGGGCACGAATTCCCCAGCCCCTCTGCCCTCTATTTCCCTCTGTGCAATGGGTTTCTGGAAACAATGTTGGATTGCTCCTGCTTACTAAATCAGCCCTGGTTTTTACACAGCACCATTTAAACTACTTCCTCAGGAAATTTCACAGGCACAGTGGCAGGCATTGATTTCAAGCAGAAAATATCCCAGCAGGAAACTTAAAAAGGAAAGATGTGCTGTAATTATATCTGTTCTGTGCTTGCAAGGCAGCAAGGACAAGATATAAACTAACACATGCACTGGAGCTATAAGATGCAGTAATGCTGTCATTAATACAATCAAAGCCTTCCAGAGCACAATTCAGAGCAGTTTTGTTGCAAACAGAATTTTGAAACTGAAGTGCACAGTTTTCTGTTTGGCCACACATGTGATCCCAGCAGCATCAATGCTAAATGGCACAGACCATCTCATCTCATCACTTCACAATCCAGTTAGAGAGGCACAAACAGTTAAATAACTGTGACAACTTCTGGTTCACAAGAAGAGTGAATGCAAGTCCAGCCTTTCAGTCAGTTTCTAGAAACAATAAATGCTTTAATAGAAGAAAGAAAAATGCACAATGAAAGAGGGTAAGAACTCTGAGACCTGTGAAAGTACTTCACACTGTCACAAAAACAGACACTAATTTTACACAGTTTCTCTAAAACCACCTTTTTCTCAGCCAGTTTAGGATCTGCACATCCAGTCTACCCTATACCTATCTGAAAAATTATCTGTGGTGCCTGTTTCCTTCAATGCATACATGATTTACAAAACATGGATGAGTTTTACTCATTTTCAAGTGTCCCAGGATGGGTATACTCATTTTCAAGTAATCCAAATGAAGAAATAAGGGTTGTGGTAGGGGATGACTAGATTTACAACTTTTTTTGTTTAAATTAAACTGATTTCAGGTCTGTTTTCTGAAAGGAGAACCCTACTAATCAAAAGGTATATCCTACTCTGCCAGTGTCCCAAAGCCAACCCCTCATGTTGGGCAGCATGGATTATCCAGAGCCAGACAGTATCACATACAATTTTAGAGAGGGATTAACCCTGTTACACAAAATCATTGGGGATGGGATTGAAACCACAGATCTCATTGAACAGGCTGCAAGTGGGCACCAGAAGCCACTGAACAAGAATGTTTTCACTTTTAATGTCTTTGAACCTGCACTGGTGAAGACAGCTGCCCTGCAGAGCCAGTCCTTCTCCAAAATAGTAAAACCAGTGTAATATATGTTATAAAATAATTCGTGTTGATTTGTGATTTATGTAAAATAAATCATGTTCCTACAAATAAAGAAAATAATAAAGAAACTTTAAAACACTAGCCACAGTGAGAAGGAAAGATTGCCTCACAAGAATTCCAATGCTCCAACTATTGACAAAGCTGAGATTAGCAAGTTAATAGAACTGGCTCCAGCAGAGATGACTCTTTACAGAGACAGTCCAGGAAACACCCAAGCGATGAACACTTGATAAGTATCGCCAATCAAGAAAACCAGAGTTGTCAGGGAAAACTGCATCTCAATACCTGGTTCCCTTAAGCCAAAATCTGCATTCATGGAAATTCATCACTTCCCATTTGTCCAACTCAGAGAAAGGAGCTACAGGAATATGCAAAACCAGGAAAAGAAAGGAGGACCTCTGCCCTAGGCTAGAAAAACTGTATAAAACCAGGACAGAGACGACATTTGTGAACACAGGGGTATCCAAAATGATAGAGTTTGGATCAGTGTGTGTGTTCACCCAGCGCCAACCCCAGGCTCGGCATTGTCCTTTTTGACTGTGGCTATCGAGGACCGTATTTCGGTCGCAAAATAGAAATTGTTTCTTTAATCATTCTTAATTTGGCTTAATTCTTTCATTACCTATAACAATCTTAGTGACCTCCACGTGATTCTGATTTGGGGGTCTGGGAAGGCCCCCGCTCCACTCAGGAGGTGCCTTGCTGATTTCAGCGGCCTGACAGAATTGGGAAATTTCTTGGAACCCATCAGAATCTCAAGCTAAAAGCCACAGCCACAATCAAAGAGGGGATAAGACGGGCCCAGAGCTCTCAGATAGCCGCGGCACAAATTTTTCACTCATAAAACTCTACGTGCACAAAGAACCCATGCAGGAAAAGGAACCATAAGTATGGTGTGGTTGAGTGAGGTTGATCGAGCGTGTGTGTGAGACATGATCTGATCATGAAGCGAGTGCGGACCCCAAGATCGCAGTTCCACCATCCCGCGAGGGATGTGGTTGGTCAAGGGGGAAGCAAACATAACGTGGTAGAACTCCTTCTCATGTGTAGAGCCTAAAACTTGGGAAATTTTGGGGGTTGGTTACAGGGAGGATCAAAATGAGGGTACGTTCCCCAGCAATTGGGAATTGGTAAACCTTTTGGATCAAGGACTAGGTAAGTCCAGGAAAGGGAAAAGAGAGCTCACTGTCTTTCGGAAACCCACAGATCAGTTTGCTGTGAGGTGAGTAGACTGGTAAATTCAAACAAAAATCAGACACAAGTATGGTACCACTCAGACTTAGAAAAGATCTTTTGGAGGATCCCAGCGTGAAATTACAGTAAGGAAACATACAAGAGTAGTGTGATGTAATTTTTTTAGAAGGATGGGACAGAGGAAGAGTAAAATTTAGGGAAAAGCCCCAGAGAAACCTGTAAAGGCATGAGGGGGCAAGTTACCCGAAATCCCGAGGAACAGACCGTTGGGATGGATGTTCGAACATTGGGAGGAGAGTCCCGACAGGAGAAGGAGGTCTATGGAGAAAATAATTCACTGTTGCATAGAGGTATGGGAAGATAAGGAAATAAGGGAACATCTAGTTTGGCCCATCTTTCATATAGAAGGATGGCAGGAGAAAGGGTTGCAGGACTTGCTTAGAGAAGCACAGTGGGTTTATATGAGGAGAGAAAAGCAACAGAAAGCACAGGCAAAGGTGTTGGTAGCAGATGTGAGGGAAGCACAAAGGCAGGAGCGGGTCCAAGATAATGTGAAGCCCACGCCAAACCATCAACCTCAAAAGAAACGAAGCCCCTCTCAGAAGAAGCAGATGGACAGTCAAAGGGAGGCGCCAGAGTGCTTCTAGTGTAAGAAGAAAGGCCATCTCAAGAGAGAGTGCAACAAGAGGATGAGAGATGAGAAGATTTTCCGGGAGGATTAGGGATGTCAGGGGCTTTTTCATTTAGGGTCTAGAACATCCAGAGAGTCCCTGGTAAAACTGAGAATAGGACCCCAAAAATTGGAATTAATATTCTTAGTGGATGCAGGAGCTGAGCGAAGTACTGTTCAGCAGTTGCCCCCAGGATGTACTAGAAGCAAAGATACAATGGTGGTTATTGGGGCAAAAGGGAAACCTTTCAAGGTTCCTGTAATTAAAGATGCAGAAGTAGAATCAGAAACTAGGT
Organism: Catharus ustulatus; assembly: GCF_009819885.2. Taxonomy (NCBI): domain Eukaryota; kingdom Metazoa; phylum Chordata; class Aves; order Passeriformes; family Turdidae; genus Catharus; species Catharus ustulatus. The sequence goes on along the minus strand of NC_046235.1, from coordinate 10,312,593 downwards.
TTTGTTTATGGAATCTACTATTAGTCAAGGAAGCTGATTATAATTTGCTAGGGAGAGATTTGATGGTAGCTACAGGTTAGTACAAGACCTGAGAGCTGGGAACAGGAGAACTAGAACATTATTTCCTACTGTTTCAAACCCATACACTTTATTAAATAATATTTCTCCTGAAGATACCTGGTATAGTGTGACAAATTTGAAAGATGCACCCTGAACCTGCCCCCTAGCCAAAGACAGTAGGGACTACTTTGCCTTTCAATGGGAAGACCCAGATACAAATAGAAAGCAACAATACAGGTGGACTTCCTTGCCGCAGGGGTTTGTAGACTCACCAAACCTGTTCAGCCAGGCACTTGAACAATTGTTAAGTCAGTTCGTGCCAGTAGAAGGGACCAAGTTATTACAATGTGTGGAGGATCTACTGGTAGCAGGTCCAAAAGAAGAGGACCCAAGAACAAGTTCCATAGAATTGCTAAATTTCTTAGGGGAAAAAGGATTAAAGGTTTCCAAATCAAAACTACAGGTTACTGAACCTGATGTTAAATGTTTGGGACATTGGCTAATACAGGGGAAAAAGAAATTAGACCCTGAAAGAGTATCAGGGATTGTTGCTCTACCCTCCCCATGAACCAAAAGGAAAATAAGGCAGCTAAAGGGACTTTTGGGAAATTGCAGACAGTGGATTGAAGGATATAGTGAGAAGGTAAAATTCCTATATGAAAAACTCACTACTGATAAATTTAAATGGGCAGAAAAAGATGAGGAAGGATTCAAAGAGATAGAGGAAACACTCATGACCACTCCAGTATTGAGTCTTCCTGATGTAAACAGGCCTTTCTAGTTATTCGTGGATGTCAGTGGTCACACTGCCCATGGAGTATTAACACAGGATTGAGCCGGAACTAAGAAACCATGAGGTATGTATCAAAGCTTTTGGACCCCATGAGCAGGCGATGGCCCACTTGCCTACAAGCAATTGTGGCAATAGCATTATTGGTAGAAGAAGCAAAGAAAATAACGTTTGGGGCCTCGTTGGTAGTATATACCCCTCATAACGTGAGGAGTATGTTTCAACAAAAAGCAGACAAATGGCTCATAGATGCAAGGCTTTTGAAGTATGAGGCCATACTAATACGCTCACATGATTTGGAGTTACGAACAACCACTGCACTAAATCCAGCTCAATTCCTGTTTGGGGAAGCTTTGGGGAAGCTGTTCATGAGTGTGCTGAGGTGGAGGAATTACAGACAAAAATAAGAACAGACTTGGAGGAAGAGGAATTAGAGGGAGGAGAAAAATGGTTTGTGGATGGGTCAGCGAGAGTGATAGAAGGAGAAAGAAAATTGGGATATGCGATTGTGGATGGCAAGACAGGGGAAGCAGTGGAATCAGGACCCCTAAGTGCGAGTTGGCCAGCTCAGGTGTGTGAATTGTATGCGGTATTGTGAGCATTAAAGAGACTGAAAGGAAAAAGAAGAACAATCTTTACAGATTAAAAATATACATTTGGGGTAGCCCATACCTTTGGGAAAATTTGGGAAGAGAGAGGGTTGATTAATACTCGAGGACGAGGACTAGTTCATGGGGAAATAATAAAAACAAATCTTAGAGGCTGTCAGAGACCCAGAGGCAATTTCAATCATACATGTGAAAGGACACCAAGCAGGAATACAGTTTCAGAGACACGACGAAACAATTTGGCAGACAAAGAAGCTAAGAATGCAGCATTATTAAAGGTAAGTACCCCAGAAGTCGGAGAGGGCGAGACTCAGGGATACCCCCCATATCCCTCCCAAAAGGAAATTTAAGGATATAAAAAGATGGGGGGAAGATTAGAAGAAGGTAAGTAGAAATTACCAGATGGGAGGGAACTAATATCTAAAGACTATACCAGAAAAATTCTAAGGCGACTACACCAGCAAAATCACTGGGGTGCCCAGGCTCTGGCAGAACAATTTCTGAAATTTTTCCAGTGTAAAGGGATTTATGAATTGGCTAAACAGGAGATGCAAGGTGTATGATATCTGGGTGTGAATGTTATCCATTTATCCATTTCAGATGCGAATATTATCAAGAAGTTTGGGTCCTGCACTGTAGAAGGGGATATAGACCTAGGGGTCTGTGCACAAGGTGTTTTGAAGATGAGTCTTAGTACTCGCCTTTAACTTAAATCTAGTTGAATTAGACTCTCCGGAGTGGTATCTCTCGTATGAGAACGAGGTAAGGGGAAAACTAGCTTCCAAGGCTGAAATTTTAGCAATTAAGTGCCGAAGATCAAATAGAGTATCCTGTGGAGCAGATGCAGTCAAATTATCAAGGTGGGGGTGTGCTTTTAGGAAGCGGTTTGCAACTCGGGTATGGGTCGTCAGAAGAATACCCTTGCTGCCAAGAAGATGGCTTACCTCGCCGCTGGTGGCAGCCCAGTGGGTGTAGGCAAAGGCAGAGGAGTATACCTATGGGGAATCCTAATGAGCCTGAGCCTAGTCGTGTGCCCAACAATTAGTAGGCACCCAAAGAATTCACCAAGCCCTGGAAAACAGAGCCTCGGTGATGAGTGCGGAGAATGCTTACTAATCGTCCCAAAGGAACAAAGGAAAGCGAACGCTCCAGCATACCCTGCCCCATCTGACTGCACCAATGGTGAGGAAAATGGGTATTGTGCCTTTAACGGCCCTCGATATGCGATGTGTGAATTGGATGGGAAAACAGTGTGTTATGTTATGACCTCCAGGCGAGATCTAAGTATGGGCAGTCAGAGACACTCGTTCACAAAATGCAGAAGAAAGATGCAAAACAGGCGCCGATTCCGACATGTAATCAATGTAACCACACAGTGTGGACCGTATTTCGGTCACAAAATAAAAATTGTTTCTTTAATAGTTCTTAATTCAGCCTAATTCTTTCATTACCTGTAACAACCAGTAACTTCACTTGAGGGATGAATACAGTGAGGATTTTGCTGCGGTGTATCCATAGTATTGAAAAAAAAAAAAATTAAATCACTATTCTTGTATCTAAAAACTTGTCAAATAGAAACTTGATTTTTTTTTTCTGAACCTGAAGTAACATTGTCATTTGTATTTGTGATATACAAATATCACATTAATTTATAACGGGGGAAAACATACTAATTTTGCATCTCTGCTGAGAGCAGATTTACCTCTTATAGTTTGCAAATGGGGGGAAATCTTATTACTGATACAAACAGGAAATTCGGGCATAACTTTATAACACTGTTTTATAGATCTGCTTTGTGGACAGGGCATTCTTGGAGGCATTCCTTTCTCTCCTGGTGACTTGTTCCACTTTCCTCACTACGGAGCTGAAGAAGATATCAAGTTTTGATTTCCCGGCTGGGTTTTGCGTTGTTACAGCCCAGCTATTTATACTCGCTGGAACAATGGGTGACCTTGGCCCGGCGCAGGCACTGCGCAGCCCGTGCTGCATTGTCCCGAGCATTCCCACCCCGCTCCTGCGCTCCCTGCCCTCCCGGGCCTGCCGAGCCCTTGGAGGAGGGTGGGGACATCACAGAAATCATAAACAAAGCGAGGCAAGCCGCAGCGCTCAAAGCTCGACCGGCAGCGTGTCCAAAGGCGGGGAGAGGTGATTTCTGCAAACAGGGACAAACTTCCCTGCTGACCTTTGACATGGGTTTGTTTCTGTGCTACCAACAGCTGCTTCTTCCAGTGCAAGCAAACCTCTCCCTGGTGACTTTCTTCCTGGCAAACAAGCCAGGTGTCCTGGGTTTGGTCCCGCTAAGGAAACTGCATTTGGAGAGGTGCGGGGCGCGCCCCGCTGGCCTCACCCTGCCGAGTGCCCCTGCCCTGCTCCTGTGCTGCAAGGGAGGGGATGCTGCAAGGGAGGGGGTGCTGCCAAGGGAGGGGGATGCTGCAAGGGAGGGGATGCTGCAAGGGAGGGGATGCTGCCAAGGGAGGGGATGCTGCCTAGGGAGGGGATGCTGCCACCCCCAGCGCCCTTGGACAGAGCCTGGCAGGGCTCTTGGGCACATCCCCGAGCGTTCGTGGAAGCAGACCCGCGATGTGCCACCCAGCTGGGGCCAAGCGGCTCAAGGACCCGGCAAGGAAGAGCTATCGGGAATCCTTCCCGGAGCAGAGGTTCCCCTCGCTTGCCGTGGGGTCCGGGGCACACACCCACTGTGTCAGCCCTGCCCGTGGGGGAGCCCAGGGCCGCAGAGGGGCCGGTGCCGCTCCGGGCCGGTTGTGGAGCGGAGATCCCCACCAGAGGGACCTCTTGCTCAGAGCTGGGAGCTGATCCCGTGCTGCTCCCGCTGGACAGCAACCCCCTGGGCAGCATCCTGCTGGGCAGCGTTCCCCTGGGTAGCATTCCCCTGGGCAGCATTCCCCTGGGCAGTATTCCCCTGGGCAGGATTCCCCTGGGCAGGATCCCCCTGGGCAGCATCCCCCTGGGTAGCATCCCCCTGGGCAGCATCCCCCTGGGTAGCATCCCCCTGGGCAGCATTCCCCTGGGTAGGATCCCCCTGGGCAGGATCCCCCTGGGCAGCATTCCCCCAGGCAGCATTCCCCTGGGCAGTATCCCCCTGGGCAGTATCCCCCTGGGCAGGATCCCCATGGGCAGCATCCCCCTGGGCAGCATCCTGCCCGTGCCCAGTGCCCCACGCCGGGTGCCTGGAGGCAGCTCTGTGTTGTCCTGCTTCTCCCTGGGCCAACGCCTGGATTTAGCTCTTCCAGAGGACAGGCCAGGATTTTCTGGGTAGGGTGGGAGGCTCATGCAGGCAGCATCTCATCTCCTGCAGCAGGGGCACAGGGCAAGAGGGCAGTCCTCCCTTGGCCGAGCCCCTCAGCACGAGACCATCACAGTCCTGTTCTCATTTTCAAAGAGAAGACATGCGCTCCGTGTTCCAGCATCAGCTGCCACCAGTGTGTGTGAGGAAGGAGGTGCAGGAGTGACAAGGTGCTTCTGGCCTCACAGTTTGGCAAAGCTGTTGAGGAGCCACCATGTACACACTGCAAGAGCACACAGACATAAACATGTCAGCAACTTCTACTCTTGTACAGCCACTGCATATCAAACCTTGGTGAGCATTGAAAGTGCATATGCCCATGAGACAGACCAAGATCCAATAACCATTCACTGGGACTCACATTCCTTCTCTACCTCATTTAGACCAGAGCCTTGTATTTGCAGTTTACATCCAACAAGAGAGAGAACATTTCATCCCCCACCATAACATTTGTGTAGGGATTTAATTACAATTTTCAGATTTTCCAAGCAGAATGGAATTGAATCACTACATTTGCATACAAGGGTTTAAGTTAATGGATTCCTCATCTCCCATTAAAAACCACTTTCTTTTGGGATCTTCCCATCCACACCTTGGAGGAGAGATGGAACACCCATTAATGCCCAAACCAAGAAGCCAGATACAATTAACCCTTCCATGGGTAGTCTGGAGGCTGAATGGTCCAAGGGGACATTATCAGAGTGTCTGTTTAAGGCTGCACAATTTCCTCCTCCCTCTCCTAGCAGGACTCCAAGCTGGCAGGGTGCCCAGGGGCAGCAGGAGCCTCCCATGGAAGCAGTCCTGGATCCTGGCTGCTCTGGTGGGAGATTTCTTTTCTCTCTAGCATGAATCTGAGTATAACTAAGCTCCCACAACAATTGGATTAGAGGCTAGATTGCCTCCCCAGATCCCCAGGAGAGCCACAAGAACAAGCAGAGGATATGGAGCTGCAGTTTGTGCAAGCACACACCTGCAGCAAACCCCAACCAGCCTCACAAACAGCACCCAGCAGGTCATGGAGCAGGAAATGTGTGACCCAGCAGTGCCCACAGTAACCCCTGCCTCCCCTTTCCCCAGAGCCTGGGTTAGCAAAGGCAGCCTCAGAGCAGGGAGGAAGGGATGGGGTTTAATTGCTGACAGTATCTGCAGAACAGGTTCAGGGGTGAATAAACACACACAAATCATTTATGAGTAGAAGTCTGTGATTAGGCCCAGTTTCCAGATGGCTTCCTTGGAATGGCTCTGGGATTCCTCTGTTGCAGCATGTGTGGTGCTATCTGGAATACCACTTTAAAACCTTTCCCTAAAAATGCTCAAAGCACAGAGGTTTCCTTCCAGACTCACATTCCCAGCACCACCTGGTGTCTGCATCCAAGCTGCATGTCCCAACCATATAACCAAATTTTACAGAATTTGGTTTTAAAAGCCCCTTCTGCCTCACATCATCACCAGAGATCGCTGGCAGTTTCAAATTTTATTTCTGCTGTTAAAACATCTACCAGTTGTTGGGAGTTTTTTGCTTATCTGATGGCATCACAGTTCAAACATGCTCTGAATGCATTACAAATCAAATCTAGGTTTTTAAGCATAATTTTGTTGTGGAACAATTTTCAGTGGTGATAGGAATGGTAGTTCTAAATGGTACCTCAAAAAAGTGCTGATCACCCATATATGCACAACTCCACCTGTTTAATAATAAACTTTGTACTGTTTAATAGTAAGATGGCAAACCTCCAATCCCAAAATTGCCCCCAGCCTTCACAAACATCTTGTGATTTCTTGCCTGAGTGATAAGGTCTAAAATAAGCAACCTTTTTATGAGTGAGAAATAATGACTGCAAACAATAATCACCAGGGCTCTGCATTATGCACAGATTAATTCTTGTATTGATGTTAAGGGGGTTTCCTTTCCTGATATGATAATTTCCTTTAACTGCTGAACTTGGAAGGGAGCCATCCCTGTGCAGTTGGGCAGGGCTGCACTGTACTGGCCATGGAGATGGTTTTTTTGGTGTGGGGGGGCTGCTCCCAGCTCTCTGCTCCCCAAGTTTCACAGTGTGGTGTCAGGGGAGTCATCTCCCAAACCTCAGCAGTGAGATGCTCCAGCCACGCTCTGCTGCCTGGCAGAGGAGGAAAGCCCCCAAGCTCTCCTTTGGTTTGCTGCCCACACAGGGACATCTCTGATGGCTGCTCTGTGAAAACAGCAGCCCCATGACAACTCCTGAATGTTCCACTAAAAAGCTCAGGTTCTGTCTAGTCTTAGGTTTCCCTTTTGGGCAAGAAGTGTCTCATCACCAACAGCACCTGGTGTCCTAAAAAATCCCATCTTTTCCTGGCCCTTTGATAGTTTAAAGCCATTATATTTTGTCCTAAAAAAGGTCAATTTAGGTTAGATGTAAGAAATATTTTTAGAATGAGGGTGGTAAAACACTGGCACGGGTTCTCCAGACAGGTGGTGGATGTCCCATCCCTGGAAACATTCAGAGTAAGATTGCCTGAGGCTCGGAGTTGGACAAGATGACTTTTACTAGGTCCCTTCCAAGCCCAACCATTCCATGATTCTGTGATCCACCACTTGTTGCCTGTTCCAGCCTTTTACCTTTTCTCCTAGGCACTCTCCAGGTCCCACAGCTTTCACTCAATGGCCCACATGTGCAGATGCTGCTTTGATGGGTGATTGAGCAACGTGTCCCTGCAGCCATCTCCAGGCAGCACTGCACCAACATCTGCTTCAAGCCCTCTTTCCTCAGTGCCCCAGATGGGATTTCAGCACAATGTCATGTCTCATCAGTAGCTGAGGCAGCGATGCTCTAAGGATTATGTGTCTGCCTCATCACACTGAGAGCTGCCCATTAGAACACCACAGGTTTGAAAAAAACAATTCAACAAAAACCAAAGAGCTACAAAGGGGAAAATATTCCATTTGGCCAAGTTGAACTCCCACTGAATTCCCTGTAAGTGTTTCCACTGACTCCAGGATGAATTCGCTCCAGGGCCAGTCACTATCCAGGAGGCAGCCTATAAATGGATGGTATTTCTGTGTGAGTCATCTATATGTACAGCCAAATTTAGCTCCTTTCTCCACTAGGTCTTTTGTCTTGTCATTGCTGTTTATGTAAGGAGTCTGTCCTTCTTGTCACCTCAGTGCTTTAATGATCAGACACTTGGCATCACACACAGGGTGGTGACCACAGGCTGCAGAACATGAAGCATCACCTCCCAACTTTCTGCTTGAACATGAATTTATTTCTTCCTTCATAGAATTGTAGAATTATTTTGGTTGGAAAATACATTTAAGTTAATCAAGTCCAACGCAAGACTGCCAAGTTCACCACTGAACCATGTCCCCAAGTGCCATATATCTTTTAAATCTCAGCAGGGATGGTGACTCCACCACTGTCCTGGACAGGCTGTTCCAATTTTTTTCGTCATATCCAATCTAATCCTGCCCTAGCACAACTTGACACAATTTCCTCTCATCCTGTCACTTGTTACCTGGAAGAAGAGACCAACTCCCACCTGGCTACACCTTTCTTTCAGTGAGTTGTAAAGAGCAATAGGGTTCACCCTGATGTCGTAATTTCCTTATGATTATCACCTTCTACAATAAAAATGTGTTCCCTCCATTTTGAGATAGCATGTTGCCATGAAGAAGAAAGAGGGTTTCAGAAGACTATGCTGGTTTGTAAAGGTGTTTTGTTAGATGGCACCAAAACAAGTGCTGGCCCAGACTCAGGTCCCAGGAAGCACACTCAGGAGAAGTGGGGCTCCCTGGCATCTCCAGCTGTGCTGTGGTTGTACCAGTTGCAGTAGTTCCCAGCTAGCTATTGCGTCTTCCCTCACTAATAACTTTGTCTAACCAACTGTGGATGGTACAATTCCTCCAAAGCCATCTTCCCCTGGCCCCTGGAACTTGGTATAATAGATAAGGTATCCTAGATACCAGGGTTGAGCCAAATTCCTTATGAATTTGGTCACTCTCCTAACACTTTGGAAGATAATTGGTCAGAAATTAGTCTGTGTAATTGTTGAGTTCGCCTTTAGAACTTCTCACTTAGATTGGATACTGTTCTTTGTATAAACTTTTATTGGCTGTAGTTTGAATCCCCCCTGCCCTTTGTTCGGAGAGAATCCTGCCTGACTCCCTTCGCATGAAATAAAGGTTCTTGTGGAACTCGTCAAGTAAGGCCTCCGGTCTTTCTCTGCTGGCTAAGTGTGAGCATTCTGAGAGATAGCTAAATGATATTAGCACGCTCTGGTCCTGGTAAATACCACCAGGGACCAAAGAGAAAGTCACAACCAACAGCATAAGAGCATGGGGTCTGGAAAAAAATGTCTGGAAATCATGCTGGGAAATGGCTTTCAAAGTCAGAACAGCACTCAGCTGTTACCTGAAATCTGATGAGCAGCAAGGGAGCAGGGAAGGAGCTACACCTGCAGCTTTGTAGATCCAGACACCAGAAATTACCCAGTAAATTCTGTGGCTGGAGAGCTTCAAACTGTTTGAAAGAAACAAACAGCTTTATCTGTTAAAAAGGTTTAAGCAAAGTGAGACCAAGAACACCCAGAAAAACAATCAAACATAGAAGGTAAATCTTTGTCTGCTTCCCCAAACTACCACTCAAGTCAATTTGAAAGAATTTAAAAGCACCTGATGTGTTTTGAGAGGGGAATGCTGATGACACTAGCAGGAAGAAGTAATATAGGAGAGAGAGAAATCCTTGAGAAGTGATAAGAGCTCCCTCAGACCATGTGTTTGAGGCAGAGGAAGAAATGACTGCTGTAATTACTCAAAGGAAACCTTTCCAGGACCAAGAATTATCCAATTCAAATAAAGGACGAGCCTGAGGACAAGGATGAGCCACAACTCCATATTCTCAAATAGACCCTCTAAAAACAACATTTTCTGCCAGAAACTGGGCTTTCTGAAAAGACACAGCCAACCCCACTTTGAGGGGTACTTCTGGGGAAACAATCTGTGCCCTGAAAAGACAACCATCTCGTTTGCCAACCTGTGCACTGCTGCCTTGTACCTCAAGCACATCACATCAAAGCCAAGGCTTTACCAGCCACATCTCTCTCTCCATGAGGACCCATGACCTCAAAGATCCAATGCACAATGGGATGTTGTCAGGGAATGCCCAATGACACCTCTAGACAGTGTGACAGGATCACATTCAGAAAACAGAAGAAATGAAAAAGCTCCATCTCCAGTGGGTGTTTTTCCTGCAGGAGTCAGGAGAGGTTTGCTTGGCTTGTGTTGCCTGCTGTGCCTGAAACACATCCCCTGCCCATTTGGACCTGCCCAATCTTCACTGACTAAATTGCATTCCTGCACTACTTGGCTTAGAATCCTGGAATTGTTAAGGTTGGAAAAGACTTCCCAGATCATCAAGTCCAATCTTTGACCTAATTCCCCTCTGCCTGCTAAGCCATGTCACAAAGTGCCACGTCCATTTGTTTCTTGAACACTTCTAGGGATGGTGACTCTGCCATTCCACTTAACAGCATGATGGGCCAAGTGTAGTCCTAGAGGGTGTTGAACTCCCCATGGGCTACAGCCAGGGGCTCAATAATAATGTCAGAGATAGTCAAAGTAAATTTTTTCAAGCTATGGAAACTGGGTGTGTAATGGCTGCTTCCTGTCACCTTCCTGCATCAGCTTCCCTACACAGATCTGTGCTTTTGTTCCACTCCTCATTTCTTGGTGTTAGAAGTGAAATTGTCTTCACCTTGAAAAATGAGAGCTCAGATTTTCTCTGAGGAAGGAAAACATATTAAAATATAAATATTAATGTAATATTACCTCTAAAAGAATAGTTCAATGACAGTTCATTTTTCCACCTTAAATGTAATTTTCAGCTTTGAAAAATTCCATTAAATTACATTAATTGGTAGCAACAAAATTGGAATCTAGATACCTAGAGAGATTTCCTTTAATTTACAATTCTTCTGATTTTTTAATTGCTTGGCTCAAAAGCAAGTGGAGCTTTTCTTATCAGTTTTACATGCTTTTTGTTAATTTTCTTCTATAAATGAAACTCCAGACATCTTTCTTGTAAAAGCATGCCAGAATTTACAGTGGCACCTCACTAAAGCAATAATTCCTGCAGAAACTAAGCAGATTTCATTATTGTCAACATGTTTTTCACATCATAGGAAAAGGCTGGACAATTCAAATGTCATATAAAAGGTGGGATCATTTTACTAGAGGAGAAGACTGGAGGATCCCAGTTCCTTGATATTTTAACAGTTCTAATTCCTCCCACAAGGTAGAGAACAGAACTATAGAAATAAAGAGAAACAAAATACTGAAACATTTGAAAATACTTTTAATTTCAGCAGAATTTGGACCAGCACAGGTATGCAGAAATAACCTTATTTTGCATCTCTTTTGGCTTTTAGAGAAGGTTTTGGCATCACTGTTAGCTGGAGAGATTATTTCTGTATGAAACAGGTTTGCAAGGAGGTTTGTTAAACCAAGGAAGAGGCCAGAAAACCTTCAAGAGAGAAATCCATCCTGGAGGCCAATGTCTAAATTCATCTTTAATTCTCTATTCACCTTGTGCTGTCCCAGGAATTCCAGGAGTGCTGAGAGATTAGACATTTATCTTTACATCCTCTCAGTATCCCGTTAATTTTGTTTTTATTTTTAAGGAAGCCTCATTTGTCTCTCCTCACTTTCTCCTGCTGCAGCCTCTTGTTTGAAATTTTAGGGACAACAAGTCCAGCTCGTGCCAAGGGACAGTTCCTCAGTCGATGTTGAAGAGTACAGTAAAGGAATAGCAAATATCAAGAGTCCTTCTTTCTTTAACCCTGAAACACATTGTCATTTGGAGGATCTACAGGGCAAAAAGCCCAAGAGGTTATAGGAGAAACTGAGTACATAGAGGAGAACACAGAAATAAGTCTTTCACCATTTCAAGAGCAGAGGCACTTTCAGTCTGTGGTCACTAAAGGCAGGACAGAAAAGCTCAAGAAAGAGCCTTTAGCTAAAAGCCCATTGTAAAAATGTGAAAGGGTGCAGAGGAGAAACAGAAGCCCAAAATAAACCCCCAAAACTTGAGGAGCCTCATACCTTTGGGCTGTTTTCTGTAGGAAGAGGCAGAAAGGGTGGTGTCCAGAGACCTACATCTGTCCACACTGGAGCTCCATTTTCCCCCCACAGTTTATGTACGTGAACTGGTGGCAGAGGAAGGATTTAAAGGATTTAAGAGAATACTTTTTCCATTTGCTAGCCCACACCCAGGTTGTTCCACTTTTCAGTGAAGTAACAGAAAGTCCACCAAGTCCTGACACTGTTAAATAAATTGAAATAATCTTAATTACATGGCAACAGATACATATTTTTGCTGATGTTTAACAGATGATAAAGAAATTGAAACTACAATTGAGATTTGTAGTTGATTTTTGAAGGATTTCTTGATGAGACCCTCAATGCTAACTCCAGAACAGTCCAGTCCCAGAGAGACTAAGGCTCCAGTGTGCCTTAAATCACTACCAGTGACTGCTAGAAATGTTAAATCAGGAGCTAGCTGGTGGGTGCATGGTTCTTCATCTGCATCAGCATTCCAGATTGCATAGTGGAATAAAACAACCACACAGAGAGCCACAGTCTTAGAAAACCACAGGGCCTAGCCAAAGAACTGAGCTTTTTGGTTGCAATAGAAACAAAATATTTTGTGAATAAAATCAGAGTTGAATGCTTTCTTCAAGACCTTAGGGTTATGCTTAGAATTTAGCATGTTGACTACAACCAAGAAAAAAAATGGCACATGGTAGAGCAATAGCCAGGAATCCTGATGGGTTTGGTACCTAATGGCACTATCCTGGTTTTGGTTTTGACCATTAATTACTATTCAAGTAGTGTGCCATCAATTAATTTTTTAAAGTTAAAAATCAGCCACATCTGAAGGGAGGAAATGGCAGCTCTTGAGTTGAGGCTCGATGAAATCAGTCCTGATTCTACAGGACAAAGCAAAGGCACTTCTACTTACTATGAAACACTGGCAAATAATTGCTTATAGTGGATCACAGTATAGTAGCATCTCTAAAACAACCTTGTGGATGGTGAGTTGGCTGCAAAGGAAAACCCTGGACACAAAATATTGTAGACAGAATGAAAGCTTGAAACAGCAATAAATTAAAGGAATTTATTTCTGAAATCCCTAGGCTGTCTGTATACAGTGTGAATATATTAAAACTGCTGTGCCCTTTCCACAACTGAAATACTTGACATGCTTGAAGGAACCCTATGTAAATAGGCAAATAACTTGCTTATATTTTCTTTAGCAATACTGCCATTTTTCATGGCATTGGGCTGTGAGCATTGACACAGCAAGTTGTTTTCATTTTCAAAATGGAACAGAAAAGAGGAAAAGGTAGCATGAGAGACCATCCCAGGAAAACAACACAAAAATATGCAAAATCCCCTGACAAGCAACATTCTGCAACAGCTACCTCTCCTGCCCTGCTTCGTAGGAGAAACATCGATGTCTGGAAAGAACAGCCAGTGCAAAGGAATAGGCATTTCCAATGAGAAATTCTAGTTTCTTTACCTGCCATTAAAATTTCTACTTTTGTGTGCAGCACCTTCCTGACCTCTTTTTCATTTTTTGCTTCAAAAGAACATTCTCTTTCCAGTATCTGCTTACCCTTTGAAGGAGGTGGTTTCTTTGGAGAAATCAGCCAGAAGATTGTCCAAAAGGCTGCAGTTTGGACATGAATGCTAGAAGGGAATAGCTTTCAGTATTAAAAAGACATTTTCCATTATAATTTAGATGTCAAGTGAGTAATTCAGCATGTGGAAGGCTACTGCTGGGAAGAGATGTTCATGTGATAGTTGATGAGCAAAGGTCGTCCAGCCCTTACACCCTCTGGAACAGCCTGGCTGTTGGAGAAGAGACCAGAGGAGCTTGACTCAAAATCTTATGGCCTCAGCCCAGCCTCTGCTAATGAGTCATTCTGATCTGGGAACGTTTCTTCAGCACACTGCCTTCAGATCTGAGCGCTGACATGCACGGTTGAAGTCTTCAGAGACAGGAGAGTCAGGCACTGTTTCCAACATCCCCTTCAGAAACAGGGAGCTCAGATGCTCCAGGCTCCACTTGCAGACCCTTCTTACTCAAGTAGTACAAGTGCTGAAAAGGGACAAATCTTCTCCATAGGTTTCTTCTCCTGAAAAACACCCAGAGATGCAGAGCAGATCAACTTGAGGGAATCCACAGAATCCCAGAGGAGCCACCTGGGCAAGCCTGTTTGTGGGCTGTCTTGAGGGAGAGGAGTCCCAAATACCTTTACTAGGGCCAATTCTTTACACCAGCAGCAGAAGGCAGGCTAAGGACCTGCTCCTAAGCAGCAAGAGATACCAGGAGGCCAGCATGACCTGTTGTAAGCTACCCTGTGGCAAACCAAAGCCTATTCTGACAAGTGTTACTTAACTAGCTTTACCTTTATTCCTATGATTTAATGAATTCAGGAGTAGCAGGAAAAATTCCAAGTGGCTCCTATATTCATCCAAACCTTCCATTTGCTTCTGACATTTCTTCTTTCCCTTCTCCTCGGCCTCCCAGGGCCAATAACATTTTCATGCTATAAGCTGGAAACAATTAAGGCATAGACAACAGAAAAACATCCTTTACAGATTAGTTCACGTAAGTAATTGCATTAGCCTTTTCAGCAAACTGTGTTAAAGCCAAAAGGCTCCTGGCTTCAGTGGCTGCAGGAGGTTCCAATTATAGTCACCCATGAACAAATAAAAACACAGGCTTGCTGCAAGTGACAGCAATTCTGTTCCTACAGTAATGGTGTGACACAGTTAGGACATATCTGACTGCCAGAGACATGGACATCTATTCTCCAGAAACAAATTACCAGAACCAGAAGAATGTGGATGGAGTTTATTGTAAACATCTTTACACTACAACCTTACACTAGTGGAAGGTTTTCTACATAAGGATCATAAAATGAAAAGCATCTGTCTGTGCAAAATATAGAGTAATGGAGAAAAAAAGCCTCATTAAAATCCCAGGGATGAAACACAGAACAAATTCCAGAGTCTTTGCCAGATTGAGCTAGCAGCAATTGCAGCCACTGGAGAACAAGCCTTTATAGATGTCTGCATCCCATCAGCACATGGTAACAGAAGGATGGGTAATCATTCCCAAATAGATCTTGTGCCATGCTTTGAAAGGCCACACTAAAGTGAACACACACTTTCCACAAGGATGCAGCTGCTGTAGGTAGCAGTGGTATTACTGTACTGCATTATAAGTGCACTGAAGTACATAGATTATATGTCTATTAAAATGTATTTGAGTGGAGAAGCACATTGCCCAGGGAAGCTGTGGACACCCCATCCCTGGAGGCATTCAAGGGCAGGTTGGACAGGGCTGTGAGCAGCCTGCTATAGTGGAAGATGCCCAGGAGAGCTGCAACCATGTGATCTTTAAGATCACTTCCAACCCAAACCGTTCTGTGATTTGCTGATCTGACAGCAGTAGCCAAAGCACTTTTAGGGCTGAACTGCAGCAGCATGGGCCTTGCACTAGTGATCTTCAAAGGTCCCTCCCAATCCAAACTCTTCTGTGATCCTCCCAGCACCATGGGAGTCCAGAAGGGCCAAACCAGGAGCTGTCCCACGTCCACACAGGGCAGGCAGGTGTCCAGGGCCATCACAGAAAGGGCTGTGAGCTGGTGCTGCACCATCACACGTTTCAACTCTGAACAGGGTTGAAAATAGCGAGGGAAACAGAAGGTTTCCAGTAAGGTGTGAGCTGAAGGAGATAACTCAAGGGTATATCTATGAATAGATCCCTGGTGGGTGAAGCTCTTTTAGAACACAAATCTTTGCTTTTGGATCAGTGGCATATATAAGTCACCAGAGGGTGGGACTGTAAGGGGTAAGTCAGCCCAGAAAGACATGTGGCCTCCATTCCATGGAGAAATGCACGGGTGAACAAGCCCAGAATTGCTCAGAGATGGGTGCCCAGGCTTCTGGTCGCTGTGCTCTTGTCTCTGAGCTGCCATCTTGCTACAGCCTGAGCTATGTGCTGCTGCATGCAAGGAGGTTCAACCACAGCTTCCAATACAGCAGGGCCTCAGTTCTTCTGGAAGATCCAGTTTTAAGGGTCTAATGGAAATTTTGAAGTTATAGTAATTTCTTTTGTGATGAAGAACCAGAAGCAAGTTGTAAACAGGCAAGGTAAATTTTAATGCATGGATTTAATCAAGCTATTCCACTATTGCAGCCAGGAAGAGTTAAAACCTTCTTAAACTTGACAAGTTAATTCTCTACATTGTGGAGCCAAGAACAGATGTGAACTTCCTCCTAAATCCCCATCAGGTTCTGTGTGCTCTTACCGAAAGTCCCACCCAGGTTAGACCAAGAAAGCTTTCATCGTGCTGAAGTTTTACATTCAGCGAATCAACAACTCCCAGCAAAGAAGATTTCCCCGAAAAATTCCTAAACCAGATCTAATTTGCTCATAAATGTAATAGAAATTCCAGACCAGATCCTCAAGTACTGCAGCTCCAGTGCCCAAGGCAAGGAGGAATGATGCCACCTCAGCAGTGACCTGGCACACAGTACTTTGGCCAGCTGTTTTCCTTTTGCTCTTCAGGGACTTCCCAGTTTACCCTGAATAACCCAATTTGCAGTGGGTGGCTGCAGTTAGATTTGTAACTTGCTCCTTTTTCCTGTCTTGCTGTTCCAGCTGCTGTGGTGATCTCTTGCTCTGAGCTGTCTGTAATCCTGTGTTTGGTTGTGGCTGGTGCAGACCAACATGCTCATGATTCAGTGTTTGCCTTGGTCTGCAGTGAGTCAGTTTGCCTTCCAGGACATGGCACTCTACTCCCATGTGGTGTTCTCCATGAAACCCCAAAAAAGAGACTCTTGGCACTGCTCTGTTCCTGCCATTCCCTAAGAATCCCATGGAGTCTGGGAGAAGAATGTCAGAATAGAACCTTTATACTTATTTATGTTAAAATAGAACTACAAAAAAAAGGGTAGGAATCAGGTAATGCCCATGTAATGCCCATCCAAGCTAATGGGCACAGACTGAGAAGTAACTACAGCCCAAAGCCATAGAGCACCCTGTTCTGGGAAGAGTAAAGTTCTTTCTGAAACAGGTTCTTATTTAGAGCTTAGTGGTAGGTAGCCAGAGTTTTCTCATCAATTATGCAGAAAATGGATTTAATTGCTGACCTTTCCAAACTGGAATTGTAAGTAGAGCTCCTAGTCACAGCTATGGCATCTGACCACAGTTTGGTTGCTTTGTCTTGCATCTGCATGTTTGGGACTCTGCTGAATCCCTGTGGTCACAGGAAGACATTGACCATGGGGAATCTAAGCAGGATCACAGGACAGCAGATGGGGAAGAGCTGAGGCTGTTCCAGCAATGCTGATGCACAAGGCACAGAGCCAACCTCAGGTCTGTGTCTCCTTATTTTGGTATGCAAGATGCACATCAAGGCTCTGACCAACCCTTGGGTAAAGCCATTGTGAAGGATTATGAAAAGCCACACCTGGAGGGAAGGTACATGTGGAAGAGCAGCCAGCTGAGTAGCCCAGACTGACACTGTTGGATCTGTAGGAGTGCCTCAAAGAGCCCAGGGGCTCAGGGCAGGGAAAGGGCTTTACTGCTTTTTCCAGCTTCCCTTGGTGACACTTGGGGCTCCTGGTTTCTTGGGGGCTCCTAATGCTTAACTCCCAGTTAACTCCTGTTGAACTCCTGGTTAAATATTAACTAGGAATGAGACAAAACATTTCCCTTTGTTAAGAGATGCCCCTCCTGACTGCCTACACATCTGCAGAGGCTCAAAGGCACATTTCTTTTGCACTGTCTGGTTTGAATTAGACTCAGGAACTTGTTCCAAATGCCAAAACATGGAGAACTCATGACTCATGCTCTGTCATGCCTATCCTGGCCCTGGGGAGCCCGGTCCCTCCTTTAAAGGGTATGGCAGGAGGGTGCTGCAGATCCAGGAGGCTGCTAAGGAATCTGTACATTGTGTGCGTACTCAGCCAGGATTTGAGAGCAGAAGTCAAGCCCCTGCTGGAGGTGATTTAAGGTCTAAGATGGATACATTCCACAACAGGACAAACACTCTTCTGAACAATTCCTGAGGGAAAAGTCACTCAGGCATGACAGACTCTAGCTGGGCAAACCTGTGCACTGAGAGAGAAGCAGCATTGGAGGGAGCTTGAGGATTGACTCTGTGATGACAAAGGACCAGCAAGGTATGCTGTTAAAAAACTTTGTGACTGACAACATTTATGGGGACAAGATCCAAAGGTCCCCACTTTTCCAGTTGATGAAAAATTCCACTTTGTTTTCTGCATAGTATCTGGAGTGACAGCATAAAAATGTAATGGCAATGGGATGTTTTCTGTCATGCACGGGGAAGGAACAGACAGGATTCCTGGCAGTACCACTTGGCAGGATGGAGACTGAGCCTCTCCTTTGGCCCCATGTGCATCCTCCCTGGGTGCTTGGTACCAAGTGAGAAAAAACAAAACTAAAAGCTGAAAGTGGGATTTTAGAGATGAAACTCCTGCCGTTTTCCCATGTCATGAATTTCTGGATAGTGAGCTGGCAGTGTAGCACACCACATTCTCAAGGAAGCTGGCAGGGACCTCTGAGCACCTTCAGTGTCTCTGGCTGCTCAGTCAGCAACGCTCACCTTCATCCCACCCCAGGCTGAGCCCCTCTTTATCACAGTTTCACAATAAACTCAACTACTCAACTACCAGAGTGCTTAATTTCCCACCCAGAATTAAAATAGATCCATTCAAGTAGAAAAGTTATGAATAAATTTGCTGGTGAACTACACACTTTAAACTGTAATAAAGGCTTCCTGAAATCTTACCACTATTAGTCTCTAAAATTTACAAGAATTCTCAAAACTGCATTTCCTTGAGCAACATTTTTGCCTCTTAAGATGGATTCTGCTCATCAAAACCCACCCAGAGGGTGCAGTGCAATTCAGTCTGTGCACTCTACAGCTCACCATGCACCACGGACCTGCTTCAAAGGAAGTTAACTTACAAAGAGAAAGTGGATAAGGATTTGCTACCAACAGCCAGAAGTTAAAACCAAACAAATTTTCAGCATCAGAGACCACTTCTCTTTCCACTAAAGTACTATAGTGAACAGAATTTAATTGAAAAAAAGAAATGAAAAATATCTGTATATGGAGGTAATAGTGGGGATGGTAGCAACTGAGTTGTTTTGATAATTTATTCTTCAAAAGACTCAAGGTTTTTGATCTGCACCTCATTTTGAAGATGCTCAAAGAATACGATTTCAGATTTTGTATGCGCACTGAGTTTTAGTGCTAAAAAATATTTTTCAATCCCAAGTACTGAATAAGCAGGAATAAGAAAATCCTAGAAAAGAACTTGAGAGGGGGACAGGGGAAAGAGAAAAAAGCCCAAAACAAGAAGTGCAAGATAAAACAGGGTTCTGTTCCTTCAGGTGGCCACTGCCCCCACCAGTCTCATCCCTGGACCATTGGTTTTCTTTTAAGTCATGTAGTCTTTTTTTTCCCCTTGAAATTACAATAACCCTGTCTGTGTTGAGATCTAACCTAGTTTTCTTCTTTAAAGCCACCTCTTATTTTACTGTGCAGAGACACTGCTTATATGCAGATAGAAAATGGCCTGGCTGAAAGAGCCAAGACTTCAAGAAATCATGAACTTCCCTCAGGATATGGAACAGTGGAAGCCTGTTGCTATTTAGACTTTTTTTTTTTTTTTTTTTTTTTTTTTTTTTTTTTTAATACTGATCTTAGCTACAGTTTACTTTCCCCACTTAGAAACATGGAAAAATCTGTTCAGCTTAAAATTTCCTGTTTGGCATCAGCAGCTGCTGGCTATAATATTTATAAATATTTCAGCAGACATTTCTAGGGAAATCTGGTTACAATTAGGCAGTGAGTGATGGGGCTGTGCAGTCCCTCACTCCCAGGCAGGCTGGAGGTGACCCCTGGGAGGAGAGGGGCTGCTGCTGGGCGAGCTGTGTGTGCTGCAAGCAGAGTGTTAGCAGCCAGCAGCCCAGCTTCAGGGGGTCTGTTTTCAAACAGGAAAGTGCAATCACTTGCCCGTGGTATCCAAATATAGTAGCTCGGGAGGAACATTTGGTTAGCAGGCCTGGGACCACCTACTCTGAGCATTGCTCACTGTGCTTCCCTCGCCCCCCGGTGCCCCCAGGCATCCCCAGATTGTGCAATGCAGAAACTTCTCCAAGCAAAGCAACCCTCCCAGCCTGCCAGCTCCTTACATCCCAGCGTGTCATCCCCTCCCTGAGTACACCAAACTCAGCTTCACCCCGATTTTCATTAACATGAGCTAAAGATCAGCAAGTCAAAATAAAGGGCAGAAGGAAGAGCCCAGGTGAAAACAAGTCTTTGATTTCCCAGGCAGGTCTGTCCGCAGCTTTCTGAAGCATTCACCTCTGGCAGAACCAAAAGCAGGTGACTGCCCTTCAGGCAGCCACCACATCACTTCAGGGCTTCCCAGGCCAAATTTCTTCTCATCTTTTTAAAACCTCCTTCAATATGAACTGATCTGGTCCTTAACACAATAAAGCCTCAAACATCTCAACATCTCCTTGGACTCAGAAAGATTTTTGTGCAATTGATGTACATCATCCTGCATGGACACACTTTCAACCCTCGGTGCCCCAGTGCTCTGTGCTGGGCAGAGGAGAAGGAGAACGTGGCTTCTCAGTGAGCCAGCTTGCTCTGAGGAGTCAGGAAACCCAATAAACAGTCAGGCAGTGGTGTTGCCTCAGAAACCACTAACCTGAAAGAGCAGCTGCCTTTTTACTGCAAAGGTGCTGAGCAAGAGAGAGATTACTCAGGGGAATGGCAGCTGGAGAGGACACGGCCATGAGTTGCTTTCTCCTCTGCTCTGGTTGTTACTTCCCTGATGCTACACCTACATTGTGTAAAGCTAGGGCACCCCAGGGCCTCTCCACCGTGCCCCAGTGACACAGTCATATGGCCAAGGGCAGCTGGAGCCTCAGAGCAAGCAGAGTTTCCCATGTGCAAGCCCAGGCAGTCAGGTGTGAATGAGCATCATTCCTTCCTTGTCTGCACTCCTGGTAGAGAGCACGTCCCAAATCTGCACCAGGAGCTCTACAGCACACAAAATGGTCCAAACCATCCAACTGGGGCTCACAGTTGATCCTGCTCAGTGTCCCATCTTTTGGGTCCTTAAGTCAAAGCCTCTGTAGTTTCAGAAATCTTTAGAGGACAGGTCATTTTATTACAGTTTACCTGGTTTATTTCAGAGTTAACACCAGCAGGAATGTAAGGTAGAGGCAGCCCAGAAGAAAAGAGTTCATAAAATAATTCTGCAGTAAAAAAGTTTTATGGGAGAAGTGACTTTAAGTTCCTCATTTGCCGGTTTTGCGTAAAAAGAGACAAAATATGCTGAGCAAATAAAAGGCAGAGTGGCACAGCCTCACCCTGGCCTGTTTCCTGTCCGAGGCAGCAGCACCATGAACTCCTGGAGGAGCAGCATTTCCTGAGCCTCGAGTGCTTGCAGCTGCTGCTGTCCTGGAGGCCTTTCTGCTGATGCTCCTCAGTTCCCCTTGCCTTGCGTGACTACTCTGCAGCTTGCTTTGTTTATTCCACTTTTTCCTGCTCTTTAGTTATGAGCTATGGAAAGGAACCAACCACTTTTGCTGCTTTAATCCCCCGCTGGTGCCAGCGCACGTCTGCGGGGCACTGTGGGGTGTGTCACTGCCATTCTCGTGAGCCACGATTGCAAAATCTGGTCCCTTCAGCCTCGAGGGCAGGAATCACAGAATCACACAATGGTTTGGGTTGGAAAGAACCTTTAAAGATCATGTGGTTCCAAACCTCTTTCCATGGGCAAGGACACCCCCACGATGGATCTACCATGACCGAGGACAGGTCTGTCAATATTTCTGTCTGAGAACTTTGTGTTCTGGGTGATAAGAGGGGTGAAGATCCATTGCCTGGCTGTGAGTAGGACCAGGTGTAGCCAGACTTGGTCCAGTCACACATCCTGAACTTTGAGATGCCAGCTCCAAGCTGGAAGCCACATCACCACATGAGTGTGTGTGGTGCCCCAAACACATTGGTAGTGGAACATACACTGTGCTGAGCATGAGATTAGGATGCCCACAGTTTACAGCAAATTGAGGTATCTTCAGGTCACTGTTATAAAACCAGCCTTAATTATAGAGTCATGAGTGCCGTCATGGTCATCATGATACTTGGTCTTCCTTCAGAGCAATCCTCTGGCTCTTCCCTCCCGGAGGTTGGTGACCTCCAAGTGCTACATGTGCAAAGATAGTATTGTAATACTTGGGGATTATCTGGGATTTCCACTAAAGGTTCCTAAGAAAGGTAATTTATCCCAATTGCAAATTTCAAAACAAAGATAGAAAGCGAGAAGACTACACAGCAGCTCTGCTAGAAATCTTGAAATCCAGGAATTTATCCTTCTGCCACTTGAAAATTTAATAAATGCCCCGAGATGGCCTCCGGCTTCTGCTCAACTATTTTCCAAACAGGAAATCTTTACTCTTCTCCCAGAAGTAGCAATTAAAATAGAATGAGTTTTGCATTTGCCAGCTAATAGAGCTTGATGCACAAGCTGCATATGAAAGAAATGTGTGACTTCCAAAGTCAGATGAAGCCCCCTTGGAAATGCTGAACAGAGAAAGAACAGACAGGTCAAAAGCCAGAGGCAGTTAAGACCTCTGAAAATCTGCAGAAAAGTAAAGGATAAGTGTAGCAGAACAGATGTACATGGATCAACCCATGGCAATTCTGTGAAGAACTTTTCATCATCATGAATGGCATCATCCAGTAAACCAACTCTTTCTGTCACCTTTCTTTCCAGGAGGTGAAAACAAATCCTTAGAATATTCTCCCTTAGTAGGAGATGCCTTCACGAGGCACAGTGCATGGCTCACCAGACACTGCTACCCTCTGCTCCTGCTCCATCCCCTAGGAAAAGTGCTGAGCTTTTGCAAAGTGATCATAAAAATCTTGCAAAAAAGTAAAGGATCATTCATTGTTGGAAAGAAAGTCCCTCTAAATATTTTTCTTTGGAGAATTTACAGGTTTCTGAAAAATCTCTCATATGTGTCTCCAAAAAGGACTCCAAAGAAAAACAAAACAATGCAAGAGTTGCCTGAGCTACAGCAGGATGCCTCTGATCCCAACTGCTCCTTTGAGCCTGTCTTTCACCAGCACTATTACCACTGGTTTTTCTCTTTGCTCCTCCTGGGACACCAGCTAACAGCGCAACAACTTTCCAATAAATCACATGTAGCAGCAAGAATTTCCCTCCAGCAGAAAAGCAGGAGTACAGTTTTCCAGTGACAGCCTGTGGGTGGCTTCCCCCGTCTTCCAGTGACCCCTTCCAGGGGTCATCCTCCTGCAGCACATCTGGCTGTGCTGCCTTGGCGTCACTCAACCTCTGCCTGGCCTTTGACACAGGGAAAGGCTTTTGCCTTAGCACTGCTCCTGCACTGAGGCACGGGGAGCTGCCTTCGCCCACCCCACAGCCCTCCCAGCCCTTGGGTGGGTCAGCTCCAAACCTCCGTCATTAGCCAAGCACACAGAGCTCCCAGATCCCCACTGCAGGAACATGTGTTTTCCACTACAGCCCTGCATGTGAGATCTCCCCTGGGACAAAGCTCAGTGCTGATTTTCCTCTTACCTTAAACATCTTTGCAGAAGGCTACCAGAGAGTAAAAGAATTTTCTAGAAGAAAAGCATCTCTGGTTCATATCTCAAGATGTAAATGAGCAAAACCACAACATGAAGCTTCCCAAAACACAGCCTTTGCTTTTCCAGCCCTTCAGAGGCACCACTTTCTGTTCACTGCTCCAACCCTGGAGAGCACTGTGGGGCTCTGCTGGCACAGAGCGACCCACTAGCAGCAGCCCAGCCACGATGGCATCATTTCAGGACATAGAGTACACACTTGAAAGCTGTATTTTTCCTAAATGGATTTCTGCATGCATTTAATTACTTTGCTTAACTGGAACTGCTGCAAATGAAGGAATCATTATTCTAAAAAATAAACAAGGGCAGCTGCACATCCCTACAAAATTTCAATATCAACACACTCTTGACTCCTAAGGAGGGAGAAGCAAGATTCTCCTCCAAAAGACTCTTATCTGGTCTTAGTTTACTCTTTTTGCCTCATTTCTGAAGGGAGTTCCTGTGGAGCACAGGCATGATTCAACGTAATGGTGACATTCAACCACACACTGCATTTCATGTGGAAACACTCTGACAACTCTGAGAAACCAAAACCCCCTGGTGCAATATGGCTCTGTGCTGAACACCCCAGTGCTGTTTGTCACTGAAGGCTAATCCTAAATGCTGCTCGTGCCAAGGCTGCCCTGACCCTCTCTCAGCAGTTTCTGGATTGGACTTTGCTTCTTCCCTTCCCTGGGTGTTGTTTTCTGAAGACTCCTGCATCTCTGGCATGGGATAGGTGCACAGGGGGGTTCCAACTCCTCCATCACACCACAGCCCTTGGCTGGGACATCCCTCAGGTTACCAGACCCAGCTGGGCCCATGGGAGCACTTCCCCAGGGAAGTTATGCTTTGCCTCAGCACCAGCAACTTCCTTCTTCCTTTCACTTCCACCTTTTATCATATTTAAAAAATATTAAAAATAATTCTTCAGAAAGTGGCAGATAAGTTTTTATTCCCATCGTCTCAGCACTCCTCGTTTCCCCATCTTTCAGCTGCTCTCCTCTTGTTTCATCCCTGGGCACCCCTTGAAGGCTGAAGCATTAACATCTCACTCCCCTTGGTGGAATAATTGGCAGCACTCACCCTCACATTACTGGATAAGGCACAGTGACAAATCCATGGGGAAAAATATCCCCACAGTGTCACTGAATCAAAGCAAGGGATACAGTCCCTACTGATAATTCAGACAACTCAGCTGCTGATCAAATCCAGCTGTGTATCCCTCCCTGAACACAGAGGGTGAGGAATCAATTTGGAGCAGAGAAAGGGAGGGCATTAAGAACTTTCAAGAGTTTCCACCATGAATTGTAATCTGGAGACACCAAAATCCTGACTGTGGGAAAGGAACCTGTGATGGCTTCCCGGGTTGTAGGATCCTGAGCATGTGGGATTTCAGTGTAATAGAAGGAGAACTATCAGGGTATTTCTCTGCCACAGCAACCAAAACAAATCTGAGTCTTTTGTCATCTGCACTTGACATCCTCTTTCTCTTTCTTGCCTCATCCTGGGTTTCACCAAGGTAACAATCTCCATGGAGTGAATCTAAAGCCATGCTGGTGAGTAAATGCTGTTGGCAGCATGGAATGTGGCACTGAGCTCCAGCTGCCAGCTGAACATCCAGCAGGATGGCCTTGGAGAGTGACAGTGGCTGCTCATGAAAGTACCAGGAAAAAATTATGCCAGGCCAGGATCAGAGAGGAGAAATGCTTTGTCATTCCACTCCAGTAACTATTAGACCTATTAATGTTGATCCAGCAAAGTCTGATTCCACTCCTTCCCAGTGCTCAGGTTTGACCACCTGGTGCCACCAAGCAATTCAAACCAAACCCAAACCCAACCAAGCACTGTCATGACTTTTCTTATTTATATTTTTCATTTTATTTTTAATTTTTATTAAAAAACCCCATTATTTAAAATGAAACATTTGCTGGAAGGCTTCAGCCAGGGAGAACTCTTTTCAAATCTCATGAACAAAATACAGCACAGTTATAACCCATAGGCATAAAAAAAAAAAAAAAAAAGACCCCAGGTAAAAAAAGAGAATACTTCAAACCATAGCTTATAACTATGCAATTTTCTCTATGTCAATAGAGAGAATTTTGTTAAAAGCCTGCAATTCAGAATTTCATGGAAGACTTTTAAAATCCAAGGGAAGAAGGAAGGACATATTTGTTTAAAAAAATAAAAGGCCCTTGGATGTGCTTATCAAGGGTATGTTTAAAATTGGAAGTTGGTGAATAACTTTTATTTTAAAAAGAAACAAAAAAAAATTAAACAAAACAAAAAAACCCTCAAAACATTTCCTTGGTCTGGGAATTTTAAAGTCAAAACCAGATAAAAATGAACTTAAAATATATACATAGATATGGCTTTTCATTTTTCCTATCAGTTTCATTGCAAACAAAAATAAATTTAAGGGTGGTATTTGGTTTTTAAAAGCGGTTCTGTCCTTCTCTTCAGCTGTCAGCTGGAGTGGATGGGATGGAGGCACTGACTTGTGGCTGCTCACGATGGGCTCAGAATCCCCCCGAGTTCTCCTTCATCCTCGCCAGTATCCGCGAGTAGACGGGTGCTGCCGAGGAGAAGAACAAGTTGGGTGGGGCAGACACAAACCATCCCCGTTGCCCCTCTCCTCCCAGTCCTGCTACATCTTGCTTAGAGCAAGAAAACAATAGAACCCTCTCTTTAAGGGACGGGGGGACCCAATAGAAATTAGAAATGAGCTGGAGAAGTTGTTTTACCTAGTCGAGGATTCCTCTGAGAAACCTGCATGGAAAGAAAACACAGGGTTTGCATAAATGCAACAAATCTCCAACAGCCATAAGAACGTGTCAATATGTTTTTCCTTAGTGTCCAAAAACTATGCATGAGTGACTCTGTTATTGGAAGCTGATATACAATTGTACCGTGCCAAGGCTACAGGCAGTGTGCTGCAAAGTGAAGCTTTGTGTTGCAAAATGTATTGTTATTCCTTATATTATTAAATAATGCAAGAAGAGAGGTTGGATCATTCCATCAAACACATACACTCACTTTCCTTGCAAACCATGAATGTGACATGATCTTCCAATCATCATTATCAAAATATGATTTTGGCAGTTTTACAGTGGGAGATTTTTCCCTTTTACCTTGGATAATGCAGATGCCTGTTTGAAGATTTCTAATGCGGGATCTGCAGGCTCATCACCTCTTTCTTGTGGTCTTGAAGCTAAGAATGGGACATGGAGAGCATTGAAATACTTATCAGAGCATGCAGGCTGCTTCCTTCCACTATTTTCTGCTGAAAATCCCACAACTGACTCATCAGCCCGCACCATACTGAAGCAAATGCCCTGTGTTCCCAATCCCTCCCAAAGCAGTTGTGCTGTAATAAGTTTGCTCTGGACATTTCTCACCATGGACCTACCCTGTGGCTGTAAGACAGAATTCACAGCATAAATGACACCATTTGTGGCCATGATATCACTTTCAGCAACAGGTTCCTTGTTGATATGTATTACGTTGTTTTTCTGTTCAGTAAAAGAAAAAATGAAAGAGTAGAAGATGAGAATCTTCTGTCACTTCCAATGTTATTAAAAAGACCCTCACTTTGCATTCATTCATTTACTGGATGGCTGAAGGCATTTTCATTCCTCTTGCAAATTAAGGAGAATATAAAGACAAATTATAGCCTGAGCAGTTTGTTCTGGAATGGCTGGCAGGCCTGGGATTTCCTCGGTGCAACTGGCTGGGAGTGCTATCCCATGGCAGCAGAGCACATCCCTGCCAAGGGTATGGCTGTGGAGATGGATCAGGAGAGGGCAGAGCAGGACTGGACATGGAAGAGTCCAGCATGCATGTTGGCCAATTCAATGCACCTGGAAACACTGTCCCTTCCATTCTGTCCTGTGTTTTCTTATGCATAGAGTGGGCCATGATTGCTTATTTCCTGAATTTTTTTTCCCCTCAACTGAGGATCCTACATTCCCTTAATGTAGTGTAGAGTTTGTGAAATGAAATTATATATTCTAAATAAACTCTGCTGTGCTAAGGGAGCCCATACAGAGATCATTTGCATTACACAAAAAATATGCTAGCTGAACAAGCTATTAATTTCATTTATTTATGTTTTTCCCCCCATGACTCAGAGTTACATTTATAGCAGCTCCTGAAAATCATTTACAACTGGTCTTCTGGGGAGAAAGCTGAAGCAAGCCACATTTAATTCTTCCAGCTTGTTGAATTGAACACATGGCAACAGTCCCTCCAGTACAGCCCAGAAAACATTGGTGCACACATTCAGGAGATGTTCCACACCATCCAAATGAGCACAGACATGCTTTGGTCCATGGCATGGGCAGCCAAGCACTGGACAGCCCTACTGACCACAGAAGCCCATCTGAGGTGACTCACCATGCTGACTTCCAGTTTATCTCCCTGCATGGATTTCAGCCTCACCAGGGCATTGACCGCACCGCTCACCAGGATCTCGTCAGCCACGTGGAACTTGAGGATGTTGGCAAGCTCCTTGGCATTACCTGGGGGAAGAAAACTTTACATCTGTAAACCAGCGTCAGCACTTGCTTCCTGTATTTCACGTGCTGGAATGGAATTACAGTAATTTCATGACTATAAGGCGCAC
Source organism: Catharus ustulatus (assembly GCF_009819885.2). NCBI lineage: Eukaryota > Metazoa > Chordata > Aves > Passeriformes > Turdidae > Catharus > Catharus ustulatus. The sequence continues at coordinate 10,284,454 of NC_046235.1, read as the reverse complement.
TCTTTTGACTAAAATTTTGGCCCGAACCCGGAAGTGCACCTTATAGTCCAGTGCGCCTTATATATGGACAAAGTTCGGAAATTTGCCAACCCAGAAGTGTGAGCCGCGAGCTGCGCGGGGAGCTGGCAGGGCCGCGGCTGCCGGGTGCAGGCAGGCCCAGGGGCCCGGGGATCCATGGTGCTGTGGCTGCCAGGTACAGGCGGGCCCGCAGCTGCCAGGTGGAAGTGGAGCCTCAGCCAGCAACCATGCGGGGAGAGCCGGCAGCGGATCCTCGCTGCAAAAACAAAGTGCGCCTTACAGTCCGGTGCGTCTTATATATCGGCAAAAGTTCGGAAATTTGCCGACACCCAGAAGTGCGCCTTATAATACTGTGCGCCTTATAGTTGTGAAATTACTGTACTTGGAAAACACCGTAATTTCCTGAAAGTGCAAATAAACAATGTAAAATAAAAAAAAGCAAACCAAAACTGAAAACCAGGCAGAAAGACCTGGTTAAGGCATTGAGGCCATTCCTGACTGGGCAGGTCAGGTTCCCAAGTCCTGAAGGACGCTCTCCCAGTGTCCCACCTTGGTACCTACCAAGCCTGTCCTACATATGAATTCTCTCTTTCTTGGGTTTTCATCCCTCATTCTCTCACTGTGCCAAGTGAGAACCTGCTTCTCGGAATGAACCTGCTTCTCTTGCTGCTTTCACTTCCCAAGGAAGTCTGGGATGGGGTGGGGAAAGACCCATGTGAAATAAGGAAGCAGATAGGGCATTCTGGCATTTTCAAATGTCACCAAGGCCAGTGTCACTTGGCAACAGTTTTCACAGCTGGGTAGGAAGGGGAAAAGTGCAGGAGAAGTGATACTCATGGACTGATGCCCGGATACCACCTCACTGAATCTCTACTCATACAGTTGTGGTTTGAAACAGATTTTAGGAAGATAAGGTGCTTTCCCAACACTGTTTTCCAGAAGAGGTGGTGACGTGGACAGCACAGGCCAGTAGCATCTTCTCCATCTTCTCCTTCAGAGGACACAGGACAACTAACAAGCCCCACAGACAGCTAGTGCAAAGGTGGCCTCCATCAACAGAGCAGGTCCCTCAGCAAAGGGGACTTTTTCTTTCAATGCTTTCAAAGATTGTATGCAAGTTTTTTCCATTATGGTTTTCCTAGCATGGCCACAGTTCACTCTGCACATCCTCACCAGCACAATCCACTTCTTCATCAGAGACATAAGCCAAATATTTGTGTGAGAAAAGAACATCTGAAGTGTCTGCATCTGGGAATCTTCATTCCTGCAGCCATTTACAATGGTTGCAAAACACTTCTGAAATATTTATGTATTAAGCGTAAGACTGGACTCCTATTACTGGTTCTTCATCCCTGCACTTAAAAGGATAACCAGCTACCATAGGCAAATGCTTCCCAAATTATAATGTCAATGTTTGGCCGGGTTTTAATGACAAGAAGACATTACATTCAAATACCTGACATTGTTTCCAACCACAACCAGTTTTTAACATGAACAAAATAAAAGATCATGCTGCTTATCCAGAAGGGAGTTATTAAACATTCCCGTGTGTTTTTCCACATCCAGCCTGCATGCCTTGGCTTTTCAGGATACTGGTCTTCTTCTGAGCTAGAATGGTACATTGTTGGCTTCCCAGGATTAGACTGGACCTCCTGCTTTGTCCATGCACATGGAGAAGGAGGAACAGCCCCAGCCTTATCTTACTTAAATTCCATACAGGGTAACTTGAGGCTGTATGTGGATCAGGTCTTCTCTTACTGCAGACACCCTGATCCTGTATTGTCAAGAGTCACATTCTCACTTCTTTCATCCTTGGTTCTTTCAGAAATATCTGGGAGTTATCTCACACCACCAGCACAGCTGAATTAAAAGTCACTGTGAGTTTGTGACACACACTATAACATGTCCTCCAAGAACACAGGCAGTATAAACCCCACTGGTGGATTCAGTGCCACTCTGTGCATCCTCAGCTTTCTGCTCCTACAACTCTGTTGGGTGGGAAGCTCATGCTTCCAACAGACAGAGCCAAAGAATGAGATACAGCAGAGAAACTTGGCCATTCCTCCTGGTATCACACACACAGCAGCTCGTCACCTGAATGTTCTGGAGATGCTCACCCATCAGTTTGTTGAGCTCCCCCTGGGGCATGGCTCGGAAAGCTTCGTTTGTTGGAGCGAACACTGTGAAGGTTCCTGGCCTGTTCAGGTTCTCTGTCAGACCTGCAGACTGGATTGCAGCCACCAGTGTACTGCAAAGGAAACATACATCAAATGCTTCACTGCAAACCACCTCCTTGGTCAACTGTGTGCTGGGCTCAAGAGAGCACTGGGAGGTTATAATTGTGAAATCCTGCTGAGATCCAGCAAATCAAATAACCAAAATGGTGATTAGGGAGGAAATGAGCCTGTGAGGTCCAACCAGAACATCTGAGAAATGGTAAAGCAACCTGGAAGTGCTGACTCCATGGGGACCAGATGGTATGGGGAGTCACAGAGGTTTGGCTACAGTGGATCTGGTGGGCAGAGATGACTTTAGAGCCAGATTCTTATGGCATTAAGGGAACCACTTACTCTTGGCTCACAGTTGATTGAGGGTTATTTGAAGTTTCACTCCCTGTAATTTAGAGAGACCATGGTTTTGAATAATCTTTCTATGCTAAAAAAAACATATACATTGTCATGACTACGACCCATAATAGCTTCTCACTGCAGTTGGGAAGAGCAGAAAGGTCACCTGAAGCGATGGTCTGCCTTGAGAACATCCATCACTGAGCCAGTCGGTGGAGTCAACATTTTGTCCACACTAAAGAGTGTCCCAAACCTTCCCCTCTTGTCATGGGCAGCAATGCAGGCATTTTCAATGCAAAGGTTCTGCAAACACAATCACAGAAAAGAAGACTTCATTAGAATATGCTTCAAAAGAGAGATGTTGATACTTTCCACAATGCTCGTTTCCATTTTTTACACAATAGCTGTAACATTAGACCACTGAGCATCACTCAGCCCCATGGAGCACAGCACAAGGGAAGGACTCACATTGCGGTACACAAAAACTCTCAGTTCCTTGTCCCCCAGAGTCTGCAGCTTCTGTCCATGATACAGATATTTAGAGGAGAGCTGGTCTTTAACAATGTGGTTCAGAAGCAAGTTTCTCATGTTGTTGTCAATTACAGGCAGTCCATCTGCAGCAAAAAGCATGGAAAGAACCAGTGGTTCATTTAAAATGGCTATTGAAACATTAAAAATCATTCAAATACAGAGCATTACCCACATCAGTTTTAAATTGTAAACCTAGATGCCACTGCCTTTGAGGCATTTGAGAGAGGATTTGCATATTTGTGCACTGAAATTTGGCTGAAGACTGTTTGAAGCAGATCTGTGGCCCAAACTGATGGAAGAAAGGGGTTTAATCCCTGGTTTACCTTTGAACACATTATTCACTGGGGCAAGGAGGGTCACTCGCTCACTGCCAGTTAGATGAGAACTGAGACCAGCTTGTCTGAAAAGGTCTGTAGACTTGGAAACTTCAGATTCTTGTGCCAACTCAAACACAGTCTTAGCTGAAAAGAAAATCAACACACAGTAACCTTGCATTAAAGGTTATCCACTCATCACTATGCCCTCTAAATCCAGGATTTCCTTGGTAAAACAGACAAAAGAAAGGCAAGAGAGAGAATACTGCAGAGAGGCACCAGTACCTGAGTCTGGGATCAGCAGCTCATTAACAAAGTGTACAACACCATTGGTTGCCAGGACATCCTTGTTGGCAATGATGGGCTTCCCGTTGAGGGTCAGCTCTTCCCCACTGCAGCCCACATCCAAGGTGGTTCCTTCCAGAGTCTCCATGGTCAGGCCAGCAATGATGGCCTCAGCACACATGGCTGACTTCAGGATGTGATGGTTCAGCAGGTCTGTGAGGGAGGAAAGTGTCTTAGTGAGCTGCAAAGACCAGCTATGAACGTATTGCAGTTTTCAGGGATCCTGTTCAATGGTCAGGATGTACTCCATAAAATGCAGTCATTTTAAATTGAGCTGATTTTAATTCCACAGCCTGTGAAATAAAATGCCTAAAAAGAGTGACTTTTAATCCACTTTTGCCAACTTCAAAAGGCTTCACGTGGGTACTTGACTCATTTGCCAGGAGACGCTCCATTGACTAGATATTACTTTTCTTGCATTTTTCTGGATCAATAGAAATCACCACTGCATAAACTGCTAAAAGAAAACTCAGAAAAGGGACTACTTCAGCTCCCTCATCTATATCTGGATCTACTCCTGTCATGTCCATACATCTACAACCAAAGGGAGCTGGGCTGTCCAGTTACAGAAGATGGGCTCTGTCACATCTGTTTACTGCAGCTGTTGTCAGGGTGTATCAGGGAGCTGTTGACTTGCTCTTGAGAAAAAATTTAGAAGACCTGAAAAATACTCTTCAGACTCTCAATGGCTCCAGCAAACAAGCACCTACCCCTCAGGGCTTCTGGGTCTCCCAGGATCCTGTTCAGTGTTTCTCGTGGGATCTTCTCAAAGGCTTCGTTGGTTGGAGCCAGGAGTGTGTACTGGCCTTCGCTTTCCAGCAAGCTGCTGAGGTCAGATGCAGCCACAGCAGTCTTCAGAGAAATAAGGAGAGAGGGAAAAACCACATTCAGCCAGAATACAAACGTCAGAAACTTTGCCCAGGGACACACTAAGGGCCAGAATTATTAAGGCTTTTATAATTTCATAGGATTTACAAAAAATCCTGAATAGCTTTATTCAGCAGTTTGGTCCCTTTATAAATTTGACCCAGCCCCATAGTTCTCTGGTGTTCCAGAAATTTGAGTACAAGAGCCCTTTTTTTTTTTTGTTTTGGCAAGACTGAGAGCTAGTTCGAATACCAAGATATGCCTGGAAAGGCTCACAGTACTTCCAGTGAATCCAGATCAGAACTCACAGCTGGCTAACTGCAAATCCCCTGTGTCCTTTTTTCTTAATTCAGCAAATATCAAGGCAAGTAAATCAGGACACATCAAATTGGAACAATTAATGTCTCCAAAGGATAAGAGTCCCCTACAAGAGTAAGGAGACAGACTCAGTCTCTCTCTTTTCTGAGCAGCCATAGAAGGGCGACAATTATTGCCATAAAACCCTACTTGCAGTGATTGCAAACACTTCTCTTCCTAAAGGAAGCTACATTGGTACAAGGATTTCATCAGCAGCTCCAGGGTCACAGCCCAGAACACCGGCAAAGCTCTTCAGGACAATTCACTGGGAGTGGGATGACTGAGTGTCTTTAAGGAGAGCTGGAGCAGCCGTGTGTTGACTCACCCGAAGGGTTTCCAGGCTGTCCTCAGTCTCAATGATCTGCTGGATGGTGTTGGTGGTGGTGGCGATGACTTTGTCGATGACATGAACCACTCCATTGGTGGCATGGTGGTCGGCTTTCAACAGCCTGGCACAGTTCACAGTCACAATCTGCAGAGGGAAAGACCTATGGGCTGTTCCATGCACTAAAATCAGAAGGTAAAGCAGCCTCTGCTGCTTTTCTATTTCAATTTCAAATGCAGCGAGCACTTCATTGAATCAACAAGAGCAGAAATTTGATTTCCTTAAAAGACACACCAAAAGTGACAATGTTCTATCAAGAATGTTTGAAATATTTAAAGAGCTTCAGTGTTTTTGTCTACCCTCAAGACTAAGAAATAAGCCAGAACCAATACTCAGGCAAAGAGTTACACATCAGTGTGGGCAACTGCCCTGCAATAGCACTGAGGAAACCATCTGCTTAAAAATATTCTTTTCAAACTCCTTCATAATATATATCTTAAATCAATATCTGTCAACCTAAGCATTACAGAGACCTGGAGGTCACAGGACAGTGTAAGAGCTGCAAGGAAGCCAAAAAATAAAGCCTGCTGTGGGTAGGTTTAATATGAGGAAGAACTTCTTTACTGCAGGTGACCATGCACTGGAACAAGTTGCCCTGAGAGGGTGTGGGGTCTCCCTCACTGGAAATATCCAGAACTATGTGGACACATGTGCCATGTGCTGTGGGAGGACCCTGCTTGAGCAGGGAGGTTGGACCAGGGACCCACTGACCCAGGTCCCTTCCAGCCTGAGCCACTGTGACTCTGTGAATGCCTTACCCCATTGGGATAGTGGTGGATCTGGATGGGCAGGTTCTGGTACATGGAGTTTAGCGTGGTCCCGTGTTTCAGATCATCTGTGAGGACCCGTTTGTCCACCATGTGGTAGCGGAGGGCATTGAGCAGTTCAATGTTAACGTTACTCACTAAGGAATCCAGAGTTTCCTGAAAATCAGAAAAGTCAGTTTTTCAGTGCTGAGTGCAACTTGCCATCTGTTAGAGAGTACCAGGAGGTCTGGCTACACCCAGGGTGCTCCCAAGGTGAGGGTGTGGGCGTGAATAGTCAAGTGATTCATTCAGCTTCATGCCATTTGTGTAAACTAAGATTTTAACTCTCTCAATCTTTATCTTTTCCCTTACAAGAGCAAAAGAGCTCTGACACCCAGTCCTTGGTACACAAAGGGATGATTGCAGCTCCAGAGTGGGATCATGCATTGAAATGAGCAGTAAGGCAAAAGGACCACTGACAAATGCACTAAAAGACCTTTCCCAATACCCCTGCAAGAGGCTCTGCTGGGGCATTTGTGGCAGAGGCTTGGCAGTGGGGAGACCCATAAATATCCCCCCTCCCAGCCCTAGCAGTTCTTGTTCACAAGGATGTTTGACTGGGATGGGAGCACCAGCAAGACAGCAGTGACCACTTCAGGAGTGGAAACATCACAAGATATGGAAAGAGAAAATTAATTTGAATGTAAAGGAAATGTACATCTAACTGAGCATGGGACACACTCCTGTGGGAGTTACTGAGGCTCCAGTTGGGACTGGCTATTTGTACAAATTATGAACAACCAGAATGGTGATGTAAGGGTCAACAGGAACACTGGTAAGGGATGGGGAGCTTCTTACTGCAGGTTTCAATTCAATCTCTAATGGTAACAAGCAGGGAAAACTGAATGAGGGGATTTTTTACATCCACATCTCTCTGGTGATGGGATCCTTCAGAAGCAAAGATCTGGAGCTGATGGACCAGTACAGTGATAACCATCCTGAAAATCCACAGTCCTCCCTCTATCTGTACTATGTCTATCCTTCCAGTCCCCTGCAGAGCTGGATCTCTACTAGGGAAAATCAGAAAATGAGGAGAAAGCAGAGGAATTATCTTACAGCAGACAAGGATGCCCAGGCCTCATTACTGGGAGCAAAAATTGTAAAACTTCCGGGTCCTTCGATTTCTGGCCTTAGGTTGGAGCGGTCAGAGTAGAGCTGCGTCGTGGCAGACCCAACCACTCCCAGGGTTTCATAGATGTTGGAAAGTGGCAGAGCTGAAAGAAGAGAAGGTTAAGTTCCTAAAAACATTATTCCTCCTCCTGGGTGAATTATAGCATAGCTGGTAAGAAGGCCTGTGGAAATGAAGCACATCAGGGAATTGGTGACTGTTCAATAATTAGATAATAAATAATCATAGCCTGACAGCTTCACCCTCAATTACAGCAGTGTAACCCAGAATCTACTGTATTCTTGCAAGTTTGAATGGACTTAGTCTGGATTTATATAAATGTGATTTATGCAAACAAAGATATTGATTGCTTTCACCCAATCCTGTTTATTTTCAGGCTTTTGGGATTTGGTGTTGGACACTGCTGGTCTCAGTGTCCACTGACCACATGCACCAGCCCATGTGGTCAACTCTGAGGCATCAGATTTTTGTGGAAGGAAGTGTTCCAAAAGTAAAAGCAGATTATGGCTTTCTTCAATAAACCCAGTTTATTCCCCACCAATCCTCCCAATATTAACTGTATTTTCTCCTAAATAAAACTTTGCTAACCCCGTGCTTGCCAAAAGGCAAGGCCAGGTTGAACAGGGCTTGGAGTAACCTGGGCTAAAGGAAGGTGTCCCTGCCCATGGCAGGGGGCTGGAACCAGATGATCTTTAAGGTTCCTTCCAATCCAAACCATTCCATGAATCTATGAAAATAAAAATGAGCAGACATTGGCAGAGCTTTCGATTACACTATAATTTCTTTGCATTGAATTTCCAATACAGATATATTACTTTCTGGAATAAGTAGTTCCCTATGGCCTTCCCATGCTCGATTAAGTTCAATTACATCCAAGGTTCTAAGTTGTCTGGAACATTTAGCATGCTTTGGAGCTGATCTGACCCTTGGCTGCTGCTCTACCAAGTCAATTTTTGACTTGTTCATGGCAATATTGTGCATAAATTGCAAAAATCAAATCCACTTTAAGCAATTTTATAACATTTCCCTTTACTAGGCAGCTGTATAATTATAAGAAGTCTAAAAAATGTCAAACATATTTTTACCAGCTGGGCAGCCTTTTTCTCCAGGAACTTTTTCATATCCAGGACAGCACTCATAACTGATTACTCTGGAATAAGAGATGGATATGGCAGATTAACCAGCAGTGTCTTACAGCTTTTTCTCTATTTGCTACAACTCTGGGTCCATCCATATTTGGGGATGTTTCCAAGCAGACTCTTCATTAGAAATACAGACTTCAACAAAAGACTGACCACACTTTTATCTCCTTCAGGGATGCACGATGACAATTTCCGCACAGAACAAAATCAGACACAATTTCTTTTCAAAACCACATTTTCCAAGAGACTTTATGCAAACAGTGGATGGAAACTGATTCTACAGTCCCAACAAGAATTCCAAGCTGGTTCATCTGGGCACATTTCCCATGGGATTTGGGGATCTCCTCGGCTGACTGCTGCTGTCACATCTCCTCACTGTTCAGACAACACCTGCAACTCCACCATGGCTGTTGGACCAAACCAGTCAAGGGTTTCCTTCTCATTTCACCCTGGTTTTGTCACCACCAGAAATTATTTGCTTATGGTAAAACCCACAAGACACGCCTGGAGGGAAGGGAGAACACTGTTCTCAGCTATGTGCATTGGCACAAGGACTTGGGAAAAGCCCTGCAAGGAGGAACTTCACCAGGGGTGGGATGTGCACCCACAGGCACCCCAGGCAGCACCACAGCACTTCTGTGCCCCTGTGAGCACCCTCAAAGCAGCTCTTCCTTTTGACTGGCAGCACTTCCCCCAGTAAAACCAAAGGGGTCAGAGGCACCATCCCAGGCTGTCCTGTTGATTTGCAGACCCTAAAGAGCTGCCTGAAAGCTGCATCCATCATCTGCAGCTCAATGGGATGCAATCATCTGATTCTCAAAGGTGGCCATTTGCGGGAACGTGTCGTGATATTAGAGGGAGAAGAAAAAAACAAAAGGAAAAGGGGAAAAAAAATCAATCTAAAAGTTGCCTGTCTATTTTCCGGGGGGGTTCTATCACCTATTGCTCTGTGCTTGGTGTGAAAGTAACAGGGCCACCTGATTGATGGGCTGAGAGAGCCAGGGAATAGGTATTCCTCCCAAGGACGAGCATTTCCTCGTGCTCCCAGTTGCATTTGAAACAAGTAGGATGCTGTATTGCCAAGGGTCAGCACACTCACTCAAAGGGAGAGGAAAATCCTCCAGCTTCAGATATTTGTCATCATTTTAAAACTGTTAACAAACAGTGGAAATGCCTGGGGTTTAATAGGGAATTCTTCAGGGTAATTAAGAGCCAGAAAGTGAAACAAATACCTGCTTTTCTGTGACAGAAGCAAATAAATTCTCTGTCATGGTTTCCTAAGAGAATTACAAAGCAAACCCAGACTGATTGTCTAGACATTATATATTCCATGTGGGAAAGAGTTTGCCTAAAGCAATCCCTTCCTTTGACTACTGGAGATCTTAACACCCTGCTGCTCTGCTTTCCCAGACCCCCGTCTCGTGTTCATTGGAAACACACGCTTTCTTCCCCCACCACTTCCCTCCCCCTACCTCCAATTTTTCTTTTTTTCACCCTAGAAACTAAATCCAGTCTAGACAGTTGCCTTGGTTCAAACCTGTAATCAAAGATGAAGAGCTGATTAAAGAGAAATCATTCCAAAGTGCTGAGGAAAGGCTTTGAAAGCCTTATAGATCAATTGGAGATGAATGAGCTGCTGCAAAGAGGCAGGACACAGCCTGTGGCACACTGCTCAGAGCTGCCCCTGCCCACCCCCCAAGGTCCTGCCAGGGGGGTGGGCACTGGGAAGGGATGCAGGCACCTGGTCCAGTGGAAGGTGGAAGTGGTCAAGTGGAAGGTGTCCCTGGCCATGGCAGGGGGTGGAATTGGATGGTGCTTAAAGTCCCTTCCCAGCCAAACTATTTTCTGATTCCATGACTGCACCTCCTGCTTTTCACTGAGTTTGTGGGCATCTCCAGCAGGAAGGGCAGATCAAAGTAAGAAGCACCAAGGCAGAAACAGGGCTGGCTCCACTTGGGCAGGGACTGCCTCAAGTCCCGTGTCTCACTCTCCCACTGAAGGTGGCCTTCAGCACCACCTGGTATGTGTCTGGCACATCACCATTCCAAGCAAACTGCTGAAAGGGCCAGGTGAACACAAGTGCTCAGCCAAGGGTTGGCACCTACAAGGAGCCAGAGATGAGGGTTATAAAACACAGCTTCAGCTTCATGCATTTGGCATCCCAAATGGTGGACCAGGTGGAAACAAAAGACCATCCAGCCCACCCGAAGGCACTATTCAAGGGGCTGCTCAGGGGTGGCCCAGGACATGTCCCCAGCTGGTCCTGCAGCCACCTCCAGCCCTTGGAGAGGAGCAGCAGAGCTGTGGCTGAAGAATGCTCTGCATCTGAGCACTGTGCTCTACACATCCATGGGGGAGGGAGGGAGGGAGGGAGGGAGGCTGCTCTTGTCAGATCCTGCTCCAGCTGGGTCAGAGCCACAGTCTGCTGCCCAGAGAGGGGTACTTCCCTTGAGCACCTCCCAGCTACTGCTGCACATTGTGGGCTCTGCACAAAAGCTTTTGGAATTGCCCAGTCCATCCCTGGCTCTCCATGCACCGGGACACAGCGGATGCCAGCGGTTGGGTTAGAGTAGCGCTGCCCTCACACACAGGGTATTTGTCATCCACTCTGCAACGCCTTGACCACAATTTCCTGACCTCCTCATTGAGCAATTTCAAGTCAAATCCACAGTTTCTTAACCTCTGGTTTTGAAACACTATTTCTTTAATGTCTATCCGTGTCTCCTGCAGAAGTAAGCTCCTTTAGTTTAGGTTTTTATTAGTCATTGTTCCACTGCTGTTGCATTCTTAGGAGCTGAAATTAAATTTTAAGTGCATTTTTCAAGGTAATGAAAATAAGCTTAGGCATGTATTAGTGAAAAAAGACCCATTTGTAATAATTTCCTGTAATAAAGCCCATATGTTTTGTTTTTGTAAAATAAGAGCCAATAATTTTTTTCTAAACTGAAGAAAGTACATCACACACGAAAAAAAGTTAATTTAAAAGGGGGGGGAAGAGAAAGCTATTAATGGGTTATTCCCCAAAAAATAACTAAAATCTAAATTTATGAGTTGTCTTTCCATTCTCAAAACAAAACAGTGTGTGGGAATGAGTTCCATTGCAACCCCAGTTCTGGAAGAATGAGTCCAGTGCACAAGGGAAGGAGAAAAATATAAAATACACATGCAAAATAACTGAATAAACTATTTCTTTGGAATAACCAACAGTGGAAAGTTACCTAATTACCAAAATATTTTTGTCTCAGTGCTCCTTGAAATCAAAGCAGTGTCAGACTTCTTGCCAACTATCTTATCTCACTTCATCAGCAATGATAAAAACTCTACATAAATCCTACCTAATTTCTCTGGAACTGTGGGAGTCAATACTTGAACAGAGAAAAACAAATTTTATAAAAAAGCAGATAGAGGTAGGATTCGTCTTCTGATGCGTGAGTTAAAATTTCCATTGTGCACAGACAGCCCCAGTGGAGTCACTCCACCCCTGTGGGCCAGGAGATGCCTCCCAAGCACCAAATCTCCAAAGCCCCAGAGTGTCCCCACTGAGGTGTAACCTCTGTGTTCCTGCCAGCAGCCACGGAGGAGCTCAGCATGGCACCTGCTGCTCCCCAGGTGACTGAGACAGCCCAGAGGGGAGACACACAGTCAAGAACCCAGACCCAGCACATCTGTGCTTTTCAGGCTGGATTTCCTTGCTGCTCCGCTCACTCTAAGCCTCCTGATGCAGGATGTGGTCATTCCACAAGGACTGAAGTTATGCTACAGGCTTGCAGCAACTTTTCTGCCTTCCTTGCTGAGGGATGAATTTCTCTGCTCTGAGCCAGCCCTGCAGGAGCTCAGCTTTGCTCCTCTGCAGTTCCTGCTCCTTCACTGATCTCCCTCCCCACTGCCTGTTTGAAACAGTGCTCAGAGCAGGAAAAGGAAAGAAACCAAGGCAGTCAAAACCATTGTGCTAGAGCCAGGCATTTTCACCTGCAACATACAGCTTGTGGCACCACTGACCCTTTAAGCAAAATGAGAGGAAAATAGCCAGGTCAAATGTGAAGTAGATGAGAGGGGTCAAGCATCTCCTCCCCACGACTCCTGTCCTCAGGTGGAAAAACCTTTCAGGAGCAAGAGAAAATGGCCATGCTTATGCAGTTCCACCATCCCCCCAGGGCTGGTGGAGGGCATCCACCACACAGCTTTAGGAGAGGACTGCTGACTACAGAGCCCAAGCAAAGGCCACATCCACCCAACAATGACAAATGTGCCAAATCCTGATTTTTTCCTAGGACTTAAGGGTATTCTCAAAACCTGTAATGGACCAGCTCAGTCCAACAGGAGAAGCCAGTTTGGAGGTTCATGCTGAGCACCATCAGCTGTGCCAGCCTGATCTCCAGGGCTCTGATACCTGAGCACACCACAGCATCAGACCCCTGACACTGCTGTAAGAATCTGACTGCTACAGCATAATGCATCTTGTCCTTTATAGCCCAAACGATTCCTGATTGCTTCCATATGCCAGGCACACCACATCCAGTGAGAGCCATCACAAGCAAACATTTGTAATCAGAGCTGTCCCAGGGTCTCCTGGAAAATCTGAGTCAAGGCACGTGTCTTTTGTTCTGCACCAGCACTGCTAAGGGAGAAAGCAGGGCCCAGGCTCAGGAATGACTGGGAGAGAAGACAATAACACCCATTGTGGAGAGGATCTAAAGCAAAGAATAGTGAGCAACTTCTGTGGATAATGGAAAGATTACCTCATAGGTTAACAGGCAGGTTAATAGTTTGTGCTTTTCTCTCAGTGATGCATCACTGGGCGAGACACTTGGGTAAAAGCAGAGAAAATGAGGTAGAAGAGATCACCTCATCTCCTCAAATGAAACTATGAAATACTGCCAGATGCCAGTTATTCCACCTCCTCCTCGAGATAAGTGGATGAGTTTGTCTGTGCCAAATACAGCTGCACTCCTGGTTTACATAAGTTTAGTTCCTCACTTCTTTCAGAGCTAAAGAAATCCACGGCTGGACTGCTTTGCCTTTCAGTGACCACAGCAGCAAAAACTCTCCCATATCCACAGCTGAGTCGTGTTTTCTTTGGAGACATACTAAGCTACTCTGTAATCAGAAAAGGCATTGATGAGACCATATTGCTGTGCCATAAACTTGTCCATCTGATGTCAAGAAGTGCCATTATTCAGCCAAGATGACAGCCTGAACTCTAATCACCCAAGTTAAGTTTCCCAGTATTTTGTTTGTAGAATTAAGGGGGGGGGGTGGGGTGGGGTGTCAGTCTGGTTGCTTGCTTTTACAATATTGCCTCTCCTTTTTTTTCCCTCTGTAAAGACAATTGGACATAAGGAAAACAGTGGTACATGCACACTACATGGTACAGCCAGCAATACATCCTCCCAAGTACAGAATTATCCTCCTTAGGGCAAATTCATGTGAAGTACAATGAAAGGCCAGAAGTTGTTCACAGCCATGACTCCTGGTTTGCTTCCCTCCCCACACCAACACCACACATGAATCCTGACAGCCAGGTGTCACAGCTAAACCAACAATGGCAACCCAAATCTGCAGTGAAAATCAGCATGTTGGTATAGATCTAATTACAATTTATACTGAGCCATAAGGGAAACAAATGAAATTATTTTCTTCTCTCTGTTCTTGACCCTGCAGATCCAGGATGAGACCTGGCCCACAGCTCTGATCCCACTGCCACAATTGCTCAGGGAAAATTTGCACTGCCCCAGGTGATGTGATGGTCCATGCTATGGGACAGCAAGGGTGTCTAAAAGCCCAGTCTGGACTAGAGCAAGGAAAAAAGATTCTCTGCTCCTGATCTACAGCCTGGCAGATAGTCAAGCATGCATAGCCTTAATTATCTGCTGACTGCATCTTCCAAAAGAATGTCCCAAGGCTGCTCACACAGATTCTTCATGCAACAGCTACTTGACTATTATTGTTTGCAGTTTTAGACGTGGAATTGGCCTGCAAGTCTGATTAACTTTCCTGGTGGAGTCAGAGAGTGTTGGCTAAAGCTGACACCTCTTTCCTTTTATTTGTTTTCCCTTCCAAAGCAAACAGATGGAGATGAATTTTACATTCTCTCCAATATCCATCAGCTCTGGGCTGCCTTTTCCCCCCCTTTTTTATTTCTTAAATCTAAGCAGCATTGATCCTATCATGGAGACAGACAGTGCTAGAAAACATCTGGCACACACTTCATTACAGCACAGAGAGCTATATAAGTATATATAGAAATGCAATTAGAATAAAACATCAGGGTTTATATTTACATGGCACTTTTCATTCTTAATATCAAAGTGTTTTAGCAAAACAAATATCTCTTAGGGGGTAAAAAGATAAAACAATTTTTAACACAGACACACATGACAGGCACACCATGGGCTCTGACATCCCACATCTCTGTCTGCTTCTGCCCCCAGCACCCACCTCCACAACGGTGACCTGGGGACCCTGCCTGACACTCGGGGACTTACGTGGACTTCCCGCAGATCTTCCTCTGGTACCACTGCTTGCAGTTGGTGAAATATTTCCTGTTGGTGCCGATCAGCTTCTGCACTGCGCACACATTGGGGCTGCAGGGAACAACAGAGCAGAAGAGGGTCCTGTAAGCCTCCCTCCTTCCAATGCTGACGCCCAACACGGAGCCAGACCCCACCTGACAGTGCCTGAAAAGCCCTGCTGGGCTGGCATGGGAGGAAACCTTGAGAGCTGCAAGTCAGCTTGCTCAATTTAGGCCTACAATGACTACCATGAAGTGGAGGAAGCAGTAAAAGAGATCTCTCTTGACTCTGCCAGAGCATCTCTTTCTTCACTGAGTGGAAATTCTTGACTTTTTTCCATGTTCCACCTTTCACCAAAATATAAAGGAATCAAGTAAAAATACTTTGGTCAGAATTTCCGTGGTGAACAGCTACTTAAAATTCAAAACTCAGCTAAAACCCAAGAAAGTTATGCAATAATACAAATCCTTGCAAAAGAAACCATAATTTTATTGTCTAGGATATAAAAAAGATAAGACATATTTATCAGCCTACAGACTTGCACCAAACCCAGAACTCTGGCTGTATGATACTCAGCAAATTCTGGATATGGATGCTAAGTTGAGTGAGGGGAAAAGGAGCAGTGGCACTGCCCTCCTCTGTTTCAACACACCAGATATAACAGCACAGATCAAGAGGGGCTGTATCACCCCATAAGATACCAAGAACATCTGCTCAGCCAAAATCCTGGTGGTTGGAGTTCCATGTGTGAGTAACCTTGCTGAGAGCTGACTGCAGCCCTGCAGATTTCTAAGAAGTGGTATCACCACGAGCAGAGATGTGGTCAAGCTGGAGCTGGGAGTTTCCTTGCTGCTGGTTTGGCCAACACAGCATTTGCCTGCTCTGCCTGGCTCACCATCTCTGTGGTTTGTGGCCAGCAGCCCTGGCCACATGTGTAGGCAAAACATGGTCAGCACAAAAGATCTGATTTATGGATCTGGGTTGCAGGGCCATCAACTGCCTATGGGCTTGACTAGAAGTATAGCAAATGTTCAAGCAAGCTGAGGATGCTTAGCCCAGCTGAGGCTGGATTCCCAACACCATCACCATGTCCCAGTTGCAGCAGCATCACCAAGAATATGCACAGCATTGGCTGCCAAGCAGATGAAGGGAAAACAAATAATTAAGCAAAACACATAAATCATCACTTCAGCCTGTCAGAAGTGCTCTGTGCTATCCGAGGCAGATTTTTCATTTGCACAAACCAAACTCCGAATGGGGCCTGGAGATGCTCTTGTGAAGGTCTTGTTGATGTGCTCAGGAGAACAGGCAGCAGCCTGTGTCCTGCTGTGCTTGACCGAGGCACTGCCCGCTTGCCCCCCAAAAGGAACAAAAGCAGAGTTTGCAGCCCAAGCAGCAAGTCCTCCTGCGGCCGTGCTTGCTTTTCAGCGGCATCCCAGAACGGGCCAGCCTGCCATCATTAGCATGAATTAACCTGAGCATCTCCTATACGCTGGCTGACTCCAGTGCCAGCCTCCGCGGGAGCCTGGCGCGCCTTCAATGAGCCTTTGTTGGTGCGGAGGCTGCATCCCACCCTTCGTGTCCCAGGCACCTTCATCCTGCCCCGAGGGGACAGAGGGGACCTGGGGGACTGGGGGAGACTCAGCTCATCGTTCCCCTCATTACTGCCACATCCAGGAATGGTGGTTTGTTTCTTCATGAAAGGATTTCATTCAGTTTCTGTATATAAGGCAGGGAACAAGGAGCTAAACCTACTGGAAAAAAAGTTAGAAATCACAAAGCCAAACTTTCAGCTGGTGCAAACTGGCCCAGACTCAGCAACTTCCAAGCCAAATCATCACTTACAGAGACGTCTGTGCTCTCTGACTCAGCCCACCTTGGCCACCCGGCCCTGCCGTGGCAGAAATATGGTTCCAATTACGTCGAAATTCCAAACCTTGCCTTGATTTTAGCATCTGGCTGACGGCAGTGGACAATCCCTCTAATATTCATCTTGACAAGCCTGGCTACTGAAGGACTTGTTTGATCACTTCCCCCGCATCCCCAGGAGCAGCCTGCCAAGAAAACCCTTGTGCCTCCAGGACAGCATTTAACTGCCTTGCTCCCTCCTCCCTGCCTGGGACTGCAGCTCTGTGGGGCTGCTCCTCCCTCGCTGACTGGGGGAAAACTTCTTTTCAGTATTTCCTCAGTGCGGAAAAATCCCTGCTCGGGACTGTGTTATCGACGATTCCCGCAGGCACGCTGTAGTAGCGGCTCCCCGCATTGCATGTTCTGGTTCCTTGCCCGGTCTGGCTTAAAATTAATTTGTCAACACTCTTCCCTCTCCTCCTTGGAGTTCATCACCTCTGCCATGCCGTTCCCAGCCAGCCGCACTGACTCCAGGATAAAACTGCCTATTGTTCCCCTTCAGCCAAAGCCTTTTGCTTGGCAGCAGCAGCTGGGAGCTGCTGGGACAGGGGCTGCCCTTGGGAAGGGGCTGAGAAAAGCAGGACAATGCACAGCCCCAGACACCTGCAGTGCCTATGGCCATGGCGCTCCCCAGCATCACGTTGTGCCCACAGAGCTGGGTGGGTTTGGGAAAAGCACTCCTATGTTTTCATCTTCAAATGTTAATGTTCCTTAGGCACTTTTCAGGTCCTCTCACTGACTTGAGCTGGTTCATTTTTAAAAAAGTTAATTAAGACATACAAGTTTTGCTGTAGAGCCAAGCTCTGCCTCCCAACTCGCTCTCTGCTCAATAGGGGCATTGATGGTGTGGGGGATGCTCACAGCAAAGGGTGGCAGTCTGGTTGTACATCCCTCTGGAGCTGGCTTCTGCAAGCAACACAACATGCCCCACATCCACGATGGTTTTGGCTGGTTTTGTGCTGCTGTATCTCTTTGGCATATCGTTAATCAATGCTCAAAATTCCATGTATGTTTCAAAAGTTAGCTTGGTATAAATCACTCTCTCCATCAGAATGGGAGCAGTGAGCAAAGAGCTGTGGTCAGCTACACTGGGTTTGTACCAACTCAGATGGAACTTCTGGCATTCCAGTTCCTTGTGTGTCCCAAAGATCTCAGTACCAGAGTACACCACAGCCACATCTTACCCAGTGCCTCTGTTAATTGTGCAGGGAGTAACGTAACAAGTTTCTCTCTGCAGAGATAAGTGCACTGCTTCACACCAGGACTGCTCTTATTCAGCCTGAGCAACCTTCAATCTCAGGGCTGTCTGCAGAACTATTTACTTAGTTTCACATCACACAGAGGTGATCACACTGCATTTCTACATAAATCACTGCAATTCTAGCACTATTGACCTATTACAAATTGATATCAGCTCAGAATTTGCCTATTGAATTGTGTCCCTGATCAGACACACAAACAACATATCCCTTGTCAGAAATTCTAACCTAGATCCCCGCCAGAGAATGTATCAAATTGCAATATTTAAATCTTGGGAGTTTTTTGTGGTATTTTTTTGGTTTTGTTGTTTTTTTTATTTAAAGCATTTCATGACCCTGCTTCCAGCAATCCACTTAAACAGAAGCTTCAACTCAATCACTGTCACCATGCTGAGAGATGGAAGCCAGCTGAAAGGTCTGTCATTCTTTCACTATTCCTAATAAACTTTTAAGACAGTGGGAACTACTATTAACATTGGGTTAGTTTTCTGCCTATTAATGAAAACTCAAAGCACTCACTCTATAACAGGCTGTGTGTCAAGCAAGAGAGGTCTACATGCATTTTTCCATGGGCCTTATCTTGTAAGGTTTATGAGTAAGTAACTGATTTTTGTTAAGAAAACTTCCAAGACTAACTGGGGTTTCCAGTCAAAGAGTAAGTTAGTGCTGACTCCACAGAGACACTGAAGGGTTTCGGTTTTTTTCCAACAGATTCATAAAAATTAGAATTCTTTCCACAAAAACCGTTAATGGCTCAAAATCTAGGGATTTTTATGCCCTCTTTCCTTAACAGGGATAAACTGATAAAGAAGCATTAAAGGGTTTGAACTGACGCGCGCAACACTAAGCTTCGCGATGGAAAGGTGGAAAAGTTATCGAAAGAAAAAGTTACCAAGGGATGAAAGAGAAAGAACTGAAAGCAGCGGGCACCGAGAGCTCCCCCGGGGGCAGCGGGCATCGAGAGCTCCCCCGGGGGCAGCGGGCACCGAGAGTTCCCCGGGGCAGCGGGCACCGAGAGTTCCCCGGGGCAGCGGGCACCGAGAGCTCCCCCGGGGGCAGCGGGCACCGAGAGCTCCCCCGGGGGCAGCGGGCACCGAGCGCTCCCCGGGGCAGGGTTACCGAGAGCTCCCCGGGGCCGGGGTTACCGAGCGCTCCCCCGGGGCAGGGGTTACCGAGCGCTCCCCGGGGCAGGGGTTACCGAGCGCTCCCCGGGGCAGGGTTACCGAGCGCTCCCCGCACGGCCCCGGCTCGGCGCCGCCCCCGGGTCCGCACAAAGAGCCCGAGGGCTGCGCGGGACGGGCGGGACCGCGCCGGACGCGTCCCCCGCGGGATGCGCTCCCTTCGGGACTCGGGCAAGCGCAGGGGAAAAAAGGGTTCCGAAGAGGTTAGCCCCCGCTCCGTGCCCCCCGGGCCGGCGCTTACCCGTGCTGCCGGCCGCGGAGCCGGCTGTGCTGCAGGACCTGCTGGTACGGGGACTTGGCGGCGGCGGCGAGCCCGAGCGCCAGCAGCAGCAGCGGCAGCGGGCGCGCCATGGCCGGGCAGCGCCACGGGACCGCCGGGACAGGACGGGACGGGACGGGACAGGCTGGCGGCAGCGAGCCCCGTTAAATGCGGCGGCGGAGAGGGGGCGGGAGCGGGAGCGGCCCCGCGGGGGGAGCGGAGCCGCCCGGCCCGGCCCGGCGGGAGGGGAGGAGGGGAGGGGAGGGGACGGGACGGGACAGGGGCCGCCCCCCGTGTGGAGTATCCATCCATCCCCCTCCATCCATCCCTCCCTCCATCCCTCCGTCCCTCCCTCCCTCCCTCCCTCCCTCCCTCCCTCCCTCCCTCCATCCCTCCCTCCATCCCTCCATCCCTCCATCCATTCCTCCATCCCTCCCTCCTTCCATCCATCCATCCATCCATCCATCCATCCATCATCCATCCATCCGTCCATCCATCATCCATCCATCCATCCATCCATCTATCCATCCATCCATCCATCCATCCATCTATCCATCCATCCATCCATCCATCCATCCATCCCTCCCTCTCTCCCTCCCTCCCTCTACCTTTACACACGTCGCTCCGTTCGTGTCCCGGAGACTCGCCGTGCCGAGGCAGGGAAGCAGACAGGGATGTTTTATATCCCCCTTTCCAGACCAGCGTTTCATCTTCAATTTCTTATTCATCCGCACTTTTCCCCTCCATCCTCCCCCCATCAGGACTCAGAGCGGGTGGTGGCACTGCCCCTTCGTGATCCCCCTGCCCGGGGGCTCTCCTGGCTTCAGCCCAACCCTGCCCACGCCGCGGGAATGTCACCGCAGGAATGTCACCGCGGGAATGTCACCGCTGGAATGTCACCCGTGCTGCCTCCCCAGGTCCCCTCAGTCCCCCCTGCTGTCGACCCACTCCCAGCCACTTACAGCGCTGGCAGGGGTCACCCTCGGCAAGAGGTTTCTTGTTGCTTTTATACCAAACTAAATGAAAGCAGGAGCTCTTAGGCCGAGGAAGTTGGGGGTGCTCAGTCTGAAGAAAAGAAGCTTCAGGGAGATCTTAGAGACCCTAACAGTACCTAAACGGGGCTACAGAAAGGAAAGAGAGCAACTTTTTATGTGGGTAGATAGTGTTCGGACAAAGGAGAATGGTTTTAAACTGAAAGGGGAGAGATTTAGATTTGATATTAGGAAGAAATTCTTCCCTGTGAAAGTGGTGAGGTCTGGCACAGGTTGCCCAGAGAAGCTGTGGCTGCCCCATCCCTGGAAGTGTTCAAGGCTGGGTTGGACGGGGCTTGGAGCAACCTGGGACAGTGGAAGGTGCCCCTGCCCAGGGCAGGGGGTTGGAACAAAATGGGCTTGTAGGTTCCTTCCAAACCAAACCTTTGTGTGATTCTATGATTCACTGCAGCATCCCAGTGTTTGTAAAGGATTTGTTCTGATTGGACTGACATCAAAGTTGAAGGGCTCTTTGCTCCCTAAATCTGCCTGGGAAGCAAAAGAGGTCCTTTGGGGCCACTTGCCCTAAGGACAGATCTGTGCAAAATCCTCCTATGGCTTTGCAGACTGGGCAGTGGCCAGCAAAGGGCAGCTGCTCAGCAAAGGATGGGAATTGAAATGTGTCCAGCAGCAGCCACTGAGCCAAAGAGAAAAAACCTTTAGCAATATTAAGCTCTTTAAATTTACAAAGATATTTTTTCCCCACAGTGAATAAATATGATCTGCATAAAATCCATTAATGCTTATTGGATAAAATACATTAAACCAGGTTTCCTCTCCCCAGGGAATGTTTCATTACTTCCTCCATCTAAGTAGGTAAATCATGAAATCTTACCTGCAAAGGCTCATGACTCCAGTGCAAAAGATAAGAAACAGAGGTCTCAGGTCTTTCTGAGGAAAATGTGATGTTCTAAACCCTCTTGGGTATTGCCTGAGAGCCTCGGATGCACCTCTATAAAACTGAGGCAATTTTGTGAGGCGCCAAGTTCTCTGTCTAAGAGAGAGAAGTGATCTATGCTCTGCCCTGAAAGGTTCCCTGGCTCTGGGCAAAGATTTTCAGCTGTGATGCCTGATCTGATGCTTGTGCATTTTTCCAGGCCAGAGTTAGATCCTTGGTCTTCCTCCACCAGCTATTCCAATTTTTTGCCAGGGGAAGGCTTAAAACGCTTTAAAAATAGAATGAAAAGCAGAGGGAAATCAAGCAAAGGCATTGCCAACTGCTGTGTCCTCGGAAAACAGCAGCCAAATGCAATTGCTCTGTGAAGAGGAATATCAAAGATCCCACATGGTGGCAGAGCCAATGCCCTGGGTGTAGGCTCCTGCCTTGTTCCCACATGCTAGACTGCTGTTCTGGGAATCACGAGGTCCCTTTCACTCACAAAGCTGGTTTATAGATGTATGAGCTTCTCTCTCGGGCACCCCAAGGAGCAGGAACCCCAGATCCACAGAAAAGCATATTTCCCCAGGAGCACAGGGCTGCCTGTCCTGGGATGAGCTCACCACGAACACCGTGTTCCTATTAGAACCTTCCAGAATGAGGGTTGATGTCCTTGAGACACCAAATGCTGCACTGTATCCAGCAGAAGTTTGTTGAACCCAAAGTGTTGGAAATTAACTTGACAAAGATTTTTCCAGTGAAATGTTTCCCTGGCGGTGAAGCCAGCAGGGACTGAGGAGGGACAGGCAGCTGTGATGGGTCAGGGTGAGTGTGGGGAGGGAAGGGACAGCCCCATTGCCATGCTGTGCCCAGCACTGACACATCCTGGCTCCCCCAAGTCACGTGCAGGTAAATTCCCTGGTTTTATCTACCACTGCTGCTTTACTTCCTCCCCATCCCTCCCTTCCAGTCCAGCTGCCTCCTCGTTCTTCTTCAGTGCATCTTTATTCATTCCTCCTCTCCAAGAGGACTTTCTGTACTAACTAAGCTTGCAATTAGCTTCTAGAATCTGTTGAGAGCAGTTCAAGTGTTGCAAAGAAATATTTAAATATTCTTGGCTATCAGACTGTAACAAACCTATTTGTGAATAACCAGTGCTTTGATTTGCACTTGTTTTAACCTCTGCTTCCAGACGGATGTTTAGTTTGAAATGAAATCCACGGGCAGTGGACTCTCTGCACACTCATACAAATACTCTAAAATCAATCATGTAGAAAATTGCACTTACACAAATAGACCCTTCTGTACACATTTCAGACATAACAGCTGCTCCACCAAAAGCGAGGAATCGAAAGACATACCCTAAGCCAAACGAAGAAATCTTCAGCAATAATAAACATCTATTATTTAAAAAGCTCTTCCTGTATAAACAAAACTGAAGGTTGAAATTACTGAATCATTAAGACCATAAATATTTTCACTTTGTTCTGAGTTCCATAGAAAGGCCAAAAGGATACCTTTTTGAGAAAAACCACCTTTCCACCACTCTAGTAATAGTTTCAAGGTAAATAATCAACAACGTAGTGGTTTATTTGTATTTGTCTGCCATATTAAATTTCTGCCATCCTCATAATAGTATATATAATAGTATAGATTATTATAATAGTATAATCTGTAATTAAAAAAATAAAAAGTCATCGTGATATTTGGTAACCCTCACATTCCTGCAACAGGCTGAATCTCCATTTCTTTCAGAGCTTTGCTTTATGGTGATTTCAGGTTGAAATTATTTTTCCCCAGAGTAGCCTCTGTTCATGTTTTCACAGACACTGCGAAAAAGCTCTGAAAATATCTCTGAACATCCTTGTTGTGCTTTTGTTTGAAACTCATCAAAATTTATTTGGAAGAATAGAAAGGTGATGCTTCATTCAATTCATTGCTGTATGTTTCTGGAATGCCAGGAGAGATCACTGTCATGGTTGGAGGCACAGTCCTGCAGGGACAGAGCAGGATCAGAGCAGCTCTGGCACAAATGGGGCTGAAGCAAACAACAAATGGTCTAGAGAGGTGGGTTCAGAGTACCACAGAGCAATATTCCCTGGTGACTGCAGTGCTGGCAGCCAGTGGCTCGTGCCTGGCTTGGGCTGGGAGTGCAGAGGAGTCAGTTACTGCTGGGAAATGGCAGAAACCACAAGCCTGTCCATACATTGGTGTGAAACACATCCCATCTCATCCCACACTCTCACTTTGTTCCCTGTTTTCACTATCCATACTAGCACCTATGTTAGTATGTATTTCCCTTCTATGTTTTTCTAGTTCTTTTGGAACAACTTCTTCACCCCAAATGCTCCCTCATTGCCTTTTGGGTCTGCTTTCCATGTCCAATGTGTTAACGATGTGGCAGATGGTCCCTCACACCATGCTCTTGCTTTCACACATCGGTCTTGTAAAGAGATCCCGATAAAGATCACATAATCCCCTTCGTTTCCCTTTGCAGACAGCTCCATTTGATGTATCCAGAGCATGCTGGAAAAGGAAGAGAGCTAATTCCACTTGACTCTACCACACACAACAGGGAATTCATGGGATTTATGTTCCAGCTCCGCTTCAAACTGTGTCCAAAAGTCCCTCTATATGTTTGAAGTGTTATTATTATGTATAGCAACATACTAATACAATAGTAAAATACATACATGTACAGTAACATGCAGTAACGTACATAACAGGCCAGGTTGGATGGGGATCTGAGCAACCTGGTCTAGTGGAAGGTGTCCCTGTCCGTAACAGGTTGGTTGGAACAAGAGGCTCCTAGACCACATGTTACAAACTGGTTTAAACACAGAAGAACAAAGAAAACTAAGCCTCTGTGGATAAAATGGAACACAGAAAGGAATGAAATATACCCCAAAAATTATTAAAGCTAAACGAAGCTAGATGTTGGTTCCAAAGAAAGTGATATATTTTATTTAATAGTAAAAAAGGAAAGGAGAAAGAAAGACAAAGCAAACAAACAAACAAAAAGAAATAAATAGAAAAAGAAGTGTGTGGGGGTGGGGAGGGCAGGGAGAAAGTGACAGGGGTTAGATGGAAACACATCACCCTTCTGGGGGACCCAACAACATCTTATGGTTTCCCTCCATCTGGTCTCCTGCACAGGTGGTGCAGATCCCGTGGCACGGTTCCAGAAAGTCCAGAATCCAGTGGATTAACACATTTGGGCCAGCTGGGAACGCCCAGGTGCCTCCCTTGCAGGGGGCCAGTTTGGCACTGTCCCCTCCAACTCCGAGGGTCTGGTGCAGGGTCTGGGGACCCCTTTGGGGGGACCTTTGATGGGCCATGACACCCCTCTGCTGTCCTTCCCATGGATGCAGCTTTTTCCTCGGGTGAAGGGGCCCTCAGCTGAGCTAGTCTGCACAGTGGAGGATGGGTGTTCACTGTGCCTCTGACCAGAGGTTTTTTCACCACACACCCCAAACCTCTCCTCCCCAACCCTTTGGTGTGAGGCTCAGTGTGAGCCTGGCAGCTGATAACCCCAGGGCTGTGGTCTCCACCCTGAAGGTGCTAAGCTTGACCCCTCTGGGAATGTGTTCTTCTTCCCCCAGCCAAGACCTGAGTCACTTTATCTTACCTCCATCAAGCAGAATTGCAGGGTCTTAGTTAGGGTGTGGTGGTCTTCTCTGCAGCTTTTATACAGTTTTGCTGTAATAATCAGTATATAAGTCCTTCATGAAGATGTTTTAGCCATAAATTGTAATATTTCTGTCTCTGACACCAGATTGCTCAAAGTCTAATCCAACCTGTACCAGGGCCTCATTACCCCCACATGGAAGAATTTCTTCCAAATATCCCATCCAACACTGCCCTCTGTCAGTTTAAAACCACTCCCCTCTGTCCTGTCACTACATGCCCACGTACAGGTACTGTGTGTTTGGCCTATCTTCTCTGATTAAAGGTGAAGATATTATTGTAGGTCTTGTTAGTCTGGCCCAATTAATCTACACTGAGCAGTGCTACAGTGCCTTCCCCAAGCATTTAAGCGGGGTTGTTGCCCTGAGTTAGACAGGACAGGCATCCCTTGTCCTGTCCTCAGGGGCCTCCGGAGCGCTGGCCAAAAAGGCAATTACACACAATATTCTGCTTCCTTTTAATATATCATTGTGAAGGAAGAAATATGTGCTTTATCTTCTCTTGTATAAACAAAACAATTCTCTTACTTCATTGTATAAGCTTGCAAGTATCTTCCCACATTAGATACTTTGGGAAAAATGTATTTTTAAGAACACCTCTCTATAGCTGTTGCTCTCTCATTAGTTGGCAGGCACACACAAAACAAACCTACTGAATCTCAGGAGTAGAGCTATGGGCCAAACTGGTATCACATCATCTGCTTTCTATTTTCCCCTCCTTCCCATTGCCAAATATTGTAGATATATGATACAGTAGATTTACAGAGCAGGAAGCCACAAGATGCAGCAATTCAACTTTCAGGGAATAATTCAGTGTCACTTATTCATATCATCTATGTATATGAAAAATAAAAAAAGAGAGGTAGAAAACTGCTCCCGCAAGGCATTTCTAGCTCTGCATGTTCTCATTTTATTCCTTATCCTGCAATTTATCTTCTTACTTTCAGCAAGCCAGAAATTAAGTAGAAAACCCCTAAGAAATCTTATTCTGACATATCTTTCTGGGGAATATTCATTTCCAAGCATAGCTGCATAAGCCATGGAGAAGTCTGTGGCATCACTGGAGAGCAAACCACTTGACGAGCAGTCTGCAGACCTTAAAACGGATAAAAGCAAGTTTTTTCTGGCCTGCTTTATCTGATTTAAAGGTCTGATAGACACCCAGCATCAGCACAGTAATCTGCTGAGGTTGGCCCCAGGCCATGCTGTAATGCAGGAAGAGAGCAAACATTGGAGCATCCTGAGCCAAATTGCAACTGACTGTTATTTTGGGACACTAAGCTTTGAAATCTGAATACATGTAGTTTATTATGATATATTGGAACTTCCTTAAAAAAAAAAAAAAAGGAAAAAACCAAACAAAACCCAAGATACTCATTAATTCTGGTTAAATAGAGCAAGCAGAAGAAGGCACTGCCTGCCAAAAAGATACACAAACCCCATTATGTCAATAGACCATCTCATAACTGGAGGTGCATAGCCAGAAGGGTCTGTTGGCCTACAGACTCTGGATGAAGTTCAGCTCCCTGAAAACATGACACAACTCTGACTTTAAGGCCAGCCTCAAAAAGTGCCTATGTGGCTCAGAACAATAATTTCAGTTTTTCACATTTTACTGTTCTACACCCAGCATGGCAAGGTGGGCATTGCTCACAGATCAGGAGGCCTCTGCACAAGAATCTCTCCATGCATTGCCTGCATTATGGAAGAAAAGCAAAAGAGCCATTAAAGCACAAAAGTGCCAGCACATTCCCTACTGTACATTTACCAACATATTATCCATACTTCTGAAGTAATCCCAAAGGTTATCCAAGCCCTGGGGGTTCTTTCAGTTAGGAGCATATTAAAAAATATTTAAAATCATTAAGTTATGGGAAAGTAAGAAACTGGAGAGCAGCAGAGTGTTTCTCAGGGCTGCCTTGCCTTGAGTCACACCTTAAGAGGAGATGCTGCATCTAAGAGAAGAAATAGGGCTTGAAATAATAATGAAAATTTTAAAATTATTGGTATCTCTTACATGTGCCATTTGCACATGCCTGATATCCCAGTTGTGCAGAGTTATGCAAGTGTTCAACAAATGTGTGGATGTGGCCCTGTGGCTCTCAGAGGCATGGTTTAGTGGTGGGCTTGGCAGTGCTAGGTTAATATTTGGAAGTGATGATCTTAAAGGTAATTTCCAAATTTAATGGTTCTGTTTGATCCAGACCTGACACTGGAGAGGCCCTGCACAACTGAGAGGGAGAAAACTGACAGATCTCCCCTCTTGGTTTCTGTAACAGCTTGGAAAGATGCCACTGGCCACCTCCACATTGACCCCACAGGGCTGGACTGTGTAGGTACAAGAGCAAAACCTCATGTGCTCTCCTGTTTGGTTCACACCACTGGCAGCAAAACACCTCCTCAGGCTTTCCTTCAGCTTTGACATCACACTCTGAAGGTCATTCTATACCTCACCAGCTCCTTCGTGTCTGGATTTCACCTTTTCCTTCTGCTTCGTCTGACAGAGACATACCATTCACCACTGTCTGCTGTGTGGCTGCATGCCCAAAAAGCAGAGCCTTCCCCATTCCATGATGCACATGGAAACCCAAAACCATACAGACACACACTTCCCAATTAGATATTGCAAGTCCATTGTCACCATGAGGAATTTTGGGGGGCATATGCCTTGACTTGCAGTGGTTTTCTCATTACAGCCGAGTACATAACATGACAAGGCTAGTGATTTTTTTCTAGGAGAGAATGATTTAATGATATAATCTGCAGCACTTGCAGAGGCTCCTTGATAAAGGGCCAGGCAGAGCTGGAGTGGTTTGGATCCATTTCCTCACCACTGCTGAGAACGAACATTGCAATATGTGTCAGGAGGGTTGAATGGAAAATAATTGCTTTCATAATACAAGTTCAATGTACAGACATATGTTCCTGGATAAAGCACTTTTACAGCAGCCAGGGCCATGTCACTTATTTTCCATAAAATACGAGGAGCAGGGTTTTCTGCAGGTTTCAGTCAAGTATTTGAAGCAGACATGGGCTGATTTGTCCTGCAAAGCACACGTGTATTTCTGAACTCACATGCACGTAGGTTTATGGCTTTTTACAAGAGATGCAGGTGTGGGAAGAGGTCTTGAAGAGGATGTCTGAACAGGCACCAGGACTTTGGCATGGCTAAAGCAGTGAGAAACTGGAGACACGGATTTTATAGGATACATAGCACATTGTAAAGCAAGACATCTTGGGCTAAAATCCAGTTCTTCTTCTTTAGACAAACTTATCCCTTGATTTAGGTGGGACTTCTCACTCAGAAATGGTCAACACACTCAGCTTTGGGCACTGATGGGAAGAATCAGAGAAATTATTTCTTTGGTGTGATGCAATAGGAGTTTGTATTCCCATTAGTCCCAAGTGCCTGGAAATCTGGAATTCAAATGCAGCAAAACCTCACTACAAATAAAGATTTTCTTAAAACTGAAGTAGTTTCCACCACTACTTTTAAAAAGCAGAGCTGCCAGCTACTGAGAAAGTGAGTAAGTAATGCTCTGGCCTGGAAGGGTTTCAGTAGGATTAGTCTGGCAGCTCTAATACAATCAAGACTGACTAATTTCTTCATTATTAGTTTTTGATTCTTCTAAGTCTGCTTTTCACAATGGTTTGGCACTGTCCACACTCATCACTCTCCAACTCCAAAGCTGGCAAGTGGACACATTTGCTTATTTTATTATAGCACAGGGATGGGCTGATTAACTCCAGGAGCCAGCATGCCAGCAGAGCCAGGAAAAGAGGGAAGACAGCATTCCCTCCTCTAGCTGCTGCAGGAGAGATGCTTCATCCTCGAGCAGGAACAAATATTTATCAGATGGGCTTTCCAGTCATATGGTCCTAATCCTCGTGGTAACGTGAAACTCCCTGGATGAGGTCATGGTTGCTGAATCCCAGACTCTACTATTTTTCTAGAGGCCGGGTCAGGTAGGTGGAAGATGGAGAACACTTATCCCTGCCTGGGGCTGGCCAGGAAAAAAACACATGGGTTTAGGGACATGATGTGCAAATACAGACCCAGTAACACACACAAAGACTTGCTCCAGAGCACATCAGGGCTGCCAACATTGAATTTCCAGCACCAGCTCTAGGCACCCGTTGCTCTAACTTTCCAGAACTTGGCAAAATCCAATTATCAAACTCCCTGAAAGCTCCTTTAAGCAAGAATCCTTCTCAAATATGAAGAAAAGAGTATGATTAAACATTTTTTTAAAGGTCAGATAAAAGCTCTCTGAGCTGATTAGTGCTGGGCATGCTTGTTTAGCTGGCTAAGGTATCTTTGACTTGCTCTTTAGCATTCACTGGCTTTTGGTGATTTACACTTTAAACTGAAGAACCAGGGAATTCCCAACCATTTTCCTCCAGTGACTGAATCTGAAATTTTCCAAATTTGGAATTGTATGTGAATCCTACTGAGGTCTGAGCTCGTGGGTCCTGGACAGACCCTTGTTATTTTAGCCCAGATGGTACTAAAAAAAGACCATGAGACATCCAATGGTATATTTTAGGAATGCCATGCTTAAGATAATAGTCCAAATAATGTGTCATACTCATAGAAACAGCTTAAAATATGTTGCTCATCAGTACACAATGTATATCAGCACCATGTCTAGGCATGAGGTTATCTTGAGCAGGACTGAACCAAGGGAAAGAAAACAACCAACTTATTGTGGGTGGCATTTGCAGCTGGAAGGTTTCCCAAACCTCAGTCAAGATGAAATTTGAGTCACTCAGAAGAACCTGACAACCAAGGAGATTGTAAAGGTGTGTCATGTCCCTTATTTAGACTTTAGCTGTGCAATTTTCTGTAAGACAGAGTGATTCCCAGAGCAGCCCCTTTACCTGCAGCCAAGCTCAGGTCTCCAACAGACAAGGTGCGTCCCAATCACCAGCCACCAGATTTGACTTTGGGAAATCTCTCTGCCAGTTTTTGCCATAACTCTTCTTTCTTATGCCACAGGAAGATGAAACCAGCAGTTAAAATCTCTGGGCCCCCATATCTCTCCCCCAGGGCTGCAACAGTGGGAGGACTCCCACATTTGCCTCAGGTCAGCAATAGGGTGTGCTGGGGACGTATTGCACAAGGTCCAAAGGCAGGGTCACAGGCTGAGCCTCAAAAGCACTCACAAAACCTGGGTGAGAGTTTGTAGCAGGAAGTGGTCTGGGGTGTAGTTCCAGCTCTGCTCACCAATTCTGTACAGAAACATCACTGAGCCCCAAAACACTCCACCCAGGAGGGGGAGGTGGTTGGGGAGTCAGAGAGGGGAGAGTCCCTGAGTCTCCTCTACCCTGCAGAAACCCACACCCTGTGGGTCTGAGCATGTTTTGCTTTCCACGCATGGTAGTTAACTCCAATAAATAACTGGAGAAGGGAAAAGCAAGAAAAAGTGATTGATGCTGCAGAATGGTGTTGTTTACCCTCTTTCCAGAGCAGGTCCTTTATTTATTTCACATGTGGGAAGAATCAGCCCTTGGATCTTCAGTTTTCTTCTTCTACCTCATTCCCCTCAAATCCATCAGCCTGGGAGATTAGCAGCGTCACAGGAACCAGACCTTTCTGCTAAATCCCTTCCAGATGTCCAGAGCCACAAACATGCCCATCACTGACAAGAGCCTAATGACAAGTGGCTCCCTGTTCATTAGCAATGGCTACTGTTTCCTGGCAGAAAAGCTTTTTCTGCCCTCCCTCCAAAAGCAGGTTTTTCAGGGAGGGTTTTTCCTTCCTTCCCCAAAAACAGGGCTGCTGTCTGATGGGCCATGAGGAGATCCCCATCCCAGCTGGTCCTGAGACCTGCCCTAGAGCTGCTGCTGAACACTCTCACAGGGCACCACTTTGCAGATGTGGCAGATGTGTCTCCAGCAGATGTAGCAGATGTGTCTCCAGCCAGTGGAGTTTGACAACCCCAGCCTATGAGTTCTCCAAAAGTTTTTTGGCATTGGACTTCAGTGTTGGCAATGCCAGCCCCAGGGAGCCAGGTAGAAACTCAAGCAGGCACCAAGGTCAGGAAGGCTTTGGAGAAAAGGAGCAGGTGGGAGGGCTGGCTGGGAGCAGTCCAGGATAGAAGAGAGGGAAATTTGAGTGTTCCTTCCACACAAGCAAGAAGAGCCCTGTGGTGGTGGTGGTGGTGTTCTTGCCTTGCTCATGGAGAAGGTTGTGACTCTGTGACAAGGGGCTCTTTCAGGCACAGAATGCAACAGGATTTTGGTTCCAAGCCTGGCTACCAGGTTCTTTTCTTTGCCCAAAGACATGTCATGGTTTTCTATTGCAATACATCAAATTTTATCACTTTCTTCAATTGCATTTTGATCACTTTGGGATTGCTGTGTTGGATTTGTCTTATACCTCCATCTTCACACAAGCTCAAGAGGTACTTTGTCAAGCTAAATTATCCTCAAAAAATCAATACTATCCATTATGGAGATTTCTGGAGGGTGTATTTTTCCCTCCTTTCATTGCAGTTAATGGGTGGGATTTTAAAAGTACAGCTGGGCAGGAAGGACTGTTTCTTCCATGGAAAGTGCCAGTCTCCTTACTGGGATGGGCAGGCCAGATGCACTGATGCAACATCCTTTGCCGTGCTCCTAACCACACCACCACAAGGAAATATTATTCAGCAGCTCAACCCACCCTGGCACAGAGACTGCAGTGAGATGCCAAGCCAGAACTTATGCTGAAGTATCCGAGAACTGTTCCTTTAGTGCAGCTGCTTATTAACATGACCCTACTTGGGGAGATTTCTTCCTTTATCCTTGAATTACAAAAGCCATTCCAAAACCTGATCCCCATGAAGGCTGTGTCAGTTCTAAGAAGCTGAAAATAGTGATGGGTTCTTTGCAGTGAGCAGAAAAACCCACTTGGAGTCTGTCATTTGGATTTATGAAGTCTGCTCTTTTGACATAATCTTCTTGATTTAAGCTTGTGGTTTCTGCACACAGTTTCCATTAAAATTAATGTAAGTCATCTGAGCAAATCTCTCCCAGGTTGACAGGATGAAATATTCAACTCCTGGAGATTTATTCCTTGTTTATGGGCTTCAGTGCTGACCTGTGGAGGACCCAGCCCACAGCCTGTGTTGGACTCAACAGGACCCTCACTGATGGGGTACAAGGTGCCCAGTGTGGAGTCCCAAAGTGCCAGGAAACACCTCTGAGTGTGTGAAACTGCTCCTGAGTGCAGACTCAGAACAAGCACCAGACAACTTCTAGATAAACCAAAAAGTCAACCCTTGCTCAACTCTTTGTGCTGCAGAGATGTCATGGGTTGAGATGTTCTGCCTAGAGTTAAACCAGCTTCATCACCAGCATCACTTCCACAGCAATGAACCATAAATGGGTGGAGCAGAAAACTGAGCAGCTCAGCAAAAATCCCAAACAATGAGGTTTGGTTGCAGAACAGCACAACCCTGTGCTATAAAAGAGCACAGATGTCTCCTCAGAGACATTAATACCTCATTTTTACTCAAATCCACTAATTTTGCAGAGGATAGCTCACATCACATCCATTTGAAAAGCAGCTGGAGGCTGAACCCTTCCTAGATTCACATCAGCCAGGGGAGCCCAGCACAGCCAACAGTGCTTGGAAAGAGTCCTCCAAATTTCCTGAGATAAAACCGCTGGAATATGTGTATGTGTGACAGTGAGCCCACAAGTGCTGACTCAGCTCATTGCCTCTCACACAGTTCCTTCCCAGTGATGATTTGGTTTTTTTCCTCCACTGCTATCAGATCCTTGGCCCTAGGAGAAGACCACTGGCTCTTTCCAAAACAAGATCTCAGAAGCTGGGAGCTTCAGGTTTTTCCCTGAGGAAATTTGGGGAAACCTGTCTCCCAGAGCCCTCTCCCTCCTTTCCCCACCTGGAAGGTGGGTTTGCTTTCCATCCTCCCACCCTTTCCCATGCTCCCTGTTCCCTTCCCCAATGCCCTGGGGAGTTGCCTCACAGAAATTGTTCCTTAAAATAAATGGAAATAAAGGAAATCTCATCAAAACCCCAGAAACCTGTAAAACTGGGGTCCCCTGGGCTAGTATAACAGCATGTCTCCTTTATCTTGAGCCCTGTGCATCCCCAAACCTGCATCCACCAGATCTACCACCTAAGGCCTCCCAGTACCTCCCTTCTGTTCACCTCCTCCTCCCACAGCTCATCTTGGTGATGGAGACTTTAGAGCCTGACCACAACTCCCCTAAGGTGCAGACAAGTATGGTGGAAAGCACGAGTGTCACCTTATTCCTCCCCTATGAAGGGCAAAACCATGCAATTATGTAAGTGATGTGGTTGGTCCAGAGCACCCAGGAACCCCCAAGCACTGGCTCCAGCCTGGGAAGCAAGGTGGGATGCAAACACAGAGAAATTCAGGGAAAAAGGTGATGGGTGAAAGTGGGGAGCAAAACAAATGTTTAGTTTTGACACTTGTAACAGTGGTTATTCGTTTTCCAGTAAGTCTGTATTGCTCTCAGCCAAAATAGTCATTGCAAAAAAATGGCATTATGAGCCCTGGGGGATTTCCATGAAGTGTTTATGTCAGAGCACTCATGTGTGGGGAGTCCTGCTGTGGCTGCAATTGCTCCATGGCCTGAGAAAGCCTGCAGATGGGAATCACTGCCACCAGGAATGGCAGCCCTGGGGGGCCCTGACCACAGCCCCCCTGATTTGCACCACACCTCAGCACTGAACACAGGGCTGGTAACCTCCACCAGGCAAAGGTTTTGGAATGCTTGGCTGTGGTAAGAGGAGCCTGATGTTCCTATACGTCCTGATTAGTGGATTAACGAACAACTGCATTAAGTAATTATTATCTTTCAACAATTATTAATGTAATACTTTTTCTCCCTAAAGTTTGGAAGGCTCTAAGTAACCTAAAGGAAGAAATGAGGATATGGGGCAATACTGATTTTAATAGGAGGATAGGTCCAATGCTATCTACGTACTGAATTTAAACCAAAAAATCAGAGGAGGAAGCAGGCTCCATACCTGCCACAGGCCATTAATTTCTCATTGCTCTGGTTTCCCTGCTGTCCTTCACTCCCTTGGCTTCTACAGAGCACACACTGCACTCTTGTCCCATAAAATACTTAGTTCAGCAAATGAGAAATATATTGCAAAGTCTGGCATAATCCCAAGCCATGATCTGTACCATCCTGCTGCCTGTGGAAGGTCCTCGCTGCCATCGGGGGCTCCTTTGTCTTCCCAGCCAGGACCTGGGGCTGCGGCTCTGGGCGTCACCTGTGGGAGGATGAACTCATCAGCAAGAGCAATGAGAGGATCCAGGGGAAAACAGCACAGCTGCTTATTGCTGTGCAACATCTGGAATTAGCCTATCACATCAAATTGTCACCTGCTGGCCAGGCTGGAGCTCTCAGTGTTCCCCAGAGTAAATCCCGGTGTAATCCCAGCACTAATGAGCTGGGATGCTCACACATCCACAGGCACTAATGATAGCTGAGTACCTGGCCCATGCACTGCCTTAGGTCCTTGGGCATCTTCACCGAGGGTTTTTCATATTTTTCAAGCTAGAATTTGACTTTCCTGTTTTGTCTGCCCACTGGGAGATGTGTGGCACTAACGTTGGTCCCTGGTTCTATTGCCTCATGTTTTGCTCGCTCTGTAAAAAGCAGAAAAGAAGGAAGAAAGGGTCCTTCCCATTTAAAGGGAAATAAAGAAAAAAAAAAGGCAGAGGGGGAAGATGAAAACTCAGGAGCATTGAAATAGTGAAATCTAGTCTGTAAAAAAGCCATCAAGAAAATTTCCTGCCAAGTCATAGCTCCAATTTCTGTTTATCTAGAAAAAAGCCCCATTTCTTTTCCTTCCAAAGGTTTTTCAGAATTTTTTCAGAATGAAAGGAAATAAAGAGCCTAATGTGAGGAATTTGAGCTAATGTTATAACCCCTGTAAGCAGTTAAATAATTAGAGACCTTCACTGGTATTACATGAAGACAAATGATTCCATACAGTCCAAAGCTGAACTGTACTCCTGCTAAGTACCTTAGTCTTAACTGTAGGAATATAGGAATATTATATAAATCTCTCAGTCATCTTCTCATATAGAAAAATTAAGTGCAGTTGGTTTTGAAGATCAATGGAGTTGTTATTTTCATCCTATTTTATTATGAAAGCATACCATGTGGGAATTTTGGCAGCAAATGATCTGAGAAGACTAAAAAATACATTTGTTGGCATTAGAGCAGTAAGCAGGAATTTTGATCAGTGATAAGGTATTATTTGTTCATATATACACACACATCTGCACATGTATTTTCAATGTGTTGCCATAAATCATGTGAAAACATAGAGCAGATGTCCTGTACTAGTGGGGCTGTCGTGCCTTGGTAGCGCTTTCCTGGGAGCCAGCCCACAGCAGGCTCAGCAGAACATGCCTGATGGATAAAGTAATGGTGCTACTGGAAAAGAACATTTATACATGGGGCTAACCTGGTTTTTTAAACACGAGAGGTGACTTCTCTGCGTCATCAGCTCTTAGATGAGTCAGACTGTAAGCAGATGGTTTCATTAAAAGAGTATTTTCCAGTAATTGGTCATTTGTAATGGTCTGTACATCCAGAGGACAGGATTCCTCAGACATTTCCTGGCCCATGCAGGGGGATGCAGCAAACCATGGTCGTGTTTGAAACACTGCTGGACCCAAAAGACAAGTAGCCAGAAGAGAACGAGTTAAAAATGACTGGTCAGAAAAACTGTTTACAGATTACAAAGTCTTGAGGTTTCCATCTTTCTTTCTCATGGGGAACTGCACATCGGGTAGAAACTGTTTGTATTTATCCCTACTGTGCCCAAGCCAAAGGATTTGTGTATCTGCATCCCAAATAGGCAGCCTGAGGCAAAATTGAAATAACTGTTTTTCTGAATAAATTGTTTAAATTCTGCTTGGCTCACTGCCCATACTTCTAAGGGCAACACAATGACTGCTGCAGAGATATATTGCTTTGCCATCCGTACTTTCCTATACCAGAGGTTATAGGGACCAAAATAATAATTCTCTCTATAGATACATAGCAATTTATTAGAAACTGAGGATTAATGCTGCAAAATCCTTAGCTGCAGCAAACAAAATATAGAAACAAATGCACCTTTAACTAGCATTGGAAAGACTGCAGCACAAAGCAATTCCAGAAATATCAATACTTTATAATACACGTTTCTTAGATTTTTCCAATCTAATCTGCCGTCACAGCTTCCATATTTGAAAAAAACATAAGTGGGCATTTGTGAGGAACTGGGCACAACAGGAGACCAAAAGAGAGGTCCAACACAAAGATTTGTGTATAGAAAGAGAGCTGATAGGCAAATGAATGGGTCACATAGGGCCAGCCCCTCTGCTTGCCAGTTTGGCTCTTAGCAACATTTCCAGCACCATTTCCCACATATCTGGGGACCTTCCCTCAGGACATGTGGATTTGGGGATGTCAAGAGCACATTCCTGAGACATGCAGGGAGCAGAGGACACCCCACCACAGTGGCACCCACAGCACAGGGAGAGCCAATTGGGCAAGGTGAGGTGCGACCACAAGAGAAATGTGGCAGTATTTGCAATGCCCCTGCAAGTATTTTCCACTTCTCAGAGCATAAAGTCAGCAGTGAAAGAAAAATTAGAAAT
Source organism: Catharus ustulatus (assembly GCF_009819885.2). Lineage (NCBI taxonomy): Eukaryota > Metazoa > Chordata > Aves > Passeriformes > Turdidae > Catharus > Catharus ustulatus. The sequence continues at coordinate 10,247,632 of NC_046235.1, read as the reverse complement.
GTCACATGCATACATTTTTGTTTTTTAAAAAAAAAACCAACCAAACTCACAAGTTTCTCTGCTGTGCTTGCCAAGGGGCAGCTCTAACTCATCCTCTTGGCCATCTCTGTTGAGTTTTCCTCTCTACAATTTGCTAAACAGTGGGATTTCCATGGTTACTACAGCTTGCTGTTGATAGGACTCAAGCACACTGTGCATTTTTGCTGATGCAATGCAGACATGACCACCCAGAGCAGTGGGTGCAGCTGAGACCCTCGAGGAGCCCTGCTGAGGGCACCAGGGGGATGTCAGGCACTCACCCAGGCGAGAGGTGATGGGGAGAAGGTGCTCTGTCCTTGCTTCTCCTTGCTCTGGGACAGAGACATGATGTGGGCACCTCCTGTGGCTTTAAACATTTGGCAAGGCCACAAGGTTGAGCCCTAGGTCCCTGCTCTGGGATTACCCCTTGCACATGCACCAGCATCTCCAGCTAAGGCATTAGCATGGCTCAGGGTGGCCAGCTGCCAGCATCCAATATTTTTCCCCGTCCTTTTTTTTTTGGCATATGTGTACATAAACAAACACAGACATATTGCATCAGTGGCGTGTTCGTAGGAGGGAATTGCTATTCTGAATTCAAACATTTTTAAAAAAAAACAAACCAGTGCAATAATTATTTTCCACCAAAAGATCATATATTTTCCTACTTTTGATGTCTAATAAGCTAATTTCAATCAAGAGGTGGTATAATTTCCTGCTTTTGAAGTCTAATGAGTAAATTGCATGGAAACCTCCATAAAGCAAAGAACTCATTAATAAATGTATAGTCTCTTTGTCCAAGACTTCCAACTTTAAATCAAATGCACAACAACCAGATGTTTTTCACATTACTGCATTTCAAGATTTTACTGGAAGTGATCTCATCATACATACTTAATGTAGGTATCCAACTGTGCATGTTATTCGTATCACGAATCAGACCTTGCAGCTTTAGGACACTGTATGGCAAATACAGCTATTGTTTAAAGTGGATAAAATTTATGCTAAGCTTGCCACAGGGAGATGAAGGAGCCCAGACTGGTTGCAATATGCTGATTTTGATGAGTGTCAGAAGTGAGGAAATTATATCATTCAAATGTTTGAACTTATTTTTAGGAAACACTGAGCCACTGTTTCTGGAAAAGATATTGAATTTAGCCAATCTAGTAAATCAAAGACTTTTCTATTTTTCTTTGAAGTAGGAAATTAATGCAAAAAAATTGAGACCGGGACAAAGCTGAAACAAGATGCTTTTTTTTCAAGGAGAGTGAAAATGAAGGCTCACTTGAAGGGGGAGGGGAGGTGGAATAACTTTTCAGTAGGAAAATACTGCTTCATCAGTGCTGATATATACAGCTAGGTTAGGATTTTAACTTTTTGCTAGGAAGCAGGTCAAGCTGGAGGAACAAAGTTTTCTTCCCCAAAGGGATGCAGAGTACAGGATGCAGCTCAGCTTGCACACCATGGCTTCTGCTTTCTTTGGTTATTAGGGAAATACCCTAATGGAGTAGTGGACTCAATGCCCTGTTGGAAACACCCACTATGGAATCAAATTAACTGGTCACCTCTTAATTGCCAGCAAGAGCTGGCTGAAAGTTTTCCAGGACTGTTTATCACCAGAGCAGGTCAGTGGCAGCTGTTTGCCCAGGGCAAGCTCACAAGTTCTGTTCATTGCAGAAGAACCTGAGCAACTCTCCATCTTTTCTGCCCATGTCCAAGTAAGACTTTGACTTTTCTCAAGAGTTTAAGAAATGCCACAGGAAGGTATCTCAGGGGACTTCATACTCTTTTTAGTTCCTTTTTTTCAATTGGAAATTTGCTGAAACAGAGTTTCTGAGTCTCCTACCCACCATGTCTCCACCCTGAACCAAGGGGCCACTGGACACAAGCAAGAAGGAAGACAGGGAGGAAGAGCTTTAAACTACCAGAGGAGAGGGTTAGATCAGATATTAGGAAGTAATTTTCTCTGTGAGGGTGATGAGACACTGGCACAGGTTTCTCAGAGAAGATCTGGGTGCTCCAGCCCTGGGAGTGTTCAAGGTCAGGTTGAATGGGTTGGAGAAAACTGATCTAGTGGAAGGTGTCCCTGCCTTTGGCAGGGATATTGGAACAAGATGAGCTTTTAGGTCTCTTCTAACCCAAACCATTTCATTATTTAATTTGAGAAATATGTGAAAGGATCTCATCTTGCCCTCCATATCAATTCATCCCAACCTGCCCTGACATCACCCTCCTGCAGAGATCTGTTCTGCTCTCCTACTGCATTCCAGGCCATCCTCAACAGCAAATGGGGGGCTTTCAACCCTTCCACAGAGAAATTACCTCCAGAGATGAAAATGCTGTCCCTTCACACAGGTCATCTTTGACCCACAACACAAGTAATGGGGAAACTGGAACACTGACCAGCATCTGGCTGGTTTCCTCCTTGAGAGATTTGGGAAGTTTACCCAATTTCTCAGACCATTCATTGGGAAGGGGAATTACTCATTTTCTCTTTCTACCAGGAGAACAGTGACAAGAAGCTGCTGAATTTGTGCCTCTTACTTGCAGCCAAATTGTCTGACCCCACCACATCTGAGCAGGTTCAGTGGAAACTTTCCAAGCCTGGTGTAAAAACAAGGATCATTTTGGCACATATAAACACAAAGAAATGTCACATTGAAATAAGGGAATTTAGAGAAATAATAGGCTTTTCAAATAAATTAGCAAGCCCTTTAGTGATGTTTAGAGACAGCTGAGAATAAAGAGACCAATCAAACAGCCATAAGCAGGAGAGCACATGGTCCCAGGCTGTACCCAGACCTGAGCTGATGTCCTTGGCACAGAACTAAGATGTTAGTGGGGGCAGCAGATCTGAGTGTGGAAGCTGAATTGCTCAGTGTGGCTCCTACAGGAATTAGATCACTCTTTGGCCCTCATTAGATCAATGCACATGGGTGCTGCAGCAGCCAGGCAGCAAGAGGGGCTCAGCCTGGGTGCACCAGCACACGCAGCATTGTCGAGGTCTTGGCTCTGTCTTCCTTTGCAGGAAGAATAAATTTGGTGCATTGCTCACAACACACACACTGATAGCCTATCAATAATCTTTGTAAGATCTGTAGCTCATTATGAAGAGAATATAGACTTAAATTAGGAGGCTGAATCCAATTAGGCTGCATTGAGTTGCCATGTTCCAGGCCTTCAAGAGACCACAAATGCCCCATCCCACTGGAGATGTACAGTTTACATGCTGGGTGTTCAAAGAGCAGATTTTGCAAATGCACTGATCATTTCTGCAGCAGTCCTCATTATCCCCATGCCAATTCCTGTCAATCATAACTGGCATTGTGAAATAAATAAGCCCCCAGACTGCTGCAAAGGGGTTGGGAACCTTCTGGAGACTTGGCACTCATGTCACACTGCTCGCCAGTGGGGTAACTTGGCACAGAAGCTCCTTGCTATAAGAATATCAAGGCCTTGATCAACACAGCCTGCAGCATCAACCCCAGGTCTGTAATCTAGGGAAATTATCCTCTGCCCCTCTCACCAGGCACTGGCACACAGAGGCTGCAGCCTGTCTGGGCAAGCGTGTGGTGAGGCTGCCCAACTCTCACCACAGCTGCTCCTGCCTGACCAGAGCCAAAAGGCCTTTCAGGTTCTTTGTAGGACCTGTGTCTGGGGCTTTTTGTTCTTCTTCTTTCTTTTTTTATCAATTTAAAAAAGCATGAAACCAGACTTTGCTGACGAAAATTTGATGCCCAGCAGTTCTCTAGCACAGTTTGGCTGACCCTTGTTGGCAGAGGAATTATTCACAACTGGTTGATATAAGGATCATAACCAAGCTGATGCCTTGGAGTGGCTACCGAGAACAGAGGCTAGACAAGGTAAAGAGAATAAAAGTGGGTATTTATTAAAGGCCTTCCATAGGTACACCTTGGGCAGTCAAAAATCTTGGTACACCTAAGATGGACAATGGTTGTGAGTTTTTCAGACAGATTTAAGTTTGGTCCATTTACACATCAGGGGTTAATCCTCCAACCACAGCTCCAGGTGAAAAAATCATATTCCCCCAGTTTGTTTTCCCCAATTCATTTTTATTTATACTTTTCGGGGCCTGAGACTATAGGGTGTCTTTGAGTTTCACACCTAGAGGAATTGTTTTGTCTGACCAAAATGTGAAGACAGTGGCTAATACTTCATGTGGAGTTTAGAGTTATGCACTAATGCAGCACAGGATTTGAAAAATATAAAGGTTAAATCTCAAGGCATCAAAGTGAATTCTGAACTCAGTACCACAAGGGTGGGCTTCATCACTGTGGTATGAGGCTCCTTCTACCCAACCGTGCATGTTTTATAGACACTTGTTACTCCAAGGGAAAAAGCTCACATCAGTCTGTAGAGACATTGGAAGGAGCAGCCTTTGAGCACTGGGAGAGGTCTCACACTTGCTGAAAAGGAGAGCTGATTTTGCACAGTATTTGCATTTTGGAAGCAAGAGTACAGTAATTTCACGACTATAAGGCACACCCTTTTGACTGAAATTTTGGTCCAATCCTGGAAGTGTGTCTTCTAGTCTGGTGCGCCTTATATATGGACAAAGTTGGGAAATTTGCCAACCCAGAAGTGAGAGCCCGCAGCAGCCCCGAGCTGAGCTGAGCCTGCCCATTGGTGGCGAGGCAGCCCCAGGCCAGGGCGAGCCCAGGGGCATTGGGGTAGCGCCAGGCCAGGGTGAGCCCGGCAGCGGCCCCTGTGCAAGGGGAAAGGTGGCAGTGGCGGCGGTAGCCCGGGCACAAGGGGAAAGGCAGCAGCGGCCGAGGCAGCCGAGCCGTGAGCCCAGCTGCACGAGCCAGCACCGGGCAGGAGTGCCGGGGCCTGTGGCACAGGGAGGGCTCCTGGGGCTGCGTTTAAAAGTTACGCCAATCTGTGAAAAAAGTTTGCATATTGAGCACCTGCCAGTAAACCCCGCGATCACGCGATTCCATTACTAATTTGTTACTTTGTTGTGCGCGGATTCTCGCTGGGAAAAAAAAAGTGCGCCTTATAGTCCGGTGCGCCTTATAGTTGTGAAATTACTGTACTAAAGGTTCAGATGATCCACTGGATTATGCTCTCCTGTGGCATCTGTGATACTGAGAACCGGTAACATGAGGAAAGAAATGTCCTGCCCTCACTACAGACTCTGGGATCAGCACACCCTAAAATGTATTACAAAATTGTAATAGCTGCAACACAATTTGATAGATAAAGGCTTCATAAAAAAATGTAAGATTCTTATAAACTTCCCATCTGTTGCCTATTGACAAAGGTTTCGGACAGCTGGATCTGAGTGTTTGCTGAATGGACTGTAGTATTGCTATATTTTTCTCTAAGATAAAGTGGAGATTGTTTTTGTTATGGGCATTAAACAACTTCAGTTTTCAAGAAGCAAAAGGCCCTTGCAAACAAATAAAAAAGGATAAGGAGAGTGGGGGAAAACAACCTTTCCTAAAAGCTGGATCTGGAGACAGAAAAAGCCATTGCACCCTCTGCTGGAGCCTGTGAGGGAACTCCTCGAGACTGACTTCAGGCAAGCTGTACACATTATGTGTTGTTTTGTACAAGGGAAATTAATTTTTCCTGGCTATGTCTTTCCAGTTGTACAGCACAGATGAAAGCACAACATGGCTTACAGCAGCTCTCATCCCAATTAGGGATGAACAGTGGTGCAAATTGTGCTCTAGATGGGAGGAATTATAAATTCAGTGTCAGCCACATCTACAAATTAATAGGACAGCAGACAAGTTTCTTCTAGCAATAATTAAAATTAAACATCTTTTTTGCCTAAGTATCCAAAGTGGCTCAGGGACAGACTTGCAGCAGCATCCACAAGCAAATGGGGAAGATCCAACACAACAGGTTTGGGAATATCTGGGTCAGAAATGCTGGAGAAGGGCCAGGGACCCCTTGCTGCTGGGGTAAAAAGCACCCACAAATTTGTGAGTGAAGAGCACTCACAAATTACATTAAATAGCTCAGGGCACACCCCAAACCCAAGCAGGTTTTGGGGATCTTCAGCCCCATGTGAGCCCCTGATCACATCCTGCTGCTCTTGGAGGGACATGGCCACTTCTGAGGGGAAATGGAATCAAATAGAGGCATCATCAGCTCCAGAGCACTCCTAGTTTCCATAATAGTCCATGAGGTTTTCTAGAGCCACAGGTTTTCCCATTTCACAATATGATCAACTGATCCAAAGCTGTGTGTCCAAGAAGGACCTTTTGCAAAGAAGTAGGAATTTCTTGTGAGAGATGCTGGAGCATGAAGACTACCTGCAGACAATTGATTATTTCTTGAAAGGGGAAAAAACCCCTGCCCTATTCTCTCCTTGCATCAAAGCACCAAAAACTAGGGATGTTTTGATTAATCCTCACCTGCCAGTGAAAGAAAACTCTTAGCAGTAAAGACTCTTTTCAGAGAGAACTCACACAGAAAAGTTATCAGCACAAAGGTAATAAAACCACAGGAAATGATCAGTGAATTTAATGGCACAAGAAGGAGTTATTTACAAACCCTGTCTTAATGGTGAAATGTAGCTATCAAACCTGGAGTACATGTTAAGCAGCAGAGTGCTGATACCACTGGAAGGGCATTTAAGGTATCACAAAGCAGCCATGACTCCTCAAATACATCAAGGGAGACCCATCATCATGTCCTCTAGTCTGAGGCACTGTTGCCCACAAGAAGGACTTGCTGCATACTTATTGGAAAGTTAAAATTAAATGGGATGTATTTTCTAGAATTTATTTTTAATTAAACTAGAATTTGGATGATTTCAATAATGCATTCTGGCCCCAGCATTTGTGGCCCTACTGTAGAGTATCTCCTTACTCAGAGGAGCCTGGGCTCATTTTCTGGCTTGTCAGCACAACCACATCACTCCTCTCTCTGCATGGCTCCCCCTGTTAAGTCAAACGTGTCGATTCATCTTCATCTCAAGGCTCCTCACCTCATCCCAACACTGGCCTGCTCCCACATGCTGTCAAACCTTCAAACCTTCAACACCCACCTGCCATCTGCCAGCCCTGCTCACCTCCACTGCCAAAGGCAAACTCCCCTGCTTGCCTGCCTGTCCCCTGCTTGGCTGCCTACAGGAGATCTCCTTTCCATCATCCAACTATCCTCCTCATGCAGGAGAGCTCTTCTCCACTGCCCAGAAACTCAGATGTCCCCTGGAAGTTTCCTCCTGCATGGGGAAGCCAGATGAGCCCTTCTCCCTGGTGCTGGCCACTGTGGTGTCCCTCCTGTGGGTTCAGCCCTGTGAGTCCCCTCAGTGTGGCTCTCACACATCCCTGCCCACCAGGGACCAGAGGGGCATCATGGGCACCATCAGCCATGGCCATGGAGCAGTGAATCCCTGGGTACACAAACAGGGCACAAATGCCATGCAAAATTCCAGCTGCTGTGGAATTTGTGAGTGTGTGTGAATGACAGCTGTGTGAGTGACAGCTTAATGATGCCTTCCCTTCGTTATCTTACCAAAAGACTTTTGTGTAAAACAAACAAATCCAAGCTCTTGAGCCAGCTGTGCTGCACAGCTGGATGCATGAGCCCCAAACAGCATCAGGCAAGGCACTTCACATGGAGGCAGTTCCCTGCTGCTTGAATACACTCTGGGAAAATCAGGTATGAGTAAAGGAAATATGTAAGAGAAATGACATCTAGACATATCTACATTTCAGCAGTATCAGACTTTTCTGCTTTGAATACCAATGCAAGCTGGTCTTTGCTGGTCCCTGTAATCCAGGCCTCTCCCATGGGAAGGCTTGGGCAGAGGCAGGGAGAGAGGCTTCACTGTAACAAACATTTAAACAAATGGTTAATCTTCCCTGAATCAGGACCACAGACCTCAAGAGAGATTACTTGACCTGAAGTCAGCAACTTTCTCCACCAGCACTAAAAATACCCCTGAATGAGCCATGGAAATGTGATACATTTAGCAGTACTTTAGGCTAGACAGTGGTTTTTAATTATATGGTTTCCATTCAGAGACCTGCCAAGAGGCCATTCCCACACAGTTTGTATTTTAGTGAGGACAGGGCTCTGCCAGCCCAAAGGTGAGGGGAGAGGTGGTATTGCCTTTGTCTATCAGCAAAACCAGCCTCACTGCAAAACCACTCTTCCATCTGCAGCTTTTCTAAATCCATCAACAGCTCTTCTTAAATGGTATAAGAAATCTCCTGAACACGAAAGAGCAGCAGGCACTACAAGAGCTGTATGATTTATTTTTATAGTTTTCTTTATGTGTTTTTGTAATTAGATATCCAGTATATTGCAGTTCTCCACCCTGTTAATGCCAAAGCACTGAGAAGTTGTTTGTGGACTGATCCCAGAAGCTGAGGCACCCAGGCAGGGGAGATTTGGGATCCTGGGCAACACAAGACCTGTTTGAGGACTTTGATTTAAACTACTCGAGGTGAGATAAATATCTTTTCCTTCTTCCAGATAAAAGCAAAGGTGTTAGAGCACAACACAAGAGAGAGAGAGAGAGAGAGAGAGAGAGAGAGAGAGAGAGAGAGAGACAGAGACAGATGGATAGATGGATGGATAGATGGATGGATAGATATGTATATACACACAACAGAGACATTTTATCTCTACCGATACACAGACACGAGGATCCAGGAGATTGGAACAAGCTGTTCAGTGGAACTGCCTTCATCTGCCATCCAACAGAGGGCAGTGGCAGCCCTGCCATGTTCACTTTCCCCTGCACAGCCCAGTTCAGCTCTCCTTCCTGCTCTGGAGCACAAGTGCTGCCCATCCCTGGTTCTCCAGTGCCCAAATCCAAGACCTGGCTGGGACCAGTTTTCCACAGGCTTGGCCTTGATGTGCCAAGATGAGTTCTTGCTCAGCAAGTATGTTGGGGGAAAAAAGCATCCAAACATACTCCCCAACCCAGCAAACCCAGCAAGAGGACAAGAGCAGAGACAAGACCACAGATGGGGACCACAGAAGTGACCATTAACCTGGTGGAACATGAGGGACACCCTGGGGCTGATGCACCACAGCAGGACATGGGGCTGTGCAGCTCAGCCCTGCCATGCTGTGGTGACCCAGGAGCCCAAAGAAATTTCTTTGTGTAAGAACCAACAGCCAGCTGTGCACAGAAAACTGCAGGATTTTGGACTGATAATGGACTAAGTTATCAATGTGGTGCAGAAAGTCACTAATGGCCCCTTGCCTGAGCATCTCATGGGACAGCCAGAGGCAGCACTGGAGGCACAGCTGCAATGCCAGGATTGCACACAGCCATTCCGTTGCTCACATTAACTAATAAAAAACCACTATGTGTTTCTGCAGATTGAAGCAAGGTTTTTTGAAGAACCACAAACCCCTTCTTCTCCGCAGGCAGAATGTTTCTAAACTATTTCCTGTGAAAGTCTGCAGTAAAGTCTCTTTCTAAATTACAGTCATTAGTTAAATTGGGTTTCATTACCATCCTTTCCCTCAGAAGGAGGGATACACAATTGGATGCTGCATTTCAGGAATCCATTACATGCTAACAAAATATTTCATTTGAAAAATCATTTTTAAAAAGACTTTTGATGTTAAACTATGTCCTATTTTTTTGAAGGTTGAAGATGTTATCAAAGAAGGGGAGGCAAAAGCTGCCTTTGGACATCACAGTACCCTCTAGAATGCCCCTCTAGTTCATCCACATTATTATTTTTATAATCATAATTAACAGAAACAATAAGTTATTATCCCCATAGACTGCTTCTTTTTTTTTTTCTCTAATTCAGGCCCTCATTCATGTACTCTGTAGCCTCTAGGAAATTGAAGCAAAACAACTCAGAGGCACATGGGATTACAGCTTGTCATTTCATATGGTTCATGTGGCATTTGTTCACCAGCAAGGAAGAAAGAAGGAGGAAAAAAAAAGACAGTGCTAATAGGCATCTGCAGTTCTGTGCCCCAGGGCTTTATTACCTGTATGAAATTAAACCAGAGTCTTGCAAAACCTGGATATTTCTAAAACCTGACATTCAGGAAAGCAAATCACCCTCTCTCCCTCACTGCAATCTACCCATACCCATGGATTTCACTCTGTTTGGGTCTCTGTTTAAGCACATTGAGGTCTATCAGGTTGTACTGACTGATGAATAGAAGAAAACAAGAAGGATCTGCTCTTTGGGTCAAAGGCCAGAACAGGCTGTAAGTTTTCAGACACCTGTCTCACCAAAAGAGCATTTTTAGCATAAGTTGGGGAGTCAAGCCCTTAGAGCATTGCCAACCACTTTAGTCATGCCTTGGTACTTGGTAAAACAGAAAGAAAACTATTATAGCTATTTGCATTCCTTGCACAACAGGGGAAAACAACTCTATTGCTAAGTGACAGACTGAGTCAAGCACTTCCTCTTTAGTGAAAACTATTAGATCTCAGCATGGTTACGATTTTGGAAATTGCTTTTAGAGAGTTTTATGAGTTTTAGAGCTAGAATTTAGTGCCATTGTCTTTTAAATTTAATCTTACTTGAATTGCATTTAATTTGATGGCTCTGTGGTGCTTGTTTGCACATTTTGCTGGTTATTCACCCCTTTGCAAGCAAGGCACCCACCCTCCCTGGTGTAAGCCCCAAATACAGAGCAGTGGGCATTCCTGCCCCACAGGGCAACCTGCAAAGCCTGCAGAGATGCAGTGTTTGGGGCGTTTTTGTGATATTTTTCCCCTTCAGACATACACACTATTTAGGTTCTGCAGCCACAGCTAAAGAGAATTGCCAGTGCCTCACACACCCAGCACACCATATTGTCCCAGCACTATGTGAGATGAGGAAAAACCTATCCTGTCTCACTTACTGCCCACACAATTCCCCCTTCTCATTCCCAGTGAGAGACCCTTCCCTGCCTGCATCACACACACCTTGCTCTGCTCTCCTTGTCCTGCTTTGTCTCTTCCACATTCCTGCCATCAATACAAAATTAAGTAATTGCCAACTGCTGCCATCTGTCTGCCAGCAGTTTTTCCGAAAATTAAAAAACCACCTTTGGATCCCATTAGGAATAAGCAAAATGTGAAGGAATTGGTTGGTTATCTGCATTGCTCCAAGCCTTGTTGTTCAGATACACAGTATGGCAGTAACCCCCATGAAACACAGCGTGGTGAGGACAGAGGAGATGGGCAAAGCATCCACTGCTCTTGCACAGCTCACACAAAGCCTTCATTAATCATCTTTACCTCCCTGGTACAAATATTATACCCCTCCATGGCATAATGCAAAATGTCTGCAAGTGATTTGGTCTTTGCCACATTTAATTCACTCGGTGTGAAAACCTCTCATCTCAGCAAAATCGAAGCAAAGCCAAAAATTGTCCCGGAGGGGGGCCAGGAGCCATGCCTTGCAGACCTTCACTATCTTCCCCTCTCCCACACTGCTGGAAGCCAGGCAGAAGTTTATTAAAAGACCCCAGAGAAACCCATCTGCAGCCTGGAAATCCAGATTTCCAAAGAGCTCTTAACCTAAATTTCCCAACGCGGCACAAGAGCTGGAGCACATTCTTCTGCAGCCCAGTATTTGGGGACCTCCCCTCTCTGGGGACAGGACAGAAGTCAGCTGTGGTGGCTGCTCTCCTGCAGGTCAGAGGGGTATCAGAGATGCCAGGGGCTGCTGACCTTGCTGTTGTGTTTGAAGGATGCCCTTGAAGCTGGTGGGTTTCCCTGTGGCCTCTCACCATAATGCATTCACCTCCACTGCTTTAAAGTGAGTTTGCAACAAGAAACTGAGAGTATTTGGCCCTCAGGATATTTATTAACAGAATTAGGACAAAACCCACTCATTTTCTGAGGAAACATACAAAATTACTTAGCTCATTCTTTTATCCTCTTTGATCTCTCAAACAAAATTGGTAATTAACAAAATGAATTTAGGACAATGCAGTGTTATCTGGCTTGGTTTACCTGAGCCCTGGGCATGAGAAGCCATGCATGGAAGTAGCTGCTATATTTTTTTTGCCTATATAGTCTGTCTAAACACCTTGTTTCAAAATTTTACTGTCAAATAGATTTTCCCCTCTCTGTGTATGACATCTGACAGGCAGGAAAACAGCATACCAAGAGAGTTTCTTCTTGAGAAAAAAAATCCCTCAGGGATCTGTAATGTGTTTATCTGCACACCTAATTAGTGGTTTGTCTTCATTCTCTTCTGACTTCACTCAGAGTCAGGATTAAAACACGGAGGAGACAGATTTCTCATTTGGGCTTGGTTGTTTATTAAATCTTATCTAAAGTACAGAGAGTTCTGCAACACTTCCAGCTACCAGCTAAAAGCAAGCAAAATGGAGGTGAATCGAGCTAATTTCAAGGTCTTTTAAAGATAAGCAGTCCAATAACACCTATATTATTTATACTTTTGAGCCATTAACCAAACACCTGTGACCCACACTGTGGGTTTTCTATCCAACCCAAGCCTACTACCTGAAGGCATGAAGAAGAAGGAAGAAGACAGAAAGAGACAACACCCAAGAACCTCCATCTTGTCCCATATGTATTGCTATATTCTGAAACCCCAAATTCAAAACCCTTCACCATGTGAAATCACACACTTCTCTTCTAACTACTCACCAGTGACTCTAACTCCATCACTCAAATTTGGAGCCTTCTCCAAGGCCTCAGATCAAGGCAGTGTTCTCCTGAGGGTCAGTGTCAGAAAGCACAGAAAGCTCAAAACTCCCAGGCTTCTGGCTTCCAACAGGGATCCAAATGGGAGAGGGAAGACAGTGGGGGTTTAAAACCTCTCATGTGACAGGACCAGCATGATGCCCCCCTCATGCTGATCTGCAGGGCACTATCTGGAGCTGAAACACCTCATCTGCTCTCCACCAGGCTTTGAAGCCAATTCAGCATCAGCTGGTTAAGGATTGTGGAAAAATTGTCATGAAGAAATAATGATGATTGAATAAGCAAGAATCAGCTGAGGCATATTGATTACTAACAGCATGCCTGATTTCTTAAAAGCCTTTTACTTCAAGTTCAGTAAAAATCTTGATCAGTGTCCAGAGATGTTTCTCTCATTAATGCAGCCTCCTTCAACATCACAAAGAATACACAATAATAAATTAAGACTGCCTAGGACATAGGCTATTTTACTTAGGGAAGGCATTAGGGATTTCCTGAACTTTTTTAGGTCAGACCTCCAGTGCCAGCATAGAATTTTCCCTTCCTCTTCCCAGTGATGCCATCACCAGAGCCCAAGGGGGATGGTGCCCGCTGAGCTCTTCACAGTCACAAATGTCAACTCTTTGCTTCTTTAAAGCCTTGCTGCTAAATCTCTTATTTTATTGTCATTTGTATTTTGCTACTAAATGTTACAGGCTTTGAAACCATTTCATAGGAGCAAGTTTCTCCCTCTCTCTCTCCCACGTTAACAGGATTCTGCATGAAGACATTTTACATCACACCCATCGAGTTTGGCCCCATAAGAAGGGAGTGAAAATCAGGGTCCTGGTGCCCGTGCAAAGGGTGAGTGAGGAGTTATATTCCATAAATGTCCATATCCAGAACTGTGCCTTAAGAGATCCTGACCCAACCTGTAAGCAGGATCCTGCACATCAGGGTCAAACCTCCAGCCCCACACCTGTGGGGCATTGCTTGGGCACAGGTAGAGTGGAAACCACTGAGCCTCAAGCAGTTGTTCCACCTCAAAAGTATCCACAAACAAAATACTGGTGGTTATCTGAGCAAGAGCAGTCTCAGAGTAAGGTCTCTAAGTGAGGATGGTGGGAGGAGATGGATCCTCAACGCTCAGCAGCCTGGGCCCTGCTGCAGCTCACTCCTCTTGGATTTCACTGCTTTCTTTCAGCCAAAAATGAAGATTTCTTCAATAAGCCAGGAATTTCACTTGTGTTTAAACATGGAAAATTACATTATTAAAAGGCTGGTTCACTACAAATTGCTTTGAATTTCTTTGGTGCTGTCATAGTGTTTGGGCTAGGTTCTGCTTTTTTTAAGGCAGCTGGGGAGAAAAAACCTATATAAAGCTGAAACCCAAATCTTCCCTGGGGCCCATCACCAAAGCCATAAAACACCATTGATGAGGTAACTCATTCCTTTTCCCCAGACTCCTGCCTCAGGATTGGCTTGGCACACTCAGGTTTCTTTCTGTCCAAGTGAGAAATTTCTTTCCATTAGTAAATCAGCTGAAGACTTTCCTGGGACAACAAGCTCTTGTTAACAGGACAGGGCTTCTCAGGCCAAGACTGCCAACATGCTACTGGGAGTGTCAAGGGCTAAAGTGCTCTGCAAGGGCTGCAGGCTCACCTATTTCCTCGTGTAACTCCTGCCCTGGAGAAGCAGGGAAGCTGCTTCTGTGGGGGCTGTGTGTGTCCTGGCAGCATGTTTATTTATTCTAACTACAGAAGGGTATTTGCTGTACCTGTGAGAGCTGCTTTACCTGCTGTGTCTTATTCACCCTCCTCAGGAACCACTTTAATTTTGCTACAAATGAAAAGTCAGCATGTCCACATAAATATTCAGCCCCGCCTGCAGAGGCAGATAGTGACCAGACATTGAGGCAAGTCAGTCAAACTCAGTTGTGAAAATTTGTTGTGGAAAAAAATTTATCTTCCTTTCCTTCTTTTGATTTTATTTCAGCAAAAGTCTCCAGTACTATCCATGATGACAAATGTTTTTAAATTTTTATGATGTAGTTGGTTGCCCTCATGAAAGAAAGACTCCCACCTACAATGCGCTTGTTTAAAATTCCATGTTCTAACACAGTTATCACCTTCTCTTTGAAATGAGAAGAACCCACTCAAACCCCCACATCTCCATGCAAACCCCAATGAGAACTGAGATGACTTTTGTGGCTGAGCAGGGCTCTGAGCCTCCATCAGCATTCCAGCTGTGCTCCTCCACGAGTAACATTTTCACCTGTATATTAGTGACCAGAGCTCAGCACTTTTCCAGTGCGTCCCACAGATTGGTTTCCCAAGCATTTTCAGGGATCCATTATTTAATCAGTGTTTTTCCAGCAGCACAGGGATGCTCCTACATTAAACCTTCCAGTTTTAGCAGGGGCTGTCACCCAGTTGCAGAGGAGAACAAGTAATTATCACTTTCTTTTTCAGCTTACAGACCTGTTGGGGCAAACAGTACAAGTAAATCCAGTTTTATCTTCTCAGGCTATTAAAAATTAACTCGGTCTAGAGGAAGGGAAAATACAATGTGTCGTTGACTCTGGAAGGGAAATAAAGAGCTGGTAAAATACACAGTTCTAGAAATATTTAAGGGGAGGGGAGGGGATGATGGAGGAAGAAACAGGGACAACTGGGCTTTTGAGCAGAGAGCTAGTAAACTCAGCCACGCAGATTTGCTTTGTTTCTGCACCAGCTCTGCAGAGATTAATTTCCTTCTATCCTGTTTGTTTTATGAGCTTGTATCACAAGGCTCCAGACTAACTGCCTTAAATTGCAACCCAAATCTGTGCTATGCTCTTCCATTTCCTCAAGCCTTAAAGGACTTTTGGAGGATTCAGCCAAAGCTTTGTCCTCCCTAGGAGGGAGAACATAGGTAGCAAAAAGATATTTTGTGTTCTTTAGTCCACCCTACTGAAACCAGCCTACCTCAGGCATGTTTGTTAATAAGGGCAAATAAACTTGAGATGGAGCCTTCAACCAGAATTGTGCAGGATCACAACTTCAGCCTCATCTTCAGCCCATACTGAGCAAGAAGGGGCAGGACACTTGCACCTCTCACAGCCTGGTATCTGCTTGACACGGCAGGGCCAGCCCTGCCAGCGAGCACAACCTGCTGATATCCCACCAGAGCTCCAGTCTCAGCTGTGTGCACAGGGCTTAGTTAATCTCTGGGGCAAAATTCTTCTCATTTCAATGAGCAGAAGCTGAAATTATTAGCCACTGCAATTTGTTTTATGTTGTGCCCACTGGATTTTCACCACAAAAGCCTGCACTGCAAGTGGCACAAGTAAGTTCTTCTACAGCCATTCTTGAAATAGATTTCATTTTATAATGATTAGCACACAGATTATGATTCATTTTTCAGAAAAATGGCTTTTAGGGATTTTAATAACCTCACTCAGCTGGGAGGTGAGTGCTCAGCACTGACTTGTTACCACATGAAACACTGGGCTAGCCAAGAAGGACCAAGCCAAAGGTAAGATACAGGAAAATAATTTACTTTTTCAATCACCTGCCAACAAAGCTGGCAAGCCCACAGTTGTGAGATTGTAAAATTACCAAGAAATAAAATGCACAACATTCATTTATCCAGTCCACTGAGGAACAGCCCCTCAGAGGTAGCAAAGGGGAAGGACTTTATCAACTTTTGGACATTGGTTGAATCCAGTTGTGTAAAGGAAAAAATGGAGAAAGCAGCCCTCACTTGTGGACAAGCAGAAGTGGGAGGCAGCATGGCTGGAAGGAAACCACAGGGTTTGGTGTAGGGGTAGATTTGCTCTGGCTCACTCTTTGGCCCTGGCTTTGCTGATTTTTCTGCCCAAAGGCACAACTATCATTGCCTAGGCATTTCTCAGTTTTCTGGGTTTTTTCCTCCAAAAATCTTATTCCATTCTTCTACTATGCACTTTATTTATTAAGGGGTAATGTTAAGATAATTAATAAGTTAAAGTGGACTAGTGTAATGTTTGCAAGGTTTATTGACACATGCATGGCAGGTACCATCCAAAATCCCTGCATCTGGCAGTTTGCATTCCTGAAATGTGACATCATTTACACTGCAGAATCAGGATATCTTGGAAAGGCTGAACAGCAAAGGAGGGATTTCTTCAGGACAGCATCAGTATTAACTCCTTCTCTGCCTGCTGTGGTTCTCAACATCAGAAGGACATGGACCTATTGGAGCAAGTCCAGAGGAGTCCATGGAGAGACCTCGAGGGCTGGATCCTCTCTGCTCTGGAGCCAGGCTGGGAGAGCTGGGGGAGCTCACCTGGAGAAGAGAAGGTTCCAGGGAGACCTTGGAAGCCCTTCCTAAAGGGACTCCAAGAGAGCTGGGGGAGGACTTTGACACGGGTCTGGAGTGGCAGGACAATGGAGAATGGCTTCAATCTGCCAGAGGCAGGGCTAGATGGGGTATTGGGAGAAATTCTTCCCTGTGATGGTGGTGAGGCCCTGGTACAGGTTACCCAGAGAAGCTGTGGCTGCCCCATCCCTGGAAATGGTCAAGGCCAGGTTGGAAGGGACTTGGAGCAACCTGGGATAGTGGAAGGGGTCCCTGTACATGGCAGGGAAGTTGTAATGAGATGGTTTTTGAGTTTCTTTCCAAACCAGTCTATAATTCAGTGGTATCGGCCCAAACACTCCCATTTTCCTGCTGAGCAATTGTTTAGTCCATCAGAAGACCTTGAAGGGCTTTCTTACACAGCCACTTAAGTTACTACTGATATTAAAGGGAAAAAATGGGAACCTCACAAGATAGGAATTAGCATTTCCCAAGTTAACCCACCTGGCTCCCCTCCATCTTCATGCCTGCTTGCCGCCACAGGGAAGGAAATGGTGCAACTGCAGCCCCTGGGACTGTGCAATGCCAGGAGTTGTTCCATATCCTTCTGTTACTGGGTGCTAAGTGGCCAATTCATCTCTTTCACAACTGCACCTACCAACCGTTAAATTAACATCTTGGGTGCCCAGCACAAGAATCCCTCCAACTTCAGTTCTGTTTCCTCGTGCCCAAGGTGAGGTTTCGCCCAGGAAAGATGGAGAAGGCACTGAAATATCTCAAATGCATCATCCTACACTTGAAAGCTGTTTTATTAAGAGTACTTTACCACAAGTGCATTAGATATATTGCAGAAGCAATGGCATTTTGATGTGTTTTTGAAAGACCAGAGCAAGACACAATGCTGTTAGGATCTCTTATGGGGAAGAAATAAAAATAAATGTACACAGTTATGAGCAATTTGGAGTCAGCCCTGCACACAGGAGAGATGGGAAAAAAATTGCAAAGAGGAGGCAGCTTAGAGCCTGCTTTTACAAAGCACCAGACTGCAAAACAGAACTCAAGGAAGATCCTCTTCAGGGTTTGTGTACCCATAACACCTCCCCTTCTCGTGCCTACCAGCTTGGCTGGCTTTACATTAAGCCTTTCCTTCACAAGACTTTGTAGAGTGTATTGAAGTGCTGCAATTATTTCCTTGGTAAAATTTGGAGCATGTGAGTTCACAGGAGTCTATAAAAATCAGCAGCTTTTCAAGGCAGATCTGCCCCAGGCTAAAGTTATCTAATGAGGTATTTAAAACATTCCCACTGCAAACTGAAATAAATCAGAAATAAAATCTGGTTGAGAGAGATCATTATTGCAGAAATCCCACTGGACACCCCTCAACTGGGAATGGCCAGGCATTCCCTGAAAAAAGTCTTTATTTTTAAATGGTTTTGATTGCAGTAGGAAAAAAGCTTCCAGCAGCCAGTACTTGGCTAGAGCTAGCCAAGCTCAGCTCTCTGCTATGAAATCTTCGTTGAAAATACCACCTGTGCCACCTCCCCTACTGACTCTGCTGGTAAGGAGAGCTGAGGGGGTTTGCAGGAAGCTTGTGTCAAATGAAGGAGAATAAGCAATGAAGGTTATTTCTGGCAAGGGTCACATAAAGCCACACACCCCGTCTTTCAGTTCAGGGATAAGCAGCATTCCCAAACCCTGAATACCCACTGAGAACCCTTACCAGCACATTGTGTCATTTATCAGCCAAGACTCCATTATATTAAGCAAATTACAACCAAAAGCCCCATCCAAACTGGACTGAACGGACATAACTTTTATATAAATATCTGTTTGGTGATTATGAGTGTAGAAACCAGCAGTTCTTCCTGGCAGGATGGAGAAGAAAGCAGCAGGGATAAAACCAGCCAAACCACTTGTTGTAACCCCAGGGAGGGCTGAAAGATTGTCTGGGAATTAAATATTGGCTGTAAAGAAAAGCTTGGAAGCACAAGTGAAAAAATTGTCTCCAACTGTTTGTTCCATGGAGGTTTTCAGAAGACACAATGTACAGATGCCTTTGCAAACTAGAAATGGGGCA
This sequence comes from Catharus ustulatus, assembly GCF_009819885.2. Taxonomy (NCBI): domain Eukaryota; kingdom Metazoa; phylum Chordata; class Aves; order Passeriformes; family Turdidae; genus Catharus; species Catharus ustulatus. The sequence continues at coordinate 10,228,604 of NC_046235.1, read as the reverse complement.
GAGAAACATCTGTTTCTTCTCTGAAAAAAACAAATCTGTGGGATTTCCAGGGGTTTCTGTAACTTGAAATACCAAATAATTTATGTGAAAGCACCATGACTAATTTAAATTTTATATTAACCAAGACATGTCTGTAAAGAAAATCTAACGCTTTTCTGTAAGTAGTACAGAAAAATCAAACTGAAGGATTACCAGAGACACAAAGAAGTCTGCTTCATACAATAGCTGAAACCAAGAAAGTACTAAAGGCATCACTTTAAAACCTAGAATTATTGAACTCCAGGTCAGTTTTGCCCATGCCATGTGGGTTTGCAGCTGTTGTTTCAGAACTTGAAGATGTTTTAATAGTTATAACACTGTTAAAAAACAGAGTTTCAGTGAACAGACTTCATGGATTTAAGTGAAATAATTGACAATTTCAGCTGAACCCAAAAAATTAAATGTTTCATTGCAAAGGCATCTGTTTTTCTTTGCATAAGTGAATACTCATGAATGCCAAACAATTCCTGTGTTCTTGGTCACAAAGCTCTGGTGGGCATAAACACCCAGGGAGGAATGAGCAGTAAAGGACAAACTGGTGACATCCACTCTGGAGCTTTGACCACCTTTCCCCTCCAGCTCAATCCTCTGAATCATATTTGTGGTTCCTACCATTTTTGGCCTGAATGTGCCCTTACTTCAGGATGGGGAAGAGAAGGTGTTAAGAAACAGCTCCACCAGAGTTTCCTGAAATGTGGGGTCGTTCATTTCCATCAGTTACTGTGTGCTAAGAGCCCAATTATTGTATCAGTCTTTCCCAACCAGCTTTAACAACTGTTAGAGCCTGCAGACCTCCACAGTACCCAATATGGCAACACCACCTGCCTGGAGCTGTAATACCTTGCTCGAGACTGATTGGCCAAGATAACCGTCTTGGGCTTTCTAAAGCACATAAATACCTCAGGTGGCAGCTGTTCAACGTCTTTGACTGGATCAAAGATCAAGGGTGACACGGCTCCAAAATGACAGCTCTCAGTCTGGTCACTCTGGTCAGCTTGGTGTCCACTGGTGAGTTGAGACTGCTGTAATGCAGCTGGGCTTGACGGGGTTTAGGCAGACAGTAATGAATTATTGAAATTCACTTGAATAAATAATGCTGAGGTTTTTTTCCCCTCTAGTTTTATGAAGAATAATGATAATATGGATGGTTATGACTATTATAAAATATGGAATTAGATGTGCATTAAGAGACACGTATTGAAGTAGTTGGAAGTTTCAGAAAGAATCATAAAATATTAAGGTTTGAAAAGACCTCTAAGATCATCAAATCTAACCATCAACGCAGCACCATTAAAAAGTAAAAACAGTTTATTTCACAAATTCTTTTTAAACAACTTTATCTATAGCTTTGCTTTCTTTTTGGTGTATATACCTTAAAGTAAGACATCAGAAAAAATGGATCAAGTCTATACAGCAGGTTGAATAATATCCTTTTACCTACAGTTTCTGAAATGACAAACTCCTTTGAGCTCATGTCCTTCACCCTATTTTGTACATGAACACTTCCTGCTGAACTAAGAACACGGTTGAATTTTTCCTGTTTTTCCTCTTTTCCATGTGAAGTCTTCACGAAGCAGCTGGATGCACACCCACCCCAACAGCAGCACCGACACTGGGCACAGATCTGCAGCGGGAACCCCACCAACCGCATCCGCGGCTGCGACAGATACGGCTGCGGGAACTTCGGCGCTGACAGGTAACGCAACTGCCTGGCGCTGCGGGACACTGCTTTCCTAAATTAAATGTTCAGGCAGGAGAAAGAGCACAGTTACACAGAACTGACACTCAGAATGAAAGAATACTGCTGTCTGCAGGACCTCTTACTGATTTTTGGGATATTCCTTGGCAATCTTACAAAAGCACAGTGATAGCACTGCTGGCAAAAGATGCAGGAGTGAAGGAGCAGGACTGTTACATGAATTACAGAGTAAAGGAAATGGAAGTATTTAAAGGATTTGTGTCATTTATCCTTGTTGCTTATACTCCAGAAATTTAACTAACACTCAGCAACAGCTTACAGGAAGCTGAGTAGATTCAATTACACAAACTAAAGATCTGTCAGAATCACTCTCTTTAAGTAGGGACTTCATACAAAAACAGGTTACATTTCTCTGAAAAAATGCTTTTATATGTGGAATGACTCTTGCATTTTCTTGTCATCTCCTCTTCCCAGGCTCTATAGGCTTCCATCTTCATCATACAACTTCCAAATTTCTAAGTGACAGAATACCAGCCAAGATTCTATTTTACATGGCACAGAAGTTTATTGGGGGAAAAAATTGGTACTTTTCTATAACAGTTTGAAACATCCCACAAACTTGGGAAAAAAACCCAAAAAAAACCTTAAATTTGAAATGTCATTTCATCCCACTCTAAAGAAGGTCAGAGTAATGTGAAAAATTTACAGCCAAAAAAAAAAAAAAAAAAAAAAAAAAAAAAAAAAAGAGATGCTTCAAACCTGTTACTTCTGTCCGATTTCATTGCAGGTAAAACATTTTTGTTAGACAAGCTTCAGCTATCATCCTGCATTAAGTGACCAATTGATACATAACATTAGCCTTGAGAGATGTCCCTAATTATGTATTTCTGCCTCCAGGGACAGTGGCAAAGAAAAGCACGGGGGTGTGGATGTCATCTGTTCTGACGGAGCCACAGTGTACGCTCCTTTCAGCGGGCAGCTCTCAGGACCCATCCGGTTCTTCCACAATGGAAATGCCATTGATGATGGAGTCCAAATCAGAGGATCAGGTCAGTAATTAACAGGAGGTGTGCTGTGAGATGTGCACAAGTAATCACTTCATCTACTTGAGCAAGGTTTCTGTGGTTCTTCAATTCAAGCACAGTGTTGATTAATCTTACATCCTCTCTAGTACACTGAAATATTGGATGACAGCATGAGTAGGATGTAGTCCTTTCCTATGCTTTTCCTGGAGAGGTGGGAAGAAAGGAGTTGAGAAACAGGTAGCAGGAAAATAACAACCCCAAATAAAAAAATAGGAAACAGTAAAAACAAAGCACCGGAAATATATCCTCAGTTTTGCTGAGAGATGTTTTCCTGTCTCTATTTTCCAACTCCCTTTTTTCCTTTTTGCCCTGGCAAATATAGTAATTTTGATTTCACCATTGTTGGTACCTTGACTATATTTCTGCTTCATCCTAACAGTCTCCAGTAAGAGGCTGGCAGGGAATGCTTCTTGCTCACCCCAGGAGCAGATGCAGCTGATGTTTCCTGACCTGGCTTCCTCTCCCGTCTCTCCCAGGTTTCTGTGTGAAGCTGGTCTGCATCCACCCCTTTCGGTATCACGGCCAAATCCGCAGAGGGCAACGACTCGGGACAATGCTGCCAATGCAAAAAGTATATCCTGGCATTATTTCTCATATCCACGTTGAGAACTGCGACCACTCTGACCCTACTCATCTGCTTACACCTGGTAAAAAAACCCTTAACAACAGAAAACACAACTCAGAACAAGAGTAGATTTGTACTCTGAGACCTGTGATACTCTTTTTGAATTTTTGTATTTAAAGCTTTTTTCTTCTATGAAATAATCCTAATGTAGAAACATTACCATCCATCTTAGGTCTACATTCCATTTACATTTCCTACAGGATTACAAATTTTATGGAGAAAAATCCAACTACAAGCATGGGATGTAAAGTCAGCATGTTCTTACCTAACTGTAAATCAAACTTAGCAGTTGCAAACATGCAAGTGTTAAAACAATCTAGAAGTTAATTTTGATGTGCTGTGTTTCTGTATTTCAAAGATGTTCCACCATTACCACAACAGGATGGGCGCTGGGCTACAGTGTGTGCTGGGAACCCTACCAACGAGATAAGAGGCTGTGATAAGTATGGCTGTGGATACTATGGAGCTCCAAGGTAATATTAATATAATAATTGGAACACATGGGATTTTGTTGTGCTTCCACTGAAGTACGAGTTAAACTTTCTTTAGGTCACATAAAAATTACAGATTTGAAGGCTTAGATTGGACTTGAGGAAACTTTTAGACTGCCCACATTGTTCTTTAACACCTCTCTGCTTGGAGCTTTTTATCAGACCAAGCCATGCCTGACCTGACCTAGTGTTGGGAACACTCCTGATTCCAGTGGAAGGTTGGACTTGATGTCCTTCACACATCTAAACTTTCTGTGACTCTATGGTTTTATTCAAAGACCTGGAAGCAGGTCTTTCTCCAACTCTAACCATCCACCCTACATGACATTAGCTCACCTACAACTTTGCAAATCCTTCAGGCAGTTTGCTGACCCTATTTCTGTCCTAACAACCCATTTCCAGATTTCAGCTTGTGCTGTCTAACCTCTCTCTGTAGCACTGGGCCTGACAGAGGTTTCTGTAACGATGCGTTTGTTTTCAGACGCAGCGGCAAAGGGAAGCACCACGGAGTGGATGTCATCTGTGCTGATGGGGCGACTGTGTATGCTCCCTTCTCTGGCCAGCTCTCTGGGCCTGTTAAAATCTTCCACAATGGAAATGCCATTGATGATGGAGTCCAAATCAGGGGATCAGGTAAATAGCTATCTTTAATTTAACATTTCTTTGTCTTCAGCTCATATAGGATGCATTACCTTGCAGTTAGCCAAGTAGTTTAGCCATGTTTCCTTCTATCCACTTGGATACAGAATGTTTTGCTCCTGCTGCAACACAAATAACTGAGTTCAAGCTCTTCCCCTTCCCACACCCCAAATTCCCGCCTTCTCTTTGCCTTCCATCTTCCCTCTTCTACCAAGTCAATGACTCCAACAACTACGCAATTTTTATGACCACAGTATTTCTGCTATTCTGGTATTTCCACTATTGCTATTGCAGGGGAAAGGAAAAGACAGATATTGTCAGTATTTCTGAAATTTAGTACAGAAGAACAAATGCTTCATCAGTCATTGGATGTTTTCCCTCTCTTGTTGTTTCATCAGGGTTCTGCGTAAAACTACTCTGTATCCATCCCATAAGATACAATGGTGCAATTTCCAAGGGACAAGTCCTTGGGAAAATGCTGCCCATGCAAAGAGTATTTCCTGGGATCACATCTCATATTCACATTGAGAACTGCGACCGCTCAGATCCTACAAGCAATCTTGAACGGGGAAAAGGGCAAAAAGATTGAAATGGAAATGCAGTAAATTCCAAATAAATCCATCTCAGCATCCAAAAGTTGTTTTTCTTCCCATGCACAATAGTTTATATTATCAACTATTCAATACTTTGAGCCTTACTCAAGCAGTGTCTGTTGGACGGCAACAGGGAGTCACAAAACAAAAAAAGATTTGAGTGTTTGTTGCAATTTGCATCTATCAGGGAATCAGGAAATTAGTAATGACTAGCTATAGGCTTTCTCAAAGTCTGAAAAACCAGCTAAAATGCAAAGTGCTCACTCCCTCCTGTGGCAGAGAAGGCACATTCCTGTCAGCTTCTCCCCCAAGCACCAGCTGGCCTCACTTGTTCAGATCAGGGAAAACAAACGCTCTAAAAAATCAGCATATCAAAAATCCCAACATTCATCAATGCAAGCCTATTTAACTGGAAGCTTGGAACTGGAGCGAGCTGACATTCAACAGCTCCATTTGATTACCTTAGAGGTCTTTTCCAACCGTAGTGATTCTGTGATTCGTGGCTTCACAGAAACTACCTCAGTGACAGCGACTGAGGTTGGGACAACATTCAAAGCAGCCTTTTAAGAGTTTCTCCCTGAACTGTTACTTTGTCACCAGTGTATACAAATACACTAACTGTTCTGTTGGCTGGAGAGACACAAGGCTCCAGGACTTTCCAACAACTCAGTTTTAGTTTGCATGTCAGAAATCAGGTTTCAGGCACAAACATGAAATGACAATGACTGATTTGCCATTCTCCAGTCTCTCTCAAGGTTTGTCACATGCATGGCTTATAGCAGAGAGAACCCCAACAGGACACAGTGCAACAGATGGATGAGTCTAGTATCAATGCATGGATTAAACCACTTTTATTACATTGCCAGTTGAAGCAAACCACACATCTTGAACAAAATACTGTTTGGAAATATTTAAATTTTGCATTTAAATTCTAATTCCCTGGATTATGGAAGTGCTCAGCTCACAGCCTCTACTAACCAGAGTTAGACAGATGCTTCTTAACTGTGCAGCAGGCAATACAGCATTACTGGCTCAGGTCTGTGTTACCTTGAATCCCTGGGCTTCCAGCTGGGAACAAGTGTGTCCAAGAAAAGGGTAGTTTAATGCTTCAGCTGTTGTTTCGTGGAAGCAGAGAAGAAACTCACTCTCTGCTGTGAATGCACTGGTTCTGGCTGGGGTAGTTCATTTGCTTCACAGGAGCTAGAATGGAGCTGTATATTTGTACTGGAAACAGCATTGGAAACATGGGGGTGTTTTTGCTGTAGCTGAGCAGTGCCTACACAGAGCCCAGCCCTGCTCTGCTCCTGGTACTGCCCCAGCAGGCAGGAGGCTGAGGGTGCTGAGTCTGGGAGGTGACATGGACAGGACAGCTGAGCCCAGCTGACCCAAGGGACACTCCATACTGTACATCAGGCTCAGCATATAAAGGCAGGGGAAGGAGGATGAAGGTTTATGGGTGATGGGACCCTGCTTTCCTGGTTGATGGAAGTGGTGAATGATTTCCTTTTTGGGGGTGGCCTGCCTGTGTGGCTCTTGATCTAACAGTAAACTCTTTATATCCAGTCATGAGTTTTCTCACTTTTGCCTTCTGATTCTCTCCCTCATCCCTCTGGCTGTGGAGAGGCTCAGTTGACAGCCACAGCAGTGACAACCACCACCAGCAAATTCCTGTAGACTTCTCATTATCAATAGGAAGATAAAACAAATGTGGCACCAAAATCATTACAGCAAAAATTTATATGCAATGCATTTAAGTTTACAGTGTGCAAATTGCTAACAGAAAAATACATACTCTAATTTACATCAACTCAGCATGCCCTTCCTCTTTTAAGAAAATAAATTTAATACAACCTTTCTCAAAAAACAATTAATAGCAACAAGTTCTGAATTAAGTATTTGAGGATTACCTTCAGCAAGCCTTTCTCTAGAAATCAAGGCTTGTACAAAGCTCTGTAAGATACAGGTGATAGTACAGTCCATTTGGCCTCTAAGTGACAAACTTAAGTGCTCTAAATCCTTGATTCCAAATAGAAATGGATCAAAGACAACTGTACTGCATTTGATCTTTCCCTCTTACTAGCCATATTTATGAAATCCTTCTTAGCAATGAAAGCATGGAACAGCATTCAGACATCAGTCTTTGATCACAAAGATGAGCACAAATCCAAAGCTATTCCTTAGTGTCCTGACAGTTTCCAAAGTGCTTTATTACTCACTCAAGCAATCCAGAACCAAAGTTAAAATCAGTAATTTTAACAAAATCCTTTTAATGCATAAGACAAAAACAACATACTGTACAATGTATTCTCTAGTTTCTGTAATCTGAGAAATTCCTTAAAGTGCAATTTAAAAATGGACTTTTTTTGTAAGCATAAGCTTATTAACATTCAATTATACTGCCATGAATTTAAGATAGATTATATCTGATTAACCCAGAACAGTGCATTTTAATATACAAGTTCTTACAATTAAAACATGAATAATTAAAAAATAGCTATATAAAACATCATGACAAATAATACTGTACTCAAAGTTCTATCCAGCTTTCCACTGATAGATTTCCTAAGGGAAAATAATTTCTCTGTTTCTCTTTTGATTTGATCAGAAAGAGTAAATAAAGACATTAAAAAAACCTCAAACCCACTTTAAAGTAAATGGAATGTTTACACTGACGCTCAGAGAAGCCCAAATTCACTGAAGTTTGAAGCACCTGTAAACTACATACATACTTTCAGAACTGTAAAGTACAGCTAAATGTATTTTCTATTTCAATATACAATTAATATTGTAGGGTGCTTTGCTTTTAGTCTAATAGAGGTTTTCTCAAAGAAGAAAAACTCAAATCTGGAAGAAAGTTTTCACATTTAGTTTTTAATTTTTTATTTGCATAGAAAGCGACACAGCGATTCCACCATTTTATCCACACAGAGAATTTACCACGTTGGCATCATATCAGGAAACCACATTCTTCCAAGGTGCTTGGAGACTTCCAGGTGAAGCCGATCTAAGCTGTAATCACTATCTGGAATCAGCACCTCCTCCATTATGGAAAGCTGAGTAAGCCTGCCCCCACACATCTTTACAAATTCAATAAAACCCCTGCAGGTGACTTCACACTCCCCCAGCCCCATGGCTGTTAAGTTCTTGCAGCGCTCAGCGATCTGGATGAGTTCATCATCCAAAGGTTGAAGTCCATTGGCGCACACGACCAGCTCGATCAGCCTGGGGCAGTTCATGCCAATGCGGCCCAGCATTGCCTTGCTCACTGCACGACCAAAGTACAGGTGTGTGACAGGTGTTTCCTCTCTGAAGAAAGCATCAAATTCATCTTCATACAGGAAGAAATACATCACAATGTTAACTTTGGGGGAGTGTTTAACAAGAGCATCCCAGCTTTGCTTTTTAATGGTGTGAAATTGAACTTGTCCAGGATTTTCACTCACGACGTCAATGCGGAGGTGCTCGAGATCAACGTGTTTTTCACTTGAAAGAGCCAGCAGCAGTTCATCACTTAATATGTAGTAGTTCAAAGCCAGCTCCTTAAGTCCATGACACTGATCAGCCACACAAAGAATGCCTGAGGAACAAAAAAATTTACTTTCTAAAATGAAAAGCAAATACAAGCACAGTTGTTGTCGGCAAAGTTGGTTTGAGTTTTCATGCTTATATCCAAAGCCCATGAAATACTCAAGTTCTGGGTATCCACAACCTTTTACAGGGTTTCAGCCATCAACGCTTCAAAAGACTAAAACACTGACAAGTCACATTTATCTTGGATTTGCATTTGTCCCTCCCTATGCAGAATTTCCTCAGCTTTGAAGAAAAAACTGAATTCAGGCCAGATTCAGCTGCCATTCCCTTCCCTAATACTCATTCCTTCAACTTTCAACTATTTAAATCACCACCACCCAGTTTAACACCTACATCCTTCTGTGAATTAAGACTTAAATAACAATAACTCCTCCTAATCTGCTGGAAAATAAAGTAGACAGATTAAATCACCTTTTGTGGACTCCAGAAAAGAACACAGGAATAGACCAGATCCAGACACCCTTTCCCCAGCACTAAGATTTCAAAAGAAAAGCAAGTGAGAAGGGACCCTGAAGCCCTCTGAACTTTCAGCAAGGCCATATTTTGAAGGGAGTGAGTTCTTCACCAACCAATGAGGAAGTTACCTAGTCTCAGATCTGGACACATGAGGGCACTCTGGAAACTGGAAACACTCACAGTCTTAAACCACAGGTTTCTGAAATATGTACACACAGTACCTTGCAAAACAATTATTGACAACTGTTACGACCTCCTTTATCCCACCAAGTAGCAGCTGATTCATGGATCAGGGATTCTGTGATGTTTCCACAGAACACTGATTATTTAAGTTTACCAATCTGCACACATTAAGGAGCTCCCATTTGGTTACCCTCACATACTAAAGCAGTGAACATCATATCCTTTGAACATGTGTGGAAGGCTTGCACTAATTTTGGAGGCTTTTCCTCCTCAAGGCCTATCAGCAGAGGTAGCAAAGCAGCTGGAGAGAATGAAAAAAAATCACCAGGATTCCAGAAGATGCAGTCACATGAGTAGCGCCCCCACCTTCACCAACCCAACTCATTTACTAACAATCACCTTCTCCACCTTCCAACTGTCCAAACTCAAGACTAAGTCAATTATGATGCTGTAGGACTTCAGTTTTCACACACATTCAGTACTCACCAGCAGGTGAAACATGAGGACAGCTGCTCATTTTTAGCAGTTTTAGAGTATCACTGTTGTTAGCAACAAGAACCTTCAAGGAAGGATCATCAAGGGGTGTGTCATCTATCTTGATTGATGACAATGACTTGGAGTTCACAAAAACTACTGTCAGTGCTGATGCAAAATGAGCCTATTTGGACAAAACGAAAGAGGGAAAAACATTCTTATGAAAAGATGGGTAAAACTTCAGTGCTTTAACCTCACATTCTACACAGACAGAAAGTACAAAAATAAACACTTTTCATGGATCCCCATTATCAGGTAACAAAAGATTATTTCAACACAAACAGAGGGGATCATTGTTTAAAAACATGCTGCTGCATGTGATGAAATTAACTTTACACTCATTATTTATCCACTCTGATTTATCCTTTCACTGTAATACATAGGTAACTACAGGGATACTGGCCACAGTGATGAGCCTGAAGTATCTGGAATTTTTCTGCAGAAAAAAATAAATGGCCTTTATTTTCCAGAAAGTAACTCTTCTGCTACTTCACAGTAACTAGAGACTGCTTCATAAAAATTACCATCAGCTGAAGAGCAGAACATAAAGAAAGCTGAAGTGGTTTAAGAGTGAATTAAAATATGCTAGTTATGTATTATGTCTCTTACCTTAGAGACATTCATGAAGCTTGGTTTTGCTGTAGAGATCAAACCTAGTGTCTTGATAGAACAGTTCACCAGCTGAGAAAGGATGTCACAGGCTGCTTCTGCTGACTCAGTACTACTATCAACCTATAAAAGCAATTTAAAAATAGTGAAGTCGTTCTACAGTATTATTTAGAAAACAGCACCATGGATACCCAAGGCTGCAGGTTTCACATCTACTCAGCTGTACTCCTCCAGACTGCAACCATCAAAGAAACAAAATGCAACACTGACAGGAAATTTCAAGACCAGAAAGAGCTCAGGGAAATGACTATCAGAAAATTTTCCTGAATGTGATTGCTGGGTAATTCTAGTATGAACACATATCTTAAATCCAAGTCTTGTCTTCAAATAACCTCATGTTACTGCAATACTGTAACAGTATTGGTGCTATGAAACAAAGTGGTATGTATGCATTTTTTCAAATTGTTAATTTTTAGAGCCCAAAAAAGACTTGACAAAGTCCTTGCTCCAGCAAACTAATCCATTTTATCTACATCAACAACACCTTTGCATTTTAAATAGTGAACTGATTCAAAATTTGTAAGCCTGAAGAGTAACTTTGAACAAATCTGTTATTTTGCCTCACCTTCCACCTGTTTTGCACCATTCACTATTTCTTTACTCTGCAGAGGTTAGAGTGTAGAAAATTGGATGAAACTGTCTGCACATGTGGAAATAAAAAGCTGCAGTAGCTGCATTTTTAAACATAAGACTTGTCAGGTGCAACTCTTAAGGCAGCTGACACAGAGCAGCTGCATCCCTCGTGCTCAGTGACGCCACACTGAGCCTCTGCTCATCCACAGCTTACCTTGAAACTAACATACTGCAGATGGTCAGCGTGCCTCTTGATAATCTGCTGAATGAGATCAGGATGTGTAGACTTTAAATAAGAAGTGGCTGGCTGGCTAAGTTCAAATTCAAATCTCCTCCAGAGATCTGGGATGTGAAAAACTTCATTCCACCTTCGACAAACAGAAGATGCCCTGGCTCGATCCACTAAAGTCAGGAACTGAAAAACACGTAGAATCACGTGGTGTGGAAGGCTGCCCCAATCCATCGAGGCACATGGGTCAGATTCCTCAAGCACTGAGCCATATAAACTAGTTTTCTGTCTTTTGCTTGTCTGTGATGTTCCAGGAGCTTCAGTTCCAGCCACCACCTTCTGCCCAGCTCTCTTCATCATGCAAGTTTCAGAATGTAACAATCCGACGTATTCAAACTGCACAGGTTCCTGATACGTCTCACATACAATAGGTCTCTAGAAAAATACAGAGAATTAGTGGAGGAAGGGAGAAAGGGCAATGGAAACACAGCAAGAGATAACAAGTTAATAAAATTTAAATATAGCATGTTATTTTCAAAAGAAGCATATCCATATGTCAATATCCAGTGCACAGATGTTGGCAAGGACCTTCTCTCTCAGTACCTTTTATTTTGTACAACTTGGATTGCATCTAGAGAACTTGGACATGCTAATTTACCAAGTGTAGCTTCATGTAGTAGTATTTCATAGCACATAAGGCATTTTTTAGGGAACAAGAAATATTTAACAGCAATTCAATTCAGAAGTAGAAAATAGATTGTTTAAATTTAAAATCAGTTGACAAACTATAGAATCTACTCATGATCTCTAAAAAGGTATATCAGCTAAAAAACTTGGTTCATAAACTCCTTTTTAAAACACAGCTAAACCTGGAACAGACATGTTCAGAACAGTCAGATTGAAAAGTTTTGCCCACCTTCCCCAGTTTTTCATTCTTCCAAATAAATGCCAAGCAGAGAAAAGTGTACAACTAACGATAAAAAACTTCAGAGTCCACTTATCAAAGCAGGGCAAAGTCAGTAGGGTTCACATGCAGTTTTTCAGCAGGAAAAGGACAGTGACCTTGGAAATCTGCAAACTGCACGGACCTACTTCAGCAAGGGACATTTGCCTCACCAGCAAGAGCTCAGAAGAGCAGCATAAGAAAAAAATTCCACTTTCACAGGCTGAAGCAATGCAATCTAACCAAGTCCATGCTAGACTGAATTCTGTTGTTCAGTCAATTTTCAACAACTGTCTTTGCAATGTCATTTTAGTACAGGTTAAGGCCCCTTCTCCAATGTCACACTAACCAGACCTTCTCTCTTCCTGGTCTGTGTGAAGTGAGTATTTTCAAAGCAACCATGCATTTTTCAAGAAAGAACAGAGCAAATTATCTATTTTTACTGAACAAACTCCCATGGCAACCCCAACAGCTTGCTTTTTCTGGACTGAAAAATTTCCATAGTATCTTCATTACAGGGGGGAGGGAGAAAGAAAGAAAAAAACCCCAGAAATCCCTGTGTTGAAAAAACAGCTGCCAAAATACATACTATCGTATCAAAAATTTACCTAGCATCTTCCCCAATTTATAATCTGTTCGACTCATGAGTGTCTGACAAACTCAATTTTTATGAAAAGAAAGCATGTGCATTCTTTGAGAAGCTGGAACAATGTAGCCAATTTATTAAGGGCAGTTCATATTACCAGCTTCACTACTGCTTGACTTCCTGACAAATTATCCCAATCACCAAGGAATTTATTCTAGCAGTTGTTATACATATTCACCCAGTCTGTTTAAATTTCCATTAGTGATTGGAATCAGCAATATATGCAGAAGGATAAGCCAGCAACACTCTTTAAATTATATTAAATGATAGTTTTTCTTCCCTGACTAAACACATGGCTTACATTAACAGTGTTACTAATGTAATGAAGATGCAGGCTCAGCATGAATAAACATTTTGCTATTAGACAATCAAGTTATCATCCACAGAACCATGTTTTATGACTTTAGACTACTTTAAGTCACACAACAAATGGGCATTCCAAACCATTAAATGTGGATGTAGTAATTAACCATTACAAAACCCTATCTTACAGTTGCTCATAGCCTTGCTAAATTTAGCAAAGGCTAAATACCTTTTGAGTCAAATATACCTGTTGCTTGTTTTGTCTCCTCCCTACTGGAGAGGAATTACAGACTTGGCTGTTTCCTAAAACAGAAGTCCAGAACAAAAAAAAGAAATTGAACAAAAGTTTTTGTCTGAGAAGCTTCTCCTTGCTATTGCTATTCTCACGCATATCTGCAACATCTTGGTTATAGATAGGTTTCTGATAAAAAAGGAAATTTCTCCTATCTTATTTGAAACTTACTTGAACTCCATGGGTGCTGATTTGGCTCCCACAAAAAAGTTCTGACAATCGAGAACAACCAGAAAGGGCATTTCCCTAAACCACAGGTCATTCTACAGACCAGAAACAGCACTCCAGATGTAGGAAGATATGCAGCAAGGTATTGCTGGTGTACACAGCAGCTATGCCTCCTGGAATTTGGCCAGAACTTGTTCTTGTTGCTACAGCCTTTAGAAACTGCTGTCTCCAGAATTTCTATGTTTAATGTTCTACACTTCAGTCCTTTATATCTAGCAAAATGAATTCCTGTTATTCACTGTGGGATGCAAAGCCAGAAAAAGGTTCCATTGGTTATGCATCGTAACATTTTTAACAAACATGAAGCCCCAATATTTATTGCAAAAATGAGAATTTTTATTTAATTCTGAATACTTTATGAACAGCATCTATTTTAAAGCACAACAGAAGTTGGCTAAATTACAGTGCCATGTGATACAACCCAGGTAGCATTCAAATGAGAGGTGCACACACACACCTACCTCCAAAGAATGTGGAGGTTCCTGTCAAGTTACCAGCACCTTTCTGGTATCTGAACATCCATCCCACTGTTGAGTCATCCCGTATGTGTGCATGGACTCCTTAACCAGAAGGCAGGGACGGGTCCCAGAAGATGAACTGACCTGTGAAGCCACCAACCAAAAAGAAACTGTTCTGCAATGCCTGTGAAACCCATAGGAAGGACTAACATCAACTCTGGAACAAAGACTGAGACAAATAGTACCAACTGCTCTGTACGGTGTGGAAGCAGAGCAACAGAATGTAACAAGTAAATTCATTTTACTAAACATGATCTGAAAAACACCATTTAACTAATGGGAAGGTGGAATTGAATAAATAGCTTTTGCATTATCTAGTTTTACAGTCACATGACCACTCTTTTGCAACACAGATACACCTCTGAATTCTTGAGCATCATCCAAAGAAAACTACAAACCCTGGGTTTTTTTCAGCCTACTCTATAAGAAAACCATGTGAATCAAAAGTTATACTTAAAGACAGGACCTCTAATACTTTGACATTTAAAGACTCCTGGCTTTAAACTTTACTCGCTTTTACTCCAAAATTATGCTTACTGCACCATGATAACCTTGACAGTAAACAAACAATTTTGGTTAATTAAACTGTATCTGGAAAAAAGAGATCAATAATGTGCAAATATCTTCCCACATACTAATGACAAAACTGTCCTGTGCCTCAGGATGACAGAGTATCTTGGTGCACTACGAGAAAATAGACCCAAAGCCCCCATATCAAGTTACAAAATTTACATTATCTGAGGATGCTTTAATGGAAAGCTACAGGAACAGCAACACCCATCTCACTAAATCATGACAGGTTTTAGAAACAGAAGATATTTACCAGGTATTGTGTTAAATCAGTAATGATATCTTTAGAAACCTTACAATGCTGAACTTCTCTATTATTCTTTAAAAATGGGACAAGACTTTAGATTCTCCCAGGTCGTATCATAATTTTTTGGAAGAACTACCCAGTTAATATTATCTTTATGAATGCCAAGCTTAACAAAGGTGTAGTATACATTATTTATGAATACATGAGAAGTAGCCCCCATCTTCCAAACAAAATCAAACTCAAGTACTGCAATCTGTGCAAGTAATGCTGTTGCTCAACTCACACACCAGCAAATTCAGAGCTAATTAGTCATGCTTGTCTACAAAGAGAAAGCTGATATTCATTAGTAATTCTGTTTGTGGATGGCACCTGAAGAAATCTGTCATTTATGGTGGCCTTGCATTGCACAGTCTACAAATATTACATGTTCTCTCTCCTGTGAATGAGCAGAGGCTGTATAGAATTCATTTTCATAAGTACTGTCAGTGTCTAACAAATAAAAGGTTTATAATGCCACATATAAACAGCATGCTGAAATAACATTACAACTGAAAGTACAACACACTGAGATGCAATTTAAAGATTCAACAGAGAAATGCATTAACTTTATAAACCACATATTTTGAAGCAACTTTCTTACCTAAAGAATGCTTCCAAATTACAATAGGCAATAAATGAATGAACTGAGGCAGCTGCAGCCATGGGGCACTCACATGCATCTGTCTTCTTTCCCCTCCTTTCCAGATAAAAAAAACACAAAAAGCAGTGTTAGTTTTGAAAAAAAAAAAATCTTCACATTACACCCAATGCAAAAATTATGGGGAAATACATTGACATCAATTTATAAATTTTCTTGCTTTTGTAAAGGAGCTTGGGGGGAACATCTTAACACAAGGTACCTTATTCCACAATACAAATATTGTCACAGAGAAACATGAGATCAGATTAAGAATAAAAGTGATGGGAAACAAATGTTGCAACTGCATTTACATTTATTGGTCAACAGTACAATATAAACAGAAAGTTATTCAGTATTTGCATTATCATTACCACGCTAGTGAATTTTGGCAAACAACACTGCAGCTACTAAAGTAATCAAAGAGTCATGAAAAACAGAGGAAAAAAATCCACCCAAATGTTTTTTCCTGCCTTCTTCCCTTCTATGGCAAGGCTGCCTAATGGCCTGGAGAACTGTGTGATGAACACACAGAGGCCACATGGCTCAGCTCCCTTACCACAAACGTGCACACCCTCGCCAGCACCTGCCCAGGCCTGGCTGCAGTCACACGGCAGGAGCTGCTCCCAACAACAACAAAGCACCCAGCCCGCAGCCACCTCCCTGTTTACAGGCTCCCAGAACCCAGGTGACAGCCTGGGCCACCTGGGCAGCTGGATCACAAGGCACTGCATCAAGGGGTTCAGATTAAAAATTCCTTGCCTCCCTCCACATTATTTTCTTTTAATATGACATCACAGGTAAGTTCGTGTTTCAGAGTCTTCCACCCTATGTAATCATGGAAAGCTTTACTCCCAGAAACATCATGAAAAACCTTATTTTATAAAAACACAACAAAAACCTGAAATCTCTGTGATAAGCTTTACATTGCTTTTCATGCCCCATCATGGGGTGGGGGATGTGTATCCTTCCACCTGTTTTGAGCTCAGGATTACAGTATTCTTCCCAACACTCCTCATGTGACCACAGGCAAAAGTAATTACTAACAGTAAACTGACATCCAAAAATTAAGGAAAGGACAACCACATCCTTTTATAGCAATAATTGTATCAAATATAGGTAGTCAAAGACTACCTACAATGCTCAGCAGGCTTCTGAATTTCACAGAGATGGGACTGGTTACCTAAAATAGCCAAATAAGCAAGAGTACCCCCGAGGAAAAGAGCTTCTCTTAAACAGACCTGTCCCAAGACCCTCAGTAGAGAAGGAAATTCATACTTTTACACTGCAGATAAGAACTAGCAGAATTTTAGATAATACACTAAGAAAAAAAAAGTTAATGAAAGTGACTTTTAGTAATAAAAATATAATCAGGTGTACATCTAATGTACATCTCAGTGTCTAAGGCCAAAAGAACCATCCAAAGCAATGCAAATCATGTTACCTTATGTAAGCAGAAATGTATATAATAAAATATTATAGTTATCAGAGATGCAATCAAATACAAGCTTGTTATGCAAACAAGTTGTTATCTAAGGTAACTACTCAAATGATTATCAAAGATAAACAGCAGTAACGCAGTCATTTAAATGAAACACTCTGATAACTGCTGAGGTTCATCAACTCTATTAATATCCTCGTTTGTCTAAAGCAAAGTATCAAAAATTGGTGCTCACCACCCATACAGCTCTACCTGTGATCGAGTATTTTGACAGCTGCACGTTATCCTACTCAAACTACCCCAAATCCACTAAAGGCAACAGGACTCAGAAAAAATCAAGTTAATTAACTGTTTCTGCAACTTATCCTGCCACAACAGAGTGGTAAACTTCTGCTAAAATTAAGATGTGAAAACCTCTCCCGTGGCATAGAGGCTGGGTGGGGGATTTGAAAAGTGGACAGTGGTGACTCCATTAAACAAGCCTTCAGTAGCTGATCACTACTTCCCAGGCTGCAGTGTCAGTTCAAAAAAAGGTTTCATTACTGTAACCAAACATATCACAGATTTAAGCCACAAAGAAGTAACTCTTCCTCTGATTTCTAGATTTCCCTTCCAGTTCTCAACACTGGGACCCAACAGGAATTAATAAGACACCATAAAATCAAGTTTCTAGTAGAAAGAGCAGCAACCAAACACAAATGCAGCAAAAAATTTGAGTCCCAGCGAAATAAAAACCCAAATAACAAAGCTTGGAAATATTCTGGGATAAAGTAGGTATCTTGGTAATTAAGCTTTAACTTTCCAACACCTGGAAATTAATGTTTACAGACCTGCCTTACACAGCTGAAATACCCATCAATCACAGTTCAGCACCTGAGGCCACCCTTCACCATGTCAAGGAACTCAAAATTCAGAGTCTGTCTGGGAAACAAGATCAGCACAAGGCAGGCAGCCCTGGACAACTGCTGCCACCACAAATGCAACCACTGAGTACAGTGCAAAACAGGTAAAAAACACATTTTAAGCCTAAGACTCAGAAGATCTAGCCCTTGAGGATGAGGCGCTCAGAGATTAAGCTTTTTCTTTATCCAGGTAAAAATCAGACTTTTAACGGGTGGTATTTTTGCTTCTGAAGAGGATTATTTACTTATTTTTAATCAGTCCTCATTTTTCTCAAAACTGTGCCTCTGACTCAAGGGTTTTACCACATTTTTAGTACGTTTATGACAAACTCTCAGAGTTGTAAAAATAACCACATTCAGCTGAACATCCTAATGCTTGCAATAATTTTAATTGAATAGATACAAATGCATGCCACTTTTAGAACTATTTCGGTGGTGAAATTTAGATATTGGACTTCTACTGATGCATTATTTTTAGAAATAAGCCACTCCCCTGTGCCCAACGCCCAAGACCCCTCGTTTTACTCAATGACACATCTGAAGCTGCACAGCTCTTTAGAAAAGCTCTCTTGAGGGCTCACCTACACGCCTACAGCAGGAACGAAAAATAGTTGTTACTTCCACAGGTTTTCTTGAAACCTTCCCATCCGACTTTAATATGTCACTTAAGCTCTTTACACGGGAACATCAGCTCCCGGGCACTGTGCTCCCGCAGCTCGGCGGGAGCTCCCGGGATGGCACAAACCCAGGGCACCGCACACCGAGCCCCGCACGAGGTTTGGTGCTCAGGGAGAGTTTAAGTCAGGCGCGGAATGCCTCTGTCTGTCTGTCTGTCTGCATGTCTGCCTGTCTGTCCGTCCGCCAGCCCGTCTGCCTGCCCGTCCATCTCCGCAACCCGGGCCGCCCCCGCGGCCTGTCCCCCCCCCGGCCGCCGCGCAAGGGCCGGTCCCCGCAGCCGCCCCGCCGCTCACCGCCGCCGGTGCGCGGCTCCCTCGCAGCGTGAGGCCGGGCCGAGGCGCCGGGCACGGGGCAGAGCAGGGGCAGCGCAGGGCCAGCACCGCGCTCAGCCCGCAGCGCCCGGGACTCGGGAGGGCGGAGCCGCGGCCCCGCCGCCCCAGCGCAGGCGCCGGGCGAGGCCGCGGGCGGCGGGCACGTGACGGCGGCGCCATTTCGCGGCGGCTGCCCTGGGCCCGCCGGTAAAATGGGGGGGCCGCGGTGTGGGCTTCATTTACCAAAATATGAGTATTGGTCTAGTACCGATACTCAACTGTGACGGAGAAAATACTCTCTAACAATTTAAAGTTAGAAAGGGTATGTTTATTCAGCGCTGGGCAGCAGCGTGGGGTAGCCGCCTAATACCCACTGCAAAATTACAGGTGGTTACAGAGTTTATTTATTGACAAAAGGTTCAAACAAATACATATTCATAATACCAGCCCCTCCCATCCCCTGCTTCCTATGGTAATTAGCTTGAATAGCTGTTAAGCAGCGTGGTTGGCTTCTTGAATGAAGTCTGGGGTCATTTTGGTGGGGAGGGGTCTTAGAAGGACGAAGTAAGGTGAGTCTTCCTCGCCCTGCCCTTTTCTATTAATGACAATACAAATGGCTTTTGGGGCAACTCCAGTTTTGCAAAGAAAGAGTTTCTGGTTGCAATTGTTCATGTTCTTTGGACCTAACTACTAGCTTCATCCTTTCCCATTGCAAGCACAGCTAAGCAAACATAAATTGACAGGCAATCAATTATTTAAGTTTCAGGTAACTATCTCAAGCCCAGTTTCTTTTAACTAAAACCCTAATTTCTTTAAGATTAGTGTTTCAGGCTCTTGGGCCAGCCGGGACCCCTGACAGCCCCACAGCCACAGGCTCGGCTCGTGGCCCTGGCCGGTCCCCACAGACCAGGAGGTGATTGCTGCCCCCTCAGTCGGCCTCCATCTCAGAATCACACAGTCACTTGGGTTGGAAAAGACCTCTGCCATCATCGAGTCCAACCTGTGACCAAACACCAACTTGTCAAAGACCGTGGCACTGATGGGAAGAGCATGTACTCATGTCTTTCTAAGCACTTCCATAGGTGAAGGTATGGGTACTGGCGTCTTCGAAATAGGTCATAATGTTTCTACCCACTTCAAGATGCGTGTTTCTTACAGAACCCACAGAGTTTGACTCCTGAAACAAACGGGTCTGCACAAGCCTGAGTTTCTGAACTTTGGGATAAAATGACAGGTCCAAGGGGGACATGTGGTAGGTGTTTTGGGAAGGCTGTACCTTCCTAGTGCCTCAGCTGTGAGGAAGGGAGGAGGATGACATGTGGCTGGGAGTTCAGGATAACAGGATGCTGTCCCCTCCAAAACTGAGAGAGAGGGAAGAGCCTGCGGGCATGTGCCCCAGTGAACTCACCCTGTTTATTGGAATAAAGTTGCAGGGCTCTTCTGTTTCCTTTATGGACACTGGCTTTTCCTATTGTGATTTTCCATACAGCACTGAGTGTCACATCCAGCTTTTCCTTTAACATCGCCAGGGATGGTGACTCCACTGCCTCCCTGGGCAGCCCATTCCAATGTCTGATGACATTTTCTGGGAAGAAGTTCTTCCTAATGCCCAACCTAAATCTCCCCTGGTCTAGCTTCAGACCATGTCCTCTTGTCCTGTTGCTGGTTGCCTGGTGCCTGGCCTGGCTGCACCCTCGTGTCAGGGAGATGTAGAGAACAACAAGGTCCCCCTTGAGTCCCCCTATCCCCAGGCTGAGCCCACAGCTTCCTCAGCTGCTCCTCACCAGATGTGTGCTCCAGACCCTGCTCCAGCTCCACTGCTGTTCTCTGGACCTGCTCCAATCCTCGAGTGTCTGTCAAGTGAGGGGGCATCAGAACTGGACATGTCACTGGAAGTGTGGCCTCACCAGTGCCAAGTACAGGAGTCAGTCCCTTCTCTGGTCCCAATGGCCACACTGTTGCTGATACAGGCTGAGTCCCATTGTTTTTCTCAGCCCCCTGGGCACACACTGGCTCACATTCATTTCCTGCCGCATGTATTTCCATCATTTCCTGACATGAAGTGCCTGTAAGCCCTCATCATCCTGGAGCTGGAGCAGCCCTGGCCTTGGAAACTGCCCCATGAGCCTCTTCCAGAGGCTGTTCCATCCGGACAGAGCCATCCCCTGCCCTTCCCATGGGGGCTAGGCATACAATCATAGACTCAAAGAAGGATGGGGTACAAGCAACTACTATAAATACATATTATGGTATTGCTTCTTTGCAAATATTAGGGTGGATACTATATGTGTGGTGTTGAAATGGTTTTTAAGATAGTGTTTTATTTAAAAGTAACAAACTAATAAAGTGTCTTTTTAGTAAGTGAATGACCTGCTTAGTTGGATAACACCCAGTAAAGACACCTGCTACTGATATTCCAATTGCCAGCACTGACCATCTGTAAAAATTAAAAACCACAGCCCAAATTAAGACTGATAAGAAAAATAAATTAAAACCACAGCCAAAAAACACGCATACTTTAAAAAAAGTGGACTCAAGAAGTAGCCATGTAAAACAATTCCTAAAATATGAAAAATAGTTTGTAAAAAAGTTTGAAAATGTATGATGAGTCTATAAATATACAATGGGCTATTAAATTTTAAGTGTCTCCAAAACAACAGGCTAAATGCCAAGCACCCAGCCTTTATAACCTTTTGCTTTATTGTATGTCTCTTACTGTCTTTTATTAAACTTTTAAAATTGTACCAAAAGAGTGAACCTCCTTTTTCACACAACTGTTACTGATTTCTAGCAATCTTTTGTGCAAAAAGGGCCCCATTCAGAACAGCAAGGCCTTCTCTGCTTGCTGTGTGTATCCTCTCTTGAGGCCTCTCCAAAGTACCCCATGGAGAGAGGGCTGAGCACTGCATCACGTCCAAACTGCAGATGCCCAAAGTATGCCTTTTAATTTGTTAACCAAAGCATATTTTTTAAAAAGACCTTGCAGATTTAATCTTTGCAGACTCACTGCATAACAGTTCATCACTAATCAGTGAATCAGCTGCTTTATGATTGTAGTTATATCTAGCTGTATCTGAACAATGGAGCTTTTATTACCAACTGCAAAACACTCGCAGCAACGGATTTCCTGGCTCTTGCATGTAGCAATTATTTACCAATAATAAGCCTTTTTATCATTTTTTTAATGAAGTGGTAATGCTAAACATGTGCAGCATTTCCATGGTAGATTATATCTGCCTTACATAAAACCAAAGCAGGCAAAAATCAGCTGACTTTTTGTGTTACATCAAAATACAGTTTATTCCCACACATCTGAAAACCTAGAAAATTAGCATGTTGAAAGGCTAATGAAACAAACTGAAAGGAATATTTGTCATACAGTCACTGTACATTACATCTTCAAATTCCTCAGTTGTTCCAATCATCTTCAAATTCCTCAAAGAGACAAAATGCACTGCACTCTTAAAATCAATACAGTTTAGAAAATACACCAAAATTACTCTTATCTATTTGGTTCTTGACTGCTTTATTCAGAGTTTATAGGAAGTAGGAAATTAGGTTCCAGGTAAATTTTTCAAGTATTTTGTCCCTAGTAGATGGTTTAAAACTGATCTTTTTCAGTTAATACTGCTATGAAAACCATCTTCAGCTTAGTAGTTACTCTCTGTAGACAGTAGTAGAAGATAGATTGTAAACAGAGATTAGTGCAGATTTGAAGCTTCTATCTAAATCCATCAGTCATGGGTTTCTCTGGTGCATTGCCAATAACCTTTGAGCTGCTGTGCAGGAACATGTTCAAATGTGCTTCAGAAAGATTCATATAGGCTAATGTCTAAGGCTTTCTGTATAGAAGAGTTTCGTCTCTTGAACTGGTCTAGCAGAAACACATATTATACTTAACTTAAAATGGACAAGTGTAAAATAGGATAGAAGAATTCTATGCATTTTCTAGCTGTAGTCATTATTGCTCAAATGCTTACACGTATGAATTTAAAGCAAAAAAAAAAACAAAAAACATCAGCTATGGATTTGACAATACTGGAAGGAAAGGAACAAATATGGGCCCACCCAGGAGATTCTGTCTTCTACTCGTACCCCAGGGGCCTGGTACAGAGCTTCTGCTGGTGTCTCCAAATCCTTCATCTCATTGGTAAGACACAAAGATGAAGGGAAACAGCATCACTGGATCATAGACCCACAGAATGGTTTGGGTTGGAGAGAACCTTGAAGGTCAAGCTGCTCCAACCACTTGCCATGGGCAGGGACGCCTTCCCCTAGACCAGGTTGCTCAGAGCCCATCCAGCCTGGCCCTGATACAGGCAGATATACTGGAATACAGTCCTGACTTATCTAAGCCATTACTGCCCATGTCATCCAGCCACTCAAAGTCGAGCTTAGCCTTACTCTTGTGGTTGTCTCTCCGCAAACCAGATTTACAGAAAGATAGTCTACTCACTCCCCATGTTTATGGTGATTACAGTAATGTTTTGCATAGTAATTCACACAGGTTTCATAATACATACTCTTTCTGTACTTTGATCAAGAACAATATTCAATTTTTTATCACTGGGCTTTGAAGTAGTAATCAAGAAAAACAGTTTGAATAAAGCCGTGAGTTAATTAGTATAAGAAAGCTGTCAGGAAATCAAAATTTCCCTGAGACCAAAGAATGAACATGTATCAATTCAGAATTAGTATGTCATGAACTTGAAAGCTTTACAAGGACTGTGTGAAAAGTCTAGAAATTATTGACCATTTCTTAACTAACGTTTTTTAACAGACAGACTGCAAAAGTGAGAGAAGAGAGTACAGAAAAAAAATAAGGAAATAAGGATGTTTATTGTAATATCAGGTAGGAAGCCATACAGTATCTTGTGCTGTACAAAACCATTTCATACAGAGAGTTCTCAAAAAGAACTCACCACCAGCTTTTTTGACACCCTTACTTTGGCATTGCTGAACTTCATTGCAGGATTTACACATTTTAAAGCAAGCTCTGCTTCATTTTCATTGTGGTCATGATTCTGACAAGTCCACATAACCAAAGGACACAACTCTTGCTTGAGTGCTGTCTTCAGCTCTTGGAAGATCACAGAGGAGGCCATGGTGCTTGGCTTTGGCTGGAATTTCACACAGGCTCCTTCATTTCCATGCTGAAGGGTATTCAGGGTCAGTCTTCTCTCTGAAAGCAGTTGCATTTGTATCAGTGTGCTAAGCCAAATAAGTCCTATATTGTAGCCATGCCTTTAAAAAGTTTAATTATATTTCTTAAGCTCTGTGATCATACTCTGCAGCTTTAACCTAAACCTAACACTGCAGAGTGGAGCAGTAATGAGACTCATACCCAGAAAGTGGGTTAGTATGTTGAGTTTGCTGGAGGCTCACGAGCTGCTCTGCTAGACAGCAGCTGCTGCACAGGCAGGCAGCAAGAAACAGCCTGGCTTGGGAATAGAAAACACCCAAGTTATTTTGTAAAGGTTTCCAGTGTACACACTGAACCTGAAGTACAATTAGGAAAACAATGGCTTTTCTATATGCCTCTTTGTAAAAGCCTTCCTTTATAATTATGAGGTAAAACATGGTTTATATGAGCAAATCTTTATGAGATGCACTTTTAGAAATGCAACAGCAGTCTAATATTGTCTTTCCAGAAATAAGCATGAATCACTGAAGGGAGTAACTCTGTGTGTTGCAATCCAATCCTGTTGTTTAATTCTGCCATTCTATAAGAAGTTATATTACAGTTCCTATATATATATATATATATATATATATATGCTAGACACACATTGTAGACTAAATTGTTAGTAGGTACAGTTAACAGTGTCCATCAAACTGCAAAACAAGATAAGAAAATTATTGATAGAGGTGCTGTTTGTCCTTTCTGTGGAAAAAGCCACCACAAAGTTATATTAATAGTTTGTAATTTGTCTGAAAAGAAACTGTGTGGAGAAACTGCTGGTGTTCCTGTGGTGCACTGTAGGCATGCTGTTCAAACTCCATTGGGCCAATGTGTTTTATTCTTTAAGTATATATTATATATATACATAATCTCTAGCAAAACCCCCAGTTTTTCAATCATTAACTTTTGGAAGAAGGTTCCAGTATGATGAGGTTCAGCCACATCCTGGAGCAGGTCGCTGGGGGTGAGGCAGGTCCATGATCAAGCCAGGTTAGGATTCCTGGCCAGGCTCAGGGAGGCAGTGGCTCCAGCACAAGTTCCTGCTTTGTTTAGGGCGTGATTTACAGGCAAGGGCTGAGCTTAAATGGGCACTTGGGGCCCTGGGGCAAGGCTGGGTGTGAGGCTTGTGCAGCTCAGGGCTGTTAGTGCCTATTAGGTTATTAATGTGTTAGTGCTGTGGCACTTTCAATGGGTAACTGCCCAGTAATCTGTAAAGCACAGGTTATTTGATCCTCTGACTCAATATTATCTAAGCAGAGTTAAAAATAACCTGCCAGCTAATTCGTCTTCTGTTTATTAGTGTTGGTAGAGAAATCAGAGTGTGTGTGACAATTTCAGAGTAATGAAATCCTCTGAAATGACCATATCCACTGAGGTTCTGATAAATGTGTATCAGTTGAGCACATGACAAATTGTCTTTAAGATGCCATCTTTAATACTTTTGGTTCTGATTGCCCTCGTCAACAAATAGATACCCTTCACACTGAGAAAACACATGCCTTAGACTAAGGCTGTCCATAGCAGGCAGCCGAAGATTTGATTTGATCAGAAAAATAGCTGATAAAAGAAATACCTGATAAGTCAGTACCTGATGTAGTGGCAAACATTTTGAACTTCAGTACCAGAAAAACCTTTGTAGTTTTATAGCTGAGTTATAGCTTGGCAAAGCTGCTTATGAAGCCTCCAGAGACCTCTTTGGAAGATCTCAGAGCAAGTAAGAAAATTTTGGATGAGGATAATAGGTGTAGACATACAAGACCATGCTTCAGATAGAGAGGAAGGGATTCAACAACTGTCCAAGTTATACTTCAATTGTATATTGCAAACATTCATGCTCTCTTTATGTCCTTATCTTCTTTTTCTGCCATTGCCAAGTGCTGGGTTTTTTTCACAGATTTGAGAAAATCTGTTCACCCAGTTGGCAGGAGGAGGAGATGGGTTTGTTGCAGTTTCCTATGCCAGGAAGGGAAATTCTAACAACAATAAAGATTATAGGAGTATGAACCATTTTCCTCCACCTTATTTGGATTTTATCTGTGGGGCCTAGGATTCATGCATAGATAAAATAATATTTTAACTTTAGCAACCTCGTCTTGCTTTTAAATTCATTTTTCTGACAGTCTTATTCACAAACATATTCCCATTCATTCTTTTCTCTACTTTACACAGATGGTGGTTTTTTGGTTTCTTTTTAATGTTAGACCAATGGCTGGTGAAGAAAAAAATTGCAAAACTGACAGGTTCTCTGCAGTTTGCGTTGTTTCGTTTCTCTCTAAATGTCTGTTTTGTTAAACACATATTTTGTGTGTATTGCTATAACAGGTATTGCTATAACATCACTTGGTCACAAGAGGGAACTCGCATATCAGTCTCTGGGATTTATTTTTATATATTAGAACTTGGAGGACTCTGAAGACTAATAAAGAGATACTAGGATATGTGTGTGTGCCAGGAGTATAAATATGTATATACATCTGTATTTATTTATATATTCATGCCTTTTAGTTGCCAAAGAAGGGAAACCACTCAGAGAAATAAGGAACAATAACCCTGGCAGCCATGGCAGTAGAAAAGAGCCTTAGAATGGCCCACAAATAGCTTTTTTATGCTCATGGGTATAGGTTTACACTCATAGATCTATGCTCATGGGTTGGGGTTTATCTCTGTTCCCACTCTGCAGTTCTGTAAATCTCAAAACCTGTACTAATGGTATCAGGGTGGAGCAGAATATGCTCCCTCCACCAGAGTCTGACCAGCAGGGATTTTTCTCACCAAAACATTTGAGCAGCCCTTTATTTGAACTATCTGCTCATCACCTCTTCAGAGAGTCATTTGCCAGCCAAAACTTGACAAGACTTGGGATCTGTTCCAGAATTTATTTAATTTACATGAATACAATTTGATTGTTAAATGCGTTTGCAAAAGGAGAAGACTCAAATATTAATTAATTTCCAATTTCTGCTAGATGGCTGGATGGCAACATAATGGATTGTTATCCAATCTGCCCAAGGTTCAGATTTCTAAAATAAGCAAAGTTATAAATCCAGAACTTTCTAACCTGACAATTAATGTTGTCCTCAGAACTTGGTGTCCACATTTTCCTACACTGATGTTCCCAATCAAGCAATTGCCCAGTAATCCTGCTATTGTATTTGCAGAGTCCTCAAAAAAAGCACGTTAAATCTCCCTAATAAACTGAGCACAGTATGGGAACTTTTCTTTGAACCTTGCTGCTGTTTCTGTCTAGCTCCTAGAGAAGATGCCCCATGCACAGCTTGCAGCTGAGGATCTGGGTTTTTTGATATTTGGGCTGTAGATGCTCAGGGTGTTTGGTTTCCTAGAAATAGGAAACAGCTTCCTCTGTGAGCATGGATACCTTGACTCACCCCTGGACTGTGTCTGGTCCCTCACACATATTTGTTAAGCACTGCTGTCAAATTGTAGGGGCGCTTTGGCTTATCCCATGGCAGTGGAGTGCTGCAGTCCCGCTGGAGCAGGGGATATAGCATCGGAGACACTTGGCAGCACTCAGTCCTGCTTGGTTTGTCTTTCAGGTGCATCGTGTCCTTTTTGCACGTTTTCCATTTTGTCCTCTGACTGTGTGAGTTCCTTAGCTCTCTTCAAGTGTTATTTCTGTAGCAGTGCTACCCTACAACTGCAGCCTTGCGGAGAACATCCCCACGGTGGCTGGAGACACTGGTGCACGTGCAGGGGATGATGGGCTGCACGTCACTGGTGTGTTGCAATGGGTTTGGGGCCCTTTGAGAAAAGAGGTCTCCTGCACCAAAGGGTGAACTACTAGATGTTTTGGGATCTGTGAAGAGATGTTGGGATTCAAGAAGCCCAGAGGTCATTCTGTTTAAGTGATTCTTGTTTATCCAGTGAAAGCCACTAGGGATAGAAGTCACCTTTCCTAACCTAAACTTGCTTACTGATCTATGAATCACAGTTGATACCTGTCAGTTTTGATAAATGATACAGCTCCTGGTTCTGAAACTTCTAAGAGAAGATGATGCATAATTAATCATTATCTATAATCTCTACATTTAATTTATTAAACAGTTTAATCATTTATTTAACTGCACCACACCTGCATACCATTATCCTGTTAGTTTGTCTTTGTGGGACAACAAAGTTTGCACAATCTAATTTTCAAGATCTTGAAAGACTGGGATCAGTCCGGGAAAACTACAAATAATAAGGTTAGACCTTCAGCCAGGTGTAGCAGCAAAGAACATGTCTCATGCTGTTAGGACTTACCACATCCTTTAGCCTGGAGAGGAGGAGGCTCGGGGTGACCTTATCACTCTCTACAGCTGCTGAAAGGAGGGTGTACCCAGGTGGAGGTCAACCTCTTTTCCCAGACAACCAGGTGATGAGAGGACGTTGTCTTAAGTTGCTTCAGGGGAGGTTTAGGTTGGACATTAGGAAGAATTTTTCCCAGAAGGTGTGATTAGACAGTGGAATGGGCTGCCCAGGGCAGTGGTGGAGTCACCGTTCCTGGAGATGTTAAAGGAGAGACTGAACATGGCACTCAGTGCCACAGCCTGGTGATGTGGTGGTGTTCAGTCACAGGGTGGACTCAGTGAATTCAGAGGTCTTTTCTAACTTAAGTGATTTTGGGATTCTGCAGTTTTGTGTGTGGTACCACAGCCTGGATGTGAGCACAAACACTGTGAGAAAAGGGAAGAAAGACACTCTCAAGGCTGTATCTTTTACCTGCTATATTTCTGTGTGCTGCTGGTTCTGGATTTGGTTTGTATCTTGATAGGCTTTTAGATGCCCTTTACTGGTGTGTCTTTTTGTAATATATACAGCCAAATGCCGAGCCTGAATGGTCCTCCTTGGAAAAGAGTGAGTCTGGGCTCTAGCTAATGTAACACTTGTGGATTAATCTGCAATAACTGGTTTTCCAACTTGGTCAGGAATTTTGGTAAGGCAAATTTGTAATGTGAAGTATAGCCAAAGCACAGCAGTAACTGAGCTTCATTTCAAAATGGAGCCAGAGGAATGCCAGCTGAAGAGCCTTGTGACAGGTTTGCTTGATTCCAAGAAACTTTGAGGAAAATTTGAATGGGAACAAAAAACATGTTCTCTTCATTACTAATTCTCCTAAGGTTTTCTCAGAACACCTCATTGAAAAATAGGAGTATTTCCTTAGTTTTCAGTTGCTGAAAATGAACAACTTTTCTAAAAGTGTTCCAGTAAGAATATAGTTTTCCAGAAAGAATGGATATGTGTTGCTTGAAAATAGTTTTGCTTTGAGACACAGACATTTAGGATGAAAGGATTCATCATAGATCCATCCATTATGTTTAATGTGTTAGATAAGACTTGTAAACAGTGATAATTCTGCCAGGTTTCCTTTCATTACTGAAATCTAAATGGGTAGAACTTGCTGCCACAAGTACTTACCTGGGTATTGATTGATAAGATACCTTTGGTGAATGTACTTGGAGTTGGCCTTTGTGAACAGAAAAACTGGCATCTTGCCCAAGTATAATGTAATATTTCTCGTCTGTTTTCAAAGTATACTTAACTGAGGGCACTCAGTGAGGGTGCAGTCTCATCCTTCTTTGCCCACTCCCCCCTGAAGAGTTGGATGGAAAATGAACGATTATTTTTAGGTGGGACAGTTCCCCATCCCACACAGCCACATTTCCTGCATACAAAACTCTTTAGGTGCAACCACCTAGTTCCAAAGTCCCAGGCATTTTTTAGTCACCCCATCACCTTCGGGGGTCAGTGGTAACAAAGGTGTCACTTGATGGTCAGTATCTTCTAATCACTGCTTTCCTGGAGAAGTTTTGGAGCTTCTGTTTTGATATTATAGTCAGCCTACTTGCCAATGGCTTCAGATACTTTGTTTATAGCAGGAATTCTGTCTGTATTTTGACTGAATACATTCTAAATTACTTCATAAAGAGTTTGTATTCACAAAGCATGACCATTCCTGGGACATGTCGTTTGAATAATATCTCTAGTATCAAACTAGTGCCAGACTAGGCTTCTGTATGCCTCCACTGGCTGATGCATCTTTCATCCATACACCCAGACAGAAGTTTTCCTCATGAACTTTGTAACAGTCCCTCTTTCTTATGTTAAATAAGTATAAAATGAGAGTAATAGAACATTCTCTGTTCGTTTCTGTATATGGTTTTGCCTTGCTGTCAGCAGTCGTGGGGTTGGCAGCACAGCATTTCTGCACCTTTCCTGCTTCATCCACATTGCCCCACTTCCCTTGTGATTTGCCTTCATGCAAGGGGAATTCTCAGAACCTGGGAATCTCTGTGTCCCTATAATCAATTTGTTCCAGTGCCCAAGCTTTCTCTACCTACTGGACCTCTGTAGGAGGTAATTAGCAAGGAGCAGAGTTTTCAGCAGTCATTGGGATCTTCTGGCCTTCCAGTCTGTCCCAGGGTTTGGCACAGCTAAGCTGGGGCAGAGTGGCAAGAACAGCAACATTCCAACAGCAGCATGGAATGGCAGCTCCCACTTAACCCAAAAAGTCTGTTTGATTCATCCCTGGAGGTGTTCAGGGTCAGGTTGGACAGGGACCTGAGCAACTTGGACTCCTGGAAGGTGTCCCTGCCCATGGCAGGGGGTTGGTACAAGATGAGCTCTAGATCCCTACCAACCCAAACAGTTCTATGATTCTCTGATTCTTGCCATTCTTTATTTTTTCTCATCTCTGTGCTCTGTGTTAAGGAGGGCATTATATTGAAATATGTAGAATATGTGCTGTGCTCAGACCTCTTCTTAATTCCACAAAAATCAGTAAGAGGATTATTGGAATGGTGAAAACTGAATTAAATTACTCTTCACTTGCACATCTTGCCCTTAGTATCATAGAGTGTGTGAGGAACAGGGAGACTGTACTTTAAAACTCATAAATTTCTCTTCTCCATTCCTCACACAAGGAAAGTTGTACAACTTTTGCTGCCTCAGTCACCCACCAGTGAAGAGTTCATTAGGCCCTAAATGCCTGTTCTCTTAAACCCTTGTGAGATGTGCTAAAGCAAATGGTCTATATGATACTTAACTTCTGAATAGGTGACAACAATTAAATGCATGTTTGCACTTTTTTTTCTCTGTGAATGCCACAGCCTCTGTTGCAAAGTGCACTGTACTGCTGAAAATTGCTCACAGTCAATAGGGATTTTCAGTCTTCATGCTTTCCTTTCTATTCCATTTTACTTAATTGCATGATGTCAGGCATATGGAAGTATGGCAAAATGAGAGTGAGAAACTTTGTGCCACTGTGGAACAATCTTATATCTCAATGACTGATTTATATCCTGCCTGAAGTCAATGTCAGACAGGATATATCTCTTCTCTCCCACAGGCTGCTTGCAAAGTAAGAAGTAGGCTGATCGTTATCTTAATCTCTTCAGTCATGATTTCCCATTTCTTTTGCTCTTCTACAATTCCAGTTTGTGGGGAGTCAGGGGGAACTCCTCTCACTCCTGGGCTTTTTGTTGACTTACTGGGAAATACTTATTTAGTCTGCAATTTATCAAATTAAAAATTAGCAATATAAACACAATGAAAAAATCAAGGGGATCTACTTTCTTGTGAAGTCTCTTGATGATGCTGTTTCTAGCATGAGTAAAAAGAAATATCACTGCTATTATACACAGAAAATTATCTTTAACGTAGTTTCATACTTACTGATAATTTTTCTAGATTATAACCAGCTATAAGTTTAGGATTGTATCATGTGTTACTTCACTACTGGATTTAAGATAGCAGAAGCAATTTAGACACATTGCTCATTCATAATATGCATGTTTGATATTTTTTGTATGTGATTCACAAAAAAAAAAAATTGCTATCATGACATTGTGTTACTGAAGCTTTTTGCCGTCTCTTTCCAGCTCTTTCACTCCTTAGTAACCTGAACTATAACCCACTCTGTATCCCAATAGGAGGAAGACAGCATTTATCTTGTATCTCATAGTGATGTAAAAGCTCAGGATTATTTAGAGAAGTTCATGGAAGATGACATAAGATTTATTCTTTGAGCATGTGCAACTTGTGCTATGGAGTGTGTCCATGAAGATACCACAATTTATAGATCACCATGGTTACTTCCATGACAGATGCACCTAGAGGTCCTGAAGAATCTTTAGTTATCACTTTTGGAGATTTTTCAGTTGATTGAATCAAAAGTGGGAGACCAATAGAGAGGATGAGAAGGGAGCTGCAGCCATCTATGGGCAGGTAGAGGTTTATCTGGGACTGGGAACTTAACAATTAATTTCCTTACTTTTCTGTAAAACTAGAAGAGTGGGGCTTGTCCAGATGCCTCAGGAGGGTGTTGTGAGGATAACCCAGATAAGATCAGCTTTCTTTTACAGGTATTCGAAGCTGCTTTTACATATGAAGTGTGATTTATGGCTGGGAAGTATTTGAACAGCAGCCTGTACATCTCCTTCCCATAGCATGATCTATACCAGACTTGTTCTTACAGGGATGCAGGAGATTAAGGGAGGAACAACAGCATGCCAGATGCACTGGAGCAGTTCTAGTGCCTCCAGAAATATCTTCAAAACCACTTTTCATAGTTTTCATTTATTTGTCATTGAAGACAGATTCTTATTATCACTGCTTAGGGCTTGGGCTTGTCCTGCAGCAGGTCATGGAGTTAGGTAAAATCAGGAGTAACAGATTGCACAAAAAAGCTTTGGCTCTGCTGCTGCACTTCTGCCGTGGTAAGTGTCCTAGCAGAAACTCAGCACATAAAGCTGTCCTAGCCAGGTTTCTGCAGACAGCACTACAAGTTTTGCAATATCCATGCTGCTATGTGGATGCCTGAACTAAGAAAATTCTACTGTGGAACTGCAGATTTTGTGGATGGGTTTCTGACTGACTGTTGGCAGCAACAAAACCTTTCAAAGAAAAAGTTGTGTGCTGGCTGCTGTAGCAGGTTTGGGAGAATTCCTCTTTGCTGAAGAGCTAAGTAGATCCTCCAGTGCCTTTGAGTCACTCAGCATACAATTTTGCATTACTTCATGCTAATGAGGAAAATACTACAGTTGTGGTGGTACATGATATGGAACTGGTCTGTGTATGTCCAACATGGAATTCTCCTGAACAGGCATTCCTGAAAAGAGAGATGCTTTGTACACAGATAATGGTGCTACTTTCCAGTTTGCAGAAAGTAGCTGTTCCTACCCTGCATCCTCAGTTAACAAGTGTTTTTCTCTCTGAAATCATAAAGTGATTTGTCTACCTTGTCTCCAAGTTTCTTGTATCTGATGTGAGGTGTAGAAACAAGGTAAGTGTTGAACTGTGCACACTTGAAAACAAGCATGAACCCTGCCATGAATTCCTGGGCATGTTTGAATTGCTGGAAGGAGGGGTGATTCCCAAAATCACTGTTGATTATCAATCTATTCCACAACATACAGTAATTTCACAATTACAAGCCGCACTGACTATAAGCTGCATCTCCGGGTGTCGGCAACATTTCGTTCTTTGTCCATACATAAGCTGTACCTGATTATAAGCCGCTCTGTTGTTCGCAGCGAGGACTCGCGTGCAACAAAGTTGCCATTTAGTAACAGAATCGCGGGGTTTACTGGCTCGACTCGGGACTGGGCGGGCTCGGTCCGCTTGGGGCTGCCGCTCCATCGCCCCGGCCCAGCGCTGCCCCGCAGTGGCAGGCAGAGACGGAGCCCCCTGCTCCCGCAACAGAGCCCCCCGCCTTCCCCCCCGGGCCGCGGGGCTGGCAGGCGTGAGCCCTCTGCCTCCTCCCCGGAGCCTACCTCCACCTGCCGCGCAACAGAGTAACCAGCTTGTAATAATCGTGCAATCCCGGGTTTTACTGGCAGGTGCTCGGCTCAGCACCCTGGCTGGCACTTCTGGGTTGGAAATTTCAGAAAATTTTTCACATATTAGCCACTCCTGAGTGTAAGCTGCATTTCCGGGGTGGGATCAAAATTTTAGTCAAAATGGTGCGGCTTATAATCGTGAAATTACTGTAATTGACTTGTGCAGACGAGTTATCTTGCATACAAAATGTCTGACCTTCTTCACCTCCCCTGTCCCCCCTGCCCTAGGCCACATCCTCTCTATCAGAGCATGATATGACACATACTTCTAGAGAGCTGCAACAGAAAGATAATTGAGATAACAGAATAAGGTACTTGTTGCAGTAATTAAGTAACTCAATGGATTGCTGCCTTTTGTTTTCATCTGTCAGTTTGCAATCCTATTGAGAGCCAAACACAGAGAGATGAGGCCCCTGGGCATCCGCTGGGTCCCAAAACCCTCAGGAGCTGGCCCAGGGTCAGCTGAAGAGATGTTCTGGCCTGCCAGGAGACATCCAGCCCTGCCAGGAGACATCCAGCCCTGCCCACAGCCTGACCTTGGGCTTCCAAAGTCTTGCGGGGCACAACAGTCCCAGGGAGAAGACCTGAATGTGCCTACGGGGAGGCCGAGGGTCAGAATATATGAGGATGAAGGACTGCCCCATTCCTGGACTCAGAGGAGCTTGGGGAGGTCACCAATGCAAGCAAACACTTTGCAGCAGCTCACAGGGGTTCAGTGGAAGTCAGCAGTGGAGCTCTTATTTCAGGTTGCACAATCCCACACTCAATGGTTTAAGCACACAGGGATCATTTCTCTCACACAGGTGCAAACTGAGGCATCAGACAGTAGATATTTTGCAGATGTTTCTTCTGCAGTTTACAAGTAGGGGTTTTTTTCAAATTCTGCAAGAGTTTCTTATTATTGTCTCTTGACTGGAGATTGACTGACTATATTCCACTCTTGCCAGCCTTATGCTGGACAAAGCTGGATTTATTATGCATCTTTTGCTTGTGTCACGATTTCACCATTACTGTATTTCATAAATTTAATGAGATAATTTGGGGAATAAATATTAGAATAAATATTTCTTTATAATAATGTATGTTATAGTTGTAATAATATTAGTATTTATAAGTGTTTATTTGGGAATAAATAATATAAGTATTAGACAAAGAATTTTAATTTTCCTTGCTGTCTGCAGTCTGTGACTTGGGAAGTCTTTGGTCATCTATAAAAATTAATCAGCTTCTTTCAGATTTCCCTCTTGCTACATAGTTTGTCTAGATAGTGCTGGTGAGCTTCACACACAAAGCAAAACATCACAAGAAGACTGGAGTAGCTTGGATTTGCACTTGGAAAATACTAACAAGACTGAATATCAGTTTGGTGGACGATACTTGGAATTTTGAGATCTAGCATCACAGATTCCATATGAATGTTAATGAACCTTTTTCTTCTGATAAGGGCCAGGAGCACAGATAAGCATTGTGCTGATTTGTCAGAGATGTGGATGATTTTTCTTTGCGCTAGAATGCAAGAAACCAAATGGTTATTTAGGGAAGACCTGTCTGACCCAAATGGTATAGAAAACATAGGAACATATGAAACTGTGAGAAAGATGGAATAGTTGTTTTATTTCTTGTTTTCATAGGTGTTAGCAGAGAATAGTCTTTTTTATTTTAGTATTTGTTATTTCTTTATGGTATTTTAAACAGGCAGCAGAAACACATGGAAAAATGCTTCTGATATGTTACATAAGTTGAACTCCTTTTATATAGTTGTATCAGATGCATTTTTTAGAAGTCAGTTATGTCTTTTTCCCAAGCCCATACAAATGGGAAGCTTGAGAACAACAGTGTAAATGAGCATTTTGATCATGCTTGTCATCCCAGAAACATGTCCATCCCATCAATGAAATAAAGAAAGGAAATTATATGCTTTGTGTCTCTTTCTGGAGGTTCTGGTGGAAAAATCCACCCCACTAAATTGGAGGTGGTGAAGATGAGTCCTTGGATATTCCATCTCAAAGGCCCTGGTATGTTGCTTTTGTTCCTCTCTGAGCCACAGCAGAGATGAAATCTGGAATTTGGGGGTTTCCCTACTGTGAAGAGATCTAAGTAAGGTGTTGGTTAGGTTTGAATAGGTGGATGAGATAAGCATCTTCTCTTACACAATGGTTGGTTTCTTTTTCCAACAAAGCTCTGTTTTTGACTCTTCTGTTGATATGAGAAGTGATAGAGAAGCATTTCTGAGCTCATGGCACTATAGAAAAAAAGCCAGCATTAAATACTGAGAAAGAAACAGTTATCCACAACACATTCCAAATGCACAACCCCATTAAGAGCTTGTAATTAATGCTGGGTTTGGTCTTGTTTTTGTAAGTTAAGATATTTGTGAGTTGTCTACTACTAAATATTTAGAAGAAAAAAAAGTGGATATAGGCAGGAAAACCTGCAGCCTTGCAAGGAAGAAGTGGCTTGTTCATGCTGTGTAGGTATTGTCAAAAAATAAGTGATGCAGAAAGAAAAGACATGTTTCCATCTCAAGTCCAGAAATATTTCTTGTGCTGTACAGTGGGCAGAGTGTGAATTTTGCTGAAGCATCTCATATTGGTGAAATTGTTGGACCGGAGCTTTGCAGAAGCATTTTGACACCTACTGGTATGATAACAGGATGTTCAAACCTTTCACCAAGTGCAGAACATAAAATGAAGACTCAAATACATTTTGTGCTCAGGTAAATTATAATTTTATTGATTTACTAATGGTTATTTCTACCTTCTATATTCCAGGTGGACAATAAATACAATAAATAACTCTTCTGTTCCCCGTTATTTTCAAAGACTTTAGATTTTTAAAAATATTTTTTAAAAAACCCCAGCAAACATTAAGATTTGAATTTATCAATTTCTTGATAGGTTGTCAGGATTTTTTCCAGAAATTCCGTCACGTTTCCCTTGGTCTCATACTGGCATTGATGGCCATGTGCCAGTCTCTGTGAAACAAAGAACAAAGAACAAAGATTGGATTAGCAAAGATTTTAAAATAAAATAAAGAATTTAGATGAACTAGTGAAAATATACATTATTTGAAGCTACACAAGGATTTCAAAATAATTCCTAGAGAATTGTTCCTTGAGCAGTGAGTGTAAGAGTGGCTTTTCATGGTGACTAAGAAGGTGGCAGGTGGATTCTATAAATCCTATAAATTCAGTTTATACAGTCAGTTATAGCTGAAGTAATTTAAACTAGGCTGTTTAAACCCAGAAGACAGTGCAAATACCATGAGGAGCTGGGTAAGACTGGGACAAAGGCCAGTTTCAGTGACAATGCCCCAAGGCCACCCTAACTATTCCTCCTTGCAAGTTTGAAGGCAGCTTAAAGGAGCTGGAGACACTGCATTGTCAGCATCTCCTGTGTCTCATTGAATCACACAAGAGCTTTGCTCAGTATGTAAATAAAGGATGTTTCACTGCCTCAGGAAAGGAACCTGAAGGAGGACCCAGAGCATCCTGAGCATCATCTGAGTTGCAAGATGCTGCAGGTCACAGCTGTATTTCACAGCCAAGAATCAGTGAAGGCTTTGCCCACCTGGCTCCAGCCATGCAACTCCTGCACATCCATTCCCCAGTGGTAGGTCATTATCATTTAATGCCAAAACACATTTTGAGAAAGGAAAATAGAAAAGCAATTTAAATAAAGCTCCTCTCCCACAGATCTGTGTTGAAAGGGTTTGGAGAAGAGAAAGGGCACAGTGGGGCAGAGCCCATCCCCCTTCTTGCTCTGCCAACTTAAAAAGCTTTTCACTTCCTCACACGTTGCAGTTTTATCTGGTTCCTGCACAATATAAGTGAGTAAAACACATCTGAAATTGATGAAACACTTATCTACAAATGTTTAAATTATAAGAAAAAAATCCTTTCCCTTGTAAAAGATAAAAAAAGATCTGTAGAAAAGTAAGAAAGTCTTACTTTACAGAGATTTCTATCCAGTTGAGCCTGGAAAGTCGAGTGAAGCCTTTCAATTACTACATTGGAAGATTTATTGTTTTCCATCAGGTGTTTGGTTCCATCCACAAAGCATGCCAGTTCATGTCCACGCTGTTCAACAAAGAAGGCATTAGAAAAACCTAGAATGCATTTTGTGTTTTTCCACAGAAAGCAGAAATTTGTATTCCTAAATGTGGTGGCATGTCACAGTCAAATGCAACATATTTTGCAATATATTGAAAACTGGTAAAACACCTTTGGGGGGACTGTAAAACACTGAATTCTCATGTATGCCATAAGAAATTACTGTCCCATCTCTCAGAAAACTTCAAACTGTAAAAGTTATTTCTTTGAGGTATAGCTGGGGCTTCACCATATCTGAGGAGGCTTAAAACAGTGAAATAGTGCTGGATACACCTAGAGCTAAGTCTGAGGCCTGACATCTCTGGCTCAGGTTCACTTTAGGCACATAAAACAAATCTTGCAGAGATTTTCAAAGCAAGAGCCTGTATCTCTTGATATGCAAGTCAAGCCTACAGAGGACTTTTGCCTGAATCTGGGCTTGATTCTGATTGCTCTGTAGTGGGAAGGCTTCTGTTTCCCTCCCCACCACTATTCATCAAGCTGTTTTGCTGCTATTGGTATATTAAAATCTTCCTTATAATAGGAAGCAAAAGTTACATAAGGAGCAAAGTGAATAAACTTAAACTCAGTTAATACCAAACTTCTTTAACATCTACAAGAGTTTAAAAAGAAATATGCTTACCTTAGGAATGGGGAGACACGAGCATGACTGAAAACAGAAAGAGTCAGTGTTAACATCCAGCATTTAACGTACAAGTACAGATTTTTTAGTCTCATTATATTCTCAAAAGTCATGTACTCACACTGATAGCTGTCTGCCCACGTGGGCAACTCGGAGAACTATTGTTCTGGAAGAAGAGCAAGTGAGAAGTCAGTATTTATTACCATCTCCTGCATGCATTTTTCAGAATTAAGGTGCTAAACAGCCACTTACAAGCAGGCAGTCTGTATAGCGGATAATTTCCCGGACACCACAATACTCTGCTTGCACAGAGAGCAGCAGACAAGAGAAGAGTATGTATGACAGCATGCTGGCATTCATGTCAACTCAGTCTGATGGGTGACAGAAGAACACGAGGACACTCCTTTTAATTGAGTCTTCACAAAATTCCCATTCTAATATGGAAAAACCCAATTATAAAACTGATACTAGGTGCCCACTATTTTTTCCCGTAGCTTGGACAGCATTTTTAAACAAATCAAACGTGGAATTGAGTCACCTACTTCAGTGACTTTAGTACTTCGGAAATCTGCAAGTCCTCCTCAGAAGTGTGATTACTTCAACTATGACATCACACCCAGCAGGAAACAATGGTTAAAAGCATCTACAAAGCTTTTTTTTTTTTTTTCCCCCAGATATGGGGTTTGTAAATTGTAGTTACATGAAAGCAAAAAGACAATAATGTTTCAGCATTGCCAAAATTCGTGAGAAAGCAAACCGATGTGCTTCGCGGTGGCTTCCCCCGAGACTCAGAGGAGGACCTTGCTCAAGGAAAGCTGGTAACAGTGCAGAGGTCTGTGGAGCAGACAGACAGATGGATGAAGTCATGGAGCAGTGCCTGGACAAGTTGTCACACAGAATTACAGCTGCTGCATCCAGAGAGCAGTCCCGTAGTCGTTGACCATGATCTCACCTCTGCTGAGTGCACATGCAGCAGTGTGCGGCTGAGCGTGGGGCCCTCCGAGTGCACACAGCCTTGCATCCCACCCTTAGCCTTTTGAGCTGAAAGGATTGGATGCAAAAGTAGTCCTAGAGAACCCAAATGGTATTAACTTGGAAATTCTCTCAGGTGACCTCTCCAAATACAGCTGAGCATTGGTGAGAGCCCTCCCTGGCCACAGAACTTTTCTTTTTGCAAGTTGCGCACCTTGGCAGAGCAAGTGGTAGCCCTTCAGATTTCTTTTAAATCCTCAGGGTTGACTTCTAAGCATTCCTTCCCTTTGCCATAAGTCCCATTATGCCTTAAAGGTCTCCTCCAAAAGCTTGAGATTTCTTCAAGTCAGTCTGGCTGAAGGATAACTGTGAGCCCTCTGGAAACTGTCCTGAAAAGAGAAAACACTGAGCTGCAATTTAAAAAGCAACTGAGTTGCTTTTTCTCTGGCATTTGCCAACCAGCAATGGATTCGCCTGGTTGAGTGTGGCTCTGCTGCCAGCAAGGGGAGCAGAGCACCTGCCTGCTGCTCCTGCCCCTGCCTCCCTGCCTGCACACCAGCATCTCCTCTGGGCTGGATGCTTCCTGCCTTTGCACTGAAATTTGTTCCTAAGTGATTCAGAATGGAAGGTGTGCAGAGCCCATTGGGAGGGTCCAGCTTGCACACAGGCCCCAGGAAACACCTAGCAAAAGCCAGAGACTCTCTCTTGGCAAGCTAAAGCTGACAGCAGGCTGTTAGGGATCAACAAGTGTATAAATATACCCTGGGGATGGCTAGCATCCGTGAGCTGGGCAGTGGAATCTTTCAGGGCACTGGACAGTCAGAGAAGGAATAAAAGCATTGATTTGTGATTGAGAGTTGTGATTCCCTAAAAAGCAATAAAGAGATTTGTGTTACAGGTACATCACCTTTGAGGAAACTGCTCTTTGCCCAAGCAAATCAGTGATCATGTGCTCTCTGTTTGTCCAGCCAGTAAAGCCTCAATTAGTTTAAAGCATGAATCCCTGAGGGAAATAAATTGTGTGTAACATTTGTGAGACACTTGGCTTCTCAGATGGTTGAAGAAATGATTTTACATTTTTTAAAGGAAAGAGTTCAAAAGTGTCTTGGATTTAGCCAAGGTTGAGCAAAGAAAATGGTAACGAGTCATGGAAGAGAAGGGCAAGGGGCTCCTTGTGACAACTAGGAAGTTCTGCTGTGTCCGTTTTTAAGGCAAATATGTTCATTAGAAATCCCATGTTTCCCAGCAACTGCTGTGCTGGCTTTGCAAGTATTTTACCAAATCTGATGTACTTAGCAGGCTCTCTAGGGTCACCTAAGGAGTGACATCTCAGTGCAGCTGCCATGCTCTGTAAACTAAGGCAATATTGGTATAAATTGTATGCAAGATACTTAATCAGGACCTTTCCATACACAAAATGTAATTATGGACATTGGCAGTGAGCAGACCAGATAACTTCTTCCCAGGCATATAGCCCAAAAGGCAAGGTCTGTATTTTTGTTCCTAAGTGGAAATCAGAATGACAGAGCTTCCAGAGCTGCATCCGAGCTGCTCCGACACCCGACACCCGGAGTTCCTCCTTGCCCAAGGTCACTCTCTACCAGCAGTGCCAGCACTATCTCTACATCTTTGCATTTCTATTTGATTGCTTAATGAGATCTGTCTCAAACTGTTGTTGCTCCAGGCTAAATGAGTCCTCAGAGAAGCTGCATTCAATTTACTGTGAAAGAGAAATTACCAGAAGTCAAATTGGCTAGAGCCAAGGTGGATGAGGCGCAGGAGCGAGTGGCACCAGTTTCAGCTTCTCTTTAGAGAGCTTATGTTCTTTTCTGGCATTTAAAGGCTGATTCAAGGCTGTAGAAATTAATATCTGATGACATCCAAGCAAAAAGACTAACTTTTTAATAGAATCGTCAAACATTTAGCTTTGATATTTAAAAAATATTCATTATGACAAGTTACAGCAACATATTTTCACAAATTGGTTGTTATTTGCTGGTTACTTTTCTGTCCTCATGTCTAGGTAGCTGATCATCCACTCTTTTCCCTTCATCTCTCTTTCAGCAACACAGACCAAAATGTGGAGAGGAAATAAAAGTTTTTCATCCATTGCTCAAAAAAATGAAATAAAGATCACTAACCTTAAAGGTACTGGGAACAGCCCATAGAAACCTCCCCTATGTTGCCATGGGGACACCTGAGTAGGGAAACTCTGTGTGGTCAGCCTGGGGCAGAGCCACACAGCAGCAGATGTGTCTGTATCCCCATGTCCTGCCACTTCCCTGCCCGCTGAGGGATGCACTGGGCAGAGCGCAGTGGAGGAGCAG
Organism: Catharus ustulatus; assembly: GCF_009819885.2. Taxonomy (NCBI): domain Eukaryota; kingdom Metazoa; phylum Chordata; class Aves; order Passeriformes; family Turdidae; genus Catharus; species Catharus ustulatus. The sequence continues at coordinate 10,186,393 of NC_046235.1, read as the reverse complement.
AGTAGAGAGCTCCATCACCACGGGTACTGCCAGCACCAGGGCAGACCATCAGCTTTCAAATGATGGGATATTAAGATTCCAACCCTGAACAGATTATTTGGAAAAGGTGAATATATAAACTCTCCAATGTATTTCTGTGATCTCTTACAGGCAGTTTGTTCTGGTTCCTTTGGAGACTCCAATGTCCTGCACATTTTCGGTTTATGCGTAAATACTTTGGGATATTTATTTTCTTATAATGCCTTTACTTTGATGCTAGGTTGAATGATCAAAAATGCTGCACAAAACATCAAATTTCCAGATTGATATTTTAACCTGGTTTGCATAAACCTCCAGAGTTTATGAGTTCTCATGAGAGAATTTGCATCCCAGTATAGAGTTTCTAAGAATCTCTATAAAGTTTGGGTTTTCTAATGTAGAAAAAACCAATTCTATGCAGAGGAAAAACACCCGGGTAACAAACCACTTTGTTTTACGTTTGCTGTGTGCACTGATCAAGATAGAAGAGATGCAAAGACCGCAGATGAAGAGATGCTATTCATAGTTTCGTTTTCCAGAGATAAGGTGGCTTGGAGTATTTTTTTCCTTTCTCTTAGATAAAGATGACATATGCTAATGCAGTAATCAAGGAAAATAGGGGCATTCTGCCATTGTGAAAGGGTAAAACATAGCATAGTAATAGCAAGATTACTTAAAACAGAAAGGCATCAAATCCTAATGAACATTTCAGATCAGGGAACATTTCGGATTCAATCCAATCCAAGAGGGTAGTGTACTCCCTGAAAGCCACATGCTATGCTCTGCCCTAGCAGATGGACACAGGATGTCCTCAGGACTCACATTAGCTTCTGTAGGTAATGGAGCTCTCATTATTTTCAAAAGAGTTTTGATTAATTTGAAACTATTTAAGCTTATCAACAAACACTAGTGGCACTCAGGAGCTCTGAGAGGGGAGAGCACATGAGAAAGACTTTCAGAGCTGCAAGTCCTCCTTGTTTCACACAATAATACACAATACCAGAGCTGGCCTGGGTTGAGCTAAGCTTTCCATGTTGCAATGATATATAGCAAGAGTTGAGACATCTAAAAGAAAAAAGCCCTGACAGCAACAGGCCAGCCATGCTGTGTGTTGTGCATATTGAAAACGCATCCCACAACCAACTATCTCTAAAAGCAGGCAAAAGGCAGCAAGAATTGATCATAGAGGTCACTAGTTCTCTTGTATTTTAAGGTTTTTCCTGGTGTTTTCTTCCAGTGTCTTGTTTTGTGGCCTGACTGCTTTCATACCAGGAAAGAGAAACATTGAGTGCTCTCACATCAGAAGTCCACTCACCCTTCCTTGCTTGTCCCACTGTGCGATGACCCTGTGTGCTGGATTTCCTACTCAGCACAGCATGCAGAGGGAGGCTGACCATGCAGGACAGACAGACAGCACAAGACATTCACTCCATAGCTGTGGTAGAGCTTTTCACAAGCCAGCCCCACATTGCAGCTCACTTTTCGTGCTGGAAGCGCTGAAAATCCACCTGCAGGCTGCTTGATGGATAATCAAGCAGTAATTAGCAGGGAAGGATATTGTTTCCCACCTGGTTGCATAAGTGAGAACAAGTTGGCCCTTATCCATGAGAATTGGCAGGATTTCTGTATCATGTGTTTCTATACTGTGTGTGAAGCTGCTAAAATGTTTTGAAACATGGGAGAATAGAGCAGTCCATCAGGATCAGCTAAGTCCTGGTGCTCTCACAGAGGTGACCATGCAGGTGCCAGCTGATGGAGCAGGTGTTGGTGCCTGGGCAGTCTCAACATGGTTTTTCCCACTTGCAAGGTTATGGTTTCTCCAAGTCTTTCACTTTGTGACTCAGGGTTATCCTTTGCTTTCTCCATCACTCAAAGAAGACCTTTGTATTTTCTTCAAAGGCTGGGTGTTGCACAGCCCAGTAGCCTTAGAATTTCACCCTTTCTAAGCAAGGATTTCTCGATGTATCTAGCACTTTATATGTTACGATGAAACAGCGCATGGGACCTCTAAAACCCCTTTAAAAATACACTTCTGCTGCATGAGTGGCTTCTAACAGGTTGGTTGCTCCACTTGTGTCTAATTCTGGAGCTATCACAGGATCTACAGTTTAGGAAAACTGCCTTGAAAATCAGTGTGACTACTTAAATTTCCTCTCACTTCATGGCTTTATTCCTTTTGGAGCCCATCTCTGGAAGGATACTCTCTCTACACACTGCTTATCTAAGCTGGTGGTGATCAGTCTGTGCATCACTGAAGATGGCTTTAGAGAGAGGAAGCTGTTCTTGTGCAGCTTGCATTCAATTTAGTGCTTGAACTTCTTCCTACTTGTCTCCTTGTATCTCATCATTTTTCTGGCTCTACAGTTTACTCTTTTCTTCCCAAGTACAAGACAGGCAGTGGCCTTCTTGGCTGACATGCATACCACGCCTAGGAGAAGAATCTCTACCGTAACAACCTCTATGACAGAACTTCAGATAAACCAAAGAGATAGATCTTAATGCCTGAAAAGACGTCACCTACTCCTCTGTCTCAGAAAAAGAGAAACTGAGATGTGGACTGTGATCTTGCCTTCCCTTGTGGTGGGGAAACACCAGGCAGGGACTCCAAGGCGTGAGAAAATCTCAGCCTGGCCTAGAGTCATCATAAAATCATTTAGTTTGGAAGAGACCTTTACAGGCAGGGTTTCAGTAGGTGCTAAAACTGCTGGGCAGAGCCAGCCTCTTCCCACTCTGTGCACAATAGACATCATGAAGCTCCTCCCTGCCCCAAAGACCTCCATCCATGTCTGTTTGCTAGAAAAACAGATTTTCACTGGGAAATTGGTTCCTGTTTGATTGGGCTTTTTGCAGTGAAGGAAATAAGCTCCTGGTACCACTTTTTCCTTTCACAACACTAAATAGTTTATAAAGTGTGAAAAACAGCCTACATCTCATTAAGTAATACAGGCTGTTGTAAGATTTGGAATGCCACTAGAGACATGAAAGTTGGGCAATTACAGACTTACTTGAAGGATGACGGGTCTGAATATGCTTTCATAATCAAGGCAACAAACACATAGAAGTATGTATCCCTGGTTCTTCTGGTCTCCCTTCTCATTTTTTTGACATTTTCAGGATTTACTGCCTTTATTTTAGAAATGAGGGGCTCTGTAAACACCTTGAACAACCTACCAAGCAGATGGCTTCTACAACTCCAGCATGTGGCAGGTCAGTACAGTCAGAGCACTGACAAAGGAGCTGAGTCCATATTCTGAATTCCGTTGCCACAGGGGTTTTCTTTCTTGTAATTCAGAGACAAAATCACCAAGTTATGTAATCAGTGCCCCACTGAATCAGATGTGTGTCTGTCTGTCTGCCTCCCAGGAAAGGCTGTTTTAAACTCCTATCATCAGGTCCCTGAAAAATTCTTTGGAGATTCTAATTTCTATCCGTGTATAATGATACTGATATTATTTCCAAAACGTAATGCATCTGATCTAATATGCAGAAGATTATTCACAAGACACAGACTTGTCAAGTCTCTGTGTGTATAAATTTTAATTGCCATCCCTCATCTTTGGAACATGAGGCTGGCCCCCTGTGGTGTCACACAACCCCAGCATCACTGGACCTCTTTCAGTGGTGACACAGCCACACACCCACTACTGCAAAAACAAGACTAAACTGTCTATCAGTGTTCATGTGCAGGGATCATAGAGACATAGAAGGGTTTGGGTTGGAAAGGACCTTAAAGTGCATCTCCTTCCAACCCACTTACTATGGGCAAGGACACCTTCCACTAAACCAGGGCCCTGTCCAGTCTGGCCTTGAGCGTTTCCCAGGGGTCTGATTGGTCACAGTGAGGGGTACACAGAGTGCTGTGCCTCAAAAGCTGCTTGTCCCAACCCTGAGGTGTCCTTGGTCACCAGCAGTGGCCCAGAGGCAGCTGGATCTCCTTCACATGGCCTGTGCTGCTGTGACCCTTGAAACCCTTGTGCTCCAGCTCGGAGTTGCTTTGCTTTTGTGGTTTGTCTGTGAGTGCTAATGGGGTGATGCACTGATTAGCCAGTGTGTCCAGGGCTTGCCTCCAGTGCTGCCAGACCAGGGCAGCCTTTGAAAGGGCAGGGTCACCCCAAAATCACCCAGAGGCTGTGCAGTGTGGGGCTGCCCATGCCGAAGGGATGTGTGCTGGTGGCACAGCAGGCTTGGACTCAGTGTTGGATGGACAGGACAGGGAGGGGTTGCTTGGCAGCTCCAGTGAGCAACACATGCCTGCCATGGAATGAGCGCGCCATCAAGTGGCCCAAGCTTTATATTCACTTCCCACTTGATCTTCATGGTATTTATGATATAGATTTATATCATATATATTTATATCATATATTTTTAGAGTAGCTTTCTGCCCTCTGCTCCCTTTCCACACCAAGTTACCCATGGCTCTCCCTGACAGCTCCTTCTGGCAGGTGTGTGCTACACAAGAGTTTTGTCCAGGCAAATCCTGGGCTCCAAACTCAAAATTGGTTTAATTGGATGAATAATATAATGAAATATCACCATGCAACTCCAATATGGGTGTCAGGGCTGTACACCCAGAGAACACTGAATGGATCAAACCTGGGCGCCATGAGGGCAGGGTCATGCAGATACACAGCTTGTTGTGAACTCATCAGTTTAATTCATTCATGATCCATTTTACATTGTGTGGGCAGATGAATACACCATTTATTTGCATTAAAAAATAGTCTGCCCATGTATTGTCCCTGGAGACACATTATATTATCCATCTAAAAAGCATGCTTTACATACATGCATTAAAATAGGCAACATGAAAAGGATGAATCCTTAAATGCAGCCAGCAACAAATACTTGTGTGAAGACTCATCAGTTTTTTCCATATTGTTTATCAAAACCAGTTCCATGTATCCTAAAGAAGGTCAAAGGTGCTGTGAGCCTTCTCTCAGTGAAGTCCTGAGATGAAGCAACACCAGCTATTTCTTCCCCATTTTAAGGCCAGTTCTGGGAGCACCCACACTTCTGTTTTTAATCTGGGCCCCAGTGATGAGGAGCCCAAAGAAGGCACTGCTCCATTTCCAAGTACTGCTGCAGATGTGAAGTTTTAGGCACTTTCTGCTGAGATCTTCAAGTGTTGCGACCAATTCCCCCATTCATCCAGGAAGAGGATGTAAGATTTTTCTCTTTCCTTCTCCTCATTTTGAGGAGGAAAGCTGGATAGCTGCTCCACATTGTCTTCAGAAAGCTTTTTCTGAGGGCATCTACTGAAACTGCAGTCACTGGGCTTTTCCCCCAGAGCTCTTCTCCAGAGGCAGAGCTGTTCCTCTAGAAGGTTTCCCAGATGAAGTGTTGTCCTAGCTTATTCCCCCATGTGATGTGTCCCTCTGCACGTGAGCCTCCTTGGCCTCTCCTGCCAGTGCCACCAGAGTCCTCTTGTCACAGCAAAGCTGGTTCTTCTTGGGCTTTGGCATCAAAAGCTCCATGCTTAGAAAATAAGTCATAAGGATATTTAACAGCATAAAGAGAAATAATCATAATGTAAAAGATCTTGGAATAATGGAGAGGCTGAGGTAGACCAAAGAGAGACCAGGCCTGCCCCAGTGGTCTCAGTGGGATACCAGCTAAGAGCTGGAGGTCTGAAGTGAACTTAGTCCTAAAGAGACTGGTGATGGTCTGCTCACGGCTACAAAGTGATGTTTGCAGGTTTTGGCAGCTGGCAAGTCATGTCAGCAGCTCAGAAGGTCTAATGAGATACCTCAGGTCGCTCCCTGGAGGGCTGCACCAGGCAAGCTGTGTAAATTAATAGGCAGCCTTCTATATGAAATGCAGACTCGTTTTATTTGTTTCTGTATCAAAAAAAAGCAGCATAGTCTCTGAATTTAACATCCTCCTGTTTCCCAATTTAATTTATACCTTGGATAAAAAACTGAAGTTGTTGAAGCCTTTACATTTTTCATGGAAATGTGTTAAATTAAGCCAAACTGTGTTGTAGAACATAAGTGTTTGTATGGGAGGAGTCACCCACTTCTTTGAACTTGAAAGCAAGCTAGGATTTGGTGGGAATCGACCTTCCTACAGAAAAAGCATCTGTGTACCCACTGCATTTCCTCCTTTCCTTGTTCACCAAAGGAGATGAGTGTTAGAACTGTGTTGTACAAAAGACACTCCCTTGATGATTTGAGGTGGGTTGGGTTTGGGTGCATCCCTTGGGAAAGGGAAGTAAATTGTCTTCCTGGTTCAATACAAAAAATGTCATTGCTGAAGAACCTCACCACTACCACTGGAATTATCAAGGTGTTCTTAGTCAACAATGAAAGATTTGAAGTAAAATAGTCTTTGGATTTGACGGAGCTGGTGCGATTTTTGGAGCCCATGGACCACGTGTCCACAGCAGTTGCCGTAGGTGCGGGATGGGATCCTTGGTCAGAGCAGCTGAGCCCTCACCAGCACCACACTGCTGGTCTGCTCAGGAAAGTAGGAGACTTTCTTGTCTTCTTGGCAACACTCCTGAAATAAGAAAGAGGAAGATTTATGAAGTCCCACAGAAAACAGCAAAGATTGCCAAGAAAAATCTTGAGTATCTAGCTGCTAAATAGTTTCTTTAATCAGATGTTTTTAATGCTGCTCCTTTATGCAACTCTAAGTTAATGAGGGAAATAGTGAAACAGTGATTTAACAGTCAAGGCACTTTGAATGAGCTTCATTTCATACCTTTGGGGATGGAACAATTGAGGAATACTGAGTGGGGACTATTGTAAAAATGATCTTTCAAAACTTACAGAATATTAGAGAATAATCTCCTTTCGAATTTTTATTTCTGATTGATACTAATTAAGATAATCACAACAATCAGAACAGACTACAGTGAAACTCCAGGAGATGTGGACTGAAACTAAAATCCATTGGCACACTTGGAGTCTGCTCTGAATCCCACAGACCCAAATTGTGTTTGGCTATTCAGGTGTAGGTACCCATGTAAATTAGACGACTTTCAAAGGATCTATACAATTGCAACTCTATTTGATTCAAAGATTAATTCTGTAATTTTAATAAAGCTAGAGGGTCTTTATGTGCTGACCTGGCAGTTAGGAATTGGTCTCAGTTTGGCATTTTTTCATTGCTTTGAGAGAAAGTTCATAGCCAAGAAACATGGCTGCACTCGATGGGAATCCTCGCACTGTATTGACCATGAGGCCCCTACAAAAGACCTGTTGGGAATGGAGCAAGGTTAGAGCATAGGAATATACATGCTGTTTTAAGAAGAGGAGGAAAATATTGAATGAAGCCATGGTGGGATTCTGAAGAACTGAATCTTTTGGATTTGCTTGGAAGACACTCCTGCTGCTGGTGACACAGTGCTGCTGCACTGGGGAAGGGGAGCACAGTGGAACAAGTCACTGGTTTGGCATCACTGTGCTCCCTATGGACCCCCATCTGTGGTTACCAGCCAGAGTTAAAGGGCAAAAACTGACCTCGTGGAACTGGTGTGAACCAGAAAGCAAAAAATCTAAAATGTCTTTCAGTGTTGTCCTACCTAGCTACAGTCACAGGGTGAGAGAACCACAGAGTGCTCTGGGCTGGAAGGGGCCTTCAGGCTCACCTGGTTCTAACCCCCCACCATGGACAGGGACACCTCCCCTAGACCACACTGCTCCAAGCCTCATCCAACCTGGCCTTCCTTCCCTTGGCATGCATAAACATGGGGGATCATGCAAACCCCAGGGCACAAGAAGGTTCTGTTTTCATGCAGGAAATGCTCTGGCCACCAGGGCTGGGTCTGTGGCACAGAAGATGTTTGGCAAGCAGAGAGGGAGCAGTGTGGCTGTGAGCTGGCCCAGCTGTGTGGGCACTGTGCCATGGGGAAAATTTTTCAGGTTTCACCTTTGAGCATAGAAAAATTTCTCAAATCAACTGAAAACCAGGCTTCCTTTGTATCTGGCTGAGAACTCTCTCACTACTGCCTTTGGGAAAAATATTTGATAGAAGCTGATATTTTCCCATGAGTCTTCCTAAGGTCAAACTTCAGTACCCATACATAACCTAGCACTTTAATTAAGATAATAAATATCAGCTTTGAGATGTCCTTTTTCTGGTCAATTTTTTTTTTTTTTTTTTAAGATGCTGGCTTGTACAAGAGTGAAAGATTATATGGCTTTTAACTGCTTGAACAGTAAAGTGTTTTTGAAAAGCCTTGTCACTTCTGACTCCTGGCCTTGACTGGTCTGTCTTTGAACCCCCCTCTCTACTAACACCAAACTTGATGCCTGGTGTGTGTGAGGACGTGCACATACTGCTCACTTTGGGGTAAGTCTGCTCACAACATGATGGTTCTGGGGTATATCTCTGCTGGCCTGTTTTTCACAAAATCACTCCATTAACCACCAAGGCTCATCACAAGTCACTAATCTAAAACACCACAAGTTCAGAATAGATGTGAAAAGGAACATGAGCAATCGAACCCCTTTCCAGGCTTTATAACTGCAAAGTTCACACAGCTACTGTAAAAAAACATGAAAAATTTTGGCCCTGAGATCAGAAGCCCTTAGATTTAAGCATATAACTAATTTTCCCCCTGAAATTACTGAACTCTACTAAACATCATCATATCTTGTGTCCAATAAATCCTAAGCATAGTGCTGACTTGTTTGAGACAGAATCAAAGTATACTTACATAGTTTAGATAAAGCTTTCAATGTGAATTGCAGTGTTGGGACATTTAGGATATTATTTGATTTATTGGGATGTTTTATTTTGTTAAGAAAGGGAAGTTTCTGGGAGGAAATTAAATGTTTTTGCATTATCCATAAAGTAACACAAGAGACCTAAGTTAAATAATAATAAAATTTAGGATGAAAAGTCCAGAGAAATAAATTTTTCTTATCAGAATGAACATACCTGGTTAAGGAGAAAGACAAGGGTATAGTTGAGTTTCTCTGTTTACATCAGGCACTTATTTCCAGCACTGAGAATACTGTTCCTTTGTCCCAGAATTAAAACATCCAACCCTGGGTTTGCCATTTGTCAGCTGTGAGTCTCCCAAATTTAAAAACATTTTCCTTACAAGAGCAGGACCCAGTCTTGCTATCATCTAATTACTCAGTGCTACTGACAGCTTTTTTGGGGCAGGTGCCAGATGTGACAGCAGAAAAACTACAAGTACAGAACTCCACCAGAAAACTCATTTAGTTGTTAATTCAGGCAGGACAAGGAGGGCAGAGGATGAGGATGAGGATGAGGCTGCAGAGAGAAAGGAAAATGCACGGAAATTCCCATTTCATCCGCCCTGGTGTGAAAGTGCACACCATGTGGAATGCACAAAGCAGGTGGGCATCCTGTCCCCCATTTGATTGTCCAAGCACAGTCCTCAGTATCTCTCCAGGTGCTTGAGCTTCACATGAATGTGACTTTCTGCACTCAGTGGCAAAAGCTGAACCAGACCACAGGCTCCTGTGACAGCTGGCATAACATAGTGGCATGTTGGCAAATACTGAAATCACACTGACATGTGATTTTGTGGCTTACATTCCTGTTTTTATTTTCCTTGTTACATTTCTCTCAGAATGTGAAAATTAACACTTTGAAGCTAAGACTACATGCTGTTCCAGTGATAAATACAGATTTATTTCAATATCAGAAGACGTTACTTCCACAACCATGCCTTGGCAGCACAATAAAGCTGCAAACCATTATTCTCTGCCATTCACATTTAAATGAGGCAAAGTTTGCAGGTATCAAGGTTGCAAAAAGCTTGCATATGTCTTTTATTACACTAAAAGACAAAGTCAGGAAAGGGAGATAAGTTGTTTGGCATGCAGCCCTTCTTCATGTTCAAAATGAAAGCAATTCTGATTTAAGAATGCTGACAGTCAACTCTACCATGGTGCAAAATGAGCCAAGCAGTGCAAAAGCAGCATTAGTTCCACCAAAGCATTGCCCACAGTGACCAGACACACCCAGAGTGCCGGGACAGTCCCACCAGAATCAGTTCATTGACACCAAATTCAATGGGAAACATTTGACCTCTGCATTTTGCAGACGAATCACAGAGGTAAGACTTTCTAGTTCTGATTTATGATAAGTCAAATTATATCCAGGATTAAGTGCACTAACATGAAATGTTGTTTGAAGTTAATTACAGCAGCAGTGTGTGACCCCCAGTCATTCATTTCTTCATTATGTAATATGCATAATTACTCTCACTATTTTGATTTAGAAGGAATCTACACTATAATTACCTACTGCCATTTTAAAAATTTAGCTAACTGGCTGTAGCTGTCTCTCAACTCCGCAGGTAAGTTTTTTTACAGCCACTGTATTTTGCAATTGACAATTAAATACCTGATAACCAGTTTTAACTTCAAATGTCACTTACTTTCAAGCCCTCGTTCTGGTAGCTCTGCAACATGCAGTCAAGAATCCCTTTGTACTGGTTTAAATAAACTCCATCTGCCTGAAGTCTACTTTTCACAACATCCATTGGAGTACATACCGCCCAGGAAACAGCTCCTGGAAAAATACAGAAGTATTTGAATAATTTCTTCTCTATACTTCCTTACCCACAGAAATTCACATCTATCACATCATATTCATGCCATTTTCATGTCAGGGCATTCACCCTGCTCAGGCACAAAAACAGTATTTCTGGAAGAAAGTTCCATGTTTCTAGAAGAAGTGTTTAGATTTTGGAGGTTATGCTCCTGATCAGATGCAGGCAACCCAAGAGGGGCTTCCCCAGGTGCAAATACATATTCTGCTGTGCGCCTGGTGGAACATGGACATGCCATGGGAAGAGCCTGAGCTGCCACTTGGGAGGATTTCAGAAAAGATGGAGTCTTCTGATAAATCCATTGTAAAGCAAAATTAGGGTTGAGGATACAAGTAATGGGTAGATGCATCTCAAGCTGCCAGGATTAGGCTCCACGCAGTGAGATACCCTGTCATTCCTCTAAAGAAATGCCAATTTCCATTGATCAGCCTGCCACTGAGTGGGATGGTTTGCCTCTGGAAAGATAATGACTGCAATCCATGGCCCAGCTGGATACACAAGAGTTTGTTTGGATCTACCTGAGTGTTGGAGCACACTAGAAAACCTATCCAGAGGCACCAGGGGCTTCTTTATTTGAGGAGAAATAGAGAAGGCATTTTGTTATCATTACCTGAGCTAAGGATTGACTTGCCTTTATGAATCTGCAATTTAGAAATGGCCAAGAAGTGGGGAGTGGGAGTAGGGGTGACCTTTCACATGGTGGGGGACGCACATGCCAGTTTTACTGGCAAGTGTACACATGGAAAAAAGAAGATCAGTAACAGTCAACTGGGCTTCTGTGACGTGTGGTAAGTGCACACCCTCCTGGTGGACAGCCAACAGGTTGAAGTCCTCTTCTGGAGGCATCTTGGCTTCACATATCCCTGGCAATGTGACTGGCAGGCTGCCCTGAGGCATCCAGGGAAATAAAGGCACTGTCTGTTCTCCACTGACAATGAGCCCAAGGAAGGTCTGATAACATGACTTCTATAGTTTGACAAGTCATAAAGTAGAGCTGCAGTGCCAAGGAACCCAGCCCTGGGGCAGGAAGGTCATTCAGTGCCATGTCCTGGTGTTCAGGAGCAGGCAGTGGCCCTTGAGTCACCCTTGTAATCTGCCCTGGGAACCTTCCTGTTCTTGTTCTGCCAGTGCTGTGAGGAAGTAAAGGTGCTTACCTGCTACACCCCCTGCCACCCAGATAGACAAGGGGTTAGGAGACATGCTTCCATCAGGAGTTATCCAGTCACAGAACATTGCGTACGGGATGAAGTAGGCGCAGTACCCGGGAACATCCCTCAGGAGCATTGCTACGTTGCCTCGGTATATTCCTGCTATCCCCTCTTTCTCTAGGATTGTCCTTAAGCAGTGAATTGGGCCTCGGTACACAGGAGATCCAGGAACTCTGGAATTTAGTTTAACGTTTGCTACAAAAAAAAAAAAAAAAAAAAAAGGGGAAAAATTAGAATATTGCCACAGAACTCCTCTCCAAGCCCATTGCCATTGAATAAAAGTCACTGCCATCCAGTTTCTTCTGCTGGGGTCAACACATAGCATGGGGAAAAAGTTTTAGGAAAGAGTATTTAGGTACATTTTCAGAACACATTTAGACACTTCAAGACAGATTTATCTTAGATGCATGGCATACCTCCCAATAGGTATGTGCCAAGTGAGACTTTCAAATGAGTTTAGGGCAATGTGCCAAATTTTCATGGATTTTAACTTCAACTTATGCCAAGTCACATCTTTAAAAGCCTTAACGTCTTCAGAGTCTGGCCCTTCCCATGCAGACCAAGTTGTTTTTGCAAAAGGCATTAGGTTGCTAAGCCACATGGATGCTTTAAAAATTGACATAATATTGTTCTATCAAAGCAACAGAAAAATGCCAGCATTTCACCATTAAACACCATGACTGTAATTGTGAGAAAGGTGAAATGCTGAAATCCAAGCTGTTCAGCTCTGAAGCTGCTCCATGTCTTCATTTGACTGTGCATGTACTCTGGTGGGGTTTGCTCCATGCTGGCAGCCTGCAATGGAATTCAGCTGCTGTCTGGAGCTGAAGCAGCTCCTTCTGCCTACAGCTTGTGGACAGGGAACAGCCACCCACTGCCATCCTGCTGGTGTCCCCTCCTGACCCATCCTGCTCACAGCTGGACTATCTGGCACCCCATGTGAAATAAGTCAGCACTTCTTAAATGTAAATGGGAAACTTCTGCTTTTGAACAGAAAAGGGTGGAATAACAGAGGTTTATGGGCAACCATGCATGGGACTGAGAGTGTGCAGAGATGGGGAGCTGGCACTGCTGCTGGCATCCATGGTGGTGCTGCTGGAATCTCCAGGGGAACCCACAGCCCAGGGACTCACAGTTTCTGCAGCTTCTGGTCTTGAGCAGACCTGCCTCATGTTCCTTATAGATCCCAGCAAGCTGGAAATGCCATTGATGAAAACCCTACCCTTGAGCTGAGCAGGATGGGGTCCATCCTCGGGCAAAAAGGGGGAGTTTAGCCCAACTGCAGCAGCACAAGGCAGCAGAAAGCCCAGCTTTGAACAAAGTTGTATGTACCAAAGACTGGCAGAGACAGGAAGAAGAAACTTTCTTCCTACCTTTGTTGTATGGCTGTGTTTGCATCTGTAGCCTTATCTTGACCAGTTCCACAGGAGTGCCAATGCCCACGGAGATGACCCCTGCCACGATGCTGGCCAGAGTCATGTCGGTGAGCGACGGCGCGGTGGCCGGGTCCCCGTGGCGGAGCTGGCTCAGGAGCCGCTGCACGTTGCTGAACACACCAAACACCACCGAGCTGTAGATGCCAATGCTGGCCAGTGGGAAGGACATGCCCTTGAAGAAGCCAGCCAGCTATCCAGGAAAAAGAGCAGGGCTTAGGAGGCTGAGCAGGACTGAGCAGTGTAAACCCCAGCTTGTCTATCAGGTTAGAAATCACAGAATCACACAATGGTTTAGGTTGGAAAAGACTTGAAAAGTCATCTCGTTCCAATCCCCTGCCGTAGTCAGGGATGAAATGCAAATCCAAGTAGCAGATGTCTCTTGGAACCAACTGTTTGCACATGTTGAGCAAAGGAAATTGGTTCATGCTGCTAAAGGTTTATAAAGATTTTGCAGAAGACAGGATAGGGTTGAAAGGACAGGAACCCATCTAGAAGTGCCTCATATAGACAGTGTTTGTTCTGGCTTCACCAAAGGCAGCAACAACCCTCTGGAAGTCCTTTGCCAGTGGGATTAGGCAAAACAATCACTGTGGATGCAACCCATATGAAGACACTGATCATTCCATGCCAGGGATCTCTCTTTTCCCTATGGGCATGACCAAGTGGATTACCTTAGAGTTAAGCAAGAGAAGGCTGTAGGGATTTGCAGGCTCAATTGCATAAACTTTATTGGTGTCAATACCATTTTGTAGAATTGCTTTATGTATTTATCTATTTATTGACTTGCACTTTCTACCAGCACACTTAAAGTACAATGAAGTACTTACAGACTCATTTCTGTACACAGTGAGAACACACTTGAGTGTATTTCCATATCCTTGTCCAGCTTGCAAACGAGTCTGCAAAAGACATTTGTAAAATGTGAATAAATTCCTATGCTTCCACCCTACTGGAGGCTCATGGTACATAAACAATGTGTACTTTGCTTTGAGAGCAAGTCCTTCATTAGTCATAAAGAGAACTGAGCAATAAAATAAGATATATCCACCCTCTTGAACTTTGCCAGAAGCAAGGCTAAGCAGGATCTCACAGACTGAAGCTCTGCAGCATCTGGAATCAATGACTGTCAAACTGCTCTCCAGTCTGGACCAGCCACCCTGACCCAGCACAGCAGGCTGCTGGTGTGCAGTGCTGTCATTGGCAAGGGTCTCATTTATGTGGAAATTGGAGAGTGGTGTGGTCTTCCCCATTTGGAGACTCTCAGGGAAGGCTGAGATGTTGCAAAGGGAGGAGAGGTGAGCTCCTCTGGGATATTTGTGCGGCCCTTCTGCTCCAAGGTGAATTTTAAGACATGGAGATACTAACTGGAGCTAAAATAATTCAATGCCATCTCAGAAATTCTCCATGCTTCACTCAAAAACACAGTTTCATATAATTTCAAAAAAAGACATTTTGTTTCTGGCAAGCAAATTGGTTATACACTTTCCAACAGATGTAAGAAATGGCATGTGAGTCACAACAAAGCCTATAGGATTAAACATTTCCCTTTCTCAAATGTATATATTTAGATCATCTTTCATTCAAGCTGCTCACAAGGTTGCACTAGAAACATCCTAACAAGGGATTCATTTTTTGGGATTAGAGGTGTGCAAGGAAATGGAAACACTGTTCACTTCACAGGACCTCAGGCTTCATCTTGGCTGAGGCCAGAGCTCATTTTTTTATAGAAAGACATACACACTCCATCAGGAATGTTTTTAGGAAATGGGGACAACATTTCTGACTATATTTATCAGCACTGCCTCTAGCAATGAAGTCTGAAGGGACACTACCAACCTGCACTGGAGGGGTGGTATCCAATCCCCTCCACTGGCTCAGCCCTGATTTACACCAGGGTGAAGCAGGATTTGGGAATTTAAAGCCCAAAGAAATGTGTGTCTGCCAGAGCTCGTTACTGGTGGGATCTTCTGGAGAGCAAACAGCAGGTTGGATGGCACGCTCATTTGGCCCAGAGCTCTGCAAAGTGGCTGCCAGTGCCAACACGGGACCCTGGCAGGGGCAGGAGGGACCAAAGCCTGTGTTCAGCCCTCAGCCCAGGCTCGCCCCTGACACTGTTTGCTGACATGGAGCACCCCCACTCCACACCAGGCCTGGCCAGAGGCCACAGAGAAGCAGCAGAAAAAGCAGAATATTTACTGAGCACTCAGAACAAGCTGGTACATGAAGATGGTGCTGTGGCTCACGCAGCACACATTGTGCAATGTGGGCAGGCCCAGGCTATGGGTGCAGACCAGGCACACTGTGACTCACACTGGGGATGACAGGGCTGGGGGGGGACCAGGGGAAGGCGGCTGCACCCTGAGTGACCTAGGACAAGGCGACCCCAGTGCCCAGCCCTGAGTTCCCTCCTGGCTTCATCTTAGTCCAGACATTTCCACTTCACTTCCATGGGCTTGGTTTTTTTCCTCTTTTACCCAGTAACCAGGTATTTAGAGGTCCAAGTTAATATATTTTTTGAGTAACTGGGAGCAACTGAGCATTTTCACACTCTGGTTCTCACGCACATGTCCCTTAGCTAATCTGTTAACACCCAGCACTGAAGTCCCTGTTGGCATCTCTGACAAAGTCAGCTACTACCAGTATGGATATGCCTCTGGAAAGTTCTCCTTTTTGCTATGTTTTGATTAGACAGAGTTCTTTGGTGAAGCTGAAGAAAGTTCTGGGGAAATGAATGCAATGGGTAGGATGAAAAGTAAAGGCACAACTTTTAGAGTTTTGCAAGAACATGGGAAAAAACAGCTGCTGGGGTTTGATGGAATCTGAAACAACTGGAAGAGATGGTTGAAGGGAGAAGAGATGGCTTGATGGGATCTGCAGTGTAGATGCCACTTACCCCACAGAGCCTTATACTCAGTCCTGCCTCCTCCTCTAGATGGAGAAAGACCCCTGATCCCCTGAGGCTGCAGCTGCTGCTGAGCAGCCCCTTTGCTGGCCTAGTGCTGTGTAAAAACTCTCTTTTCCACCTTCCTGCTCCTGAATTTGAAACAAAACAAGTCTGCCTACTTGGTATTCCCAAGGCAAAGCCTTGCCCAAAGCTGAGAGCAACAGAAGGGGCAGCCTGACAGTTGTCTTTATAACCACTGAACGATGGGCTTGCTCTTTCTTGGCATCCAGAAACTCGATGTTTCCGCGTAGGTTTCTCATAGTCAAACTCCCTCAAACCAGGCAATGATGCCATGACCACCACCCTGAGATGGGGATTTGCCTTGGCAATGCTGTCAGAGCCTACCTTTGCTGCCTGTGCCCTGCCCATGCCTGGGTGGTGTGGGCATGGGGTCTGCACCCACCTTCCCACAGGGATGCCCTTGGGGTATCACTTTAGCTGCTCAGAAAGAACAGGGTTGGTTGGGCATCTCCTGATCCCAGGAGAGCCAGGTGTGTCCAGGGGATGGCTGGGGAAGGGTGTGGGTGTCGTGTGGGCCATGCTGGGCCCTGCCTCCTTGACATCACCCTCCAAAAGCCTTTAAGGTGCACACATGACCATTGGCTTTTGGGTTTGCCACAACCTGCCCTACCTGGTGCCAGAGCCAGGCTTGAAGCAGAGTGGGGAACAACACGGTCACAGAATTGTAGAATAGCTCAAGTTGAAAGGGATCTTTTAAGGTCCTCTGGTTCAACCTCCCTGCAGTGAGCAGGGACATCTCCAACTAGACCAGGTTGCTCAGAGCCCCATCCATCCTACCCTTAAATGTTTCCAGGGATGGTCATCCTCCCACCTCTCTGGGCAGCCTGTGCCTGTGTTTTACCACCTTTTTTGTATAAGACTTCCTTATATCCAATCTAAACCTATTCTCTTTCTGTTTAAAACCAGTACACCTTGTCCTATAGCAACGGGCCTTGCTAAAAATTCTGTCTTTATTTTAGACCCCTTTCAAGTACAAGAAGACCACAGTAGGATTTCTCTGGAGCCTTCTATTCTACAGGCTGAACAACCCCATCAACGGCAGAGAAGCTGAAGTGATGAAAGCTGCCCAGAAATGCCTGGACAAAAAAACAAAAGGAACAGGATCTTCCTCCTATCTCTGTCTGCATCAGTAGGGATGGTCAGCTGGGTTGAGTCAGGATGCCCTGGCGTGTGCATGGGCTTGTCTGCATCATGCTGACAAACACCTTCTTACTTCTCTACATCCTTCAGTTGGAGGAATAATTATCATTATGGAATCATAAACACTGTGTGTCACAATAATAATTTCAGAACTCTGCCCTTCCAGTGTTACTAGCACTAGGAAAACACATAAAAATGTGCCTGCAGCAAAACCAATACAGTTCCCTTAGTGCCCTTTGAATACTAGTCTGTGGCAAAGTTCAATAAAACATTTGCAGAACTGTTCAATGAACCACACATTAAGTAAGGCCAGGTTAATTTTCAGCATTAATTCTCCACAGAGGAACTTGCACGTATCAGTCAGTTCTTCTAGTTTCTCATTCAAAATGACTATTGGAGAGGAAGAAAGCCTGTGAAAACATTCCAAATTCCCCTTTGGGACAGTGAAGGTCCTTCAAGGCATCAGCTAGAGAGAAGGTCTGAATTGGTGGAGGTTTGAGTGGTGATATGTGAACACTGGAAGTGCTTTACCTTGACTGTGTCCAGGGGATGGCCTGCAACCACACTGGCAACTCCTGGGAATGAAAGCAAAGTATTATGCAAAATATTGAAGCTTTTGCGGCAGGACAGGACGCAGTGGGTTTAGAGGAGAGAAAAGATTTGCATAGGAACAGTTGTAAGGGGCCTAGCCAGAGCAATGACCAGCATGATGCCCTGTCCTTGACAACAGCTAAAAGCTGAGCTTAAACACTTTTCTGTGTACGCTCTCCTGGAGTCCTTCAGCTTCACGTCTCAAAGGCAGTGGAGAAGGAGAAGTCATACTTGTATATTCTGTCCAGGACCAACCCCTTTTGCAGTCCTGTGAGCTCACACAAATTTTTAGCCTCAGAATGGTGAGATTCAACACAAGGCAATGCTTTCTCAGAGTGGTGTCCTAGCTGAATGCTAAGGGGACCTGCGAATTCCTCATCCTTTGCTGTTTTAAGAGCCATTTATAGAGAGATACCTGTCAGAGTAGATTCAGATACAGAGGATCCTGCTCTGTATAGATCTCTCCAGTGCCATCCTGCCTTCCTCCCCATGGTTCTCTGGGGAGAAATTGGCCCATATTCTCTTACCACTCACCCACCTACTCACACCACTCTCTGCCAGAAGCTGTTGTGTCAGCACAGAGCACACTTTGGTTTCCCTTTTCTCCAGAAGAAAGGAACACCTGTGTGCCATGGCCAGAATATGGTTTTGTGTGTTTGTTGCAAACAACACTGGCAGGTTTTAGGTTTTGTGGAGAGTGGGTAAACTGTGATGCTTTCTCACCAGCAAATCTCTGTGCAAACCAGTGCCCACAAGTGCTTTGGGGACTATATGTAATTTCTCACTCATTGTGGATTAGTACTGAAAAGAGCATGACATCCTTGGTCAACATATTATGATTTTTCTAAAAATGTGTTAAGAAATGTCCCATCTCCTCCCAGACCTGGGACCACTCATGGTCTAGTGCTTTGAAAACTCTCAGGTGCCACCATTGCTGAGTGCTGGTGGCTGTTCACCTCCCAGGACATCCTGACCCATTGCCGGGGATGTGCAGCAACAGCTCAGGGCAGTGGGGCACAGAGAGCAACCACAGCCTACAGAGATCCAAAAATCAGCTGCTCACACAAATTTTTGGCTGGGCTTTTGGGTTTTTTACTCCACGAACTAATTAAGCCAATCTGGCAGGACGCTTGTGAGCCCCCTCACATCCTGCTCCTGTGTCGGGTCTCAAGGGTCACCTGAGCAGAGGTTTGCTCTTTGGTGGCTGGTGCCACAGTGGACCCTCTGTCCTGCCGCAGCCCTGGGGGCAGCAGAGCTGGTGACCCTCACATTTGGGCAAACCCAGTGGGCATCTCTCAGCTCCGTAAACCTTGTCCCATTACTGACGTCTCTACGTGTCTTTTGGCGTCCTTTTCTTTCTGTTATCAATTTCCCGGTGTGTGCCATCGGAATTCCCAGCAGGCAGGATCAGTCCCTGCCCTGGCCATTAGCCCGGTGACAGCGGTGGGACGGCGGGGTGAGAACCAGGCAGTGCCTCTCCAGGGGATGGGGACACGGGAAGCCCCGGTTTGACAGCTGCCAGTGCCCTCCGAGCCCGGCGCTTCCAGCGGCGGGGACAAGGACGGGAGAGCCGGCGGGAGCGGGGGCATGCGGGGCCCCTGGGAGTCGGCTCCGCACAGCAGCAACACACGGTCTAAACTTGAGTTTTAAATATCCCGCCCATGCAAGTGGGATCAAACGGCACTAGCATACCAAAGCAAAGCAAACAGTGGGACACGCCGGGCAGAGGCACAGCCCGCGGGTGACCCGTGGCTTTTATCCCCGGGCACCTCCGCCGTGCGCCCTTCGCCGCCTCCTCCCCGCGCTCACGGCACCACTCACCGCCCACCAAGCCCGCCACGAAGTCCTGCAGCTGCACGCTCCCCATGCTGAGCGCCCACCGAGCCCGTCCCGCGGGGCTGGGGGTCCCCGCCGGGCTGGGGGTCCCCGCGGGCAGCGCTCCGTGCGGGCTCCGTGCGCTCCGCGTTCCGCGGCTCCCAGGAGCTGTGATATCACACAGCGCTGCTTAAAGGCGCCGCAGGGGCCGCGCAGACACCGCCCGCCGGGGCGGGGAGGGTCGCGGTGCGGGCGTGACGGCGGCGGCAGCGCCGGGGCTCGCCCGTCGGGAGTGGGGGCGGAGAGGCTGCGGGAGTGGGGTCAGGCTGCACATCACCCCGGGTTCGCCCTCGGGAGTGGGCACAGAGAGGCTGCACATCAGCCCGGGTTCGCCCGTCGGGAGTGGGGACGGACAGGCTGCACATCACCCTGAGGCTGTGGCAGCGAGGAGCGGGAGGAGCAGCATCGCTCCTTGGGCAGGCAACGGGGGACGGGGCTGAGCGTGATGGGGGGATGAGACAGGGATGTGGGGAAGATCATTTACACTCGCTAATTGAAGATGTAAGTACAGAGATAAAGAGTATTACACCCTTAATCACTTGAAAAATATCTCGGTTGCCTTCATTGAAATGACTGCATCATCGTTTGAGGAGATGCCCCCAATTTCTGTATAATCTTTCCAGGAGATAATCCCAATTTTTGGTTTTTTTGGGAAGCAATGAACAATTGCCCCCCTGAGCCATTCCTTCTACATACATAGTATTCACAATTTTCTTATACATCTGTTACACTCTTCTCCCTCTGTCCTGTCTTTCCCAGAGTCAAGATTCCAGATCTGGTTTATTCTCCTTCTATGCAAGATGCTCCTTTTCGCCCTCCTCAATCATTTTTGTTTAAATTCTTTCAACTGTGCAGCCAAAAGTACAAGTGATAGGAGAGAACCAGTCAGCAGAATAAAGATATTTTCTGTTTTGATCTCAAACCCTTTTCTGGGGATTCCTAACATGCCTTTCTGATTGGGGCTGAAGGCTGGACTCCCTCTCTTGAATCCTGAATACCTGATCTTGAGCCCAACCTGGCTGTTGTGCCTCCTCTGTGCCACTTTCAAATAAATCTAATGTCTTACACCTGAACACCATCTGGCCACTCAGCCACTCACCATCCTCAACTAGCTCTCCTTGTGCTCACCCATTCCATCAAAAATGTCCTTTTGGACTTCAGGGGCATGACTGCTCTGAAAAAGATATCTTAGACCTTGGCTCTATACACATACATCTGGTTGAGGTTTATACTACAACCCAAAGCAAATTTTATTCTATCTAGGCTAGATTTCTGTAGGTGGCAGTTCCTTGCTTCAGACACTTTCTGACAAGATTGGCATCAGATTTGCTACATTGCCTTCTTTAAATGCAAGATCGGATTTTCTTGAAATGTATTTTGTCTATATGTTCTAGTAGCTGCAGAAAATGTTGGTAGCTCATGAGCAAGAAATCCTGAATGTCAAAATACTGGCTGAAAATATATTTTTTTTTTTCCTTAAAAAATTGGTATTTCCATTGTTAAATTAATGTATTTCACAAAAAGGTCTTAAGACAATGTTCCCTTATGTGCATGCACATATACACAGGAAACCTTATCACTGAGTTGGCTGAAGGGGCCTTTTGTCTAGAAATTGCTTCTAGAAATTTAATATGGTGTGCATGGTTATCAGCGCAGATAATCTACACCTGAAACTTTAGATTTTTCAATGCATATAACAATGCTCATTCTTCATGAGGAAGATTTTCCTCAAGCACCAAGTCTCTAATGGATTTTGAGGGGGACTATGGTCCTGCATAAATGTTGGAGAGAACATGTGTGCACAAGCACTGTGGAAACTTACCACTTATTTTTCTCCAACTTGCTTTCTTCTTTTTAGAAGAAATATTATTCCACGTGTACACTAACACAAAAAAGGGTTTTGTCCTCATTTTTCATGCATGTTTTCTTACAAAACCAGAAGAAAAGCTGGCTGAATGAGGTAATTATTCAGATAGCAGCATTAATCATTAATCATGTGAATTCTCTTTAACTGGGAGTAACACATTTCCATGCCAAATTCAGAACATCTGCTGACTCAGGGAGAATACTGGACATGGTCTTTGTACAACAGTGAACCTGGAGCTGAAACCACGTGTTGAGGAGCGTTTACTCTAAACAGCTGCTGGCCCAGAGGAGGGAGGCAGGGACAGACTGCACGGAGGTGCCCATGCAGCTGTCCCTGTGGACACACCCAGGGGTGCAGGGCACTCGAGGCTCTTGCTGACAGCAGTGCCCACAAACCTGTGGATGGTCCCAGCGTGGGCAGGGACCTGTGTGCAAGCCTGGGCAGTCCACATTGGCTCAGCCCCTCAGTGCTCTGCTGCTTTGTGGTTTGTGAGGGGGTGTTTGTCCCTGAAGCACAGTGCCTGCCGCCCACAATGAGTTTATCCTTAGTGCCAGCTGTGGGCTGGGAGCAGGTGAGTCCCTCCCAGCCAGGCTGAGGCACCTCTCTGGGTAAGCGCAGGTGAACCTGTGCTGCAGCTCCTCCTGCTGCTTTGCAGCCTGGCCTTGTGGAAGGTGTCCCTGCCCATGGCAGGCAGGTTGGAACTGGACGAGTTTTAATGTCTCATCCAACCCAAACTGTTCTGGCATTCTGTGATTCTGTGATTTTTGCCAAACTAGACTGAGCTGGGACCACTAAAGCAAAGCTCCTTTTAGGCACTGGCAGGGGCATCTTTGCTCAGAAGGACTTTCCATCATCCTGCCCTGTCCTGCCCATGGGCTGAGAGGCTCAGGGCTCTTATCTCCACCTGCTGCTGTCAAATACAGTGCTTTTTGTTGACATTGTGTGCACACCTCCATCTCCCAGCTGGCAGGACATCTCCTTTTACTGGTAACAGGCAGCAGTGACGTACGGATAACTGGGAAGGGATCTATCCTTTCTACTGCTCTGAGTCCCAACCTGGGCT
This sequence comes from Catharus ustulatus, assembly GCF_009819885.2. Taxonomy (NCBI): domain Eukaryota; kingdom Metazoa; phylum Chordata; class Aves; order Passeriformes; family Turdidae; genus Catharus; species Catharus ustulatus. The sequence goes on along the minus strand of NC_046235.1, from coordinate 10,163,693 downwards.
TGTAGCCACTCACAAGTACTGGTCAGAGGAAGATAAGTGTGGTTTCAATTAGGGATGAGGAATTATTTTCCCCCTGCCAAGAGGGAGAACAGGGAGATTGTGTCATCTTGAACACTACTCTAGATTCTGCCTCCTTCTCAATCACAAACCCTTTTTTTTTTTTTTTTTTTTTTCCCAGTACTACTCTCTTTTGACCAGTTTACACAGTTTCCACAGCAGGTTTATAATGCTAACAATGAAAAGGAAGGAATTTCCAACTGTCTTACCTGGAGCTGTGTATTTTCTTTGTGAGAGCATTATAGTGAAGGAACTGGGACAGACTCAGAAACTTGTGATAGATTCCCACTTAACTGCTCTGGCAATTAAATAATCAACTCATCAGGGACAGAATATGTTAGAGATAGAAAGGAGTTCTTAATTTCATATCCAGCTGTAAACTATTTCTGGGCTAGGATACATTTCACTGTAAATTCATTTTCATATTCCTTTAAAATATTAACCTGTTAGTAACTAATAATGGCTTAAGCTGCTGGACAAGTTACAAGTAAAATGACATTAAACCTTACTGCTGCAGCTGAAGCCACTGCTACCAGATTCTAATGCTTGGTTTAGAGGTTTCAGCCCCCTCTTTGAGGGGCTGAGTCGCATAAGCAGAGCCCAGTAAATTAAAAAGCAATGTACAAACAGTCTGAAGCAATGTGTAAGTGGTGATAGGAGGACAACTTCATGGCTAGAGCAACCAGACAGATCCAGACTGTGGGAAGACATGTCAGGGGGCACATAGCAGGAATAGTTTTCCTCTCCAGGAGCTACCAAACAAGCCTGTTTCTGGAGGCAGCAAAATATGAGTGCTTGCTCTGTAGGAATGTGCATGGCAGATGAATTAGAGGCTACAAACACAGCAGAAACAGGCATGGAGGGCCCCACTGTGAGCAGCTGAAACGCTCTTCTCTGCCTTTGCTTGCCCAGGACCTGGGTAGCGTTTACTGGAGGAGAAGCATTCCAGGAGGAACTAGGCAATGAGGGGAGTCCTCTGGTCTTTTCATCATCTGTATCAATATCATCATATCGTATCATATCATATCATATCATATCATATCATATCATATATCATATCAATCTCTCTGTTGAGAGATTTTGACAAATGCCTGAAGTAACTGAGAAGATCTCTCCAGACCTACAGGCAAGATGCAGATGATGCACTTCCATGGTGCTGCACAGACTTGGGACCAGCCCTCAGCCTCCAGCACCAGGCATGTAGCATAGTTAACATATCCCCCCACATTCCAGCCTGTCTGAGCACCAGCCAGCAGTCAGGGCAGACATTCCATGAGCAGCTCTCAAACACCATCCAACACCTTTTCTTGAGAGCGATGAGCAGCCCTGTCCACTGTACTGGGCTCTTCCTCTGCCACAGTTTCTGGAGAGCAGGAGAAGCAGCAGTATCTGGAGCTGGGTGAGCTGCAGCGACACTCCCACCCAGGCAAGGCTGACTGTTCCACAAGCTCAGGAGGTTTTAGCTGAGATGAGCCTGCTCAGCAGGACATGCTTCAAGCTGAGAGCAGAGCAAAGCTGCAAAAGCCAGCTACAGTATGGCAGCAAAGATGTTCTTCTCTGTCCTGGCAGGAGGAGACAGCCAGCTGTGCCTCATGCTCCCTTGCTCTCATTGCCTGGGTTCCCTTTACACACAGCAGGTATTGATAAGACCTGGAAAGAGCAGGAAGTTTCCCTGGCAAAGGCAGCTGGGCAGGCAACATGTGGTTGTACTTTGAGTGAAGCACTTTGCCCACAGCCATGAGTTTCTGAGTTTTGATTGTTCCATCAACAGCTCATGGTGCTCTGCTCAGCCCCACCATATTTCATGCTCATGTCATAGAGCCAACAGAACGGTATGGGCTGGAAGGGACTTAGAGATCCTCTCATTCCACCCTCCTGCCGTGGGCAGGACACCTGCCACTAGATCAGATTGCTCAGGGCTCCATCCAAACTGGCCTTGAACACTCCCAAGGATGGGGCATCCACACCTTGTCTGTGCAACCTCACAGTAAATAATGAGAAGGTCTCAGGAAAAGGGCTGGTGGCCAGGAGGAATCTTCTCAACACTTGGGACAGGATTTTATTTCTGTGAGCTTTACATTTCCCTTCTCATTTCTCTGCCTGGGCTGGTGTATTTGTTCTGGTTTAGGGCAAATTTGTGAGAAAACTTTTAAAGGATGACCCCCCCAGGAAGCAAACTTAAGTGGCTTTTCTTTTAACTTGTTCAGGAAGAAATTTTTTTCAGAGACAATTGGAAAAAACTTGTCTATTTAACAGGCAAAGCACTGCCTAGCACAAAAAATGAACAATACTGAACAACGAAACTTTCTGCTGCTTTGAAGAAATGACAAATTTAGAACATCTTTTTCTTGTGGGTGGTAGCTTGGCTTAGTCTGTTATCAGTCCTTTCAGCACTGGAAAATGCCACTGCCCAGGCCAGGCCTCAGTGGCCACAGGTGCAAGATTTTATTTGTCCGTAGTCTAGACCAGGTTTAAATAATTTCAGGAAAAAAGGAAAAAAACTGTTTGGGGAACTTCTTTACTTCAGTTAGTCAAAAACTAACTAAAAGCAAAGGAGAGCTTTTTTCTGTTGTTCACTACAGTGACACATATTAGAAGATGAAGCAATGAAACTTTTATCTCTATGTTTTGAAAACAACCCCCTTAGACATTCTACCACTTTTCCTTCCCCCTCTTCACTTTTAAATTTAATTTTAAAGGTACAAAACTTATTTCTGGGCTAAACAGATGAATGGGGATACAATTTAACATTACAAAGTCACTTTAGGACATTCTACTTTTTATTCTCATGTCATTAACTTACTACCAAAACTAATACATATATATTCGAATTTTACACACACATACCTTATGCATAGACATGTATATGGTATACAGATATGTACAGACAATAGCAACAATATTTAGCAAACAGTGATATTTGTATGTGGTTTTTACCTAATAATTAGATTTTTTTGAGGTACGCATCATATTGTTTTATTTTGTTGCATTATCTACTATGTACAACCTGGTTTTTGAGCAAAGGCACCTATACAAATGGGTTTGTTTCTGCCTACTATGTGCAGGGGCTGAGTTGGTTGCAGGGCTTGCTTGGTTGGTGGAGCCTTGGATGTTAACTAACAAGGTAGTTTTTCCTAGATGTTGCTTTCTTTTTTTTGAAAGATTTTCCACCCAATGCTCTTAAGGTGGTTTTTAACAGTTTATTGTACTTTTCCACTTTGCCTGCAGTTGGTGCATGGTAAGGGACATGTTGCACTTAATGCCACGTTCTTTAGCCCAGGTGTTTATAAGACTTTTTTTGAAATGAGTCCTGTTGTTTGACTTAATTTTTTTAGGGGTACCATGCCTTTAAAGGACTTGCTTTTCCAGGGCCAGGATGGTGTTTTGGGCAGTGGTGTGAGGCACAGGGTAGGTCTTCAATTATTCAGTGGTGGTTTTTACTATTGTGAGCACAGAGCGCTTACTTTGGTGTGTCTGGGGCAGTGTGATGTACTCAATCTGCTAGGCCTCCCCATACTTATATTTGGATCACTGCTTACTGTACTACAGGGCTTATTGAGTTAGGAATAACTTTGTTTTGTATTGCTAATTTAAATCCATCTTTGACACTTTTATTTTTGCAGCTTGATCTACCTGCTGATTATTTTGGTGCTTTTTATTAGTTTTACTCTTGGAGACATGGCGTTTATATGGCAGACTTTTTACAGGTGGTCTTTTTACCTTGGTAGTGATGTCTTTCTATTTTTCAGCAGCCTAAACTGGTTTTCTTTTACACTGCCAATTAGCCTTTTTTTACCTTTTCAGTCATCTTTACAGAGCATTGGCTACTATCCATGAATCAGTGTAGACGTAGAGCTTTGGTTACTTTTTTTTCTTGGCAATACAGGGCCAACTGTTCAGGGCCAGTTAAACAGCTTTGAGTTCATCAAGTTGGCTTGATCTACCTTCTTCTTCAGTGGCCTCTGTGACCTGTTGTGTGGGGCTTTATATGGTTGTTTTTTCCTTCAGGTTCATCCCCACAATGCAGCAAGAACTATTAGTAAAAAGAGCATAGAGTATCTTTTTAATGGCAATTGGTTTTACAATTGAATTACTTAAGCACGTGTTACTTGCTTTTGTTTTTCTTCATTTGTGAGACCAACATTTTCACTTTTGGGCCAATTTGTAATTACCTTTAAAGTCTTGGGGTGATTTAGTTTATCAATATGGGCACATTATGTGATAAGGGCACGTTGTGTGATAAGAGCAATTACTTGCTTTATGTGGCATTGGTGGCATGGTGGATAGAGGGAACCTTTGCTTTAAACATCTACCTCAGTGCTGGTAGATGGGTTGTTAGGAGGAGTTGTGCTTTTATACTGATCATTTCTGAGGTGGTTTGGATTTTTCATAGGCTGTTAAAATTTCTTTCTTTCCTGTGGTATTGTTGGCTTCAGACACTTTATAGCTGTGACTTTAAAATTTTAGTGGTTAGTTTTTAGTCTTACCAGGTACTGTCTGTCAAAAGCTTTAGGATAGACTATTGGCTTTTGGTTGCAGAGTAGAGCACGTTTTTTACATTTGGTCTTGTTCTGACTGGGCTAAGGGCTACAGCATGAGTGATCTTTTGTTTGATTTGGGCAAAGGCTTACTGCTGTTCAGGGCTTTAGTGGAAATCAGGTTTTTTGCGGGTGACTTGGTAAAGAGGGCTCCCAATCTAACTGTACTTAGGAATGTGCATTCTTCAAAAGCCTATGGCACTTCAGAAAGCTTGTGTTTCTTTTTCATTGGTTGGTGGAGATATTGCTATGGTCTTGTTGATGACATCAGTAGGAACCTGATGCCATTTATTTTGCTTTTACTTTACTTCCAGGAACTGGATTTTATGAGCTGGTCTTTGACTGTTGCTCTTTTTGATGGTGAAATTAGTTTTCAGGAGAATCTGGATGATTTTTTCTTCTTTTTTTAAACACTTCTGTTGCTGTGTTCTTTTACACAATGATATGTGATGTACTGCAGATGTTTTGAAGCTTCACGTTTTTTTAGTGCAGTCTGGATCAGTTTATGGCAGATGGTAGGACAGCACTTTTACCTTTGGTGCAAACTCCTGGTGCTCCCCCCAGGTCCCCAGTCCAAAGCAGGTTTAAATAATTCCGGGGGAAAGAAAAAAACTGTCTGGGGAATTTCTCTGCTTCAGTTAGTCAAAAACTAACTAAAAGCAAAGGAGAGCTCTCTCCTGCTGTCCACCACGGTGACCATCCAACAGAGAAGTGATGAAACTCCTGTCTCTGTGTTCTGACAACAGCTGCTTCAGACATTCCACTGCTTTTCCTTCCCCCTTCACTCTTAAATCCAACTTTAAAGGTACAAAACTTAATTTTGGGCTAAAGAGACAAATGGGGATACAATTCAATATCACAAGGTCACTCTAGGAGAGCTGGTCATGGCAGCCCCCTTGGGCATCTGAGATGAGCTGTGGCTCCTCATCCAGTGGGAACCTTGGGTCAGGTGTACACAGTCCCACTGCAGACGTCCACATTTAGGTAAAATAATCCCCACTGCTGCTTTCCAGGTCTTGTGTCAAGTTAGACACCAGGCAGAGACTCTTCAGGTGAGGTGTGCTCAGTTTGAGCTCCAGCGACGTGTGATCAAAACCCTTCTGCTGACATGCATTTGCTAAACACCACATCTGGAATACCAGCAGGTGAAAGCACAGTATCTCACACAAACCCCACTGGCAATTGTAAATTAGAATAAACCCTTCTTTTCAGCTTGTGGAAGCTGGATGTCTAACTCTTTAGACAAATAATTGGCAACTTGCACCTTGGCTTTTGAAAATTGCCTTGAAAATCTCAGTAATTGTGAGTAATTAAAATACTCCATTCTAAAATTAAATTTAAATGATGTGAAGGGGTGTGTGTGTGCATATTTATGACTGTCTTCAGTGAAAAGGGTTGCCAGGCCCAGCTGGGCTGGGGTAGGAACTTGTCATGGGGGGAAGAGGAGCAGGCTAACTTTACAGGGTGAACACCCTATTTGATTGGAAGCATCTCTGCAATCAATAACACCAGGAAGAGGAATTGCAAACAAAACAGTTAACTGGAGATTTCAAAGTTGCAAATATCAATCCTGGTGCTTGAAAGCTGCAGGAAAATTTACATGACAGAAGCAAACACCACTGCTTTGTGGGCAATGCTTTGATCGAAGGGGCACAGTGAGACAGTTTCTCATTTGTGTTAATGGAGAAGCATCCTTTGTGTTCAGTCTCACTGATTTCCTGCTCACAAAGTCCTATTCAAGCCCCATTAATTCACTGTGGAGTCTATAGGAAGAATTTGTTCTAATACTTTCTGGAAGGTTTTGCAGCATCACTGTAGTGAAAGGAAAAATCATGAGAGCATCAAGCTGAGAAGGGCTTGGGTAGGAAAAATCAGCAGAGTGAAGATGGGAAATGGGGAGCAGAGCTTTGGGTCTGCTGGAAGAATTCTGTTCACCCTCTGCAAATCTCTTCTTGGCAATTATCTGACATTATAAACAAGACCCCAGGAAGGGTCCTTGAAGTCCAATAAAGCAGGGAAGGGTGCTGCACCTTTAGCTGGGGCTGGATGTGTCCTTGTGTATTTTGGCTCCAGGAGTTGCTGAAGATGAGGAATGCCCCAGGAACAAAGGCCTGCTTGTGGCTCCTTTCCCTTGGACATGTGTGTGACCTGCCCTGGAGCTCACAGAGGACTTGTGTGGTTCAGAGTTGCCTGTCTCCTGGACAAACAGGGAAAGCAAAGCCTCTGGATCAAAGACCAGGCCTTCTGCTGGGCTTTAGCAGAGGGAGGCTGACAAGCATTGCAAAGGAGAAAACCCAGGCAGTGAAATTCTGGCAAAAGCAGCTGCTAATCACAGATGGTCCATTCCCATCCAGGCAGCTGGGTGTCACCCTCTGGGTGCTGTGAAGGGTCACTACCTTTTGGAACAACATCTCTCACTGTTTTTGTTGTTCCATGGGATGCAGGGATGTCTCAGCACCCATATCCCCCTGCTGGGCTCCACATAGCTCAGGCTGCTGGGCTTTACAGCAGGAGCTGCCTCCCTGTGTGCAAATTCTAGAGCTTTTCACTCTGGAAGTCTGTGGATCAGAGCCCAGATCTGGTCTGAGTTGTGCTCCTGTGGTGGCTGTCCAAAACTCAAGGAAATGTTTATACTTCAAAATTTATTTTTTTGCCAGTGGCTCATTCCTGTGCATCCTTGCTGTCATTCCAGAGACACCATCAGTGTGGCCACTAACAAAAGGAGTGCACAAAAACTTCAGGTGCAGCCTGGGTATTTGTCACAGATGCAATGCTAAGTAATCGCCTTGTTGCATATACAAACACTTTTCCTGCAAAACCTATGAAAGTCACAGAAACAAATTGCTGCAATGTACTTCCCACAGCCACTGAGAGCCAGATTTTGGTTCCTTGAGAACGCCAGACCCCCAAGGACCTAGACCTGATGTTTGATAATATTTGGGCCTACAGTGCCACCAAAAGGAAATGCGATAAACTACCCACCCTAGAAATGCCTCCTGATGGTCTTTTTGAAGCAGTTTCCCCAACTACCCTCTCTCCAGATTTCTGCTTTACCCCTTCCTCTGTACATCTGTATAAGAAACACTCACAACCCTCCTGAGGCACTGGGGAAGAGAAATTACTGATTTAGCCGGGAGAGTCTCTTTTTAGCAGCTAAGGATATTTCCAGCTCTGTAAAATTGTATAAAATTGCTTGACTGCTAAATTGCAGCACATGGAGAAATTTTAGTCTTTGTTTTGGAAAACACATTCCCCATATCCTACTAAATAACATTTAATTTGCTTTCCAAGCAGGCCCTATGCCAAGAAATTAAACATATTGGGGTTTGCCTGGATCTTTAAAGCATCCATTGCTGTAGCTGACTTTGCTAAAGTAAGCCTATCTGATGTGCTTTACATTAAGCTGGTATCACAACTGCAAGTTTATCTTAATTTAGCTAGAATTCACGGTCTTCATTTACAGAGGAAGATGGATTAAAGTGCTTCTCCGAGGCTGGTTTTTCCAGCTCTGGCAGCTGGGGTGGCTGCAGAGGGTGCTGTTCACCTGCACATGCCAGCACTGAGATGGACTCTGCACAGCAGCACAGACCCCTGGCATTCAGGGGGATGTTAAAGAATTTTCCTGCTAGGATGTCAGTTCAATTCAGGCTCTGCACAGACCCGAATGCTACAGCTGCATCTGAAGACTTTGAGTGAATATGACAGAGAAAAGCACATCCCACCCAGGTGCCTTGATTTGGTACCTTGGACAAAACACTGTCTGTTTTGATATGTAGAATAGCAGGATCTTGTAGCTCTTGCTGGGTCTCAGCACACCTGGGTGTCCCCAGACTGATGTGCTTGAGGGGAAAAAGCCAGAGAAGGGGGTTCAGTGAGACCAGGCTGCTTGGAGCAGAGCAGGAAGGATCAATGAGCTTTGCACAAGCTGTGTTTTCCTTGCTGTGGGGGAAGGATCTGTATCCCTATTTCTTTTTAATCTGATGATGAGGAAACCACGACTTGGCCTCCCTGAACTGAATAAGTATAAAAATAGTCTTTTATCACAGTCTTAAGGATCTTTGTCTCTCCCCAGCATTTGGCATGAGTTATTTGTTTTACCAACCTGAAAAAGTGCTATTTGTTCCTGAGGAATGGTCCAGGCACAGCCAGGCTGTCAGTCCTACCCGTGGTGCTGAGAGCTGGAGCTCTCCTGCAGCATCATGTCAGGAGTCAGTAATCCACTCCTTTGGTATGATTCAAAACTTCATCTTCTGTTTTCAAAGGCAGCTTCTTGCCCTAAATAATGATAAAACCAGGCTATTCTCCTGCTACCAAATGCTACTTTCTGCCCTTTCTTTTGATCTGCTCTGTTTCAGAGGAGGATGACACAGGTTTCACTGTGGTGCTTGCAGGGAAAGCCAGGATGGGGCAGGGATGAGGACACAGATGCAGGTGGCAGGTGATGGTGGGGACCAGGAGCCCTCTCCAACCATGGGACATCCTGAGGATTTTTTACAGGACTCGGCAGCTAGGATAATTTTTTCATGATAGCTTTAAAATCCATTTCATTTCAGCATTAAATGCATTTTCCTTCCTCATCATCAGCTACCCAGTGGTTTAGAAAACTGTTTTCTTCCCTTAAGATTCCTGCCATGGTTTTGCTCCTGGTTGCTCTTGGGTTTCCTCTAATCCTGCCTCTCAAGCAAAGGCAGCTGCAGCTCCCCCACTCCTCCAGACCACCTTGAGGACTGTGATTTTCAGCATCTGGCTCATCACATATGCAATTACAGTAAATTCACGAATACAAGCCGCACTGAGTATAAGCCGCATCTCTGGGTGTTGGCAAATATTTCGGTTTTTGTACATAGATAAGCCGCACACGAATATAAGCCGCTTTGTCGTTCGCAGCGAGGACCTGCGTGCAATTAGTAACAGAACCGCGGGAGGGCGGGGTTTACTGGCTGAGCTAAGGCTGTGCAGGCTCGGCCCGCTAGGGGCCGCTGACGGGGCCAGGTGGCCCAGCCCGGTGCTGCAGCTCGGGGCCGGCCGCCGCTGCCCCTGGGCTCGGTCACCCCGGGTCGGCGCTGCCCCGCGGTGGCAGGCAGGGACGGAGCTTCCCCCGCTCCTACGGCAGCGGCGGCGGGCGGGGACGGAGCTTTCCCGCGCCTGTGGCGCCGGCGGCGGGCGCAGACAAAGCACCCCGCCTCCTCCCCGGGCCGCGGCAATGGCGGCGCGCACTTCCCGCCCCCCCCCGAGACGCGGCAATGGCGGCGCCCCCCCCCTCCTCCCCTGGGCTGCAGCAGAGGAGGAAAGAGAGCTCTCCCACCTCTCTCCCCGCCCCCCGTGCTGCCTACAGGGAGCCAGGGCAACACGGTAACACTGTAACAATTGCGAAATGCCGGCTTTTACTGGCAGGTGCTTGGCTCGGCACTCTGGCTGGCTCGTCTGGGGTTGTAAATGTCAGAAAATTATTAATATATTAGCCGCACCCGACTATTAGCCGCACTTCCGGGTTTCCACCAAAATTTTTGTCAAATTGCTGCGGCTTGTATTCGTGAAATTACTGTATTTTCCATTCAAAGGGTACAGACTGGGGCCAGCTAACAGATGAACCAACAGAGTGGTCTGAAGGGGACAAAGATAATGGTGACCTTTCGAGTTATGGCCGTGACGTTTTTACAGATGGAATATTTTTACCTGCTCAGGTTTTCTGGGTTTGTTTTTATTCGAGATTTTTTTTTTTTTTTAATAATAGTTTCAGCAGTATTTTTCCAGCTTTCTGCTTATCCCTATCAGGAGGAGGAGTCAGTCCAAAGCTGACTGAATTTTTGTTACTACTGCTGTGTGAGGATGTGGTGAGGAATAGGCAGTGGAGAGTAAGGATCCTTCCAAGAGCAGGCTGGGACTGTGCAGGAAAAACGCAGAAAGCTCCTGTTTCCAGCCTCAGCATGCCCCTCAACAGGACATGTGGAATCCAGCCCATCAGCCCTGCCTCTCAAACCACAGCATTTTGTTTGTAAAAAGACAGAGAAAAAATGACAGAAGGGAGAAAAATGTTCTCAGTGAGGGACTTAGAAGAAGAGTCAGAAGACTTGTTTTCAAATTATCCCAAGATCATTCCGTTCCATCCATTACTGCTGCTGCTCAGTGGAAAATCATATAAATAAAACTAGTCTGGACTTGACATACATGAAGACAAGCAGTAACTTTCAGCTTGTTTTATTACCCCACAGCACAGCTGCTTGCTGCTGCATGGAGTTTTCTTTAGTTGGTGTGAACCAAATCTCAAAGCTGTAGGCACCATGCCTGGATGTGCTATGATTTCATCCCTGTCCCTTCTGAGGCATCCTGTTCTTCATCAGCAGATCCTGGGGAGCCTGGAGGGAAATCGCTGCAGCAGGTAGTGCTGAGGCTGTTTGCTGCTATCCTGAAGTCTCACCGTTAGTGCAATTAATGCAATTAGCAGCGCTGGGGCCAGGACTGAGCTACCCAAGCTGCTGCTCTCGCTGTAGCTCACTCCAGCACAGACTCACATGAGATAGCAGCAATGATATGAAAACAAAAAAAGTGGTGTTTTTTGTCCTCAGCTCTTTCTTTGCTGGTGATTCACGAGTTCTGCGATTTCCCTTCGTTTCTGCTCAAGTTTTCATTAGTTCCTTCCCCTGCCCGTTCTGTGTGACAACTCAGTCTGAGAAACATCTGCACTTAATTAGGAACAGCTTTGGGTACATAAAGCTGAATGCAAAGGGTAAAAAAATGTTTGATGGCTGAGTTATGCTCTCATCCAGGAAGCAATCTGGCAGTCGGCACAGGGTCCCTAGGGCACCCGAGCTGAAAAACAGGCTCGACCCTCACTTCTAGCACATCACTGAAGCTACTTACCCTGCTAAAATACTAAAACTGCTATGAATCATACCTAGAGCATGAAGAATCTGATGTCTTCTGTGTCACCTAGCAATGTCAGATTCCTTTTGAATAAAAATTTCTTGGTGGAGTGCTGTCATGGAGTCACCACCCAGAGTCACCACCATACCCAGCTTCTGGCTGCTACAGAAATCAACTTCACAGTTTCTCAAAAGCTGGAACAAGCTGACACTGGAAATCTGACTTGGTGTCAGGGCTTCAGGTAGATCTGATTTTGGTTACTCAGGGACTATTTGGCAAATGACCAAATCAGACAGCAGGAGGCTTTGTGGTTAATCTTGGCTGTGCATCTGAAGCCAGCACAGTGCTTTGCAGGGTCTGCCAGCTGACTGTGGGACCAGCAGAATACATCTCCATCACACTCCAGTCATGAGATCCAGCCACCACCCATGGGTGCTTTTACATCCCATCTGCCTGCCCTGCTTGTTTAAGCATGTCTTTTGAAATCTTTCCTCGGGAAATTCTGAACAACCTTCAACTTTGGTGAGTTTTAGGATTTTTGTGCTCCCTGCTAATGCATGGTCTCTTTTTTCCTCCAGACAACCAGCACATTCCCTGAGAGTTCACCTCCCCTTTCTCCCTGTGTACTTTCTCTTAAAGCATTTCAGATTTTCCTTCTCTTTCTGAGAACAAGCAAAGATAAAATTGTTTATCAGCCACTTGAAGATTTATTTTTCCATTTTTGTAATCTTCTAGGACAAGAATAAACAGCCTCAGGTAGCACAGGGGCTTTTCAGGTTGGCTGTTAGGGAATATTTCCTCACCAGAAGGGTTGTCAGGTATTGGAATAGGCTTCCTAGGGAAGTGATGGAGTCATCATCCCTGCAGGATGATTAGTGGGTTAGAGATGTGGGTTAGTGGTGGACTTGGCAGTGCTGGGTTAATGATTGGACTCGATGATCTCAGAGGGCTTTTCCGACCTGAATTGCTCTCTGACTCGATTTTGAGGCTGTTTTGACTGTGAAGCTCCTTCCCACGTTGCCCATTGCTATCCACAGATCCCTCTGATGGGTGAGCTCAGTTGTCCCTCCCTGCACGGGACACGGTGAGCCAAATTTCCCAAAGGCTAGAGCATTCCCATCAGCTCCTAGAGAAAAGTCACAACTGTGCAAGAAGCTACTTTTATTTATTTTTTTTTCAGAAACCCTAAAGCTGAAGCCCCTGCAGGCTGAGGAGTGTTTCAGACCCAAAGGATGGCTGTATTTCACATCCTCATCTGCTCATTTTCTTAGTCTTTATATGAACATAATTGCGAGATTCTCCTTCCTACTTTCAAGTGGGAGCACTGTCAAAGAAGCAATATCCAGCCAGCTACAGCTCAGGCATGTCTGGGGAGGGTAATAAAATGCTAAAAAAAGGGAAAATGTTTTTGATGCTGCCTGTTGCTACAGCTGTCAGTGCATTCCTGAGAGCTGGGAAGAGATTCCTCCAAATTTTATAGCCAGGACATAGATGGATAAAGAAATAAACCAAGACAGTCACAGAACAAAGCCAAATGGTTTGCAATGGTATAGAGAGAGGATCTTGATTTGGGAAACACAATGATTAACTTGTTTTCATAGAGTAATTATCAATTAATCATTTGGCTAATCATGTTGTGCCATGAATTAGTTATAAACAGACTTCAGCCCAATTATGAGGGCTCAACTAGATAATTTAATTGAATGTTTATGCTTCCAAAAATGCTTCAGAAGACTTGTTTTTAGCAGCTGAACAAATACATTTTTAACTGGAAAATGGCACATATTTAAATCACTGACAGCTAAAGATGGCTTAAATTGCACCCATTTGTAATTAGGAGTCTTAGTGGTGTATCCATAGCTGAGCTTGACCACTCTGATAATGCCAATTGTTTAAGTGTGTAATCATTCCTTTACATCAGATCCCATTTTTCATGAAAATGTTGTTATCTAAGGGAGTTTTTTACTTCATCAGATGAGGAGGCCTAAAATAAACATTCTTCTCTATGCTGACACGTGACAGCATTAACAATTGAAAATAAAATTGCACACAATATGTGCTTTCAAAGAATGTCCTCAAAGTTTCTGGAGAAAATACTAGCTGTACATAGCAGAGTAATACTTAGCAGTTCAAGTTATCCCTTGGGGGCACATCTGCCAGATATAAATATTAATGAAAGAGAATTGTGACAGGAAGATTAAGATTCATTAATCATTATTATTAGCCATCATCAGGTGCTAACGGGGCAGCTGCTGAGACCCCCTCACGTTTACCCAGAGTAACCATTCATGAGGATACCATAAGAGAATGAGCTCTTCAAAGGAAAGATCAGCACTCTGCTGCCAGAGGAAATGTATTTTGGGAGTAAATCAAAGATTGGTGGCTGTGGGTGTGAGTTGGGTCACTGAAAGGATGTGGTGAGACCAGGGGTACAATCTCTGGTTTAAGGAAAAATACAGCCAGAGAAACCAGGAAAAGCTGCAGCATCCATGCTCCAGTGGGATATAGAGGATTTCACAAGCTTCCCCATCTGAGGCGTTGTTCAAACACTGTGCAGCTGTCAGACCCTATTGTTAGGTTTATATTGTGTTGGGGTTTTGATGTCTCAGCCATTGCAGAGCTTTGGAGTGTGAAAGAGTTCGCTGCCTCCTCCCAGGCAGGTTGGTGTCTATTTTCACAGCTCTGGTCAGCCAGGCAAGCTTAACTCCTCACTCTCCACCATGCTCTCTTCACACTGCTTGTGTTGCCAGTTTCCTTCAGGTCTTGTTCCTGCAAGAATTTCCAATTTATCTGTTTGCCTGTGATAATTTTGCTCATTACACCAGGGAGTGTGCTTACTCTTTGGTGTAATTGCAGCAGAAGCAGGTCTGTGTCACCTCTAGGCTTTGGCATTATTTTTTCTCAGCTAAAAACATGAGAAGGTGGCCCAGTCTCCCCCCAGACTGCAGGCTATGGCCAGGCAGGTGGCTGTGCCTCATGGACAGGAGTCAGGGAACGGTTCACATTGGAAGGGACCACTGGAACTCAGCTAGTCCAACCTCCTGCTCAAGCAGGATCCCCTAGACCACTCAGGATTGTGTCCAGGTGGCTTTTGAGATCTCCAGGGAAGGAGGCTCCAGAGCCTCTCTGTCCTAGCGCTCAGTCACCCTCCCAGTACAGAAATTCTTCCTCATACAGAGGTAGATGCTCAGAAAAGCAGAGCAAAATCATTCCCCTGCACGAGTTTGGAGGAGTCCATAGCTCAGGTGATCCTGATGTTCAGCTGTCCTTTGGGATGCATTCCTCCATTTATATTTACCAGTAGCAGAAATTAGCCCAAGGACACCAGCCTTGACAAAAGGCTGGAAACTCAAATACATAGCAGATACATTTTTCCACATGTGAAACTCTAATGATTGCTGCAGAAGTCAAGGACTACATAATTTGGATCAGGTGCTGGTATTTCTGCCTTGCCCACACCTGCAAATCCCATCAACTTGTGTTCCTGGGAAAGGCTAAAGTCCCCCCAGGAGCCTGGGAGGAGTTAATGGGAACTGGTAGCACTAGGTTAGGCAGAAATAGATTTATGGGGGATTATGTAGGTCAGCAGGCTGTTTGCTTTTTCACCATCCCTTCCCATCTGCATCATTAACTGAGAAAGGGTTTCAGGCTGGGCCAACCTGTGCCTTCACCCCAGCTCACCTTTTCATGTTTTGGGAGCAGGTTTATTTTGGGCAGGTACCTCATTTGGGTCCAAACACATTCATTCTGGTGAGATTTAGGATATAGCTGTAGGTAGATACAGAAACATGTCTGTGTCAGGGCAGACTAATGCAATCCATTCCAGGGTCCAGGTGTGACAGAGGCACAGCTGCTTCCCCTCTTGTTACATCAGCTTCCCAGTGGAAAACTGGACCTTGCAACCCTTGCTTCTTCATTCCTTCGTGTTCCTGCTGCTGACCAGCATTCAGTACAGCCCTGAGGCACTACCTCCAACCTACCCCTGCTCTGCAGAGCACACTTCCTCACCTCTGATGTGGTTCCTAAATTGCATTGACAAAACACTGAATCCTGGATTAGGCTGTCCCAGCAGGAAAGCTGTGCTGTTCCCCCTTCCCTGGGCTTACCCACTGATGTGCATGTTCTGGTATTTGCAGAGGTGTACATTCAAAGTATTCTCTAGCTCCTCACCATAATTCCAGGTCTGAAAGGAAGCCAAGTTGTTTCCTATTAATGACTCACTTCCATTCCTTCCCATCATGTTGCTGGGCAAGGACCTGCTTAAGCTTCTTTGATTCATGCTGAATTCTGCTCTTCTGAGATAAATGCTACTTGCCAAAAGCTTCCTTTCTAGCACAGTTCAAAATGAAGTTATTAAGTCATATACATTAACACAATCCAGATTTGGGAGAGAAAGGAGAGCCAGTCCTCAGGGCAGGGTGCACACCAATACATTTAAATGTTGGGGAGATAATTTTCTCCCTAAAGCAGCATTTAGTGGGGTTCAGGTTTATGTAAGGAATGTGCTGTTCTGTTCTACATGGGGAGACTGGAGGCCCAAGCTCCACTTTGCTGAGGCTGATGGAGTTCTCTCACTGATTTTAGGAATCTTTGGGTCTAGATCTTAAGGTTTGCAGTATTTTACTAAAAAAGTCTCTTGTACCTGATTTCAGAGACAAATTCCATGCCCTGCCATGTCTCTGTGAGTCTTTTTATTGACTTTGAAGTAGGTTTTTCCCAAGAGGTACACAGACTAACAAATATTGTGGCTAGAGTCTTGTCCTCCCTTTCCAAAGGAAATCTGACATCAACTGTTGAGAAAGAAGAACTTGCATTATCAGAAATCCCCAAAGACATCTATAATCATCACCACTTTTGTTATTAAAGGGCATACTTTGCCATGGTTTGTTTGGTTTGTTTTATGAATTTACTTTGTGAATTCATGAGATTAAAAGCTTAAACAGGATCAATGAAGACTGCACAGCATGCATCAAAGTAATTGTGGATTGTTTTTCAAACTCCAGAGGACTGCTAGTGTTGAAGAACTGAATTATGAATTTTTCAAATAGGGAGATGAAAGGAAATACATTATCAGTACACAAGGGTAAACCAAACTGTGTGACTAGGACCACTCTTGGGGTGGAGGCACATGATGTCCTCCCTAAGGCAAGAATCTGATCCATGGAGCAGTTTGAGAAAAATCATTTGCTGCCTGTGTACAGGATGTTAACTATGTGGAAAAGTAATAAAGTAGCATAAATCTTCGATAGAAACACAGAAGCTTCCAGTACTGCCCTCCATCCTTTCCTTCTTACCTCTGAGCAAGGCTGTATGGAAAATACATTAGAATCATGAGTTTTGCTCAGCTTCAATTTCAAGATAGCAATATGATATGATATTTGCAAGCTTTTGATTAAAATTAGGCTTCTCTGATCTATGAGCCTAATGCTTGTAATACTCTCATCTCCCAAATCTTTCATTTCTGATGTTCACAGTTCCTATAAAGTATCAAGTACAGCCAATAGAAAGCAGCTAATTTCTATCAGGCAGATTTGTGGATTTGATACTACATCGTTCAAAGTATTTTAATATGCCAAATTTATGGAAATGCTGAATTTAATATTCTTAGAACAATCCACAGACAGAATTCCTTCCCTCCTCTGCCTGATCCCTTGAGTTTGGATAATCTCACTCTATTTTGCGTGGCTTTCTCTCAACACACCCAAAACGTCAGCCTTCCTTGTGTTTAAAACCAGAAGCTGTTTCATAGTCTGACTTAGTTCATCTGGAATCTGATTTATCTTGTTTTTCAGTGGGAAGGTGGCAGGAAGGTACTGTGGTGCTCCTGGGAATGCAGGGATGCAGAAGGCATGCTTGGTGCATTCCTGATTCCAGCTGGGGAAGCTGTGTGAGGACACTGGGATGAATTTTCACCAGTATGGCTGACCCCAGGATTTTTAACACTTATTAAAATCCTTGGGGTGAGGCACTTCATCCTGAACAGTGCCTAGAAAGACTGGGATCAAAACTCCTGTCTGGGAGCTCTGCTGATTTCCAGCATCCAACCAAAACCCCTTCCCAACTGGTCAAAACCCACTGATGTGGAGTGTAAGCAGAAATTATTATTAAAACCATCATATGCCTTGCATGGCTGTAGCATTCCTGGTCTTAGTGTCACACCACAGGGAAAACCAGTCTACCTATGAAGACATGAAATAGTGAAATGTGATGTGTTTTCCTTCTTTGATCCTTAAAATAGGTAACATTGGTACATTTAGACAGCCTGTCAATACACTGTCATACCAGTGTGTAATCATTACAGAAACACTTGAAGATTTTCTAACTGCTTGGAGTAAACTCATGTATTTTGAGCAGAAATTGTGTGTGCACAGTGCAGGGATGGGAAAGAGCCATGTTTCATCAGCTGATGTGGTGTCTCAAGGAGGTGACATAGTTGGCAGTAAGGAGAGGATGTTGCAAGATTTCACAACTGCAAAGAAAATACAAAAGCTGACCTTTTTTGGTTAGATCCTCATCTGGTGTACATCAGTCAAGATCCACCAATTCCAAAATGTTTCTGGATGCTGTTTTCCAGCATCAAAACTGATGTTTATAGAAGCTCCTAGTTGCACATATTAAAGTAATCAAGAGTATTTTCATTACTGACTGGGCAAGTGAAATGAAGACAGGCATAATGGAAATGTGTTCGAAAAATCATAGTGACAAAGAATGTAAATAAAAATGTTTTTTTTTTCCTCCTGTGTATGGCTGTTGTGCATAGGTCTAACAGATGCCAGTAATACAATGGAAGGATTGTAGTGAGGGGGAAAGGAAATATATTTCCCAATCCCAACTGGAAATTGTGTCTCTTTTTAATTCCTCCAAGCAACTTAGAAATAAATAATTCTCTTTTTTTTTTCACATTGGCCATTTCCCATAGTTGCACATCCCTTGAGTGAGCATCTCGCCTTTGGGATTAGGTACAGCTCTCTTCCTCACATCTAGAGAAATTTTATTGGATTTTGCAAGCTCCTGCTCTTTCTGCTTCCATTACACAGTCTGGGATATCACTTGTTGGGTTTTTTTAAGAGAAGGAATATTTTCATTTTATTCAAATTCATGCAGATTTTCATGTTGTCAAAGGTTTCAAGAGTTTCTCCTTCACATCTGCATTCACAAACCCCCTTCTTTCTTCTCAGGACACCAAGCAGCTGCCACGGAAATTCCAAATACTTGATCCTCCCCTTTGTCCTCCCTCTTTGGTCTCCAGAGCTTCTATCCTGGTGAAGGAGCCTTTTCTTTGGAGTGTGCCAGTGCAAATGCCTCCCTCTGTTCTGTAGTAAGGGAAGTACCCGGTGCAGGGAGGGGGCTGGTTCGGGTGTGGGAGCCCGCTGGGGATGGGGGCCACGGGCAGGCAGAGTGCAGAGCTGCTGGCTCCCAGGAGCTCCTGGGCTGGGGGCTCTTCCTTGCTTGTAGGAGAAATTGTCTTCTTGCTCAGCTGCAAACTGGGTGGGATGCTCTGAAAAAAAACACAGAGGACCAAGAGCTGAGGTGTCAGATGATGGGGTGCTGGGAACAATGCTGCTCTGGAGCACAGCAGGTCCCTGCAGCGGTGGGACAGGTCCCTCCCAGAGCCAACAGTGTCCCACACAGCAGCCCTCTGGGTTCACAGGCTGATCAAGGGATCAGCCCTTTACAAGGCTGCCTCAGGTATCTTGTCCTTGCAGATAGCTCTGCTCCTGTTTTGTGTTTTCAGAGCACAACTCACCATTTTGTTCCTAATGGCCTAATTTTGAGCAACAGTTTGATGTGAGATGGGCCTGCTTCTCTTCCTCCTTTCCCATCCCTTTTAGAAACATTCAAGGTAAGTTCACTTGAACCTAATTTGCAGGTAGTTAACCCAATTTAACCATATATATAATCTGTATGAGTGGCTGGCCAAGAAGCTCTTCAGAAGTCCCACAGTGTGGAAAATATCCTGTGGAGTGGCTGAATAACTCACGTTCTCATCCTGCTTAGTGCTAGCCTTGCCTTCATTGGAACTTTTTTCTCTTTCTGTGCAGATGTGAGCTGCTGGGCAGACACAGATGTGGGATGTTCTGTAGTAGGGCAGGTACTCAAGGTCCAACACCTGGGACTCTGGGCCAGGCTGCTCATTGCAAAGCAGGAGGTTGGGATTCACGTTTTCAGGATTGTCCTTGGTCAGAGGGAGGTTTTCCAAGCCTCCTGGGCAGGATGATGGGGCTGTAGTGCTGTTCTGTCTCCACATCCTGAAATAAATTTGTATTTGATTGAACAGATAAAATGATGCCATCAATGGGAAAGGGCCACAAGAAAGGTCAGTCCCCAGTGTTGATCTGTCCTGCTGTACACCTGGGCCATGGAACCTCGGCCATGCTGAGAGAGAATCAGGCCAGTCACAGACTGAGGATTGTAAGGATTTTGCATTGTCTTTCAGCTCTTTCTTCTTGAGTCTTGAAATGTTTTCTCATATAGGGTTTTCAATTAAATTTAAAATACAGAGTTAGTTCCTCTACTCTCAAGCAGTCTTTAATAATTCACTTAGAAAAAATATGCAATTTGGTGTTTTATCCTTGTTGATTAAGAACAGCAATAAGAGCAGTAAAGCTCAAAAAACAACCCCCAGCCTCACTACCTGATTTTTCACAGGCTACTGTTCATCATTGTATGAAACCATGGCAAGGAGAGTGTTTTTACCTCATTTGAGGTTAACCTTACATCAGATTTCATGAGCTGCATTGGAAGATTCCAAGCCAAAGAAAAGAACTCCCACAGCCCTGGGCTATTTAGGGTGATTTATGGTCTCATGAAAATCTTTGTAGATCAGCAGTGATTATGAGCATTCTGGAAACAGAAGAACATTGAAATTTGGGTAAAGCCTGAAAAAAAATACTGTAGAATCTTTCTTTCCTCCAGATAAATTCTTTTGAGTTTTCTGTGCAACCAAAATGGGCATATGCAATTCAGGTCTTTAAAAGAGTTTGAACTTGAAGTTTCAAATAAATTCTTCTTCTATCTCTGTCTTTATTTGAAAAGCTAATTTAACAGATCATTGCTATATAAGGCACTATTTTACTGGAGGGAAAAAATCGTCATCTTGGTGTTACAGGTAAACACACTGATATTTTTTGCACTAGAAAATTTGTCTGCTTCTTGGTTGTTTGCTACTCTGGTGCTTTTATTTCCCCATCCACACCGACCTTCTCCTGCTTTTTTCCTTACCTAAAGCCCTGTCTCCAAGGTTTTCTGCACTTTAAGGATGCCTTACAAATCCCTCATTGGAATAGGCCTGAAGCTACCCGTTGGGTAATGTAACTGCCAACCACCTGTTCACCACAGTGAGACAAAGGATATTTTTATGTTACCACATACTCAAGACAAATCCTGGAAGGGGAAAGCCAGCAGGGAGGGAATCATCATCCTGCATCTCTGGCTGCCATGGTGATGGGGTTCCAGGGGAGCGTCACAGAGGGGGAACATCCCACCCACCCCAGCTCCCTGCTGGCAGAGCCATCCCTTTCCTCCTCCTGTCCTCCAGTACTGTCCTGTGGCCATCCTGGCTTTACTGGGGTGCCTGCAGATGGCCTAGCTACTTTCTAAAGAAACATCAGTTGCTTTTAGCTCTGCCAGTGAGGTAATGAGCTGCTGAGACAAGCCCTGATAAACCAGACATCACCTCCCCTCACCTCCTCCTCTGGTGTAGGAGGGAACGTTGATGAACTCCCAATTGTGTGACAAGCAGCCAAAGTGACAAATTCAAAAGGATGAATTTTAATAGGAATAACTTCAGATTAATGAGGGGTATTTTTTTTTCTATTTTCATGCTAATTATTGCAAAGACAGTGATAAGTAACATTCCCTTTTATTGCAACATAATCACAGAGTGGGTTTGGTTGGAATGAACCTTAAATCTCATCTTGTTTCATCCCCCTGCCATGGGCAGGGACACCTTCCACTACCCCAGGTTGCTCCAAGCCCCATCCAACCTGGTCTTGAACATCCCAGGGATGGGGCAGCCACAGCTTCTCTGGGCAACCTGTGCCAGTGCCTCACACCCTCTGAGTAAAGAACTTCTTCCTAACTTTGAACCTAAATCTCTCCTTTTTTAGTTAAAAACCTTTCCCCTTTGTCCTATCACTATTGGCCTGTGCACAGAGCTGTTCTCTCAGTATCTGCACTTATAATAATGCATTTCTGGTTTACAAACATAGAAGAAAGCATGAGAATGCCTCAGTTGTGCCTTTCAAGGTATTTCTGAGTATTGTATTTCCATACTTTAAAAAAAGAATTTATGCTGTAAATAAAAAGGAAGAGACAGACTTGGTGATATTTCACATTGAAATAGTTATCATGTATTTTTCTCAATTTAAACTTAGAATACATTTTGCTACATTAGAGATGATTTTTCTTATTCCTGCATCAACATGTATGTATTTCAGAGTTTAGCTGGCAAGTGTAATAGAATGGAGCAAGTTCTCTGACAATACATTAAAAATGTTCATAAATAGCTGGATAATGGAGAAATTGTGAGTAAGATTCATTTCTGCATAGTATTTGATCTATTTACTGAAATTCCAAAGCTCTAAAGCACAGGAATGATTTTGAATGGACTATTACTATTCATCCCATATATTATCTTGTTTGCTGCCTGCAGTAAAAAGTGTCGTTTATTATAATGTGATTTCTCAGCTGCAACAGTCTGATATACTGGCAGCTAATGAAGTGTTCAGGCACCCAAAACCCCACCATCATTGAAATTCATTACCACAAAGATTCTGCCAGAACTAATTGCTGTCAAGGCTGCTTATGCACGTCTTAGTTTCATTTCACAGAATGACAGAGCTAATGCTCAGAAGGAACAAACCTCTGCAGCCTGCAGCATGGTGCTGGAGCTTCCTCCAGTGAGTTAACATGGCAGGGCCAAGAATAGTCTGAGGATTTGGATGTGCTTTTTTCCCTTGAAATTGAAATATGGAGTTTGTGTGCAGAGAAAATAATGACTGAATATAGGAAGGACTTCGGGAAAAAGTGGTTCTCTGCTGCCTCCAGTGCACCCTGAATCACTAGGCTTTGGGCAGGGCATGGGCTTTGGGACAGAGAACAACTCAAAGACTCAGACTTGGAATTTGGAGATGAGTGGTCAGGGGTGAGCACCAGCCCACAGCTGCTGTGGAGTTCCTGGCCCTCCTGCACCCCTGGGTGCTGAGCTCCCACCTCCCCCTGCCCTTGCAGCCTTCCCTGGCCAAGGCACAGATCTTCCTGTGCCCCTAAGTTCATACCCACAGACAAACATCCACACATGTCCTGAGCTGCAAAGGCTCTTTTGTAAAATGGGTGCATCTTTAAAGATTCTTTTATGGGAAAAGGCAATAGAATTATTGAATCATTAAGATTAGAAAAGACCTTCAAGATCATAAAGTCCAACCTTTGACTGAATAACCACAAAACCACACTGTGAGTGCCACATTTAATCATTTTTTTAATGCTTCCAGGGATGATGATTCCACCATTTCACTGGGCAGCCTCTTTCAATTTTAACCACTCTTTCAGTGAACAAATTTTTCATTATATCCAATGTGAACCTCCCCTGGTGCAACTTGAGGCCATTTGCCCTTGTCTTATCTCTAGTTCCTTGGCAGAAAATGCCAACCCTCACCTTGCCACAACCTCCCTTCAGGTATCTGGAGAGAGCAATAAATGCAAATTTCAGGAAAGGAGGGGAGAGAAAGTTTTGAGCTCAGCAGAAATTCCTGAACCCTGGAACTGCCTGAACAGATTTGTTGAACAACTCCATTTACATGCTCTTTGCACATTCCTGTTTCAAAAGTCAGCCTATGTGGATTGCTCCTGCTACGCCTTGCCAAAATACTTGGGAGGGATCCAAGGGAATGATCTTGACTGTTGCAGGTGGGTTGTGGACCCTGGAGAGGTGCTGGAGGTGTCAGGGAGCTCACTAATTACAGCTCATTACAGTATGGAGGGGAAGGATGTCCTCAGCACAGTGAGTTTTGGTGCTTTAGCAGGGCACCTTTCCAAACACCTCCTGACATGGGCAAGGTGAACAGCGATGAGAGTTCTCTGTCTCAACCTCCTGCTGTTACATTTTGCTGCTGAGATCAGTGGGAGCAAAGCCGACCTTCCATGGAGCCTTTCAGTGTTTTCTGCAATGATTTCCCTGTGACTTCAGACCTCTGTGACTTGGCCAATTTGCTCCAACAAGGACAATTTTTATTATCTCAGTGAAAAGTCTGGATGTGCTCTTATGTTGTACTTGCTACATACACATTTTCAAGCATTAGTCATGCCATAACATCTGCTTTTTATTGGTAATTACACTATCCCCATTTTAATAAGAGGTAATTCTTAAATTTCTCATAAAATATACATGACTCCAGGGAAGGAAGGTGAAAGGTTTTGCAAGCCTCTCACAGCCACAGACCAAAATGAGTCAAAATAAATCCTTCCTGAGCAGAACTTGTGAAGCCACTCACAACAGCACAACCAGAGATGCCTGTGTGACTTGCCATCCCTCTTTCTGCTAATTGTTCATGCTCTGCAGAACAAACCTGCAAAGTCTGTGCACCACAGCCCTGCTGGGGGCTGTTAATGTGCTCAAAAATGAGGACCAGGTCCTAAAATGGCACATATTTGGACACCTCCTGGGTGTAACTGGACTGCAATTAGCATGAAGGGGGCTCTGCGAGATCGGGTCTGAACTGCACAATAGTTAAAGTTTGTGGGTTGTTTCCAAGTGTTTCAGACACTTTGAAAATGGGTGTCAGGATTAATGGCTTGTTTGCATTCATATTTATGGCAGACTTGGTATAATAGTGTGTCTGAAAAATGAGTAACATCTGAAGTAGAAGACCAATATACAGATAAAGAATCATGAAAAGGAATATTTTGGGGCTCCATTAAAAGCTTCCAGTTTCTCATTTTTCACTGTCCCTGTAGGCAAGTGCTGCTGTGCTGTTTTGGCCTGTGAGAACTGAGCTCTGCAATTCCATAGCCTGTTTCCAGGGATTTTCCTAGCGATTCTGGACAAGGAAGGCATTGACAAATGACACTTTTGCAAGGCCATCCCTAAATCTTTGAAAACCAGGGAGCTTTTTCTGTGGCTTCTGCCATTCAGTGAATGCCAGCAGCCTGGCCCATATGGAGCATTGTGTGCTGAGCTCATTGTCGATGCAAATGCACACAACCAGTTTTGATTAAGAACAAAATGAAGAATTGACTCAATCTGCTTTTTCTTTGTTTGAAACGCTTCAAGCCTCTCATTATCATCAGAGCTTCTTTCAGTGCAGGAAATCGGAATTTCCATAAAATAATGCTGAAAGGCACAGGGTGAAGTCAAAGAACATTTACATTCGTAACAAATAGTAGGATAA
The DNA here is from genome assembly GCF_009819885.2 of Catharus ustulatus. Classification (NCBI taxonomy): domain Eukaryota; kingdom Metazoa; phylum Chordata; class Aves; order Passeriformes; family Turdidae; genus Catharus; species Catharus ustulatus. Next base: position 10,138,846 of record NC_046235.1, on the reverse strand, counting down.
ACATGCAAAACAAATCTGGGGACACTCAACTAAACATTTGGGGGCATGTTATGGCATGTGGATTGCTTAAATTATTCCATATATATTAAGCAGTTACATACACAAATGGTAAAAGGACAAAGTAGGGGGTTTGAGAGAGGCCTTTCCTTTTTGCACAGTAACTCACAGCTATCCAGAGTGTGATTATTGTTCAACAGCCAAGGAGAGTTTGCATGGTAGAATGCCCAAATTGCAATGTTTCCATTTTGGGGTTAGATGACCTTTAAAGGTTCCTTCCAACCCAAACTATTCTATGATTCTATGATTTATGGGAACAAGGAGCTCCTTCCAATCCAAGGAATGTCCCATGGCAGCATTTTTAGCCTTGGGGTCACTGAGGTGGGATCAAAAAGACTTTGTGTAACCTCAGGGCTGTGTTTGGAAATGCTGATGCTTGGAGGGATGTGCCGGCACTGAGCACAGCCAGCACACAGGTGGTCCAGCACCATTTCCTATCCTCAGGACATGCTGGATGGCTGGAAAATCCTTGTGCCAAGGGAAACTGGAAAGTGGCAATCAGATTCCTCTCTCTTTCAACATCCGGATGGATCGGGCCAGAGACCCTTCATTTTTTTATGGGGTTTAATCATAGCCAGGGCTGGCAGTGCTCCTCGCAAATCGGGGTGTTCGGTATTTCCAGTGCAAGACTTGGCTATCCCACGTATGATATTGCAGGGCAATTTTTCTGGGAAGAGGGAAATTAAGGGAAGGATGTTTTTACCAAGGAGGACATTGAAGAGCTATATTGCAAAGACAATGAGAAAATGGGGGAACTGAAGGTGCTTTTCCCCTATTTCTCTTCATGCCTTATCATGAAAACATCAATAACAAAACCAGGTCCTGATTGCTTGTGTTACTTGCCTGTCTTCCCCAGGTGGCATACAGAAGTCAGGTTCCTTCCATGTGGCTGCAGAGAAGGAGAGTTGTGTTCAAGGCACACCTTTCACCTGTGAGCAGGTGAGGTGCTGGCTGGTGGGTGGCCATTGCTTTACTCTGGTTCTCAGAGGATATTACTGGGAAAGAAGTGGTCTCTGAGACACTTAAAATATGGCTGTCATTTCCAGAAATATCTGATAAATAAGAAACAAACAAACAAAAAAGTCTTAAAATCTATTAAAAGCCTAAAAGTAATACATAGGAGGGAGATTAACCATTCAACTATCTTTTGACAAAGTTGGTGATTCTTACGTGCTGTCTTAGCAGCAAATGTTCCCAGAGTAATGTTTGCTTGCATGACCTGGAACACTCCAATTGAACCATTTTCCTAAACCACACAAAATAACCCTTTTCTTTGGTTTGATGACTCAAACAACAGCTCCCAGCTTCTCCTGTTGTGTACTCAGAAGAGGTCAGAGAGAATGGGATAATCCATTATCCATGGAGACAGGAGACATACTCCCCACAGGAATACTCCCCACCATAGAGGAGCTGGAGGTATAGTGTCAGGGAACTCAAAAGATAGATTTTGGAGTGAGTTTGGGAAAACTTGGGCTGAAAAAAAATTAAAACGAAAATATATTTTCTTCTGGTTGGTGCACCTCAATGAAATATTGCTTTATCTGTGCAGGACAACCCCAAATACAGGAAAGTTACAGCTGGCACCATCTGGGAACAAGAAGAAGCCTAAAGCAGAAAGGAGAGAGGGAGGATGTGTCAGAGATTGACACCAATAGGTTTTCTTAAAGCAAATCTATCTCTACCTTCACAGTGGTAGGTGGAAGTAGAAAGAAAACTCATTGTGTGTTTAAAAAACAGGTCATCTTAAAGAAATGTCACAGAAACCTTGAGTAGACATGAGCAAACAGCCCCGGGGGAGTAATTTGTCTTTGCTGTCAAGAGGAAAATTGAGTCTCTGTCTCCAGGGTACACAGAGGCTGGGTTTGATGGATGCTTGAAGCAGAAGGCAAAGGGGTCATCATTCCTGTCCACCAGGAAAACAGGTTCTTCCCCTGGAGAAAAGTGACTCTATCAAGTGTACAGATGTGGGGAGGAGAGAGGCAATGAGAAGATAAATGGTGGAAAGTCCCTAAAATCTTGTTTGGTGCTGACAGCAATAACCTCACTCCTGAGCTGGGGTATGGTTGTGCTGCCTGACACTTGTGGGCAGAGGGGGGTTGGTGCTTACATCAGCACTGCTCTCCCCAGTGCCCATGCTGTGTGTTTCAGGGGATTGGTCCCAGTACTGAAGGGTTTTAGTGACCCATCCAGTTCATGTGCTGCAGCTCCACACCATGGCACAAACACAATTGCCCAGAGCAGGGAGATTTGCTTCCAAATCCTGATCCTAATGACAACCCTTACATGGATATATCTGGGTACAGCCCCTGCCTGTTAGGAGGACATTCCTGTGATGGATGATGCTCTGCAGCTCTGCAGCCCCCAAACCATCCTGTGGGAGACCCAGCCCTGAGAAGGAAGAGAAAATGAAATTTCTGTTTTAATCAATGTCCAAGAAAATATTACCTCTTGTATATCCTTGGCGTTCTTCTAGATCAATTATCTTGCCATCCTCCTAACATACATCTATGCAGGGAAGATAACTGCTGATTAATAGCCTGGAGCCATTTTAATTGATCCCTGGTCAGTTGTGCTACTCAAACCCAAAATCTGACTTGTGTAAGCAATCTATTTCCATCAGTGAATCTCCATCATGGTGAATCATGCCACTGGTTTTACTAGGAGTTTTTCTGTTTTCTAAGCATATTTATTTAAGTCATAAAACAGAATCCGATGATTAATGTTCAACAGATTTCATCTGAGCAATCTGTGCTTTTGGGTTATTAATACAAATAAATAAGGAAAAAATACTCTGATAATATTTCAATATTGTTACCTGCCAATACTGGAAAAAAAGCTGCAGACATGCTCCAAGTGTTGAGGTCATCTTAAATAATATTAAAAGTTTTCAGCTTTTCAGTTAAGTTAGTTTTCTTGACTACATTTCAGTGCAGGCATTGAGGATGTACTGAAGTCTTTAAAGGTACTTTTCCCGCAGTTCTCACATAATCATGGATTGCAGGAGGGGGAAGCACCACAAATAATGAGACATCCCACTAAGCTGCACAGTTTGGCAGGCACAGAGTTCTCTAAAGAGACTCAAGGTGTTTATGGATCTAACTACATTAGATCTTAAGGGCTACTCTAAATTCTCAGCATCTGCAGCTGTTTCTGAGCAGGTAGAGAAGGTGCCAGTGACACAGAGGGAGGACTGGAAAACATTGTTCATAGCAGTCCCTGACCACAGCAATCACCTCCATTTAGTTAGTTCCTGGGAAGGGACAAGCTCCTGCTTGGCAGCAGACCTCATCATGGTGTCATCTTAAACTTCCACTGCATCCTGTGACATCCAGCCCTAGAAGGAGAGCAAGAAAAGAAATTGCTCCTTGGGTTGCCAGCTCCATCACCACCTCCACACACACGTGGCAGTGACCAGTGATTCAGACTTGGTGGCTCTGTTCACTATTCAACTTATTTTAGGAATATATTCTCCACTGAGCAAGTCAGCCCAGTGGAAGGTGTCCATGCCCATGGCAGGGGGTTAGAACAAGGTGAGCTCTAAACTTCCTTCCAATCCAAACCCTTCTGAGGTTCTGTGATTTGCCATCAAGGACTGTTTCCTCTCGGCAACAATCCATGGGTGCAGCAGCAATCCAGTGTCACCCAAGCTTCACACTTTGCCCCAGGCAAGGTTTGGATGGTGCAGCTGGGAATTGGGGCCACTCCTGCCCTTGGGGCAGTCTCAGACCACTTGGGCTGGAGGGCTTTGACTCAGGTGGCCCATCCATACTCGCTATTTGCCACAGCAGCAGCTGCAGGCAGCTGTGCTCCTCCAAAAAAACAGGTCCTGGTCCTTCTGCAATTCCCTCATCCCCAGCACAAGGTGTCCCTTCAGAGCAGGCTTAGACAGCAGAGTGAGGGAGGATGGTCCCAGCAGAACCAGCTGAGGGAGATAGATGCAGCCTGTCCAGGAAACACATTCCCAGGACATGACAGCACATCCCAGGGGCCCAAGGGCTGCACTTGTGCTGGGAGGCAAGGACTGGGCTTGCATTCAGTCTTCCCTTCTCACTTGGGAGCAGGGTTTGAGCACATTTTCTGAAGCTACTTCTGTGTTTTTCCTGGACTCCCACCTCAATATTTCTGCTGTGATTGTGAAGGGAAAATAAACCATCATCAAGGGTCAGCCTGCAAACTGCTGAGCACCTGTGTCGTGGCCAGGATCCCACCTGCCTTACTTGTGTGTGCACACCCACATCTCCCCACACCAGGGGAAAAAACCTCTATGGAACAGGGGAATTTTGTCCCAGAGCAGCTAACAGGAGGTCCCCAGTGAGCCACAGCATTCCCAACCACCAGGCTAGCACATTAAATAAAGCTCCAGGAGGATGCTCCCAGGTGCAGCCCACACGAGGTGTAAATGAGCTGGTGTGCATCAGCTGCACATCACTGGCTGTGTCCTCTCCTTGGCAGGTTCATGGTCACATTCCTCATGTCATGAGGGCAGGTAGAGCAGGATACCTGGCCTCATTTCAACTGGATGTATTTTGCCTGCACTCATCCTCACTTTTGCCCAAAAAGGTGCTTTTAATCAAGATAACCCACACAATGCTCAGGTGAAATTTGGATTGACCTGTCATGGTCTTCTTGCTCTAGAAACCCAATTTCAGTGTTTGTACCTATACAACCCAAGACTGAAAAAATCTGCCATTTGCTCTTCTCTGCTGAACTGTACTGGGCAGCCCAACCAAACTCTTTAAAAAGTATGAAAAAGAGATTAATCATTTTTTAAGTCATGGGTATATCTGAACATATATTAAAAGCAAATTATAAATATGGGACAGAGCCAAGACAGAGCAGGGTCACACCCCAAATGAGGTTTGGAAATAAACCATCTAAATGGATGCAGGCTCCCCCTTGATGATGGGCTTACAGGATTGCAGAGGAGCTCTGGGCCTGGAATTTGCTGTTAGGGAGCTGTGGTCAAATTTCTTATTGTTGCTGTTGTTCTGCAATTCCATAATAAATGTTGGTGAATTTTTAAATCATAAAAACGGGGACCATGAGTGGGTGCTTTCATCCAAGGACTAGAACAAATATTTTTGGTGTCAGCCCATGCCAGAGAGATTTTCATTATTATAAATTAAAAACAAGGGGAGAAAAAATTAAAAAGCTAAACAAGCAACAGCTGTTTGGAATGGGGCCCTAAACCCAAAATATATAAATGATGTTCAGACACATGCTGAGAGACAGCGATAAGAAAATGTTCAACACAAGAACTGCAGGGTCATTAATGACTATTCTGCTCACAGGACACTATTTTTGTCCAGCCACATGAAACAAGTAACTTTCAGTGTTTTCAAGAGGCTTTGGTGTCCCAGCCTCTTCCACATCCACCTTGGGCTGCACTGGTCAGAGCCTCCCGTGAAACTTTGGGATGTGTCCCTGGCGACTACAGGGCTGTGGAACAGCCTCGCACAGCACATCAGGAAACACTAAAAACAGCTGAATTAGCAAAGTGTCAATAGACATTTTAACATTGGGGATAGCAAAGCAGAGGTAATAGAGAATAAATACCAAAAGAAAACAGCAACTGCCATTGAAAGCCTTCCAGAAGGAGTCTGTAGGCAAATACACTCTCCAAGATGAATTATGAGTGTTAGTTTGTTTGGAAAGGTATTTGCCCTTTGGACAGCCATATTTTTGTTTTGAGCTTCAGAAACATAAATTACAGTCATTTAAACCCCAGGCTTACATTTTACTTCAATGACATAAATGTGTTCCCAACTTTCAAAGGCCAGCTGTCCCTTACAGCAAGAGGTAACAATTATATAAAATTCTTTTATTGCATGGAGGTATTTTCAGTCCTTTAAGTTTATGTGCCCCAGGTGAAGCAATATAAACAAACTAGAGCTGTCACAATTGTGTTAATAATGGAAATTGCATTTGGGAAGTTTTAGGGATAAAACCTATAACTTTATGCTGCTTAGGTGTCAAACCTTTCCAATGTAAAACAGAAGTGCAGCTGTGTAAGGCACCAAGAAAGGTTTCTGTAAAGCAAACATTCACAGACTCTCTAGGTTTTTAAAGGTGGTGGCTTCCAAGCCACAGTCATTAATTAGAATTGCTGCAAAAAATAAGGTTAAAAATCCATTTAAGTGTCTCCGGGTTTTAGGTAAACTTCAGATACACAAAGTTGAATCCACCTCTAAACCAATCTCACTGAAATCCATATTTTACAGATGTGCTTGTGTTCATGGCTGATGGCAGCAATGAAATGCTGAGGCACAGCCTGAGCATGGACACATCAGACAAGCCAGTCTGGCCCTTGGCACAGGGAATTGCTCCTTCAGACTCAGTGCTGGACTTTTCTGTGTGGATTCCTAATCCCTTAATTTAAACTTCAAAAACAGACCAGACAAAGCAATTGATTACAATCATGCAGGTATTTGGGTTTGGGGTTTTTTTTCCCATAACCCAAATAGATAAATAGAGAAATGCTTACAGCCTTTGAAGAACTGTTTGAAGGTTCAGAGCCAACAAAAAAAACAGCAAAAAGTGCTGGTGTGCCTATGGATGGCTCTAATTTGCTGCTGTGTCCATCCTGAGAGCAGAGCACAGTGTAGCTTCCAAAGGCACTGGGTGTTCCCAGCTGTGCAAGCCCCTGGAGCTGAGCTGATTCTGATCTCCAGCTCTTTGGCTTTGTACAACAGTGACATCCTGAGCCACATGGAAGGGAATAATTCTGCTCTACAACAATTTTTAGAACCAGTTTTTATTCTGCAGCCAGAAATACTGATTTCCTTGCATAGAATCACAGAATGGTTTGGGTAGAAAGGGACTTCAAAAATCATCTTGTTCCAACCTCCCCACCATGGGCAGGGACACCTCCCACCAGCCCAGGTTGCTCAGAGGACTATCCAACCTGGAACACTTGCAGGGATGGGGCAGCCCCAGCTTCTGTGGACAGCCCCATCCTGGAGCCTCACCACTCTCACATGGAAGAAATTCTTCCTAATATCCAATCTAACCCTACCTGCTGTCTGTTTTAAGCCATTCCCCCTTGTTCTCTCACTCCAGACTCTTGTCCAAAGTCCCTCTCCAGCTCTCTTGGAGCCCCTTTAGGCACTGCAAGGAGCTCTCAGGTCTCCCTGGAGCCTTCTCTTCTCCAGGCTGAACACTCCCAGCTCTTCCAGCCTGGCTCCAGAGCAGAGGAGATCCAGTCCAAAACCATTCATATCCACAGAGGTGAGTTCACACTCACCCATGACAAAGTTTGGGCATTTGCTATCAGTCAGGCTTCCAGCAGGGCAAGGCAAAGGTTTGGAGGCAGAGAGGGAAGGTTTGGATGCAGTTCACGTCTCTTGCTTGGTGAACTGACAAACGAGGAGAATTGAACTTCAAAGACTTCCATTACACAGTCAATGACATTTAGGAAGAAAAGGAAAATTACCGCTTTTTTAGCAGATTTAAAAATGCCATCCATGTCCATGGGTATAATTTTCCACTGAGGAAAAAGAATTTCAGAAACAACATATGGACCATGCAGTGGTTACCATAGCAACCAGCCTCCTAAAAACCCCTATATATGTATACAGAAATCAAATGCATGTAATAATTATGGCCACTAGTAATTTATGAGTTCCATCTTCCTAACTTTTTTGATCTATTAAAAGTCTAATTCATGCTTCAAATATCTGCTTACTTTGCTGCCTCTTGAACCTCCACACATTTTGCAACTGAAAGTCAAAATCATCACAACTGACAGTCACTGACAACAGAGTGAAATCTAATTTAGCTAATTCAAAATATATGCCATAAGCATAAAAGAATAGTTTCAGGACCAGAATGATTTAAGCTCTGGGAATACAGCTGAGACCACATTTAAATTCAGAAAATGTTAGCTGTTAAAAACAAACATGAAGGGGTTTGAATGTCAGAAGACTATTTCAAAAACAGGGTGTTTTACCGGGGAGAAGGGAATTTGGGGTGTTTCAGCTCTCCCCTTCCTCAGTGATCCCTGTGTCATGGATTATGCTCTCCCCAGAAGCCTGGTGCTCCCATCACAGTGAGCTCATGGACCTTCACTTCTGCTAAATTTTTAAATCTCTGGGGGTTGGGGATCTTAACAGATTCCATGGTTTGCCATGGGACTCTCCCATATTTCTCTGTGCTCTGGCATTAGGAGCCAGAGAGTGTGCTGCATGCTCTGGAAACTTAACAAAGATGGATTTCCTAGATGGGAAACTAGGAATACAAAACCTCTGTGGTTGAGAGTGGCTAGAGTCAGTGCCAAGAGAAGATCTGACTGTGGGACAGGAGGCATCAGGTGCATTGACATTTTCTTCCAGATCCTGCTTCCAAAGATGCTGTGAGGAAATATTTCACCCTTGCTCCTGGGGCATCAAGAAGTATTTTTGGCTGGCCAAAGTGGAGAGAGTTAAGCATAATTAAATGTAAATTTTACGGACTGATGTCACAGTTTCTGAGCTGACAGTCCAGAATATTGAGGTCAGTCCCAGCACCCAGAAGCCCCAGGTGAGGTTCAGGTCCCATTTTGTTCTGCCATCATCCAGGGAACAAATCAATTAAGTGCATAATAAATGAACAGACTCTTTACCAGTGTTCAGGCTCTCAGTGAGCTTTGGCACGAGCTCTAACTCAGCAATGTTAAGCTTTGCCTGTTAAAAGCATTTTTTCATCACACCTGACTCTCGTTCCTGCAGGTGGGAGCCACCTCTGTCTTTGCTGTGCCAAAGCCTGCTCTCCTGGTTGTGAGATGCTGCATCCCCAAGTGCAAACAAGGCTCCTGCTTCCTTCTCACACCAAACAGCTGGAACTGTGAGTGCCTGTTTGTCACTGGGACTTCTCACATCCCCTCCCTGCCCTGACTGCTGCTCCCCTTCCTGCTCCAAGCAGCAGCAGCTGAGGACTTGGTGCCAAAGGAGCTGAAATGAAGCCTTGGACAGTTTGGTGCAGGTTGCCCCCACTTCCATCCTTCAATCCTTCCAGCTGCTTGTTCTTTCACCCTTTCAAAGCAAGTCGAGCAGCTTGGGAAGAACAAGGTCCTGAAAATGTCTCTTCTGAGGGAATGTATTGCTAATGCTCTTAAATGGACATTTATCCAGCACTGAAAATTGACAGAAAGTTAATAAAATCACATTTCTAAGCCCCTGGAGGACTTGCTCCTCATGAGAGTTATTTCTATCACAAGCTTTAGCTCTCTACCCCTGGCTAATTTGCAGCAAAGTCACTTAGGAAAAGACCAAGATATTATTATTGTTACATGAGCAAAGATGTATTTGTTCTCCCTGAATGGAAGTCAGCACTGTTAGAGAGCCAGAAGAAGACCTTGGCTGAACTTAAATCCTTTTTTTAGCATGAGTGGATATAAAACTAACTTTTGCTCAAATGTCATTTCACTCTGGTTACAGAGACACTTGATTCTGTCTTGATCCACCATAACATAAGAATAATCTTTGGGTCTTTTATTTATTTATCCATTTTTGCAATGTCCCATGGGTCTGTGACACTTCCCTTCTTCCTGCATTATTTTTTTTTTCAGTTTTGCTTCATTTTGTTCTTCTGTTTAGGCAAGAAAGGAGGTGCTCCTAAGCCAGGAGTCTTCAAAGTCCACGTCACACCTGGACTGAATCACCCTGGACCTCATCTGCTGGGGGGGAGAGTTCCATAGGTTAATCCAGTGTGACATGCTGAAATTGCAGCTGCTGCCTGGCAGGTAAATGAGAAAGAATCCCCAAAATTGAGGGTCATGGGAAGATATTCCACCCTGCTGCTTTGCTTGGTGGCCATCTCTGGGAGCTGCAATGCCACCCTCCTGGCTCCCAGCCTGACAGGGGTCACCCTCCCTAACCACATGGTAGGAGCAAAGCATTGTCCCCAGGGATGAAAACAGCTTGGTAATTATTCCTTTGAAATGGCCCCTTCTTTTTCATTCTGGACATAGAATATTCTTTCTGATGGCTATACATATAATAGTTCTTCTTAATACTTTTCCCATAAAAATTCACTGTGCAGAGGGAACTCCACATGCCTTTAGGACTCTGAGGGACACCAATCCTGAATAGGGTAGAAACTCAGCAGCAATTTAGAGTCTGGCAGCAGTAACAATGAGCCAGCCACAAGAAGGGTGCCATGAGCAGTGTCTTAGGGCTGGGTATTTTGTTTCTCACACTGCAAGACTTGATCTTACATGAAACACAGCACTCCTGGGTCCTTAGCTTGGCACCCATAAGAAGTAAAGATAAAAATGTGTCTGCACATCCCCATGTTTATTGTGAGAGAGAAACAATTTGGAGACACCAAGATGCAGAATCTGCACAGGTCCCTCTGACACAGAGCACATAGAATGAAACAGAGGGGACTTTATTGTCAGAAAAAAATTATTGTACACACAGTGACACCAGGTTTTTTAAACTCAAGCACCTGAAGAGGAGAGCCAGGAGATCATGAGATCTGCAGGTAGCATAATGCCAAATGTGAGTTTTGAATATCTTCATTGCTGTCAGTCCTGCATTTCCCATTTTTTCCTGGTGAAAGGGAATGTGCCAAGGCTGATGCTATGATCTGTGGGTTGTGTGCTGAGAAGGCAGCATGTGAAACCTGCTGCCTCCTCCTGACCTGCTGGGCAGAGTCTGTCCATCCTCAGGGCACAGGAGCCTGTGGGTCCAGACTTGCTGGCAGTATCAGGAATCCTGGCACTCACAGGGTGCTCCTGTCTCTGCCCAAGGCAGCACAACAATTTATGTCATCACTCCTGGCTGCTGTTCAGGAAAGATCTCTAGGAAAGGACTTGCATTCCTTTGAAATGAGAATTAAACACAGCTCAGGTGCCTCCTGGAGCAAAGGTATCTATGCACATGATAAAGGTGAGGAGGTGGCACACCTCACCTGGCAAAGAACAGGTGAGTTCCCACAATCTGCCTCTTGTCCTTGCCAGGCCAACATCATGGTGCCCCAGATCCACAGATTTACCCCCCAGTAAAGACGAGGCCGTTCATGGGACAAATTTTCCTGACCTTTCCAAAGCTCTCCCCAGGCTAGAGATGCCAGGCTTCAAAAAAGTAATTTGCCAAACGATTTCCTAATGTTTGTGTCTGCAGGGGAAATTTCTCATGCTTTTAATTTATTGCAGAAGAAAAGTGGAAACGGGAAAGGCTTTATGATTTTTAAATGTTCTAACATTTATTTTGGTGTTTCAGTTTTTATTACAATTATGCTTGTGACAAAGGAAATTTCTCAAGACCAAGAGCTAATGTTTGCTTTCAGCCACTAATGCATTTTCAATTAATGTCAGAATATACTAAAACTATTCTTTTGCTGCCTCAGTAGGGAAGAAAAGCCTCTGGCACATGAGTGTGCAACACAGTCATATTTGTGAATACTGCTCAAGCACACCTTCCTCTTACTATCCCTTTGCCTTTGACTGGGTTATAATTGTCCTCTGTGGAATGTTTCTTGATCTGGATTTCTCTCTGCAGACTTCTTGGTGAGCATTGTGCAAAAGACACCTAGTTCTCTTCAGGCTGGTGTGCAAGAGGAAATCTGTTGTTTTCACTCTGTTCTGATCAGAAATGCTGAATATGCATCTCTTGAAACACTTGTTTTCCTTTCCTGCAACCACACCTGTAATTGCCACATTCCCTGTTGGAGCAATCAGGGTGGCTCCAGTGATGTGCAAACTGGTGTCTTCACAGAACCACACAGCAGTTTGGGTTGGAAGGGACCTTAGAGGTCGAAGCCTCTGCTATGGGCAGGGATGGCACCCACTAGATCAGATTGCCCACAGCTCCATCCAGTCTGGCCCAAGCCATCAGCTGGTCTGCATCTCATTTCAAGGCTCTGTGTTCTTCCATGAGACATCTGAATCTCAAATAAAATGTTTAATATAGTCACTTGACTCCTGATCCCTGGATTTCCTACCTCAGTGTGGTAAATAGCTTACATCCACTTCTGGCATTATATGATATTTATTATAGCTGTGGAAGTCAAACCAGCCAGTGAATTAGATCACATTATGACACTTCCTTGACCTCTGCTTCAGTGCAAACAAAGCAAACAAAATGATTATTTAGGTGCTATTCTTCTTCCTTTTTGTGTTTCAAGTAGAAAACGTTGCAGGAATTTCAGATCTCAAAAGATAAGCGCCAACAGAGGAAAGGTGCTTCTCTGTATTCTGAAGCTTTGCTTCCCCAGTCAACACCTGTTACTTAAATCCTTAGGTTTTCCATCCCAAGCACAGCTTCCTGATTCCTGAGATGTGCAGCTGGGTTGTGGCTGCCTTCTGCCGTGGCCAAGGGCAGGCAGCCCCCAGTGCCTGGGGGAGAAGGGATGAGCTGCCCCCCCAGCAGATGTGCTTTGATCCAGCCCTGCCTGCCCCCTCCATCTGTGCATCAGCCCTGGCCACACAACAGACGCTGCTCCACAGAGGGAACAGAAACCAAGGATAAACAGCTTCCTTGTGCTGCTCCAGGATCACCTAAAGTATTTTGACCCCTAATATTATAAGTTGAGATGTGATTGTATTAAATACAGTGAACATATGTGGTGTCCTCAGAGGTGCAGGATGCAGGCACCACAGCTTGAGAGAGTTAGAGCTCGGTGTCTGTGACCCTCTCTGGTGCTGCAAAGACATTTACTGCAATACATGTCCAGACACACTGCACTTGCAGAGGGCTTTTCCCAGGTGTGTGGATTGGGGTAGATGTAGGAGGCAGTAATGCCAAAAGCCTTGCATGGGTCCCACCATATAGATAAAGAACAGAGGGACAAAAAGAGGGATTAAAACAGTCTGAGGGTGGAATAGCCAGGATAAGGAAAATCAGGGTAGGGAAAATGTATTTCATCCTGGCAGTAAGACAAATGGATCAATGTAAAAATGTAAGAAAGGCTACAGTGGGGCACTGGGTGTTTAACTACCCTGGGAGTCTGTGGTGACCTGCAGCCAGCACCATGTGTGAGGACCACAGACCTGACTGCAGGAACAAGGTGAGTGTGTGCCCCCAGTTTACTTTCCCAGGTTACAGGCAGAGTTTTTATAACTGTTTTATTTTAAAACCCTACATCCTTTAAACTGTTGTGTTCTTCTGCTTGCTGGTCATTTCATCCACCAGCACACTCCAAGGGGACACTTGCAGGTGGGATGAGCTGCCCAGCTGGCACCTGGAGTGCAGGGCAGCATGGAGTGTCCAGACTTGGTTCCCTGTGTGTGGTTGCAGAGGGAGGGAGCTGTGGGGCTCAGGGACAGCAGCATTAGTCACCTCCATAGCAAGGCCCTTGGAGCTGTCTGCTGTTTGTAAAATGTTGGGATGAGTGTTTGGTTTCTATTGGTGACATAAATCAATCTCACTCCTTGGCACTACTTCTCCAGAACAAAGAATTCCCAGAAAAAGGGAACCCCGCTGCTGGGTTGTATAATATGAATGTGTGATCCTGTTGGCCAAATGGTATTTCCAATACTGATTTTTTTTTTTTTCTGCAACCAGGATACAAGCAGGATTCTAATGAAAACAACACATGGAAGACCTCAGGATAAGCCCCAGCATCTGCTGAAGAGTACATAGCTCTGGTCTGAGTCCTAAAGCAAACACAGATGCATCTAAAATAACAATCAAAGGAAAACAAATGTGAGGCAAGAAGGAAAGTCTATATGTGCCTGCAGACTAATGGCTGTCTTGTCCAGGCTGTGGGGTTAAATTCCACGTTTTGCATATGAAGAAGCAACATGTAGCAATAGGAATGGGAGTGTGTCCAGAGAAGGGCAGGGGGAAAGGGGCTGGAGCACAAGTCAGCAGCAGCTGAGGGAACTGGGGGGGCTCAGCCTGGAGAAGGGAGGCTCAGGGTGGATATTCCTGCTTTCTGCAGCTCCAACAGGAGGTTGCAGCCAGGTGGGGACTGGGTTCTTATCCCGTGTAATGAGAAATAGGACAAGATATGTGACAGGGGACATTTAGATTGGATATTAAGGATAATTTCTTCATGGAAAGAGTGGTGAAGTGTTGCAATGCACTGTGGTGGAATCACAGTGATGGAATCACTGTCCATGGAAGTGTTCAAAACCTGTGTAAATATGGCACCTGGGGACATGGTCTGTTGGTGGTCTTGGCAGAGCTGGGTTAATGGCTGGACTAGGTGATTTTGAGGGCTTTTCCAACCTTTATGATTCTGTGATTCTGCAAGCTGAACGTATGAGTGGCCAGGGAGCGAGTGTTGGGTGTTGCTTTTCCAGCTGGGATTCAGAGAAGCTGCTGTTCCCTGTGGATGGGGAGAACTTCTCTCCATCCCCGTTTTGTTGGCTGATGAACCAGAGGGAATTGCCTGAACTTTCAAAAATCCAGCCCCAGAGCCCTCCTGCATCTTGAACAACTCCTAGTAGAGAGCTGTACTGTGAGCACCACAACCAAAATGAGAAAAAAAACAAAGCCTCCATTCCTCAAACCTGAGCTCTCTGTCCAGAGGTATTCAAGGAGCAAGCTGTGTGTCCTGCTGTGAAGGTTGAGGCAGCCCTGGGATAAGGTCTCCACTAATGCCATTAAAATATTTTGTCAGACTTTTAAGCAAAATTTCTTCAGGGCAAAATTTTTCCTTTCAGGTTAGATCACACAAGTGACAAACATTTTTTTTCTCAGCTATAAAACTGAATATTTCCCATAGTTTTTGGGACAGGCAAATTTTATACTGATCATAGGTGATAGAATAAAATATCTGGAAGCAATCCCAGGAGGACTGATTTTTAAAAAACCATGATTTTTTAGGGGGTAATGTGTAATGTGCTCAATGGAGAAACCAATGATTGAGCAGAATACTTCAAGAAAGTTTAAAAACAAGTCCTTAACATGGCAGAAACCTTCCAGCCCAGTTTCACACTGGTCAGTGTGCTGGTGGAGCAGTCATACCTTCTTACACTACCCCTGCCTGCTCCAGCAGCGTCCTCCCAGATTGCTAATAGCCGATTAATTATATTCTTTGGGTCCAATTCCTTCATTTTTTTCAGAGGGAAGCACTAAAGAACTACAAGCAGCAGGAAGTGATTCATTTGGAAGGTGGGGCTTGGGGTTTTTATCTGCCTGAAAGTATCTCTGGCAATGTATGAAGTACATTTCCATTGGCCATTCAGTACATTCTTATGGGATTTCATCTTGCCTTATTGTATTTGCCAGTTTATTCTGTGGAAAACTGTATTTTTGGGCCCATTGCAGCAATACCCAAGAATTCAGAACATGGATTTCAACATCCCCCAGTTGGAAGAATCTTGGAGTGACAGCAGAGCTGTTTTCCAGTTTACACAGTAAGCAGCACTGCTATCCTCCAGGCAACACCTCCCTGCATCCAGCCTTGCTCTGACTCAGTGTGCAGAGCAGACTTTCATGAATTCTGATTTCTCTGAGTGTATTTTCAATATTTTCCTCTTTCCCATGAAACCCAAAATAAAATAAAAGTACCCAAAAGAAAAGAAAAATGCAAGTGATTTTACTATGAATCCCTGAGGCACCAACATACTGCAAAGGAATGAAGAAGCCATCCAAGCCATCCAAGGATCAGGAGCCAATGCCATGAAATTCAATATTTCTTGGGACAAAGTCTGAAAAAACATAGAGCTGAGCACTGGGTTTAGCACATTGGGATTTATCAGGGTACTGTCACTGGGACCTGGTACAGATCCTGGTGTGGATATGGCAGGCAGGACCAGGGCTCTGTGGGTTTAGGAATGAGGTGCAGGTGGGCAGCATCCTCCATGTTACCAACACCCCAGAAAGTGACAAAAAACTGTACCATTTTCAAATGTCTCAGAAGATACATTTGTTCCTCTGCTATCTAAATTTATGAGAGTCAGGCATTCAAATCCTGAGGATTTTGTAATGCCCCACAGTGTATGTGTGTACATTCTGACCATGACTAAATATTAAGATCAGGAAAGGGGATTGAATAGAGACCTTGCCTCATTAAAATCCCTCCTGTGCTTCTTCTACCCATGAGCTTCAGTACCATATAGCGGCTCTTTTCTTTAAAAAAAAAAATCTGTTCCCATATTTAAGTTCCTCTCTTCCTGTGAATCATACTCAGATGATTTTTGAGGACCTTTCGCTCTCTCTCTGCCTTCCATGTTAATCCAAATCTCCTTTCCTAATTAAAGTTTTATTCTACAAGAGTCTTTAACATTCATTTCTAAGTGGCAAAATCAAATCCAGCTCCTCTTGATAAGGAAAACTCATTCCTGGTTGATTGACAAATTTAATTAAATACCAATATTTTCCTTTAATTGCTAGATTATTACCAAGACAACAGCTTCAGGGATTATTAGGGATGCAAAGGGAAATGGCACCTGAAAGCTGAGCTGCACAACTATTTTGGGTTTGCTACTTCCACTTTCTCAGAAGGGACTTTATCTGCTTAATGTTAGCTGGAGGAGCAGGGTATGGGCAGGGTCTGAGTTCTGATTACAGGTGACCTTTGTGTGCTTCCCTGTGGTTGGAAAAGACCTCAGAGGTCATCAGGTCCAGCTGTTCCCCCAGCACTGCCAAGCCCACCACTAACCCAGGTCCCCACACACGGAGCTCTCCATGGCCTCTGTTGGGATTCCCCTTCCTGCTCCCTCCAGCTGCAGCCCCCTGAGCTGGCACTTTCAATTTGCTGGGATACAAGATGTGAGCAGCCAAGCTGTGCCAAGCCTCGGTCTGGATATATCTCTGTTTGCACTGAAAATTGTGATTACTAACCAAGAGATGGCAGGATGGAAATTGCATTATGAAAAATATGCCATCCACATTCCTGGGACTTCTCTATATTGCAATGCCATCTCTGGAGAAAGTGGAAAACCTGGTTATGGGTCTATTGCACCCTGTGTGTGCCAATAACCATTTCTTCCCAAAAATATTGAATATCCAGAGAAAATAGGGTGATTGTCACAGACCAGGGATTCTCTAATTAATTCCGGCTTCATTTGCCATGAACCACTGCTTATTTCAGTTACAGTCTGCAACTGAAACATGTACATATGTGCAGGTTTATTGTCAAGGATTCATTCTTGCCACTGTTTTAAATCAATTACTGGTGAACAGTAGGCAACTACAACTATCTTTTTTTTTTTTTTTTTTTTGGTAGTAACATTAACTTTGGCAAATTGTTATTACAGAAAATAACCATAATAAAGGAGGCTAATGGTTTTTTCTTTCAACAATCAACTAAGCCCTTCCCCTAATGTACCAATTTCATTTGTGGGATATGAGTCAGACATTGTTTTTATATGAAAAATAGAGGAGCAGAGCTGATTTACATGAAAGGTATAATGGTAATGATCTTGGTGACAGGATAAAGCCCTGAGAGCCAACTCAGTTAAACTTCCCTAGCAAGACCTTCCACTGTCCTCCATAAACCAGATAATCTGTGTTCAGATAGGAAAGCTACTAAATAACTCTTTCAAAGAGTAATTTCATCCCAAGGCTCCTTATCTTGGCAGAGATGTTGTCGTGATGCCAAATTATTCATCACAGCCTATTAAGATGTCAAATCTGGAAATTTTCTTTAATTTGTTTATGCATCTTAGGAAACTGTTTATGGTTTCCCATCTGTTAAAGAATCACTGTTTAATATGTATTATCAGGGCTGTAATTTTCATATGGTCTCTACCATGCCTTTGATGATAGGGTTGAATGAGATGCTGAGGGGATTCTGATCACTGATCAGAGGGATGGAGGGCCCTTGATACCTTTCCCAGGCTTCTTTCTGATCAGTCAATTAAAACATCAAGCCACAAGTTCACTAGAGCAGGACCATTACTGATCACTAAAAGGCAAAAAATCTTGGCTGTCTACCTGGTTCAACCCAAAAAGGACTGGCAGAGAAAATATCAAAAAATACTATTCCCCTAAACATACCTTTGAGATCTACTTGGTTTATTACACATTTGGAGGACAACTTAACCAGATATTTTTAGTTATGATTCTCATTAGGCACCTCCACCAAATTTGCATCAATGTTAGTATGTACCTGTGAAATGGTTTAATTTTCTTTGATTTTCACAAATTAACTCATTGCTGGCAAACAATTCAGATACTCTAATATTGCAAAACCAAGTGGTCTCCTACCCTCCTTCTGAAATCCTAGCAGGGCCACAGTCTCTGGGCACTTCCTCCATGTTAATATTACCCACAGCTCAGTCCATGCTTTGCCAAGCAAACACCATGGGTCAGAAGTCATGAGAGTATGAAGTCACAACAGCATAAGATAAAATCAAAATCACTGGCCATCAATAGTTTCTACCAAGGGCAACCTTGACACATACAGTGCAATGGGAGGGATTCCAGCTATAACACTCCCATTAAACTGAAGACATGAGACTGATTCTCCACATACATCACAGGCTTTATGTTGGTCCACAGATTCAAAATTCAGCTTTCAATTTAAGTGATGTGTTTTGTGATTTATGTTCCCCATCCTATATTTCCATTCATGTGCTACTGTTTTTCTGTTTTATACACACTCTAGGTTGAGCTGTTGAGTGTTTTGGAGTATGAGCATATGTGATGTGCTAATGGGGGTGACCTTCATACAACCAAGCTGCTCTTTCTTTCTTCAACAGATTTGATTGCTCCTTCTCCAATATTTTAAACTTCCTTTTCATTGCCAAGAAGAGATTGGCTTCAGCATCTCAAGATACTCTTTCTCACCCACCTTTCCCTGTTTCACTGGTTCCTCAGCTGGCACCTGGTGTGGGGGGTCCCAGAGGGTCACACAGGCTCATGGGCAACTGCATCCCCTCCCTCACCATGGAGCAACCTCACCTTGCATCCTCCAGGTGTAGGAATGTGTACATTGGAAAGGAGGAGGGTTATTCCCACTGAGCGAGAGCAAAGCCTGAGCTCTGGCTCAGTGCTGAGAGCACTGAGTGTGTGGGAGTGCTATCTGATCCACTAATTAGTTCAATTGTTTCATTTCCAACATCCTGTTATTTTACCCGTGTGGTGATTTATTGATGTTAAAAATTTGGGTTAGCAGGTGGAGTCTTCCTTGTTGCTGGTAGCTGCCAGAAAAGCAGGTGTCTTGTTTCTGGTTTTAAGAGGCTTTTTGTTTTTCTTTCCATGGATACTTTTTTCTTTTTGAATATACTTTCCCCTCCTTGTGGCTTTTTTCTTTGCAATTCCTCAATTTTCCTTTTCTTTTTTCCCAATCTCTGACTTTGGAATGTTTTCATATTTGACTGTCACTGGCATTTAAATTACTTCTTAATCTCTAGGATTTCCTTCCTTCTGTAAATCATCTTTAAAAAACACAGCAATCCCTCGTTGTTTCCCTTTCCATTTTCATTGTTTCATCTGTGACAAGCAACATTCAATCCAGAGAGCATTTTAGACCAATTTCAATTTCTGCATGAAAAAAATCCAAACATTTTTTCAAGGCTGAAGGAGGATTTTTGCCAGAGGGAATTCTTGTTCTCTCTATTAACAAGGTGACATGATGCCAGTTTGGTCTAATTTCATGTGGGGCTAGGAAGGATTCATAGAAATGGCTGCAATATTCATTCAGCATTTCTTTCAGAGAGTGTCCTAAATAAACTGAGAGCTGCTTGATGTCCATGGAGTTGTTTCCTTCCTCCCAGGGACATGGGAAGACTGTGCTTATTCTCACAGGTAGCAACAAAAGAGACCATCTGCTTGGCTATTTTATAATCAGCTTATTTATCTGCATGTGGGCACTGCAGGAGGCTTCAAACCTGCCCCCTGATGCCAATGGCTGGAGGGAAGCCACGGTGGCTGCGCGTTTTTTGGCGCAGGTACCAGGCACCTGGTGGATTCTGTGCAGGTCAGGAGCTGGACTTCAGTGATCCTTGTGGGTCCCTCTCAGTGCTGTTTCTGTGATTCTGTGGTCTGCCCCTGAGTGTGCCCCCACGAGCAGCCCTTGGGCTGCGCTCCAAGCTGATGTTACTTACACACATCATTATGCGCAAAAGTGCGGCCAAAAGGGCAACAGGTGAGGCAAGAAATCAGCCAAGTGGGCATTGAAAAGGGAGGGACTGGAGCAATGGTTCTCTTGGCAATTTGCTACTTGCAGCCTCAGAGGTAGAAGGAGCCCAGCAGTGACAGTAATTGCAGTAATCAAAGTAAATCACATCTTGCCATTTGCCTACATGACATTTTTCTCCCTGTACATGAGAACAGAAATGAATTTTCTGGTTGTATTTGAAGATGATGATTTCACAGATTTTACAGGAGGATTAATTACACATTTCAGCTTTCAGTGCTGGAAAAGGAAATTGTATGGAGAAGAGAACTGCAGTCCTTTTTGTGAGATTTTGAAGAAGGCTGTGGAGAGCATGTCAGAGCAAAAATGGACCCCATGTACATTGGATTGGTGATATCCTTAAATGAGAAGTTGTGCTTTGAAGTGCAGTGAGAAAATAGAGATTTTTATCTGAATGAAGTAGGAAGATAATTGCACTCAGAAGCTTTAATCAGCATGCTTCAGATTTAAGCAGATGGATACACAGGGCAAATCTGTGAAGGATGAATTATTTATTTTAGGCACACTAAAACTTTGTCTCTTAAAGGTCATCAAACTTTCAACAGAGTTGACAAAGTCTGCTGCATTGGTGAATGAGATTAATCTTCTCATTAGTGAGAGGCAACATTTTCTTTTGAACTTGATATGCCTGGTAGGGGAACAAAAAAAACCACAGAACAAACTCATTTATGGAAAAGTACAGCTGAAGAGCATCTGTTTGTCTTACAGCAGTGGTTCTGCCCAATTGATCAAAAAAAAATAAACTGGAAACCTTAGAGCAGAATAATACGTTCTGACCAGAAGGCACAAATATTTGACATATCTATCATTCTTAATAGGATTATAAAATTGAAAGCCACTCCAATCAAGCAGCATTTATCAATTAGTGCAGTAGCAAAGGGATTTTGGTGTGAAAGGTAATAAAAGAGTCATTTATACCCTGTATCAGAAATCAGCAGTGAATAAAGAAGAAACACCATTGTTCATAATTGACTCCAATGAGACTGCTCACATGGGTGAGCCTAAATGCATGCAGGAATGGTTAAAATTATTTACAATACTTTGCATTTAAATCAGACTTAGGTTGAAACTGGGCCCCCAGCTTGAATTTATCCATCTGGATCCTGATCAGTGGGGCCAAATTTTTATTTCTGAAGTTGTGTTGCATTTCAGACAACACAAGATGGTCACCTGCAGAGCCTGGAGCCATGGTCATGCTGCTAGTCCTCCCAGTTGGAATTTCTATGGAAATTCCACATAAGTAAACTTGATGCGTGCCCATGTCCCAAAGGGATTTATAGACAAAGGCAACTTAAACTCTTCCTGACCACCACAGAGAATCAATGGAAGAACTAAAGAGAGAACCTTCTTTATTAATGGAGACAAATGATAAGATGAAGGTTCATGCACAGTTAAAATACCATGTTGTTCAGTGAAGAAGGGCTCCAGTGAGCACATTGTAATATGGGACTGCAGACAGGAACATTGGGTGGTTGAATGTATGTGAATATCAAAACTCGTGTGAGATAGGAAAAAAGCACCTGAGGTCCCAGCAAGTACTCAGATACCACACTGAGTTAATGATACACACCTGACTTGATTTTCACTCTTGGAGTGGGACTGGCATAAAATTAATGGTAATTTTTGTGACTTTAATAAGAGCACAGAGTCTTCATTGTGCTCAGCAAACACAAACATTTTAACAAACAATATCTTTTTTTAATTGCATGGACCTCACCCTTACTACTTTGGAGCACAACACACATTTCAATGTAAGGTTCTTTACTCAGGAAAGTATTTCAAGATGCACAGAAGTCCTTTTTTTAATCAAGAAATGAGTGAAATAAAAAACCTCAACAATAAGCCAGATTACCTTTCATAAATAACTGCTTTGTAATAATTTCTTGACTATAATTGCACAAAAAAATGCTGCAGCAATTTAAAAAACCAGTATCCAACCTAAGTGCTGCCATACAGACAGCTTTGTCTGAAACCCAACCTCCTAAGAGGAACAGGTCACAGAAGTTTTTGGGCTTTGACTTAAATGAAAAGCCCTTGGGCACTTAATTTACAACAATATGATTTAGACAGGGAAAACTTCATCAAAGAACAGTGACAGCCTGAGCATCCCAGAGCCAGGGTGTCACCCCAGCTCTGCTGCTGCTGTGATGCAGTTTGGGGACTTACACATGTTCTGATGACTTAAACCAGCCTCAAAATGACAAAGTTGGGAGAGGGAGAGCTGAAGCAACATTTCCAATGGAAAACTGGAGTGAAATTTGGACACTGAACACCCTCCAAATCCCTCAGCTCCATGGCAGGGCATCAGGCAGGGACCTCCCTCACTTCTTACCTGTCCCATGACTATATTTATTTTCAGCACAAACCAAGCACTTAAATCCTCAAATTTAACTCTGAGATGCTGTGCATCTGCCAGGACCACAGCAGTAATTAAAAAAGGGAAAGGTCTGCTGCCTGCTATCCCATTGTGGTGGTTTTTGCATGGTGAGGGTTGAGCTAAGTGAGGCCATGTTCTGTACAGGGATTTTCTTTTTCAAGAGAAGATTTTAGCCAAACTACCCTGGGAAGAAAAGGCCTTTGAACAAAGTACTCAATAAAATTCTAAATTTAAATTTGAACACACACACAAATCATTTCTTGATGTTTATTTCATTTCACATTGGGAAAATCCCTCTTCCTTTGGTTAGAATTATTTAATTTTAATGGATACCAGAAGATTTGCTCACTGACACAGTTTTTCCCAGGATTTTTCTTCCTTTGTGGGTCCACAGTGTTTCCCTGTTTTGGTCTTCCCAGGAACATGCCCTGTATTCAGTGGGACAACTTGGTGATTTCTGCAGTTCCTGAAATTTCCTGCCAGGTTGGAGTAGGCAGTTTAGGCAGGGATTTTAGATTGGAGATTAGAACTAAAATAGCATGAAAAACAAAGGAGTAAGAGCTAAATGGTTGATATTATTAGCAACTTTTTTGCTATAAGGCAGTGCACAAAACAGAGAGTGACTTTATGATTTCTTGGCAGTTTGGAGGTGCCACATTTGGGATGTCTGATGTTCCTCATTTAAAAAGAAAAGACAAACTGGTGTGAAAATCAGTGGACTCGGGTGACATACAACTCATGTGTTTTCAGCAGAAGGAAAAGTGGTGTGTTCCTGGTGTGGGCACACAGCTCCCCCCCACTGGAGAAGACTTTGAGCCCTGGTAGGGGCTGGGAGCAGGATGGAGTAACACAGTCCCTATGCCAACAAGTGCTGAGCTTGGAAGCCACACTGACTTAATTTATTGCATGGAGGAGGGTCTGGAAAGTGGAAAATTACCCAAGACTGAACAAAGAGGCTCATCTGTAACCACGGGGACACACAGAAGGGCTGAGCACCACCCAGGGCGGCTCAGAGGAAGGACTCGTGGAGGAGCTGCTGCAGAGGGGGAGCTGGCTGTGCTCTCACTGGGCACCCAGCATGGTTACATGCTGAGCTGGGCAGGGACAGACACTTCCAAAGGAGTTATAAGATATAGGATAAATGTCTTGGATAACCCTGGATGGGTTTGACCCCTATGATTGCAGTGTGCATCAGCAGTGCCATATTTAGGCACCATAAGGTTGCCTAAATTTGCCTCAGCCTCCCAAATGAGAACTGTGGGGAGCAAAAGCAACCAGGAGAAGCAGAGGCAGATATGGGAAGCCTGATGTAACAGCCAGGACTTCTTGTCTTCTTTCCTTTAAATTAAATAATTACCTCTCCTAAATCCCATCCTCACCTGTCTCATGTAAGAACAATCCCATTTACTCTTTGAGAAATAATCTAATACCTTAACCCTTATCTTGGTGCCCTGGTCAACCCCAACATTGTAACAGGATTTAATTGTATTGCTGGAACTATTTTATTTGTTGCTGGTAAATTAGACTTTGGTTTACCAAAGACTTAGTAAACTCCACTGACCACCTGTTTATCATCTGTCTGACACAACATTTTTTTAATGAAGAAATTATTTTAAATCACTTTTTGGTCAAGGCTGTCATTGCATAAGAGAGGCAGTTTACAAACACATTGCAGTTACAAACACTTGAAAAGCTGGCAACAGGAGATTAACACTCTATAGATGAGTAAATGTTTGGGAACCTGCTAAAATAGTAGGAAATGAGGAATTGTGAAGACATGCCCAAAAAGAATCCAGAAATTTGTTCATAGGCTCCTTTTATCCATTTCAGTGAACCCTCAGCATGTCATGAACCCTTCTGCACTTGCACAGAGCCCCACTGTGGGGGGAGGAATTAATTTATGTGGAACAGGAACCAATTCCCAGCCCTGCTTTGAAGCCAACCGCTCTCAGTACAGCCACAGAAGCAGCTTCCATGGCCAGCATCCCTGCAAGACATTAGAGCACTTGGGATCTGGAGATAATCCTCACTGCCCAGACCCACTCCTGGCTTCAGGAAGACTGTGTGTGCAAACATCATCTGTTTGATTTTATCTGCTCGTTTTCACTTAGGGGGTTCAAGAAAAAAGGACACCAAAAAAAGCATTTCAAAATGTTTTTGTTTTTTGGTGGTTTTTTTTTGGTGTGGCTGCTATCAGAGGCTGACATAAAACTGTATCAGCCTTCATGGAAATTTCAGGCATATATTATATTGCATTCTATTATGCAGATATGTTGTGGAGAATAGCAGCCAAATTTCTACTGCCTGTCAAGATGATGTAAATCTGATTTTCTGTAGCTAAACTGTAGGAGAGAGAATAATTCTTTGCATGAATGAGCTTTATTTACACAAATAGCGATAGGACAAGGGGGAACAGTTTAAATTAAAAGAGGGGAGATTCAGTATAGATGTTAGGAGAAAATTCTTCCCTCTGAGGATGGCCCAGGTTAGTCAGAGAAGCTGTGGCTGCCCCGTGCCTGAAGCTGTCCAAGGCCAGGTGGGATGGGGCTTGGGCCATGTTTTAGTGGAAGGTGTTCCTGCAGTGCAGAGGCAATGCTCCTCCTGCAGCTCCATTTCCAGGGGATGCATCCCAAAAACCAGCACGGACAGCTGAGGGAAGGGAGGGTACTGCTCCCTGCCCATATCAAAGGGATCTGTTCAATGTGTCGAGCTCAAGCATAGGAACCCCTGCCAGGACTGTGATGCCTCCTAAATGACCAGGGTGAATTGGCTCAGCCCATAACCACAACACAGCTCCCTTGTCCTGTCCACAAGGCACCAGCATCTCCCCACAGCTCCAGGGAGCCGGCAGCCCCGCTGTCAGAGGAGGCACACTGGCGGAAGGAGCACATTTGAAACATATTTCCTGGAAACTGATGATTCCCAAATGGTCTCAAAAGCCTGGAGAAAGTCCCACTCCCACCTCTCATGTTTTGACAGTGCTCTCTGGTTCAGCATGGGCAGCAGAAGATGCTGAGCTTCAGCACCCCTGGGCAGGAGCAGGATGAGCCCAGGGGAGGAACCAGGCTGGGGGCAGATCTGAGAGGGGATGTGGGACAGAGCAGAGGGACACACAGCACAGAAGCCCATGCTTGTGGCACAGCTGCTGAGACGCCTCCTCGCTGCGAAGCTGACGGGGAGGAATCCACAGCTGACACATACATCTTTTTGCTGGAGCATTCCATGTCTTTTCTCAGGCACTGTGACTAATTAGGAGAATGAAAACAAAAAACAAAAAAAAACCCCGAAAACCAAAAAAACACCAAAAAAAACCCCAAAACAACCAACGACACAAACAAAAACCCCCACAGATTTTGCCAGAAGATGTTGGACCTTAAACAAACAGAAAAAAAAAAAAAAGCAATCTACCAGGGGACAATTCACATGGTTGACCAGTAAAAAAAATGGTACACAGCTGTGCCTTAGCATCTGTACTGTGGAGTCAGTCTCTGCAAAAAGGAGTAAATGACCAGAACAGAAAGTGCCAGTAACTCCTCTAGTCAAGCCTAGCCCTTGCTTCAGGGAAGGAGGAAGCCAAGAGGCAGGCAGGCTCCTTTACTCCCACAGGACAGAGTGGCTCAGGTTGAGATTGGTTAAAGGTGAAATTTCTACCACATTTGTCTAAAAAGGTTGAGTCCAAATTCAGAGGTTCAAGCTCTCTTTATTCCATCTCCCCTCTGCTGAGACCTCCTGGATGGACCATCCTGGTGGGGCATGGTGATTGACCACCAAAGCCATGAATGTGCTGGTAATGTTTTTATGTTAAATTACAGACACGAAAACTGACCCTGGTTTGCTTCTTGCATTTGCCCCTGGCAAGATGGAAAGGAGTCCAGTGATGAGCACTTTAGGCAATCCCAGAAGATACTCCTTACTCATAGGAAGCTTCATTGCTTCAATTGGATCCCGGTCCAATTGCAGTCAATTACAATTGTTTTTAATTTCTCAATCTGGAGAAATTAGATTACACTAGATCTGGTGTTTTCAAACCCTTTTGGTTGTAAAGTGGAAGTTTAGACTTCCTTAGTCTGATGGCTCAAAACCAAAAGACAACCAATTTCTTCATTTACATTCACAGTGTGACAGGGCAAGATTCCTCAATTTCTAATATTTATTATTTGTTTTGCTACCAGAACAAAAGAGAAGTTCACGGATCACTGGCTCCTACTGCCTTTATTTATAGACTCAGGCAAACACATATTTGCAGAACACACTGATGTGACTATATCAATCCACTGGGCTATTTTGCCCTCAAAAGGCTTCTTAATGCTGCCAAGAATGCCTGGATTTTTAAAAAGCCAGTTGCAATTCCTACATGCTGAGGCTGCACGCTGGGTGAAGCTGTGTGTGGTGCAGCAGCATCACTCCTGTGCAGTCGGGATCCCAGGGCTGCAGGGAGCTCCTCAGGCACATCCCTCACAGCTCTGGCTTTGCCAACAACTCTTAAAAGAAGGTGGTTTTAAGCATTCAAAAGAGGTGAAGGCATATTTACTCCCCACACATTTCTTTTTCTAATGACAAAAGTATTTAATGCCCTGTCTGTTGAAACACGATGAAATGAATTTGCTGAAAACTGTACTTTAGACCTGTTTGAGGTGAGATGAATTAATTAAAACACCAAGTAAATCCAAACAACAAACATATAGAGAATTCAACCCAAAGTGATCTGAAACAGCCAGTAAATACCTTCTCATTCACAGTGCAGAGGTTTTTTCTTAGGCTTTTGTAAAACAGTTCTCAAAAATAGATTAATATTTTTAAATTACATATTAACAACATATTCATTTGGCAGTATTTCTAAAAAGAAGCATGAGTGTTTCTAAAATTGCCTTTTTTTTTTCAGCATTTCCTAAAATAAATAGTTTAAGGGTTTAAGTAAAATAAATAATACTTCTTTTTCCTTCCCTTTGCAGAGGAAAAAACAAAAGCCTAATAATTTGAAATGCCTGGAAACAATTTTTTCAGCAATATTTTAGATCATTCA
Source organism: Catharus ustulatus (assembly GCF_009819885.2). Classification (NCBI taxonomy): domain Eukaryota; kingdom Metazoa; phylum Chordata; class Aves; order Passeriformes; family Turdidae; genus Catharus; species Catharus ustulatus. The sequence goes on along the minus strand of NC_046235.1, from coordinate 10,111,373 downwards.
GCTGAAAGAAGAAGTTGCTATATCTTTACTCTGGCTCTCTAGAGAATGTACTTTGATACAATAATTTTTTTTAAGTGGATGAAGAACAGGCTACTGAGTTTGCCTCAAAATCTCAGGTTGCATAAATCAGAGGAGACCCATAAAAAGGCACTTGGTGGTTTACACAAGCTCTGAATCTGTCCCATTTTTGCTATAAATACGTGCACTGGAATGTCACATACACTTCTACATGCTAATGGCAGTGTCATATTAATGCTGTGAAATCACACTTGTGAGACACAGTTTAAATGTTATTTGGTTGAAAGGATTTTAGAGCAGAGCACATAAGTTTTGAAGGCCTTTTTTTGGCTGAAGGATAACGAAAACAGACAGCCCTTTGCACTTTCATTTGTGACTCCTCTGTCAATGATGACTGGCTGTGGCTTATCACATAATACAGCTGGCAACTTCCCAAACCCCACTGAAACCAACAGAGAAAATCACCATGAACATTTTGGGGCTAGCATTATGAGTTTTGGTAATGAATATTTTAAGCTACTTTTGCAGCTCTCATTCCCAGGGCAGAAATAGAATTAAAAGACAAGCAAGGGATCCTGATGGGCTCTGACATCACTTGAGCTGTCGTGCTCAGCAAAATCATCTAATTACATGAGTTCTAAAGTCCTGCAAAACCTGCTGTTTCCATGGGTAGAGCTTAGGAGTTAATGCAAGTTTCTTCTTTGGATCATCTCTTGCTTTGCATTTTGTCTGAAGTGCTTTTTGTTGTTCTACATTTTGATGTATTTAATTAATTAATCCACTTAAGTGCTGTCAGCTTCATGTCAGATGGAGCTCTGTTGTTGTGAGATGTGACTGAGCTGTTTTGCTCTGCCCATGACCAGTGGACAAGGCTGTCTGGGTGTCTGAGTTTTGACTGTTTTCATTATTCCTCTGATCCATTGAGAGGTGGGAGAGCCTTGTGCAGACCTTGGAGATGGCCTCTCCCACAGGATTGTTGATTGCCTTGGTAAACCTGCATTGTCCCCAGAGCAGAGACTGTATCTGATATCTCACAGGCTTTGGTTCAACCTCCAATTTTACCAACATCATCATTAAGTTCCTTCATTTTTTTCCCTACTTTGTGGGCTTGAAATTAGGCACCTAAATTGATATATGGGCTTTTAAAGGCATGGCCTGATTTTCAGAGATAAGTACTGCAATCTCCATTACTCTTCACTTTAGCACCCTGAAAATCAGTGGCCAATGCTCTGTATTTCTCTGTTATTTAAGAGTGAAAACAGTTGAGAAGAGAAATATCTGTCTGCTTGCATAACAAAAACTAGTGCAAGTAACTTTACCATAGCTGCACTGATCCTCTCATTTTGCACACATAACCCACTTTTATCACTTTTGCTTGGATTTTTCCATGCCTAATGCTCTGCACAGCTCCCAAGCCCAGAGCCTGCTTGTTGCAGGTAGGAAAGAGCATTCAGGCTCATGAACCTGCATGCCCCAGCCCCCTGATAACCCAGAGCTATTGCTCTCTCATAGCATCTCACCATAAAATAGCAATGGAATGACTGGGAGTGGGCGAGGTGTTTATGTCTTCTGAGCCTCAAACAAGACCAAAAAGAGAAAATTAACTCAAAATAGAGCTTGAGATGCTCCTCCTGCAGAGATAGGAGGTGTTCCTCTCTGCAATGTGGGAGTCATCCAAATGTGAGGAAGAGACTCTGCACAAATCTTTGAGGTTGGAACTAATCTCATGTTTCAACTCTGTAATCTAGGACCGTTAAATATTTATGCTGTTGGAATAAACACAAAGAAAATTAATACCCGTTCAAATGAAAAGGATCAAGCTAGGATGGAGGCTAAAAGCAAAAGAGAACAAAATAATCAAGCTGGATTTTCTTTCTCTTTTTATTCTCAGTTCTCCTTCTGCTAATGTGTTATTTCACCCTCAATACCTCTGACAATACCAGCTGCTTTGATCCCTAAGGCTGATTTGCTCCCTAAGTCAGCAAGTTTGCAATAGCTTAAATAAACTCAGAAAGGTTCAAAGCCCAACAGGAGAGAGAAAATATACTTTTAAAAGACATAAAGTCAGGAAGGCATGTGTTCCTTAGTGACTTTCCTGGAGGCATTATCTCTTCTTCCCCCACCCTCCTCCTCTTCATCTACCTTCCTTCTGTTTTCTGGTTTAAATTAGACTGTAAGATCTTCTGGAAGTGAACGCATCCTTCCTGTGCAATGGGCCATGATCTTCACTGGAGCCCCTGGTAATACTGGGACTCGTTTTCCATCTGTTGTCAAGGGTACTTTTTTGGTCCATTAACAAATAGCAAAACAAAGAAAGAAAAAAGACCAGTTTACACATGGTGTATTAATTCCCATCTCCACACCGCTCATTTCTTGTCTCCAGACACTCCTTTTAAAACACAACAGGTATTTTCCATGCATGCCAATGTAGTGGAGAGGCTGGGGACAATCAGAACAAGCCCAAACAAGTTATGGAAACTGCAGGAACTGCTTCTATACACAGTGTAATTTATTGCCTGTTGCATTCTGCTGGTGGCAGGATTGTGTCTGTCCCAGCCTGAGAGGAGGACTGAGGAGGTGCCACACGAATAGGATATCACACACATTACAGAGTGTCCTAAAGCTGCAGCTGTAAAGAGCAGCTGAGTGTAGGTGTGGGGAAGGAGGAACAAATGCACTAGAGATTAATTGGTATTCTTTGAACATAACAAGGGTTTTTTTCTATGACAGCAGTGAGATTAAGGCCATGTTTTACCTTGAGTTACAGCCCCTTCTCACTCTCTTTTTGGATAGTGATGGAAATACTGCACTTCCAGGCTTTCTCAGAAGTCAAATGCTAAGGGCATAATCAGACAGCTTTGCTAGGCTCCCAAGACTTCAAATGCCTCAAATGAGGCCACACAGTCTTAAAACACAAGTTCTCCAACATTGCCAAACTTTGCCATCCCACAAAATGCCTGGGGAAGGTTAATGCTGTGAGAAAGTTGGGACTGTAACTTTCCCACTACATGGAGAAATAAAAAAAACAGTTGAACAATATGTTTGCTGCCAATACTAAAGCTTGCCTTAGGATGCTCTCAGTCTTATCTCCTACGCTGCACACAGTGGCAGAGGGATGGGCCAGGCTGGACTGGTGGCATCACAATCCTCACCAGTTTCAGCACTGTGGAAGCAAGATGCCAACATGCCATCATCTCCCAGCCCCTCACCAACCTCTGCACAGCAGGCTCCATTCTCTTCTTCCAGAATTTGGGAAATCTGGTACAAATTAAAATAAATTTTACTTGTTTTCTCACTAGCAAATCCAGGAAAATTCTTTATTTTGTTTCCTGGCAGAACACGGTTTGTTAAATTGTAATTGTTTGCATTTCAAGTAAACTGGTTTTATGGCGAGAGGTTGCTCATACTCCTGCAGGATGATGACATCTTCCCTTCTCCTTCTTGCTTGAGGAGAATAAGGAGTCTCTGTTTCACCTCATCTGGCATGCAGCACTTTGCCATGTAGCCCACACACATTGCTGGCTACCGCTGATTCATTTCACACGTAACTTCTGCTCATCCCGTTTGCATAAAGGAAAAACACTGATGCACAAAACTTTGGCACAAAGGGAACAGAGAGGCACCAGGAGACACAAACCTTTCCAAAATCTACAGAAAATTTGGTGTATTTATATATATATCTGCTGCCCCCACTAAGGGAACAGTCACAAGTCAATCTGAAATCATTACAATCAGGTCCCCATATGCAACCTCTCTGGGGGTTGGAACCAGGTGATCTTTAAGGTCCTCTCCAACCCCTACCATTCTCCAATCCTATTCACAAGCATCTTTATTGAAACAGCCTCTGATTAACAACCCTATCCACACAAAAGCCCATCCAATTCTCTTCTTGTAGAAGCAATTTCTGGAGCTGATCTTAATCCAAGGCCTTCCAGCAGTAGAAAGTTATTGTGTATTAGAACCACATGTACATCTTTGGTAGATCATGTCCAAAAATGCTGGGAACAACAAACATTCACATTCAACCAGTAGCCACCAACTTATTTAGAACAAATATTTATATAAGAAAAGAGGAACAAAACCCTTTTTTACTGTACAGCAAAGCATTCAAAATGAAGGAACTTTTAAGTGTATATGCACTTTGTTAGCTGAAAATCTGTTCTTGAAGTGACAAATCCTGGGTTTAGTTACAGTCAGAGAGTTTGATTCTCCTGAAGTGAACCCAAGGACTCCACATCATTGCTAGCAGCAAAACCAAGCTCTCGTGGTCCATTCCCAGTGATGGCCAAGTAAATGCCCTAAAGGCTCCCAGTACATATATTAAGTCAAAATGTGACTGCACAGCTCCAGCTTCACCCAGTCCCATTCTGTTGTTTACACTGTGTTCACATCACAGTTCACAGCCCTTCATGGCAGACCAAAAGACCTTCATTGGCAACAGCATATCCCTTCTGATATTTTATTGAGGTGCTTATGGAGAAAATAATAGTCCAGAGCTTAAATAGAGCCACAGCCAGCAGACTCTTCCCAGTTTGCATATTTTCCATGAGCATTGCTTGGCCTGGCTGCTGGAGCCAACTTCAGGGGTAAACACAGCTCCTTGGGATCCTGTTCCCTCTGGTTTTTGCCATGAGCCCTCCCTCAGGCCAAGGCATTTTGGCTGAAGCTGCCTCCCTTCCTTTGCTGCAGGGCAGGAGGAAAAAGCCTGAGGACCCATCTTCTGATTCCAGATTTGTAGTGGAGCTGGAGATCAATCAGTGGGATGGCAGGAAATGGACACCACCTCACTGACACAGAGTCAAGAACAAATTCCTCCTGATGTCTGTGGGTCCGCTGGTTTCTCTCCCTTTTTCTCAGCCTTTCTTGGTGAGAGAGCTTTGTAAATTTGTGTTGGGATTTTTTTCCAGGACCCGCAAGGAGAAGAGACTGGGAGCAGATATAATTGGTCTGCCATCCATCAACCAACTGGGGGAGACTAAGGATTAGTGATCAACTCACAAATGGACAATTGTTCCTTGAACCATCAACATTTTTCATCTTTTGTGCAGCAGATCTGAGATGCTTTGTCAGATCTGAGCTTTAACTCCCAGAAGGACATGGGTGCATGCTAAAGTAAGGGGATGAAGCAGCCTGTCCTTGGGGACAGGGAGGTGCCTACTGTCCCAGCTGGGGTGACCTGGACAATCCCCTGGAGAATGAGCTGAATGAAGAAATTAGACTTTGATACCTACAAAATTAATGGAGAAGGGAATATTCTTAAACCCTTCATTCATGACCATACAGAGCCCTTTAATGAATGGCTCTCCCCTGAACACAGTTCCCAGGAAACAGCTTAATGAACTCAGTCCTTGAAAAGAGAGGGGAGAACACTGATGAACAGCTGACCTCACATAGGGACTGGCTAAAAAAATTAAACTTTTTTCCAATGGCGAAAACAATGGACTGTAAGGAACAATCTGCAGATAATCAAATCTGGAGTATTTCACATTATATGTAAGGAGACAATGTTAGCTAAAGGATTTAACCTTTCCTCAGTACCCTGTCCTACCTACTTACTTTCTCTATTTCCTTCGGATTTCCTAATCTTGATAATTTCCTATTATCGCTGCAAAGAAAGAAGAAATAGTCACTTGGGGAAATTGTATCAAACATAGGAGAGGATTTTTTTTTCACTTCTGTTGCTTAATAACTTTAGGAATGTGGGTAAAACTGTTTCTTTCTCTACTTCTTTACATTAGTGACACATGTAGATTGCAGAGAGCTCCATTCACCCTGTTCCCCAGCATTTTTTTAAATTCCATGAACTTAAAGCAAGCTTCATTCTGAGACACTCCCAAAACAGTGTTGTATACTGACTGGCACGGGATTGTGCTTTGAAAAAGTATTGAGACCCTCAGAATAATGCGTCAAATCTGATGCATCACCAGACAGTTATTCTTCCTAACCTTGCTACCAGGGTGGAATTTGGCAGACTTGTCCAGAGAAAACCTTTGAGCATCCAAAAGCAGCATGTAGGGAGGAAAGGAACAGCAGGAGCCCACAGAAAGGTAGCAAAAGAAAAAGAAAGTGATGCTTCTTAAAGACAATCAAAAAGCCTGTCTTCAGAGGGTATCCCAGAGAAAGGCACCCAAGGAGCACTGAATGGGAGCAAGCCAGACTGCCTCCTTTCTGTCAGAGGCAGGCAGGGCAGAACTGGAAGGAAAGGAGTCCCTTAAAAGCATGCTTGAAGATTAGACCCCATAGGATTAATTCCTTGGAACACTGTGTAGAGTGTTTTTTTATCAGAAATGCACACTAATCCTCAGTATTGCTAGCCAAAGGATGGCCTTAGAGTAAGGAAAGAGCTCAAATTAAACTCTGCTCCCAGCCTAAGCCAAGCCTTGGTGCAGAGGGGCTGTATTCACTGGATGCCACTGCTCAGCCTAACTCCAGCCCCCCATAATCTCCTCAGAGCAAACTCAGCTTTATCCCTATCCCACCTGGCGGTGGTCCATCAGCACCCACTGACCACCTCAAACCCCCTCACAGATGAAAAGGGAAGGGCTCCTGTGTTCCCTCCCCACAGACCTTCAGTAGCAGTGGCAGAGTGGGAGCCACAGGGAAACTTTCAGTGTGTGCCTTCAAAACACAATGCACAGTTGCTGGGTAATTCAGTAACTCTTGGCCTGATTCCTGACAAATGAGATCTGGCCAAGTCCTTCCATGGTGGCAACAAGATGTTAATGAAATAATTATATCAACAGCTCTCAGGTTATCTCCTTTATTTATACTAGAATCTAGTAATAGACACAATTAACTCTGGCATAGCTTTAGCATGCCATAAGCATACAAGGGCCAAATTTTACCAAGTATAATATACCTACTGCCCTGCCTGTGTTTCTATTTATTTTGCTTGGACTGACAAACTTTAATTCAAAGAACGTAATTACAGCATATCTTGCTGCTAGGTTTTTTCAGGACTATATTATTCATTTGAAGGGAAAGTAAGTTTACTTCTCATTGAGTTTAACTATGAAGGTTAATTTTCTTTGAGTTAAAGCAGTTTGGTTTTTTACTTGATTTCTATGCATTTGGGGCAACCAGCACAGCTGTGAAAACATAATTGTTCTTAAAAAATTTGGGATGTTCATCCTCATTTTCAAAATTGCTCACTCTTTTTGTGTGCTTTCCTAATTTCAGCTCGCTGAAGTGGTTGCTGATTAGCAACCACAGGTGCAATCCTTCTGGACTGTTTGCTACCTCCAGCGCCAGCATTTCCAACCACATTCTGCACTGCAGAAAATAGCCTAATTAGAGGCAAAAAGCTGATCTGTTAAAATAGCAGAGGGACCAGCTAGAGAATCAGGGAGAGTTATTTGCCCCATCAGAGTCAAGGGGAAATTTACAGTTACATCAGCAGGGAGAGGGACCAGGGAGATGCAGAGGATGTGCAGCTCTGTGTTCCCAGTGTCAGGAGTGAAAGATTGGCAGTAACCTGTTATTTATGAGCCATTAATATAACAAATAACTGTCCAGCAGCAGCATCCCCAGGACCTCACCCCTCTGCAGCCTTGGGACAGGACGAGATTTTTCTCCATGAATACACAGAGGTGAAGTGAAGCCCCTGTGCCAGTGCTGAGGCTCTGGGGGACACAGCAGTGAGGCACAGGGCAGTGTCCAGAGCTGTGGCTGTAATGAGCACATAAATCATCCCTAACGACCCCTGAGCCAGACAGCCTGCGTGGGGGACAGCGAGCTGGCCCACGCTGCTGTGGCTGCTGAAGAAAGGCTTCAGGTTGCAGTGAGCACAAATGGCTCTTTCACACGTCTCAGCAGATGTTACTCATTTTCTCCTCATCTGACTTTAAGATTTGGCTCCATTCTTTCCCTGTTCCCAAAGCCCATCAGTTGTCCTAGAAACCTCTCCCAGCTCTCCATGGGCAATGGGCTATCCCAGTATTCGGCAGGGGCTGGCCCATCTGCAGACATCCCACTCCTCCAAGTCCTCATCTGGATTGCTTCTGTCTTCCCCACTGAAACTCGCCTCATCTACTGACCATTTCCGCTGCTCCACTGCACATGGTGTTATTCATCAAGGTGCTTCTCCTCCTGCACAGCCACGAGCTCTCCAAAATACTTAAGGACATTTGCAAAATTTGGATGGAGGTAAGGAATTGCAAGCAGGACCAGATGTTCACTGGGAAAGACTAACCCTGCACCTCCATAACACAATGTCCAAGGCTCGCCCCTGGACCACAGGAGGATGAAGAGCAGCCAGCAGGGACAGTGCAGCTGGTCCTGGGATGGAGATGCACAAGAGCATCATCTGCACAGCTCTGACAGCCACACAGCTTTGGCTGAACAGTCATCCAGGTGAGTGGGAGTCTGTAATTCACAATTCACTTTCCCACATCTATCTTTTAATTTCTTCTAAGGATCCCAGAAAAAAAAAAAATACATAATAGCCTCAGTAGATGCTTCAAATTTTTTGCCACATTGATAGCTTAAGCTGTGTGGCACTTTGTAAGGGGAAAAGATAATATTGAGCAAATTCTTAGAAATGGATTGCTGACAATACATGTGTGTGTGGTTTAGCTCAAATCTATATACCAGTTGTGCACCATATGACACAGGAGTCACTAATCAATCTATAACTCAAGAAATAACAGTCCCTATGGATTCTGCTGCTATATTAAACATACAGATCACCCAAAGTCACCTGTCACCGCCAGCAGGAACTGACTTAAAATAAATCATCAGTGAGAGCTGCAGTGCTGAGACTGAGAGCCCAGGGTAGGTGGAAGAAGATCTGATTCCTCTGGGTTCAGGGAGCAAATGTCTGCCTGCCTTGGTACTTGGAGCCCCCACGCTCAGCAAAGTGAAGGGACCTTCCCAGCCTGCAGCATCCCAAGCACATTCTCAGCAATCCACAATTTCATGAGAAATCCTGAGATGAAAATAAACTCCACAATAAGGTGCGTTCATGGGAAATATAATTAAATGTTAACACAGAAGGAGGAAACCATCCATACAAAGTATATGTTTTACTCCAGCTTAAAGTTCTCCAGAGGCGAGTTGAGAAAAGCCCTGGGATCCAAAGTAGTAAATTAAAATCAGTCAGAATCACAGTTAACAACAGAACTTTCACCTGGAGAAAGATGCTTACAAAGTCACTTTGTGATTGCTACACACGTTTATGAATGAGAAAATAGAATAGCTTCAGGTAATCAAACCCCAGTTGCCAGAAGTAAAAGCTGTGTCCTACCAGTGATTTGTTCTTTTCTCTGGGAAGAGACTTGTGTGATCCTCAACACTAGAAAATGTACCCACCAATTACTGGATTTATGAGCACGCCTCCATGCCATCAGAAACCCCGCAGTCACCAGTGAGGGACAGCACATCCCACTGTCACCCGTGCAATATTTTAACAAGGAAAACACTCAGCAACACCTTGTGGCTATCATTTAATAAAAAGTTGTGAATATTTCACAAGCAGGGTAGCAGATGTTTGCCATACTCCAATCCAGAAATTAGAAATGCACAGAAAATTACCATGTGCAAATACAACTGCTTTGCTCCAAAATCACCAGCTTTTGATGACAAACCTCAACTCTTCTGTTGCCTACATCAGAAACTCAAAGAACCACAGTATCATTTAGGTTGGAAAAGACCTTCAAGGTCATTAAATCCAACCTATCATTAAGGTTGGAAAAGACCTCCAAGGTCATTAAATCCGACCTTTGACTGAATACCCTCCATGCCCACTAAACCATACTGCAAAGTGCCACGTTTACTGATTTTTTTTAATACTTCCAGGGACGCTGATTTCACCACTGCCCTAGGCAACCTTTTCCAGTGTTTAACTGCTTTTTCAGTGATGAAATCTTTCCTAATATCCAACCAGAACCTCCCCTGGTGCAACTTGGCGCCATTTTCCCTTGTCCTGTCACTGGTTGCCCGGGAGAAGTGACCAATTCCCACAACCTCCTCTCCAGCAGTTCTGGGTTCTCTTGAACCATCCTTTTCTCAAGACTAAACATCTCCCTCAGCTACCTACCCCAGGGCCTGTGCTCCAGACCCTTCATCATCTGACCATATCCCATCGTGTTTCCACACCAAGGAACGTTTTTCTGTGGATGCACTTCCTGCCATCCCTGCGGATGCAGCACAGGCAGCTGCAGCCTCAGTGCAGGGAAATGCTGCTGCACACTCGGTCTCCAAACAAAATGAATTAAAAGGGAACCATTTCCCCAAACAGAGGCTGGGGGAACCATCAGAAACAAATTAAAATCAAAACAAGTTTTCAGCAGGAAACAATGGAACAGATGGAATAATATTTATTACTGGAAACTGCTAAACGTGCCAATTAATTCTGAAAGGGCTTAAGTGGATTAAGCATTTTTTACTGGAAAATATGAAGAAATAGTCATGAATCACAGCAATACCTTCAGCATTGTCAATATATTTTTCTGGAAGCCTGTTCAGAAATCAAAAGAAAAAACAAATCCAAAAAGTCTCAAATTGGATAATAATCTTTCTGTTGCAAAATAGTATCAATGTCCCCATTATCATGACCAGAAATATCAGGGGGAGGCAAAAACTAAACCATTGTTTCCACACATCAAGTTGGTAATTTTTCTCTGAACCAGAAAAGCATTTGACTGGGGCAAAAATTAGCCATGTAAGCATTTCTTGATGTTCTAAGCACAGAAAGATTTTTGAGTTCATTTGTATGTTGAAAGCTGTACAGATGATTAAATGCTTGGACAAACCAGTGTGTAACTCAACTCTGTTACCACACAGAGGTAGTATTATTAAAAGTAGGAAATTAGTGAACATCTTTATTTGTTTATTTTAGCACAAGAATATGGAAGTCCTTTCCCACAAAAATATTTAATGTTTAAAAAATATTCATCCTACACTAAGACATGGAGTAAAACATTAATAAAAAATATGTAATAATCCAATTCAATTTTAGGAGCACTTAGGGTGAGGGTTTTTTAGTATTTTTACATGCTTGCTTAGAAACCTTTTATCTACATTGCTTCCTGCCAGAAAGAGAATTGAGAAGTGCCTTTCCGGTAAGGCTAGGAAATCAATTTCATTTTTCCAAAAGGAAATTAAAAATACTTCACAACACTGAAATTTGCCCATTGCAAATATTGATTTTGCAAAGGGACATTCTCCTTCACAAAACTATCCAGAAACATTCTGCTCAGCTCCACTTATTATCATTGCCTTCCCTTCCTTTCACATTTTATATAACACTTCATATTTTCTTATGCAAAATTGTCATGTTCCTCCCAAAATAGTGCTATGTTTAGAGAGGTTATAAGGAGAAACTAATAAAATTGTGGTTATTCAAAGAGTAAAAGATAAATATGACACACACGCTTTCACAAATAGAAAGCAGCTGGAAGAAAACTAACAGTGTCAGGGTTATGTGTAAACTCCATTTTCCTGTCAAAAATAAAGGAAACAGAAAAAAAACGATAAAAATTCACTATTTGCCTTAACTTGCTTAGACTTATTGCTGCTGATTCTGAATATACCTCATACTAGAGACAAATTGCTTCATCTTTTCTGGTTATTTGGATCTCGGCAAGAAATTTCTGATTTCTTCCTTAGTAGCTTGAATCTATTTTCTTTGCCAGATACATTGCAATTGTGAAAGTATTTTGTCACTGAATGTGAGAAGCTTTCTTTTCTGCTAAGTGACCCAAACCCATGAGATTTTAACCTGTTTATACATGCTGAATAGCTGCTCAGTGGGAACTTTGGCTCTGTGAGGAACCTAAGATAAGACTTTTCACACAAAGAGCATGCTGGTAGTTGAGCTATCTCTGCACAGTCCTTAAACAGGAAATGAGGGGAGACACCTCCACAAACTGATCAGATCACAGATCACAAACTGATCCATCCTAAAGGAGTTATCTGGAGGGAAGGAGAGAAACGAGGCATAAGTTCAGTCTTATCTTGTTCATTCCCATCTGAGGACAGCCCTCAGTTCCAAACATCGCCGTCGTGCATCAGCCACAGGAGCCAGACTTGTGGAAAGGGTTAAAAAGGCCCCTCAAGTAATGAGACATGAGCTGCCTCAGGGCATTTCAGCTGTTGAAGTGCAGGTGTCACTTATGGAAACCTCACAACATACAGTATTTTTCCTACCACCAATACTAAAGCCCACAAGGAATTAGTCTCACACTTACAACCAGATGCTGCAATCAACCATACTCAGAGAATAGGAGCAAGGATCCAACTCATCTCACAGTTTGGCTTTCCTCAGGCGAGGACACCAGAGCCACTTTGCACTCTGGGTGACACTGGCCATGCTGGAGCAGCATCAAGGGTGCCAGGGAAGGAGGTGCTCACCTGTCTCCTACACAAAGAGGGAGCCCATTGAGCCAGTTTGCTCTTACTTATGGACTCCACTAAACCCATTTAGTCCTGTCCCTTCCTTGTTTATTAAATATTCGACTTCTAACTCTCAATGGCTCTACTATAAGGACGTTTTTTACATTTAAACACAGCTCAGGTTCAGGAAACCCTGGCATCATGGGACATTGCTCATCACCTGCTTTCTCTGGGTATTGCCCTGTTTCCTCTGCCCTCCTTCAAGAGATGGGTGAGGCTACAACATGCATTTAAACCCCAGGGGTTTAAGCAGTGCTCAGGGACTGAATGAGTGCATAGGACCCCATTGAGCAATCCATCCTTTGAGCCCCTCCCTGAGCATCAGGCACAGCAGGGCACAGTGCTGACCTGGGAAGGGAGAGGAGTGGCAGTAGAACACAGTTCAACAGTGTCCCAGCATCCAGACACCCCTCACTGGGCACCTTCTGACCTTTAACCAGGACTAACATTCCTGGTAACCAATAACCCCATTTTCACAGGTCAGTATACATCCATTTCCAGCCCCTTTACACCCCTGTGCCCATGACTTCTCTCAGTTATGTATGCACCAGGTACAAAGCTGAAATTAATCTTTTCATTTGAAGCAAGCCTTATTTAGTGTGTCCTGTGCCCCTGTATCACAAAAGGTAATTCTGCACTGTACTCCTCCCGTACTGCTCCTGGCTCAGCCCTCTTCTCCCAGGTGATTTGGGAAGGGTGCCCAGGTGCCCAGCCATGAAACCTTTGGACTCGCTCACAGATGTCTCCCCTGTCCAGAGGAGCAACTCTGTGTGTAATGTTCAAACACTGCACAAAAACATCCTGTTTTTCTGTATCAGTATCTCCTCACTGGATAAAGTGTGATAGCAGATTTCACAGGAATCAAAGAATTACTCTGGTTGAAAAGGATAATATCCATCATCATAGGCCAAGATTCAAGTTAATATTGTTGCAAAGGCAATAAGACATGAGCTGTTTGCAGCCCACATTTCTTAACTCAAACACAAAGCAAGGAGCATGGTGAGGAGGAGGGGGAGAGGCTGAAGATGCCTTCACCCCCTTCTGCCATGGGGTGCCCACAAGATGGGTGTTCACAGTTCCTTTGCTCACATCATTCCCTGTTTTAAAGAAGGACAAATCCACCACTGAAGCTATGAGTACATGGAGAGAAACAAAGCAACACGATACTCGTTTGGCTCAGCCCCTGGAGAGGCTGTGTTTTACTAAATTAATAATCTAGTTAGATCTGTTCAGCTTCAGCTTCTTAAGAAACTAATCCAGACAAGCCCAGAAGTACTAATAACATTTCAGTCTGGGCTTGAAGAGAGATTAGAGAACATTTATTTTGGTTCCAATATTTTCTGATTGCTCCTAACCTTTCCCTGCACAAGCATCTAAATGAAGAAATATGAACAAAATGACTAAGTAGTAGGGCTTATGTTGAATTAAACTCCACTGAGAAAAAAAAATCACAGGAAAACTGAACCACTTAACATTTAAAAAAATAAATATACAGGAACATGCTGGGCTGCGCATGTAGAAAAATGGAGATTTATAGGTCCATATTTCAAAACTACTGCAACTAACTCCTTCATCTGCCACTTAAATCTTAGCTCCCGGCTCGCCTACAACTCATAGAAATCTGTCAGACTTGAATTTTCCTGCTTTGATTGTTTTGGGAGGAGTTTTTTGAAGCCTCAGCATGAGCATGTTGACCAAGGTCATGGAAATCCCCATTAAGCTGGATTTTTTCAACCGTAGAGAACACCCAACTTTCTCACAGAATCCTAGTTTTGTCCTGAAAGCAGCATAAATCAAGGCAAAGAAAAGTGGGAAGGCTCAGCAATGCAGATGTGGGATTCAGGTTGCTCTGAGTGCTCTGGCCATGCCCAGCCTCAGGGAAAGGGCAGAGTGGTTGTTACCCATGGGAATACGAGTAAAGGAAGGGTGGGCGCATAGGAAACATCTCCAGGTGAGAACAGCAAGGGGTGCTGAATAAACCTTATCCAGGTTCATGGCAGGGAGAACTGGGGCAAGGTGTGTGCTTTAAGCACCAGTGCAAAAACAGATTGTTTAGAAACTGCCTGAGTGCCACAGCCCAAGCTGGGAAATCAATACCAGGAACCAGAGAATCACTGTTATCCACTTTTGGCCTTGCTCAGATTTATTGACTGATAAGTGGCTCATGCAAGCAGGTACAAAGCTGTAACAAGATTATATGTGAATGATAAGGAGGGTTTAGTCTCTAAGGAAGCACAGGGCAGCCCAGGGAAAGGCTCTGGTGATTAATGGCAGGGAGGCACGGCAGGGGCTCGCACAGCACTTGGCAGTGGGACAAAATGCAGAAGTTGGATGAGGTCGTGTTAGAGACATGAAAACAGAGGTGTGGGGCCAGCTCACGTGCCCTACAATAGAGTGAGATAAATCATGACTGTCAGCAACCACTGAGCCCTGGGACTCTCATCTCTCTGCTGACCCTCAGTAGGTTTTTCCTGCCTGGTGCCTCCTGCACAGAGGAGCTGCTGCTCCTGCATTTCATGGGGACAAACTCACAGCGAGTCTAACTCCTGCATGCCCAAGGGCCAAACGGTTTATTGAGGATATTACATTGATTATGCAAATTTCGCCCTGTTTAAACAATTTCAAGACCTTAGAAATCCACAATAGGATTTTTTTGAAGAAATCAAATGGTATGATTTTTGTCCCCACAAACTCATAGTACACAATTGAGGAGCACTTCCCAGCCCTGATAAAAACATTTTACCTTTGCTTCCTTGTCCCCACATACCTTGTCTTTAACTGGGAAAGAAACCCAGACATGTGCTTTGAAACAGAATTACTATATATATATATACATATATATATGTTTAATCATATATTATAGAATCATTTAGGTGAGAAAAGCCCTCTAAGACCATTGAGTCCAACACTGAACCCAGCACTGCCAACTCCCCAACAGACCATGTCCCCAAGGGCTATATATGTCTGTGTTTTAAATGCCTCATGGGATGGTGACTCCACCACTGCCCTGGGCATCCTATTCCAGTCCTTTAGGTGAAGAAATTTTTCCTAATAGTCAATCTAAATATTATTACTATAATCCAAATAATTTAATAGTATTAATATTAGAATATTTTAATCCTATGTCTTGGAAAACAAATGCTGATTTGTACAAGGACAGTTAATGTTAATGCTGATTCAGATGATCTATTTATACACATAATCATTTACAACCTTTGAAGTCCTTAACACTCCACCTATTTTTGGATGCTAATTGGCACTGCTAATTTACAGGCAGAGAGAGCAAGACAAGTGAGCAGCACACGTTTTCCACATTGAACCACAACCTGGGAATGGAAAGCTGCAGCTCCAGGCTGTGCTCCAGGCTGGGTTTTTCCCCAGGCTCTGTGCTGCCAGCCCAGCACCGTGTGGGCTGGAGACACCCCCAGGAGCTTCAACAACCTGGCAGTGACATGGTGGAGACAAGCAAAGAGAGACAAAACCCTAAGAATAGAAGAAGAAAATTTTTCTGAAGGGGCAGGAAAGCACAAATACATGCAGAAAAATCCCTTAGGACTTCTTAGTGCCTGCCTCCCCCATCTCTCTAAAGGAGAGCTTCAGGCAGGGCCACAGGCTCTACTTCAAACTCTTGTGGAGGTGAATGGCCATGTGCACAGCACAGCCAATATTAGACCTTCACATCTCCAACATGACATAGAAAAATCAGACAGATACAGGTGTCCAGCACTGTCACCTGCAACCCATCAGGTATAAGCCCTCTGCTAAGTTGAAAATGTCTATAAAGCTGAAGTATTTATTGGGGGAGAAGAGAGTGACAGTGCAATCCCACAGCCTCATTTCTGTAAGCACATGGCAAGAACTGCTCATGTTATCATGACACTAAAATGTTGCCTCAGTGCAGGACGCCTTCACCATGCCTCAAATAATTGAACATTTGATCTGCTCTAGAGAAGCGAAATTTATGGAGGTATTTAACATTGCTGACATCTGTCTTACTATATTATATGGTGTTTTTTAATAAATCAGGTTCCTCACTCAGAGACACAAGTCTTAACATGAGACACAAAGAGCTGAGGAAAGACATCCACATGGACTCCAGCTGAGCACTTATCAAACCCACAGGGTCCTGGGCAACAATAGCCAGAGCTATCAGCAACCTACCCATTGTCATAAACAATGCTTTGACAAAAATTAATATGGAAAGGGATTTGTCAAGTTAGTTTCCTTCATGGGTCAGAATCAAGGGTGATTTATAGTGTGAGTCTTGAATGAATTAGGAAAAGACACAAGATTTGGCTGGTGAGTTTGTTAAAAGTATGCACTGAAAAGAACCAGAATATCCTATAGCAGAGTTTTCAGCTGACTCAGTTGTGCTGGCTTATATGTCCTGAAGATCTCATACGTGGTTTATACTGTTCAAGACATTCCCAAAACAATGAGCAATACCCTGTCAATCCCATTGACTCTGTGTCCAGCAAATTCTACCATGAAAATTGGGGAGGGGAAATTGCTGTTTCTACTTCTCCTTTTTTTTTTTTGCTTGGTGGGTTTCTATCAGCTTTCAAGCAAGCTGGGTGAATCATGGTGACATCAGAGAGGTGAATATTGATATCTAAACAAGAAACTGGTTCCATTGCACCTCTTTTTTTAGTCTTGGTAAGGAGCAGTACCCAGTGATGTTTGCATGTCCAGAGAAGGGCAACAGAGCTGGAACAGGGTCTGGAGCACAAGCCTGGGGGGACTGGGAAGGCTCAGCCTGCAGAAAAAGGTGACTCAGAAAGGACCTTCTTGCTCTCTACAACTCTTGCTCCCTTCAATCCCCCTGACAGGAGGCTGTAGCCAGCAAGGATCAGTCCCTTCTCAGGTAACAAGTAACAGAAGAAGAACAAACAGCTGTACCAGAGGAGGTTTAGGCTGGATACCAGGAAAAAATTCTTCATCAAAGGTAATAAAGCCCTGGCACAGGGTGCCCAGGGAAATGGTGGAGTCATCATCCACGAAGGGATTTAAAAGCTGTGTAGATGCATCACTTGGGCATCTCACTGGGGTTTAGTGGTGGCTTTGGCAGTTCTGGGGAAATGGTTGGACTTGATGATCTTAGAGGGCTTTTCCAACCTATGAAATGATTTTATGGTTCCATCATTCTAGCAATCCAAAGCAAGAGCTGGGCCTGTCAGGAGGCCAGAGGGCACCTGAGGATCCTGTTGAAGCACAAGCACTCTAAAACACTTGCCTGCCCTGTCCTGCCCTGTGTGGACTTGAGGGGCTGGGCTCCCTGGGTTGGTGCAGGGGTAGGATCTCCCCACCATGGTCTGGGCATGCAGGAGCAGATCCAACTGCTGCCTCAGTCATTATGATTATTGCAATTTGCACCACAACTGTCATTTTGCTTCTTCCCACTCCAACTTTTCTCCATAAGTGTAAATCCATCTGCTACTCCCTGAAAGTTGCCTCTTAGCAGCAAAAAACAGAAGCTAAAAATTGCTAAAGGGCAACTTGTTTTATCATGCTCTACTCTAGATGGATTTGTGCAGACAGAAGCACAAATTACAGCTTAATACAGTGGGAGGTCATTGAGAAAGAAATTATTGCACCTTTTTTGCCATCTATGCTCATCAACCAGATTCTCTGCAACTCCAAGCATTACATCCAACCAAATTACACACAAGGCCAGGGATGAAGTGCAGGGCTATAATGGAAATCCCTGGTGTATGTTATACTCAGTGGACAGAGGTCAGTCCAGACAGGATGAAAGTTAACATAACAGGCTTTAAAAGTAACATAGGTGTGCTATATCTGTGAATGGCTGCTGCTTCTGCATCCATAGTTTACAAAACAAACAAAAGAGAAAATTCTGAGAAACACCCTGAAACTTCAAACACCCTTGGACCCAATAATGGGGTTGAATGGAAAGGTTAAGAGATGGTCCCTTAGCTTGAACTGGACAATTTTAGGAGTTTTTCCTAAGAAAAACAAGGTCACCCTGTCCTACACATACAAGTCAAATTAATAATAACATTCTTATCTAATACAACCCTCCTGACCAACTAGTGCAATCATGGATACAAGATCAGGCTAGCGTTGTGAGAAAGGCAAACCTGTCCTGGATTTTTCCTTCCTGCATCCAGCCTTACCCAATAGCTTATTTGGAGCAATTACGTGCTGAAGAAATTAATACATTGGGTTTGTTTGGATACAAACACATCTAAAGGCTGCGTGGGCTGCTTCCCATACTTAGAAACTTTATTTGCTCTTCAAGAGCATTAACGAATTCAATTTTCACTTCCAGACAGCATTTCCCAGGTGACTTTCTTCCGCTGCCCCACTCCGGTGAGGAACATCAAGAACTACTGCAGACCTTTGAAGAACCAGCCAATAATTTCAACATCTCCTTGGCAAAAACAGACCCTGCAAGGCGGCCGTCCCACCTGACAGCTCTGGAGCAGAGGGGTGGGCTGTGCAGGGAGCAGGGGCACAGCTGCATTCGCAGCAGAACGGCCTTTCCCAAGCCAGGCACTACATGCAATTAGAACAGAAATTCTCAAGTATAAGATATCAAAACAAAACACATTCAAAGTCTGGTAGTCGAGTGTGGGGCAAGGCTGCGATTGTTTGGAGCTGGCCTCCTTTCTGCTGGCACCCACTGCTTGCAGACACAGAGAGCAGAGCAGTTAAAAGCTTTTGTTGTTGTTGTTCTCTGTATCCGTGGGGAGTTCCAGTTTTGAAGTTTAACTGCCTGTTGTTAAAGCCAAGGTATTCTTACTGCTAAAATGTGGCTCCTTTGTCATCAAAGTGCCATATCTATGGCAAGTTTACTGTGCCAAGGGGAAGAGACACTGCCTTGCACAGCCAAAGTCACCACTGGGGGAAAGAAAAACCCATTCAGGCACCTGGAAGGGAAACTTGCCTAATCTAGCAGATATCACCAGCAAACGTATGCAAAGTACCAGAGATACAAATGCTAATGAAGAATTTATGAAGGTAAAGATGCTCATTAGAGAGGCATCAGTCTCAAGAAACTGTGACAGTAGCACGAGGACAAATCATTCATCTTAGCCTCTGGCAGCAGTTCCCTGCTACCAGCCAGCTGGTCAGGGCATCACACCAAGGGCTTGTGCATCAGGGAAGGAGGAAGACTGGAATGTTTGTGCACTCCCAAAGAGGAGGTGACTTGGCAGCAGTGTGTGGCTGCAAAAACCTTGAATCTTTGCTCATCAAAGGCCAGTGATGGCTGGAGTCAACCACCAACTACTGACTGCTAGTGCCCCAAAGACCCACTTACCTAAGAACAAGGAAAGTTCCTTTTCAGCCTCCAGTGCAAGAGTTTTCCCATTGACTCCCACCTGGGCAGAGGCTTGGTGGTTGCAGAAGACAGGGAGTGTATGACCCATACAAAACTCAGCAATTACCTGGAGCTACAGAGTGGGCACAGTGAAATGTTTTAAATTAATAAGAAACAAAATCCCAGCCCTAGGGAAGTACAGGAACCAGAGCTACTACTGCTGGGATGATGACCCTTAGTACTTCCTTCTCTGAGGGCAAGTCACATGGGACACAAAGTGACAAAGCTCACAGCTAACCTGAAATCCCAGAAAGGATCTGCTGGATCTGCTTCAAGACACGAGGACAGCGACTGCCAAAGCACCACTGAAATGCTGGAAGGGAAGGACAGAGATCCTTTTCTCTGTCTTGGTTCTGAGCATCTGCACACTGCTCCATGAACAGCCTGGAGAAGGGAGGTGAATGCAGCTCAGCCTCCCTGAGATGCTGAGAGCAAGGCCCTGGCATAGCTGTGCTGATGGATTACAGCTCCAATAATCCAGCCCTGGGCAGATGCCACAGCTCTGTGTGGTTTCTGAGAGCACAGGGGAGGAGACGTCCAGCAGTGTCCCACCACTTGTACCTGAAATGGATTGTTTCCTTTAGAATCCCTGTGGGGGACCAGTCTCCATCATGGGTTTCATCTTTGAGTTAACCAAATATGTTAAAAAAATAAGAGAATATTTGATCCCCTAAAGGGCAAATTTCCCAATTCAGCATATGAAATAAGCTGTAAAGCAGCAATTCCTTTGATTTCTCATTTCCTTTTATTTTTTCCATTGATCTCATCACATTCTCTCATTGTCTCATACAGCAAGGCAAGAGGACAGCTAATCTGTTTTCCCTCTGCTCTTCTTAATGTCTTCTTAATTGAAATTCATGTTAACTCTCAGGCACCCTGATCTCTGAGAGTATCCATAAAGCCACATCCATGTGTAGAAAATTCTGCTGCTCTGAGACTTCCCTTCCAAGCTACTGAGCTCTGGGGAGCTCTCAGGAATGGGACAGATATTTGCATAATCCTTAGCAGGCATCAAAAGAAATGCTGCCTGCTGAGTTTCTCCAAAATTTTCCTTCAGACAGAGCATTGATCTGACACGGGAGATGAAGAAGAACAGAGGGGGAATTCACACCATCTTCTCCTTCCAAAGATGAGCTCCTAGCACAAAGCCAGCCCCATCCACAATGGGAACAGCCATGGGTGCTGATCCTCTCCTGCAGCACTAGGGCTCCAGAGCACCACTTCTGCTCCAAATCACTTTAGCAACAGCTGCCTGCCTTTTCAGAAACAGCCAACTGCCAGGAGAGGCTGCCAAAGGCCTTTGGAAGGAATCACAAGCCGGACATATTTTTGTCCTCAAGAGTGAAAGCAGCAAAGCCCTGGATTTGGGGAAGACACCTAAGGCAGCCTACAAAGAGCAGGACTGCACCATCACTTTACCAGTCCCCAGTCCCAGCCCCATGCCATCACTGTCCCTGGCATTTAAAGACTATCAGCCCTCTCTTGCAATCTAGCTGATTTCTAATTTGATTTCCACAACAAAAACACTCTTTCTTCACCACATCAGTTCTGCAATGTGACACCTTTTTGTGATTCTTTCTGGGTTGTTAATAAAAAACCCCAGAAGTTCACTTCTACCTACTCAGGGGTATGACAGTACAGCAAAGCACAGCATAGATTTTCTGTGCTTTAGCTGTTCTTGATGTAGGCACAGTCAGCATGGCCAAGCAGAGAGGGGCTGGCAGGGTGTAATGAGTGGTCTGTGCTGCTCCCTTGCTGCATCCCTTGCTGTGATGATCTGCAAGCCTGGCCAACCCACCCTGCTCCTAGGGAGTGATGAACTCCAGAATACTCACTGCCAGAGTGGGTTTGTGAAGTGCTTGGCCCAGCTCTTTTGCAGCCCACCCAGACCACACATGAAGAAGAGATGGGTGGCAAGGCATGATCAACACTTGAGCATGTAACCAGGTGAAAAACTTGAGGAAAGTGGGCAAATCCAGCCTGAGGTTCAGAGCAATGAGGCTCTCCACCAAGTCCCTACTGGCTACACCACTGCTAGATGTGCACAGCTTGGCTGCTGTAGGATCTCTCTTGGTTTGCTTGCAGAAATGCTGGTTTATTTGCAGAATTAGCTGATTTTCTTAGGAACACTATGCATAACTACCTCCCTCTTCCCACTTCCCAAGTGCTATGGTAATTAAGCTTTTATCTGAGTAGATAAAATAATTAACATATTTATTACTCAGAAGAAAAAGATCTTTTTTTGATTGATTGCAGCCTACTAATGTTCCATCATCTATTCAAAGTCTATATTGTTAAGCCATTAATTCTATTTATTTTTAAAGACACTACATATGTTTTCTATCCCAAGGGAAGGAAAAAAATCAGCATATGAAAAATTCCCACCATTACTAACACACAGCTCAGCAGAAAATGAACAGAGATTGGGAGCACCCTTCCTGTCTGCAGGAGAGTGGGCTTCATTAAGCTTGCAAGGGATTTTTGCACATTACAGAAAGCACAGAGTGGGTGGGAGAAGCCCTGCAGAGCCTTGTGGGCACCTACAGATGTTGTGGCTTTGTGCCCAAGCCAGTCCCAGTGTGTTGCTTGGTTCTGGCACTCCCATCCTTGCATCCACCCCTCTCCAGTGGCACCCCAGGCACTCCTGCACATCACCACGGGAGATGCTGTGAGATGATTTCCCTCTATACCTAATCACTCTATTATGATAATTTTTTATCTAATGGCTTTAGTTCTTGGTGCTGGGCAGTTTTGTTGCTGTGGTTACTCTGTGGGCAAATGTAAACAGCTCCCAGTCACTGGAAACAAGCACAAAAACAAACCCTTCAAAGGCTGCTGAGAAGATCTTCCATCAAGTGCTGTATCCACACACCCACAGACTTTTGGGTGTTATGTTTTTTTGGAAAGATAAGGCCACAAGTCCAAAAAAAAAAAAAAAAAGCCAGAAAAAGATGCCAGAAGCCACCAGAGAATAACCATAGAATACATCAAGGTAACAATCGTGTCTTCCTGGAAGGGCAGTCACCCCTTCCCAGTCATTTCCTCATGTGTGGGATCCCCAGGACAGCTCCATGCCTGGATGCTACCCCTGGGTTATGAAAGCAGGACCTGAAAGGTGGATCTGACACCCTGCATGGCTTTGCCTCTGCAATTTCATATGTATCAATCATTTTATGTCTTCATCATTCTGCTTCAAAATCCCTCGTAAAAGACACCAGAAAAGACCCTCACTGCAGGGCTTTGGAAAAGGCCTTGAAGAGCTGCAAATACATTCCTGCCACAGATTCTGCTGTCACCACTGCAGTGGCCATCACCCTCCAGGCACTACAGCTCCCACCCACAGTGCCAGCAGGGCACACAGGCTCTGCTGCTGCTGCTGTAGCTCATGGTACAGGGCCCCACACACTCCAAGCTTTGCTGCCCTCTCCCCCACAGCCTCAGTTTCCTTATATTAAGGCCTATTAAACCATTGCAACGTGGACACTGCAGCAGGGTCCTGCTCACCAGCTCTCCTAAGGGACTCTCATCCCATGGAGTCAATGCTGGAAGCGGATATGCTGAAGCACGTTCCTGCCATTCCTGCAAATGTTTGAAATTATGCCCAGTTTTAACAAGCTGCAGAAAGGAGAAGTGTCAGGAATGGGTTTTCTCATGCCTGAACATTTGTGGATATTGCTGTCACAGCTCCCCACCTGAGCTCACCTGGAACTGGATTAGAAACTTTTCAGGTGGTGATCTCATTCTCATCTCGATTGTCTTGCAAAAATAAAACACCTTCTGGTTCAGTTTTCCACATTCCCTGTGCTTTTGAATATGGATGGCTTGGCAGCAGAGCCACTCCTATTGAGAGAAGTGACATTAATAGCACTGAGAGGCTGACTGCAATTCATTACATACAGTAACACCCTATTCTGCTCTTAAAGCCTTTCTTTGGAAAAGCTGGCACTCACAGATGACCCAAAACTAGTCCCCCACAAATGGAGATGTAATCAGCAAATCAGGATAGCACAACGTGTTTCCAATCTGGGGCAAAATGGAGGGTTTTTCATCCAACTGCTGATGTTTTATCCAGTGCTGTCATGTTCTAACTGCATAGCTGGGTACTAACACCATGTGGTCACCCCAGTTCTCTCAGTCTGACTCAGGAATTAAAAACAGTTGGGAAAGGGAGAACACACAAACAAGGACCCCATCCTTGTCCCAACTGTCTCTCATCTCATGCAACACCATGGAGACTTCTCAAGGCTTTGGCCAGCGCTATCAGGAATGTGAGTCAGTCAGATCAAACACACTGCCTTTCTTACCTTCACATTATTCCCTCTACACTACAGCAAGCATCAGGGTGGATGGTAAAGAAAGCCACCCAACTTGTTGTGTGATTAAGCACAAAATAAATATCTACAGACATTCACAGTTGAAATGCCTGTTAACAAAATTGTGTAAAGTGTAAGCTGTGCTTGCACATAAAATCCAATGGTAAGTTGTAACACGCAAGGAAATGAGTCAGTAGGAAATTAAACACAACTTATTATTTTCTCAATGTAAAAAGTCACAGTTGGGATTAATCCTTTTGTGCATATCTAGAAGTGACTCTCAAATCACCTACACAAAGAGCCAGCTCTCCCTTTTGCTATTTTATTGCAGCCCTTTTTAATGATTCATGACAAAGAGCTTCAAAGAGCTCCAAGCCATGACAACAGTCCCAGATCTGACCTCCATGTTCTCATCTCAGAAAAAAATCCTTCTCAGTGAATAATTTAGGTTTAGGAAGAGAGTTGCCTTAAAACTATTCCCAAGGGAAGAAGCAGTGTCTAGAATTTAATCTCATTATGGAAATAAAAATAAAAAGAAAATATCAAAAGAACACAGTGACTCCAACAATACAAGCCTTATTTTGCAGAATTCATCCATTGTGAAACTCCACAGCTGTTTTCCCTGAAATGTTTCCTGTTTCCAAAAACCAAAGATGAAATCCAAAGCTTTGCCTTTCAAATTACGATGGACACATACATGCAAGGATGACACAACTACTGTTCAGGGCTATTGAGGAAAGAAAAAGGTCATTTAGAGCTAGAGGTGAAAACATGGGCTTGACCACAGGCTGTAACACATCCTCCAGTAAGTTCAGCGCGGCAGGAGCAGGCTTGCGACAGCCTCCCAAAATCTGAGGCAATTCACCCCTGACTTCAAGCTTGGAATCGAGTTTTATATTTCCTCTGTTGCAAGGGCCCATACAGAATGGTTACAACACCAAAAAGGCATAAAAAAAGGAAGTGCAGGAGCCAGAAAAAAAAAAAATGCATACAACATGCCTCACCTCTGTACACCTCCACCTTAATGCTGAAATTTCTAGTGAGCATTTAAGTCTAATTCCTCCTCCAGATTCCTGACATATGTAGGGATTTTGTAACGTCACTAGTAATGTTCAATTTAAAAAATGTTTAATCTTCTCCTTGATGAGCTGATAGGGATGTTCTTAGACATTAAACTCAGATGAGCCATTCACAGTTTGCCTCAAGAGCAATAAGTAGCTTTGGTTTCATGGTCACTTTACAAAAATTTCTCACCATGATGAGCACCTTCATCTTCCCTCTACGAAACACTACGATATTTGAAAGGACAGTTAATCCAAATCATAGTTTACCCTGTGCTTGAAATAACCAGCATATCCAAATCCAGCTGAATACAAAATTATTTCTAATACTGGCAATGACTGTAATACTGCATATCCTGGTCCTTGGGATGCAGATGAACACCTAAAGGACACTGTGTGATGGCTTAGGGAATTGTGTACATCCATAGCAGGAGGAAAAGCCTCACCTGAGGTCAGGTCAGGGCATGGACCCCACCCAGTCTTGTTTTGAGCACAAAGACACAAATGTCCTTGCCCTGGCAGATTTAACAACTCTTTTGGAGCCCTCCCATTTTTCCACCAGAACTATTTATTTTGGGATTTAACTGCCCCATCCCAGTAGCTCCCCCTTCAAAGGGCAACATGCACTTGCCTACAAGCATAAATACTTTGTTTTAGTTCAGCTACACATTGCACTCAACAATGTATGATTTGAGCTTCCAGGTGCACAAAAATGGTGAGGATTTTTCTTCAAATGGTAATCCCTTTGCTAAAACTCTTCTTTCTTATTTAGAAGGAGACAACTGCTCATCCATGCCCTCCATGTCACAAATCTCCCTCCCAGGGTGGCAAATCACCTCTGGTCCCTCTGAGTCTGCCCTCAGAGGCAAAGGCAGGCTTCAGCCTTGGTTTTCCAGAGAGCCTTATGCTGGGGCAGAGACCTGAAAAGATCAGAGGATGGGATGAGCTGAAATGAGAGTCCTTTCAGCAGCAACAATGCCCCCTAATTAGGCAGGCAGAGCAGGTGGCACACTCTGTGCACAGGTAGATGATGCTCCCCTGGGGACGTGTGGCTCTCTGAGCTCGTCCCATCTGCAGAGCCCAGGACAACAGCAGGACCCTGGTGACCGTGTCTGCTCTGAAACACTTCTTTTGTGTGGGGCAAAACCCAAGCCCTGATCAATTACTCTGTGGCTTTGTGAGGTCTGAAAGGGATGCTTCAGCCACTTACCCTGTGCTCCACAGCCTGTGGAGCACTGGTTGCTCGTCAAAGCCCATTTGTGGGGCTTAGCAGATCTGCTGGAGATATCCCAGGCACACCAGTGTATGCTGAGCAATTCAGCATATGATTGCACTAAGAAAATATATCTGAATTATCGGAGTTTCTTTTGGGCCAGGACTGTAATGAATTCCATATATGTTTCTTTTCCCTCAAATAATGTGCTAAAACTTCTGTGATTGTCATTTTAAGACAGAGCAGGTGTCAGAGACAGTTGTACATGGCCACCAAAATCTGTCACACCAGGCAAGAGGCACCATTGAGCTCTCAGAAATAATTACTGTCAAAAACAGTGCCTGGCACAAAGACACTGAACTGCTTGGGCACACAGTGAGAGTCACCATATGTGTACACATACCTCAAATACATTCATTTCTACATGAAATTTGCAACAAAAGCAGCAGTCCATACTTAATAAACTTGGCTCTTTCAGCATGAGAAAAGTCATACAAGAAGATGGGATTCACTTTTTGAAAGCACGAGAATTTCCTTTAATTTTTCTCCAGCCTGTACATGAGTTCCCTGGTTTGGGGAAAGTTCAAATTGCCATCAGCTAAAGCTGCACCCAAATTCTTATTAGTAGAGGGGAAAAGATTTTTCCTTACCACAACTCTCCCTGAAGCTGTTCCTGCACACAGTGCAGACAAAGGTGCAATGGTGGAATTACCCTAAGGTGCAGCAAGGAAGGATTTCCCCCTGCCCAATGAACATCTTCAGCACCAGCTGATAGTAATTCTAAAAAAAGCCTTTTGTACTCTCCTTGGGGTTTGGAGGTGGGTTTTTTTTAAAAGGAAATTGGGAATTTATTTTAAAGATTTGAACTGAGACCTTCCATACCTCAGCTGCTTGTTTTCATCCCAGGCTCTGGAATAAACCTCTCTCTTGAGTCCTGTTGGCATTTAATAACACAGCCCACAAACCATTCCTAGCAGGGTGCAATGAGAGCCACTGGAGCTGGCTTAGAGCTGTGCAGCAGAAATGCTGAAAGCACAACAGAAACTATACCATACCCCCTGTGCCCCATTGCACCAGCAGCAGCCTCACAACCCTGAAACAAGCCTTTTATCCCAAAAGCTCCGTGCCACGTCAGCCAGTGCCCACAGCCTTGTCCCTGACATGCAGCCTCTGGCATTCCACCAAGACAGGCAGAGCAGAGCAGGCAGGGCAGTGCAGGCAGAGCAGAGCAGGCAGGGCAGTGCAGGCAGGGCTGTGCAGGCAGGGCAGAGCAGGCAGAGCTGTGCAGGCAGAGCAGTGCAGGTAGGGCTGAGCAGGCAGGGCTGTGCAGGCAGAGCAGGCAGGGCAGAGCAGGCAGAGCTGTGCAGGCAGCGCAGTGCAGGCAGGGCAGAGCAGGCAGGGCTGTGAAGAAAGAACAGGCAGGGCAGAGCAGGCAAGGCAGAGCAGTGCAGCAGAGCAGGCAGGGCTGTGCAGGCAGGGCAGAGCTGTGCAGGCAGAGCTCTGCAGGCAGAGCAGGCAGGGCTCTGCAGGCAGATCTGTGCAGGCAGGGCAGAGCAGGCAGGGCTGCACAGGCAGAGCTGTGCAGAGCTGTGCATGCAGGGCAGAGCTGTGCAGGCAGGGCAGACCAGCCAGGCCGTTCCCGGCGTGTCAGCACGTCCTACATGGGAGCCAGGGCCAGGAACACGGCAGCTGCCTGTGCGCAACGTGCAGCCTGTGTGTGGTAGGGCTGTACTCGCAGCCTGCCAACACCCGGGCCGGGAACGCAGCGGGATGGCCGCTGCCAATGGGAGCCGGCAGGAACGAAGCCATGTGGGAAACTTAAAATGCAAGTGGAGCTGGGAGTGCGTGGCAAGCTCTCCCCAGGCGCTGCCTGGGCTGGCAGGCTGTTTCGGTCGGTTCTAATAACGGGAATGTTGGAGTGCGGAGCGCGGGCAGCGGGGCTGGGATGAGCGCGGACCCACAGAGGCGTTTGGCTGCGGCGGGTCTGAAATGCACTGCTGCGAAGGCGATCAGACCCCACTCTGATCTCCACCCGTTTTATTTGGACAAAAATCTGGAATCTGTATTCAAAGATGCTCTTTAGCTGTTTCTGAAATCATAAACAGACTCTGCAAGGGAGGAGGAACATGTATTTACATCCATGAAGTTCCTGCGTGTTGCTATCCTATCTTGAGCAGAATATCGTTCGAGTGTTCATTAAAGCAGCGATAAACCGAGCGCATTTCCTAAAGCATTCCACATGCTAAACCCACCAAACAACGCATTTAGGAATATTTTCCCATTTGATTCACTAAACTTTCCTTTAGATTTAAAAGCCTGCTAAAGCTAGAAAAATTATTTAAGTCAATCTATTACAAAAGGTGCCACCACTTCCCAGGCTAGACTGAGACTCTCCAAATCTTATTTCCAAGGTGCATGGGAATTTCCGCGGAGCGCGGGCATCCCTGGTGCGCTCGCAGGGGGATGGTTTTCCAGCTAAGAGCACTATTCATACAAACACACACATCACCCTCCCCAGCAGCCCTCCTCCGACGGGGAAGGTCCCAGCTGGGCAGGGGCAGGAGCAGCCGCCCCATCGCTTGCGCTCCCTCCGGGGTGTTCGGGGCGGGGATAGGGGATGTTCCCTCCCCCGGGGTGCCGGTCCCCCCCTCCCTGCCGGGGATGAGGAAGCGGAGGGAGCCGTGGAGTTGCTGTGCATATTAATGAGCCGGGAGCGAGGGCAGCGGGAAGCGCTTTAAAGGAGGAGAAGGGAAGGCAGCGGCAGAGCGCTGGCAGCGCCGGGAGCCGCTCCGCCGGGAGCCGCTCCGCCGTCCCCTCCCTGCTCATCCACCCCGGGACAGCGGCATCGGGGGGACGAGCCCCAGGCCAACGAACACAGCCACCCCCAGGCGCCTCCCTGGGTACCTGCTGTCTCACAATGAAGCTCCTGACAGCAGCTCTGCTCCTGCTCTTCATCGCGATGTGCTTAGCCAGCGCGGAAGGTAAAGTGGTTTAATCTGCTTATTCCCATGTAAATCTCTTTTCCAGTGATTTGTGTTTGTGTCTTGATAGCCCTGGCTTGGGTTGAGCTATCCCCTGCACGGTGGAAAGGTGCGATGTATGCAATCTGGGAGTAAGGGAGCTGCAAGTTATTTAAAGGTGAAGTAGAGATAAAATACAAGGGATAAAGTTGTGTCTTCATCTGTGTCTCCGCTGCAAGGCAAAGAGCTCGTAGTGAAGCAGGTCATGCCATGTTCTTCGTTATTCAGGAACAGAGCTTAAGCATCTCCTTTGAAACCGAGGGTGGTTTTCAGGGCAAATAGAGCAGAGCTGGATGTGAGGTGGTGGCACAGTCTGCGTTTTCTGCTATGCACGAAAATGAGGGTTAAAAAATGCTCGGCTTTTGTCCTACGACTGCACCACAGCATCCATGCAAGGAGAAATGACTCAAAGTCCTACCAAGTCCAAGTGAGACACGAGTGAATGAAAAAGTAGCCAGACATGCACTTGCTTGCTCAGTTTAAAGCGAGTTCTGATTCTTTAATTTCCTTTTGTTAAATATAATTGTATTTCATCACAGCAGGTGCACTTTAAAAATCTACTATTTACAAAGTCCTAGAACATACGTAGTGCTCTAAAACATATTTCCCAGAGAGTCACTAGCTTTTTCTGGGATATACCAAAGGGGAGAAAAAAATCTCTTTTTAAGCTAAACAGCATTAAAAAAAAAAATCTTTTCCCACCAAGGCTAAAAAGAGCAAACTGAAGTTTTCCTGGATGCACATAGGCTGGAGTGCTGGAGTGGAAGGGACGCTTGGTATGCAGGAGGCTTTGCAGGCGAATGAGAAAACGCTTTCTCTTGTAGGCGTGAAGTGCAAATGTTCAAGAAAAGGTCCTAAAATAAGATTCTCTAATGTACGGAAGCTGGAAATAAAACCGAGGTACCCATTCTGCGTGGAAGAGATGATTATGTAAGTTTTCCTTCATTTATTGCTTTCTGTTTCCCTGTCAGCTGAACTGCTTCACCTTATCTGCAAGTTCCTTCTTTGTTCTTTGTTTTCCTCATGCCCTGGCATGCTGATTCCTGGGAATAGCAATTTGCTGCATCAGATGAAAAAAAGAAAAGGTGCAATTCTGACCAAAACCCCACGTATCATTTTTTGACACAATTTTTATTTTTTATCAAATAAGTATTTCCAGAATGGGTAGCAGAAAACGATTATCATTAGTTCAAGTGAAATAGGGACAAATTCTACTCCAAGCTGCCTGTTACAAAACTCAGAAATATTTACTCAAGTTATTCTGAGCATGCAGAAGAAACACGAGCAGAGTTTGGTTCGTGGTGGTTTCTGCAAGGAAGAGTTACCCTGCACTGTACCAGAGGAATCGCCTTCACCTGATGGGTTACTCAGCATGTAATAAAATGCTTTCCTCCCAGTGTCCCTGCAATCCAGGACCAGTGTTGCTGTGAAATCTCAAACTGATGTAGTAGGTAACTAAGCTGAGGCAGGTACAGTGATTTTCTACATAACTGGCTAAAAAAGGAAGGAGTTATTAAATTTTTTGTATGGGTGAGATTGTCTTTTTTCCTGTCCTGTTTGGATATCTTAAGACTGCCCCAACAAAGCACCATCCAACCAGCACATGATGCAGCTGGATAAGAACCAGAAGGGCAGATAATCCAAAAAG
This sequence comes from Catharus ustulatus, assembly GCF_009819885.2. NCBI lineage: Eukaryota > Metazoa > Chordata > Aves > Passeriformes > Turdidae > Catharus > Catharus ustulatus. The sequence continues at coordinate 10,080,365 of NC_046235.1, read as the reverse complement.
ACTGCATTGAGCACCCCCTGCCACCTAAGAGGAGGGGGGAAAGGGTCCCATGGTCAGCCACAGCCCGGGACACCAAGGACTGGTTTGAATATTACCAACGGGATCTGTGCAGGCTGCACCCACCTCCAGCACCTTGCCATGCCCACAGGGCAAAACTGCCCATACACCTGGCACAAATACAGCAGCCACCACAGACTTCCCTCATGGAACTGTCTTGCCAGGCTCAGCAGAGGGCTGGTGGAGAAGGAATGGAAATCCAAGCTTCCTTAGGCTTCCTCCAGAGGCAGAGCACCATCACTGTGAGCAATGCTGAGCTCAGGGAACGTCAGACCCATGGCTTTGAAGCCCGAGCCAGCCGATGGTGACCTGAACAGAAAAATTCTTGCAGAGCCATCCTGCCTGAATCAGCTCCTCACAGCTTTACTCTGTTTGCTTTGGCCCTTCAACAGTAAAATGATGTCATAGAGGGACACTACTCTTGGCATCTCACTCCAGTTATTTGCCCAAAAGCAGATGGTGACCAGGGGGTATGAAATAAATCTAATTAATGCAACATTTTACTTCCAGTCAGAAAACTTGGAAAGCCAGAATGCTGTGTAGAACAGTTGCTTTTCCAGCCTGACAGGGCAGATGTTGAGGAATACTATTCGAGGCTGAGGGTTGTCCAAGGTTTGCAGCCGCTGCTGTGACTGAACTGTCCCATCACGGTTTCATTGCTGGGGGTGTCTGTGGGGCAAACCCACTGTCATCACTGCCTTTGCAGCTACCCTGATGCAGCCTGAACTCAGCACTGAAAGCACTGAAATTAATACTCTGGGAACCAATTTATCCAAGAGTCTCTGGACATGGCACAGAGCAGCTGAATTCCTGCAACTGAGTTTTTGTTGCAGTGATCATCTAAAACGAGTTGTGGAAGCTGAGTCCCCTTCTGCCCACCTTAAAAGCCCCCATATAGCAGAAACATGATAAAAATTGTGTTGGATAGAGAAACAGTGGGTTTGGGGGGTGCAGTTAGGGAGGCTGCAGCCATAACCCCCCAGCAGAGCTGTGCCACAGAGTGAGAGACAGTTAAACTGAGTCCTCAGTCTAGTCAAAACCTATCAAGACTGATGGTATATTTAGCAGTAATTGTGAGTGTATCTGTCCCCTGGAATGAGGGGGAGCATCAGAAAATAGGAGGGAAGTTTAATTCTTTCTACCAGAAAGTTCTGAAACCCCCCCACCCATGTTTTGCCACAGAGTGTGGAGATACATCAGGCTGAGAAGAGCTGATGGCAAACAGCTCACAGCAGTGCCTTTCTCCAGGGCAGTAAAGGTAGATGGCAGTTTCCACAGCAGCCTGGGATGAAAAGACCAGAGCCAGGATCCCTGAGTTCATGGAGACAGGGTATTTGTAGGCAGAGGTGCAGCCCCTCTGTCCCTGCAGATGAGATGTGTGGGGCACAGGGTTCTGGGGTGACAGATTAATTTGGGGTGTTTCTCACAGCCTTGGAGGCATGGACATACTGGGGTGAATTTTGGCACAGGGACACTTAGATACTAGGGTGAAGGCTGCAGCCACCAAGCCCTGGGCAAAATCCCAGTGGAGGAATCTTACTGGAGGTGTTCTGATGCTTCATCCCTTCTCCATCTCTCTCAGCCTCTTCTCACAGCCCATCCAGGTAACTCCTCACTCAAGTAGAAACTTCCACAGCACCTCTTAGGCACATTGCCTTGCATTTGTCAGACCAGCATCCTCTTGAGCAGGTCCAGGTCATCTCAGGGTGCCCAAACACGCTGCCAGCCCAACCCTGCAGCCATCAGGGACTGAAAATGGCAGTGGACTTAAAATGAGACTGCCTTGGGAACATTTCTGCTGTCCATCCTCCAGAACCAAAGCAGAAAAGCTACATGTGATGTCAAAACAATGCATCTCAGCCTGAGGAAAGAGACAGTTCACTGAGAGGCAAACCATGGATCTCTTCCTGCTCAGACTGCAGACTGGTAAATCCAGAGTGTCCTTCACTGCCTCTGGTGCAAATGTAGGGCTTGCATCTTTTCAGGGGTCCTCCTGCTCCTCTCCTCCTGCAATTCAGCTTGTCCATCACTTTCTGGAAATATCCTCTATGGTCTGTCAGAAGAGAAACCCAAGCCAAGGTCTGGATCAGCCAGTGCAAACAGCACAGCTGAGGAGGTGGCTGCTGCATGGAGAAACCTTGCTCTGCCCTCAAATCCCTTAAAATTCTCATCATTCAAAGCTCCAGGAAAACTCTCCTTCTGAAGCACACACTGCTCTCAGAGGAGTTGGCTGAGAACACCCTTAGAACAGAGTTAGTCCATAGTTTTTAGCACTGATCCTTCCCTTTCTGATGCCCACAGCCATTAAAGGCTCTTCCACTGCTTTCCCATGCATTGGGGAAAAGACCACATCGTCCCAGAAAATAACCTGGAAATTACACCCTAACATTTTGTGACCTTAGCTGGAGATGAAGCAGAAAAGGGGGGCAGGGAGGAAGGTTAATTGAATAGAAAGTCCTGCTTGAACACCTTGTGAAACCTTGAAATTGAAATGGTGGTGAGAGCCTCAGTTCAGTTCATTCAGGCAGCACATTTTAATTTGTGAGGCACCAGGAGGGCAAGCTGGGAAAGGCTGCAAGGTGTTTTGTCTTCCTTTCTGATCCAAACCATTAAAGAAGTCCTTTAGTATACACAGGTATTTCTGGGTTTCTGCTATCATTATACTCAAGTCTCTGGCAGCATTGAATTAATTATATTATAGGGTTTTAGTTAAACCAATGACTGGTTTTCCCTGTTATGGATGGTATTTCCAGAAAATTATTAATTCTAATAAAAATTGTCATTGTGGATTAGTTTTTGAATGTTGTTTTGGTTTTTTAATCACAAAATTAATAAGAAAACCAGAAAAGTGCTCAATTTTGAGGTCCAAAAGTGGGGTGGTGTTGATGTTTCTGGAAAGCCATTCTGCTGGGACCCAACTCCAGATGTCTCATGTCACCTCAGCTGTGGCAGCCTCACTGAGCCCACCAGGAGGGAGCCTCAAATGATGAAAAGACTTTTGCCATGTTTTGTCTCCCAGCATGCTTGGTCCTGACAATAAGGGGACACCAAGCCAGCAAGGAGAGCAGGGTCAAGTGGAGATCAGAGGAGGCTGAAGCCCCCAGGGCTGATGCTGAGGCTCAGAGCTTGGCTGTTGGGCACACAAGCACTCTGCCTCATGCAAGTTTTTAAAATAGTACAGAATTAAGGAAAAAAATTAAAAATAATCAATGAAGCAGTTCTGATAATTTCTCTTGCGTGAAGTATTGAGTATACTGGAACTGTCTCTCCATGCAAGTCATGCCTGAATGACCCCTAATTAAATTAATTAGGCTCAAAAGATGATATCTAACACTTAGGCAGAGCAAACCCACTGATTAAAACCAGTGGGTAAGATTTCATCTGGTACAACCTCGATGCCCTGCACTGAGGAAGAGGAGCTGCTCTGACCTCATCCCAGTAAACTCAAAATATCTGCACCCATACAGCACAGAGCTGGAAAACCCTTACCCTGCCCCACTGGGCAAGAGCCCCCTGGCCATTCTGGCACAGAGTGGAGTGGGAGCAGGGGTGTTCTCATATTCTGTGACCTGTGCCCTGTGCCCTTGCCTTGCAGTGTGACGCTGTGGACACGGGTGAGGGGGGAGCAGCAGCACTGCCTCAACCCCAAGCGCCAGAACACCGTGAGGCTGCTCAAGTGGTACCGAGTATGGAAGGAGAAAGGCAGGTAAGCCCCAGTTTGCTGAATGGGTGAGGATTTTGGAGGCAAGTCAGGCAACCAGCAACATTCAGAAGTGGAACAAACAGAAAAATGCACATACTGGCAAATGCTCCATCCAGCACAGAGGATGTATTTCGTTACCAAAATTACAATTTTAAATGGGTGTTCTTGATATTAATTCTTTCCTGCCACATGCAATTCTCGCTTCTATTTTGGCATTAGGCTGTTCTGACTATAAATAGTAATTATTTTTGGTTAAAATATTCATCAGCTGACATTCTCAGTTATTTACATACACTCACCTCCCTTCTGTGGGTAAAAATCCAAGATGAAAAGCTAAGCTATTTCTCACAGTCAGAGAAAAGTAGTCAGCAGAGATGGAAAGAGGGAGCCCTGTCCCACACTTCAATCTCACCACCTCAGCATCATCAATACTTGATGACGCAGCTATTTGCCAATTTTAGTGTATCATTCCCAGAAAAATGGTCATTTTCTGATAAAAATCTCTGACAGCTTCTCCCTTGTAAAGAGGGTTGGGTTTTTTCCTAAGTCATAGGCAGAAGACAGAGAGTGAGACATGAATTCCTGGTGATGGCCCCATAGGTAATTAACAGGAGCAGCCCAACTCCTGCCATGTCTCCAGCCATGGCCAAGAAAGAGCCTCCACACACAGTGTGGGTCCATCAAACCCTCATCTTTCTCATCTGGTGGGGAATTTGCTCCCCAAGGTGAGCTCAAGTAAGGCCAGGGAGCAGCAGGCTCCTCTCCTCTCCCCTCCCACGGGTGCCAGTGATCCCAGCATGGCCCCGGTGGTGCCTCAGGTGGTGCCAGGGCACAGCAAGCCCCTGGCCATCTCCCCAAATTCCTGCCAGCTCCCTGCATCTGCTTCACAAACAGAGCACGTGTGGAAGCCCTGGCTATTGCATAACCACATATTTACATCCTTCCCCTGTTTTTTGGTTTATTTTACATGAGGCAGTCACTAAGATTATGAAGGATGCTCAGCCCCAAGCTTGTGCCCTCAGGAAACACGCAGACAGACAAGCCCATCAAGTTGTGCTCTCAGGAAATAATCTAGAAAAATGAAATAGAGTAATATGATTGCAAACACAGATATTGTGAATGTATTGTAAAATATATACAGCTCATGATAAGGTTCAACATTAGTATATGAGATAGAGATTTTCCAGCATTTAAAGTGAATTAGTAGATGTGGATTTCTTCATGTTATTTACCCAGATAATTATGGTAAAGTGTGTCACTCCCCACATGCCTCTAAGATGTGACAGTGTCGAAGTCCAACATTTTTCCAGATGCTTTATGGATATAGGTAACAATCTGGTGACTGGTGAAGTTAGTAACTTACTTTCCAAATTACTCAGACACAGGCTAAAAATCTGGTTTTTGGGGTTTTACTATTTTTGGGTTGTTTGTTATTTATTATTATTGTTATTTGAAATTGAGTTTTTACATTCCTAGTTTAAACACCCGGGTCTTGGCTCTTCTTTTGTTTAGGGTTTATGAAGAGTAAGAGAAAGTGGTACAAGGAATGGAGTGGACTCCCTTGGCTGGCATAGGACTGGGCTCTACAGAAGATTATTTCTCTCTCGCAGGCATAAGACACAAATTCTATATTATTATAAAGCACTTTTTACCAAGGGTCAGTTTTTACATTTTATAGCCGTATGCAAAAGGCTTCCACATTTCACAAGCATCTGTCTCATTTCTGATTTCATACCCGTCTGCTCTGTACTGAAATTAGGAGAACACGTGCTTTTTGTTTTAAGTTCTTTTGGGAGTTTTTTGTTTTTAATTATTATTCATTCATATTTCACTATGATTGCAATCGAGCTTTATAAGCTCATTAGGCAAACAGAACTGTTTGTGACAGTGTTGTACAGCCACGGCCCTCACCCCCTGGCAGTGGGAAAACTTCAGGCTGGGGTTGTTGCTCGTGTTTGCAGCCTCCACCTCAGTCAGGCAGAGCAGGGACCAAAGATGAGTTTTTTGGGGAAGATGCCACTAAAATGCTGTGGCTGTACCTGCAGAAGTGAGGTCCCTCAGCACCTTGTCAAATGAGCGTGAGCATCACTTGTGTACCTCTTCTTTCATGGACTTGAGGTCTTGCTGCAAGGCGAAGCGTCCTGGATCTCCCATTTAACCTCTCATGCATTAGAAAGCATTTCTAGGTCATTTTTATTACTAAGAAAATGTTTAATTTTTTTTCACCTGAAGCACTTACAGAAAGTTTGTGGCTTCAGTACTGACACATCTTAAGCTTCAAGATTATTGTGTATGTTTTCCTAGATTTGTAGCAACAACACAAAAAAGCCTTTAAAAGGTACCTTTTTATGAAAAATTACGATAGGGCAAACATATAAATACCTATGTATGTTTTAGTCACAATACAACATATTAATTATTTTGAATGTAATACTTTCAACGTTAAGCAGTGCATTCCTCTTTTTAATATAACAAAACTACCTTTTCATTTGTAAATATACTATAGGAAGTCTCCCTATATTATCTCACTGTATAATGTACTGTACTGCTAAATTATCATATGCTATTTAAATGTTTGAAATATTTAGAAAGTTGCATGCAGATTTCATATTTCTTTCTAAGACAAATGAAAAAAAAGTAATAAAATATTTAAAAAATTTTACAATTGCTTGTAAATTTCCTTAAGCCATCAGGGAGCTTTCAATCACTTGGTAGCTAAATTGGTTTTAGGGGAAGGGGGGAACCAGTAGATCAGAGAAGCTGATTAGAGAGAGGACATCTTGATGACACTGGAATTAGAAAACATCATTCCAGTATAATTTACTTTCCTTTCTCATTTTAGGATTTGGACTTTAGCCAAACACTGAGGAATGCTGTGACATAAAGAAGGGTGATGCCATTTGCCTATAACCATTGGTCTAGTGTTGTGTCAAGCAAACATAAATCAACAACTTCAGTTTGTAGAAAACGACGTAAAAAGTGATTTGGACATGATTTGGGTTAGATTAGGGACAATCATATAACAAAAGTCAGGCAACAAAAACCTGTGAGCCACCACCTCCTCTTCCTGCCCAGTTTCTGCCCTCACCCACAGGGAGGGACTTTGTGCCCAACAAGGCTCCTCCATCACTCCCCAGACAAAAAGAAAGTAACAGCTTGGGATGGCAAAGCCAGCAAGAGTTTAAACACATTAAAAGTTCCTGGTGCTCCCTGAACAGCATCTCTGGCCTTCCTGCCTTCTCCCAGCTGTGCAAGGGCAGCTGCACACAGGGCTGCTCCTGGGACTGGCACAAACTTAGTGACAGCAACTTTGTCCCACAGAACCAGGGCAATGCCTGGCATCAGCTCAAGGGTTTCCTTTAGTTCAGACAGACAAAATTGGAAAAAAAATAAACATTATATATATATATATATATATATGTGTGTGTGTGTGTGTATATAGCCTATATATATATATATATATATATATATATATATATATATATATAGCCTGAAATATATAGCCTAAATTCTAAATTACTGGGATAAGCACCTGGCAGAGCTGGCAGAGAAAGAGGATTTCAAAGTAGTTTTTCCTATTCTGCAGAAGGATGAAGATCAAGCTTCAGATACCTGTGAGTAAAAATTTAATATCCCAGCGTTTTTGAGAAATTTAATCTCTGGGGATATCAGCCACAGGGGGCTGTTTCTGGGTGAGCATCTGAACTCATTCTCTGGGAAAACCCAGACCTGTGATTGAGCCAAGCTGCCCCTCTCCTTTCTTGAGTCACATTTTAACAAAACCAGGAGCTTTTCCTTGATTTGATTTCAACATGCCAGCACACTTCAAAAAAAGTTTCATTTTATTTAGTGACTACTGGGCAATATATTTCCTGGGAAAATATTGATATGGTTCTATAAGAGGCAGTTAAACTCCACAGGGAATGACGTGCACAGCTCTGATTGCCCAAGCACAGGACTCACTGAGTCATACCTCACAGGGCAGAGCATGTACAAATGACTTAGTTCTGGGTACATCAGACCAAAACAACCAGCACCAACAAAAACTAAGCAAGCACAACAAAAATCAATTGCAATTATTTTCCACTTGCCAGAATGGGAGACCAAAAAAATAAAATAAAAAAATAAACAAAATAAAATAAAAAACAACCCTAAAATTAAAAACAAAAATTAAAGAGACCAATCAAAAAACAAGCAAACAAACAAAATTGCTTGTTTCAATATTTTTGTTTCTTTAACCTAAAATCCCTTGAATATAACAACTCTCAAAAAAATGAATTAAAAACCTAAAGAGAAAAAACTGACTCTGAGCTGGCTTTCCCATGCCTGTAAGGCTGTATCTCCAGGCAGGGCTGTTAATTTTCCAGGAACAAGAGGAGAATCCCTTGCTGTCCCTGATATGCAGTTGTAAAGGGAAATACTGCATCGGAAGGTAACAGCCACACACAAAGCATCAGCCACTTTCCCTCAGACTGAAACATCTCTGCTAAACCATTTAAATAAATACAATATACATATGTATATCTAGGTACTTCCTCCACTGAGATTTAGCAGCAATTTTAAGGTTTGGTTTTGTTTTCCCCAGATTTCAGGTTGTGAAGCCTCAGGAGACCCTTCAGTCCAGCCTCCCTCTCACACAGACCATACATTCGTGCTCTGAGATTGAAAATGAAGCCGCTGCAGCATGGTCTGAGCACACACCAGCCAGCCATGACTGCTCCCCAGTTAGCAATTCACCTTCCCAAGGGCCTGGACGTGTGCAGGGTAAGCAGGAGTCTCGCTTCATCCTGGGTAACAGGAGCAGGACACACAGGTCCCACAGGTCCTTTACTGAGCACCAGCGCTGCACAAGTGTGTGAACCCATCCCAGGCAACTGCAAATCCAGCCTGTAAATCTGCTCCCTGGCACTCTGCAGGAACACCAAGCCCTGCTCAGGAGACCTGCCCACACACCTCATCCTTCCCTTGGCCATTGGGTATCCACAGGCTGCACCCTTTCCACAACAGTGCTGTTAGATTTTATTTTACTAAAGGCGCAGGGCTCACCCGAGCAGCTGCAGGGAGAGGACACAATAGCAGGGAGACCTGCCTGGCCTTTTCTGTGAGAGCACTACATGGGATTAGTAATGTTACACAGAGCCTTTCACCACTTGCCTTTCACTCCTTCATATATGGTCTAGGTCAGCAATGGTCAGAAAAGTTTATTAAGAAACGAAGGTTGCTTGGTGCTCTGTGTGAGATGGCTCTCGGCAGGTCCTGCTGTGCCCCAGCTCCCACAGGCTCCCTAAATCAAGGCATGAGGCCACACCACACTGTTACACACATGGGGACCTTTCCTGACCACGTCCATGTGGTGGAAGTGCTGGTTCCACACCAACAAAGTTTTATCAGGCCTGTGGGAGGAAATGAAGGGATCAATGGTAAAGTCATTGTTGGGGCTGGGGGTTTGCACTGGTCACCCCTGAGACCCGAGTGGGAAGTTGAAGGCAGTGTTACAGCAACACAAATGCTCTCCAAGCTAATTGAACAGCAGTTGGGTCCTTTCTGGAGCCATGTTTGTAGAGAATAGGAACAAAAATGAATAAAAGAGCCCCTGTCCCCAGGATTCACCATCCCACTGGGATCCAGAGCCAGGGAGCTGGGCCTGTTCAAGGGTAAAGGGCCTCAGTGCATCCTGACATCACTCAACAGGCTTTATATGAGCCCAGACAGAGGGCCCTTGCACCCTCCAAAACACACTTCACCTTAAGTCAAATGAAGCTCCAGTCACATTTGGGGTATTTTTCCTCCAAAGTCAGTTTTCAAAATTGAAACACTGAAATCCAGATGTATCCAGCATGTGAAAACCTCACGTATTCCTGGTTGTTTCAGCACCTTTGGGAAAAGATGGTTTGGGCTGAGTTTGGGCTCGAGATCCAGGAGGACAGACAGCCCATCTTGAAAGCCCTGACTGCACAAAGGCCATGCCAGGGCATTCTGGAGATCTTCCATCCCTGGCATTCATGCTAGGATTTGTTGTTCAATTTGTTCCCTTCAGTGGGTTGGGGTGTGTGTGTCCACAACTGGAAATACAGCTATTTCTGAGGGCTGCTGTTTGCAGTGCTCACTAAGTCTGCGTTTGCTTCATCAGAAACTCTGTGTCTGTTAGTCATTGTTTTCTCTCTGATCCTAAACCACAAAGAGCCAAGTGTTTCCTGGAAATTCCTTGGTTTGCCTAGAAAGGCTGCACCCCATGAGCCTCCAGATATCCTTGTAACCAGCACACATTTCTGGCAAAGATCTCCTCTAATTCCTTTACCCAGAATAGCAACAGGGATTGCCATTTCCTGAGACAGTGGATGCAGCTGTATTTGCAAGCAGCTCCAGGTGCTTAGAGGGACCACCGGTGCTTGTAGACATTGATGCACACCTCACAGAAATATGAATTGTTTTCAAAATCCTGGGCATCCAAGCAACTTGGAAAATATCACAAATTTTTTGGTTGTGCTTTCTGAGAACACATACCTGCATCTCTATGGAATATGCCTGCAAAGATATTTGAACTACAGTTTCACAGACAGAAAGTTGAGCACCTGCATTCAATTGGGTCACCATCCTTTTACCTTCCAAGGCTTTCCCTTGGGCCATCACCTCTGCTATCCACCTTAGTCCCTTAGTCATGCCAGAAGTATTAAAGTATTCAATATCCACTACAGTACAGATCCAGGAGTTGGTTTTTGAGCACTTCTATGAGCCAGCACTACTTGAGGCAAAGCCCAGTGAGATCAAAAGGATGTTTGGAGGCCCCAGCAGCCTGGGATTCAGGCCCCTTGTTTTCTCTCACTGGCACTTCGGTGTCCAGCAGCTCCTTGGCCATGGCCATCAAATCCCAGCCCAGATGATTGCTCCGAAGGAGCAGTGGGGAAAGCAGGGCTGAAAGGACATCTAGTGGCAACCAAAAGCCTTCTCAGTCAGCCAAGGGACACCTCTCTGGCTGTCTGCATTATAAATCAGTTTGGAGCCTGCTGATTGCGCTGCTGTTGCTGGGAATGCTCTTTCACAGCTCTGCAAGAAAAAACCTCAACTATTGCATTTTGGTTTAGGAAACACCTCCAAAGATTTTTAAATTTTTTTTAATAAAACAAACAAACAAAAAAAGGCAAAGCAGCTGTGGTTTTGGGCACCCTGCTCACACAGTTCAGAGGTTTACATAGTTATATTAGCCTGTCAATTTGGAACTTGTACACTAACAGAAAAGAGAACACCTGGCTGCTCTGTCTACAGGAGCCATGTCCATCACACCAGCATGGGAAACTGGATTGCAGCACAACTCAGAGCAGACTCATTCCCAAAACACCTGCCCCAAATCCTTTAAAAACACCAAGCTTTTCTGATCAATATGATTTTCTTGCCCAGAGGTTCTCCTTCCTGCCACCTCCACTCTAGCAAGCCCAGCACTCCAGGTGGTTCCTCTGGTGTTGCACTGGTCCTGTCCTCAGGTCCCCTTTGACCTCCCAGCAGTAAAACCCACACATGCACAATATCACCTTCAGTGCCTGAAGTGGAGAACTTGCTCTCTTTTGCTGGGTACCAGCACAGCTACATCCAACCAGCACAACAAAGCCAAAATCCCTGGAAGAAATGCCTGTAGGGATGTAACATGCATCAGTTTATTCTCTGAACACCCAGAGACAGGTTGCATTTCTAGTCCTTTCACCAACCTCTGAAGTCCTCAAATCCCCTTGGATTTTTCTGTCACCTTTTGCCTGTCTGTGTTATCAGCTCTTTGGGCAGTGGCTGCTCTGACGACACACATGGAGAGCATCCAGCCCAGCAGCAGCTACTCCCTGTGAGCGGCACACGGGACCCGGGAGGGAGCAGTGACATGACATGAAGTGACAGCAAAGGAGGCAGGCAGCCAAGGCCTGGAAAATCACCACGCCTGTGTTTTTGGTTTTCATCCTGCACAATAAAAGAGGTTAGTGAATTCCTCTTGAATGGTTTTCAGAATCCCCTCCAAAGGAAAAAAAAAAAAGAATCCTGTTCGTGTTCACTTAAGGCTGATAATTACAGGAATAATTATGATTTATTCCCATCATAAATCTTGGAGGGAGAAAATGGTTTTGAGGTTTGCAAGATTTGCTGGATGACAAAAGAAAAACACAGCTCTAATTGCCCTCCTTTGTTGTGTTTAATTAAGGATTCAGAAGCAACTGATCTCAGGGTTTTTTTCATGGTTAGAAACCTGCAAGGAAAAGAAAATCTTTCTGCAGAGGCACCAATCAAAGCTTTGTTGGGTTACTAGGCACTAAGTGTGCTACATCTGAATACTCAGGACACCCAGAAAAAGAAGCTTATTAAAGGAAAAGAAATGCTACAACAGGCTTCTTTCCACTACCACCCCCCCACACTTCCAGTAGGCCTTGGCAATTTTGAGCTCACTTCTAATCCTACAAGAAATGTCTTTTGTCTTTACCCGTCAGCATTTTACCTCATTATTGACCATTCAATTGTGCTGCATAAAAACACTTCTCAGTTTCTATTACCTTCATAATTCCACCATTTACATATTTCCTTGTGGTTTGGTTCAACATCCTGTATTATCTCTCCAGACTTATCACTTCTGCAACCACATCAGGAAAATCAAACCAGCCCAGAGCTCTTCAGCTCCTTCCCTGGGCCAGCAATTCCCAGTCAAGCACCACTTCTCCCCAGCAAGAACCAGTTTGCCAAGTGCTCCCTCTCCAATTCAAAGTGTAAGTGACTGGCAGGGTTTTCCCTCTCCATTTTGTGCAGCAGCTAAAACAGTTCTGCCAGGAAAATCCAGTTCCTCATTATAGCAACCAGTGTCAAATCATCACGTCTGAGTGTGAGTGATGCCACCAGCCCACGAGTTCTGTTATGCTCAAACAAGGCTGCAGGAAGCTAAGGAATAAAACAGGCAAGGAATACTTGGGATTGCTTTCAGTGTGAAGGCGCTTGGGGCAGTGCTTTTGCAGAAAGCAGTGGCACTCCCAGGCTGAAAGCAGGACCAGCCCACACTGCATGCCCAAAGGGAACACAGAAACACAGAATATTCTGAGCTGGAAGGGACCCACAAGAATCATCGGGTCCAACACTCGAGTGAATGGTCCTGTGAGGAAACAGAGGTTTGGATTGCCCAGAAGGTAAAATCCTAACACTTCAACTGCACAGAACATCCTAGATAATGGTGCCTTGAAATTCTGCTCTACAAAGGGGAAATGTCAGCTTTAAAGGGAAAAAAAAAAAAAAAAAGACTTCTTGGGTTTGTCATGATGTTTGGGAAATGTTCCTTTAGGGTAAGGAGAAAAGGATGAAGGGAAACACTGAATTTGGCTAAAGCTCACTGTGGAAAATAAATAAACAAAATAGAAATGAAGAATGGAGGGGAAGCAATCATTTTTCCATGTTATAGGAGATATTTCCCCACTTACTTGAAGCAGGTGCCCAGGTTTTCCAGCAGAGCCTCCGCACAGGGTTATCCATCCAGGCACTGCTGGGAGAGCAGAGCTGGCTCCAAGCTGCACCTTGGTGGAGGTTGACACCTTGTGGCGATTCCCATTACTTACAAGTCAGGAAAATTGGTTTATTACCCTTTTTTTTTTTCTTTTTTTTTTTTTTCTGGCAAAGATGGTGGGGGGGCTCATAGCCACAGAGCTAAATTCCCAGCACCTGGCATGTCATCTGTGGGCTGCGGGTCTGGGGTCATTAACAGCTCAGTGAAGATAAATAACACCTAACACTGAAAACTATATAAAAATAAATCCAAGTCATAGCCTGTTTGTTTCTAAGGGAAAAATAAAGAAAAGAAAAAAAAAGATTAATTGGAATAACACCAGCTATATATACACAAGGCCCACAAGATAAGTAATAGAAAGTGATGTAGTGAAAGGTATTTCTCACTGATTTTTCAGTCTCATTGGATCCTCTCCTGTTTGCACAGTGGGGTAAGAGGGGCAGAGCCCTGACTAACTCCAACTCCAACAGCTGCTTTGGAGAAGTGAAGCTGCATCAGCTCCAGAGAAATTGTCTCTAAGGAGTAAACAGAAACAGGCACAAGACCTGCCCTGTATTAAACCTGAGCTGAAGAAAAAAATACCTTGGGTTTCATGCCTTGGGTTTAAGAAGAAGTACATTCACTTCTTCATTTATAATTAGCTACTTTAATGCAATTTACTACATGCTTAAATTGGAAGAGAAAGCAGCATCCCCTCACCAGAGGCCCAGCAGAAACATGTCAGCCAAACCTGTCTCCCCTCATTATCCAAGTAATTGTTCCAAAGGAGCTTCTTATTGTGGAAGTGCATCCAGCCCCACAGGAAAAAAAACTTCACCTAGGACAACATTTGCTTTCCCTTAGTCATGCTGCTCCATTGTCTAATTTCCTGAATACTGAATTCCTGAATACTTAGCATTTTACCCCTCCAAGCCATCCCAAAATATGCATTATCAGGCCTAAAACTCAGAGCTACACTAGCAGACAAATGTTCAGGTATTATAAGGGCTAATATATACCTTAAAAACTGTTATTTCCACTTAACTGTGGGTCAGACTTAGCTGCATCCACAGTCTCACTCCAGGTATAAAGCTCAGCACCTTCTCTGTCTTCCTAGACAATTTTTCCTTCTCACTCTCTGCCCAATTCAGCTGCACCATTTTGTGCTGGTGGCAGCAAACCCAGCAGTTTGGACCTGTATGCTGCCTGAGAGTTTTCAAGGGCTGTTACACTTGTAGTTTAACACTATCATTTTTCTCTTCTTTTCTCTTTATACCTGGAGGCATTACCGCAAAGAGCTACAGAGAGATGGCTGTGAGCATGATGGAGAGCAAGAGGGACACCCTCACCTTCACAGCTGCTTTCACCAACAAGGGGTTGAATTCAGACTAGAACTTCAGATGTTCATACCTGTGGGTTTGTCTCTGAAAAATGGGAACTTCAAGGGACATATTGCACATATAATATTAATGTAAATGGTAAGTTAAATGGATAAGCAGAATCCATTTAAGTCAATGCAAAGGGTTCCTTTAAATTCCATGCAGCAGAGCAAATCTTCACATTATGTGCCATATGCTGAGATGCAAACTCCTGTCCCTGAATGGCCGAATTTGCAGTGCTGAGCCTTGGGGTGTCACCCTCGTCCCTCTCATGGCCAGGGTGGCAGGACCTGCACCCCAGAGGGTCATCACTGGGGTCAGTGTGCAGGACCCTGAGCCCAGCACAGTTGGCTGGAGCTGTCTCCTTTCCCACCTGCCCACTATGTCCAGGCTCTGAGGCACCTGCAACCACTGTCAGATCCCTGCTTAGCCCTCACATCTCATTTGGGGTGAATTCACCTGCTATTTTTTTTTTTTTTTAATTGAGGAATTATTAGCTTCTACCTCACTGATAGGATCTTTTACTATAGATTGCCTCTATTTATGTATATAATACATCCAGTTTCCTTTGATGTGAAAGGCCTCTGGATGGTTTCATACTGGTATCCCAATGGAGTAAAACCTTTCCTACCTACCTCAACAGCCTGGAAGTGGATGCACTTCAAAATGGCACTTCACTTAAAACTCAATTTTCTTTTATGTACATTGTGCTCTAATTGCTAGGGCAGAGCAGAAACTGAGGTGTGACAGGGAATTTTGCTCAAGGCTCGCTGGGAATGTGAATGACCCAGCCTTCCTCCCCTGTTCTGTGAGCAGAATTACACATATTTGTGTATGTACAAGGCAGTATCACCACAGGAGCTGCACGTGTACATGCACTGTCTGTTTGAGCACACATCTGAGTGTGCAGGGCATGTGGGCACACGGCTGGGTGCGTGCACATGTGGGACACGTGTCTGTGTGGCACATCCACGGGGTGCTGCTCCCCAGCCTTGCCCTCTCAGCCCAAATCCTGGGGAAGGAATCAGGCAATTCCCTTCGGGTGTAACCCTTGTCCGTACAATACCAGAGAAGGGATTATACCAGGGATTAACATTTTAAACTCTCCTTCCAGACCTACTCAATCAAAGATCCTCAGCCAGTAATTGTATTTCTGTCCTGGGATTACTGCGTTCCTGACTCCAAACCTCAATTTCAGGAGAAGTTGGGGAGAGCTCTCCCCCAGTGCCTGCGTACCCCAGACTCCCTGGGTTGGGGCAGAAGCCTCTGCATTTGAGTTTTCTTCCATTTTTCAGCCATTCTCTCCAATCCCCCTGCCATGGTCAGGGGAAGACTCCATGAGTGCTTTTCTTGTCGCCTGCCTCCTCCTAATTCCCAGTAATTTATCCCATATTAAAACTCCCTTAAGGAAGAAAGGCCCGGACCCAACACCTGCTATGCAAATGGCAGCAAATCTCCTGGGCCCTGCAGCGGGGCTGACGGCGCTCCTGGGCCATCCTCCCCCGCTGCAAGGCTGCATCCTCACAGCCAAAAGGGACCCCAGAGCTGGGGCACCCCCAAAGCCCCCCAAGAGTTCAGGCTCAATTTCACCCCCACATCATGATGCTTAAATATTTCAGGTTATCTCTGCCCCTCCTAAGCAGAATTATTGATATGGAAGGTATAAAAGAAAACCTGAGTATCTCGTTATGTAGTTAAGCTTCCTGTTTTGGATGTTGTTCAGGGATATCTTCTGCAGGGCAATCAGTGAATTTTTGTCCTTTTCTTTTAGGATAAATATTCTAGCTTCAATTATTAAAATACAAGTGAACAAAAGAGGGAGAATTGTAGGAGGATAAAGGCAGAGGGGGAAAGGGCTCATTTCTCAGAAGTGACATCCTAATCTCATTTTTCCCAGTTAATGTGGCAGCCAGGAAGCTGGGGAAGGGCCAGCCAGGGAGTGTGGCCCAGCAACATGACAGCACCAGGAGGGTTTGGCCCTTTTCCTTGGACAACTTGGATTAGGGCTGCTGAAACCTCGGGCAGCCAGTTGAATCCCCAGGTACCTGCACCCCGCATGGATCCAGCCCATCTCCCGGGGGGTTCCCATGCTGGGGAGCCCCACAGGGACCCCACGAGCCTCTCCATCTCCATATTTTCTTCCTGTGGCCCTTTACCATGATCACACATTTCCCAGCCCTGAGCACTTGAGTGACATTTGGGCTATTATTCGAGGAGATAGATTGTTTGGTCTGAAGATGCATTGTTTGGGCTCCTCATAAAAGAAACAAGTTAAATGCCACAGCTACCACAAACAAAAATGACTCCTTCTGGCCATAAAACCAGTGCGACAAGGAAGTGGCTGTAGGAGTCAAACATAATTGATGCTCAGAAAGATGTTATAAATAATCTGCACTGAGTCCTCTCTCATGTACCTCAAAACCACAGAAAGTGGCACTTCTTTTTTTTTGTCTTTATCTCCCCTTGAATTCAGAAGCTTAATACACCGTGAGCACCAATAATTGATGTATGTTATAATTCTTCATTACCCTATCAGTAGTCTGGGAAAATTGGAAGAAAAGAAAATGCCAGAAAGTTATGGTAAAACTTAAGATGCGACAGAAGTAGCTTTCTTTGCTCATGCTGTGAGTGTTTGAATAAGAAGAATGTCCCTGCACTGTAACAAGCTAAAAGAATGAGGAAGACAAAGGATTTCACGAAAAAGGTTTAGATAGAAGACAAGGCAAGTGAAACTGAAAGGAAGGAAAAAAAACCGTTTACAATGGAACAATGCATGTACTAATCGCTTTGATATATTATACAAACCCAAAGACCCAAAACATTGTGTAATTATTTATAAATGACTTCTCCACTCCTGTGTATAATACCACAGCAAGAATAAAACTGCAGGCTACTCTCTAAACTATTTCTAAATAGACCTAGCTCAAAAGGAAGCAGAAGTGTTTGAAAAAAAATAATTAATGGTTGATTTTATGGTTGTCTCATTAAAACATTTTAATTACAACAAACAAAATACATTTGTGCTTGCAGGGAACAATCGTTTACCAACTCAACCCCCCACTTCTAAAGAGAAGCAAAATGTTACATCACATGTTTAAAACCTGAAAATAAAGCATTCCCACTATTTCTGCAGATCCCCCAGGAGGGGTTGAGCCCTGGCTGCAACTCCAGACACTCGAGCAGGATTTCAGAGAGGATTTGCCTTGCTGGGCCAGGACCCCACTGGTACATGGGGACGCTCCCTGCGATGCCCCCGTGCTCCCCACCCCAGGCAGCCCCTGGCACACAGCCCGAGGTCCCACACTGGCCACAGGCAGGTAGGACACAGGGCCAAATCCTTCACAGACAAAGCCCTTGAGCTGCTCCCAAGGTGTTTCCCTGGCAGGATAACTGGCTCCTGCTCCAAAAGGAGTTAATGCTGCCTCCCTGAAGTCTGAGATCCCTTTCAAATACTGGGCTTCCACAGCTGTCCATTAGCCAGCAGCCACAGCACCAATCCCTGAATCCCCTAGAGCCTCGGGCTGGGGCTGGAAGGTGACTCCAGCTGTGTGAAGGGTCCCTGGAGCACAGCACCGTGTCCATCCCTACCCTCGCAGCCCTTGCCACATGGCTGTGCCCAGACAGGCTCACTGTGCTCTGCACCATGTCCAGACAAGCTGCCCCACTGAACCATCTCCTGGTTTTCTACTTGCTTTTAAAATTCCCGCTGCCTCCACCCAGGCATCTCCAGGGGTGAGGGAACAAGATCCTTCCTTTACTCCTGCAAGGCACTGGGTCCAGCTTTCTGCTCCGGATGGTAGCTTTGCCGTCAGCCATGTCAGCTCTCTAAATTTAGTTCAAACATGCTCCACAGGCAGCTCTGCCTTCTCTTTCTGGCCATGCTTTCAAACAATGAGGGAGCAAAAAATCAGTATTCTTCTGGTTGATTTGTTATTTTGACACCCATCCCAAGAACTCATCATTAGTTCAAGCCCTCTTGTAATAACATAACAAAAGACAGAGTTTGCTGAGTTGCTGTAATGATGTGCATCTTAAGACCTGAAAAAAAAATATGTACCTCTGACTTCTCTGAAGCATTCCAGTTGTAGAAGCAGTTTTACTGCGAACTGTTCATTTCCATGCTTGAAGAGTGATGCTAACACTGCTCTAATGACCATAATTCTGGTTGAGTTTGAAATGTGAAGCTGAATACCATGGAGTTTTATTTACTTTTACAAGGTACAGCAAGCACTTACCAGGGAATGGCATCTTCTCACAGACTGGATTTTTCTTGGAAGGAAACAGCGCATCTCAAGAGCTGCAGGGAGCCTTGTGGCATATTTTCTCCAAAAACCCTTCCTCCACCTTTATTCATCAATTCTACTTTTTCTGGAGTCCAGCCATGAGTGAGACCCCACACATGACATCTCAACATGAGGGCAGAGGAAGGAGCTTCATGCTTGAGGCCTTACAGGCGATAAATATGCTGCACAGAAATGCACCCACAACAATTTGGATTGTGGATAAGCAGTTTGCCATCACTTGTAAGTAAGCATGGGTCGATCCAGCTGCGCTTTTGCAGTGCCCTTAGTAAAAAATACAGTCTGCATCTTTTTCCCCTCTCACTTTTTAAAGTGCTGTGTCTCAAAGCAAATGATGAGGTATTTCTGAAAACTTCCTTAGAGTTCAAATATGAAATTAATAGCATCCATGAGCACAGCTGAACCCAGCTACATTTTCATTAAGGTCGAAAAATTAACATCAAAGGCTAAAACTCAGGGTAAGGCCATCACATCAGTGAGATGCTGGCAAGTGTTTCTTGAAATCACTGGTCCTGTTTCATTCTGGAATTTTTTCTTTTCCTATCCCAGAAAACTTCACATAACTTCAGCAGCCAACTTGCACAGGAGCAGGCCCATAAGGTGTAAGAGCTATTATCTGTGTTGGCTGAATAATTTATCTGCAAAATTAGTAGACTGCCTGTGATAGAACTGGTTGAATTATTCATCGGGAATAAATTATCCAAGATATTTAGCACTTCTTTCTGTTTGCGAAGGCTTCCTGAAACAATTCTGGTTCTGTGAATGCATTCGTTATTCATAAGTACGCAGTGAATAGATTATGCAAACAAATTTCAGCCTATGGGTTGTTTGTGAAACATTCACTTCAGCCCTGGCTATTCATGGCTGTGACTGATCACAGAGACACATGGTGCTCTCTCCCCTCCTTGATTGGAGCACAAACTTTTAAAACAAGAGAATAACAAATGACAAACTGCAAATGATGGATAAGGACTAATGAATAATGCGCTTTCACTGCAAACTTTCAGACAAGTGATCGGTTGTGCCAAAGTCTGTGGAACTCTAGGGAATCATAAACATTTTAATGAATAAACTATTGACTGCTCAAAGACAACTAAACAAAAGACAATAAAAGTGTTGCAGACAACACTGGAGTTTATATCACTATATATAAAATGCACAGTAACAAAAGTTGAACACTTTTTGCCATATGCTTCCATAACCTCTAAATTTTGTCCCTTCTGGCTTTCTGGTTAGTGCTGGAAACTCCATCGTTGGTCTTTGCCTGCTGACAGAGTCCTCTAATTGTGCCGTCACTTAAGGACATGAGTAACTCAGTGAAGTGGAAGTGCTTAGTGCAGAAAGTCACTTATGTATGCAGAGGCCCTAAAAACATCAGCCTGATTGCAGGTCTGGTGATTGAGACAGCCCAGTCACTCCAGGAACAGCCAGGCCCCCCCACCCCGTCGCCTGCCGTACCTGGGCATATTGCACAGCCCTGGTCTGCAAGCATGTAAAGATGTAAAAAAGCAGAAAGCGAGCTGATCCCGCAAGCTCGGCCGCTGCCAAACTACTTCTAGTTTGCGACTCGTTAATATTCATCACCCAGGGCTTTTTGGATTGCTCACTTCTGTGCGTGATCTTCTTGGCATAAGGAAAGCAGGAATAAATTTTATAGCAAACTCCTCGCTCAGGTTAAAGTAAAGAATGGTTGCCAAGAACTTAAAATGCAGAGATATACAATAATTTATTGTATAATTGTCAATTTTCCCTGTTTATCAAAGATCAAAGGCATAGGAGAAAATCAAAGGAGGGGGAATCAATCTACATTTTGTTTAAGAGGAAATCAGGTAAATACAAGTGAGTTTAGGCATAGGCACCTGAAAATGACTATTGTTGGGTGGTGAAACTGAAAACCTCCCAGGGACACAAGTACCTGAGTGCTGTCAATGGGGCTTCTTCCAAGCAGGGAGAACAGGATGCAAAGAGTCAGATGTCAGAATTAGGAAATTTTCAGCCACTTACAAAACTGTGGCTTCCCAAAACATGAGATAGTGATACCCTGGCACTGGATGGGGACTAGCAAGAGCAGCAAGAACTTTACAATCAAAGCAGCGCAATTCTTTGGTTTTGTCCAGACAAAGGAGAATTGTATCTGTACGTTGTATATACAGTGTGTATATACGTGTATATATAGTGATTACAACCACCAAATCTTATAAAATAAATGTCCTTTGGAACTTTTAACTTTCTGAACACCTGCAAAATCCTTTCCAAAGCACGTGAAAGCCAAAGCACGTGTTGACATTCACCTCAGAAACGCACGAGGGAAATACCTGCTTTGAGTTTTACCATTTTAGAGTATTTTCACTCAGACGGGCAGATGTAGAAAAAGCGCAAGGTGCAATGAAAACCTGACAAAACCTTCCGTCCGCATCTGGCCGGGGAATAATCCACAGCTCATCCTCTGGAAATCCAGATTAACCTTTTTCTTTCCCCAAACACCGTGCCCGCAGCGGTTTAAACTCACACTGCAGCCCCTCCGGCCGGAGCGGGACGGTGACCCTTCCACCCGCGCGCTGAGCCGCGACCCCCCTGCCCCGCTTTGTGCTGCCGCCTCCCTCCCCGCACACGGGGGGGACAAAGCGGGGGAACCCCCCCTCTCTCCCCCGTCCCCCGGGGGCGCGGCAGATGCGCGGCCGCCCGCGGTAATTGCGGGCACGCTCCGGAGGGCGCGGCGCACGGGGCCGACCTGCCGCCTCGGCGCGGCCCCGCGGGGCGGCCACGGGGCCATTGTCCGCCCGCCGCTATAAGAGCGGGCGGCCGCGCCGTCGTGTGCCAAAGCCGCCGCTCACACGAGCGGATCGCAGCCCGCAGCACTTCAAAGCCACGCGCGGTCGCGTGTCCCCCCGCCCCGCCTTTCCCCGGGCTTTGGCTTTTTTTTCCCCGTTTTTTTTTTTTTTTTCTTTCGGCGCTGAGTCCCGTGCTTTTCCCTATAGCGACCGGCTCGGCTTTTTCCTCTCTGTGTTTTTATACCGTTATTGCTTAGCCGCATCCCCGGGAGTGCCTTTCCATGTGAGTACGGGAGCGCCGGCACCTGCCAAGCACCCGCACCGCCACCCTCTCCCTTATATTTACTTTTTTTCCTTCCCCCCCACCCCTTCCCCTGCAGCTTCGCACCTTCCCCTTCGCTCCCCTCTCCCTCCTCCCCTGCCCCGCGTGGCAGTGACGGGGCTCCGGCTTTTCTCCCGCAGGATGCCCGCCGAGGCGCCCAGCAGCGGCGAGGTCGCGGAGCCCGGCGCTCCGCGGGAGCGGCGCAGACGGCGCGGCCGTGCGCGGGCGCGGACCGAGGCGCTGCTGCACACGCTCAAGCGCAGCCGGCGGGTCAAGGCCAACGACCGCGAGCGGAACCGCATGCACCACCTCAACGCCGCCCTGGACGAGCTCCGCAGCGTCCTGCCCACCTTCCCCGACGACACCAAGCTCACCAAGATCGAGACCCTGCGCTTCGCCTACAACTACATCTGGGCCCTCTCCGAGACCCTCCGCCTGGCCGAGCAGTGCCTCCCGCCGCCCCCCGCCTTCCGCGGGGCCGCCGCGCCCCCCAGCCCCGGCAGCGACGCGGGGTCCTGGCTGTCCAGCGCCTCCCCGTCCGCCCCCTCGCTGTGCGCCTCCGCCTCCGGCCCCAGCAGCCCCGCCACCTCCGAGGACTGCGCTTACGCGCCCGCCGACAGCCTGCGGGGGTTCCGCGGGCTGCCCGCCGGCCCGGCCGCGCCGCTCCGCTAGCGAGCACCGCCCGCGCCCCGCACCGCCCGGCACAGGGGTCGGGGCAGCCTCGTCCCGTTGCACTTTTCATCACTCTCCTTCCCCCCAGGCCCTTTCCCCCCCCACCCCCACCTCGTCTCCCGCACCACTCCGAAAAACTGGGAAGAAGAAAAGCGACAGATTTGCTGCCGCAGACGAGGTGAAAAGTCAATTTTACAATTTGTAGCTCTCCAGCGAAGAAAAACGAGCATGAAAATTTGGTTTGAACGCCCTGACAATACCATGAAAAGGCTTAAGGGGCCGATGCGGCCCGGGGTGCAGCGCGGGGCTCAGTGCGTGTCCCCGGCCCTGCCCCGGGGCGGCTCAGCCCCTGCCGGGGGTCCCAGCACCGGCCCCGATGGGACCCGCGCCCGGTGACAGCGGAGAGCCTCATGCATTATAGATGCTGACCCCCAGCGCGGCCGGCCTGCTTTAGAGTGGGAGCAGACACGGGGTATTCAGCGACTGGACCAGAGAGCGGTTTAATTTATTCAAGATGTTCATTCATATGAAAATTGTATTTTTGTACATAAAGAGCTTTATTCTATTATTATACCTCTTATCAAAGTGGGGGTTTTGTTTTGGTTTGGTTTTTTTAAGAAATCGTGCTTTACCTAACTGTAAATAAAATTTTTAACGTTTGTACTGAATTTTGGCAGTGCCTCTGGAGTTTGTTTCTCGAACTCAAGCAGTTCACTCCTCAGAAGGAGGCTGGGGTGGAAGGGAAGGGATCACCCTAAGGCAGCAGCCAGCACTTCCAGCACCCCACTGGCCACAGACACATGTGGCTACCTGCAAACATCTTCTGGCCCCCAATTCTCCTGAGAGGGGATTAGAGCCCTGTTCAGGGCATGCAGCAGAGAACACGAGCAGAGTGGTGACGCCAGCAGCGCTGGTGTTTCAAGCTGTCCTTGCTGTGGTTTACAGCAGGAGCTGCAAGGCGTCAGGAGCTTTGGGGCAAGGAGAAGGTGCTGAACCCCTGAACAGGGTACAGAGCTCGCAATTCCCTGAACCTGTAACACTGGCAGAACCTGACTGGCATGAGCTGCCTCTTTTCCTCAAGTCACAAGGAGGGACGGAGCCTCTCCCAGCTCACTCACAGGCAGGGAAAGGAAAAAGGGTGGCCAAAGGTGCCATCTCATGATCTCAGCACCAGCTGTGGCACAGCTCTGGCTCTCAGCTACAGATTGAGGGTGTCAAGAGTACCCTCATCTCCAGGGAATCTGATCCACCGTCGCAAAATCCCAAACTTCCCTTTCTCCTGCAATTGTGTGTAATGGGGGAGCCCTCTGACCCCCAAAATCCTGCCTTCTACTCTTCCTGACTCCATCTGCCCTCACTTTAGCATTGCTGAATGCTCTCATGTTGCACTGGGCACACAGACCCTTAAAAACGAGTTTTATCCTCTTTGCCCCGTTTTATGGGGCAAATGAGGCAGCTCAGACATGTCTCTATATCCATCTCCAAAACATGGGTGAGTTGGAGTTGTATGAGCAGTTAGCAGGGAGTTTGTGGGGAAAAATTGAGAGATGGTGTTGTACAAGCCAGATAAATCAGATCTCTGATGGGACAGCCAAGGATTATGGAATGAATTTGCTTTCATTTTCCTGTGCCTCAGTTTCCCATCTGTAAAATTGGGGTACCACCACCCCCTCATCAGTGAATTTAAGGATTTAATTATGCAGAGCTTTCAGAGCACTCAGGTGCTCAGGGCTGCAGTAAAAGCCCAGATAGGAATTCTTTAGGACATGATCATATGTGATGTGGGGAAAAAGGCAGAGGGCAAACACTGAAAGCTTCATACAGAATAATGAGAAGCTCTTCATCACACAGGCAAAAACTCTGCCTGGAAGTTAACCATTCTGTGGGAAGAAGGTGGAGATATTATCAAAATTAGAAGGAGAAGAGCTGAATTAAGTTTGCACAGATAATTCAGTGTCAGCATTTCCTCCTTTTTTTTAGCCTGCAATATAGATAACTATTTCTTT
Organism: Catharus ustulatus; assembly: GCF_009819885.2. NCBI lineage: Eukaryota > Metazoa > Chordata > Aves > Passeriformes > Turdidae > Catharus > Catharus ustulatus. The sequence goes on along the minus strand of NC_046235.1, from coordinate 10,055,658 downwards.
AACACAGTTTTCACATGCATATCTATGCAGACACTCATCTACCTCTGCTTCTCAGCAACTATAAATGCTGAAAAGTGCTATTTTTTTGAAATCCGAATATCAGCATAATATTAATTAAAGACACCATCAACCAGTATAGGGCAGTTCCTTAATGATGTCCTGTTAAATAAAAGAGATTTGTGAAATCTAATTCTGGCAGTAACAGGTCTTGATCTGTGACGCAGTGAAGCTTTGCTTGCACCTGCCCTTGAAAGCCAGGAGGTTTTGTATGCAGGAGCCTCCAGGGGCTGAAATTTAGTACAGTCCATGGAGGCGGAAGGTCATCTAAAGTCACAGGGTCCCAAGACACTGGACTTCAATCTCAAAGAACAAAAAAAAAAAAAAAAAAAACCTCCACAAAACTTCAAAATATCCTCTATTCTTTTGTGTTTTCTTAGCTGCCAGCAGAGATCTGTGGACATTATGCAGTATATAAAGACCATACATCTAGCAGGATTCAGTGTATGATGTTAATGTTCCTAATGGGCAGTGAAAGCTGCAAACTGCATGAGGACACAATTAGATTCATACATTAACATGAGTCAGAGAACAGTTTTTCCCTGGAGCAGTGATAGGTTCAGACATAGTTGAACAAATCTGCCGCCGGGACAGATGGAATGCCCATATTCAGAGGCTGCAGGACCAACCTGCACCCCTGTTTACAACTAGGGGATTTGTATTTACTTTTATCAAAAGAATAGTTTGGTGAATTGGAGCAGGCTTCTCCAGCTAGAAACAGGCAGCTATTTTTAATTAAACTAAAATCATCTCCTTGCATTAGTACAGGGGGAAAAAATATGTGAATTAAATACTAGGGCTGATGAAAGCATTAGTAAATTTTTTGGAAATACCAGATTGTTCTGTGGTAAAAAATATCTATAAACAGGCAACAGTCTCAGTTCCGCTGAAATCAGTGGCAAGATCCTTATTGATTTCAGAAATAACTGAAATAGAATCTTGATTTTTAATCCTGGCACCATATTGCATGTATATATAAGCATTTTTTCATATGTCTGCTGATAGGTGTTGGTAACACTTTAGCCCTGTTGGATCCATTCAACCAGCTCCAGGACATGCAAGCATTAGGGACCCTCTGCCAGGAGATTCTGCAAGTCCTTAGGTCTCTCTTAATTCCCCTTTAGTTAGGAGAGAAAGTCTGAGATGGCTCCATTGATAGGGAATCCCTGCTGGCTGGAGACATCCAGCACAGACTTTCTCAAAACACAACTGGGATTAGGCCACTTTCTCTCTGCTAGGATTTGCTGTGGCGAAACAGTCCCCTACCAACTACAAAATGCTTGCATGCTCTGATGAGAAGGATCCATAGCAGATGGAACTACTCTGTTTCAGCCTTTTCCAACTGATTTGAAGCTCTGGAGATTCTCTGTGAATTACATGTCCTCAACAAGTGAGCAAGTAACTGCAAATCCAGAATTCTGTGCAGGTTTTGGATAACAAGTATTTTCTGTAGTTTCCATGTCACGTGGTGCCCTACTTAGTGTCATCCTTGCTGTGGTGAGGCTCAAATGATGTTTAGCATTTAGTTATGAATAAGATAAGAGCATCCTCAGAAGGATTTTCATTATTGGGCATCAATCTGTCATAGATTTTGATTTTACTCTGTACATGATCTTTAAAATATAGTCTGCGCTACTCCTCTGAGCGCATGAAACTTAATATTATAATTACAGACCTCTGGGGCTCAAATGTTCCATTTAGACTGATTTGTATAGTAGGTAGAGATTATCAGAGCAGAAGCGAGAACTAATTTTCAGGAGCTTTTTTCTTTTTTTTGGTGGTACATGCAATTAAAAGAAGTCATCTGGAGGAGAGCAGAGCTGCTAAGGACCAAACAGATTTACTGTCCGCACTGTATGTGAGCAGAAGAGAGATGCAAAAATATTGTATAAATACTTTCAGCTGATACTTTGCCTCTTAGCTGTACAGTCTTTAAACAACACTGCTAGAAGCTCTTTAAGTCTAGATTAACAAATTAAATTACTTTTTAGAACCGGGTTTATGCCCAGTAGCCTGGTAGCAGTACCCATGAACAACTAACCCCTGTTCTCTCTTTCCCCTCAACCAAAAGGTCTAATGGTCAATGAACTGCTGGAGACCCCACAGATGTCACAGTCCTTCACATGGTGAGGTAACAGATCCCTTGAAAAGCCCTGTGGGACCCAGCCCTATTATTAATCCCCAGGGCAATGAGGAGTGTGACGCCGAGCTGAGGCGGTGAAATAGCCATGCCCTTGGAAACAGAGGTTCCCTCCCATGCTGAGGTTACTGTTCTCTCAAGGGAGATGGCAAAGGGTTCACGTGAGGCACTGCTGGTGCAGACCAAGGCTCCACACGCCGAGCCATGCTCCTCCATTATCTCACTATTAGTTTTCACTTTTCAGTCTTGCAGTTTAAGATCCACTAGACAAGAGTGAAAAGACTCTTCCCAATGGATAATGCTCTTCTCTGACAGCATGGAAATGCTGATGGCACAGCACTCGTGGTTATTCAGTCTCTCACTTTTGCCTCCCTTTGACTGTGCAGAGCATCTGTTAGAACCTCGCATCTTCCTGCTAGAAAATCTTATGAAACTGATCTTTTAAAAGGAAAACAAAATATCACATTAGAGAGGCTGGGACAGATGCCACCCTTCTCCATGCCATGTGTACAATTCCACAAGCACAAGAAACTCTTCTCACTCAGTTTCTATCCTATTTGTTTTACTCATTGACTGCTGGTAGGACTTTGGCAAAGGTCAGTGGGACTTTGGCAAATGTCAGCAGGACAGAGCACACTGCATAGCTCTGCAGAGGGTAAAAACTTGTGGAAGCAAGTCTTTTTAGAGAAGAGATTAACTTTTTTCTTTGAGTAATCATGAGTAAGGGTCCACAGATGCAGACATGTACGCACTCTGCCAAATGGAAGTGTCGAAATCTAGTCCAGAAATCTGGCATCCTAACACAGAAATTGGAAAGAAAATGCTTTGGGTATCTCACTAACATCCCTGCTCCAGCTCATTCATTTAGTTGCACTATTCAGTCCCCTGATCTCTTGCTTTCAATCCAAGAGATTCATTGTACTTCAGGGAAGGACCAGCCTGTGTCAGTGTAGTGGTCTCCCTTCCACTCTTCCTGCATGTTTGTGAGATGTACTTAATTACAAATTGAAGCATACAAGGGGACTGATGCCTCTATTTCCCAAATAGGGATTTGTCAGAGTCCTCAGGACATCACTGTCTCTTTCTTGGATTATTACATTCTGCACATTCCAGGATAATCTTTTTCTTTAACCTGAAGATTTCACAAAATTGCCTTCTAGGAAAGCATTTAAAGCTGTCTAATGGCAGTCCAAGGTGATTACAGACCTTAATGGTTTGTTGCACAAATAATGGATTAAGTTCCATCTGTAGGAGTTAATTTGACAAACAAACCACTTGCTCTGCTCCTCTCTGTATGGCAGATGTCAGCAATCTTTATAAAATCATACCCAAGAATACCTCCAGCAGGACTGTCTAGGGTGGCACTGGCATCTACAGCCCAGCACAAACCCGGCAGAACATAGTGCTTGTCCACCTTGTAGTTTCCATTGAGATGACAAAGCTGAAGAAAGACAACATTTTCAAACACGAAAATACAAAATCCCAAACTTAAGATGGTGTTAGTCCACTTTTGGAGGTGGCAGGAGTAGAAACACCAAGAAATAGAAATAGCCAAGGGACACTGTGGAATTAAAAGTTTGTCCCTGTCTCTGTTGTAAGGACCAAGAGATCTGGCAGCCCTCGATGCACACTTCAGTTTAGATAAATTAGGCCAAACAGAGAAGGCAAATGTTACTAATTAAATGGAGGAAGACAAAATTCCCAGCATGGTCATTTTCATATTGGATTCGCCATGCTGACCTTCAGGATAATGCACAGATAACAGAGTCTCAAAACCAGGGTCAGAAATAATAATTATCACTAGTTGCAGGTAAAAGTTGACCAAACTACCCTAAACAGTCCTTTCCCACCTGGATATCTCCTTTAAGAAAGCAATAGCCTTCTAGGCAAGGCTGCTCTCTGTGTGGAAGAATGGGACTTGGCCTTCAGATGTAAATTTAACAGGGACCAGAAGAAGCATCTTTTCCCCTGTAGCTTTCCAGTTTGGTCTCTGGGACTCATAGGAAATAGGTAATATTTATCTACACATTATTTTACTCAGACCCTAGAAAAGCTACAGACCTTGCCATAAAGATCAGCAACTGCAAGCAGCTGAGCCAATCCCTCCCTTCAAAGCCTAAGACCTTGATTTACTTTCTTACTTTTTCACTTGACAATCCCTAGATATAAATGCAGTTTCTCTACTCCATTGGTAGTAGTATTCAAACCGAAGGGATTTAACTCCTGAGATAAAAGAATATGGGTTTTTTTGTCCTTCCTACTTGAGTACCATCTCTTCTGCAACAAGTCTTTTGTAATCTGAAAGGAAAACCCTTCCTGTCACAACACCAGTAATGGATATTGCTCTCTCAATTACCCCTTGCTTCACCAGGAGAGCAACTGATGCGCATCGTGTTTATCCAGCTCACTGAAGTGCTTTCATTATCTAAGAAAAGAGGTTAATTAGTATTTAATCAATCTTTTCACAGGGTACAGTTTCCTCCTCTCCCATTTGCAATCCAAAAAGACGTCAGCTTCCAAAGCTATAATGCCCTCTTGATAAATCAAGTGGCAACTAATGAGGTCTGTGGTCCCAGGGAAGGACAGTCTGGGCTACCTGTCACCAGCACGGCTGTCACCTGCACTGCTCCTCCCCGGGGAGCACTTGCTGGGATGCTGGGAGATGCAGGGAGCCATATGGGATACAGGGAAGGGAATTGTCAGCTGAGGGAATGTGACAGTGTGCACCCCAAACTGGAGTGTGAGTGTGTATGTCCAGTGCATGCCTCACTCTAATCCATCTTGGATGATTCACAGATAAATCTCACAGAAACTCTACCCTCAAGAAGGAAACAGATGGGAGTTTTCTTTTTCTTTCTTTCTTTCTTTCTTTCTTTCTTTCTTTCTTTCTTTCTTTCTTTCTTTCTTTCTTTCTTTCTTTCTTTCTTTCTTTCTTTCTCTTTCCTTCCTTCCTTCCTTCTTCCTTCCTTCCTTCCTTCCTTCCTTCCTTCCTTCCTTCCTTCCTTCCTTCCTTCCTTCCTTCCTTCCTTCCTTCCTTCCTTCCTCTCTGTCTCTCTCCTCTTCTTTCCTCCTTTCTTAAAGATAACCCAGGAGCCATCCCTGCATCTGCATGGGCTTGGACTCCAGAGGTAAGAGCCCTAATAATGCTCATTGCCAAAAAATGTTATGGATAATAAAAGCATTATCCCATTTCAAAGACACATATGCAGAACGATGGAGTTTTCTTCATTAGGCAGTAGGCAAGTATTTGTTCTTCCCTGAAAAATGCCAAAACCAAACCTCTCTCTCTTACCATTTCCACTGTGTTAGTTCTGTGGCTGTGACTCTGCACAGCTGTGCTGAAGCTAAACTGGGTTGAGACAAACATGGTTAAAGCAAAAAAAAGCTTAATTTTAGCCAGTCTTAGAGAGGATCTTGAGTGATCTGGTCCAAAAGATCTGTTCCAACTGCCCAACCTTCGCATCTTTAAAAAGACCCAGCAGCACTTGCAGTGATTTTTTTTCTGAAACATCTAAACAGAGAGAGTGGCCCATGGATCCATATGCTCAAGTCCCTTTGGCTACTGGGCTGCTCTCCCCATAGCCACTGCTGTTGACAATGAGGGACTGAGCCACATGCCCTGTGGTGGCCATGCCCTGGATTTCTTTCCCTGACTTTGGGAAATTCATTGTCTTTAGCATCATCAGAAGGTTCAAAGTCCGCTTTCACTCTGCGGGGCGCCCTTTCTGGGTTCATAAAGCTACGTTCAGAAATCTTTGGGCAGACCCAAAGCTGACAAAAGTGTCATTAAATAATGCCGCCAATGAATGAAGCTACCAAAGAAGACATAGTCCAGTTTGCATCTCAGTTACAAGAAGAAAGTGCAATGACAGAGTGAGTAATTGGCTAATTGTCTATACGAGCCCTATTTTAACAGTGCAGTCGTGCGATCGCACCATCTGGGGGGAGCTTGGGGAGGGAGCCCCAGCGCACACAAAGCCAGCGCGGTTCCCGACACACAGGCCAGGCAACTCCCCCCTTCCCAGCCCAGAGGTGGGAGCTGCAGCCCCCCAGTCTCCCCAAATATAGGCTGAGATGCTGAACCTCTGCTGATGGTGAAAGTTGGGGTGGTGGCCGAGCAATATTTCCTTTTTTTGGAGCGCACGCTGAAGCCCGCCTACTGCACAGTGCAGTAACCGAGTGTTGGTGCACAGCGATATCTGCCTGATTGCAGGGCTGCTAATGAGCACAATTAGACGGGTGGTTGGTGTCATGAGCCGGCATCCCTGGCCCAGACGTGCGAGGGTGCTGCCGGGCGGCAGCCAGGGAGCTCAGCGCACTGGTGTGATTTCTGGGACATTCAGAAATGATGGCATTTCCCCCTCCTTGTCTTGAAAAAGCTGAATTACTGCCTTTCAGTTCCCATCTATTTTCCTCCAAAGTTACCATGAAGAAAAAAGTATAAAAAGTATAAATCACACTTCTAAGTGGGGCTGGCACTCGGCTCACAAGAAGAAGGGGAAAAAAAAAAAGAGGTAATGCCATAATGTAAAATAGTTAAAAGCTTATTAGAGCCGTTCAGGGCAGTATGATTTCCACTTTGTTTCAGAACACCCCAAGCCCATCCTTTCATGCTATTGTGAAGGCAGCAATTCAAATCTCCCTTTGTCAGTATGAATGGCCCCTCTTAAAGCTCTTTTATGCCAACATATTCCCTACAGGCATATGCCCTTTAGCTCTATTACTGATTTACCCAAGTATTCAGCCCATACCTTCTGCTTTTCTTTTTCACTTACTGAAGTTCCACATGACACGAGCTGCAGGCTCTACTTTGGTGCCTGCCCCACACCCGGCCCCAGCCAGGATGCTGCGTGCTCTGCTGCTATCTATCTCACCAGGAAAAGCCACCAAAAAAACTAACAGAGGAGACTTTTCAAATGATTGATTTTTCTACTCCCCCCGCCCTTTCTACCTCTCCCCCTCCTTTTCATCTCTACATTTGTTAGCACAAACAAATGGGAGAGGGTATATACCACCACCACCCCCCAGCCACAGGGGAAAAAGAGCCTTGCAGGCTTTGAGGGAGGAAAAATTCGAGTGTAAAAAACGCAAGTGGGCCTATTACCTCTACTTACCCTAATTAAACTTGCTTTGAAGGGCTATTCAGAGATTTTGAAAGGCTGTCCTCTCCCTGCATCTCATTGTGCAATGTTTGCAGAGACATTTGCATCTGTTTGTGCTTCTGAAAATAGCAATGGATGCTTTCAAGAAAGCAAAGCCACCTCCGAGCCCCTCGCACCAAGCCAAGGGCCGCAGCAGTCGAGGTATGTGTGGCCGGCTCTGGGCGGGGGGACACCCCGATTTCAAGGATTTCAGGGTTCTCCATCGGTCCCGATTTAAACAATTCCCTTTAACAATGCAATTTTAGGCATAAAATCTGCTAACTAGATTAAATCCAGATGACACAGGACGTAGAAATGGAATAAAAAAATCAACGCTAAAGTAAATGGTAGGCATCCTAACAGGATAGAAAGTGTGAAATCCATGCAGAACTAGAGAGAATAGCTGGCAGCACAGCCCAGGCTTTCATACGCATATGGCCTTGACCATTTGACTCTGGTCCCATTGAGGTGATCAGCTGGAAACGTGAAGGGGCATCTCTGGCAGCACACACGTCCCGCTCGCTCCTTGAAGAAAGCCCACGAAATAAAGCTGCATGAAGGTGAATGATAGTAAACATTTTGTAATTTGGAGGGATTAAACTTGTGGGATGATCTTGATCAGGTTCTCAAGGCATTGCCAGAATGCACTTACATTAGAATAGCCGCTGCTGGATCGCTGCTGGCAAAGCCACAATATCCGCCAAAGAAAGGGGGTGTGAATGGGACAAAAGGTTTAATTTGAATACGTGCTGAAAAGACTGGAGGTGGACAAGGAGCTCTGCAAGGACTTCATCAGGAGCCATGGGCAGAAGGAGACGGTTTTGCAAATACAGAGGGCGAACGGGGAGGATGTTTGTAAAGCACACTTGGGAAGGGGGGAGAAAAGGAGAAAAGTCCCACAAAGCTCAAACTGCTTCTTTCTTACACTGCCCTTGGCTACGCTCAGAGGAGCACTTTAGATGGATTAATCACAGGGAAAAACAATGGGATAAAAGTCTTCTTCTGGTCCGTCTGTGCCCAGCCGCGTTGATCTTTCCCCACGGGCGCAGGGCGAGCGCTGGCTTCTGGCCTGGGATGGACCCGGCGGGTGACCACATCTCCTGGTCTGCACGTTTGGGAGCTGGAAGTCTCACTGCCCTTTTCTGACGGACATCCCATTAAATTTATGCTATCAGCAGGTTGAAGATTTTATCAGATTACTCCTTCAAAAATGCTTAGTGGAAATTAAGCATGCAAATCCACTTGGTCAGCTCTGGGGACAATAAGCTCCCTCATTCTCCTTCTAGCTCGGGCACCCATGACATGGGCTTTTCCGCTCATCTTTTTAAACTTTAAACACACGCTGGCATCTGGAAAATGCTCTCATGCATGGACCAGGCTCGGATGCGCTGGGTGGGCCGGGAGGGGGCATGTCCCACCTCTCTAAGGTGATGGAAAGGTGTTGCACTGTCACCTCCCTGTCCCTGAGGGTGCCACAGAGGCAGTACATGGGAGCACATCCTGCTTCTCTCAGAGATGCTCGCGGAATCCGAGCAGGGACTGAACCTGTGGGAATGGACAACACAGGTGGGGAAAGCCCAGATTTCAAGAGAGGAGATGGGAAAACGATGACATCTTTGCTGGCGTCTGATTTATGACAGATCTGACACTCTGTGCAGTAGCCAGAGGCTGTGTGAGGGTGTCGCTGTCTCAGTGAGGCAGAAAGCAGCAGCTGGGCATGGGTTTGGAGCCAGGCAGGGTGGTGACCCTCAACACCCCAAACCGGCACAAAGGTCCTGGAGGGATGTGGCTGTTTGCACAAACATCCCTCTGCAGGGAGCCACTGCTTGGGGCAGGGTGGCCTCTCTCGGGCATTAAGAACGGTTCAAAGTGAAGCACTGGCTGTGTGTAACACCTTACAGACCCCTGAGCCATCCTACCTGCCCCAGCTGCCATTCCCTGCCCCGGGACATTGCCAGACCCAGCGACAGTGCCAGCCCAGCCCTCTGATCCACCTCTTGGTGATTGTACTCTCTAAGAGATCAGGTCAGGGCTTGGCATCCTCCACAGCACAGGGGCTTGGGCTGCTCCAGCCCCCTTTTGACATTTGAAACTCCAAATGAAGCTTCAGCGTGTTTTGCTGAGACACAAGCAGGGCTGAGCTCTGCTGTTTTCCTCTGGGACATCTGGATATAGTACATAATCTCCACACTGTGTCTCTGTCCCCAAAGCACTCCTCAAATGCAAACCCAGCCTATTTTCTTTTTATATTTAGAAATGCAGAACCCACAGGGAAACTCATTTTCCATTACCCACTTCAGCTTGCTGCTCCTACATCCAGCAGAGACCCCATGGCAGAAGGAGCCAGCCTGGCCCCAGAACCACGCAGCACAGAGTTTTCCTGGGGTGGCTTTGCCCAGAGCACGTGTGCCTGCGCTTTCTCCCCGGCTGTCCCTCGCTGCCAGTTTGGGGAGGGTTTTTTTCCACTGGGTTTTTGTTTCCTTTGAGAACACCCAGTGTTTGTGTTGCTCTTTCTCCGCGGCACAATGCGCCTCTCCATTTCCTCGGCCGGGGGCTCGCGCGAGCGTCAGATCTCGGCAGAGCCAAGTTGCAGGGGTCGCGGGTCACCCGAGGGCATCGGGGACACACAAAGTCTCTTCAGCCGCTAATGTAAGCCGGGGTAACGGCACGCTGAAAGCGCATCCACTTGAGACTATCTACAAGGCACTCAGGCCTCTCTAAGGGCTTATAATGTTGACTCTCCTGTCATTGGATCCAACCTTACTATAAGCCCTGGAGGTATGAGGGGCTTAGAGATATTCATTCAGAAAAATAAATCCCCCTGCTACCATTCTCTTCGTGAAGATAAATATACCACAAACAGAACAAGGAAAGAGGCTGAACTCCTGATCTCTGCTCCAGCCGCTAAAAAAATGGCCATTAAAAAACAACACTTTATTAGACTCCTTTATTATTTGCCATTAAAAAACACAACACAGTTTATGAGTCTCCAAAGCAGTTTATTAGTATATTTTACTAGCAAAACTTGCCTTCAGTTCAATGCCATTTCTAGTCCACGCAAAAGAGAAAATTTTGCAAAGAAAATGGGGTTTGTTTGTATTTGAACTCGCTGTTTCTTGAGGTGTTGCAACCTGAGCTGCTCCAGCCTGGGGAGAGTTTGTATTCCATGCTCAGCTCCAAACTGTTGTGCTTTGCATTGGTATTAAGCCTAGGAAGGCTCCTTGGCCATCAGGACTGCAGCTTGTCTAGGGCTCTGCAGACACTGGGGAACACAGAGCAGTTCAGAGCCCAGCAAAACCTTTTGGGCACCATGGCATGTGATGTAAGACTGTCACCCTTTCTCATGGCCTCTTTAGCCTCCATATTTCTGTCCAAAGCTGTGTCAATCTGGAATGAGGGTCTGGTGTAAAACCTGCACGGGAGGGATACATTCAATTCATATTCAGTCACAAGGGAAAACAGCTGCCATGGAGATGTGCTTCCATATAGCAACTGGAAGTCAGCCTCCATCCCCACCACTTCCCATGCATCAAATCTTGCTGAAATACCCCACACCCCTGGCTGTACTGGTAGAGCTTTTGGTGGTTTCCATATTTACAGATTTTTCCTGAGGAAGGTGCCTTAGTGTCCCCTGGGAGTTCAGAGAGCAGCAAGCTGTCTCTAAGTCCCTGTCTTTAGGTGCATCCAGCCTGGCATGTTCCCAGCAGATACAGGTCCCAGGGAAGTGCCTTCTGCAGAGCATCAGCTGTGAGGATGGAGGAGCCATGTGGCCAGAGCTCCCTGCCTCATCCTGATGAGCACAGGTTAGAGGTGACCATGAGCTGCTCTAAATCTCAGTCAGTCTGGAAAGGGGGATGTGTAGAAGGTCTCCAGCAGATGCAAAGCACTGACAGGTCTCTGCTCAACAGATCTGGACTGGTGTTAGCATTTCTTTTTTTCATTCCTCCATAGCTGGCTCCCTTAAAAAATCACCCAAATTACTGATTTTTAGCAGAATCTTACCTTTCACTGCAAACACTTAGCTCTGGATGAAGATGTGAGTTTTAGACTATCTGGTTTTGTCTCCAAACATCAGGTGCTAAAGCAAAGTCTGAGAGCATTTCACTTTTAAATGTATCCCATGCTTTCTTCTTTTAAGAAAAATATCCTGGTAAATGCAGGTGCTCTTGCAGGTATATGTCCCTCCTCTACCTCTACCAGGTCATTTTCTGGTATGATGGGGACAGCAAACCAGGGTTCAGGGGAGAAGGGGACCAGGCTCTGGGCATGGTGTGTGTGCATGGTGAGGTGCTCAGACATTGAGGGGGAAACATGCACAAAGGGGTGAAGTTGTTGCCTTGGGGAGGGAAAAGACTGATCAAACTGCTGATATAAAAGAGGAATTATGGGATTTTGCGGGATTCACATTGATGTTCAGATGAGAAGAGACTCTGGTTGCCTTTTTTCTTTCAAGCCACTGAACAAGAACTTTAAAGCCCCTTTAAAATCAGCTTTGGCTGAGCTAATTATTATCACAGGAGTTATTAGACAAAAGCTCAATGGCTTTTCCAGTGCCTCTTCAACAGTTTCTGGGCTGCCTCAACAACAAGAACCAGAGCTCCCTTTTATCACTGCCATATTCCTTCTCAGAGTTTTCACCTGCTGGTTGCTATATTAAGCCTTAGAGGAAACACAGACAAGAGGGGTGCCCATCAGCCTATTTCTCTCTCTCCTGTCACCCCACAGCCTGCAGCATCACTGCTCCCCACCGGCACAGCTCACCTGTGCACAGCTGGATGCATCAGAGGAAAAGGAAATGTCACAACAGAGTATCTAGTTTTTGAGTAGTGAGACAGCAACCTACAGGAAGCAGCAGCCAGCCTGAGACTGGCCAAGGCTATCCAGTGGCGTATTCAAGGAAGCCATTCACACCTTCTCCCCAAGGAGAGGGCTGCCCTGCCAAGTGATCAGCCTCAGCACAGAGACGTGCTTGTGGGTTTTTCATCTGAGGTTCCACTCCTGGGACACAGCCTGGGCTCTGAAGCCCCAGTACTTCAGACTTTGTTCTTCACCAGTGCTTCAAGACCTTCCCAGCTTGATAAACTGACTTTTTTTTTTTTCCTTAGGAAAAGCATTAATTAAATGGTTTTTAAACAGGGGGATCCAAGGAAAAGCAAAAAGCAATAAACAAAGCAATTAGGGAAAAAAGTGGGGACAGCAATAAAGGCTGCTTGTGGTGGTATTTCAGCACTGAAGGGGATCTGGGACCTCGTTTAGCCCCACTGAGTCAGATAAACCTTCAGTACTCCCCAGGGTGGAGAATTTCCTCACTCCCAAACAGAATGGCAGTGCATGGAACATGGAAACCAGCTATCAGTGCACTTGTAGCTCTCCCATTCCCCATCTCTTCCCAGCCCCGGGGCTGTGGGATGCTTCCACCACACAGGTGCAAGTTTAGCACTGTTTTCCCTTCTTTTTAGGAAACCTCTGCTACAAAGAAGTTGCTGATGGCATAAGCAAACTGGGAATAGCTGGTGGCACTGGCTGGAAGCTCTCTTACAGCAGAATGGGAGCTGCTGGCACCATCCCACTGGTCCCAAGCCCACAGGCAGCTCCTTGCATGACTCTCACCAAACTTCTGCGGTGATTTCTTTTGCATTGTTTTTAGAGGGTCCTACAAGATAAATTGACTTTTTTTTTTTCTTCCCTAACTGGACATATAAATAAAACCTTTGCAAGGACTCAGGGAGAGATGCCTGATGAGCAGGCAGGAAATGGGAGTGATTGATCAAGTGCTGATGGCCACAGCACTGGCACCCGGGCTCAGGTTTCAGGAGAGAGCCCAGCAAGGAAGCACCTTTCACCTGCACAGCTGCCACACAGGCAGCTCAGGCAGCTCTCTGCCCTCCTCTGCAGAGGGTGACTACAACGTTTGCTGCCCCTGGAGCCGCCATCCCTGGCAAAGCAGGCGCTGGTGCAGCTGACACAGGCACTGCCTGGGTGGAAGGAGGAGCCTGCCACATCTCCTTAGATTTATCTCACCAAGAAGTTATCTTAAGGCAAGAGAGGAAAGTAGGGGGAATCTTCAGTGCTAAATGGTCTAGCATTCACCCACAGGAGGGGTATTGGGACTAGATGATCTTTAACATCCCTTCCAGCCCAAACCCTTCTGTGGTTCAATGATTCTGTGAAATAAATCACAGGTGAGCTGAAATGGGCTGTTCCTTCAAGCCCAGGCAGTTGTTTTCAGGTGTCCCTGTGACTGTATCATCAGGCTGGGACTGGGAGATTTAAATTCCCACCTGACTCATGTCACTGATGGGTAACATTTAGTGTCTCCCAGACAAGCTGTGAGCAAATCTACTGCTCCCTACAGGGGCAGAGACCAAGCACACACCAGGTCAGGGCTGACTGGTGACTTCACCATGTCCCCACAGAGCATTAGCCCCAAATTTGCCAGAAGGAAACACAATTTCTACTTGCATTGAGAACAGTGGGGGTTTATGATGCTCTCATAACCTGTGCATCCTGAGCTGGCTAAGATGAGAATTTTGAAGAAATATGAGATGTATTTTCCCCCACTACTTTTCCAAATAATATTTTGAGTGATTTTTAGGCTTGTCCTCTCTTTCTGCCCAGAGCTGAGTTTCAGTTGAAGCACTGACCAAGCAAGAAGAAAGCAACACCCTCTTTAATTTCCTGGGTATGGGTAGGTGTGGAGCAGCATCCCCAATCCACAGCTTACAAATACTCCAAGATAACTTTCTGTCTCTGCAGAAGTGCAAAGGTTTCTGCAAGAGGGCAAAGGCTCATCACTCCTCTTCCCCCTTCCCTTCTTCTGACTCTTCATCTCCCTCTGTCCCTGCAGGTGTGCCTCCCATGACTGGGAAAGTCATGGACTGCAGGGCACTGACCGCTGCCCCTCACCAGTGACACCGGGATGTGCAGATCCCCCGGCCAGCCCCTGGCTCCTCTCCCTACCCATCTCTAGAAGTCATCTATTTTGTTGTGTGTACACACAGAAAACAAGGGGCTGCCCCTTGTTCTCCTCCAGCCACGACACATCAAATTATCCAGCCTCCACATATCCCATCTGGCTGTTAGTTTTTTAGCTTTTTTTCCCCTCCTTCTAGGTTGTTTCTGCTTTCCTCCTCCTCCTTTCTCTGCTCCCCAACCCATGTGTAAAAGTAGCAGGGGGGCCTTTATTAAAGGCAAAGCCCCACGGCAGCAGCTTCCCAGCCAAACTGCTCTTGTATTACTTTTTGATGAGTTTTCAATTTAGGCCTTTGCAGACAGGGGGAAGAAGGCGACTTGAGAGACAGAGGGGGGAAAAAAATGCAACAGATGGGGCCGATTGTGCTCTCTAGGCAAATTAAGGAAGACATCTGTAGCTCCCAAATACTGGTGGTCTAAAGCAATTAGTCCCCTGTGAAAAGGGGCCTCTCTGAGCCTCCTCCAGCCAATCCGCGCCCCAGCAGCACTCACGTTACAATGGCCTTGACCACAATTCACTGAGCCAAAAAAAAGAAAGATTAATCCAGGAGGAGCTGTGCAGCCAGGCTGGAGTTGCTAGGCTTAAAAGGGAAGGTTACGTCTGTTTCTGCCTGAGTTTGGAGCAGAAAAGCAGGGCGGGGGGAGGTTTTATCCTTCTTTCTGATGGTCACCCACAGCGTACCTGGTCTGTGTCGGATGTGTGGAGCAGGCGTGTGTGTGTGTGTGTGCACACATGTCCCTGTAGCAGGAGAGAGCTGTAATCTGTAAATTGCTCAGGGACCTCAATTTTCCACTGGCTTGTTTGGAAAGTGATGAATGAAGACGCAAACCCCTGTGGTTGGAATTATCTCCCCCAGCCCCCTTTGGTCCCACTCCATCCCGAATAAAAAGAAGCTGTTATATGATAAGCCCCCTCTGCAAGTGATAATTATAATGATTGTTATGATGCCAGGGTTCTGCTTTTACAATTGGAAATAGGAACTCCGGCTGAGCTAATCCGGCGGTGTGGTCCCTTATTTCATTCGACGTCAGGAAGCCGAGAGTGGAAAATTTAGAAAAGGACTTTATCCAAGCTGGTTATGAGCCCCCTTCCCCCTCCCCTCCTCTCCCCTGGCTCTTTTATTCATGCATATTTATGATCAGGAGATTTCAGTGGAGGAAAAAAAACACATACAGAAAACAAAACCGGGCTCACAATGGGGAGAGCTGCTCATGGGAGGTCACAGCACCTTTAAATTACACCTCTTGGCTTTGTTCACCCCCGCACAATGGCGCTAAGAGATAGGAAGAATAGCACTCTGCACCCTGGTGCATCACAATTCTCCCAGCGATTTCAAAAAGGACACAGAGCCCCAACTAATTTGATATCTTATTGCATTTCTGCTAACCTAAGGCCATGCCTCATCCCAGCCACAGAGGCTTGGCAGGGGCTGAGCTCGTACAAAGAGCATGGCTGCGGCTCCGTAGAGAACTGGGGTTTGCCAGTCAAAGCAGATCTGTCTTGGTCAGCTTTGAATTTGAGCTGAGTTAACTGGTTTGGAAATACAAAAGCACCACCCGCCCACTGAACCTTTGCCCCTTTAAATTAATTAATTTAATTAACATGTTTATTGTCATGGCGCCCGTCAGAATGGGATCTTCCCGGGGCCACACCAAACTCTAGCCTGCCCTCACACACAAAGGAGATGGGTTCATGGTTTTGGAGATGAGTCTGAACCAAATAACTTCTCAAGGTGCTGAAATTTGAGCCTGTAATTTATTTCTGACCCAACTTTTTCCTGGGATAGGAAGAATGGGTGACCAAAGCTGTGGTTCATGATGGAGGACACAAAGAGAGAAAGTTAAAGTGGTAAATTGCTGGAAGTAAGCTGCTGTCTTGAGGCTGATATTGTGCAACAAGCTGGTAAATGCACCAATCTGAATATTTGGTAATAGCTGCTTGTAAAGGCAAACTAGAAGGGACAAGGTGAAGCTGGTGTTGATAAAAAGACAAATAATGGCCTTCAAGGGAGAACAAGGCTCTTTAGGGGAGGACCTGCCAATTCTCCAAAAATACCAGGTAGTCTATGACTGCCAGTCCATAAAACCCAGCGTTTTCCCTCTCTCTTGTCCATTGTTGACACAGTTTGCAGATTAAAAGCAGAACAGGGGAGCAAAATAATGCCACAGCATTTTCAGATCCTGCATGTTGAAAACATTTACATGTTGCAACTTCCGCCTATGTTAAATATAAAATATATTACTTGGCCAAAGAATTGCTGGAAATTTAGCAAGTTATTTAAATCTACTAAATGCTTAATGGAGTCATTACCATGCCATGATGAGCTGGAATAGCATAACCTTCAATCCCTGTACCCGTGGGACATACAAACCTTTTTGGAGTCTGACCATTTCCCATTAGGTCGGGTTACATTGTCACGCCTAAGACTCCAAAAACTCTTTGCTATAAACAAACTCAGATTTTGAAGTTCAGAAAAGACACATAAAAAAGCAGTATTTGTACTTTATCACTTCACTTTATTATTCATAATGACCAAAATAAATGTTTAAATTTATCTGTATTTTAAGAGCAAAAAAAGATGTGTCCCTCCAAGACTACGAGACTCCCAAATCTGCCTAGGAATGTCATTAGAAGAAGAAGGAAGCTCTCCTCTCTATCCCTGACGAAGGAAAGAGACAGGGAAGCTTTCCAAGTTCCTTCCAGGAGCAAGAGAATGCTGCTCAGCAATATAATCATATCTGCTGCAAGCATCCTGCAGAAAACCACTCACCCTGGCCTATGCAGGAGGCTGGCAGGGACAAAGTATGGATTTCTCTGCCCAGGAGCTGGGGTAGGGCTTGACTGACATCACCATGGGGACTAATGACAGAACATTTCCCCAAAGACTCTGAGGGCTTTGAAGAATGGTCTTTCATTCTGTGTTGAACATACAGATAAAATGTCCACAGCAGAAAACTAATCAGATCATCTCTGGTTTGCTTTGCTGTTTGCTCAGGTCGCTATCCCGTGGTTACAATTATCTCAGTCAAAAACCATACAGATGTCCAAATTGGCTTCCTGGCTTTTTCCTTGAAGAGTTCTGCTTCAGAGAATAGTGATTTCTACCAGGAAGTTCTTGGCCAAGTCTCTCACATTTATACCTGTCTCCAAGGAGAGACTCCCTCTCCAGCCTCCAGGCAAAGCTGGAACATCCCACCACCACACATTGCCAAAATAAGCATTTTCAAAAAATAACTCTCACATCAGAAGCACAGATTTATATGTGGAGAGGCAGTGAAGTAGAGAAAGGGGGTGAGATGCACAGGATGCCTGTGGGATTAGATATCCTCAGCCTTTTGAAAGAGTTGGGAATTCATTGTGCACCTTTTTGGTGTATCTCTGGGAATTTCAGAATTAAATTCTGCAGCTTTTCCAGTGAGCATAATTGCTCATCTGCTTCACTTCACTCTCTTCTGGTCGTTCAGGATTGATGTCTAGTTAAAGCAACAGCAGTGTAGCTATGGAAGTCTTGCTGCTTGCTCAGGGCATCAATCTTTCCACTGTAAAATTTCTTTTTAAATAGGATAACCATTAATAATCTACTTAATTACACAGATGAGTATAATGAGGAAGCTTTTGCCTGTGCTGCGTCATCATGGGGATGTCCTTGGAGACACTGAAATACTGTAGTAAGGGAAATAAAGGGCTGCTGGCCCCAAAAATAAGACCCTCTCCCCGTCTTTCTCTCAGCAGAAATCTGGGAAATTGTTTCTGCACTTGAATTTATTTTGGTTTGCTCAAGACTTTGATCCTGCAGGAGCAGGATGGGCTTTGAGCAACCTGGTGTAGTGACAGGTGTCCCTGCCTGTGACAGCGGGGTGGGAGTGACATGAGCTTTAAGTTCCCTTCCAACCCAAACTATTCTGTGATTCCGTGTCATTTACATTTTTAACTAGGTAAGAGTTTACAAAGCTGAAATAATAATTCTAAGCGTATTTAATACCTAATATATCCTTAAATTTGATTAGTGTGAGGCAGATCATGACAAGCAACCTGTAGAACGTTAAGTAAAAACTTTGGAAACGCTTTACAGGCCGAACTCGGGGATGTCCGTTCGGGTTGAGTTCAGGTGGAATATTTCCCAAATGGCTCATCCCAGGAATTTGTGCTGCCGAAGCGCAGCGGGCGCATCCCCGGAGCCGCTCGGTGCCTCCGCCGAGCGCAGCCCCGGAGAGGGAGGCAGAGCTTGCATCGAGCACCACCCTCTGGCACAACGATGGAGTGAGCCACAGCAGGAAGGACTGCTGTCCGTGAAACCCCAGGGCTGGGGGCTCAGCACGTGGGGCAGGTGCAGAGGGCTGTAACCCTTCTGCTCTGGTCACACACTGAGAAAACTGAGGGTGCTCATCCTGGAGAAGAGAAAGTGCCAGGGAGACCTAGAGCCTTCCAGTGCCTAAAGGGAGCTTGCCAAAACCATGGAGAGTGACTTTTTACACGGGCAGATAGTGATAGGACAAGGGAAAACGGCTTTAAACAGAAAGAAAGTAGGTTTAGATTGGACATTAGAGGGTGTGAGGCCCTGGCACAGGTTGCCCAGAGAAGCTGTGGCTGCCCCTTCCCTGGAAGTGTCCAAGGCCAGGTTGGATGGGGTTTGGAGCAACCTGGGATAGTAGAAGGTGTCCCTTCCAACCCAAAGCATTCTGAGATTCTACAAAGACTCCTTTCTGCTGAGGGAGGTTGGGTATGGCACTGCAGCTCTGAGAGGGGCAAAGATGCTCCTGTACAATTACAGTAGTTACAGGATAGTAGTAAGTACCTCTAAAAGAATCTGCAGGGCTTAGAGTTTGCAGGCAAAATGCACCCCCAGAACAAAAAAGCAACATGAAACTTCTAGACCTGTGCTCCTGGGGCCTGTGCTTGACTGTCTCAGCAGCATCCCCAGCAAGTATCTGCCAGGCACAGCCACAGCAGCAGCACCCACAGCCAAAGGGAGCTCAAGCACAGGAAACTAAATCCGGCAGCATAAAACAAAATGAAGCTAGTGGAGGGGGAGTCTGTTTGGCAGACACCGAGCATAAGGCTGTGGAAAATCTACTGCATCTTAAATGGAAGCATTCTGTATCCCTCAGGCAGCATCCCAACACTGGATGGGGAAATGTCAACACCTGGGCTGCTGATTTTTGCACTTGGGATACTCCATCCTGTGCATGCTGAGATAACTCAGCAAAGCTTTGAAATAATCTCTTAGTTATTTCTCTTCTTTTTTTCCCTGACTGAATGGCTACTGAGTGACCACAGTGCTTTTATGCTTTGGATCCCCTGTCATCCCATACCAATTGGGTAATGACTTAAAAAGAAGACAGAAAATACTGTTTCTCTGTTGGCTTTGCTGTCAGATACATAAAAAAACCCCATAACCAACCTGTATGGTTAATCTCTGTATGGTTAATCTCCTGCCCCTTACCTGCAGCTTGGGCTTCACTTAAACACTGCCATGTCCTCCTTTCGTATTTTCTTGCAGAGTTGTTTTACAGAGATGAATTACAAGTTTCATACATTATGGAAGGGATTTATTTGTGCCAGACATTGCAGGGCCCACATTTGCAGGGCATTGTTATAAACCCATTATACAAGCTCAGGCTTTGAGAAATCTCTACTTTGTCTCACTTCCAGAAGATGGAGCCAGAAAGCTGAGAGTAGGTGCTGCAGTGTGGGAAAGCCACCTTGTCCTCCTGCTCATGCACAAACACTGCTGCTTCTCAAGAGCCACCCTGGGATGATGCAGGTGGCTCAGAGTGGGGAGAGGAGATGCCGTGGGGTACAAGTGGCTTGTTGGAAGGAGCCTGATTTTTCTCTTTTCTGCTGCACAGCCCTCTGCAGCCTGTCAGAGGAAGAACATTCATCTAGTTAGCAGGATGGGATCAAGAGACAGGAGTTTTATTTGCAGTCCTGTGGTTGATTTTGTCCAAACCAGAACAAGACCCTGAATCAGTCAGTGTCCCTGTATTTGCTGAGGGGACAGATTCAGGAACATGGGATGCTAAACCTACCTGTGACGAAAAGTAGGGGTGCTGCACAGAGCACACTGCTGTCACTCACAAACTATAACTCAATGCCAGGTTTTATCCTCTTTTCCCAGCTGACAGCAGGCATGTCTTTGACCAGAGCATCGTTTCTGGGAAAGTATTCCTCAAATACAGTAACCTGATGGATATTATCAAGGCATCACTTCAAAATTTGGGACAGGAAGTGAATTATTTGGATGACATTTTAATAACAGCTATCACCTATTTTTTTTCTGTCTGCAGAGCTATCCAGGGACAGTTTGTCATTTTCAGATGTTTCAATTACAAGGATAACATTTTTTTTTTAAGTGACATCTTAGTGAAAGACTTCTTACTGGTTTCCTTCTTTTGGGCTTACTGGTTTTATTTTGGCAGGAGGACAGGTGAGACCAGACCAGTGCTAGGATGATCTTGCAGGAAGACTTTAATGCTGTCTCCTTGGAGATTTGATGAGTCTGAAGAAGGGTCCTGCTGGCTGCTCTGTCCCCTTCTTCTCAATGCCGCTGCTCAGAAAGAATCTGGCAGCAGGAGGCAGACAGAACATCTTGTGTGCCCTTTGCAGCCTGCAGGGGTCTCCTGCTTGATCTCTGCCCCTGTTTTATCCCACGGGATGCTGCCAGTGCAACAGCATGTCTGGAAGTCCATCCAGGGTTGAGTGATGCTGATTCGGGTGAGTTTGGACATCATCCAGGGTAGAAAAGCACTGGAATGTTCCAGGTTTCCTTCCTCATGCCTGGTAGATGCCTGCAATGGGCTGCACCCCTTTTTTGGCTACTGTCCCTTGTAGCATGCACAGCATCTCCAGCTAAACTTCTCCAGCTAAATATAGCCTGACTGACAATTTGAAGGCATTTTTTTGGCTGCAATACTTTCCTCTTTCCAGTAGCAAGAAGCAAGTTGTGTTTTGTTTTGTATGTTCAGGTAACAACATTGTTTGAGTGCTGATAATGATTTATGTCCCTTTCAGCAGCAGGACTCTGGAAAACTACTTGGAAGACATGAACAGCAAGCATTTTTTCATTTTCTCATCAGATTTCAATTGTTATGATATATGCCCTCAGGAGACTGCGAGGAGGGAAGAGGGGGGCAAGGGAAAACCTTTTATGGCATATTGTGATCCATATGGAAAAAATATATATTTCCCACACATCTGATTCAACACAGTGTGCACATTTGTAAGGCACATGTGAAAGAATGCCAAGAGAGGGGAATTTTTATGAAAGTAGACTGATTACATGGCAAAAAATCTATCGGTTGAAGTTAGATTTATTTACAATATAGTAAATTGCATGTTCAGGTACTGTATTGGCGATCAAGATGTCTGGGGAAATGTTGAGTTATGTTTGATAAAACCCACCCAGGACAGCTAAAGTATCCATGTATCATGCTTTTCTTGTGTCACAAGAAACCCAAGTGCTGAATGTATTTGTACCAGTCTGCTGCACATAAAGTTGGAGAAGGGAAGGAAGGATGGTGTGGGATTAAAATGTCCACTAATGCGTTAAATGAGGCTCCAGGGATTTGGGGCTCTGACCAAGCTATTTTATTGTTTTCACATCAGCTGGAAGTAAAGAAGCAAAATGCCTCCTCCACTGGGATTGCAAGAACTGCAAAGGGAAGAGGAGGAAGATGGGATCCTCCATCCTGGATATGTCTGCAACCACCTTGGCACCATCCCACTGCACAGCTGGGCCCTGGATGGTAGAGAACTGGTGGAAGATATTACCAGGAAAATGGGTTTCCAGAAAAGACAGGAAAAACCATCTCCTCTTAGTGGGCACACAACCACTCCTGCCAGTCTTCTTCCACTCCAGAGAGAGAAAAAAAAAACAAACATCTGAAGGAATAGGAATTTTCCCATTTTTCTTTAGCAACTTCAGACTATGGGGTTTCAGTATTAGAAAGAGTTTTCTGTAATTCAGAGTTGTTCTTTGATTAGTTTTTTCTCATATTTCTCATTCCTGTTGTCATCTTCATCTGTGTCTCATTTCCAAGGTGTAAAAGGAGACTTTTCTTTTATATCCCCAAGATCAGGGATTATTTTTAAATCCAGTCCTGCAATTAGGGGATCCCCTTCTAACTGGAGATGAACTGAAGGAAAAGGGATAATGAAAAATCTGAAGTAAACATGGTGAACTACTGAGCACCTCTGGAGATGCTCAGTAGATGGTGCAGGTCGTACTCTCTTCCAACAGTACATTGTCCCATTGGATTTCTTTCCACTGAAATGATAGGGCAGGTGGAATCCATCAGCTTTCTTGGGATGAGGCTAATTTCAGAAAGAGCTAATGAGCTTTGAAATATTTATTTGCATTTCAAAACAGTGAAAAGAGTTTGAAAGAAGACATCAGAATCTGGATTAAACACTCTCAAACCTAACCCTAAGCCTAATGGCAGCTTGATGTTGGGGCTCAGATCCCCAACACCATGGCTGGTGCAGGTCAGAAAGATGTAGGAGCAGCAGTCTTGGGGTCCTGCTGGGATTGCCTTGGGACACCTTTTCCAGCCCAGTGTCCCCAGTTTCCTGGAGCTATAGGTTCTTTGCCTCTCTCTGGCATCTTGTGCTATTGCTGAGATCCCCATCTCCAGAGGTGACCCACATTAACACAGGGTAGTGTCACCAATGCTGAAGCTCTGCCATGATGCCCTTGCAATGCCTTTTCCAGCTCCATAGTCCCTGGAGCTCCTGGCTCTGTGGTCCCTGAAATCCTGACACCAAACTTCCAACAAGCTGGGGCTGCCACTGAAGTGCCCATCCCCATGCATGGCCCTAATCTGAAAGGTGTGGAGGTAGCAGTGCTGTGGGCACACCAGTGTGTATGAGACACACACACACACACACACAGGCTTTCCTTTAGGCAAAAGCAAACCAGATTGCATTACCCCATAAGATTAGTACTTTATTGAACCTCATTATAGGTTCACGTCCTCCCATAGTCATATCCCACTGTGTTATTTCTGGCACATGTAGCCATCATGATTTAGTATCCTGTGTGAGAAAAATGAAGTCTCTTTCTAAAATATGTTGACTATTATTCCAGATGTGGTAGTTGCCTGAGTTTCTTTTCAAAAAGGGTTTTATGGCTAAGGTTGTTTGAATCAAGCATTATTTATTTATATGTTCAAACTAAAGAAGGTGCAAGAGCAGTTTTTAATGAAAGCTAAAGGAAAAGGGATAATAAAGTGAGCTTGCTGGAGAAAGAAATATTTACACATAACTTTTGTATGTTCCCCAAGAAAAATAAAACAAGGGTATATTAAAAAGCATAGTTATTATTTGGCATTCTCCTGCAACAGCAAAATCACAGGAAAGGACTGAATTTTAAGCAATTAGCCTTTACAGTTAATTAACTGGTTAGAACTAACTGTGTTATTGACAGTAGGTCCAGGAGAGGCAATGAGTCATTACAGATTTTTTCACGGCAAGATCACAAATTTGGAGATATAAATGAGGCAGATGCTGAGACAGAGAAAGGACCTGAGTTCCCTGCTGCCATACAGAGCTTCCATGTCCTCCCCTGGAAGTTTGATTTACTATGGACCTGCTATAAACAGAAGAGTCATTTGCACAACCAGATCAGGGGCACCAATGCATTAAACAAACATTCTGGGGGCCAGAAGAGAAGTGGGAATAAAGAAGATTAATAAATTAATGTATTGGATGAGAAATAATGAGAAATGAAAGTGGGGATGAAATGCACCCGGGGAAAAGGATTTTGCCATGATGTCAGTAGGGCCAGACATGACTCTGGTGTGTGGGACAGGATAGAGGCAACATTGGCATAGCAACCCCAAGTGCCCATCGTTGCACTTCTGGGCATTAATTGAGCTCTAATTATTACTGGTAGGGAGAATTTTTCCATGAGTAAACTATTTCTAAATGCTCCTGGAGAAGCAGCACATGGGTGGCCCCAGGCAGGAGATGTGATGCAGAGCAGCAGCTCCCCCGGACTGCAAATTGTGAGCCTCTTCACAGAGCAATGGGCTTGGGATTTGGATTTCAGGTTACAAAGAATCCCCTTCAAAACAGGCCAAAAATAAATTTTAAAAAGAAAAAAAAAGGCTGCAAATGCTGAAGAAAACTCAGCCAGAAGACAATCCTACATCAGACTGGGAAACAAGGATTCAAGTCCAAATTTCCACTGAATCATCCAACTGAACCAGCCTCAGGTCTGTTACTACAGTGATTTTGTCATGTACCTTCTCTCCTGTGTGTGTTGAACAGATCTGGAAATAAGATTGGAAGCAGAATAACACCAGGTGAAAACCTAGTTCATAGACTTTCCTCAGCTTCTGGGAAGAAAAAAGCCCTGGAATCCACACTGCATTTCTAACCCTTTTTGGCAGATGGAGCAGGGTGAGCCAGCACAGCCAGAGCTGAGCACAAAGGTGGGTTTGAATTCTCTAAATGTGCTTCCTTACACTTCTTGGTTTCTTCAGGTTCACCATAAGGAACAAGTTTGTGTATTTGATGATTTTAATTTGAGCACAAATTACTACAGAGCAAACTCTCCTGTGTGGACTTGGCACATGACATTCCCATTGCCTCCAGTTAATCAGGGATTTTTAAGCAAATCCATCACCTCTCTGGCAGGAGCAGCGCTGAGGGGAAAGTGTGCAGCTGTGCGAGGCTCCTTTTCACCAGCTGGGTGGGATGAGTGGAGCTGCAGCCCCTCACCTCCCCATCCCCAGCAGGACAGGTCTCCAGCAGGAGCCCCCTGTGACCACAGGAATGATGCTGGGATGCAGCCCAGCAGCCAGCTCTGTTTCATGCTCCTCTGAATTTCTGTGACAGCTTGTGTGCTGCGACATCTCCTCGCCACAAGTAAAATCAGGAATGAGTCTCAGTTTTTCCCTCCCCCCTGAGATCACAAATTCCTAAAAAAAACCAATTAAATTCCACACATGTCCTCACACCCAGGCTCACTCTCAGTTATTCTGGCTCTCCATTCAGTGAGGTTGTCTGCTCCACAGCTCTCCAGATGAGAGGTGTAAATCCATGTGTTTGCACACACAGGAGCAGCCTGGCCTCGCTGACATCCCTCATTCCACCAGGGGAGCAGAGCAGTGCTGGAGATGGAGCACACACTGTAGGCAAAGGAGAATTCAACCCTGTGCCTGAAGCTCATGTTCATCTTCCCCTGGCACCCATTCCCCCTCCCAGAGCCCCTGCTCAGCAGTGGGGTCACACTGGGCCCTGTCCTGCCTCAGCCCACCCAGCACCCCACTGGAGTGAGCATGCAGGGGCAAAATCTTGGGGCGGTGGAAGGCCAGTGTTAAATGTTGGGTTTTAGTATCTCTGGCCTTTCTTTCTGTATTTCATCTAAACTCCCTAAGGCTGTCCACACAGAGCTGGGAGAGTTTAGAGACACTGAACCCTGAATTTCCCCTTGATGCTTTGACTTTAGAATGCTGCTCCATCACTAAGCCTTAGGGCTGGGAGGTTGAAACTGAGATGAGAAGTAGGCAGCAAAACCATACAAAATCAATACAAATTCATTCATCTGTTTTTAAAAGACTTTTCTACTTTTAATTAATGATACCAGGTCCTTAATTATCCCACAATTCAGTGGAAGGATCTGGCTTATTATTAAAGTATCTCAGGGCTGGCAATACACTAGATGTAGAATTTGCTCTTGTAAATTAATTCCTCACCCACTTAATAGTCTGCATCAATAATGGTCCATGTGAGTTTAGCTCAGTCTGCACGGGAATGGATGAAGAGCCCTCAAACAATCATCACAACATCTCAATACAGTGGGAACAGGGGCTTCTCAAGCTGTTGTTGCTGTTTCACATTCCATGCTTTTCTCAAATTCAGAGCAAAACAACCTCCAGGGGGAAAAAAAAGCTTTCTGCAGTCTGGCCTTCAAACAAAATAAAATTCAGCCCAGGCTCAATGCAGTTCTAATTCCCTAGCATCTCTGTGTGAATGCAACAAGAAGAATGGAACTCTCAGCACCACGGTGGGTCCCATGGCAGCAAGGAGGGTCTGTGGGCAGAGAGTGGGGTGCTGCAACTCTGCAGAGAATTTGTGGGGCTGTTTGTGCTGCCCCCAGCTCTGGGCCCTGCCCTGAGCTCCTGCAGCCCTCCAGATGGTTGTACCTGAGCACAAGCCCAGCTCACTGGCACATAAGACACCTTTGCATGGATAAAAGGCCTGTGTACTGCAGAAACAATCCTGAGGAGAAAACCAATGACATGCACGGCCGTAAGAGAAGTGGGCTGGATTACCATAATTTTATTTCCTCTTGAGCAGTGCCTGATGGCACAAGCAGCATGCCCAAGCTGAGTCTAAAAACACCAGGATGCCACACCAGGTGGCTCTTGGTGACCTCAGGAGCCTGTGCCTGATTTTGCTTTTATTTATGCCAGACTAACACTACCAGCAATCTGCAACTGGCCTGCACAAGTGAGAAGAGAAATTAGGCATTTTTTGGCAAGCTTTTCAAAAGAGTCATCAGCAGCTCCTCAGATTCTGGCTATTGGCAGAAAAATAAAGGGGATATAGCTAGAAAATTAAATATATATCTGCTGTTCTAAATCTATTTGCTGATAGCCAGATGTTAGCTTTAGTCTAGGTATTTCTGCTCGGAGGCACAGAAGGGCCAGCTGCAGATTAGCTTCAGGGAGGTTAGCTTTTATCCTACATTGTCAGGAAACTGAGGAAAAAATAGATATTATCCACGTCATAGTGTGATAAGGTGGAGTAGAGGAGCTGAGGTAAGGGCATGACATGGAGGATGGCTGTCCAAGGAACAGACCCTGACACTGTCCCACCCTCTATTTTTGGCATCTTTTCATTGCCTCCACACAACAACCAATGATCTTTTTTACGCTGAAGACTCTTTTGAGGGTAAAGAAGAGAGAATTTCACACTCTGGCCATTCCACAGGCACATGAGGTGCTAGTATGAGGTTTAACATTACTCAGCACTCAGGGAGGAAAAAAAGTCAGATGACAGATTTACATCCCTGAATTTCAGTGGATGTGAAGGGTCTAAAATCTCCCTCATGTTTCTTTTTATTGATTGCTCCCAAGATGAAACAATTGCTAGTCTGAATGAATTTATAACTAGCTTGTGAAATAAACCTCACATCTAGCAAAGATATTACATTGAACAGGAAACAAGCCCACAGAAATTTGTAATGTTCCCAGAATTAAATGAAAACAATATAGTTTATGGACCAGAGAAGGCAGTTACGGTAAAAAATGAAACTAAAATCCCTGGGCTGTGCAGAAAGACAGCACAAAGGTCCCAGATCCTCCAGAGTCGGGGCGTTTCAGCTGCCAGTTTTGTGTCATCATTTCAGCACTGCTGATCTTGGGGCCTGCAGTGCAGCACAAAGCACAGGCACATACTCTCGAGGCTCCATTCAGCCAGGGAATCCAGCAGCAGCGCTGGAAGCGCCGTTCATATCCATCCCTGCTGGCAGGGACCACCACAGCAGGGAGGGATGGTGGGGGATGCAGCACAGCAGTGCATGAGCCAGAGGGCAGCATCCCTCAGCTGCCAGCACCTGGGGGGACAGGATCAGGAGAGATGGAGCCTTTTAAGCTGGCAATGAAAGGCAGAAAAAGGTCTTGATAACCAGCCTTCCTGTGTTTATTTTTAGCAAGAAGCATTCCTGTCCCAGCTCTTCTGTGACTGGTGCTGGATTGCTGCAGTGGGAAATGCGTGAGCTGAATTTCCAGCAGTGGAAATCTCCTTGCTCCTCAGTAAACACCGAACAATATAAATATATATACACCTATATGCACGTATATATATGTTTCTTTTGGGAAAGCCAGATCTGTCTGCTGGCATTGCCCCATGGTGGCTGAGGGGGTGACAGACACAGCCGTGTCACACCTGGGGGGAGCAGCAGCTTTTGACCCCACAGTTTGCCTCTGGGAATAATTAACTTCTCATTACTGGGGTCAGCCTGAGGAGGTGAGACAAAAGCCAGGACAACAGAGATGTCCACACCCAGAAAAAAAGCACGTGGGTATTACCGAGGGGACACAGCACAATGTCCTGAAGAATTTGCTCATATCAGCAGGTATTTTATTTGGTTATGAAAACAAGCTGGAACATGAAAGAGAACTAGAGTAAAATCCAGTCATCTCACCCACTGACAGTGCAGTAGCAAGGAGGATTTTTAAAGGCTGAGTCAGAGGAGGAATGCAAATGGAATAAAACCTGAGTGCTGGAGAGCAGGAGACACGCAGAGCTGGGGCTGCCCCAGGAGCCATCACAGCCCCAGGGGCAGCCTGAACTGGGGAACTTTTTCCTCGACATAGGCTCAGTGAAGGACTGGAGGTTTATGCAGAACCAGAGCACTGTGGAAGTGATAAACTATGTTTTCATATCACAGACAGTCGCTGGGATATAAAAGAGTAACTGTAGGTTTGAATATGGCTTGAAATGAGGGCTTTAAAATCCTGGCTTAACCCCATCAGAAGAAGCTGTGTGGTATCTGCCCTTCCCTGGGTCAGTGAGCAGCAGGGCTCAGGCTGTGCCTTAATAGTCCTGCAGGTGAAAAGAGCAAGGAGTTTGGCTGTATTGTGCTGCCTTTGCCCAGCCTCCCACCCACGTTCCTGGCCTGTGCCAGCCCTGGATGTCCCTGTCATTGCAGTCATGGATGGGGCACTGCTCCTGCTGAAGCAAAGCCTTACTTCTGACTGGTAACTCAGGTCCTGTTAAACCTTGTTAATTAAAATTGACCCAGCATGAGAAACCCCTGCTTGGTGGCCCGCAAAGAACTGACAGACAGCATTTAAAAGTGGCTGAGGATTTCAGGGAGCAGCAAGCCCTGGGCACAAGGTGAATTAAGAGCCAGCCTTGCCAGCCCATGTCCCCACACAGAGTAGGCTTGTGAATTCCAGCAGGGAACATTCATACACTCCAGGCAGCGTGGCTTGAGAGATGTTTGCCATCAGCATGCAGGAGACCGTGCTTCCCTTCCCAGGTCATCCTCTGCCTAGAATCACAAAATCGTTTCGGTTGGAAGAGACCTCTGAGATCACTGATCTCAGCACTCCCAAGCCCACCACTAAACCATGTCCCCAGGTGCCACATCTACATGTTTTTTGAACACTGACCTGCTCCATGCCTCAGCTTCCTCACTGAGAACCACAGCAGTGATGTCAACCCTTTTTGGAAAGCACGTAGAGATCTGCTGGTGAAGGCAACTGCACAAGAATTGGACTTTAAGGATTGTTACACACCTGTGAGGCACCTAGCACATACAATAATTCTAACAAAACCAAAGGAAGTAGTTGGAGCTCCCAGCTTATTGAAACGGGGAGAAAAAGCTGTTCTGAGAGCCAGACTGGCTCAGCAAGCTGATGGAAAGTGTGAACAGACCTGATAGGCCTGAGGTCTCCTCCCAAACTATGTCTGTCATTCCTTCAGTCCTCCAAACATCCAGCTCCAGGGAGAGGGAGTGACGGGAAAGAATGGTGTTATGGCAGCTGGGATGGAGCTGCAGTAGAACTCACACCTTGGCTACCTTTGGAAAGCCCCATGAGCAGCACTGGCTGAAACTCAGCTTAGGAAAATGAAAAGCCACAAACTGGTTTCATAGTCCTGGCAGTGAGGCAAGCAGGAGTGAAATTCCAAAAGCAAGAAAGCTTAAAGAAGGGTTGCTTCTTTGGGAATTACTGCATGGAAAAAGAGAGTCGAAAGTGAATTGTGATCCCTTCTGCTCCCAGGCCTGGTAAGCAGAGCTGGTGGGGAAGGGCTTCCCTCCAATACCACATTTCCAACGTTATCCTTTTACCTTTTAGGTTTCACATCTACTGAAATAAGAGACGACGTAACAAATGGCATAATGGAAAAGCCAGCGAGGCTGGTTCGCCCTAGAGAGCTCCAGAAGTTCAGCCCTTGGTTTTCCTTGTCCTCACAGCAAGTTTCCAGAAGAAGCCATGGTCATGAAGAGAGCTCTGGGGGCAGGCAGGGGCTCACCAGGAGCTGCATCCCTTGCATAAGGAGTTGCTGCAAAGGATGCAGCCAAAAGCATCAGCTTCCTAACTTGGCATAGGAAAAGGTTCTGGCATTACCGACCAGGAATCTGCAGGGCTTTAAAAGAAACCAGATTCCCACTGCTGAGCACCTTCCCCCCACCCCTGCAGAAAACTAGAAATGAGAATATTAACTTCTTCATGAGCTTTAACACAGTGATTTAGTCTGTGAACAGCAAAACTAATAAAGCCTGGGTCTCTCCACTTTTTCTCTGGTGATTGGTTTTAAAGGTGAAGCAGGAGCTTCAGTCTGTTCTGGGGTTGGTCACATATGGGGACTCTAGAGTATCATCTGTGCAAGCTGGTGCTGTAATGTTTGTCAGCCATTATAAACAGACCTCACAAACTTTAAACATTTCAGTATATCAGAGCTTTCTTATCGTTTGCTCAATTTGTATAAAATTGATCAATAGACTCACAAGTTGCAGGAGGGCAAGAGAAGTAGGAGAGGGTAGGCACAGGGAGGGACACAAGTGTTAGGAAACTCACTTCCATGAGAAATCAGGGGCTGATTTGGGCTGCTCTGTCTTAATTTCCTAATGGCAGAAAGTTTCCACAGCATTATCCTTTCCAAAATTATGAGGAATATGGTCTCAGCTGTGAGCAGTGCTCCTGGCCAAGTTCTGCTCTGAAGTCACTGGGCCTCACAGTGAGTTTGAACTGGGCTCATCCTTATTTATGTCCTTCTCTAAGCAGGCATAAAACAACTTCCATCACATGCCAAGACTAAATTGCCACAGGAGACTGCTGGGTTTTCCAGAATGAAAGTCTCTTCACTTTGAAATCCATCTGCTCCAGTGAGAGAAAAAGCAAAACACTTGGGAAAAATCCCACTCCATCTAAGTGTTTGGGTTATGCTATATAGCAATGAAAATTACAGACATGCAGAGAAGGTGTCAGACATAAGTGGCTTTCTTAGATGAGATATCATTTATCCAGTTGCAGACAAAAGTTAAATAAATAGTCACAAAATTATCTCATTCCTTAACAGCCTCTTTTCCAGCTCACCAATCCCCCAGACACTGTGCAGCTACTGAGGGTCAGATGCCTTCACCATTTGAGGTGAATGAGACCATTGGCAACAAAAGTCATGTCTGCTCCAAGCCAGGGATACACCACAGCCCCAGCCCATGCATGAGACAAAAGTCCACAAGCCCAACCTCATGGGTCCAGAAAAACCGCAAAAACAACCCAAACCATTTCTGATGCTGCTGGATTTTTTGGAAATTGTGTGAATGCAGAAACCCAGCCTGCCAGACTTCATTTTTAATATTCAAACAGAGGGGGGAGGTTATTCCAGATAGAAATATTTATCCCAATTTACAGTGGTTTCCTTTTATTATTCAACCAACTTATGTAACTCAGATGAAGCCAAACTGAATCTTTTGCACATCACCACTTACTGTGACATCTGTACCAAGTCTGCCTCCTTGCCCTCAGCCTGCTGAGGTTCAGCAGGACACTCACTCCATGGCAGAGCTTTCTCAGGCTCATGCACATCCACAGACAGTACTCAAACAGCAATTATTCCCGGGGTGACTTATGTGGTTGAGCTGCTGAGGCCAGTACTGGCAGGAAACACATGTTAGAAATTAGTGTGTGTCTGGTACTGTCTCCCTTCTCTGTTTCTCCAGGTGGCTGAGCAAAAGCAAGAGCAAGAGCATTTTCTGATGTTGACTCTGGTTAATGTGAGCATAAATGCAAGGTTAATACCCAAAGGATGGCTGATGAAGGAAAAAGTGAAAAAAAAAGTAATCAGGATGAGAAAAATAATTCAAACAATTCCTCGAAAAATATGCACCTTTGGCTTGTATTCTGACAACAAAGGGCGAGGATTACCATGAAATAGGAGAGTAGAGTGTGTTATGTTACTTACTCCTCAGGAATTAAATCAGCAATGTACAGAAGATGTTAAATCTCTTCGCAAAATTAACTCAGTCCCTATTTTTAATCAAACAGTATGCCCCAGCTCCAAGCAGTGTGCAGGCCCCTTTTTGGCTTTCCTGTGTGCACAGACAATGTTTTCTTGCAGTCTTACTTCCTTGCAGTCCTGTTGTTTACAGCTCAGCTTATCCTCAGGGATTTCAAAACTCACCACACAGAAATGGAGCTCCTGCTGCCTGAAGCATTTGTGGAGCCAAGTGCATCCCAGTGCAGCACCTGTGGGTGCTGCAGGCTGACACCCCACACCTCCCCATGCAGAGCCTCCAGACATGACACAGAGAACACAGCTGTTTAACACACTGGTTTGGAAAAGGCCATTATTGTCCCCAGGGTGTTTCCACTGGGAGCAGGGAACAAGGACTGCAGAGTTGCTGTAATTTTACTGTCTGGACATTGGTATAGCCAAAAATCAGTCAAAAGGCCAGTCAGCTTCACAGAAATTATATAATCTCCATCACTTTATTTTCTTTTTTTGTTCCCCAATATTATGTTCAAGTTTTTTAGGGGAGAGAAATTCCTGCTCCCTCTCCTCCACATATTCTTCAAGAAAAGCATGATCTGTCCCAAAGCCTTAATAAATTTTATAGATACTTCAGGCCAGTTTTGAATCTCAAATCCATCAAGGTAAATTTGGAATGAGCACACTTCAGAGGAGCTGCTCCAGCTTCCTTGAGAGCAGATTTGCTCTCTCTGCCCAGTGCAATCAAACAACACTGGTGAGAACCACAGCTTTGGTGTTCCCTTTGCAGTCTGCATCTCCTCAGGTGACCCCCAGTTTGCTTCATCAGCCATGATCTTCTTCAGTCAGCTTGTCAGCTCCATTTCATGTCCCAGACAGTGGAGCTGCTGCAGAACATAAAGAACAGGCAGCACAAGTACAAGGTTGGGCTGCAGAAGAGACTCCAGGCCCTACTGAGAACTCCTCCCCACGCTCCAGCAGGATGCCAGGAGGGCTGCAAGGCCCACCAGGAGCAGATTCCCAGCTGCAGGATGCAGGGTCTCTGCAGGGAACCCTTTGACATGGCCACAGCCTGTTTGTGGCAGGGACACAATTCAGTGCATGGCTCAGGATTGCTGCTTCTGCCCAGGACTGCTGCTCACTCTGGAAACATCCTACAGCACCTCTACACCCTGCAGCTCTTTCCACCTAGGGTCCAAAGCAGATCTGTTCCAGGGGACTGAGGGATCAAGGAAGTAGCTCTCTCCCATAAAAATAAACATTCCTGGACCCTCATGGCCAGTGCAGGAGAGGATGCATGTGTGCTCATTCCAGCTCCTGATTCATAGTGCTGTGGGTGAGCGTCAGGAAAGGCACTTCTTTTTCCAGACAGAGGCTTTCAACACAAACAATAGGCAAGGATATGAATACTTCTAATACTGCCTGTAAATTCTTGCTGAATGTGCGACAGTGATTGTTAAGAATGAACTTGGTTGGTTATAGAAACATATTTCAAGTCACTTCAGACAAAATGCAATGAAAATGATTGCAATACATCTTTTCAACCTTCTGTAAGACAATAGTCTCATCAGAGATTCTGCTTCTCT
The DNA here is from genome assembly GCF_009819885.2 of Catharus ustulatus. NCBI lineage: Eukaryota > Metazoa > Chordata > Aves > Passeriformes > Turdidae > Catharus > Catharus ustulatus. The sequence continues at coordinate 10,021,809 of NC_046235.1, read as the reverse complement.
GTCATCTTTGGAGGCAACAGACTACATAGAAAAAAGCAAACTTCTGGAGTCATAATTTCTTTGGGTTTAGGTTCCCTCTGTCCTTTACAGCCCCTCCCATTCAGCACTGTGTCACGTTTTCTGCTTTTAGATTGACTTTGCTCTAATTTCTTCTAACCAAGTCAGCCTGGGAGCATGAAAGGGAGGGAATCTAAGTCATAAAAAATCCTGTTTAAGCCAAAAGTCTAACTCAAGGCAAGTTCTCTGGTGCCCAGCCAAGCCTTGTGGTGTTCTCCTGACTATTCTCTCCCTCCTTGTTTCTGATGGACCTGTGTTGCAGCAGCAGCAGCAGCAGATCTTTTCATGGTCTGTGAAATGAGCTTCTTCAGGTCTTATCAAGTCATCCAACCACCCCACAATGCATTAAAATATATCACATCATTTCTAATCTGTAGCTGCATACAAAGAGCCTGCCTAAACCCACTCTTCCCTCAAAGAAAATCAGATGCACTTGCAAGACCTTCAGTTATTGCTTAAGCCACCTCCTCCTCTGTGCTCCACTTGTCCCTGAAGTGCCTGCAAATAGATGGTCCTTGCAGCTTGCCTGCAACTTTTATAAACCTGATGGGCCAAATGAGAGGAAGCACATTTCAGGAAGCAGGGCTGTGATCAGGATGCCTTCTCACCTACTCCCCCACGGATTTTGGCCAGAGCCCCTCCAATGCCTCTGATGCTACGGATTCCTGAAGGGAGGAGCTCCCTCCTCCCCTCCCTCTCTTTATTACCCAAGTCACAAAGTGGTTAAAGCTTTGCAAGCTCTGCTCCAGACCTGGAATTTCACCCAGAAACCTAATGGCAGCTGTGCTGATTGCAGAGCTCTGCATAAAATTCAGCTGAAGGAGGGGGCAGCTGCAGACTGTAAGGGTTCCCTGAGCTGTTCATTCCCCAGGAACTGCAGCATGGAGACAAAGGACCATACTCTGAGTATCCATACCAATACCCTGAGTACTGGCAACTGGGGGCTGTGTCCAAGATGTACCTGCTGTGTCCCAGATAAGTCACACACTCCTGAGAAGGAAGAAAGCTGAATTCCTCTCCTGCAGATGCCCAGGGAAACATGTTCACTGCCTTTATTTGGCTCATCGGGCACATACATGGTCCTGACATATTTCTTCATGGAAGAGCCAGATTTTCCTCTTACGTTTTACCTCCAGGAACTCATCATGATCATTACACAAATCTTCTCTAAAACGACCCTCTGCATGTTGCTCATACCCAGTAACAGGGAAAAGCCACCACATGTACAAATGTGGGAGCACTGATGAGGGCAATGGAGCAGCTCAGGAGCAAGCGCCGCGGGCATCAGCATTCAACTCTCACCTGTAAAGATTCTTGGATTAAACATGTGCCACAAATATGAACATCTTCAGCTCAGAGTAAAGACAAAACATATGATCAGCTCATCAAGTGGACTTTCATCAGCTCTTCATGTGGCTTTTCTGGATGTGAGACATGCAAAATGACTTGTTCGGGAGCAGTGCCTCAGGTGCAGCAATGGTGGGCAGGAAGAAGAAAAAAGGATGGATTTTTCTAGTTTAAATGTAAAACTCAGTTTGCTACAGAATATCAAATATCTCTTACAGATTTATTTTCCTAATGCAGCTCCCAGAAGAAAGTTCATTTCCAGTTTAACCCAATGGGTACTGAGGTTCCTGTGTTGGGTAATGAGCCCTTGATTGCTTTTTTACAGGACAGGGATGTCTGTGCAAGTGCCTCAGCTCTGAGGTCACCACATTCTGCACAAGGACATAAAATATCAGCCAAGCTCTATTTCCTTCCTGGTTCTGTGGTAACAGAAGGGAGAAACAGCAGTGATCTCCAAACCCTCTTTGAATAGAGAGCACAGATTCTGTGCTTTAATGAGCTGCTATCACCCTGACTGGAGAGCTGAAGTATTTCAAGACATCTCTCAGCGGCTGCATTGCAAAAGTTAATGATCTGTTCCTCGCAAAAGCACATACAGGTTCAGGCTGAATGATATGGAGTCAGCCTTCTTTCCTTGTATCTTTTGATATTAACCTTTTCCTGGTATTTGACATCAGAAATGTGACCAAGGAAAGTCAGCAGCATAAAGAGAAAGATTTGTTAGGATTGCAGTGAGGTGGTGAACTGCACGTTTATGAAGTCCAAGTAGAATGGATGCAGTTATGGATGTCATCACAAAAGAGTCTTCTTGCTTCAAACCTGGAACTGAACTTCCTCAATCCTAGGCTGGTAGATCAATGCAGCTAAAGAAAGGTGACTGATGTAAAAAACCAAAAATTGTATGTGATAATAACAGCTAGATTAGCAAGACCTGAACTAGTTTTGTTTCCATGAGTGGACAGTGCTACAAATCAAAGTAATATAAAAAACTCACTAGGTCTGAGATGGGAGTTTATAAGAAAAGAATTGTTTTGAAACACTGAAGTGTTAACCGAGAAAACAGGACTATGCTCGTATCTCCAAATTTGCCCAAAAGAAAACTTGAATTTGCAGTCAGGAAGTTATTAAGAGAATTATTACGAGAAAAGTTTGTTATATCAAAGAACACCATCTGAGTCAAAGATACTTGGATGCACAGAACACAAGATCATCATCATCAAAAGCTGTTTTGCTGACATACAAGCATTTCAGTTTGCTGAAGTAATTTTGAAGTGTTTATGTAAGAAGAAGAATTGCAGTGAACTGCTTTGAAATCACCTCTAAGCACCAAGAACTGAGCACTTGAGCATCTGAGTTGGCAAACAAGGAAACTTCAGGAAACAGAAGCTCAGAGTAGACAAGGACATTTCTCCATAGAGGGAAGATTAAGTAGCTAAGATGAGAAATGGGGAAGGCTCTTGGGCATGTCTATGAAAACAGTCTCTTCGTAGATCTGTGCCCTTGAGGACAAATAACTTTCAAGTACTCTTGCAATGATCTGAGCAGAGGAATACAGGAAAATGAGAATTTGCTATTAAAATGGTTATGACAAACTGGAGAACTCCTTGGCACAAACCCAACCCTCTCAGCAAAGTCTGAAGTACTCCATTGTTGAGTGGATGATTTTTTGCAGGACGTGAAGCTCCAAGCCTACTCAGAAAGGGCAGTTTCCATTGGCATCCCAGTAGATGATCTTGCAGATCCTGATTGGAGGCCTGTTAAAGCAATGAAGAATCCTTCAGGAGACACTAAATCTGGCATTTGCATTTTCACTGATATTCTGTGGGAAGTTTAGGAATAATGAAATAGTTTAATGGAGACGTTTATTGCATGAGGTTAAATGAATGCATGGTGCAATATTGTAACATTCATCTTTTTAAAATGTCACATTTTAGTTCTTGGGAAAGGCTTGTTTTCCAGAAACTCACATATGTCATGCAATTTTTTGTGAAACGATTCATTTTTAGACAGAAAACCCTTTCACTGTCAGATTCACACAGGAAGAAAATTTTGTTTACGTGGATGCAGGGACAAGCAACAACAACCAGAACCCAAAGCACCGAGAGAGCTCTTTCTGTTGGGTGCTCTGGTGAATATTCAACTTTCCAAACCATTCACAGTGACTGAAATTCACCATTCAACAAAATATATACAGAACATGTTCTCCTGAGGTTTGTACCTTGCTGATCAGCCTGGCATGATGATAAGGACACGGTTTCATGCCCACATGCAGAGCCAAAAATGTGTCACCATCCCTGCAGTAATCAGCCATCTCTCATCCCCAGGTCCCACATGTAACATGTCCTCAGTGATATGGAGATTTTGAGTGAGCCACAACTGTCATGGAATCCCAGACCCATAAAATAGTTTTGTTTGGAGGGACCTTCAGAGGTCATCGAGTCCAGGTGTCCTGCAAAGAGCCTTCAGCTACACCAGGTTTCTCACAGCCCCAGCCAAACTGACCTTGCATCTTCCCAGGTATGTCACCTCAATGGGCAACCTGTTCCATTTTGACTTGCACCAAGCACTGCTGTCACTATTGGAGATGCTCCAAAATTTCATCTCAGATGTGGAAGGGGAAAAAGGAACACTAAACAAGCATTTATGACTTCAAGCTGAATCTCCTCCCAGGTGCTTGCAGCCAGGGGCTGAGGTTTGCACAGTGTCTCTGAACAAGACTTGCCAAAAGAATAAGCAAGGGCTTAGTGCACCTGATTCTGCAAAGTGGCCAGAGCTCAGGTCCCAGTTCTGCAAGGCAGTGAAATGAGGACTTAACTGTAAGCACATGAATAGTCTCTCCCACTTAGTTGAAGCTCTTTTCCAGAACACATTTAAAATGGGATTGGAGAGAAAACCAGAAATTTAAAAAAAAAAATTTAAAAAATGAAAAAACCAAGATCAATTCCCACAGTAAGGGGAAAACAGAAAGAAGACTAATAAACATTTGTAATTTCTAAAAGCAGCATTTGCAGTGGTGACTGGCTTGGAGAAAGAACTCATCTGAGTCTGAGCTGACAAAATGCTGTGTTTCCATCAACTCCCCCAGTGCCTGAGCTACTATAGCTGCTTTTTTCTGGGGTAAGGAGGAAAAGGGGAAAAAAGAAAGCTCTTTATACTGGAGGGTGTGGGGGGGTGGTGGTGAAGGCTTTTACAGGTCAGCAAAAAGAAATATTTCCCAAGTTGCAAGATTTTTCTCAATGTACTTGGTCCCTGTAAGCTGATGTGCCGTTGTCCTTGCTGCACCCTTTGAGCCACTTCCCAGTTGGTTTTGCCCTCGGGAGCACCCTGGAAGCCTCCAGCATAAACAGAGCCACAGCTTCTTCCAAAATGAGTCGCAGAATGTAATTAACTCTACTCCATGTTTGCAGCCCTGTGATTTCTCTTACCTTTAACGTGAACTCACATATGGATTAAAGTGAAATAAACCCTACAATTTGAGTTCAATTCAAAGCTGATTGGAAACATGTATTACCTTTCCTTGACCCGGCAGTGGGAAGGGAAGTTATTACAGTTCTTTAGTGAGTTTGTAAACTCTTTACTGCTGTGGCAGTTTTAATCCTGCTGAGAGAAAATTTGATCTCCACAATAAATTGCTCCCATTTTATTCCAATATTTTACAATTACAGGTTTAGATAGCAAACAAGCATCAAGTTCTTTTGGAACAAACAAGTGAGAGTATTACCAGAATTCTCATGGCATTTTTAGGTTAAACAATAAACAGCCATAATAATAAGAAATTAATGCTTCAGATCATGCAGGTTCTAATATGCTGATCCAGAAAAATTTTAACAGTTTTATTACACCATTACAGAAAAAAGGTGCATGTCTGAACTAAAGTAACTGACCCTGCATTCCCAGATGAAACAACAAATCTTCACCATTCCTTGGAAATTTGTAAACATTTCAGGGGCACAAAGAAAAAAAGTCACAAATTATAGATGCAAAAATACTGGCTCTCATGAAAATGTGAGTCTAGTCCAAAGGAGTCCAGAGCAAACTTGCAGGAGTTCTAATGCTCTAACAAGCCCTAATGGCTGTTTGCGTGTCAGCCAAATGGAACTGGAACCCCAGCACCTGGGCTGAGTGATGGGCTGATTACACATTATAAAAGCAGAATTGGATTTTCTATCTCTTGAGGTCTTCAGATGAAAGCAGGATGTCTTCCTGGAAGACGTGCTTTGGCAAAACAGAAGTTATGAGGTTGCAAACAGAAATGAGCTGCGCAGCATTTATTGGCCAATGATAGACGAGTGGTACCTCATCTAATGTGCTTCCAGCTTCCAGTGCCATGAATCTCCCAAGAAAAATGCATGAAGAGTCTCACCCAGGAAGTCTAAATCAAATCTCTAACGTCTTTGCTCAAATTAGGCAAATCAAACACTTTGCTCAGGACTAATGTCCCTCAATGTTTGCATGAGTGCATTTGCATGGTGGTAAGGCACAAATCTCCCATGCAGTGTAAGGTTCCCAACTTTGCTCTTAATTTAATGGGATGAGCTGTTTCTGTGCATTCTGACAGAGGACAGACCAGAGGCAGCTCACTGTGCCCAGGAAAGGAGCTGACACTGTTGGGGTAGAAGAACTGGATATATTTTAGCAACAGAGTAAAAGGCCACCTGTGAAGCATTTTTCTGTAATTCCTTAAAAATAATGTAACAAAGAAGGTACAGGAAGGGGGGAAAGACATTTTTCCTCTACTCTTAATTTGCTTGCCAAGCTAGATGCTGTGTAAGCCAGCTGGGCACAGGCTCTTGGAAAGGCACAGTCCACTAGCAGAATTTTCTATTGCACCTGGGCACCAAATACCGCAGTTTCTAGGTCCATTTCCCACACTATTAAAACTAAAATATTAAACACTCCAGGGTATTCAGCTGAAAAGTGGATTTTATTATTCTAAATGGGTCTTAGACTTGCCAGGCAAAAATGCTCAAAACTATTCCTTTTTAACTCAAATAAATTATTTGTTCTACACAGAAGAGTCAACATAATATTATTTACAAGAACATAATCATGCCATCTCTTTTACTATCTCTGTTTTTTTGCATGGCACAAGGGTAAGAAAGGAAAAATATTGATGCTGAAATCAAAGCAGACAGAAGATGATCCAGTGTAAATAGAGCATAAGGGAAGAACTTTTTGGATTTGTTTTCATTGCTGGCATCTGTTTATTCTGACACATACAATTAAAGAGAATGATAATCTGTTTTCATGGGTGAACAAAGAAATAACTGCAAAATAGAAATAAAATCAAAAGTATGCAAGAATGGGTCACACAAAGATGAACCAGCTGACAGTGGCTGGTGCTCAGGCTTGTTAGAAAGAAATGAGGAAGAGGATGAATATAGTCTGATGATTCTCCTAGCTCTTCCATCCTGGCATGCAGGGACTCCCAAACCCGAGGTTCCAGGTTGGAGCAGCATATTTGCCACCAGCTTAGCTAAGCTCCAGGACTGCTTCCAGGACTTCATTACACTTCTGTTTGTTCAGGAGTGGTTGCCCTGTTATTCTCCTGAGCACTCCCTCCTTTTGTCTGAGGACAGAAAGGACAAATCATTCCTCACTCAATGTGCCCATACACAGTTTTACCAATCCCCATGTTTCTGTTTAGCCTCTCTGTTCTCTGTATCACTGCCAAGCTACTCCCAGTCTGAAACATCTCCTGTAAGAGGGGTTGCCAGCCTCCACCCCTGAGAACTGCTTAAGCAGGAGGGGTTCAACAGACCCTCCTCACCCATTCCCCTCAGTTTCCTACACAAGAGGCGATGTGTCTTCGTAAATCCTTTTTTACAAACTTCAGAGGTCTTTCAGACTGAAGGAGAAATTATTTCCCCTATCGATAAATGATGTGAGGCTGAAGAGGGTCAACACGCATTTCCCCACAAGCATCCCTGATGCTCTCAGCATCCTGCACCATGCCAGAGGCTCAGTCCTTGTTCCTTGGCTGTTGTCCTCTCTCCCCAGTCCTACTTAGCCCAGCTCCCCTCTGGCATTGCTCCTGCTGAGGCTGACTGAGCATAGGGTTTGAATGCACTTTTCCAACATCACTGTAACCAGCTGACTACCTCCCCTCAGTCCCAATTTAATTTTATATCATTAAACAACAAGGTACAGTCCAGAATATCTAAAGCCTTTGAGTGGTCAATGTAACCTACAGCAGCCAAAAGCTCCTGATCCCCAGCCAAAGCTAACTTATTAGGTACCAGAGCAACAGCCGTGGAACATTGTTTTTCTTTCAGTGCTGACTGCAGTGGGGATATTATGTGAGGAATGTTCAAATAGAACACAATTTTTACTTGGCTGGTAATAATTCTGTGAGGTTTACAATTGCTTGGGTCTTGCAGGTCAGGAGTTATTAAATGAAGTTATGAATTTTGCATACCTACCAACATAGGAAATGGGCAGTGACCTCCTACACCGCTGAGACACACTCAGGTCTGTGGGGCCCGATGGGATCCACCCAGGGGTATTGAGCCACTTTACACCATTTATCATCAGTCCTGATGAACTGGGGAAGCCCCAGCTGACTGTAAGTGAGCAAATACGATGCCCAGCCACAATGTCTGGCTCCAAGGGTGCTGGGCAGTGCAACAGCAGGGTGGGGTGAGGATGGAGATGGGGATGGGGATGGGGATGGGGATGGGGATGGGGATGGGGATGGGGATGGGATGGGGATGGGGATGGGGATGGGGATGGGGATGGGGATGGGGATGGGGATGGGGACGGGAGCATATCCTTACCTGCACTGCTCCCTCCCTGCTCCTGGCCTCCCCACTTACAACTAAACATTTCAGCCAGCCTTTCAGGGTGGCTTTTGTTCTCTTTCTGCATGTAAAAACCTTCCAGGGAAATGCTGTGCTAACATGCTGGCCGGTGCTGTGCTCAGCACAGGGAGGGAGCAGGGGGGGAACACACAGACACCGAAACCCAGAGGTCACCGCACCGATGGGAAGCACAGAACAGGCTTTGTGCGGATTTGCCCTGCCAGCTCCCTTCATTCTTGACTTGAAACACTTGCTGATAATCCACTCCTTGACCTCTCCTACACAGGATGCAGTGTCACTATATGGAAGCCATATGGAACAAAGGGATCACTCTCAATACACGCTGAGCATAAAAAATAAAAGTTTACAATGGCACTGTCACCACAGCAGCTGGGTCGGCTGTTTGCCAGCGTGCCCTCATGTTGGCAGCTGGAAGCTCGTGTGCCTGGTATGACAAAGCACAGACTATCAGGCTTCAGTAAGAGGAATTTCAGCCAGGGAATGTGTTTTTACCTCTAACTGAGCTAGCTCCTGAATTTATTGTCCAGATTTTTTTTCCCCCTTTGAGTAATCATTAAACCTGTGAAATGTTTTCTAGAACATGAGAAACAGATATGAGCCTTGATGGTCCTGCTCCTTTGAAGGAGGATACCTGGTTCCCATTAATAACCTCTATAATACGGGATGGAGCTATGGACAATTTGCTTTCTAGTGATTACAGATCAGAGTACAAAGCTCAGGAATAATCAGAAAATGCACTGAGTTTCTGCTCCAAATGCTTTAAATGTGCATACATATCTCATGTCTAAAATTTAAACAACCCCCACCAAGATAAATGACCTACTTGTGCTTTGAGAAGAGGGGAAAAAACAAACTAAAAAGTTGAATTACTTTGCAAAAAAACAGTAAGACTCTAACTTTGTCCCCCACAATACAGAAATAAGTACAAAGCTTCAAATAAGCCTTAGAGAGATGGAACTACAGGTAAGGTTTTGACCTTCTTGTTCCATATTTCTTCCCTAATCTGTCTCTAACAGCAGAAAAGATGTTCTGTCAGATGCAAAAGCATACTGATGACCAAATCTGAGTTGAAGTTTCCACATCACTTTGATCAACAAGGTGCTAGTCATCCCCTGCCTGCATTCCCAGCGCTTCTGGAGCAGATGCTGGAGCTGGATTACAACCAGCATCTTGTCTCTACCTTCCTTTGCCTTTCAGGAAGGTTTTATTGGAAATCTCATCTGCTCCCATTGGTTTGGTCCTGTGCCAGCTCTAAATGAGAAATGGCCCATTTCCTGCTTCATTTCCCCTTCAAAATTCACAGGGAGTGCTTGGCAGTTTTCAAACCAAGCCCTGACCAAAAAGCCCAGCACAGGCTAAATCCACAACCCAAAGGGAACCCAGTTATTCATCCCAGTGCTGCTGCACTGGCATCACTGCAGAGGAAGCAAGTTTTACTTGTTTTCAGAATCTGTCACAGAAACTCTTCTGCCCACATCAGAGAGAACACACATAATTTTTGCTGATCATTTGGATGCCTGATAATGAGAAATTTCTCATCATATGGCAGAGCACAAGCAGTGGTTTCTTCAGCATGACAAGCCAAATCCTTCTCCAATTTTCAGCCAGGAAGGAGGGGAGTTACTTTGGAGTCAATTAATCAATTATTAGGCTTGAAAGTTTGGTATCCCTTATGAAAAAGATAGAGAAAAATGTGATGGGATTTAAGATAGAGATTGAATGACCTTTCTTGCACACAGATCCCAGCTTGCTACTCCATATTTTGGGTGGCAAAAAAAGAGAGGGGTAAAATGAGTCTTTTCTTGTATGCTAGCAGCTGACCTCAGAGTAGCCTGAGGGCATTTTAAACCTACCTCTGCCTTTATTATGTGTGTCATATGCTCCTATTCATCCTTTGTAGTTTAAAGCAAAAATGACCTTTTATAGCTATCTAAAGTGTAATTTTGCTTATGTTCTCCACTCTCACCATTTGTTTCGAGTTAAATATCAAACATATGTGCACCCATTTTTAACAAAAAAATGTTTAATATTAGAGAGCATGCCCTCATATAAGACTGGGAAAGCCTTTCAGGGAAATAAGCCTTTCAAATAAAAAGGCATATTAGTAAATTTTAAAGTGATTTTAACTGTATATTTTCAAGCATTAAAGGAAACAGATCCAGCAAGCCATAAAGTGGCAAGTGGGAGGTGGGGAAAGATATACGGTACTAGTTTGAAAGAGAAATTAGACCTGGAACAGGGTGGAAAAATCCACCTACCCTGGAGCTATTTGAAGTCACAGGTTTGGAGGTAGGAAAGTTGGGGAGAGGGAGGGAGGGCTGAAGACTGGACAGGGACACCACTCCAAGCCTCATCCCCTGGCAGACATGGGTTGCTGACAGTCAGAATGACACTATGGAGAAGGCAACAACATCCAGGATCATTTTATATCTCATGACTAAGAGGCAAACAGCAAAGCTCAGGTTTTTCAAAGCCAGCTCCCAGCTGGAATATTGTGCTGTGGCTCCATGAAGGTATCAGTCAGCTCGCAGCACTGATGGTGCAGGGCTGCGTTAAACATTCCACATCTCCTAAAATTCCTTAGTCCTGCACATATTCGAAGTACAGAACTGAATTACCTGGCTTCCATGATCTGCAACAGCCATCTCCTCTGATGGTTAATGCTGAAATTAAAGTATTTCCATGTGGCAGTTTGAATTTCTTCTGCTATAGGAAAGGACTTTCTCTGCTGAGACATGCCTGCAAATTACATTTCCATTTGGCACCAAAGATGGTTTGCACAGATTTACTCTATTCTGGGACTATTCCATTTGCAGCTTGGAGGAGAACTGATACCTCTGGTGTTTTACAAATTCAGGTTGTGTCTGCTGGTGCAGTCCAGGAAGATGTAACTGGTTATCACTCCATTAGGCTGCTACAGCAATCCCTGAAACTCTGAATAATCTTAAGTCGTTTTTCTTAATGACTGCTGAAGTGAAACGGTCCTGTTTCCATCCACTTAGCTTTGACATACAAATGAGCCCAGGGGTCTGCAGGAATTAGAGCATTGGGGGCTTGGGGAAATAATTCTCTTGCTCCCTCACTCTGTTTCATTTTCAAGCCTGGCTGCCAGCTTGCACATCACAGCAGCTCTCAGAGTTGGCTGCTGGTATCCCTGCAGTACATGAAATACGGGTTCCTCAGCTTTGGGCATTTCTGTCTCTTTTAATACCTTTATTTCTCATGAGTAGCTGAAGTGAGAATGGAGTATTATTACGTTTTAAGAAGTGTATCAAGGCAGTAGAAGATTTATTCCTGGATATTCCACTCTCGCTGAGGGATCTCCCAACCAAGGATCATAGTTTGGAGGATTCTGAGCCCAGGGCAGATGGCAAATTTTGTGTTTGGGGAACCTTTGCATAGCCCTGGAATGGACCACACAGAGCACAGAGATCATTGCTGCCACAGGACTGGCTAAAGGAACAGCTGTATCATATCACCACAGCACTGGAGAAGTGCATTCCCAAAGCTGGGCGAGGAAGTCAGTGTGGTTTTCTCCATGCTAATCAGCTTGGCCTGCCACTGCATGGTACGTCCCTTGCATCATGAATTTTAAGGTCAGAAAGCACTACTTTCATCAAGGTGGTTTTTTTCTCTATTCACCTACTTATTTGAATTATGAAGCCTATCACCACCACCACAGTTCAGCAAAGGGTCATCAGTTCCTCAATTAGGACTTGTTTTGTTTGTGTTCATTCACAAAAGAGCAGCTCAGCCATTTTGAGGCCTTCCAGCCTGATCCATCTCCCAGAAAGCCAGTGGAACTGAGGTTGGGCCCATTCTGCTTTCATCTGGAAGGAAAATGACACAAAGGCAGGCTGGAGAACAGGAGCAGTAGAGTAAGCCATTTCTTTATTAAGGCAACTCAAATCACAATCCAAGAGAATTCAATAACCATTTTTTAAATTCAGTGCATTAAATCAGGACAACCAAATAAAACCAGTTTTCCACCCTTAGTTTTTATAAAGAACAGTGGAATTATCACTGCTTGCTGGACTTGTTGCCCAGCTCAGTAGGATTTCCCATCCTTTGCTGAGAACAAACACGGAGCTGACAGAATGTCAATGTGTGGTACTAGGCAATGAGAATCATTTAGATTCCAAACCATCCCATCCTAATCCTGACCTCCCCACCAGCCAAACTATTCATGGGATAACCAGAAACACCTGGGTACAAGGAATTTCCTGCTGCAATTCAGCCTTAATTTCCTCAGATAGTAAAAACCTAAGGCTTGCAAAGGTGAAAGAAACCAGCAGTCAATCAAGTAAATCACCACCACTACCACTGCAGCAGTGATAGTACATTCTAAATTAAATTTTAATTCCCACCTGATGGTTCACTGGGAGTTATTTATATAGAAACCATTCATCTGACCCACCTTTGTATTTCAGGCAGTTTGTTGGGGTCCCATTAGTTATTAACACCCACCTAAGTTCCAGAATGGCCTTTTTTTTTATTTTTCTGTGATTGTGATCAGAATCAAAATTAGAAGCAAAGAAAGCCATGTCTGCAGGTATTTGCTGGACAGATACATTAAGGTACACAGACAATTTTACTGTGGAAAGCAATGAACAACAAAGCCAAGAAAACTCCCAAGTTCAAGCATAAACAAGACAGGTTTGCGATCTTTAATTTTTATTCATTTTGGGGTTTAGAAAGAGCTTATGGTGTTTACTGGTATCATGACTAAGTCACTGTGGTCAACAGTCTTAGCAGCAAAAATATTTGAGAGCTTGGTACAAACATGCAGAGAAGCTGTGGTTTCCCCATCCCGGGAAATGTTCAAGGCCAGGCTGGATGAGGCTTTGAGCAACCAGGTCTAGTGGAAGGTGTCCTGCCCATGGCAGGGGTTCAAAAGAGATGGTCTTTAAAGGTCTTCCAACCCAAACCACTCTGTGATTCCGTGACTCCTCAAAGAAGGCCAGACATTGATTAGAAAAGGTGATCAGGACTGAGGTGTGCAGGCAGAGTTGAGTGGAGAAAGGCAAAAGGGGGGATTTCAAACCAGCACTTTCAGTCTCTCATCACCTGGATTAATTAATAAGAAAAATAAAAGTAAACCAAGCTCTTAAAGCCGTATTTTTAAGAGTGATATTAATGGAATTTCCATTTTTACATATTCAGCACAGAATCAGCAGTCATTTCTGTTTGCAAATCTGCCAGATCTGTCAAAGTAATGCACGTGATCAAAGTATGTTTTTGGCAAAATTTATTGGGTGGAAAAAAAAAAAGCTTAAAAGGAAAAGAAGTGAATTCAGTGTAAGAGTCATCCAAAATTGCTGACATTCCTTTTTCCTTCTCAGTGAATTTAAATATGAATAGTCACAAATGCCTGTGGATTTAGATTCTTTATCCTAGGAAAAAGCTGCAAGGCAGCTTTTGACACTCTTGAAGACAATTAAGACCAGGGAGCTCACCAGGCAGGGCCTGTGTTAGCAGACAGCTGCCAATACCGAAGGAATGAGAGCTTCCCAGAGAAGGGCTGGGTAGGTTTCACTGATGGAACCCATGAGACAGGAGATTCAACAACATCTACTGCTGCTCCAGCACCCCAGGCACCGGGAAATGCACATCACATTTCTCTGGTAGGAGGCCCTTTACCTTCTGGGGGAGGTGAGAAATAAGACTTTCTCCATCAGCTTTAAAATTCTTTAGGGCTGAAAAATGCTAAGGTGATCAATGTGAACGGGTAGCACCTTCGGGAAAGTATTTGCTCTGATATGTTGCAATGTAGGCTTTTAAAGGAAACACTATTTTAAAACAGTCCTATCATTTGTGTCTGAAGAGCAAGTGTGGCAGCTGGAATGGGTATTTTTAGCGGCTCAGTAAGGGACTTTACACGCCAGTTGCCTCTCAGTCAAGATCAGTGCAAGGCAATAGATCTTTCCAAACTCCCAGACAAAGCAGCAAAGTAGGTGTCAGTGATAGTTAGCGACAAGCCAAAAAAGAAAAAAACAAAAAAACCCAACCAAACAACAACAACAACAAAAAAAACCCTGTAACAAAGCCGTATGAAATTCTGTCATTGCAAACTAGGATATAGAATGGGATGTTACAGCAACAACTGAGTGATGTACTGCCAGTGTGAAATTCATGTTGAAAAACAGGAATCCTGCACTCACAAGGAGACAACAAAGCAGACACTATGTTCAGGTCTTTATCCTTTCTGGTTTCTGTCATGCCACAAAGCTGATCATAGCCAGCAAAGGCTCCAAGAGTCCCTATCACCATGAAATCTCATGGAAAATGCTGGGACCTTCTTAAAAAGGAGGAAGATGAGCAGATGTCTCTGCAGAGCCCAGCTCCTTATGGGTCAATGAACTCCTTGGGACCCTGCTGAAGTGAAGATAAAGAGAGACTTTTCAAGCTACCCAGGCAGTATTTCAAATCCATTTGGTCCCTATTTCTCAAGAAATGAGGTCAGATAAGCCCTGGGCTGGAAAGGGAAAAATTCTGCAGCAAAGAACATTTTCTACAGACAAATTCCAGCCTCTGATGCACCAATTTCCTAGCAGAGAGCAATTCTCTACCTGCTATAATGAAACACACACACATGGACAACCATGTCCAGCAAAGTCTCTGAGAAGGGAAGGGTAACGAGTGGACTGAACAGGGACTGCACCAGGACTAACAAACACAGTCATATGGAAACAATTAGAGCAGTTTCTCAAGGGAGATCTCTCTCTGCTTCTTCAAGCTTTTCTTTATATTCCTCCCTTGGATTAAGCCTGAGGAATTTTTTTTATTCATAAACTATATTATGTAGGTGGGATTTTCCAGCCTCCTGCCTGTTTATAGCAATCAGGATTGCCTCTGTCAGGATATCATGTCTATTTAAAAATATTTATCACTCACTACTTCAACCAAATTTCAAAGCATATCAGTGTTGCCCAGCAACAGAAAAAGCTGCTCCTGTTTCCTGTACAGAAAATTAGGAGTTTAATCACCTAATGTCATCCTGTTCACTGATAATTAGGCAAATTATGTTCAAGGGAATGCCTTATATTAAGGTTACAGCAATGAATTTCACTTCCATGTGTAGGATCAGATCATGGCTTCTCCTCTGTAGTTTGTGGAGGATCTTTAAAACTTAATGTGTGATGAAAAGGGTTTCTCCTAAGTCCTATTCACTCAGGACAGTCACATAGCTTAATTCCAACCAGGTCATGAAAGAGAAGGAGGAACCACACTCAGATCTCTAGAAATTCATCTCAACACACTGTCCACAATGTCAGCCCATCAGAACTGTGTGCAGGTATTTTCTCTGTTTCCCATGGCCAGGAGATCTGCCTGACTCCACAGTCCTCCTTATGGCCACAGCTCAATGGCACACCAGTAATGCTCCTTGAGGTCTGCCCTTCCACATGGTCCTCTTGGTCTTAATTCAGGTGGATTGATCCCTATATGCCCCTGGATGAGACAGTTATTCACTGTCTTGGGTGGCTCTGATGCTCCCAGTGAAGCCCACTCCCATTGAGCAAAGGATGATCAGAACCGGCTCCCCCAGTGCTGTTCTCAGTGCCTGGGAGAGGAAGCCATGGGCATCCTGAACAGTTTAGTCTTCATAAAATGAGAGCAATTAATTTTAATCCCCACTAGATGGTGCAGGAAGTCAATAAATGTCAATCGTCTGCTAACACTGGACTTGTCTTTCAAGTGCTTCCATATTCTCCTGAAATACCTCATCAGATGATTTCTTTCATGAAGCCGTAAGCAGGGTTTGAACCAGAATCTGAGCAGCACCTGAACTCCCTGCTGTGCACCAGAAGGAGTTTTTAAACACCTTTTGGGAACAATTCTGTGTTTGTACAGCACATTCTATTTTGAAAAATAATAAAAACAGTATTATTATTAATAATAATACCCATATAGAAGTTACTCGCAAAGACTTAAAAGAAACCTAGTTCTGCTGACATTTAGAAATCCTCTATGGGATTTAATAGGCAACTGCATTCTTTTTCTCTATTAAGGTGGTTTAATGTATCAAAGGACAAGATCTGTTATCTTATAATTAGATTGTGAATGATTTGAAAATACAGACTGTACAGCTTCTTGTACAAATGCTCTAATTCATGGTTAAAGATCTCCAAGATGCTGGAATAACATACAAATATACATAGAGATAATAAAATCCTGATGGATTTTATAATTATTTCTGTCTTGCAAGATTATAATAGCTTCATACCTCCAGTTCAGTTTTTGGAATCACAGGCCATAAACCAGAAAGGTCTTGCAGGATCAATATGCAAGTTATTTAGAAGACTGTTTGATGCACATATGATTTTCTGTAACACTGACACATGGCAGCACATAGATCTAACCCAACAACCAAACATGCACACATTGGGGTAAGGATGAAAGAGAGAATGAGCATGGCAGATGTTAGCTGGATCACATAATGCTTGGCTGAAAGGCACTCAGATATTTTCTGGTGATGAAGGTGGAATAACATCCTGTATAGATGAGAAAGAAATTTACCCAAAGAACTTGCAAGCAAATAAAAAAATACAGTGCCATACTCATGAAATGACCCCTCTCTCTACAGTCCTAAATTCTGCCATGAGGCAGTGCTCTGAAACATCTAAACCTATATGGATCAGATGAATTTCCAGCTCTTAACACAAATCAAATCCAAAGAGATAATGAGCCAAACAGAGACATTAAATATTTTTATGCTGTCATTTATTTTGCAACATTTAATTAATGTCATAAAAATATGTACTATATATTTTCAATAAAGAATTTAAAGTACCACAATCAAAGATCACATGACCCTAGTTTCATTATGAAAAGTACCTGGATTCAATAAAAGGAGGACATAGCTTTATCCAAGACATAAATTTGGTCCAGGCAGCAATATTGAGAAAGGTTAAATGGTAAAGAAAACTAATCTCTTAAAGCAATATGAATCATAGAAAAAGAGGTGGTGGTAAGGTGATAATAAAACGTCAGAGCTGTAATTTTCTTCTCACAGAAGCAGTGCCTGCTTGGGAATATACAGCACTGCTTGTGCCTTCACACCACAGCAAGAACCAGCAGGGTGAGCAGGGACACATTAGGAGTCACACCTGGGAAAGGATGATGGGGGCAGAATTTGGAAACAGGTTAGACTGCTTAACAGGGCTGTTTTGCAACCTCCAAAGTGCCACTGGCCACAGGCACATTGTCTCCTGGTGTCAAAGGGTGCAGAAGTATCATTTATGTGGAGCTGTGCCAGTTTACCCCAAATGGACAACTCAGTGCTATATATTTCCAATTAGTATAATTGCTTACCTATATTTTGAAGCCAGTTTAATAAAAGACAATTTAAAACTTCTTTACACTTCACTGTACATTCTCTTTGCTGTCAGCCTGAAAATGCAACCACACTAAAGTAAGTTGTTTTCATTGCCATTTTCCTGGAGCTTTAGACTTTGATGAGTTCAGAACTTTGAGTCCAGCTGACAAGATCCACCTCTCAGTCAGCACATCTGGCCAGTCACTAAGATTTGTTAGCAGTTAATTACAGACATGTAGAATCTTCATGTTCTGGTTTGCTTCTCACTTGTTTCCAATATTTAATGTAAACCTTGGCATGTTTTGCGTTCAAGTGTTATAACTGTCTCTTTGGAGGGAAAAATTTTGGTTTGACTTACTTGGTTTACTTTAGTTTTCCTGAGCCCAAACTGGGAAAACACAATGATGTGTGGCAAGGTTATCAAGCCACAGGGATTAAAAAGGCTGTGTCTTGAAACCATTGCTTCCTGAAAGGTGGAACTGCAACATGTCTTCTCAGATTGACTCTCTCATCAGGAAAATGCAGTCTGGTTTCCCTTCTGCCATCAGAGAAAGACTGATTCTGAAAGCCAGTACTCGTGAAAGTATGAAAAGAAGACTTGGACTAATTCTGCTTCTTTAACAAACCAGTTTGTCCCTGTATTTTCCTGATACCTATCTGAAAAATTTTGCTGCACATTCATTATCCTGCTATCACCTGCCTGAAACCATGACAAGTGTCTCTGGCTCTAGCTCTGTCTCCTATCCAAACCTCTTTGATGAAAACTTTAGATGCACAGGCTGCAATTGAGTTGGCTCATGAGGAAAGGCTTCCCAGAAATAAAAATCCCAGCTCTGTTACTCACCAGCTGGATGTGGACAGCATCAGCTCATATTCCTAATAATTTCATATATGGGCATCAACCAAACCATGAACTGGATGAAACTTGAAACCTCCTGCAGTGAAGCCTCTCTGGATTGAAAAAGAGAAAGAGCTGAGTGGGTTTCAAGTATTTTAAGCTCTTGATCAAACCAGGGATCTCCTGCATGGGACATGACCTTCTGTCATGCCACTCTTTTCCTCATCCACCCTTTAACTTGCAGTAAAATACTGTATATATTCATAATTTCTCTAACCCTCTTACTATTTATTGCCAGGCCCTGAGGAAACTGTTCCAGCATCCCTTCATTTCCATTCCCCTGGCAGCTCTTTAGCTACATTCAGGATTTATTTGTTGAAAGTACAGACTAAGTCCTAGACGCAATCACACTACATCACCACCCTGTGCAGAGGTTGTCTTCATATTCTGCTACAGTCCCTGCAAATTTCTCTATTATCTTAACACTGAATTTTTGTATAATTACGTTAATTCTTCTTTTATAGCTGAAAACTTTCTGATAACCAAAATAGAGATATTAGGGTTGTACATTTAAATCTTTTAATACAGTTCCATGTCTCCTGTATGCCTTCTGGAGAAATAGACTTAGCCCAGCTAATACTCTTTAGATAATGGAGTCCAGGAGCCAGGGAGAATGAACTCCTTCAGCACGTTTTACACAATCCAGAGCACTGACAAATAGCATTATAAGGCAAAATAATAAATACCTCATGTGATACACTGCAAGTACTGCCTAATGAGAGATACACATTTTTAGGATGCATATTTGACAGAGGCCTTTATTCGATAAAATCACCAAACTCTTTTCTGATGAACCTCAACAGCCTCAAGAGCTCAAACCTGCTTATTCCAGCTGCAGTGTTCTATCCCTTTGCTTCCCATGCTATAATCCCCTCCTCTAAACAGTCAACAGCAATTCTTACACGCTGCAAACTGATCATAACCTCCTCATTTTAATTCAGTAATTACTTCAGTCAGAGAGAAAAACTGGGGTGCCCTTTGCTTTCTGAACAACTGCTTTTTGTAGCCATGGAGTTGTTTCCCAGATTTAAAGAAAGGAGCGTGACAAAGGAGAGCTGTGTGTGTATCACAGCAATCTTCAGCACAGCCATCTGCAGGGGAGCTGCACTGGGGCATGACACAGCCACAGGAACCATGCCACTCTTTGCAGTAGGAGGGAGACATTTCAGCCTGAGGAGACTAACCTAAAAAAAACAATAGACCCTTGGTGACGAGCTGCCATAGGTGTCCTGAACGCTAAAAGCTACATGATACGAGAGCAGGAACTCCTCCGTGTCCTTTAACAAAGAATAGTGAGTTTCCTACAAACCAAAGTGGTGATCTCCTACAATCCTCTTCCATGACCATTTCCCCACCTTAGGTTCCCCGCTCCTTATTCCCTTTGACTGCCAGAAGTCAGCACAGAGATGATAATAATAAAACCCCCACTGTCCGCTTTGTCTTCGGATTGAGGTGGTGGTAAGGATCTCTGCAGAAAACAAAGCCTCACTGCTGATGAAGTCATTTTAAAACCATCTGTCGTAATTTACTGACTAATGAAGTGAAGGCTTGCTCTCCCCAGCCTCACTGCAATTTGCCATTTTTTTGGCACATATATAAAACAACACTTGCCTCCTCTAGCAGTCTCTGTGACAGTCTCGAGGTGACTGTCCAAACATTCCTCAACCCTGGCAAAAGTAAAATCACCAAACTTTGTTTGACCCTCACTGCAAGACATTACAATAGAGTTAATTTTGCAATACTCTAACAGCAATTTTGCTCCCAGCAGCTGTGTGTTGGCAGTAAAGGACAAGATCACACAGAATACACAGCAAATCCAAGTAAAACTGCAGCTCATTGCAGAATTGATTGACTGAGGTTCAGATGCAACTCAAAAGGTGAAATCATGTGTTGCCTCACTAGCACCTCTTTTATCTTGTACAGTAATTCACCATCACTGACTTTGAATCCTTTCCTTCTTCTGTCTTTTTTTTTTTTTTTAAAATACTTGTTCATTTCTTTTGATGTCTGCAATAAAAATTATTGTGCTGGAGATACTACAGTTAATATGTGGGAATCCAAGCAGCATATTACTTGTGGAATCCTATCTGATTTCAGGTGCATCCCATTGACCTCATACCCCATACATTGGCAGCTAGATTTTGTTTAGAAACAGACAAAAAAAAAATATATAGAACCATAGAATGGTTGAGGTTGGAAAAGACCACCATCAGGATCATCGAGTCCAACAGAAATATGATAAGAGTTTCTTTAAGTAAAAAATAAATAGCCTGATCTAGACAAAATTTTCCATTCTAGTTTAGAGAGGTTTATAGCCTGCCAGTAGCTCAGTCTTCATCCTTTGCACATTTTTCTCCTCCTATGTCTGTAACTCCCTTCCATCCTGGCAGGTGAAATGATGTTGGGACTGTAAGCACTGACTACACAAGCATGAAGCATTGTACCAGGAGGCTGGAAAGCCTGTTTATAGTATATCATTTCAAGAGTGGAATGCCATATATTTTCTTTGCTTTTTGTAGCCTTCTTTAAAAAGTCTTCGTGGAGTCAGGTGCTGATTCAGCATTGCCTCCTGGTGAGCCATGAGAGGGTGATGATGTGAAACTGAAACACGAGACCCAGCACTGGAACAGATCCTTAAATCAGCAGAGTCAGCCTTCTGCTGTGGCAGAAAGCACATCATCCAGGCCTTTGGATTGCTGAGGTTTTCTAAGGTGGCAAGCAAAGCGCTGTTAATTTTTGCAGTTGGCGAGACAGCAGGAATAAGCCAGGGCTGTCTGAGCCCACCCAGGCAGGGATGACCTGCCCCCTGGAACGTTTCCTGGCGTTATTTATGACAGCCTCATGGCCACGGCTGCTCTCCTTCTCCAGCATCGGTTGCCAACTTTCCTTTTTTTGCCACTTAGTAAGGAGAAAATTCCTCTTTTTGCCAGGTGAAATGTATTCACTGAACTCAGGGACTTTGGTGGTAAATTCTGGCTCTGGCTTTGTTTAATACTACTTTGGTCTAGTGCAGTTTCTCTGGGATGGGTGCTGAGATGCTCGTTACATAGCTCCTGTTACTCCCTTCTCTCTTCGGAGGCATTCTGCTGACTGATTTGAGAATACAAGCACGTTTTCAGATGCAAGGATCTGAAAAACATTTCAATGCTTCCAAATGTCTGGACACTTCCTAGGTTTTTCCTAGGAAGCCTTTGAACATGATTTTTGTAGTGCTTTACACCTCTCCTTTGAGTCCTTCGTCACATGTTTAGTGTCACTAGTTCAGGACAGACCTGGTTTAGATGAAAGCAGTAATTTTTCTGTAGCCTCTACAACTGAAATTTCAGTCTGTATAATTTGCTTCAGTGTTTTGCCTGTAATTTGCATTGTCTCTGCATCAATCGAGTTGTGTCATCATGTGCTTTCAATTGCTGCCAATTCCCTTTCTTCTCCTGCATAGCTCAGAGGAAGTCAAGGTAACCTGGCAGTCCCTGATCTGCCCATCTGGTTTGCTTTTCCTTTCCTCTTTGCATGTTCCTGCTTTATTTGTGTCCAGAAGGACTCTAGATTTTATAGACTCCATTTACGTGAGGGTCAGCAAACTATTCCTAGTGAAAAGGATGCAAAATTTCACATATACATCACCACAGTACAGTGTAACCATTTTTTCCCCTAAAAATTGTGACATAAGGTATTCCCTGTGTGCCAGTACTGCTTACAACTCTGTTAACCAAAGCAAATCCCCTTATAGTTTTTCTTCACAGTCTACACACTTCTTACACTGATTCCTGGATAACAGCAAAACTGCCTCCAGAACAGAGTAGCTTATCAGAGCAGCATTTACTACAGAGTTCCTGTCTTTAACCTCTAACCAGAACTCACAGGGCAAGATAAAGTGATGTCAGACCACACAGTTCATCTCTAAGATTAAGGTACAAGCCTTGGAGCCTGGCTCCATTCCCAGGCAGATGCCAGCCATAGCCATATCCTGCTCAGAGGGGTTGGCCAGCTCCAGTCTCTCTTGCTTTGGCTGCTGTTCAGCATGAGATTCATAATAAAGCTCAGTGACAGATGCAATAAAATCTTGCTTTCATCTACCTCCCATTGCTACCAGTGCAGCGTTATGGTTTTTGTCAGATACTTCTTGACCCTTCCATCTCTTTCAGTGCTTAATGCAGCTTCTAGTGAAGCACTGCCATCAAATCCTACACTGATTTTATCCTAATACTACTTTTTGCCATTAAGGCGAAAAATAAAGCAGTTTAAACTGGGAATTCAGTTCATCTGAGTGCTCCTTCTCCCCTCATGTCTTCTGTTCAGTTATACATAAAAAAGACAGATTACTTAAAAAAAAAATTATTTATATATAAAGACAATTATTTAGCATTCCACCACATTGCTCCTAATTTGAGTCAAGCAAGTTAATAAACTGCCCATGCCACCTTTGCAGCAGCAATGTGCTCTACGTATAAACAGTCTGATAGGTGACAAAACTTTACCAACTCAACACTCTTTCAAAGGTGTCCATAGGAGGCATTTCCAGTAGCACAGTTTCAGATAAACCTTAATCAAAGTTTAAAACTGCTGTTTAAATGCAATTTAAACTCCACCTGCTGGCTGAGCTCCTTAATGGCATCATGTCTGCACATACAGATGGTAAAGAGGCTTAAGGATGCTCCCCTTCCAGTGCTAAAGGGCTTAAGAAAGATCTATGATACTTCCCATTAAGAAAAATACCAGGCAAGACTTTCTAAAGTGATTAATGATCTCTACAGCTCTGTTTAATAGAAACATGTCTAAAAGATCTGATTTGCAAAATCACTAATCACATTTGAACATGCTGGCAGAAACAACCCTGAAATACTCTGAAACACAAATGGGTCTAAGGAGAAGCAACAAATGACCAGTTTAAAAAAAGGGGAATGTATTTCATGAAGAAGTTGAAATAGGGGTTTGAGTGACCAGATGTTGTTTCGTTTCCCATATCCTGTTTCCAGAGATACATTTCAAGTAACTGTAGAACACTAATTGTACATACACACACACAGAGAACACAATGCACACACGTGACAATAAGGGATTTGTGCAGAGTTTACATGCAGAGTTCACATTTAATTCCATTGGGACTCCTATGTGTCTGTGTTTTTACAAAACCATACATTGAAAGAAAATTAGGATTTTGTTTTCCTTTTTTATTTTAGTACTTAAAAATTAACTTAAGTGGAAAAACAATCTATAGAGCAGTTTAAGTATATGAGGTTCATTCAGGAAAAATATTGGGCGTTAGTAATTTTTTTCCATGTGTGATAAGGGTAATTTAGTTTAAAACTATGGATCTTCTATTTTCTTAAAACTAGCCAGACTTTAGAAAAATTTTATGGTACCAATGAGACAGAAATCTCTGATAATTCAGTGCATGGCATACAAGGAGATAAAAAAATATTTTAAAAGGCATATTTCCTAGCTTTGACGGTTATTGACAACAATCACTATAATCAGGAAGTCATCAAACACTGACTATTCTCTTTTCAAAACAGTGCCTAAAAATATATTAATTTTGTTCCATATTCATATTAATTTATTATCTAATAAACAGTTTATGTGACTGTATTTATATTGCATGAACTGTTTGGAAAGTGTTCACCACAACCATCACCCAGAGAATGCTTCACTTTCTGTAGCTCAATTTGTGGGGCAGTTCAACTGACACTTGAGACTAATTCTGCTTGTCTGGTTAATCCACAAGCTTCAGAATGACCCTCTAAGCACTTCCAAACAAATACCCTGTCCCATTTCTCACTGATATTCACCCCAGTGCTTTTCATAAGCCATTTTTTATGGATAAAACTGTCATTAGATGAATAAGCAAGAAGCAAGTAGAAAAGAATAACATATCCTGACATGAATTGTAGGGCTTTATGTAAACACACACCCACACACACAAAAGAATATATATGTTACAGGCACCTGCTGATTCTTATTGTGCCTAGTGACAGAATCTAAACATGACAAAAGGATGGACCTGTTCAGCTGGTAATACTCTGTTAGCTTTCAAAAATAGCACATGAGAGGACAACCACAGTGCAAAGCCTGTTTGAGGGAAAAAAAAAAAAAAAAAACCAAAAAAAAAAAAAAAAAAGCAAAGCTAAACCCAGCAATAATCATAGGGATTCTCGTTAACATATATAAACTCTTTCAAAGCACAGGCTCTGAGCAGCTGACAAGAAACGAAGACTTTAGTAAGAAATAATTAGTTACCGTTGATACCCTCACATCTGCATCCCAGCAGCCCACCAAGCCTGTCTGGAATTAGCAGGAGCAGCAGAAGCTTGGCCAGACAGGTAAGGCAACACTGCAGGAGATTTCAGCTGCCCAGAGCCTGGGGCTGCAAAACAGGTGATTCCCATAGAGGGAGATGTTGCTTTGTTTCTTCCTTATTTTAAAGTCTTTCTACCCATGTCATGGGAAAAACTTCATGTGCTCCAGTCATGGCACAGACGCTTCCCAATACTTAGATTTTTAAGATGAGCACAGCACTCATCAGAACTTGTCAGTCATGTCTATTATCAAATTAAATTTTTCCATTGTCCTACCATATGGCTTTTTTGAGCCAGCATTACTGAATTTACTATTCCTGACTGTTTTCCTAACCTGTGAAAAGGAGTCCATGAGGATGATCAGAGGGCTTGAGTATCTCTGCTACAGAGACAGGCTGAGAGAGCTGGGGGTGTTTAAGTGGAGAAGAGAAGGCTCCAGGGAGACTGCATTGTGTACTTACAGGTAGCTTATAAAAATGGATAGAAACTTATTGCAAGGGCAGATGTCCTATCCTTAGTGATAAGACAAGGGAGAACGATTTTAAACTAAAAGAGTGGAGACTTAGATTAGATGTTAGGATGAAAATTTTCCCTGTTAGGGTGGTGAGGTCAAAGCACTGGTTGCCCAGGGGAGCTGGGATTGCCCCATCCATGAAAGTGTTCATTCAGGTTGGATGGATTTTGAGCAACCTGGTCTAGTGGCAGGTGTCCCTACCCATGGCAGAGGGTTGGAATGAGATGAGCTTTCAGGTTCCTTCCAACCCAAACCATTCTGTGATTCTATGACTCCTAAAGAGGGATGAAGATGGAAACTGTTTTTACAAAGCAATCAAGCAGCTACTGCATTCCCAGCACTCTTTGGATCCTTCAGCAAAAGCCAGGCTGACCACATCACTTGGCACTTTTAACATGAACATACTTCTGTGTCCATCACAAATAGCTGGCACCATCACTTCCTCATTCTGTACCTCCACACAGAGAACATACTTCAAAATAAACAGAAGGAATGATGGGCTGTCTCTGACATAATGGATTTATGAAGCTCAGATTAAACTGAGGACATCACCCTCTGGTAACCTATGGCTTGCTATGACAGCCAATGATCTTTGCATCTGCAAGAGAAGTTTTGTTAAATTTAAGGACTAGGGTTTGTCTCACGAGATGGATGTGAAAGTGCCTGATTTCATTGCTGCCTGGTATTATGGTAGACTCCAATTCTCTTGCCTACTTCATGAACCATATTCTATATAATGTCTGCTGTCCAGCACAGGAACTTTTTAAAATAATATTCCTCAGAGAGATGATCTGATTTTGCTTTTGCAGGCAAAGAAATGGGTCTGCTTTAAAAATAACCTCTTATACGAAATGATGCATCATAGCAATCCCATGCAGAACAGCAGCTAGCAAAGTACTCCATAGCAACCACATCTTAATAGAAGATCATCTCCTGGACATCTCCCTCTGCATTTCTGCAATTACCAACTATGTCTCCTACCATCTGCAATTATATAAAATCCCTCTGGCAAGTACAGCTATTGCTTACATGGAAAATTAATGTAGTGGAGCAACAGAACCTAATAACTAAATATAAGAAATGTGAGTTATTGCTGCACTGCTATCTGCCAAGCTTTATACCAGCTACCAGGAACCATTGAGCTGATCATCATGTAAAGTAATTTTGAATTCTTTGACTTAATAATATAAATCATAACTCTCGGATTCAATATTTTCTTTGCACAATAATGCAGAACTTTCCCCTGCCACTTGACATTAAAAATGCAGCAATGCAAGAAGCTGTTTTCAATAGCAGAAAGGAATTAACTGATATGCTCAAAAGACAGTGTGGGAGTCAGGTTATGCTGGGAGCAGCTGTGACCACAGGAGGAACAGGTGTGCCTGTTCCTTTAGTGGCCAGGGTGTATCAGGCTTGTTTCAAAGCACACTTCTCCCACACGGCTGGGAAAGAGGCAGGTATGTTTCCTGAGGCCTGTGTCACACTGCTATTGGGCTATTGGCTTTATAAATCAAAAAGCACTTAGATTCTATTTAGAAGAAGTAAGCTTTGAAATGTATTATATTGCAGGTTAATATTATCCCTAATCTAGAGATTAATAATGATTTTACAAACTTTGGCTACTTCTTTTGTCCCAGCACCCGTTAACTGTATTAATGACTTCCAAATCTGGGTTTAAAAGGTGCAGCTATCATAGTGGCTCTCATTAAATTAAAAAATTTAAGACCTTTGCCTTCTTTTTTAAAAAAGTAGCATTTTATTTAAAGTATTTTGAAAGCAATTCTGACAGTGGGTATAAACATTGATTAAAAATTTCCTTAACTGACATTTTTCTAGAAGAAAGCAACAATAAATGGCATACATGTTTGAAAAAGTTGCACAAATATCATCTTGGGGAAAACAATAAGAGGTCGCCAGCCTAGAAAGATTTCTAACAAAGTAAATTACTGGAACTAACTTACCTCCGTCTACCAGACTGGGAAAGAAATCCCAGACATCCACTTTTTGTGCCCTGGAAGTGTTAATCTCACCATAACAGCACTAGTCAGCACATCTGATACAGAACAATATGCCTGGCAATTAGTAGAGTCACCAGTGCCTTGACAATGTCGAGGCCAGAGGAAATGTTCTGAAGAGGGAGGATATCCCAATTGTCATGACTTGGATGTCAAAGCAAAGATTGACTGATTGAAAATAGAATTAATCCTGTTCACCTGTGGGAGACAAAGAAAAACTGAGGATAAAGCAGCAGCTCAGTTCAACAGTCAGCTGTCAGGTTTGAAATCAAACTGAAATTCTCGGGTGGTCTAGATAAGAGATAAAAAGAGATCATTAAGATCAATTACTCTGACCCTGAACCGAAGAGGTATCAAACTGGTGCTTCCAGTACCAGTTTGTGGGCAACCTTAGTTGCAGAACCTCCTGATCTTGATGGGATAATTTTGAACAATGAGGAAGCTGAGTACCTTCAGAGTGGCTGGAAAATAGAGGGAAGTGAAAGCAAGGGCTGGCTCACACACATTCAAATCCTGTGGTGCGTCACTCCTCGGGATGGTAATGACACCGGTGGATTACAGTAATCTGCTGGAAGGCCAGGGTCAGCCCTCTGAAAGTCATAGCTAATACTCCCCTGGGACAGGTCTGTGGGTTATCAGGCACATTAGAAGCATGATGAGCACTGAGTGGATTTGGTATGAGGTCACTGTGCCCCTCTGATGGTGAAGGCAAGAATGTCACTAGCACGACACACAGCACAGGTATATTTATCTGTGTCACTGTAACCTGAAGCTGAGAAGATGGATTAGTCACATGGTCTGCAAAGAGAGAGGAGGCTGAGCAGCTGAAGGAGGTTCAGATAACCCCTTCTGAGAAGCAGGTCACATCTGAGGAATTTGCACTTTCTTTTGACCATGTGAAGGTTGAAGAAAACAGCAGGTATCTGCTGGTTAGGCACGTAACATCCTGAAGGGATACTTCTGCAACCTGCAGCAACCTAGGACATGCATTCTCAGTAGCCAATAAACACATAACAACAAATACCAGTGACAAAAGAGGTGATGCATTTAGAATTAGGATAGCTATCCCAAAGTGAAAATGCCTATCTAAGTTTAAGAGGATTACCCTCAGCCACAACCCTTCCCACACTGCTCTGCCCCCTCACAGGTGATATTTCCTTCTCCAGCACCTCTGCTGCATAAACAAGTGAAGTATTTGTATTCTCAATCACTCAGAACTTTCTTCTGCAAATAGTCCCTTCATGTTGTTAGAACTGATTATAGAATCAGAATGTCAAAATAAAATAAGAGTAAATAAATGTTAGAATATGAACTGTTTATATCAGAAACAAAGACAGTGGGACCCTGGAAAGGTGCTTTTTATCATTCTGTAAATACCTCACAACTGGCAAAGAGAACAAAATCTAAGCCAAGGTTTGTTTTAGTGAGGTAGTTGATGTAGTGTAGTTTCACAGGCTTTTGTACAAACTTCTAGACAGTCATGACACATTGTGTGCTTTCAAAATGGGCACTCTCTGTAGACCCAGCAGATGTTCAGTACAATAAATCTGTGCTTTGGTGGGAGGTGAGCCAGTCAATGCTAACATTACACATTATCAACAGCAGTCTTCATGGTAGCATCCTATTCCATGGACAAATTGTTCAGGCCCTCTGCAAACTCAGGCAGCTCCCACTCCAGAAATTCTCACCAACTGAGAAGGCTTTCAAAGTTAAAATTGAAAGTTAAAATTGAAGGCTTTCTTCAAAAGCATAAAATCCATAGACTCCCCTTCAAACCAGACAAAATGAACAATTATAGTAGACGAGTATATAAAGCAACCTTTGGATTGTAAGGGACCTTAAAATCATCTAGTTACAACCCACAACTCCCTACCCCTTGCAGCTTTCCATCAATCTCATCAGACAATGTTGTGCGTTCTTTAATTTTACATGCAGCTCATGTCAACCAAGATATTTGGGGGAGAGCTAGTTTTGTGGTTTGGGTTTATTTGTTTTGTTGGATCTTTTTATTTAAATAAAGCTTGTGTGGGTAACTGGAAAACAGAGTGTGAAGAGCCAAGCACTGGAGGACGAGTTCTGCTGGGTACTCTGTACAGCACACAGAAAAGGTTACTGCGTGGGCAGCGCTACCAGTAAGGAAAAAGCGAGTGGGGCAATGCAGAGGAGGAAGAGGAGGAGGAGGTGGGTAGATGATGAGATGATGTGTGTGGATAGGAACACAGGGAAAGCAGAGTGTGTCCTCAGCTTCCTAAGAAGAGCTATGGCAAATGGCCCAGTAAGGACTATATCCATATTCTTGGGTTAAGGGCAATCCAGGACTCTAGGGTACTGACCCAGTAGGGAGCCTTTGTTGGGCAAAAATGCCCCACTGCATGACATGCAGGGTACATTTAGCACTCAGGGAATGCAGTGAGGACTAGGCTGCACTGGACTGTGTGGTGCACTGAGAAGTAATGAGAGATATCTCTGGAGACACTGAGTTTAGCTATGTTAGAAACTAGACCAGGTCTGGCCATTTAGATGGATGACAGCACAACAACTATAATGCCTGAAACACTTTTTGAAGGGATGTTTCTCAGACCAGCCACACATTTTACATAGGTCATCCCCACTGCTGTTTTTTCTTCTGCTTTTAAACCCCCTTCTTCCTTTCTGCTTGCTATGTTGTGTAACAAAGGCCCCATGATGATACGCTGATACTCAGGATAATAAGGAGAGTTGGAGCTCAGAGTGATTGATGATAAAAGCAGGAGAGAAACACCTTGTCATCTAGTAGTAATGGTATTACGCCACTTGTCATCTGGTAGAGCTCTACCCATGAAAGAACAGCAAGGAACACTGGGCAGGAGGTTATTTTGCTTTGGGTACTGAAGAAATAGGATGCTCCATTCAAATGGCAGTGGCACAAGAGTCTGGGAGCATGAGCAAGCCAGGAATCTTCCAGGACATTCAGAACTCCAGCTGCTTCTAGTCCCACCATCGTAAACACAGTGGCAGTCTGTTGTGACTCGTCTGTCCTGCAGCCAAGATCCGCTGTGGCAGCTCCTCTTTTCCACTGGCAGCTGGTGGGCAAGGCAATTAGGGGAGGCAGGAGAGGAGAGGTGAAGGGGGACTGAACTCCCAGTCTGGCACAGGGCGTGGGGCCAAGGGGCAGCGGCAACCCAGCACTACCAACCCGACAAGGTGAGATCAAGGACATCCGTGTAGCCGATGCACAAAGGCTCCATCTGAGGCCTTGGTAAAATGGCACTGAGCCATTTTTGTATAGAACGAGGAAGAAAGTGCATGCTCCTCGCGGAACAATCCAACTGCTTATTCTCTTCCCTCCATGAACTTCATTCTTCGGAAGCACACAGCGCGAACCCCTCGCTCTGACCTCCCCGTGCTGAAAATTTGGACGCGAACACGTTTGCACACAATGGCTCGGCCGGCAGCAGCTGCGGAGGCCGCGGTGCCAAAGCCCAGCCCCACGCAGGGACGGAGCTTTTCAACAGCCAGGCCGGGCCAGCTGCCGCCTGCGCTCCGTGCGGGACGAGAGGCAGGAGAGCCCCTGGGAACCTCGGGGTCGCGGCACCGGTGGCCCAGGCATGAAGGATCGCCAGGGGTCCGTGAGCGGACCGTGAGCGATTGCGAGCGGATCGCGGGGCACCGGGAGCGCTCCTGCAGGACCGCGAGGGGCCCGCCGCGAGGGGCGGGCGGTGGATGTGACGCGCGGCCGCGCGGGGCATTGTGGGAGCTCCGCCAGCTCGTCCAGCCGATCCCGGTAGCCCCGCGGGCAGAGCGGAGCAGCGGCAGCGACAGCGGGGACGGCAGCGGGGCCGCCGCCGCCCGAACGGAGACATCTTGCCCGTGCCGTAAGTCACCGCCGTGGCCCGTCCGCCGTGCGGGAAGGAGAGGGCGCGGGGGGCTCTGTCGCGGCGCCGTGACACCCGGCGGCGGTGGGGGGGCCCGAGGCGCGCCGTGGGACGGAGGGGTGCCGGTCCCTTCCCCTGAGCGACACCGGGGCTTGGTTCAGCTGGATTTTGCTGTGCCTCGGGTAAAGCCGGAGATCCACCCGCGCCCCACGAAATGGTGGCAGTGGGGCTGTATTTCCATGGAATCCGCTATGGAATGACCGTGTGGGGCTGGAAGGAGTCCGGCGGGGTGTGGAGCCGCGGTCCCCACGCACGGACTGGCTCCGTCCTCCTCGCTCCCACCGAGCAGGGGAGGCTGTTCGGGGGAGACTGCGAAAAGAACAAGGCAAAAAACGCCAGGACGCGTTTTCCGTGTGTCTCACTTCGGGATAAAGAACCCGTGGTGTAAAAGTTGCCTGCTTCTTGTGAATGACTTAATTAAAAAAAGCCAGATGATGTATTTTAAACCATAAGCGGAGGCTTCCCAGAGTAGCGAAAATAAATGTTTTCTGTAAACAGGGCTTCTTATTCTTTTAGGACTCTCACTTCTCGTAGAGGCTGCAATATGTCTGCCTGCAGGATTTGAGCAGCCCATACGGAGTGTCTGGGTGTTCCTCCGAGGGGACCGCGAGTGCCGCAGGGCGCAGGTGAATGCAGGTTCCTGAGCTCCGCACCGGCTCCGCTCAGGAGCGCTGGCACCGAGACCCTAGGCTGACGTGTTTGCGTGTGTGGCAGACACTGAGGGCAGCAGGCTGCTTCTGTGACTTGCATCTCCCAGTAATCCTTTTGTTTCTTCTGTAATCTTTAAAAGTAAGTTGTAGAAGGCCCATGGAATTGTGTCTGAAGCCAGCAGTTGGAACTAGCTCCTGTGCAAGCAGGGTGGCGTAAAGCTGAGGTTGCTTCATTTGTAGAGATGGAAGGAGACTTGTCGTTGAAATGTACTTGGATGAGACTTGTTATTTATCTCTTGACCATGCAAGTGAACAACCATTTTTTCCCCAGGAGTGTGTGTGGCTGTCACTTAGCAACAGGTCTATAGACAACTTGGCAGATCCACTTTCTCCCTCATTCTGAAGAGTAAAAGAAATAAATGAGCGAAGGATCAAGAGTGCAATTAATAAAAACAATGTCTGGGTTCTCAGGGACAGCACAGAGTTTAAAGACTTATATTAGAACAAGACAATTACAGTTGCTTTGAAAATTGTGTTTTAATGCAGTTGGGTATGAAATATTTTGCATCAAGGAGTCCCTAGAAAACTCCCCAGTGAGTTTGAAAGTTTGGGGCTTTTTTTTTTTTTTACGTGTTGTGAAAGAAAGGAATTACATTGTTTACTTAGTAATGGTTGCAGGTTATTTTGCTGCATTATGTTTTGTAACCTTTCACACTATAATCTAGGTCTCCTGGGTTTCTAAAGAGTAGCTTTGCTTGGCGGTGTGTGCTGTATACCCTTCTGATTGCCAGTAAAGTCAGATGTTGACAGTGTAGATTAAGTCATAACTGATCTAAAAACTAGTGGCAAGACTAGAATTTGGCTTAATGACAGTAAAGTTGGTAAAGTACTTAAGCATTGCTTATTTTGTAGACCAGCATGAGCAAAAAGAGAAGTCCAACACTGCAAACTTAGTCTTAAAAGAAACCAGTGTGTTTAAATTTGTGCTTAGGAGTTGCCAAGTTCTGCAAATACGTAGCAATGAACTTTGATAAAAAATATATTCTCTTGATAAGGGAGGTGATACACTCTGGAAGAATAGTCATGAACCTTTGCTCTCAGAGAAGTGCAGAAATATTTTTGTGCAACTCTGTCAGCTAGGATCAAGGCCTGCTGTCTGTTCCACAGAAAAGGTGGTCCTACCCCAGCAAGATTATAAAGTAGGGATAAAGGAGCAGGGATTTGGAACTGATGCCACAAGAGAAGAAAAGAGCCTCTGGATAGTTCCTCCACTGGGAGAGGAAATGTTGACCCTGTGGGTAGTGCTGAGCATTTGGTTTTGTCATCTCAAGAGGTAAAATTGGAAAAGAAAAATGCAGTACTTGTGCAAAGACTGCAGGGCTGGCTTGCTTGCTTGGTAGGGAAAGATGCTGTGAGCACATAAAGAAGCTGTAGTTGCTTACCCAAACCTATTCCAAAGACAGGATGGTCAGGATTCAGCTCATGGTCCTTGTTCCAGGAGTGATGCAAGAATCACACATTCATGACCTCCTTGATGGGTCAAGTTTTTGCAATCCCTTCTCTCAGCAGTATAATATCTGTTTTAAATTTTGTTTTGCATCTGAATTTTGCCTTGGAAGCATCCACGTTAATGCTTTATTATGTTATTATTTTCTTACAAAAATGTTAAGGGACAAAGTTGTTTTCAGAATGTTATTTAAATCAGTTTTTCTGCATTGAATTCACAAATGGTCCAGTGACTTAAGGCCCTCTCTAAATTTTTATACTATTTAGTATACAAAAGCCTATAATATATAAATGGTTATTTCAGGGCAGTTCTCTCAGTAGTGGTCAGGGAAGACAATTATGTTTACGTTTTCCTGGCTATTGGTGGCAGGATGCCCAGCAGAAACTCTTGTCACACTCCCAGCACTGTTCTTAGTGAGGGTTTGCACATTAAGGGGTGTTTGTTTTGGTGTTTCAGACCCACTGTGGGAGGGAGGGACTTCTGCCAGTTCTGTACAATTGTGCAACAGTATTTTGTTTAGCACACATGTTTTGTGAAAACATTATTCCTCTTTTTCCCATCCTTTATGTTACTGCTGTAGGAATTTTGTCTTAATCTTCAACAGAAAGTACACCAATTGTGCATTCCTAGATGGGGAGTGTCCTCTTGGTTTTCCAAATGAAAACAAATGTATGGTGCTATCTTCTCAGATGAGAAGTCAATGGAGTTTTGGAACAACTGTTTTACAACTGGTTTCACTCTTCTGTCTGTTTCAGACCTCAAAGTGTTACTGCTTTGATAAAGAACTTGAGCTGAAGTTTGAGATCACATCAGATCAAATGACTGAGTGATTGGCTCTTTTTAGTACTGTTGTACCTAGAAACCACAGCCCCAGGTAGAGACTCTGTTGTGCCATGCAAGTATTATTGTAGAGACCATTCTATACCATTTTATAAATGTGCCAGTGCAGCTTCTGATTAGCTAAGAACAGAGCAAGTTCATTGTCGCGGCAAAGTCAAATGCACCTTTTCAGCAAAGGTTCAGCAAGTGGCTATTATTATGGGACATAAATGGATTTAAGAGAGAATTGCAGCACTTACATTGTTAATCTTTTGAAACAGTGGAAAGAAAATAATATTGCAGTTCATCTCTCATGATACAAAAATGAACTTTCCAGCTTGTACTGAAAAAAAATAAATTGCATCTTAGTATTTTTCCTATTGTAGTAATGATCTCTTGGATTCCACTACTTACTGATATGATGATGTAGATCTAAATTGAATCATCTCTTTGCTGAGTGCAGTTAATACACCAGTGTAAGCCCACGATCAGAACAGTCTCTGTCTAACAGCTTAAAAGATTCATAGTAATTTGTGTAGTCATTAAGAACCAGTACCTGAAAACTGCTAATAACAGACTGGGTTTATTACTGCTGTTTGATCAAAGTGTCAAATCAACTGAACTAATGAAGTTCTGGTATTTGGAATTTGGCTATTGTTTTACCAGCATGTTCAGGCTGTACTTTAAGAATTATTATGTGATGTTAAACCTTACAGAAAAATATATTCCTATGTGCATTTGAGGAAGATGGTATTTGAAAGTGTGGTTCAGCAGAGTATCTGTCTTCACACAGATACATAAAAACTCTGGCCAACCAGAGTTACTCCAGCCAATTTCAATGAGAAAAATGTTAATTATGCTGATTTCATCGCATCAACCTTAAGATTGTTTCTTAGGAAATGTATTTCTGGCTCATGAAGATGTGACAGCAGAGGAGCCTTGTAGCTTGAATCTTTGCTATGACCCAATTATTACACCATCAAATCTTGTTTATGCATTTGGAGATCTTAGAAAGCAGTGCAGATCTTGCCACAGTCTTTATGGGGTTTCAAAAGGCTGTGAATCAAAATTCTGTATCTAGGGCAATCTGTGTCCAAGCACAGCAGATTTACTGAAGAATATAGTGTTAAATTTGATTTGAAGTCAAAGGTGAACTTTGATACTTGATTCCTCAGTGATATCCCCTGATTATCATAGTGATAATTTTAATAACTCTCACATTTAAAAAATACTTTTATTGTCAAATCTTTGGAGACTTTGCAATGTATATGGTAGAGTTCTCAAAAATTCCATTGCAAAGGCAGGGCAGAAGAAAGGAAGGAAAATACTGGTCCGTTTACTGTGATTTATTTTAAAATGTATTTACTTTCATTATACTGCTCAGATCTTGTCTGAACTATGATTTGTGTGATAAGGTTGCCTTCGGTTGCCTCTGATCTGCGGGCTCCCGGTGACTCAGCAAACAGCTCTAATTCATTAGTGTTGGCAGCATTCCAGAGTTTCTGGTGTTACAAAGATAAACCATTTCAGAACATGTAAGGCATACAGCCTTCTTTGGTTTTTGATCTGTTGCCATGCTCTTTACATTTCACCTCAATACATTTTCTGGTGGCTTTTGCAAGTGAAGTCTCTTTCCCTTCTCTTTTTCGATGGAGAACTAAAAATAGGGAAGAGACATTTGACAGTTGGTTGGGCCATGCTGCAGCTCAAAGGCAGGACAAACAGGTTCTGCAAAGTGATGATCCTGAATACACAATTAAGCTCTGAAAAAGATTTCTGTGCCAGGCTCTCACTTTCACCTTCCAAATTACGCTGGTAACAGTAAAAGTGGTACTTGAAACCTAATTAAAGTTTTCCTCCCTCCACCCCCAACACCTAAACAACCTGAACATCCAGTGATTCACTTCATGGAGGAATGGGACCCTTGAGATAGGAAGGTCTGAAACTTATCTGTTTCACGTTTCACCTTTAATGCTAAAAATTTCAGAAGTTCTTGATTTTTTCATTATGCAGCCCTGTGTACCAGCATCTTTCAAATTCAGACAAAGTTTTTCCTCAGAAATAAACTTACAGCTAGAAAGTATAAGGGGATCACATGAATTGTCCAGGGTATCCTAAATATTAATTTGAGTAATGGAACCAAATGCATAAAATAAAGAGAGAAATTACCTGTAGAATTTGCAGAGGTGATAAAATAAGCCTATGGAAGAAAAAAAAGGACACCATTTAATCTGTGGATTGATGTTATTCTGTATTACTACCTACTTTATTACTGCTTTGGTACAAATGTTACAGCAACTGATAGTTAAGATGATGCTCTCCCAAAGAAAGAAAACATTAGGAAGTAAGGATTTCCATATTCTCTTCCAGCTGTTTTGGTATCCCATAAACTCACTACATGATTAGTAGACGTTTACTGCTTAAGGCTTGCAGGCTTTCTCTAGAAAGACTGTTTTTCATCATTGACCTCTCAGTTACAAACCAGGTATATTGCAGGACAGCACAGATATTTCTTATGCCCCTTTCCATGGTGTTTGATTCAATGAACATCTTATTATTTGAGGTTAAACATCTCTAGTACTATTGATGAAAATCGCTTATGAAATATGAAAATAATTCCTGGCAGAAGGTCTGTAGAGGAGTCAAAGCCCCACCCAGCCTTCCTGCTAACAAAGAGCTAATGAGATGAGAAAATGCAATTAAATGGGTGTTTTGAAAATCATGGGTGAGCTGCATTTGGGACATTTCTCAAGGCAAGAAAATTGGCTTTTGTCCTCTTCTTCACAGAATAATGGTTGTTACAGAGCTGAGTCCACAGCAGATGAAAGGAGAAGGAGCCCTTTTGATGGCTTCCCCTTCCCAAGGATTCCTATCTGTTTCTGGACATGAATGTCCTAAATGTAGTGTGACTTTCATCTTATCTATGAAGATGGGAATATTTTGTTTAGCTTTAAAAAACAGTAAACCCATTGCATTTAATTTACTTAATGTGCTGTGCAGGTGTAGATTCTTATGAATAGAATGTGGAAGTGGAAAGGAAATCTCTCATACTCATATTCCTTTATCTGTCCTGACTGGTCTTTGTTTGGCCTGAATCTTATGTATGTATGTATTATGAATTATGAATACATACATATTATATATGTATTATGAATGTAGCCTGAATCTTATTGACTCATTGAGAATTGAAGGAGTGTGGGATGTGTCAGCACAGAACAGAAATTGCAAAACCTAGAAATGGGGCTGATGAACTTGTTTTGCCTAATTCTGCCATTGCTCCATTGTGGATTCAGGCACGTGGGAAATACAGTTAGGTTCATAAGGGCAAGGAGAGAATTCAGAGTAAACAAGTGAAAATTAGGGGAAGTAGAGAAATGGTGTGATGGGGAAGCAGGATTCAAGGGGGGTTCATTGTGGAGTGTATAAACACATCAGTGAATTTGCATGTGTGTTAGGTAAGATTTGTGCAGCAGGGGAAGAAGTGGGGTGCACAGAGGTGTGTATGTATGTGTGTATCACTGATGCATTCTGCTGGTTTCCCTGGAGTTCAGACGTGAGGGAGGGGAGAGATGGGGAGATGAGCACTGTCTCCTTTCCTCTGAGGTGATTTCAAAACCCCGTGAGTTGCCTAAACCTTCAAAGATGCCTTGAGAGCCTGTGAACCCTCCACCTCTTTGGATTTGTCAGTTGCTATTTACAGCCTGAGCAGAAATCAAAGAGAGGACGGAATATGTTTGACAGCTGTATCAGCAGTAGGTTCCCTTAGCGAAATAAACTGAGATACAGTTGTCAGATACGTGCTGGGTGTTCAGATCACTGTGCTGTTAGGGAAAGGTGGCAGATAGAAGATGGCCAGATTCCTGGAGAGAATGTTGAAGTGTGGAGATGGCTGAGTTTTGGTAGATTCAAATCTCAAGGGGGTCATTTCAGATCTTTCAAAAAATAGAACATTTACTGTACAGGAAATATATTTTGCCATTCATAGACCTTTGTTCTGTCAATTCTCACAGATCTGGAAAACGGAGTTTTTTAAAGGAGATGAATACACTTTAAGAAAGCTTTAGTGGATACAGTTTCTCCTAGTTTGGAATGTAATTATGTGTGGACGTAACTGCCCTACCACAGCTGTTCAAATGCTCCATCAAAAGTTTTTTAGTGGACATCAGGGTGTTGTGTCAGTCTCCTCTCACAAAGCATCCTCTGCTTCAATGCTGAAGTTCTGTTTTAAATCTGGTACTTACCACTCTTTGTTCCATTAGTGGTACTG
Organism: Catharus ustulatus; assembly: GCF_009819885.2. NCBI lineage: Eukaryota > Metazoa > Chordata > Aves > Passeriformes > Turdidae > Catharus > Catharus ustulatus. Next base: position 9,983,388 of record NC_046235.1, on the reverse strand, counting down.
AGTTTAACTGTTGGGAATTTCAGGAAAGGAGATTTTTAGGAAATAACTTGTTTTATTTATTTTCCTTATAATATTAGGCCAAATTACAGTGGGAAGTAAGTATTCTGTGGGAAATTAGTTTAGGTTCTAGTGCATATGCTAAAAAGGCAATTGGTCTGTATATTTTGGACACTTAATGCATTGTTTACCCCAAAATGCTGATTTGCCTTGGAATTCAGTCTGTGAACTTATAGTATGAATCCTTATTAATAACCTTTTATCTTTTGTTCTTTTTTTTTTCCTTTCTGCCTGAATACAGAGTGTGTTTCAGACCTGATACAGACAAGATGTCCAGCAGGGGTGGAAAGAAGAAGTCTACCAAGACTTCCCGCTCTGCAAAGGCTGGGGTCATATTCCCTGTTGGAAGAATGCTCCGGTACATTAAGAAAGGCCACCCGAAGTACAGAATTGGTGTTGGTGCTCCTGTGTACATGGCTGCTGTACTGGAATATCTAACTGGTAGGTTTTGCTGAATTATGGCAAATAGCAGCAGTAAAAATTAAACACAAATAGAATTTGCACAGAAAAAAACCCAAACAAACTAAAGAAGTTAGAGCTGAAGTGTGTGCTATACTGATCACACATCTAAGCCAAAAATCACTCCTGCCTCGGAGCCTTGATGACTTTTGTTCATTCCAGGATAGAATTTGCTTTCACCACTTGTAAATACTCCTTCCACATAGACAGTCAGGGTTCCCACTGCCATCAGTGTGTGTGGACTACATTGTTGCAGTTCTTGCTTTGATTTTGTGCTTGATGACATTTTATGGGTTATAATTGTCTGTTAAGTATATACATTAATTTTAAATAAAGAGCTTTTCTCTGTTTACACAGGGTTGAGACTGCTTACAGCCTTGTTTAAATATTTTTGTTCAGTTTACAGATTTCTTTTCAGGCTGTACATGCTGTTTGCAATTTGATTGAGTCTGTGTATACAATGCACACTCTTCATCTGCCCTGAATCTGTGTGGCTTATTTGCTTACAATTGTAGTTCTTGCTCTGTTCCCTTCATCACGTCAGAATGAGAATACCTTCAATAACTATCTCATCCTCACCTTCTCCCTGGACAAAAGTATTATTTTTCCTCCATTTAGAAAGAAGCTTCTGCCATAAACAACCAGACATACAAGTTAAGATCTTTACATAGCTGTTTTGTTCTCAAACAAAACTTAAGATATTGCAAGTTTACCTCCCCAAACAACATTACAAATGCAATGTTTTGACAGAAAACCCCAACTCTAATAGAATCAGTGTATCAGCTTTTTGCAATAATGGTTTGCTTAAAATTAAAAAAAAAAAAAAGGATAGGAAGGTTCAGTCACTTTTATGTGGTTGATATCTTTAGTATATACCTGTGGTGTAGAGATCTAGCAAAAAAAGCCCAAGTGCCAGATAGATGAGTGTTTAGAGCCAGATTCTATTAGCATGACAAAGAAAAAGCTTGAACTGGATCTTCCTTCTCAAAGCAGTGTTTCTTTTTCCAGTGCATCTGCTTATGGAAGTGTTCTTGCCATAGATTCAAGTGTTTCAGTGGACAGGAGACTTTAAGCTGTATTGGTGTGCCAAGCCTCTAAAAGGTGGAGGTTTTTCCTTTACTCAAGCACAGAGTTATAAAGCATTGACTTTACTGAGAGTATTTAAAACCAGAGCAACCTGACCTTACCACAGTTTTAGATATGTCTTATAATGGCTCTTGACATTGAAGGACAGAAGATTTCTTCCTATCAGGTTTTTTCTTCCCCTAAAGACAAAGATTGGTAATATTACTAAATAATTAATAGAGTGCTTGTTTTCTGTAGGGTGTTCATACCATCAATTTTTCCCCTTCATTTGCTGATATTTTCTTTATTTGGGCCTTTTTTTTAAAAGAACACTTTTAAACTTCATAGATGACCTTAAAAAATTAACATTTCCTTTAGCTAGGTTCCTGCTTACAGCAATAACAACTCAAATAAAAGGCTTCTTAGGGTGAAGGGTGCTTTGAATGCTGTCCTTTTAAAGAAACAGAGCAATAAAGGTGAGCTTAAGGCTCTGCTAATGAGCAGCACATGTTACTGGTTAACTGCTTTAAAGTGTTGACTGAGGCAGTGATAGTTTAGGCAGTTGAGAATAGGGAAATGTTTCTTTAACTGCTGCTGTGCATCTTGGGGACCTGTCTGAGGACATTGCTGACAACAAAAAAAAACCAAAGAAAAAAACAAGGAAATGTTGCAAAATGTAGGAAAAATAAAAAGCAGAAGGAAAGGATAACTAAAGGAGAAAGTACTACTTCTTTCTCCCTTTAACTATCTTTAGGCAGTTTTGCTGTAGTTTTTCTGTCTTCTCAGAAGGCTAGGTGGGTAATCCTAGTAAACTGTATCTCAGGGTTGTCTTTCATTCCTGTATGTAGCTGCATCTCAAAAGCACAGATACTCCTTTCTTTCTGGAGTTAGTACTGCTTTTATCATAGACTGATTTGAGTTGGAAGGGACCTCGAAGTCCATGTTGTTCTAATTCCCCTTCCATGGACAGGGATACTTCCCACTCGACCAGGTTACTCCAAACCACATCCAGTGTGGTGGCCTTGAACCATCTTGGCCATTTCCAGAGATGGGGCAGCCACAGCTTCTCTGGGCAACTGTGCCAGTGCCCCAGCATACTAATAGGGAAGAATTTCTTCCTAATATCTAATCTACATCTATCCTGTTTCAGTTTGAAGTGATTCCCCCTTGCAGTCCCATCATTGCAAGTCCTTCCTTCTCCAGCTTTCTTGTAGACCCCTTACTGTTCCAATCTGGTGGTTTTGTTCTGGTTTTTTTTCCTTTCTCTAAGTTTTTCACACTCTGTATAGTATAATTTTTTTAGTCTTTAGTGCTCAGTATGTTTTCTGAACTTGAGGTCATTCATCTTTTTCAGTGTAATTCAGAAACAGCCCCTTGAAATTGAATGCTTGGGGATTTTTGGTTTGTGTTATTTTACCTCTTGGCAGTTATTACTTCACAAAACCAGAGAAATCATGACTTCTCTCCAGGAGAGTTTTTAAAGATCCTCATGTTAGCACATGGTCTGAGACCAAATCAAAGCACTTCAACAATTTCAAAGTAAAACCAGGAACGTGACATAATAGGAAGGAGACCATTTGAACTGGCATGCTAATAAATTGGCTAAATCAAAAAGCAATCCTGTGCATCCAGGAAGAAGTATAAAATATCAAAAGCAGTCATAGGAAAGAGAAACTTCAGAAACAAAAACAGGCAGGGAAATGACAGAGACATGACCTAATAGAAAGGAACCAGCGTGCAGAATATGGAACCAACTTTATTCCTTTAGAAGGTGAGGTGCTAAATTTTGCTGGTCTTTGCTGAGGGTTAACTTCAATGTAAATCTGAAATTAGCCCATAATCTGCTCAGATCTGGGATTTTTTTGTTCAATTTGAGATCTGAACTTCTGAAATGCTTCCAGAAGTTCTGTTCTGGATTCATCTGGAGTTAGGACTTAGTCACTTTGTACTTTGAAAGTAGCTTATTTTTATCATGGACATACTCCTCATTCAGAAAGTAAGAGTACACATTCTATGATTTCTCATGTCCTTTGATTTCAATATACTTCACATTTAAACACATTGCACAGTGAGTGTTCTCCTTTTCTTACTTATTCACTAAAGGTTCTTGCTACTTAGAAGAAACATTAGAAAATAATTCTCTCATCAGCACAATGATGATACACAAGCAGTGTATCCAGTAAGCCAAGTTGCTTATTGTTTCCTGTTGTTTATCTATGGAAATAGTGTGTTGTATCCACTGTAAATAGTGTGTCTTTTGTGGGTAATGTGCAGAAGGTACCTTTGAGTGTTACCAATATTGAAGCAGGTGTTTATACTTCCTTTCTTTACTCTGGAGGGATAGTGTGTATGCCAAAGAATCATAAATGCACAGTTCTTGTTTCTTTTCCTTCTTTGCAGCAGAAGTTCATGCAGTACTTCCTGCCTTGCAGGGAACAGAATAGTGGATCAGTTCTGCAGCATAAGTAGAAATTAATTTTAAGCATTATCAACAGTTTTCAGTTGGCACGTTCAGTGTTGGTAATTCTTTTAGTCTTCTTTCCTTACTGCACTTATTTTCCAATGGTTCATCGCCTATTTGTCTTCCCTAACGTGGACTTCAGAAATTGCAATCCTCTCCTTAATTTCTCTGCAAAGTATAGCATAAGTATCAGTTTATGTCAAAAAAGAGCTTTAGGTCAGTCAAGAGAATGGCCCCAGACTTTATCTGGGGCATTGCAGCCACTCACATGAATTTTGGTGGTTTGTATCTGTCAGAAATGGTCCTGCCATACATCATATCAGGTATGGTCTTTTCAGATGTAGAGCTTGCACAAGTTACAATATGTAGTCCAAACTTTCTTAGTAAAGGAAAAAGATATTCCTTTGCCCTGGAAAACCAGAAATCTCTTGAGCATATTTAAAGGCAGAGAGAGCCAGGCTTGCAAGTGATTTCTGCTCCCCCCATCATCTGTTCTACACTGTCAATAATTTTCAGTTGCTAAAATGTCACAGCAAATGAGGAGAGGGAGAAGTTTATAAAACAGCAGAAGCACAGGAATACAGAAGAGATGAGACTGATTTATATTTGTTATGTACCTACATATGAAGGTAGGAGAAAATGTTAAATACCTGTTTTCTCCATTAGAGAAATATACCTGTTATACCAGTTTTCTCCATGTGTTTTTGGGGTTTTTTGCACAGGGGTCCTGTTGATCATATATTTTCTTGAAATGTAAAATAAGCACTTCTTGTACTCCATGGTTAGAATTGCATCTGAGGCATTCCTGTGTTCACCCAAGTTTTTGTTTTCAGGCATTCTGATGTCACCACAATCAACTAATAGGGGTTCATGTGCTTGAGCTTCGTTCATTGCATTTTTACCTTGGTGAATTTTCAATGTGTTAAAATTCAGCTGCTGATTGGCTGCAAAGGAAACTCCTTCCTGAGAGCAGTAGGTTTAACTGCTCACTTCAGAGGCTCACTTTGAAATGTGCAAATTGAGCAAATTGAACTGCTGTTCACCTCTTGTGTTCTGCTCACTGACCAAAATCTTCACAGGGTCATAGAGGAAAACAATGATTTGCCTTCTCTGTCAAAGCAGATGTTTCACTGAACTCCTGCTTGGAAGCAGAGGGGAGCTCAGGGGTCCATAGTAAAAACAGCATTAGGTTAAAAGCAGATTCAAGTTCCAGGCAGTCTGAGGCTCTCATAAATAACCATCCTTGGAGAGTAATGAAATTTAAGAAGATAATTAATTGACAGTATCTTTTTGATACCATTGAAATGTCCGTTCACTACAAAGATACATTTCTTCTATTTAAACAGGCAACTTTAGAAATGCTACTTCATTGTATGGTGGCTCCACAAACTCTGTCCCAAAGATGCCTGAAGTAAATTAGGGGTTTGTAGGACCTGTGCATTCCCTGAGCAAGCATGAAAATACCTCTTTGTATGTAGTGTGATTTTAATATGGATTAATGCTGCACCTGCAATACAGCAGGGTTGTTTATGGCAATAACCTCACAAGCAGAGACCTTTTGATTATATCAGCATAGAAAAGCTCCTTTGTAGCATTCTTTTACATAAGACTTGTGTCATGCTCTGAAGTGAGGTGTCGTCACAAGTTAAAATTGCTCTGCTTGTAAGAAGTGTGTCTTTAGATATAAAACTTTGCACTGCTATTAACTGAATGACCAACTTTCTGAATTATAAATACACTAATCAGTGTATTTCAAATGTATATAAATGAAGGGTTTTCTTTCACTGATAAGCCCTACCTTGGCTCCAGCCCTGTGAACACTTACAAACATATCTGTCTCATTGTGTAGTCCCATAAACTTCTGTGGATGTCTGAGTCAAAAAGGGTCCCTCAGTACAAAATTACTGACCTGATTACAGTCCTAATGTATTCACCAAGCTGCACAGGTCAGGTTTGATGAAAAACTATAAGAGCCAAGAAGAGTGTTTTCTTGTACTAAAAGCTCTAACAGTACATACTGCTACGTCAGCATAGCAGTTAAGAGACATAAATATGCAACATTGTGATGTGTCATGTTGCAATAATGTACAAAATGCTCAGTGGGGCTAATTTTGTTTTTATGGCATGTCAGTGAATATATCCTCCCTTAAAAATGTTAATTTTTTGTTATATTTCAGTTATATTTTAATATCCTCCCATCTAATATGAAATACTTCTTATTTAGTAAGTAATTTTATCTGTTTATTTGGTTAAGTTGTAACAGAGTAATGACTTTGTCTATATATTGCTACTCAATTTAATGCTGGTATCAGCCTGTGTTTGGAAGAATGGAGTGTAAGAGAAGCATAAAACAAAAATGTGGCTGATTTTGCTACACAATTTTTTCCCACCCGTATCTTTGTCTTAAATGGAATTCCTTGTTGAGAAGAATTAAAAAATCTATAAAGCTTAAGTCTTCTCTTCTTTGGCCTGTTATTCTTGGAATGGCAGTTGTAGCTCAACTGGGTAGAAGCAGGAAGACATCCTGACTCCACAGTGTATTTACCAAGCAGTTTATTTCCTCAAATATTCTCAAATTTTAGAAGTTCTTGCATCAAGTATTGTAGGCATGATTTTTTTTTTTCATCTTTTTTCCATGAAGATTATTTAGAATGCCTGAGTTCAGATAATGTTCTGTCTTCAGTATTTTTCCAAAGTATATTTTTTCCCTGAATTAACTTTAGAAATGAAGTTCCATGCAGATTCTTCGGTACCATCAGATTAAATGCTCCATCCTCAATGTAAACTTCACTGGGGAAAAATAAATTTAGGCAATATATAGTGAAATACAATATTTCTTAACCAAACAGGAGGCATTTTTTTCTCCCAAATGGCAAAAATGTCTGTGGTATGGTTAGTGTAAGATGTTATGGACACTGAAAATGGTGCTAAACCTTTCTGAATGGGTTCAGAAAATAATTAGACACATCCATAGAAGTAAAATCTGTTTGGAAACTGAACAAAAAGACAGCATTTCTAACTTTGGGAACCATGCAGCTGCACATGGCTGAAGTCAGAGGGATTGTTCTGGAAAAATAGCATTTTAGGTTTGCTTGTTCTTTTGATGCTCCAGCCCACCTGCCCTTGGGCACTGGCTGAGGACCTGAGGTCAGGCTGAGTGTGAGCTTTGCTCCAAGGAACTTACAGCAAGTCCTCTTGATTTCTTCAATGTTTAGAAATGCAACATTAAAGACTAAGCCAGGACTGGGTCTCAGGATATGAGTGATCTCCTGTATTCTTTAACAGCCAGACCAAAGCATACATGGAATCATTTAGATTGGAAAAGCCCTCCAACATCATCAAGTCCAACTGTTAGCCTGGCACTGCCAAGTCCAGCACTAAACCATGTCCCCAAGTGCCACATGCTGCACTTGATCAGGTAATGTCTGGCAGCAGTTTAATCATGTTTGAGTGCATTTCTAAAACATATGTAAGCTGTTATGAGGAACAGCAAAGTGTATACTGCCAGGTGGAGGAAAATCCACTGAAAAAGAATAAAGGCTGATTTGAGATTCTAGTGCAGAAGAGATAGGTACCTCTTCAAATTAATTCTCATTAATGGTGTGTCCATTATAATAGCATCTGAGTTGAAATGCAGGTTTTCCTGAAAATTGATCTCATATCAATCAGTAATCAATAGTAAACAAGAAATTAAAATCTAAAATAAAAAAAAAATTAAAAAGGGAAGTTAAATAACTTTGGTTCTCTTACCAAAAAAATAATGGATTGTATTAAAGTATAGAAAAAAGCTGAAGAGACATGTAAGTCAGATCAGAAGGCTCTAAGTGGCAGTGGCTTTTGTGGCTTGAATTTGTGTTTTATGTAAACAGCAGTCTGTCATCTGCCTGACAGAAATGCAAGACTTACAATAACTTGGCAAAGTTAACAATTTTTCCTTTAAGGAGCCTAGTTTTGATACAACTCAGACACTCAAGACTGAAAGGATTGGGATTTTTATCACATCCTAAGAGAATGATTGAGAACGATTGCCCTGCTGAGAGTTAAGGTTTCATCAAGGCTTGTTCAAAGCAGTAAAGTTTCTTGAACTGATTTTCACTGCATCAGATTTCCATGATTGTGGACCAAGGCTGAGAACTGTTTTATTGGAATGTGAAAGAGGGAAAGTGTTGTTAAATTATTCTACCTTCACTCTTGCAACTGCAGATTCCTGGGGGATTGGGTGGAATACATGGAGAGAAGAATGCAGGAAACTCTTAAAAGCCTTGGTTGATTGGGTTAAAACCTTCCGGAATCATGTAAAATGAATCTCAAGTCAATAAAATGCTGATGGGGAAGATGATTAAGTACAATAAGCAGACTCCTTGTCATGTAGTTGACTTTGCAGCAAATACATATTTTTCTCAGTGGAATTGTATCAACATTCATTTTTCTTTGATTTCTGGATATTGTTTTCAATTTTCTTTTGAGGAGTGGCTTCACATTTTTTTTAGAAACCCCTGACTTGTTCCTATTGGAATTTGTGTGTTCAGAAATTGGCCTTGTGTCAGCACATCACCTGTTAGTTGTTAAGAGTTTAATTTTCAAAGATATGATTTCATCTCCCCGAAGACAAGGTGGACAAGGAGATTTGATGCAACAGCACTGATGAAGTCAGACCAATTGAATTGACTATTTACCTTGAGAAGATATTAGAGCCTGGAATGTATGATAAGCTAAAGGCTTTGTCATTTAGGCTTCAGAGGAGTTTTAGTCGGTAATGACCAGTAAATTTTGTTTGAAAGCTAGTGATAAATGAACTAGAGCACTCCAGGAGTGGGAGGAGAATGCATTGGCTTTTGTAGCATCCAGGTCCACAGTTTCAACTGTGCCTGCTTTGCTCTGGCCTAATAGTACAGTAATTTCACGACTCTAAGGCGCACCTTTTTGACTAAAATTTTGGCCCGAACCCAGAAGTGCGATTTATAGTCCGGTGCGCCTTATATATGGACAAAGTTCGGGAATTTGCCAACCCAGAAGTGTGAGCCACAAGTCGCGGGACGAGCCGGAAGGGCTGCAGCTCTCAGGTGGAGGCGGGGCCTTGGCCAGCAACCGCACAGGGGGAGCTGAGGGCGGATCCTTGCTGCAAAAAAAAAAGTGCACCTTCTAGTCCGGTGCGCCTTATAGTCGTGAAATTACTGTAATTGGTTTCATTTCAACCATGTGTTGTGTTCTGTTGCAGAATTTGCAAGTGTTGTGAAATACCAATGTAACAATACTCAGGGCAGAGAGCAGCCCCCTGTGAAACAGGGGAATGCAACTAGTGAAATTGGAAATTTAGTATCATGTCTAAGAGATGACCAAAGTCTCTGAAAGTAAAGGGTGAGGAAAACTGTAATCTGAATCCTGAACCTTGAAAACTCCATTCAGGATGAGGTTTCTGTGGAGACTTCTGACACTTCTTGGTTTTGTTTGAGGAGGAAGTGTTTTGCGAACAGCTTTTCCTCTGGTCTTATCTCAAGCTTAAATATGAAGATACACAACCGGTTTGCTCTTCTCCTTTAAAAATACTTAAATGAACTTCTAAAAACCTCAGCTGGAGAAAAGCAGTCTTGGTCCAAGTGCTGAGAACAGGCTTAGACCAGTTTTCACTACCCATATCCCAGCTCTAACTATAACAAAGAAGTTTTTCAAGTGATCTAAATGAAAACTGCTTTGGAGAGAAATTTTAAGGAAATTTCTTAACTTTTAGGGTTTCCCACTCAATGCTTCTACTTTAATAATAACTGTAAAGAAGTAAAATATTAATCATAACTATGTATTTTAAATCAAATTGATATGCTCATGGTATAGTCAGATTTCTGAGGCATCCAGGACTTTTTTGTTATTAAACAGCTGTGCATACGTGAATGTATCACATGCTGACATTGCATTCCTAAGGATTTTTTTTTCCTAATTACAGAGCTCTCACACCTTTTTCTAGTTTGTTTTATATCTGTACTTAAAGCAATACATGTTGGTTTGCATTTTCGTTTGGAATTATTCAAAAACACAGAAAAAGTCATTTGTGCAGATGGAATTTCTCTTCATATTAAGCTGATTTCAGTATGTAGTAATTGAAGGATACCTTTCAAACCATATAATATTGAAAAACTCAGGATTTTTCTTCATTTTATGAAAAAAAGAGCTCTTCATGTTCTGTGGTTCTGTAAAGTAAGTCTTGTAGTTGCCTGCTGCCTGAGTGGTGGTGATGTAATTATTCTCTGGGGGGGAAATGCCTTGAGTGAATATATGAAACGAATGGAATAGACATTATGCAACTTCCACCCTTTTTGTGAAGCCTCATTTTTATAAAAGATTTTTGTTTTGGTCTTCTGGCTGGATAAATACAAGCTGAGTGAAACCCGATGTCATGGAAGCTCTTAATGCTTTCTTTTGCCTCAACAATTCTAAGCAAAACTTTCTCTCTTGACCCTGCTCAGTTGCTGGAGTTGATTTTTAAATGTCTGTTTTTTCCTGCTGTGGGAGGATTACTTTTAATGAAACAGAACTCCTCAATGACTCAAATGTTTGAACCTGATAGAATGACACTACTAAAGACAGGTTGACAGAAGAGTTCAAGTCCAGTCTCAATTTTTCCCACCTATTCCTTTTTCCAGGTAAATCCACAGTTACTCTTCTGAAAATTTGAGTCAGCTCCCTCACAGAGAGATCTAGATCTTCCTCTAATTTAAAATAGGTTTTAAAAATGGGCAAAACACCATTTAAATCTTCAGAATTAAAGCAGCATAAAACAAATGTGAAAATAGTGCTATCTGCAAGAAAAATCCAGGCAAGTAGTCTGAATCTTGTCTGCATCCAGAAAGTCTTGATTTCCAGCATTTCTAAGTGCTCTGATCTTTTGGATTTGGATTAGGTTTGTCTCTTGTCAGTTCTAAATCAAAAAACTGTTGCCTATGTTGGCTTCAGCTTAAATACCTCCTAATCCTCTGCTTCTAAAGAGGAGAGTCCCCCTCTGACCAGACTTGTGTACATAGCTGAGTTTGGCAGTTCTTGGTGCTGTGGGTCTCTCTGCATATACAAGCAATACTTGATTATTGTTGGAGCGCTGAGAAGTCCAGAAGAGAAATTCCACCCTCCATGGCCTCCTCCTCTCTCCCCAAGCTCCTCTTTTGTGGTCCTCAACACCAGTGCAAAGCGTCTCTTCCTGAAGAGGAAGTGGGGTACCTCAACTTCCCTAAAGGACCATTAGAAAACTGTAATTTCAAAATGAGTTTCCTGTCCAAGGAAGAGGGCTTAGCACTTACAAGAACAGTTCTCCACTGTACGAGGCAGACATTTTAGTTTTATGAGGAACAAATAAAACATTCCTCTGTGCTTTACAGGCATAACACTTTCTTAGAGTCTTTAGTTCCAGAATGACCTGTCTGCATAGCTGTGCTGATCAGTCACAGAGAGTAACACGGCCTGACTGTTCAGCAGGGCCTGGTGTCGGAAAGCAGCGGAGGTGGGGGAGCAGAGGCAAACCAAAGAGCAGCAAAGCCTTCCCTTGCTTTTCAGCTGGGATTAAGTCTGAGACATAAACAGCTGCATTCCTGGTGCGAAGAGGTGGAGGTGGTGGCATTACTCAGTGGCAGAGCCTGGCTGAGGTCGGTGGGGATGCCTGGGTGTAGCCAGGATTTCACCGTGTTGGCGGGGAGGTGATGCAGAGCTTTGCCACCACAGCCTGCCAGCAGCTCAACCTCACGTGTCTGAGCTGAGCCTTGCGAGGAGTATGTGAAATGGATTATGCCAACTTAATTCAGTTCTTTGGAGGTGTGGAAAGCAGGTTAAAAATAAACTAAAGCAATTGTTATCAGCATGAAATGTTGAGTTACTTCGGGGGTTTAGACTTGATATTCTATATATGCTATAATGAAGTTAATTGTATGCTTTGAAGAACACAAAAATGGTGAAAACGCACCAAAATCCTCAATCAAGTTTAACTGTAGAATATCCTGAAGCATCTGAAAGTTTTCCAGTAAGCATCATAGCTTACTTGTTATGGGACTTAGGATGAAAAATAATTGGTGAATTATGTTAGATTCAGTCTAATGAGAAGCCGTGGTCTGTGCTGTATAGTATTACTGAAGATTTACTGTGTCCTATGGTAAAGGCATGTGGTCACAAAAACTTTGATTTTAGTCTTTTTTGTTTCCAGGTTAATGCCTTCATTCAGTTCTTTTTGCCTCTAAAGCAAGCTTATGGAAAAGCTCTCATGGTGTAGTGAGTTCTTAAATGTGAAATCAAGCTCATATATTATTGCAATGTTACATTTTAATATTACTGTGTAATAGATGTATAAAAAAGACATTTCCTTTTTTTTCCCTCACTTTTTCTCAAAAAGTTACCAGATATGCAAAAGGAAATTACCAAATGCAATAGTGAACACAGATTGTAGAGAGGGCGATGAAAGGTTAGGTGTAATGGAGACAGCAGTAGCACATAATTGCAAAGTCTGATAAACATGTTATGTCATTCTTTTTTAATTGTTCCCCAGACTTTCTTGTAATTAATTGCATCCTTCCCCAAGACTTGTTGAGCAGCAGATAGATCAGTTAGCAGGTAATGCTCCAGCCTTTCTCTTCAAAGATCCTTGCAGGAGGAGCAAGTTTCATTTTTCCTAATTCAGTATAAGTCATTATGTGCATAGCTGTTAAACATTATTTTGTCAGCACTGGAAATATCTTCTAAGGAAATAATTTATGAGGAACAAACAAACATGATTCATCAATTACTTTTTCTGGTTAAAAACTTCTTCTCAGATAGAGGAAAAAATCTTTAAATGAGCGTAGCAGCAGAATTTGTATTTTTAGTGTCCTAACTTGGATGTGTGCTTACATGGTTCCCTAATGCTAAAAATGAGTCATTGAGAACAGTGTCTTTTCCAGTAATAAAAAAGTAGAAGTGATGGAAGCCAGAACTCACATTTGACAGGTCTGAGAAAAAGACCTATAGAGTTTGTGTTATCTACTGTACTCTCTCCTCTGGTAGGAGAGGGATCCTAAGAGATGAGCACACAGTAGTTGTGAAAAGAACACTGAAAAGTGAGGAACCTAGGAAAACTGCTTCAAAGAATAAAAAATTCTAGTTTAAAGCACAGGACTTAAGTGTGCATTTGTTCTTCTGTGATTAGACATATAAAAACAAAATTATAATTTTAGAGTTAGATGTCTATGAGCGTATCTACAGCAGTTAGGATTAACATGGTGTAATTCCCATACCTTTTTGCATGGACTCTAAATATTGACTTTTCTTAATGATCACATTGTAATTAAAAGGGGCTTACTTTTTCCCCAGCGGAAATTCTGGAATTGGCTGGAAATGCAGCAAGGGACAACAAGAAGGGTCGAGTCACTCCTAGACACATCCTGTTGGCTGTAGCAAACGATGAAGAATTGAATCAGGTAAGAAAAACCTCTGCCATGTGAAGACCAGGATTTCCTTTAGGGCTTCTTAAATTGTCTTTCTACATAGCTGACTTGTAACTTATGACCTGTGCTTATTGAGTAGCACTCCACGAAACACTCACTAGCATGCTGGCTGTGTAACTAACTGCAGTACTCAGCTTAATTATGTATTTCAGCACTTCTAAAATGTGTAAAAATACAATGGAGATGTAAATGATGTTTACTAACACTTGTACAAGCACTTCTGTTGGACTGGGGTATTGTCATAAATTCTTCAAGAACACAGAGAAAATTCATCAGATGCTGGGTTTTTTTGTTTCTTTTTAGTTCCCCCCTTAGACAGCTGAGGACCCAGTGGGACCTATTCTGTTCTCATTGAAGTCTGTTATTGTGACCACAGAAGAGCTCTAAACTCTTGCATGTCTGTGTCATTTCAGACTTAAAGATGCCTTTAACCTGGCCACAAAAAAATAAAAAAAGGCATTATTACAGTGCTGTGGTGTCAGCCAGAGGCAGTAGCTGAGATTAATATATCTTTGTGTGAGGTGCTGTAAAAACCCATCTGAAAAGATGCTTTTTCCAAATCTGTGTACCATGATGGAAGAGGAAAAAAAAAATTCCTTCAACCACCCTCCTTCTTTGGCTTTGGCTGAAATTTGGTAATACTTTCCATTCATTTTCTCTTTGTAAGCTTGGAGTCTCACCGAGTTGAGATTGGGGAGCAGTAAACACAAATCAGAAGGTGGGAGTACCTGGGGGGACTTTGATACTACTGTCTGTATCCTCCTGAATAGTGAATTAGTCTCAGTTAGATGTGTAAAAATGAGTTAAAGTGGTTTTAAATACAGAACATGATAAATTTCACCTCAGCTTTTAAAGGCTTGAATGAACTGCACACTTTTGAATATTGATTTTCAACTGTGTATTTTTTTTAAGAAAGACAAGGTATAGAGATTTGTATAAATTATGCCCTCCATTTTGAAGTTTCTTTTTCTAAGAAAAAAGAAATCTTTTTAATAACACAATTGCAGGAAAATTCAGCACTGGCACCTGTTGTAGTCTCAGATGGCTGCCCATCTGAGCCCTCAGGTGTGTCCCTGGGGCTGTCTTGTTTTTCCTCATTGGGTAACAGCCTTAATGGCATGGATTCAGAGGAATGGATCTCAGGTGAACCCTAGGGATGCTGACAGTGACAAGCATGTGTGCAAGAGGAACACAGGCTCCCTTTATAGGTATAATCTAGTATGTGGTCAGCTCCATTTCATGCATTTCTCGTCTCTTCTTCAAGGATAATTGTGGAGAAACTCAAGGCAGTATACAAAATTTGCAGTAAATCCTATTTTCTATTTCTTGGTGAGTAAATATTGTAATTCATCATGTACAACTTTTTATTTTTTTTTTATTAGCTATTGAAAGGGGTCACCATAGCCAGTGGTGGAGTGTTACCCAATATTCACCCTGAGCTGTTGGCAAAGAAGCGGGGATCAAAAGGAAAACTGGAAGCCATCATCACTCCACCCCCAGCAAAGAAGGCAAAGTCTCCAACACAGAAAAAAACTGTATCAAAGAAAACAGGCGGCAAGAAAGGAGCGAGGAAATCCAAGGTAATGTGTTTATTTTAAACCCAAACAAGTTTGCCAGCAGTAGCTGCAGGGAGCTTCACACTTGGTCAGCTCTCCATTGCGTGTGTTGTTACCAATAGTGATTTCAGCACAGTGTGAGCAGGGGAGGAGGAGCTCTGTCCTCACCCTGGTGCAGCTGAAGCCTGAACTCACTCCTGAGCCACCAAGGTCTGCAGCACAGCTCTGTTCCTTGTAAGAAACATTCTGAGGTGGGCAGAGGGTGTACCAGGAGACAGAAGAGGAAAGCCTCTGGAGGCTGTGCTGGTCATGCCTTACAGGTATCAGTTTGTAGGAATAGGAAATCTTTCTAATGTGTACATGATGTAATGTGCTAAGGATGTTTTTGCTTTTGCAAAGAAACTACAGTTAAGCAATAAGTTAGGCAAGTAGGAAGAAAAGTGCAGGAATTTCACATGAAATGGATATGGAATGTGAAAGTTGCCTCTGGGTCAAGAAAGATTCTTTATCCTGTTACTGTTTACATTGTCACTCTTCTGATTGTTTCACTCTCTTGGTTTTTTTGACCTTTGAATTTATTTTTCCCCTTCAGAACACCTATTAGTTGACATTTCAAATGCAGTGCTTCCAATAACCATGACTAATAATTCCCCTAAATCTGGAATTTTTTTACCCTGCTTGATTACAAAAGCAGGAAGTCTGTTGTGGGGTTCTGTTTTTCTTCCACACAATAAACTGTACTGTGTGCTTACTATATTGCTATTTGGCTAATAGTAAATTCCTGGGGAATTGAAATAAGACCCATGAAAATCTAATTTTCAAAACACTTGTGTAAAGTAAAGCATGGTTACAGCTTCTAAGAGTATAATGTACCCTTGCATCAAAGTCATTTTAGTTGTTCAGCCTCAGACTTAGTTTATATACTTTGGAAAGGGACAATAGGGGAACAGTGGCTTGCTCAGTATTCCAGGCCTCCTTTCTTTGCTTCAACACAAATATTGCTGAGGCACCAAATATTTGTATGAAATTGTAAGTAATAATTTTATTGAAAATGTGAAATTATTTTTGGCACCACTTGAGTTTATAACCACAGCCTTCATGAATTGACTTCCTTTTCAAAATATTCCTAATTCTCCTTTTTGTAAATCAGTTAATTCCTGAAACCTGTTATTTCACTGCAGTAATAAAGTTGAAAAAAGAAGTGGTGGTTGAGGGGAACTCCTCTCTCCTCCAGCAGTTTCACTGGAGATGAAAATAGGTGATGATGTTAAATAAGGCAGAAAATTGTTCAGCCCATTTCCTACAAGCAGGCAGATAGAAAGTAGACATGTTCTTTTGACACTGTTTTTAAGGACAGCCACATTACAAAGGAGAATTTCTAAAAATAAGTCTGTGAAATCTGGGAGCACCTCCCTCCGCAGATAACATTTATTCTCTGACAAGTCAGTTTCTAGCTTAGAATGAATGTCTGCCCACACACAGAGATCTGTAATCTTTGTCCACACAAGCCATTAGAAAGCTGCTAAAAGTTTGGGGCTGTTTATATGTTTTCCTGTAACATTTAAGATAACTGTCATCTCAACTGTGTGCTGTTGTGAGCAAGAGGAGGCACCTGTAGGTCTGCAGACGTTGAGGTCATTTTTCCTATTGATCCCTTCAGCTGTTATCAGGCACTTTGCTTGGACTACAGGATAAAATCCAACACCACTATTTGTACAGGCATTTTATTGCCTGCTAAGCATTTAGTGCATGTCATATATCTAGTGTCATTAAACTGTTTTTCTCAGAGCCTTGAGTTAACTAATTAACTGTATTTCTGGAAGAAGAAGCAGGGAGAAGTGAGCAAATCAGCCAGTGCTGACAGTACAACGGAGGGAACTCCTGCAGATGGTTTCACAGTCCTGTCCACCAAAAGCCTGTTTCTTGGCCAGAAGGTATGATCCTGCATTTTTATAAATTAATACTTATTTTACTGCTCTGCTTGGGAATAGCCCCTTCAACCACCCCCTCCTACTGCCCCATTTTCCACAAAACATCTAGGTACAATGCATATTTCCCCAGTCAGCAATCAAGGAGATGTATAATACAAGTTTTTCTAATTTCAAAGAAATTCTCTGAAACAACTTCTAGAACATTTTTAAAAGTACATAAATAAGTCTTCATGTGACTTCATAATTAAATTATTAATTAGAAGGAAAGCCTGTGTGCTTGTAATGTGTCTCATTCTTGCTACAGATAAGCATCTGCCAAAGAGATTATTCTAAGCATAAAATGTATTTTTTCCAACAGTCAGCCCACTTCATTGCTGATGTAAATGATTTACAGGTTTTTATCAAAACCTATTTTAGACATTTGTTCATAATAATGGTTTTATGCTATGTTCTGCTTTGTGATTTACAGAAGTTGATGCTGTGTAATAATGATCTATGATTTTATTAAAAGCTAGAGATCAACAATTCTTTTTTTCCCTGTTAATGTGATTTGGGATGTAGGTTGGTTTAATACAAATACATATCTGCTTAAAGAGGATCCATTTAAAGAGACAAGTCATTAAATTAATTTGGTCTTTTGTCCTGAAACCTGCCTTTAATTTGTGATGCAAAACTTTCTTAAGTAAAACTGCATCTTTCTGCTATCATTCAATAATCAGATCATTGTGTGGTAAGCCATAAAAGACAAGTCATTGTCCATTGTGGAATGTAACTCCTCTGACTCATTTTTATTTCATACTGAGGTTGTTCTCCATTTATCCTCCAGTTTGTTTGCCAAGTTTAACATGCATGAGAGTAATGTTTTTTTCAAGACTTCTGATTTTCCACATTTAATGTTACAGCTACAGCTAAATGGCTGGTTTGGTAGCACTGCGGTTTTTTTTTTTATTTTACTCCTTTAGGAGTATGTTTTTTCAAAAACATTTTGATAACTAAATTAGAACCCAAAATTTATAGTCTGCATTACTGTTTCAAGAAAGCAAGTAACATCAGACTTCTGGAGCTGATTTTGAGCTCATTTTAGTTACCGTAGGAAACCGGTAATAAAGACCTGGTGTTGTGTTCCAGCAAGACTGACCCAGCAAATCGGTGGGGCTTTGCTATTGGGAAGGAACATGAACTCCAGGACTGCTTTAAGCTTTGGTGGGCAAAGCCAGTGTCTGCTGTAGAGCTTCCCAGTGAGTGGACTTTCTGGCTTTCTCATTCACTTGGAGTGCAGCCCCCTAAGAAAATCACTGGTGTGACACATCCATCCCTGCACTGGGTCCTTGTCAGTTAGCCCTGCACATGAGGGACCAGGTGTTAACCTTTTGGTGTAACACATAATGAAAAGAGAAATTAAAAGAAAATTAAAACCTGTTTGTCTTCTCTGAGGGAACACTCCAAATCAAACAGATCATGTTCTGAGGGTTAGAGAAGGCATTTCAAGAATTGCTGCTGAGATCAATCAGTCATGATCTTTCAAACCCCTTGTGATGTTCTGGAACACCTTTCCAGCATGTCTGTCTGGTTTGCAAAGTCATTATCTGCCAGATCAGAAAATCCTTTGCTAAATGCAGAGAAGGAAGCTTGGTTTTGATATCACATCATTCATAAGTCTTTAATGGGAAAATCTTTTTCTTGGCTCCCTGTTTACAGAAGGGAAGGGAAGGAACTTCTTTGCAAGAGCAGCTCTTCATCCTTCTAATAACCCCAGATTTAATTTGATGCAAAAAACACAAATGAGAATGTTGCAAACCTGGGTATTGTTCAGTTTTTTAAATTGCAGTTATTTCATTAAATCTATAGGTAATTGCTGACATTCAGCTGGAACTTCTTAGAGGTGATGAAATGGCAGTTATACCTGTAGAAGTTTATTAGTGCCACATTAATTACTAAAATCTAGTTTGATATGTAAATGATTGCACATCCACAAGTGACATCCCAGTGGAAATGTGGCATTTTACACATTAATTAGTTTGTTTTTCCTGTGAAGATTACAAAGTAGAGGCAGAATTGCAGGATCTCAAGCCTAAGATTTAAGATTTGGACTTTCCAAGAGACCTCAACTTGTAGTCTGCAATAGGCATCTTCAGTTTTCAGTGTGAAACTCATACTAGAAAACGCTTCAAGACTTGTAAGGTAATTTTGTCTGAAATTAGAAATGCCAGGCTTGGCTTAGAAAATACTCATGGATGTGCTAAGTGCCATCTGCATTTTATCTAACTAACATTTAATTGAAACATCACCTCAAGTTACGTCCATTCTTTGTTGCACATGGATATGCAAGTTGCATCTATTTATTTTTTTAAAGTGGCCCTTTAGGGGATCGCTTTTGCCCAATACATGCTTCATACTATTGAGTAGTAAAATTGAGCAATTACTCATTGGAGGATTTAATTCCACAGGAAGAATTCTGATTAATTTTTTATTTGTTTTTGGCAATTGGATAGCTAACAGTGCATTGAGCAGTAAATGCAGAATTTAGTAAAATAATACTTAGCTGCCAACACATGCTATCAGTCATGGGCAGCTTTTTAAGTGTTTTTTTTGTTGTTAAATTGAAACTTTAATTACCAGCTGGCTGTTATGTAAATCCCATATATGAGTAGGCTCAGGGATAGATTTAAGGTTCAAAACAAAAACAGTCTGCAGCAGATAGATCTGGGGCAAAAACTTGTAGAGCACAGAATTAGGAATCAAAAAGATCACTTACAGAATGAGCATAATATGTTTATGAACATACTGTAATCTCCACAAAACAGTCGTGGTGTATGCATGTGTTTTGCTGATTTGTTGTTTTTTTTTTTTTAATTTTAAAATTCACAAAGTTTTTTTTAACATTTTGATTTGATTTGATTTTTTTTTTAAACAGCAGTTGCTTGTAGTCAAACTCAAGACTCAAACTCCAGTATAAATAACTCACCACGTGTGAAGTATTAAAGGATTCCAAGCTATTTGGAAAGGAAGCTTTCTTAGATTTTATTACAAATTCCCAAACAGACACGTACTTAAAACAGGGCTGAATTACACTCATTTTTTGTCAGTCACCCTAGTTTGAGGTAACATAATTTACTCAAGCAACATATGCAAATTATATGAAATTGCAGGCTTTTAAAAAGAAAAAGAAAGCCAATTCATAGAATCGAATGAAATGGAAATATTTTTTTCAGAAAATTTAAATATAGGGATATTGGTCTCCTTAAATGTCCCATTCAGTTGTACAGGTTTCATGGACTGGTTTATATTTCCTGTTAATAAATTAACATACACAAAGAAATTATTTGAAGAGTGAAGTTTAAGAATGTGGGCTACAACAAACGAGATAAAATTCTAATACTGACGATATAAAGTGCCACACCTGAAGATGTGTGTTATGCTTTTTAGGCTGAGGGCTTTGGATTAAAAGGAAAGCCTGGCTTAACTGCAGCTGGTTACAGGAATTGCATACATGAATGAGAGCTTTCTCCTTCATAGCTGCTTTCTGTATCACCCAAACAGCTACTGAAAAAATAATTTAAAATACATATTGTAAAAACAGACGTAGGTCATGATGTAGCTAATGTATTTCCCCAAATGAAAAAGTCTGGAAAAATCTTCTGCACTTTTGAAGTATTTAAAGTTTTGTCGGTAGTAAACTTAGTGCCTGTGAAATTTGACTTACAACAGAAGCTACAAAGCGGTGTCACAACCTGGTCAAACCCTGGTTAGAAACCTCCTATACCTGCAGTTTTGACCTTTGCCAAGTTTAGCATTCATTCCCATTAGGTTGCCTCAAATTGTAGAGTTGGTTCTGTGGTGTGGGTCACATCCTATGAGGAGACACCCAAACTGTCTTTTAAGAAAACATAATGCAGATGTGAGGTCAATCTCTAGATCTCTGTGCTGCCTTTGGCAGTTTCCTGTGTGCCTAGGAGAAGTCATCCTGATTTATAACAAGAAAGAAATTGAAAGACATGCTTGAAATACATGGGGGTACTTAGAGGAGTAAATGGATATTAACGGATGGGTTAAAAATCTCTGCTTTAATAAGGGACAAAAGGAAGTAAAGCAAACAAAATAAAAACTAGGAGCAGTAAGCATGTAATATCATGTGCCTGCTTACAGTACCTCACCAGACATTCCCAAAAGCTGCAGAGCTGTAATGAGGACTGAAGTGCTGCAATACAGAATATGGTGACCACTGATAAGGAAAGAAAAAAACCCACATCCCCTTGTTGGGATGGTGGAATTGCTAGAGACAAGTGTCTGCTTTCTTAGAGATAGGCTCGTGTTTGCTGGCTTAAAGAAGGAGGAGCAGCAGCTTTGATCCTGTTTCAGTGCAGAATGCTCCCAGCTCATCACTGTAATTGATGCTTAAGGGATGCTTAGGGTGTCCTTCATCAATACTTGGGGAAGAAACAAATACCCCCATTTAATGCCAAAATTAGAATCACAGAATAGTTTGGATGGGACCTTAAAGCTCTTCTCAGTCCAACCCACTGCCATGGCAGGGATACATTCCACCAGAATAGTTTGCTCCAAGCCCCATCCAACCTGGTCTTAAACACTTCCAGGGATGAGATAGCCACAGCTTCTCAGGGCAGCCTGTGCCAGGGCCTCACCACTCTCACAGGGAAGAATTTCTTCCTAATATCTAATCCTAACTTCCCCTCCTTCAGTTTAATGCCATTTCCACTTTTCCTGTCACTCCATGTCCTCATGAAAAGTCCCTATCCAGACTTCTTGTAAGTCCCATTTAGATACTGGATAATAATAAGAATCCCAAATAGTGATCAGCATAAAACCAAAATAGAGCTTACTAGTAGGTACATTCAAGTTCTCCCAGTATGAACAATGTTTGAGTCTTGTGTTTGAATTTTTTTCAGCTAATAACCCTTTATGACCTGCCTTTTATTTTGCATATTTGTTTGCAGTGATGCTATCTCCATCTGTGTTGCATAGCTCACTTTTCTGCAGCTTCTCTGTGATTTCCCAGCTGTCCTGTTATTTCCCACCTCATGCTTTTCTTTTCAGCTGAACCTTATTCACAGTGAAATCAGTAATTTAGCCGGCTTCGAGGTGGAGGCCATTATCAATCCTACCAATGCTGACATTGACCTTAAAGATGACCTAGGTAAATGGGGCATGGGTTGACACAACTAACGGTCACATGGAAATTATGGAACCCAGAATTTACAGCCTA
Organism: Catharus ustulatus; assembly: GCF_009819885.2. NCBI lineage: Eukaryota > Metazoa > Chordata > Aves > Passeriformes > Turdidae > Catharus > Catharus ustulatus. The sequence continues at coordinate 9,961,186 of NC_046235.1, read as the reverse complement.
GGGCTTCATACTTCTAATCAGAAGAGAAATTCAAATCTTGCAGGTCCTGCTTTGTTGAAGAACTATATTCAAAATACTTTTTGACCAATTCTGAATCCTTGCAGCTATTGCTGATCTTCAAGCTGATTTCAGTTCAAAAATTTCAAATTCTTTTCCATAATGATCGTATGTGACTGTTAGCTATTTTGGGTGGTTTCTTATTTGGATACTTTGAGAACTAAAATACTTTATTGTCAGGTTTTTCTCAAAATAAGCAGTTTCTCCATTCTACCTGCAATCTCAGGGGATTTATTTCAATACTTAGAGTAGGCTTAAAAATTTTGGAAAAGGCTTATTACATAATTAGCTATCCCAAAATCTTCCATACCTTGATTTAATATTTAGTTCAGTCAATAATTTGTTTCCATTATGATTCAATTCTTCCCTGTCACTTTTACATTCAGCTGGAAACAAATACTGATATTATATCAAGAATGAATTATCACAGGTGAAGAATCACTTTTAAAGCTTTTCTCTTGTTTCAGATTGATAATAAACTGTAAAAATTCTTCTTTTAACAGAAGTTTATTCTTCAGCAAAACAAAAATTGCCTTTCATGTATTATGTACTGTGTTCCCTTCTTATTTGAGTAGACCTGCTGCTGCCTTTTTGAAACTTCCTTAATGGAATACAACAATAATACTGCTGCATTTCCTATGGGAATGTAGAGAAGTAACTTAACAAGAGAAAAGGTCTAAGAAGACTAATTTTTATATCAGCCTTTTTTGAAATACATATATTTCTGTAAGTGTCATAGCCATTCCAGCACATAAGTCAAAAATATGCCTTACTTTTAAACTACACAAACAATTATTTGTATTTGTTAAAGCAAATTGTGTACGACCCTGGCTGCAAATACATCGTTTCCTACATGTGAAGAAAACTGGCATTTGTAGAAACAAAATGATGAATGGTTTTATATATGAAAATCAGTTCCTGTCAGCTTATTAGTGCTGACGAAATGGAGAAACTAATTATTTTGTTTGGCTTGATGATCCTGAATTTCTCTTTTTTAAACAGATTCCATATTTTAATGTCATGCTCTGTGGGGAACTGGTTGTTCTAGGTTTCTGCAAAGTGAAATGGGGCATTAGCTGATTTTAAAACTTTGGAAATGATCTCATGTAATTGCTCTGACTTGTCATTTTAACATTTATTTGATCATGTCATACTCAATATTCCTCCTCCTGCTCCCTACACCCCTTTCTCTACACACACCTGCACACACAACTCAGCATACTCCTTTGGCGCCAGGTTTGGAGGTGTAAAGGTAGGAAAACATGGACGTTGGTACATGTGTAAATGTAGAGCCTGTGCTGGGTCTCTGTCCAACGTGGTTGATATACATCTGTTTACCTGTTGTAGTTGCAAGTTGTACAGGCTGACATTGCCACGATCGACAGTGATGCTGTCGTTCACCCGACAAACTCTGACTTCTACACCGGTGGTGAAGTAGGTAATGGCAAGTTCAGTGCTGCGGAGTTCGTATGTGTGTGCATGGTCGATCAGCAGCCACCAGCTTGTTGTAGCTATGCAGATTTGCATTCATTTCTCACTTCCAGCAGTCCTGACTGATCGTAACAAGAAATGAACATTTACAAACCTAGTGAGCATTTTTTGGTTTTTATTGCCAAATCGGCCTTTCAGAAGTAACAATGGAGTGCACCACCAAAATTGAAGTGCAAGAACAGTGCGTTAAATGCAGGCACATGACCAAGGAAAATGAATTACAACATTGTTGGTTTGACATGTTAAGTGCCTGTTTTTTTGAATGTGGTTTGAGTCTTGATCTTTAGATTTCTAACCAGCTCCAGTGCACCCTGTCCATGCCAAATGTCAGATGTTCACATCTGGAATCACGGGCTGGATCTAACCTGTCTGTATTTTCCAAACTCTTAAGATTATCCTTACAGACCAGTGACCTTCCTAGCCCTGCTCCAAGGTTCTCATGCCCCCAAGCCCAGGCTAGTGCTGCACACACATTGGTCACCTGAGCTACACAGATGAGAGAAGGAATGACAGGAAACAGGACAGACCTCTTAATTCAGCCATCTTAACTGTCCCCTGAGTAGCTCTTCTCTAGCCCTTCTCTTACCCCTCTCACATATAGAATTTTGAAGGATTTTTTAAAAGGGTAGGAGTACTTTGATTGAATTGCCTTGGTAATTTGAGAAGGCAAATCAGAATTTGGGCTAAATGCAGAAGTGGCTGGCAATGCTTAAGAACAAGTCAGCTGATTCTAGACTCTGTTCTGCATCTCGTCTTGATCTCACCATCACTGTGAGAATGGGCTTCCCCCATGCCCGAGGCCTTATTTTCAGTACTTTGAGGGACATGTGTCCTGCACCACCTGCTTTTTCTGAAAGGGCTGCTTTCTGAGTAACAAGCAGAGAAATGTAGCTCTGGTCAGCCTGTTGGGGCAGAAGCACTGTGACTTTGCTGGCTAAATAATATGCAGAGTGTCGTTGTAGCCTGTACCTGAAGAATGTGCTTCCAAAGTCTGTCAGACCCATTTAGCCAATGTGCCTGTCTCCTACCCTATGACAAAGTAATGCTTTGCTACCCTGCAAAGAAAATTGTCTCTTGAAGCTGGACTGCTCGTTCCTTAGTGTAGGTGCCTGTTGCCTCTGACTGCTGTAAGAAAGAAGTGCACAAATGCTTGGCTTCCAATGATTAACTTTTACCCATCTAAATTTTTTTTAATTTTTTGTTGGTTTTTTCCCTAACAACTTAAATGTACTGGGGGATTATCCTGAGAATTTTAGAACCTAAATTTCTGCTAACACTGTTTTCAACACTGATACCAATGCCTGCTTGGAAAGCATGAGATAATGATCTTGTTCTCATGGGAGTGACACATATTTATGCCTGTGAGCAAATAAACTACTAACCTTGAAGCTGTGAAGCAAGACTTCCATAAAGAAACTTGCTAGTGTAGTGGAGAATGGCTAAATACAGTCTGTCCTTTGCCAGATTAAGCTAATTTACAACACAGATGTCAAGTATTATTTTAATATAAACCTTCACTATTAATCAGAAGAAGAGCATAATTGAGGAGTAAATGGAGAATATTTCACTCATTCATACAAAATATTACTTTTTCTCTTCTTTGTACCAGATCTGCAAGAAGAGAGCTCAGTGGAATAAACTGACGTGGTTGTTCATTGCTTTTAATTATAAATTAATTCCCAGTAGAAGGGAAAAAGCTGATCCTTCTGGATTGAATTAAACCAAACTAGGCTAAATTCCATTAAATGTACAACAGCTTTGCAATGGCAAAGAAATTACCTACTTAATAGAACTTTGCTGTTCCTGAGTTCTGCACAAGGCTTAATTATGTTTCCCCTTGAAACAAGAGAAATTAAGGATTACGAATGTCATGGGTTTTAGGACTGATCAGAGATCAGACTCATGGGGAATATAACTGGCATATATATAAATATAAATAGGAATGATATAGAAATATATACAACAAGAATATAACTAGAATGCTAGAATGGAGGACTGTTTCATTCCCTCCCCATTCCTTCTCAGTCAGAGTGGTTTTATAAGACCCTGGAGTCAGTCACATCTGCTGGATGGGCTCAGCAAAGGGCACAGGGTGTTGTGCTTTATTTGTTGCCTTTGAAGGGCAGACTGCTTCCAAGCATTTCAGTGCTGCTCTGGATCTCCTTTCCCAGCACTCTCCTAGGACACCTTGCTGCCACAAGTCAGCACAAGTCATTAGTGTCTTTTCTAAGAGATTTATAAGGTGATCCTCCCACTCAGTTGCACTAGGATAAGGAATTTCAAGTTTCAGAAGATTATTGGGAGTTTGGCTGAAGTATTTATATTTAAAATGAGCAGAAAGAGCAAATTACACTCTGACCTACACAGTTGGGCCTTGCAATCCAGTTTTTGGCAAACCCTGTTATGAACTGGTTATGAAAAAATCCAAAGAAAAGGCATAGCTTTTGTAATTGTCCTCAGCTTTTGTACCCCAAAAGCAATAAACTCCCACTAACAAAATAGACTCAGGGTCACAGATTCAGTTTTTGAATGGAAAACAAATGCATTGTTTTTAGCTTCTACATTCAGAAGAAATTCAGCAAAACAAAACAAAAGCAGTCTTCTTAGTTCCTAGAGCTATAACCTGATTTAGTAACTTGAATCTTGGAGGAGGGACTGCTTCCTGGAGCATATAGTATGTGCACTTCCATCAGAAATTGCATTTTTTTTTCTTTCTTCGTCAGTGGAAGTAAGGGGTGTCACCAAATAAATGTCTAGATCTTTAGAGATCCTAGTTCTGGATTTTTGGAGATCAGTTTTCAAAGTAATATCTCAAATCAGAGCCTTTATGATATCACTGCTTTTTACTTATCTACCTTTATAATTAATATGCACAGTGCAAAATTATGTGGGATGGCTATGTAGTTAGGAAAATGCTTTATTGGGCTGTTTTTTCTATCATTAATATTTAAAACTAGAGCTGCAAAATAAGATCTAAACCATTTAGTGATGGACTGCCTTTGTAAACAGCATACCTTTTGGTTGCCCTGACACACTGCACAGCTCTTCTCCTCCCAGAATGACTTTGTCCAGCTCCTTAGTTGTAGTTAGAGAAGTTAATTGGAGGAATGTGTTCCTTAGAGATTCTCCTTATTTCTGAGGCTCTTCCTCTTGGTTAAAGGTGGCTCAACAAGCTGGGCAGTTACCAAGTAAAGCAGCCCGCTGCACTCACGAGACTGTTTCATTCCTGGGGCCATCTGTTGGGGTCAGGGACCAAGATCAGGTGAGTTTCAAATTCTTATTGTGGCAAATGGCTCTTTAAAACAATTTGTAAGAGAAGAGGGGAAATGAATCCTAGGGGAAGGAATTATGAACCTTCAACCACTGTTGAGCTAGCACATTCTTCTGGAACATTTCACACTAAGAGATGCTCAGGAGAAGGAAGGAGGTAGGGATGTCATGTCAGATGTTTTTTGACAGTAAATTCAAGTCTAAGAATGTTAGCAAGGGATACCAGTGTGAGGTTTTTGGGTTGTTAGGGTTGTCTTCTTGTTCTTTCTGTTGTTGTTGTTGTTGTTTTTAATGACTAGCTAATTCTCAAGTCCCAAAAGGTTTAGATCTTACTTTGCAGTCCCCAAAAAATATTTGGGCAGAAAACTCTAGTGATGTAACAAAAGCGAATGATGAGTCACATGTCTGCTGAGATCAGAGGAGTAAACTAACAATTCTCTGTTCAGGGAGCACTTTGGAAAAGAAAGGCGGCAAGGAGTTTGTGGAAGCTGTCATTGAGCTCCGCAAAAAGAACGGGCCGTTGGACATAGCCGGAGGTGAGGCTGCGCTTCGGGACCCTGACCCAGAGCTCTGCAGCCCTTGGGGCTTGGCTCACACAGCCCAGCTCCTCCTGCAGCAGCTCTGGGGCTCTGCTGTCTGCAGGCAGCTCCCAAGGGCTGTGTGTTTGTATTCTCCACAGTTAAACTGCACACACTGCATCCTAAGTAACCTTTACCAAAGCACCTGGGAAATGGGCAGTGCTGTAGTGTTACAGCAAAGCCAGGCTGTTCACAGGTATGGGCATGCACACTCAGTGTTGATCATTAAGGACACAGTTCAGAAAAGCAATTAATTAGATGCTTATTTTTGAGTCCAACTCTGTTGAACATCTGCTTTGCTGAAATGCTGCCGACTTTCACTGAACTTAAGCATGTGCTTAAAGTTCAGCATCTGCTTGGGTACTTAGTTCAATCAGTGCCAAAATCATCACTATAAAAGCTTACGACTTTCTGATGCCTAGTTATCAAAATTTATGTAATATCAGAGAAAAATCTACTATGTGAGTAATAAAGTTTGATAATGGCAATATATTATTTTAGACCATCTGTGAAATTGCTGATCCATGTTGTTCATATAGAAGGCTGATTCTGCCATCTGTGTTTATGCTATAAAAATAAATACAGTGTGCACAGTTTTGTAAACAAATCCTAACTACAGCCGAAGGGGAGATGTAAGAATTCAGCTCTGACAGGAAAAATTACAACTGTTTACTTCTGGAGCTTAATACTTTGGGGGTTTCTCCCTTGCTTTTTAAAAATTTTAATAAGTTTTTCTTGGAATTTTTGTTCTGCAAAAATATGCAGAATCAATTACTCACTTTTTTCTTTTTACTAACTTCTGCCCAGACCAAACTACTCCAAGTAGGTGGCAGATTGAAAAGAAAAGTTTCTTTTTCTCAGCTGTTAGTGCATCCCTCAGATCTGGGGGTTGCTTGGCAGTTTTACTCTAGGGTAGCTCTGCACTGCATTGGGATAAACTGGCTGTTAGGGACTTGTTGGAGGACTCTAGAGCAGAACTAATGCATCCATTTTTCAATCCCACATATACCCAGTTTTCAGATTTCTCAGTTCTGTGGGCTTCCCTTTAATCTACCCATAACCAGAATGCTTACCTGAAATGTGACTAGCACAGAATAAGTCCCTAGTTGCCTCTTTCTTTCTTATGTGCCATTTCAGTGCATTTGCATTTCAAGTAAGGGACAGCTGCTCTTGGTAATGAACAGTTGTCCTCATCAGAATCCTAATGAGTTAATTAGTGACTACCCTGGAAAACACTCCCTGAGAAATATTAAAGTTGGTCATGTGTATCAATACAGTATTTTATTCTTTCAGGATGAAAATGATATCCACATTTCACATCTGACTAGAGATATGTCAGCTGCTTTTAATAGATTTTTTCTTGGATTTATGATGTATTCTGAATCTGCCAACATTTTAGTTGCACATTATGACAAATTAATATTGCCTAACACTGAGGCTATTCAACATGTTGGGACTGTGCAAACCCATAAGAACATAAATGCATGTGCTTCCATTGTCCTTCAAAATGTTCTGGTTAACCCCTGGTCAGGATCCATATGACAAAGTCTATTTTCTCTTTCCTGCAGCAGCCACGAGATAGTATCCATATGTGATGATCATGTGCAAAGAGTTACTTTAATAGCAAAATGCCTCATGAACATTCCAGAATGGAATAGAGGATTTCAGACCTCTAAGCACCTTTGCAAAACTGATTTTTAAAATTTTTTTTAAACTTACTGGTATTTTATTATGGTTTTGTGAAGACATAAGCTGCCATTTTATCCCACCTACTTTTGTGGGATATTTTAGGGGCTGACTCACTGGGAAGGCTCACTATATGCTCTTGTGAGATTTCAGATAGTTTTTCTTCCCTCAGCTTGTGATTAGGGTGGTTTGCTTTCCTCCACCTTTTTTTTTGTAACAAACTGAAGTTAAAACTTTATTTGCAACCACAGCCCGGTGAGTTCAGAAATGACAGAGATCCTCTTACCCTGGTTTCTGACAGGCAGAGCACAGTCTGTTGTTGCTCTGTGATGGGAAGTGGTGAACCCAGAATGTGTTCTCCTACAGAAAAGGAGGCCTCTCATCTGGAGAATCCCTGCCTCTCAGCAGTTTGTAGGCAGGATCTGCTGCAACTTCTTAGTCCCCCACATAATCCATGGTAATATGGTGAAAAGATGATCAGCATGGTAAAAATTCTTTTTCATTTCTTTGTACATACAAAGTGTGTACACAAACAGTGTGAATCAAGCACTGCAAATCTGTAAATTCATCCTCTCCACCCCTCTGTCAAGAATGTGATGAAAGAGAGAAACAGCCCAGCATTGTTCAAGTGATCTTGGATGACCCATACACAGAAAAGCTAAAATAAGGCCAGGGCCAAAGTCTTGAAATCACACAGAAAGTCTTCATTATAGTTATTCAAAGACAAAGCTGGAAAGAAAGCCAGAATCTTAATTCAACTCTTTTCTATCCTCCCCTTGGGGTTTGCAGAGCACTAGTAGCTCTGAACTGCTCCAGTTTGGGCTGGGGTATGATCAGAAGCCAGCTGAACACACTGTACATTTAGCAGGAGAAGCTGAAGGTCACTGGAGTCTAACCCCTTGTGCCTGTCCAGCATCCTGGTATTTACTGTATCTCTGCAGTAAATCCAACCAAAGCAAGATCATCCCTTGTCTGGATTTGGGTTCTAATAGATACTGCCCTTCTCCTTACCCAGTCCTCAGTATAAATGTGCTTCCTTTGATGTCAGCCATGAATTCTTGCTCTCTCTTAAACAAGCTCGATTCTAGCTATGATTTATAAATTATCACAGCAAAATGCAGCTGGAAATGGAAAATACAAAGTCTCTAATCATGTTATATTTTAAGGCTGTGATTTGTAATCTAAAACATTCTCAGGGGTTAAACAAATGTCTGTTGATTGTGTGCTATTCTAATCACATGTACACTCCTTTAATCCTGAAGAGGGGAAAGTAATTATGTTTCATTTTCAATTCTTCCTAGCTGTTGTCAGTGCTGGCCATGGACTGCCTGCAAAATTTGTGATCCATTGTAATAGCCCAGGTTGGGGCTCAGACAAATGCGAGGAGCTGCTGGAAAAGACGGTGAAGAACTGCTTGGCTCTGGCTGATGAAAAGAAACTGAAATCCATCGCGTTTCCTTCCATTGGCAGTGGCAGGTAAGGCTGTCAGGCAAACCTTATGCCAAATAGGTCACATTCTTTAAGTGCCATCTGATGTTCCAGTCCCTTCCCATGTACAAAACACATTGCTACAATGCTGACTTTTTTTCTTCCTTGTTTAAATCGGTTCCCTAAGAGTCTGTTCTAGGTTTGTTCAGGTAGTGCATGGAGCCTGCAGTGTTTTCCTGAGTATTAGTTTAGTGTTGGCAGATCTCAGTGATGCCTGCAAATCTTAAAAGCATGCAAATGGGATAAAGAATATAAAATGAACTTTCAAGAGACTATTAAAAGACTTCTTTCAGACTATCAATTCATTCATATAAATTGGAAATGTGGAAAAGAACATGAAGAAAAGGGGTCTATTTTGCCTGATGAAACTTTTGCGTAATGAAACTTACTGTCTTACGATGGCCAGAAGACATGGCTTAGTGTTTGTTTAAGCAGCAAACCTGAAGTGCTCTGATTCTCAGGATTTGCAGAGTCACTTCAAGCTTTCATCCAAAATCCATAAGCTGAATTCCATGCAGTTTACATCATGGGACTATTTAATTTAAAAAAAAAAGACCTTAAAAACCCCTGCCAAGGTCTTTGAAAGCCTCAGTCTAAAGGTCAGGTCCTTTGGCTCTGTACAGTGCGCTCAGTGCCTTTGAAAGCTGGATCATGTTCTTAAGAGTCTCAGTCCAGACTGACTGCACCTTTAGTCTGAGGCTCCTGGATTGGGGTGCAGAGGGAGGTTGGGAACACCTGGCCCTCATTGATGGCTCAGTAGGAAAAACAAGGGCCAAATCTAGGCTGAATTACACAGTTGTATCTCTTAACCCTGAACAACTGACCCTCTTGAATTTGCCGTGAAAGAAGTTGGCGGGTGTATAACAAGAATATTCTTCCCATTGTGCTGTGTTGCAACACTAGATTAATTCTTGCATATTCTGTGGCCTAGGGCAGAAAAGAGTATTTGAGATTTTGGGTGAATGACAAGAAATAAAAGTTTCATTAGGATACTAAATTTAATCAGCTTGCATCATACAAATCTCCAGCTAAGGTTAATTTGCATAGGTGTCATTTTAAGCAGATAACTTGAGAAAACTTTGCATAACAATAGAGAAATAGAACAGAGGGTTCACAATAACCTGTTGGATTAGCTGACAGAGTCACAGGCTGTTCAGTACAAAGAGAAGCTCTCACTCACTCTCTGAGAGAAAGTATTCCCCCACTATGGGGAATTTTCCCCCAATATGGAGAGTGCAGAGTGACTGTGGAATTGGTTATGTAAAAGTGGGACCATGTTGAATATCTTCCACACAGCCCTGTCTTTTCTGGATAGCTCCCAGCAAAGAACCATTCCCAGCCCTTACTGTGAAGTAGGTGATTGGTACTGTAAGATGATGAAGCCTTGGACAATCCTCAGGATTCACATTCTGTTCTGAAATCTGATTACTGACAGGCAGGATCTGGGGCAGGTTCTCCACTCAGCATATACATGTCATTCTTACTTGAGCCAGTTGAAGTGATGCTTTTAAAAGATGGAGAGGAATCAAAAGGCCTTTGGTAATCTATGAGGTTATGTATTTTTCCTTTTTTTCCCCTTAATTAGAGATACTCAAGCATAAGTTAATTTTGGAGACAACATAAAATATTCTTACAATACTCTCTACTTGTTTTTATGAAGTCAAAAGAATTTAAAAAAGAAAAAAAGTAAAGCTTTAAAAGATAGCAAATGCCAAAGACACCACATGTATGCAGCTGTTCTAGTACAGGCATCTGTCAAGCAGACATCACCCAATAAACCCACATAAACAGTTTCATTCTCTTTTATAGTTGAGGAATGGGATTACATGAGGCCAGTTCAAATAAATCACGAGGGGAATTAAAATAGCATACTTGTAGCATTCATTGGGCCAGATGCTCAGCTACAGCCAACTTATGGAAAGCACAACTTGGGTGCTGTTCAGAGGTAGCCTGAAGTTCAGTCTGGTAGGACCAGCAGGGGAAAAAGGAAAGGAGAGTTAGGGATTGAACACGAAATCATCCTCTGAGAAGGGATTTCATTCTGAGGCTCAGACTTCAGATCTGAATTGACACTGATTTGGATGAATCCCAAATTGCCTTTTCTCAAGAATTTAACTCAGACCTATAGATCAATACATAAGACTTCTTTTTGTTGCAGCCCGTACATGGCCATCAGGCCAGCACCTTCCTGCTAATTTTTCTGTCTTTTGTTTCTTTTGGGAGAGGTGTCCTGACCAATGGATTATTACTAGCTTGCCTGGCACTGTGCCTTCCTTTTACCAGGCCACTCTTCTTTCATGTGCCCTGGTGTGGCCACTCTGCCAGAGCACTTGGAAGTTGTGTGACTTCAGAGGCCCCTGAGAACACTTCAGAAACAGTTTATGTCTGCATTTTAATGCTGCCCTGTATGACAGCTCAAGAGCAAAACTCCTGGAAGATCTCTTCACTGTATGCCAGGATGCAGCATTCACAAGTAACCTGCAAGTGCTCAGGTGTGGAGGCTGCTGGCTTCTAAGCAGCTCCTGTGTCAAAACTGCTCTCAGCTGATTAACTTCTCACACAGCTGATTACCCCTGACCAGCTCATTTGGCTTTAGAACAGTATGAGCTTTGTGCACAGTGCTTTTTCCTTTTTTTTTTTCTTCAATGGAAGAAAAAAATCACGCATTTGCAGAAAAGAAAAAAAGTGTAAGCTATTTCATGCCATCATTTTTTAAATAACACAAACATTATCTTCAAGACAGAATGTATAATATCACATTACAGGCAGGAGTCACACAGAATTGCTATGATTGTTTTTTGGTGAGGCAATATGCTGCAAGTTGGCCATGACACAGGCAGTTGCCCTTAACGTTCAGTGTGTTGCAGCACAGAATAAGAGGGAGATTTCAACAGCATTTTACTACCAGTGTGATGCTTCAGTGAGAAAGTGCTGAGAAATGCTCACCTGTTAGATCCAGAAGTGGATTTAGCCCAGCTTCTTTGAGCTGCTCAGGAAATGCTGAGAAACTTGTCCATCTGTGTAAGCTGTGTATTTGTAGTATCAACAGTACACACTTTATAATGGGGAGTATTAACTACCAGGTATCTGTAAGTGCATGTCAAGGAACCAGGTGATGTTCAACAGGCTCTTCTTCAGGTTCTTTTTGGGTGCTACTCCTAAGAGAGTGATCACGTCCCATCCCCTCCCCTTCAGACTGACTACAGAGTGCACATCACTGAGGCTGGGGGAGGGCTCAGAACTGGGCAGGGTAAAACCACTGGGTGAGTAGCAGTACTTCAGGAGCAACACAGCAAGTTCAGGCCACATTCCACACAGTTACCAGGTGTAATTCCAGGAGTTTGTCATGACCTATAAAATTCAGGCCATAAAATTCAGGTCATAGCTCTGTTCAGACCATTCTACTTGTGCTTGACGTGTTTTAAGATTAGATTAATCTTTCAGACAAGGATTCCTAGATTAAAATGTGAAGAAGTTTATAAGAAAGGTTGTCAGGTTAGGTCTTGGAATATCCTGTGCTTAGTTACTGTTAGTAGTGCTAAGACCATATTGTACTTTGGGTCTTTTCATGTTTCATATTCTATATCAAGTTATCTGTCCCTTTTTACTTTTCTTTAACAGTTGCTTTGGTTTCAGGACAGTTTAATTTTGCAGCTCCAGCACATATACTGCTTTCCAGAACACAGAAGGCTCTTGGTTTACTTACCTGTTAAATGAGAATAATTGACCCATCAGGTGTCATGAGGTTCAACCTATCAGTGTGTGTAGACTCTGTATTCATATTTTGGGAATCCTTTCCTTCTGTTTGAGCATTTTAAGTCTCGCCTAAATCATCAAGTTTGTAGCTTCTAATTCAGATTCTAAACACTGGCTTTGCAGCTTGATTTACTGTGAGGTGTTGGAGAAAAGCCGGAACCTTCCCTGGGAGGTTAAACCATCAAAAGTTGGTTCAGCAAGTCTTGATTTTCTTCCTTTTTTTTCCTCTCTCCTTCTAGAAATGGCTTCCCAAAGCAAACAGCTGCTCAGCTGATCCTGAAAGCCATCTCCAGCTATTTTGTGTCCACAATGTCCTCTTCAATCAAGACGGTGTACTTCGTGCTCTTCGACAGTGAGAGTATAGGGATATATGTGCAGGAAATGGCCAAACTAGATGCCAACTAAGCCTAGAAAGCTACAGTACCAGGCCCCTCTTCCACCCATCAGCATCCCCAAATCCTTAACTCATTGTGAGGCAGAGCATCCCTTATTTTAAATTTTGCTCATCTAGGGAAATAAAGGTGAGGGTTTTGTTGTTTTGTTTTGGAATTTTTTGTTTGTTTTGTTTTTCCTCTCTAAACTGTTTTATGTTGGCACTGATAGTTGGCATTAGTGCTATTAATGCACTGTTTTACCAGGCATTGTCTGAAGTTTGTGTAATCTAGAAGATTTTATAGTTTTATTTTAATGAAGTATGAATTGAAGCAGGAAGCTGTTAGGAGTATGTAGTCTTTTACTTGTGAAAGAAACAGGCCAACCCTATTTTGTAACTGTGTTGTGGTGCTTTATCAATACATCAAGTGGCGTTCCTTTCATTTTTTAAAAGAACAGATGCTATAAACCTAATTTGTGTTTGTTTATTGTCTTAATGATTCTGGAAAAAAATACAGAAACCCTGTTGTCCTTAATTATATTTACAATTTTGAAACTGTGTGAATTGATTTAGTAAAATGTTTGAACTGTTGATCTTGGATACTTGGATTGATTTTTCCTTTAAATTTTTGAGTTCTGAAAAGTTAGCTGTGAGAGGGATGAGAGCAGATCAGAATCCGTAACCTGGAAGCTCGTTTGGATATGTTGGGCATCTTCCCTGTGCTGGCTGTATGTGAGTGTCCTCAGTGACACTCACAGCTGGGATTTTTCCAGTGTTCACACTTCCCAGTTGTTGCTTCAGATCCTCCTGTTCAGAATGTGCCCTAATTAGGTCTATTCAGTTTGGGAGATTGAAGCCTTTTAGATCCAGCAAGGCCTCTAAGATTTTTTGAACTCTTTCCAGTCATCTAATACTGGCCTGTTTGAAGCTACTTCGTATTTTTTCCATATTGTTTGTAGTGGTGGCTCTGTCCTTTGAAATCCATACCAACACAGACCTTTATGGAAGTCACTTGAGTTTGTACTTTGAGAAAAAGAAGTTAACACTGTTAAAAGCTATGGATGTGGTTGCTGCTCTGAGGCAGGCAGCTCTTCCTTTGAAGTTTTTAGCTGATTTTTAGGTTGGAGGCATACGTTTTCCATCTCTGTTGAAAACTTCATTTGCTGATGAAAGAGTATTTCACATCCAGTCTGGATTGGCCCAGAGCAACAAGCAGACCAAATGTGACATTTCAGTAAGTTGAGGAATACCAAATATTGAAAATGTGTAGCTTGAACTCCTACAAAAGTTTGAGGGGTTTTGTGTAGAAGTTGAAATACTTGGAGCCTTCAAGTGTAGAGGAGCAGTGGAATCAACAACAGAAGGCAAAGTTCAAATACAAAATAAAAGTTATTGTAAATGTATACCCAAAGTTAAAAGGAACAGAGTAAATTATTTTTGTTCCTCAAATGCATAAAGTGTTTGACCAGAATAGGAGCTCAAACTTTAAAATTTATAATTGCCAAAATGTATTTTGTGCATTCCTTGGACCAGAATATGAGCTCAAACTTTAAAATTTAAAATACAAAATGTATTTTGTGCATTCCTTGGACAGCAGCTTAAGAGACAGTAAATGAAATAAGGTGCAGTACTTTGGGCATTTAATTGTGAAGCATCCGCTACTGCAGTTGGATTGATCCTTGGAGTTCAGCTGAACTTGCACTTTCTCCAAGTTTCGCTAGATGTCACTAAAAGAATTGAAAAATATCAAAAAACTTATGAGCAGCTTGGAATGAAATGGGCCTTTTCAGCATAGGAGGGGATTTTTAACACAGGATAGTGTGCATCACACTGAGCATTCAGATAACAGAATCCTGATCTGTTTTCAGTGTAGAATTTACTATACTGTATTGAATCTCACTATTTTAAACTCTGGAAGTTTTAATGTCAACAGAAGTGTTTATCCAAAGATGTTTTCTAGGTAGTTGAAAGTATAACCTCCAGTGTCGTTTAATAGATCTCTCTGACACTGCTCCAGGTTGGGAGGGCCAACTTTTGTCTTTCAACTAGAAAATCCTAAAGCAAACAGAACTGTAATTCAAATCACATGAACTTGCTTCTTCTGATATCATCTCAGCTCCTTTTTTAGCAGTGGGCTCCATCAGTAGCTTGGCTGACTTCATTGTGATCACCTCTGACGCGCCATTTTATTTGCTGGGATTAGGGTGCTTTTGTAAAGAAAAACCAAAATCATTTCCAGTGTTGAGCTGGTCTTGTGGGGCATTGCCATATTCTCTTTCCATACAAACACCAGAGCATCCTCTTCTTCCTCCTCCAACAGTCCAGAGCCATCCATGTTTACCCACATCTTCCATCAGCCCAAGGAATGCTGCTCCAAGGTCCCAATATCCAGCAGACTCTGGCAGGAGAGCCAGACATCCCAGAACAAGCTTGACCTCGGGCAGCCCGAGTAGATTATGGCATCTATTCAAGAACCTAAAAAGTAACATACCAGGTTACATTCATTACAAGGAAAACAAGAGGAGAAATTCCTGCTAGCATGTGCACTGGGGCCAGGACATTGTTTTGGCAATCTCTGTGGCATTTTCCCTGTTGGAGCTAAACATGCAAGAGTCACTTGACAAAAAGTCACACTTTGGGAAGACCACACATGGAAAATTATCAGTGAGGTACCTTTACAGCTTCATCTCTTACTGGTAAGTTCATTCTTGCTTTTACCTGAACACAGCAGTTAAAATAGACATTCTCTGACTTTTTCAATACTTTCAAAGTAAAAAAGTTAAAAGCATTTTGTGGCCAATAGGATTTTCATTTCACATCAGTAGAAGTCAGGTGGCTAAGCAAAGATTACCCTGACAGAAGGTACAGACACATGGCAGAGACTTTGCCCTTCTGATCTCTGTTGCATCCTGGAGATCCCACTGCTCCCTATTTTAGAGCAACTAGGCAAAGAATAGGTGGGACTGCATTGCTTCCCTGTGCTTGACTCAGAGATTACAGGTCTGACACTACATTTTATCATTAGTATTTAAATTTAACAGCACAGTTGAGAACAAATAACTCTTGTAATTGTTTAATGAATGATGGATTTTAAAAAAAATAATTTTAGATAAATAACTCAAGCCATCTTAACCATAATATTGGAGAAGCCCAGTGTGCAGCAGGCTAACAAAGCCACCAATGTGACAACATCAGAATATCTCCAGATTTGTCCACTAAAAATGCTTCCATGTACAAGATTTTATCACAATTGGGAAATGCAATTCAAGGGTCCATTGGGAGCAGTACCAACATAATCATAAGGATAATACGAAATACAAAAAGGTAGGTGTTAATAGCTAGATAGGAGAGTGTGTAATCCATCAGCCACCAAATGTACTAAGGAAGAGTCACTGAAGTGATATTTTGTAAAAATGTGAGGAAGACTGAACTGGAGTAATTAGGTGTGAGCAAAACACTTTTAGAAATGCTTTTTTCAAAAAGAAGGTGAATCAGGAACCTTCCTATTTTTAGAAACTCTCCAAAAACCAGAGTAGAATCAGAGTCATAGGATGGTCTGGGTCAGAGGGACCCTAAAGATCATCTCTTTCCAGCTCCCTGCCTTGGGCAGGGACACTTTGCACTAGACCAGGTTGCTCAGACCCCAGCTCAGCCTGGCCTAAAACACCTACAGAAAATTCAGAAAAAGCACTCCAAAAGGGAAAATACTAACACAAGACAAGACATCAGAACCGTACTCAGACTGAAACCACCAGAGAGGCAAAAGTTTACAGAAAAATAAGGCTCCAGGTTTCCATCATTCATTAGCACCAAGTTTTTGTGAGCTCCCTTCCCCTTGATCCCAGCTAAAATGGGGGTTTCTAGTCTGAGAAACAGCATTGACAGGAGCTGCAGGTGCTGGCTCCTCAGAGATGAGGGCTGTAGCCTGTGTTAACCAGTCACATACTCTGCTCTGTACTGGTTTTACAGAGGACGGTAATACCTCAAGTTGTAACAGCAACTTGGAGGGAGCAACATAATTGATAGGCCTGAAGAGTGCAGGTAAGTAGGAGGATTGTATTTATATCCCTGGCATGAAACCCAAAGGGAACCAGGCTATTGCATACTGGCTAAAGTGCTTGAAAATTGCCACCGATTCCTTTTTGTGTCAAGTTCTTCAGAGATTTAGTTCACTCCTCTGTAGAATCCCACTTAATGCCTTCACAATTCATGTTTAACCATTATCACAAGGAACCTGCTCATAAATGCTACATCCTTGTTAGATTCCACGACCAGGAATCAAGGGCAGATGATACTGCTGTTTCCTAATACAAAGGAAGGAGTGATGATGTTTCACAGTGCAGCCCATAAAATCCCAACTCTTCCCCACTTTTTCACCAGCCTGGTTAGCGGAAGAAATTTGATATTTTTGTACCTTGAAATGACTAACCTTCTTAGGCTTAGGAGAATAAATTAAAGTTGAGCCAAAGTATGCCTCAGCTGCAGCAATGGGCAGATTGATTTGCTTTCCATCTGGGAGATTAAATTCCACTGCCAAAAAATGGCACCAGCATAATTAGCTGTCAGTCAAGTTGCAGAGAGACAGACTATGTGGGATAATTGAAAGCCCTGCAGCTTCTCATTACATACTACAGTAGGCCTATTTGCAAATTTCCACCTTGAGGAAGTTCTCCCAACATGGTCAGGATTGTACTCATTCCTCCTGGCACATTCCTGTGAAGTGAAACAGAGTGTTGTGCAGGGATGGATTAATTTTAAGTAACTCACTTAACCTAAGTTGGTTATAATATATTTGTCAACAGCCCCTGACAGCTCTACTAGACTTTAATTGCAAACAAATCCAAACAGCTAGAAGGAAATGGTACATCTTTCACTATGGTTATGCCCAGGAGACACCTTTACAGGCATAAAAATCACCTCCCTCCCTTTGCCTTTCTTCTTTCTCCGTGCAACGTCCCTCTCGCAGGAATCCTCCTATTCAGCAAATTGGAATTCATAATGAACCCATCAGTATGCAATATTACAAACATGTACCTTTCATAAAATAATGAACTCTCTATTTTCCTCCCCTGTTTCCTGAGGCTCAAGCATGCTTCAGTGATTGGTGAGTGTACAGGAAAGTTTAGAATCATAGAAGAGAATCACAGAATGGTTTGGGTTGGAAGGGACCTGGAAGATCACCTGGTTCCAACCCCCTGCCATGGGCAGGGACACCCTTCACCTTGTTCAGAGCCCCATCCAGCCTGGCCTGGAGAAACAAGTAGCTCTGATGAAGTCTTACTGTGATGATTACCCTTACTGAAGGGTGTGAAGTAATTTTGGTGATGAGGCAGGAGGCAAAAAAAGGTTCTAAGAGTAAAAGATGTTACAGCTTTCATCCTAAAACTATAGGGAATATGTAATCCAGATTTTTTTCCTCTGGCTATAATGGGGTTCAGCACTGCCTGTGCTCTCCTTTTAGAGTGAGATGTAGCTTCTGTCCCTCTTCCCCAATAAACCATTTCTCCAATGGGTCCATCACACTCGCCAAGCTCCCAGGTTTAAACAAGCACAGTTACCAGCAGCCCCTGCTGAATGCTGGCCATCCTTCCCTCCCGGGGGAGGAGAGAGCCGTGCCCCGCCTCTCTGCCTTTGGCGGCTTCAAAGTTCTCCAGCCCAGAAAAGTTACGGGTTCCCACGGAAGAGGGAGCCAATGTCACACCTCCCACGTGGCTGTGAAACCTCCGAGCTAATAAAACCCGGACTAATACACTAATAACCCTTCTTAAACCAGAACTTTCATTATAAATGTAATTTATGTTCACCTTTAAGAACACCACAAACCTGAGCCGTCTCACAGGCACAGATTTGCCTCTTGCCTCCCTGCAGCACTTCCTCAACACTGGGATGCACTAATGTGAACTGGGAGCCAAACTGGAAACAGAGCAGGTGGTTCAAAAAATGAGTAAAGCCCAAGTAATGAGTTTGCTGCTGTGATGTGGGAGAAGACTGGGTTGGCACAACAGAGCAACAGAAACTGCAGAAAACTGTGTGAAACTATTGCTGATTATTCAGGTTCCATCAGAAATATGAACATACCAATCTATTCCTATGTCTAGAGAGAGCAAGTCAGGATTTAGCACAGAGACAGGTCTCACACTGGCTTAGCCTCATGTATGTTAGGAATGGGAAAATTGCCCCTCTTGTCTGTGCACAATGCCCCTTTATGATTTATTAGACAGTCCTCCTTTTTTGCCTCAATTACTCACTTCAAAAGAGGGTGGAAATGGGACATTCCTAGTCTAATACTAAATGCATGGTAGTCAATAAAAAAGAAAAAATACTGAAAAATGTTTAAAGGGAGAGTGCTTAAGTTATTGCAGCCCTTGGGAGCATTAATGTATGTGCCAACAAGTTACAGTATGTGGCTTTAATATGCTTATTTATTCTGCTGTGCAATAAAACCCTCTCTTAAATAGTGCCAAAACCTGTTTGCCATGGCAACCCCTCATCACACACGTGTTCCAGTAGTACTTACAAGCACCTTCTTAAAGAGAAATACTCAGCAGGATGAATGTCTTATGACCTTCAGGGCATTTTACAAAGTTTTAAGCACCCAAGTAAATATTACTTTGGACTGAAATATTTATTCCAGGTATTTTTCTTCTTTTTGAGCAACATTAAGCAGTGAAGCAAAGCTTGTTCCTTGCTCACTTCTCTCCAAGTGGAGCGCTAATGACTTGGACAAAGCACAGAGCCTGGTTTTTACCTGGCAGGGCTCAGGTGTTGCCAGTTGGCTGGGGAAGCACGGTAGGGATCAGCTGATCTTCTATAATTTCAAGTGCACTGCAGCTGTTCCTGGTGTAATTAGTCATCCTTTGTACTGTCACAAGAAAATAGATGTTTTCCCTCCTCCCATCCAAACAAATGTTTGCTCAGTGTAGGCACTGGCCTGGAATCCAAGCATGCACATGCCTGTAATAAAGCCACTAACACTGGTGTTACACTTCCAGTCCTGCAAGTGCCCAGGAAAGGGGTCAATCCTGCTTTCTTTTAGCACTGTTTAATTTACTGCTGTGCCTTAACTAAACTGACCAGACCAGCTTATTTCCCACATCACTGGGCGATACATCCATGGACCACTGCAGGAAACTGCCTGGAGTTAGTCTGGATTATCCTGCTAAGCCATCCTCCCACAGCAGGATGCTGCTGTATGGAAATCCTTATAGAAAACCAGTTTCCTTGGAGGGCTGCCTTGTTCACTGATTGATAGTGGCCTTTTATTTAACATCATTGGCTGTTTGTCCTGTTGTGCACAAGCAGGACCAGTGAAAGGAGCAGATTCTGCCCAGGGAGTGGAGCTGCCCCCAGAAAGGCTCAGTTGCCAGGAGTTACCCTATCTGCCTTTCCCTCCTCCCTTCCTTCTCACCTGCTTCTCTTTGTGGGATTCCCACTCCTTTCCTTCCCTTTTCACTTCAAAGAACATTATTTAATATTTCCCAAACCCATCACAAGACTGAATAGGATGATGATGCCCCTGCATTCCCCAGGTCTGGAGAGGACAGGGCTGGCTTAGCAAGCTCAGGTGGCTGAGCCCGTCAGAAATGGCTGGTGTGGCCTCCTGAGACACCACTCCTCAACAGCTACAAGGACCCTGCATAACAGCAAGTCCTGAAAAGCCCCCACAGTCTCCAAGGAGGATTCCCAGTGCCCTCCATCCTGAAGGTGATACTGCCCAGGTATGAGTTCATGCTTGGGGCATCTCTGAGGGCATGTTCACTCCACTGAATTCTGCTAATAAGATTGCTAGGGGGAAAAAAATTAGAGATATTTTAGTCCTCCGGCATCATATAGAACCACAGAATCTTTTAAGTTTGAAAAAATATATGATCAAGTCTAACCATTAACCTAACACTGCCAAGCCCACCACTCAATATCATGACTTTTTGCAAAATGAAGTTCAGTTTAATTTTTACAGAAAGAAATCCATTAACGTTTTCAGCCTCTCCTGGGCCATGCATTTTCCTCAGAGCTGATGAACCTTGGCCATCTAAATTCCTTATCCCAGGCCCTGCTGCAGACTGTGGAGGGAAAGGGCTGGTCCCAGTAAGGCACAGGAGTATTACCAGATGTGGCTGTACAGATATTCCTTCTTGTAGCTAGCTCCAGAAAAATGCTCCCTACAGCACCCAGGAAAGAAATCATAGAAAGCATCAGAAAACATTTGTTTTAAAAATAAATAGATGCATAAAGCAAGAAAAGAAAACAGTGTATTCTTAATGCTCCATTATTAACGGTGCTCAGGAAGGGATTTTCTGCTTTGCTGGAGCATGTAACAGGCTTAAATAAGAAACCCTATCAGAATAAAACTTTGTAATTATGCAGATAAAATTTTGTTCTTGTAATGTCAACACAAACACAAGCTCCATGGCTTACACATTTCTGTAAATAGCAGGGATGTCTCTCAGGTTGCACTTCCATGAAGACCACAAGCGTGTCACCCTGACAAACCACAAATCATTTAAGACTCCAGAAATTTAATAGTGTTGTCCTGTTGGTTTTAGTGAGGCTTTCAGCTACTGGCTCCTGGCAGGATTCCTGAAGCAGTTGTGCCAGGCAGAAAGCTGATTTCCCAACCCTGTGTTATTATTTAACTATTTCAACCCCAACTCAGGTGCATCCTTTAATGCTAAGTGAAGCCTGTAGATAGCCAGCCATGCTGAGGGCTGTTTTGAAATGCCTCAGTTTTACTCTTTATCTCCCAAAACAATACCACACCTAGAAATAAATAAATCATAGAATGGTTTGGGTTAGAAAGGAACTTGAAGATATCCCATTCCACATCCTGCCATGGGCGGGGACACCTTCCACCAGACCAGGTTGCTCCAAACCTCCTTCAACCTGGCCTTTGAACACTTCCAGGAATGGGGCAGCTACAGCTTTTCTGGGCACCCTGTGTCAGGGCTTCACCACCCTCATGCTGAGGAAATACCCTCTTTTTTCCTTCTTTATTTTCTCAATGGCTAACACAGAATATAAACACAGCACTTGCATGCCTGCAGCTGTGACAGGACATAACTCAAAAATTCCAAATGTACAGAAATAAAGTCTAGCAGCTCTATACTGTAAGTGATTCCTCCTGGTAAACTGTGACCCACTTCTATGCTATCACAGCAAATGTGCATTTTACTGCTCTGGCAGTGGGACCGATCCCTTCCACAGTAAGTGTTTAAACAGATACACGCTTTGCTGGAGAACTGTTTTTGGATCAACATCATGAGAACTCAAATTTGTGCTGAAATGTCTAGTTATGAACACTTCTGTCATGTCTTACAGCTTCCTAAATCCCAACTGGAAAATATCTTTATTTTACACTGGTGTCATCAGTTTAGGCAAATATATAAAGTTCCATTTATTGAGCTGCAATTTTGCAGTGCATTTGCAAAATTCAGAAAATATGTTAATGTGTGATTCCTCTAAAAGGCAGGCACAGAAAGCACACACTGATGTACTTGTCCATGTGTTTATAATTAGTTTTGTACATTACTGTGTCCAAACAGCTGTTAGAAAAAATTCCAGGCTAGTGTGGATATGTTTAGTTTTACTCCAGTGTCCATAAATGCATAAGAAATCTCTGCTGCCTAGAGACTTCTGAAAGTCTTGCTCTGGCTGGAATCAAATATCAGGAATGATACCTATTACTGCATTCCCCTTGCCTATCCCATTATAACTTGGAGGCATCACAATATTTTGTGTCATTACATAGTGCTGGAGGCATGAAAACTCTCCAGGCTGATTAGCATCTTAAAATTTCTCACACAAGCACCTAATCCATTGGAAAGGACTGTTGGGTCTCAGCTGATTGTTCATTTGTCTCATTGAAACACTATGACTCCGTTTTAAGAGCTTTTTTTATAGACTCGTATAAAGGAGAAAGTGAACTTTTTAACATGTTTGCACTTCACTAAGTCAATACACATAAAAAGAAGTACAACTGGGGTTCCTACATGGATATAAAGCCCAGAAGTGCTAAGCTGGTAAAGAGATACAGCTACTAGCTAGGCAAGAGATTAACTTTATTTATTTCCTTTTCTTCAATTTGCTAACTTCTTCCTAGAGATACGAGGGATGTCCCATCCAGCAGTGTGACAGCAGGATGAGTCAGATCCCGGACTCTCCAGACAGATGTACATTCATATGTAATTTTTTTCCCCCTTAAATCATTTTCTTGAAATAGTCTGTGTTACTCTGTGGGCTGTTTTGCTGTTGTTTTTCTGTCCTTGGAATGCCAAATCCAAAAGCAGAGCAGGATTCCCAGAGCACTGTCATTCCTGTCTCTATAGAGCCTTAAAGACAGCTCAACATGCATAATCTCTGTCCCAAGAAGCTTTTCTGGGAGCTCTTTGTCCAGTTACCTGACAGGAGGGTCACAAAGCAGGAGTGAGGATTAAGGGTGTTTCTCCTACCTTAAAGTCTCGTGCATTTGTCCACCCTGCTGCCTAAGTATCTAACAATAGTTTATAAAACATGGTGGAGTGTTTGACCATCCCAATTTACTGAGAGCATCTCGTTCTCCCAGCATCCCTGGTTGTTGCCCAGATCATTCCCACAGCAGTACAAAGGTCTGAGTCATATGACATAGAAGAAAACCAAATTCTCTGCAATGGTAGTGTTGGAGGCACTTGCTCCCTTCTCTGATGCCTGTGAGATGTTGAGGGAAAGACTTAGAGGAAGCAAGACAAAGAATCTCAGCAGCTGCAAGATGCAGCAAACAAGAGACATGTTTTTTAAACAGAAACCATCAGTACAAATACAGTTGTCTACTGCACTTTGCCCAAGTGAATTTTTATTAAGCTCTGTTAAAGCTTCCAAATCTGAGACTTTAAAAACATTTTTTTTCTGCTTAAAATGAAATTTAAAGTGGCAAGTTTTATTAAAAACTAATGTTAAAGCAAGAACATAGCCAAGAGAATCACTGAGATGAACAATGTCATCAAATATCATTTAAACATCTACATCTTCAATAGTCATCCAAAATCTGCCAGAAGGAACACAATCAGGATCTCTCAGCCAGACAGCTGAAACAGCACCAGCCAGCCTTTCCCATGGACAGCTGCCCCCTTCATAGTCTAACTTCCAAAATGTTCACATCTCTCTCACAAAGTTTAAAGAAAAATGTTTGATCCAAAGTTAATGACATTGGTGTAGCACCATCGATTGCTCAGTTTGCAAGAACCCGAGTGGCACTCAGGAAAGAATGAAAAGAAGAAAGTATGAAAAAAGAGGAAAAGCAAACAGAGATTCAGAAAGTCCAATTATATTCAGAAAAGAACCCTCACATCAGCAACACAATCAAAGTGAAAGCTGCACATTGTCTTGGATGGTGTTTCAGTTAAAGCTTTTCCAGGTTGTGGGTGGGTTTTTTTGTTTTCTTGAAAAGTACACACATTAGCACAAACACTCTGATGGGTGGTAAAAGCCACAAAATTCCCAGCCATTGCCAAGCATCGTTTTTTCCTAAAAATACTGTTCTATGCTGTTATTTGACCAAAAAGTTGAGAACATTTAAACCAGAGTGAACCACAGACTACAGAAAATGCTTATTAGAAACAGCCTCAAATTACATGTGTAGTTGGATGCTGTGATCTCGAAGTTATATAACAATAATTCTTCGTGGAAGAGAATCTTCCTGGAAACAAGGGCAGAAACTTATGCTGCCCTCTCCTTTCTGAGACTACATTGAGAAATACCCTGGCAATTCATGGTTTATTACCATGAAATGAAAGTTTAAGGGAGCAGATCTATCAGGGCAAGCACACCTGTAGCTGCTGGATCAAGATAAATACAACAGAGGAAAAGTGTTCATAGCTAAGTCTAAAACCTGAGGGAACCCAACTCTTTTCCAGCTCCACAGGTTTAAACTTATTGTAATAGCCATAACTGTATCAAGGGCATAACTGCTGCTTTAAATAACCCAGAGAATTAGGTATTCAACTTGGATAAATCTGGAGCTTCATGATGGCAGCATTTCCATTTATAAAATAGGGATGTAAACCAACTGGGAAGCACCAAACCCACTGCTGTGCTCTGCCAACAACAGACAAGATTTCCGGTCCCAGGCCAATTTGCTGCAGAGGATTAGGGGTGAGCAGGGCTGGGCCCCAGGAGCTGGATGACAGACATAGTGAGAGTAACCCTAACACAGCCCCCAGTGCCCCCAGAGCATGTTCAAACACACCAACATCAGACATAGAAGGGGGTTGAGAGCACTGGCATGCAGAGTATTTTCTCCAAGTCTACACTAAGCTACAGTCTTGAATGGAAATCTTGATTTATGTCTCTATATAGTCCATAATTAACCTCATGGCCCAGGAATTAAGGGAATCTTGAAATATTTGCAAGCTTCTTATATAACTAGGGATTTTGTTTTTCATGCCCACCCTCCACCAAAAATTTTTTTTTACTCCTGCTTCTACATGATCCCACACCTTTTCCAACAACAGCCTTATTAACTTTTGATCCCAAAAGGATGTGAAGAGCAAAAGGACATCAAGGTCTTTGGGTGCATGAATGCAGTACAGTCAGCCATATGCAAGCAGTGTTTGAGAGTTTCTACTGTTCCCCTGACTCCCAAAATTCTCTGAAAGATCGGGTGGAGCTCATGTTATGATGGGCAATTTGACAAAAATCTGAAATATGTCCTATTCAAAATACAGTCTGTGGCACAAGTGGTCTAGGCTGCAAATACAGTGTTTGCCCATGTGTTATGATTCTATGAACATGTGAAGTAGAATGAAATAACATTTTTTAAATGCTTTAGAGTTTAACTTTATTACCTCACTAAGTGCCTCATTAACTAGGTCTAATTTTAATCAGCCAACAGTCCTAATTGAGCAGAGTCATCTTCCAAGGGATAGTGGGAACGACATCACTGCCCCATTACATTTATTCAAGGCACAGCATTCCTGGAGTGCTTGGCATTCTACGGGCTTTGTTTCAGTATGATTTTACCCAGCCCTGGTGAGTATGGAGGTCCAGTTCTGTTGGAGATCCAAGTTTCCAAGCAAGATCACCAGGACTGCTCCCACCCCACAAAAAGGTGGGAAGAGAAAGCCATCCCAAAGACAGATTTTGGGGCAAAATACTCAGGCCTTTCTGTATTGGGACTGTTGATTGAAAGATCTCTAATTTTCATTAGCTCTGAGAGGTAAATTTTTCAAGCAGCTCCTTACTGTTTTACTCCTTTATTAAGACAACCTACTTCCTTTTAATTAAGAAGCCAGTGGCCTTCTGAGAGATAAGCAAAAGAGAGGGAGACCCCCAGCCAAGTGAACTGGATCCACTCTCTGATATGTAGTTTGTGCATGGTTAATGGATGTTGGGCATTAATATTTCTTACCCTTTTGTCTGTGTTCTCTGTAATAGAAACCCCTGTCTAGACTGAGTGGCTACTACAAGTAATCCCAGTAATATCCAATAAAATCACTCTGAAATGTGATAGCTATAGTTATCAAGGAGCACCAGGATTAACTTGATTGATTGAACAATGGACTTCTGGTTTTTAACATGATCTATATGTGTCCCAAAAAAAATTCAAAAATATACATAAGGTTGTAAAACCTTCAGTGCTGGGTAACATATCATAGTCTGTAAGTGTACTGACACACCCTGAAAGGAGAGGGATTAGTGCTGCTCCAAAATTAAAGGATAAATGGCAATGGTCATAAAAAAATACTTTCACTTAACTAAGTTCTGCAAGGACAGGACATATCGCTCTCTCACTGACAGCCAGCAAACAAAAACATAGATACTCAATCTTTGCTTGAAAGTCCTCTGTTGAAAATACTGCAAAAGTCTTCATTTTTGATCCAAGTCTGACCGTGAGAACCACCTGCTTTTCCTAGGGTGGACTCTGAATTTCTCAATAAATAGGTCTTTCATTGAAAGGAGAATTAGGTTCTTCCAAGAGGTAAGAGAATACATGGAATGCATTTGCTAAATTTACATAAGTAGTAAAATGTCTAAGCCCAATTGTAGAGCATCATCCACTTCTGTTATGAGCCCATGATGACTTTCCTGCTGACCTAGATCTGAAACTGTGCATCCAATACCTTTGCTTTGAACTTGGTTCGTTTATGGTGGGTATGCCTGCTCTTTTTGAGGACTGAGTCACATCAGTGGATAATTAACTGGTCAGAGGTAGCTGGAACCAAAACTCCTACACTCATTTCCAGCTCTGCTCATAGTCCTCTTTTTGGATTTGTTGAAAACCTTGAGTTCTGTGCATGGGCTGGTATAAGTGTGGAAATGCAAAAAATATTCCTGTCTAGTACAAAAGAGAGTAGATTCAATAACTAAATGCATGCTTAAGTTGAAGACTAATTATTTCTAAACTAGAAAAGTATCAACCTTTAGGAAAGTTGCTCAATAAATCAGTTTGATCTAAGGAATCCCCACCTAAAGAACCACATTTTATTTCCAGAGTTCATAATCAGTTCCCAAGAAATTGAAAGGGAGCTATCTTGAGTTTGCAGCAGTATGCAGCTGTAGAAAGGCAACAGTATTGACCCCAGGAATTTTAGTGAGGCACAATGTCTTAGGAACAGGTTTTCAATAATCTGGCAGCAAGATGGTTTTTTTGCTCATCTATGGTATACCAACAAACAACATGTCTGCAAAGAAATAGAAAGCTACTGACCTTAACAAATTCTTCCGATGTTCAGGTTATTTCTGCACCAGATGTGCAATGACACAAAACATTCAGGCAGTGTCTCACACTGCAGCAAAAAAGGCAAGCTTCCTTCCCCAGTACCTCTGCCTTCCCTTTTACAATGCACCTGTGGATCACATTTCCCTTGGTTCCTGCATTAAAATAGCAGAACAGGGGGGTCAGGTTTGTTTGAAATAACAATTAAAGGAGCTCTCCCTATACTGCCAATTGTTAACTAGCTCAACCTTACTCACCTGGGACTGGTCTGCTGCAGCAGAACTGCTCATTCACTTTGTTCCTGCAAGGAATCCAATTTGAGCAGAGCAGGGAAGGAAAGGGAATTTCAACAAAAAGTCCTTCGTTCACTATCAGTTTTTGTTTTTCTAATGGAAACATTCTTGTTACTGCAAACTGGGGCTGTACCCATTACCCAACTGCTCCTCAAATTCCCACCATATCTGTCATTTAAAATGAGCAAGGGGTGAATACTTTCAATCACTTCCCATCCACCAGCCACTATGGTGCTCTGACAGTTTCTTAGAGGACGATATGGTCCATATCTAGCAAAACATGGTTAAAGAGCTCCCTTTGCTGACCTGACATTGAACCTTTCGTCGAGCTGTTCTCAGTGCAGGAAAATATTTATTTTATTACAGCTCTGCAGAACTCATCCCAGTCCAGGCACTCAGATTAAGACCAAATGTGTTGAACTTGCATTAGGTGAAGTTATGAGATCTGTATTTGGGATTTTACCTTTTTTTTTTTTTTGTAGATGCTGGTGGTGCTGAAAGGGCACAAAATAAAAGAATTGCAATAATAATGGCACTCGTGGAAGCGTGCAGGTTCTGCTGGGGACTTCATAAAGGGGATAGCCCTAACCTGTGTCAAATGTTGTTTTCAAAGTCTTATGTAACACAAGTCTCCCTGAATCCTAAGAAATTCCTTTTACAGGAAATTCACGAGGCTCTCCTGGCTGGCTGAGCAATATCGACCCTTGGAGTCTCAGCTGACGTCAGCTCCCTGCACATCACAGACATCTCCAGAGCCAGCCTAGCAGCACCACCACCCACCCCAACACCAGCAGGGAGATGGAGGAGGGAACCTCTCCCCAGCCAAAATGGAAAGGTGTCAAGGTGGGGGGAGGTCACAGGGCACACGTGTCTCCAGGCATAACCCAAATCTGATCCTGGGAACCTGCAAAATGAGAGAAGGGACCATCTGACCTGCGCTGAGACCTAACTCAGGGGTGTACATACATAAATGAGCCACGCTCATTTATTTCTGATTTTTCACTGCATTAACAGCTATTTCAATAGCAGTGAGAGAACTGAAATCTCGTGGGGTTAGACCTTGATGAAACCATTTTGAGTTTTCTCACCAAAATTTCTAAGTAATCCATGCTCTCATAGTAACAGCAAAATCCCTGTTTAAAATATAGTTGCAAATATCCTGTTTCTTTTTATTGCTGAGTTGATATATCAGACCTGGGATATGAGATATATGATATTTCCATTACAACCATAATGTCTCCTTGGGACATATATGGTGTCACTGTGTGTTACCAGACTTCAAGGGTGATCCCAAATACAAGGATTTTATTTACTGAAATATCACATATACCTGTTCCTAATCCATCTATTGTAATGCAAAGAAAACTAAAACTAATGAGAAATAAATGTTAATTCCAATATTTTAAAGCCCAAGTGTAAATTTCCACCTTCAGAAAACATGGTAAGGAAAAAGAGAGGGAGGAAAAAAGTGTGAATCATAAATTCTTTTATCTGATCACAAGAGAAATGCCAAATTAATAGCATGAGGGTTTATTAGTGTCTCTGGGCTTGTTTCTGAAACTGTGTGAAAAGAGCCTTTATATAGGAGGTTTTATTTGAAGACACCCCCCAGTTCTCACACAATTTTTCAAAAGTGTAACAACAGATCACTAATACAGAAACTGAGATCTGCCAGAGTATTATCTGTCCATCTATTTGAAAGCAGCTTGAGAGGCAAGGAAGGGTGGTGAGGTGCAGATGTTATCAATTAGCCAAAGAAGTTAACAAAACAACTTCAAACCACAACAGTTGTTGCAGCTGAAAAGGCTGAGGTTTGAAGTGGGTATTGAGCAGTTGCTGTGTGCTCACTGCTTTTGTATGTGCTGATAGGAGACCAGTCAGACCACAGCTGTGAAATCCCAGCTTTGGGAACCAGATCCACACTTTCAAATCCAAGGGGAGGCAGACAAGACTTGTGTTGCAAAGGATGCACAGTCCTAAGGTAAAAATCTCAGCTAAAACAGAGCAGAGCTTGTAAAATTATTATTGATGAACAAAGTGAGAGAGAGACAAAAGTAAACCCACTTTTGTCATAGCAAAAGCAGCATGAAGGTTATGTAAATTGCTATTTAAAATAATTCCTTCAAATCATGACACATAGGTAAATGTGTGGATAAGGATGACCAAGTCTAGAAATAAAGAGAAAATGTGCTTCTTTCTATGCCCTGAAACGCCACCGAGCGAGGTGCAATTGTACAAAGCACACGGATATTTGCAAACACTACTTCATCTTTGGACCTTGCTGAACCCTCAGCAACATCTACTGCTCACCTGCTAGAACATCCAAATTCTGGATTTCTATTTCATACTGACAAAAAAATAACAGACACAAGAGAGCCTAAGAACCTTCCTGCCCTAGGGCAGGACTCCCAGCCTGTGTCTCTCCATGGGTTATTTGTTTAGTGCAGCTTGTGGCCATCCCAGCAGGCCCATTACCTCCAAGCAAACGTGGCACTGAAATTCAGCCTGTGGATGCTCCCAGGTGCACTGAAGTGACTGCACTGGCAGCAACCAAAGGCACTGTAGGTTCCAGAGCAGCCTGAAGACACTGCAGGATAGAAGGGCAGCGTTTAAAGCCTGTTGGAACAGGCAGTGGTGCTTGCTGTGGAGTCTCCATGGCCTGAGCAGAAGCTGCTCATCGCCTCTGCCAGTAACATTCACACAGACTTGTGTTTCTGACCTCCTTCTGCAAGTCAAAGCAGGGTCTAACAAACAAGTAAACTCAAGATAAATACAGCTTGCCTGCAAAGTCATGATATCTTGATTGTGACAAGCCTCCTGGGGATGTCCTTGGCCCAGAATCTTGGGTGGGACACAAACACATGGTGGGGTTCTGCCAGCAAGGCTCCATGGTGACAAGGCCACAATGCAGAGCTAAGCAGGGAGAGAGAACCAGGGTTACATGGCTGGAAGCAATAGGAGGCCAGAGCAACCAAGGTCAGCTGAGTAACTGATCTTACAACAGTTAATTAAAAAATCACTGTGATTCAGAGGAGGGCAGCCAGAGGTTTATAAGGCAGTGTGCTGCGGAGGGCATGTGTTGGCATGGATTAAAAGAAATAATAGCAAAAACCACAACATTCTCTAATCCTGAAGTGACAAGAGAGAAACAATAAAAAGTTGCTGTACCTGCAATTTGTCAGTGAGCTCTATAATGGGAGTGAAAGATTTTGTTTCATTGCCTTGGAACACAGAGCCATCCCTTTGTTTCCGTGAGTCCAGCACGACATTCCACTAGCCCAGAGCTGTAGCCACCCCTGCGGCACTGCTGACAGTGCATCTGCCTCATCTGAGTCAAACACTGAGTTCACTGGCAAGTAGTTGCACTAGCAGACAAGCAATTTGAATGAGGTCTGAGTCACAGGGCTGGGGCATCTGGTGCACCAGTCCTGGCAGGATAAAGGGCTGAGAGTGGCCTCCTGGGTCACTCAGCCTTGTCTCCTGCTATCACAGGCACCATGTTGTATAATCCCTTTCATAAACAGCAGCAGCTGTGGGAGAAAGCCTGGAATGGCTGAGGATGCTGAAAGTGAGGTGTTACAGGGCCCTGAGTCAGGGGGATTGGGAGTATGAGAGGAATGCAGCTATGTGCTGTTCAGAAAAGCAACATGATATTTTATTAATGAAGCTGGAGAGTCATATATACAGGGAAACACCCAAGACCTTAATTATGCCAAAGAGGCATCATGGTAATGCAGCACTTACTTTCTACTTCTGGCCTTGAATTCAGAGAATTATTTTCGTCTGTTTCAACATTTGGTTGGCCACAACATGCCAGCAGGAGAGAAAAAAAATGGTTTCCATTCCTGTGAGTACTGTGTCTGGTTTAAATCATGAGAGAAGGAGACTTCTAATGAGGCTGATTCATATAATGATGTATTTTACAAGCTATTCTTAGCAGATTCACTGCAATATGTCATTCTTTATGTACCATGAGAGATATATGAGCACACACGCTTACGAAGGGTGGGGAAGTCTCTGAATAACTGGCCAGTTTTGCACCTCATGTGCTGGAGAAAGGGAAGTTCACACAGACTATTGCTTCCAAACCCTCCAGACCTCAGGTCAGCTGTGAATTCCACTCCAATAAATCCCAACATTACAAGACTCATGTCTTAAAACTTATTTCCAAGGAAGTGTCTCATTTTATTGCAACACGAATAGGAGACTCTAAGGTAATATTTACTTTGGTTTACATTTCATAAAAAAAGAAGACTGTAATTTCATGGAGGCTCTAACAGAAATTCCTCTTTCCATCCAAGCGGAAGAAATCATGTTCAGGACCTTTCCCCAAGGACTCAAGGAAAGCACATTAACATGGCAACTCCCACTTTGCTTTATTTGTGAGTTACCCTTGCAGGAGGATGAGGCTGGAATTGAGACAAGCTATAAGTGGACTAACAGGCCAAAGCTTGTGACATTAAGGAACAGGCAAAGATGCTGAGAGGATAATCCCAAGGATGTAGCTCTCCAGCTGATGAAAATCAGAAGAGCCAAATAATCACTGAGAGAGATTCTCACCTAGACAGATGGTGATTGGAGGGGCTGTGGGCACAAGGCTGCAGTGGCTACTCCAGTTCTGCCTGTCACCACTGCCACTGCTGACCTGCCCAGCAGTGTTTGAAGATGCTAGAGGAGGGGCTGAGGCCCTTTCAGTGAACTGAAAGGATGAGCAGGAGGCCTGTCCAGACCAGCAGTGGGAAGAGAACCGACATGTGCAGTGAGTCCTGAGCATGGGGAAGCAGAGCTGCAGCCCATTGCAGACGCAGGAGCCGCTGGAGCACAGGAGACCCCAGGAACTCTCCTCACTGAGCCTGAAGGGGCTCTAGCCAGGTGGGAGGGACACTGCCACTGCCACAGCCACACCCACGCCAGCCCAGCTGTGCCCTGTGCCCACCTTGGGGCCCAAGGATGCTCGCACAGGTGAGTGGCTCCTGGCCGGGGCCGTCCCAGCTCTGCGGTGTCTCCTGGCAAGCGCCGTGTGCTGCTCCAGGGGCTCTGCTCCAGCCTTTCCCTCAGCACCTATGGAGCAGCCTGAGTTCTGGCAGGGGGAGCTGGCTCTGTCCCCTGGCTGGGCTGCCAATGGACCTCCTCTTTCTGGCCCAAGGGGCCACCTGAGAGCGATTCAGGCTGCTGCCAGCTCTGTCTGCCAGGGAACAAGGGACCCGGCACGGAGCCCAGGCCCAGATCAGAGCTGTTCTCTGCTGTTCGCCTGCAAGCCAGCCCTCCTGGATTTCTTAAGGGCAGGCTGCCCTTACTTAATAATTTTCTTAATTTTTTGTGGCCTCACCGATGACATAGTCATAGCAGCAGAGTCAGCCACCAGCTGCTGCCTATTCCCACGGTATAACCTGTCCCTTCACTGTCTTTCCTTAAATATGATGTGTGGTACATTTGTGTCTGGTACTTTCTCTTGTTTCTGCAATTGAAATTTTATCCGTTCATGGAGTGCCCAAAATTCTGCAGAGACACTTGGCCTGAATACTCATTTCATTGCTGAAAGCCAATACTGCTTTACCAGATGCAGTAAAACTGTGAGAATCTAAAGTTCACTTTTCTGCTTTAACTGCCCCAGATGAAAGAAGTGCACTCCACACAGCTGAATACCTCTCTTAAGTGCTGGCACATGAGCTTTAAAGGTGTTCTGGTAGCTTTCAGTCCTCTGTGTTGCCAGAGTACCTTTGTCCAGACCTGCAGCTGGAGGAGATGGATGCAGCTGTGCTGCAGCCAGCAGAGTTATGCTGATTTATACTCCCAGGCATACTTTTTTACATGTAGATATCCTTAGAAAGTAATCACCAGGCTCCCTCAAGCTGATTCATCATGACTTGCAACTGCAGTTTCAAAGCAGTTCCTGAAGCCTGGGTACCCCTCTCACACTGTGTAGGAATCTGTCCATGGCATGAAGGAATCCGGACCCACACCAGTGGTAAATGCCCAGGCTCTGCACAAAGTTTCCTTCACCCTTCGACATGCTTGACTGTATAATTATTGTATTGCCTTGCACAATTTCAAACAACATTTCACTACACAAAAACCTCCAGAACAAGCTGTCACAATATTTGCATTCCAATAATTTAAAAATTACAAAATCTGTCATTTTTTCACCTCAGGGAAATGAAACCAGAACGAGACAAAGCTTTAGCACTGCACACCATGGCTATACCCCACGTCTTTAGATTCTCTTTGAATATCATCTCTGCCATGTGAGTTAGACTAGTGCAGACCAGCTCCCTTCTGCATTTGCAGCAGTCAAACACCCTGTGGAGATGTTAGGCTCTGTTTAGTGTACAGAACTCACAGTCCTGACTTACAGGGCTATCTCCATCCAGCAGTACAGCCCCTCTGTTCTCTGCCAACCTTGCAGGTTTGTCACCATTTGAAAACAATTATTTTCTCCTGACTTGGCATTTTTGGCTCCTACCCAACTTCTTGCAGGCACTTGGGATTTATAGTTAGAGCTCCTCAAAGGAACAGTTATCTTGAAAGTCGAAATTATATCCAACAGGCTAAAACATATCTTCCAGCTGAGTGTGGTTTTCCCTGCCAGAATTGCTTCACATGGATCTAGCCAATTAATTTTCCTGCTATGTGGGGGTTGCAGGAATACCTAAGGACTGGGGCAGAGGGAAGATTGGACTGTCTCTTACCACCAGGGACTTGACAATAGCAGTACAATATACTTCCCCTCTGAGATCCTTTACATAGCAGGCAAATGTGACTCAGATCTTCTGACTGAATAATTTTGTATGAAGAAATAATGTAGAATAAAGTAATTTAGCTGGTAAGTAAAGGTAATAAGCATTTTTAAGGTGTACAAGAGAAGAAGAGAGGAAGATCCAAGAATTATGACCAGACCCAGGTACCACTGAAGCCTTTAGTTCCCAAAGAGGGAGACACTGAAACACAAGCATCCCAACCCTTCTTCCACCATGTACCATGAGGCTGCTTTGCCAATGGGAACACAGGGAAGGGGAGCTCAGCAAAAAATTCCCTCAGCTGGACCTGTCCTCCAGACTGTAATCAGGATCTCAACATTTTTGCATGCTGTATGGTGTTAAAAATGATTTGGTGTAGTCCAATGGACATCTGTATCCCAACTTTCCTGGCTAGTGTTTAGCTGTAGGGAAGCCCAAGCAAGCCTCTAATTTTGAATAGGAGGAATTGTGCAGCAAAAGTGAGATTCCAGACTTGGAATTGGTGCCATTTCCCTATCCAAAACTTTCCAGGCCTTGGTTGCAAAGGGGACTATTTGACAGATAAAAATAAAATTAGAAATAAAATTACATCAGTGTTTATCTTGCAGTCACCTCTTACTCAGTGTAGTCATGACATTTTTGAACCATTCCTCACAAACACACTAGCAGCAACAATAATAACAAAAACTACAAAAAAAAAAATCCATGTTTCTGGTGTACAGAACTTCTTTCCTGGGGTAAAGCCTCTAACACCTCATGCTGTTCTCAGTTTTTATAGCTGTGGAAGGAAAGATGTTAATTGAGATTTGGAATTTGTGCTTTGATCACTAGTTATGTCATACTGTAGGAAGTGCCAAGTGGAACTTTCTACAGTCTTCTTAGAAACACCCTCACACAGATCCCAGAAAGGCTTGGACCTCAGCCTGGCATATTTCAGACTTGCTGAGTTCTGAAGTTAGAAAGAAGCAATGCCACTAGCAGCACTTTTGGAAGTTTTTGATACCCAGCCTTGTCACATGGCTTGTTCATGGTGCAGTCAGCTGGATGGCCTTGGTCAGGACTCCCAGTAAGGCTCCTCCTCACATTTCTGCCCCCTGTAATGACCCACTCATTTAACAGGAGACAAATATTTCAGCCATCGCCCAAGTCTGGTTTCTGCAGTTGCAATATCTTCCTGAAGTGTTTCTTTCACCTGCTTGCTAATAAAACATGCAGGTGACTGGTGGTAAAAGGAAGTGAACCCATGCACCTTTTCACTGCCTGCGAAATGTCAGCAATTTTTGGTAATGACTTTAGCACAAAACAAATGAACTGAATGTTCAGTGTGATTTGGGTAATTGTGACAGTGAGGGTCATGCATGGTCTGGAATGGAAATGGTATTTGACCAACAAGGGTAAAATGAAACAGAACAAATGAAATTAATTAGTATCCACACTGGGCTTAAAAAGGTTTTTCAAGGCTCTGCCATTGGATGAGTTTATTCATTTGCAACTAAATGAGCCTATTCTCTCTCCATTAACAAAAATATAACATCCTTGCAGCTGTTACAGAAAAAACCCCATATATCAAACTCACCTTTAAATAGGTGTTTAACATTCTATATTACATTATAACAGGTGGCTATGAGGAGGAAAGCTGGGACTACTGAACTATAACCTTCATGCTGCTCTAGAGCTGTCAGGAGAACATAATCTGAGAAAATACTCACTTAGGAAAATTGGTCAGAGACAGGAGCTGATAAAAGTCGACTCTGCCTTCTGCAAGGCACTCAGACTTACCCAGGCAGGTGCATCGTATGGAGCTGAGCCTGCCTGTTTTACAAAAAAAGCATCCTGCTCAGATTTGGCCATACTTCATCCTGGGGAATAATTCCTATCATTCCTTCTGGTTATTTCTCCACACACCACTGCCCAAATGATCTCTCTGGAAAGCATTCCTCACAGGGAGTGCCATCCTGCCAGGACCCTGCTTTAACTTGTGACAGTGCTACCTGCATGAACTGATCCTATGGAAGCGTCTGCAGTTCCTTGGGATTCCTTTCCCATCTAAGAGATCATAACGAAAAACTGTTAGTAAATTCTGTTATAAGTGGTTAAATCTGTTTCCTTAAAGAAAAATGAAACCACAAGCAGGATAAGAAGGTCAGAGGAAAATTCCTAACCCAGGAATCTAATGCAAATACAATAAATTTGCTTAGTGAGTGACAGCAGGACTTGGTAGGAATACAGTTGTAGCCCATCATTTATCAGAGCTGTGCTTTGCCTCACATCTTTATCAGACAGATTTCTTTGCAGAGCTTGGCACAATCATTTGGAAAGCTCCCATAAAAATGCATAGTTTGTTCTTACCTGCCTTTGCCATCCATGCAGTCCCTTAGTTTGCACTGGATTTCTGACACTCTTGCCCCTGGCAGACCAGAGCTCCATTAGCACAAGTTTTAAGCGATACTCAGATTGCTTTCGACACTCAGAATGCTTAATTCTTCAGGCTGTCTGGAATATATTGGCATCAGTGGTGAATAATCCCTCCCAAGTCATCACATCAGGCTTGTTTTAGTAAATCTTTCCACTTATTAAGAACAAATTTAAACCATCTAAATATGCTTATGTAAGGAGTTCTTTAAAAAGTTCATAAATTTAGGAGCCAGCATGCACTGAAAAAATACAATAAAAAAAAGTCAGTGACATACTTTAGTCCATGTTTAAACTTAGCTGGATCCTCCCATCTTTTACAAAGCAAACAGGAGGTTTTGCATAAAAGAAGCCAGCAAAGTCCTGCTAGCATTAAGACATTCTTTCTGAAATGCAAGGCAACACTTCATCTCCTTTATGAGCCCAGGGCTGAGCTGGTATCTACATTCCTGAACAGGCAACAGGATTTAGAGGTACATGTGCAGACCAGTGACTCCCCAGCTCTGGAGGAGTGGAGAGGATGTCCCCTGGACCCAGCTAAGCACTCCAGCTTCTTGTGTGAATCTCTGGGAGAAAGAAGTCAGGGGAGCAGTTGCTCGGATTAACCTGCAGGCTGTTCATGGCAGTCCCAGGGACGAGTGCTCTGTATGCCAAGCTCTTAGCCAAGCACTGGGGCCAGGATACTGTAATATTGGCTAGGAGAAATCAGCAACACTCAGGAGAGTTACTGTCAGATCTTGGCTGGGGCTGTATTTCACTGAAAGCCAGACTTCCTGCAGAAGCATCCCTCTCTGCATCCTACAGGTCCTCATGCTCCTGCAAACACAGCAGCCACTGCCTGGTGAGGGGACCTTATCAGGCAGTCTCAGAATGGTCTGTGTAGGAAGAGACCTTAATGCTCATCTCATCCCAACCCCTGACAGGGGTAGGAGCACCTTGCACTATCCCAGGTTGCTCCAAGCCACATCCAACCTGGCCTTGAACCCTCCCAGGGGGGAGGCATCCACAGCTTCTCTGGGCAACCTTCTCCTTGCCCTCCCTTCTGACACAAGGCACTGCCCTCTGGCTGCTGCTGAGACCTACCCTCAGGTCCAGCCCCAGGTATTATCATCCCTTGCCCTGAGTGAGGGCATGAAAATGGCAGTGGTTTGGTCAGTGTGTTCTTAAATCCTACGATCCTATTAAAAAACCAGACTGCCAGTGAATGCAGAATTCATTGGTATTGCAGGACTGTCTTTTAAAGATGCTCCCCAGGGCTGACTTGAAGCTTCTGCTTGACAGGTGTATGTAATGTACCAGGATCCAGGGAGAAATCCTGTCTTGTCAATTCAGCTGAAACGAGGCAAGGAAGAGAAAGGACAGAGTCGGCAGGTTCATGTGTGAGTTAATTTACAGCATCTCTAAATGTCTGCCAGTTCAGTACTTGGAAATCTTGTCACATTCTGTGGATTGTATCAATTATAAATTCCCACCAATGGCCTCACACATATGGATGTTTCAATAGTAGTTCCTTATTTTTCCTTCTCTATGTAACAAAAAAGACAAAAGGAGTTGCAGCACATTCCAGAGTGATGCATTGTCTGATTGTGACAGTACTTCCCTTTTTTAGTAAGAGTTGTATGTATCATTCAGGAAGGTAATAATCTACATTTCCAATATAAGTAAATAGAAAGCATTTTGCTCTGATTTTTATTCAGGCAGATTTACACCTTGGGTAAACCCCACTTCCAAATGTACAACTAATATTTAGGCAAGTCTAAACAAAATCTTGTTTTAATAAATACATAGTTTGGGGTCTGAAAAGATTTTACCTTTTTGCACCAAAATGTGTAAACAGCAACTATATGCCTCCCAGCATTTCCACTGAAAGCAAGCATGATAACACTGCCTGAGGTGCAATCAAAGCAGAAAGATGTGTTTGCACAGCACAGAAAATGTACTGAGATATCCAGAGAAGATTATGGTATCTTGCTGCCACAGTGGCCCTTATGTTTAGAAATAACAGTTCTGTTGCAGAGCACTGGGATTCCATCTCTGATTTTCAACTGGAACCTTCTGATGGAAAGAAAATCAGAACAGATATCTCCCCTAAGGGACATTGGGGAATGGCTTTAAACTGGCAGAGGACAGGTTAGATTAGCTATTAGGAAGATATTCTTCCCTGTGAGGTGGCACAGATTGCCCAGAGCAGCTGTGGATGCCTCGAAATGTTCAAGGCCAGGATGAATGGGGCTTAGAGCAATTTCAGTGACCTATGAATTTGGGGCAAGGGAGGTTAATATTTTAATCAATAGTTTCCTTTGCAAATGTCCTCCACAACTCTTTGACTACGTGTTCAATTATCCTCCAACTTTTCTATACTCACATTATCCTAGATGCTGTGTATTAATTACCTTTGAAAAGCTGTCCACACACAAACTTCTGATCCCATGGCTGATCTGGAACCCAGCCACAACCCCAGAAACACACGTCAAGCTCAGCACATTCATTGCTGCATGTGATCTTCTGATGCTGCAGTGCAGGGGACAGAAGTGACACAATAAAGACAGTTTTTATTTCATTTTTGGAGGTACACTCCTCTATTTGATTTCCTCCTGCCAGCCCCAGCCTCCACAAGGGCTGTCTTGAGGGAGCACAGCTCAGGAAATCTTTCCCATGCGGAACTATGTGACTTCAGGATCCATTTCTTTGTAACAGCCCCTCTTGCTGTGACTTACTGATGCTGTGCATCAGTAAGCTGTGATAACAGCTCTGCTCTCCAGGGCCACATTAAGCTGCTTCAGGGCAGACTTTTTAATGTCTTCTTTCTCATGTCATTACGCACAGGCTTCATGTCCAAGAAAGTCATCTGTCACTTCCAGTTCCTGCAGCATTACTCTGACAAAAATCAGTCACTACAAAAGTCCTTGATGTCAGAGGTTTCATGAAAGCAAAGTAATAAATATTGCAGCAGTTGCTTGTCTTTGGAATCCTGGTGGTTTTGCCAGAAATCTCACTAGCTCCTTTAACACTTTTGTTTGTTGGAGTTTCTCTGCTCTTCCACTGCTTTTACTTTTATTTCCCCCTTTCCCCCTCTTCCTTTTCTTTTGGTCCCAAGGAAATGGAGGCAAACACAAGTGAGATATGGTACCATCTTGATCACTCCACCATCTGCAAATGGTTTCATTCTTCTGACAATTTCACGTGCAACCTTATAAAAAGACCTGGCTCACTTAAGCTGAGAACTTCAAAGATGTAAAAAGCTGTGTTGGACCAGTCTGTGCTGGTGGAGCAGTTGATAAGAGGCTGTGTTTGATTTCTGTGAGAATCTCTCTCTGTATCAAATGGCTAATGGGTGAGAAAATATTTCTTCCTGTTGTAGAGCTCGATCCTTCTTCAAAATGATGGCAGAGAAAAAAATAGCAGCCAAGAGAGGCTAAGCAGCCCTACAAGTAAGGAACATCTGAATTTTCCCTTTCATTCTGCAGAGAATGCCATGAAAGGTTGGATTTTATGATCTTGGAGATCTTTTCTTACCTCAATGATTCTATGAAAGCTTCTGGCATCCTTACAAATGTTTTAATTGGATTTAATATTATCCTTTTTCCTGTTAATAATTTCTCTGCGCCATCAGTCGTGTCAAGTGCATGTTTCCCATCTTTCCCCAAACCCTTTTTTCCTTTGGCTGGGGCAGTGGACAGCACTGGGGTGAAGCAGCAATGTCTGTCTGGCCCTGCCTGTCCTCCCACAGCTCCATCCTGTTGATTCTAACTAGCTCTGCCATGCACTCACCCCTTCCAGCTCCCATTTAAAATTCCCAGGCTTTGGGGTTACTCAGAATTTGCAGCCTTGTGCTTGGTCTGTCCTGCTTCCCTGGAGTTCCCTGGAGTATAAAACCTTTGAATCTAACAGAGGGTAAATGAAAATTAGTATTTTTTTGCCTCCTAAAGGCACCTTCCTGAATGTTCCAGGGGCTGTTTTCTTCACATGAACATTTTTCTATTTTCCATCTGTTAGACAAGGTCATGACATTGCATTTTGCCCTGTGGAAATTTTAAACAAAAAGAAAGCTATTTTTATTTTGATTTCCAGCTTCTCTGAATATCAAGGGAAAATGCATTAGCCCCATTTCTTTCAAAATTACTTTTTAATAAAAACATCCATGTTTTTCCTAATACTGAAAACATGGCTTTCTGTTCTCTTGAACATTCCTTGTTTTTCTTTTAAATAGTTCTGATGAAAATTACTTTGGTTCTCTTTTACTAGAAAGCTTGCATGTAACAAGGCAGAACATTGCCTTGAAATGAAGAAAACATATCTCTGATTTTAATCTTTTTATAAAAAGCCTGACTTTTCTCCCCGTCTCATTGCTTGTATTTTAAAAAATTATTATCAAATAGAGAGAAGAAAATCTTTCTCTTTGGCTCTGCGTTCAAATTGAAGGTTTTTAAAATTCTTCTTGGCTGTTCACAAGCCCAGAGGATTTCTTTTGATTTTTTAAGCCTCTCTAGAAAGTGCAGCCTTTTCTCTGGGGACAAGTTCTAAAAGAAACAAATCAGAGACGAGGAATTTTACTAGTCGGTTCGCTCTCTGGCTCATTCCTTTGTCTCTATCCTGTCAAGCCACTTTGATTCTGCATCCCCCACATATCTCAGCCTTTCAAGGCATTTATAAATTATAGAAGTATTTATTATTGTGGGGAAAATATGATCATTCACTGAACTCGTGGTGAACTTTGCACACATGCTCACTCCTTTGGTCCTGAGATTTTTTTTCATAGCAAGCAGCTCCCATTGCTTTAGGTCTGTAGGCTGAGAGCTTGGCAGGTGAGCTGAGGCTCATTCTGCAGAACCCAGAGCAAGAGGAAAATGCAAAAATGCCCACTGTGCCTTACTCTCTTCTAAAATGAATCTGCAACTTTCCTTCATGTTTGTCAAGTTTGCCATATAAATACAGCAAGCACCGTGGTGGTGTGTAAATCTGCAGGAAAAATTACCCATAATCTCACATAGCTTTATGAAGACATTTTTGTGAGATTTTCAGTTCCTTTGTTGCTAAAATATAAATGTGTGTGAGGGTGGGATGTGAAAAATTTGTGAATAAAATTAAGCTGTAGTTTTCACTTTCTGGGGTAGTATTGAAAGAATAAATTGGTGTGTGTTGAACAGGGATCTTGTCATTCCTCCATTCTATTCCAACACCATTAAACAGGACAGTTCAATGGCAAAGGATTTGGGATATTTGGGTTCACAACTGGATATCCCACGTGGGATATCACCTGGGAGATTGATAATTCTTAATCAGTGGGATCTGTTCCACTGCTGACTATGCAGACACATGACCATGTCACATTTCCTTTCATACCATTCCTTGACACTAAAAAGAACAAAGCTCTCAGCATGTGCTGTTCCATTTCTGCAGAGACACTTCTCGGCACAGACACTCTGGATTTGAGCTCAGGCCCCCAGAGAAGGCCACTTAATCCCCAAAAACACCTTCAGTAGCCCCCTTAAAGACTCCTCACTTACTGTGTCTTCTGTGATATCTTCCATTAACGCTACGAGGGACCCAAACTCTGCCTGATCACTGAGTGATGTGTTCTCCACCAGGCCAGAAAATGAATGCATTTAATAAGGATTAACCCCGGCTGGCACTAGGGAGCAATAAATATCATAGCACCAGCATTCGTAACGCTGCAGTTATCATTGTGTCAGCATTTCTGTTATAAACCAGGGGTTGCAGTGGATTAGAACTCAGCCATAAAATTTTCTCCAGGCTGAAACTTGGCATAAAAAAGAAATATCAGTCTATGATATTTTTTCTTAACCTTTAAAATTTTTTTTCAGTCTATTTTAAGTTGTAAAATGAAAGAATATGAGACTCTTCCCAAATTCTTTAAATCATCATCCAGGTCTCTGGGGAATTGAGAAAGACTCTGGCTGTAGCTGCATTTATGGGTGAGTTTTCAGTGGGGTATCAGAAGTTCAGGGATTAAAGATATTTTTTGGTATTTCTTGAAAGTCAAATCTTTGTCACATTATATTAAAGAGCTCAATTCTTTAGCAATGGGGCTTTACAAATATTTCTTGCTCCCCTTTTTGTTCAGAGAAGTGGATAATCTGAAACTACCAGGCCTTCCAAACCACACTGAGTACCCAGGTCAAGCCCAGGTTAGGGGCTCTCTCATTGTGCCAGGCTGGGATGGCTCAGGGACAGACTGGGGAGGCTGAAATCAGGGTCATTCAGATTTTATTCTGAGCTGAAACTTGAGGTTTTTATCAGAATTTGTTCCTTCTGAGAAACCAGCTGAGGGGACTGCCATGGAAGAGGACATGCCAGCACCAGTGGTGTTGGGAGCAGCAGGCACAGAACTGTGCTGTGGGACCTCCCGTGACTCCGAGCCACTTCCCAGAGCAGACATCCATCCATCCATCCATCCATCCACCATCCATCCAACCATCCTTCCATCCATCCTTCCATCCATCCCTCCATCCACTCATCCATCCCTCCATCCATCCATCCATCTATCCATCCCTCCATCCCTCCATCCATCCATCCATCCCTCCATCCCTCCCTCCATCCATCCATCCATCCATCCATCCCTCCATCCCTCCCTCCATCCATCCATCCATCCCTCCATCCCTCCCTCCATCCATCCATCCATCCCTCCCTCCCTCCATCCCTCCATCCATCCATCCATCATCCATCCATCCATGCATCCATCCATCCATCCCTCCCTCCATCCATCATCCATCCATCCATCCATCCATCCATCCATCCCTCCATCCATCCTTCCATCCATCCATCCATCCATCCCTCCCTCCATCC
Organism: Catharus ustulatus; assembly: GCF_009819885.2. Lineage (NCBI taxonomy): Eukaryota > Metazoa > Chordata > Aves > Passeriformes > Turdidae > Catharus > Catharus ustulatus. The sequence continues at coordinate 9,917,552 of NC_046235.1, read as the reverse complement.
ATCCATCCATCCATCCATCCATCATCCATCCATCCATCCATCATCCATCCATCATCCATCCATCCATCCATCCATCCATCCATCCATCCATCCATCCCTCCCTCCATCCATCATCCATCCATCCATCCATCCATCCATCCATCCCTCCCTCCATCCATCATCCATCCATCCATCCATCCATCCATCCATCCATCCCTCCATCATCCATCCATCCATCCATCCATCCCTCCCTCCATCCATCCATCCATCCATCCATCCATCCATCCATCATCCATCCATCCATCCATCCATCCATCCATCCATCCATCCATCCCTCCATCATCCATCCATCCATCCCTCCATCCCCCTGCTCCTCACTCCCCATGTCAGCAGCACAGCCTGTGGTTCCTGTGTCTGCACAAGCTGCTGTTTGGAGAAAAGCACGGTTTACCCTGCAGTGTACAAGCACACGCTGCCAGAAAGGTCACCACTGTTTTGTGTAGACCTCAAAAGAAGAACATGAATTAATTTGTTCCCCCCAAATAACATTTTATTTTAGAAACAGGAGAGCTGTTTTGTTTTTTTTTTTCCCTTGTGCAGTCTGAGGTATAATATTGAGTTCCAGTTTCTCTTAAGAGCTGAACTTCATCCTCCTGCTTGGATGGTTTTATTTTAGTTACCAAATATTTGAGGTTAAAGTGAATAGTTCATCTTTAATGGGATTATCTCTTTCAATGTTTGCTTTCATTACAGTTTGAATTGCTTTGAGCATGAGAATGTAACCTCACCAAAAGCATATTTTTGTAATTTGATACAAACTAAATTTAACCTTTGACTCTCATCTATAAAGACGTTACTTTTTTCCACTGGAAAGCAGAATGTTAGATTAAAGATCTGCCAGTTTCAATTTCCAGGTTGCTAACCTTCCTGTGATTGGGTCCTGCACTGTGGAAAGCTGTGTATTCAGGAAAAGTATTTAACACTAGCAGTAAGGCTTGAGATGGTCTCATACCTGCTACTTTTAATGGCTAGCTGGAAGTTCTCTACTGAATTTTTACAGACAATAATTTTCCTGACCTACACTGTACAATACAGGAGAACTCTTAGGACAGAGATAATAAAAATAAAATCCTCCCTTTGAGTCACTTTACCATGTCATCATAGCTCTTTTATTAAACAAATAAATTTTATCCAAATGCTTTGGAATATTAAGGCTGTGCTTAGGAAAACTAGATACATGTTCCCTCTCCTGAGAACTCGTTTTAAACGGGATGCAGAAAGGCAAACAGTGTCTCTGTATTATTCTGTATATTTCCTCTGGTAAATCATCATGAAAAATGCAGAGGACTGGCTTCTTTTTAGAAAAAAAACTATATCCTTGTTCTCTGCTGGAGAAACCTTCTAAATATATATGCAGTTTTTCGCTTCCGCTTTGATAAGATGAAGTGTTGAAACTTTCACTGACAAAGCTTTTCAGATATTTGTCAGGAATTTAAGGGTGGGTTCTTTAGAAAGAGCAATTAAGTGTGAGTGAAAAATTATGATGTCTCCAGCCCTAGAGGACAGATCCAAAGTGGATCAGCTGTCAGACTCCTGGGGAAGGAATGGTGCTTCCCTGCCTTTCTGCAGTAATGAAGGGGAAGTGGCTCAGTGCATATGTCAGGACACAGAGAGGAATGTGGGTGCAAATATTTATTTATTTAACCAGGAAAATTCACTATGAATTCTACAAAATCATTTCACTTGATGTGTTTCCTATGTCTCTGTTTTTTACACTTAAAAAAAACAGTCTTTGTGTTCATACACTTACTCAAGTTGCATAGGGAAGATCGATTCGGATACAAAATTTACTCTGTTAAACCTGCCCAGTCTGTAGAGGAAAGCAAATGAAGGAAAAAAAACAAAAACAAAACAAAACAAAAAAAAGAAACCAGCCTTTATTTCAGCTCTGCAGTCAACAGAGAAGAATACTGCAGCTAAAATTCAAATTTCAGATTGAACACATACTATACTAATAAATGGTCAGCTTAGAAGCATTTCCTGTTTATACACTGCGTTAATAAGCATCCATCAGCTGTGTCACATATACGGGATACCGAATTCAAATGTCAAACAAAATGTAAGAGGTCACACATTTTCCTTTGCTAACTAAAAGTGTAATTCATAAATATTATTGCTACCAAACTCTCCATCTACAGCATTTGTTTAGAAATATGCACATGTAATATAAATTGTGATTAAGTTAAATGGGTATATTATTTCCTGTTTTAAGGGCGAGCAGCAGCATGAATTATGTTTTACTCAATAGGCATTTCAATAAAAACCTTCAGGCTAACAAGCTGTTACCATGCAGTTCAGCTGCACAGACTAACATGAGAAGGGACTCATGATCCACCACTGATATTTCAGCTGTTTCTCTGCCTGTTACTTCTGCTGATGCAGAGAAAACACATTTTCTTAGCTCAAAACCTCTTCACGTTTTTGCTATTAAAATTAAGCTTATTTGGTTATAGGGGGTTTCTACATGCAGAAAAAATAAGATAAATATAATCAGCTAAAGGTTTTTTGTTTGTTTGTTTGTTTGTTTTTACTGACTTAAGAAATATAGGGCTGGATGAAATCACTCTGTGAAAATAATCAGCAACTCCCATTTTTTGAAATTACTTGTTTTCATTTGTAGAAATCAAACACTCAATGGACAAAATAATGGAAGGGATTTAGAAATTATTTAAACAGATTTTTGACAATAGAAAATGTACTTTCAATATCATGTAGTCACTTGATTTTCTAGAATTTTTGGCTAGCCTGTGATGTCTCTTTTTTTCTTGATATTGAATTTTCAGTTAATTTGAAGCATTTTAGGACCTAATTCAGAATTCTCTGGAGTCATTTTAAAGAATTGCAAAGCTGTAAGTAGAACAGACAAATGAATATGAAGAAAAAACCTGAAACTCTGGTATTATGACTAATATCGTTGCTGTGACAAAACATTCCCCCTTCAGGCCCACCAAAAGATCTTGCTCACAAAGATACCAGACAAAGATATTAAAATTAAATCAAAAATATATTAATCCCCCCACATTTACATAAAACTGCCAGAATTCCTTAGCTTTCTGTGTGCAATTAAAGAATAAGAGCAAAGGTACATTTTGCTTGGATTTTATGTAAAGAGTCATTCCCACGAAGAAGCTGCAGAGCCCCAGATAAGCAGACCCAGTCGCTGCTTGTCTTGAAGCACTGCATACAAAATGTGGTTGCAAATACTGTCAAATCAAAGGCTTTCAAGGCAAATAAGAATGCCACACATTCCCAAGTTATCTACTCCTTTTTTTTAAGCTTTGGGTAAAAAAAGGAGGTTTACCAAGTCACTGGAGTCTGGTGTTCTTTTAAAAGCTTGTAAAATGGGAGTCTGAGTATTTTCTTTTATTAGGAGAACCATAGTGCCCAGCAAACACAAAGAAGATTACTAAAAAGGAAGGGTGCTAAGACCTTTAAGATACTCAGAAATGAAAATAAGTTCCATATTCTGAAAATCCTAGGAAAACAGCCATATAGGAGCACTGAATTATATTTCAGAGTTTTTAACAGTATTGTAAAGTCTTTGATGTGTCCCTGTTTATGAAGTGAAGGATACACCAAGGCAGATACTATCAAAAAGGAAAATGCCATTCCATTTAAGTATTCCAGTAATGGAAAGAGAGTCTTATTCATTAAAATTTCAGCACTAATAAATAAGTAATTTTATAAATCTTACCCTTCATGTTTTGGTCGCTGAATATCAGTAGTTAAAAACATAATAGAGTGAAGGAATCATCATTAATATATATTATTGAGTGATTTTCTTGAAAAGAGCCAACAAATACAGAAGAATTCCAAAATCAGTTTATAAATCACTGTGTTGAGTTTGTTTTGCTGTGGGGTTATATTCTTTAGCTTTTTCATATTCCTGAAAACTTTCCAGAAGGAATTCCCAAGAGATGTGTCTGTTTTTGCACCATACCACATGTGAGCCTGCATTGTCTTTCCATCCTGGAGTGGGAAGAGAAACCCCCAGGTGGTCCCAGGAGCAGCCTCTGCCTCAGCTCCCCAGGGCAAGGCTGGGCAGCAGCAGCACTGAAGCTGCAGGGAGGATCTGGAGAAAAAAGTTCTGTCCAGGAAGCAAGCAGAGCTCTTGGATCCCAGGGGAACCCTGGAGCTTGTGAACCACAGTTCAGGCCACAAGGGGATTTGCAGTGATGGAGCTGGGGGAAGAGGAGGGGAGCAGCCACTGCCCTCCTCACTGGAGGATGTATGACAAAGTCCCCAGGGAAAAGATCTCTCAGGGTTTAATTGGGCAGGAGTGGGGGTGCAATCCACATTAGGAACCCCTGCGTGTTCAAAGGAAAGGTTTTATGAGTAGGGACAATGTCCTTCCCTGAGTGAAGATCAAACCCTTCCTAATCTTCTGTTGCAACAGACAAATTACTTAATAACTGTCTGCATATTCTCCACATAAGCTTTTTAAAAATAACTGAAAGGGTTTGTAGAATTGGTGTCCCTAACTGTTGAAAAACAGGGACTGAAGTAGGAACACATTTTCTTTTTTCTCCAAAAGGCCAAAACATGGTCGTTTTTTTCCTTTCTTCACACAAGTAGTACCATATTCTTGGGAGATACCAATTTTCCTGAAGACAGAGACAATGCAGCAGCATGTCTTTCTGTTCCAAAAGCGCCCTGTGCATGTTCCAGGTGATCCCAGGTGGCTGCTACATCTTCTACAAAATTTGTATTTTTGTTCCATGCATCCCTATTCATTCTCATGTGAAGTTTTGGTACAATTCATGAAATCTGTTCATCTTCTAGACATTTTAAGAATATACACTGGTAATAACAACAATAACAATAACAATAACAATAATAAAACAGTGCAGAAAATTAACCAGTGTTGTCACCACAGATATTACCAGTACAGTGGTGTTTTAATGATGTTCTTTTCCCATCCTCTACAAGATCTCTGTTAATTAAAATTAAACATCAGTAATGTTAGTAGGTTGTAAAAGAGCATTGTGTTGTTTTCCTTTCATACACAGAATTGTGTAAAGCACCACTTCTACTGGCACAGGCAAATTCAACAGTCACGTTTCACAATTCTTTTGGATTCCCACCTACGAAATTTTACAACTAAAAAGAGATAATACACTATCTAGCCACTGATACAGGAACTTAGATTTTTAAAGGGATAAAGGGATACTGAGGCAAGGATTTGGGAGAGTACCAGCAGTGGGTTGAGGAAAAAAGGCAATTCACTTAAGAACCAAACACAAGTTAAGGCAGCAGTGACTTCTAACACATACTCTCAGTGTGCATTATTTCACCAAAAATTAAATTAAAAACTGTGCCACAAATATACCACACACAGTTTTCTCCAATATAATTTGGTTTTATGTATAGTTGTGACTAGCAGAAACTTCTGTATGATTGCTCATCTCCCCCAAGGAAGGCAGTCAGTAGCTCCTCAATAAAAACCTGATTTGTGCACTGAAGACTCCACATGTGCTGCAAGGTTCAAGGTCCTAGAACCTCTGGTCAGGTATGCAATGGACAAAGACTGTGTGGAAAGGGCTGTCCTCTTTGAATACCTATTACTCTTATTTTGACCAAGGCCCAGTACTGCCCTGTATACTGCTCAGACAAGCTTCTCCAAAGTCATTTAGGTCCATAAATTTTTGTTTTGCACAAGGCTGTCTATGGAGCGTGTGCCATCTTCACTTGCAGACAGCAGTGAAGAAAGGAGCGCCATGTGGGACAAACTACAGCCCCCAGGGTTAAGGTTGATTCAAATGTCACTGCTGGGTACACTTGTGGGAAAGCTGATCAGTCAGTTGGAAATTTGACTTCTGCAGTTACAGCTGGAGTTCAGTATCCTGCTGTCCCAGGGCACAAAGACTGGGCTGGAGAAAGCTGGAGAGAAGCCATCTCCAAAAAGGAGCAACTTCTGTCCTTTTCCCAGTAATACTGCAGTTCCTCCTCTGTGTCAGAGACAAATGATGAATTCTGACAGGAGGAAGGCTGTGGGACACAAATTTTACTTTAAAAGCTAAATTATATTTCTTCCTGTTTATAACTGTAGAACTCTGGCTCAGCAGAGCACCGACTCCTCCCAGGCACTGAACATGTGAGAGACCTAAAGCAGAGACCTAGAGCTGCACTAAGCCCTTTGATGGCAAATGAAATACAATGGGAGGTAATGAGAGAAATTTTATCCATCTACGGTCAATTAAGCTAATTTAATACCCCAGAAACTCAGTGTATAATGTTTAGCCCTTTCCATCCCTTGTTTTGTTCCACTGACATTCAATCACTTATTTATCTCTGTTGCCAAAGGGTCACACCTGAGCTCTGATTTATGGAGCACAGTTGCAAGGGAAGAGCAGCCGGTTTCACTGTTGATTATTACATTTCTGCTCAGTGAGTAACAGGTTCAACCTGCACAGGTAACTTGGAGGGAAATTGGCACAGAACCTTCTGTTCTTCCACCTGCCCAGCTGTATCCCCTGCTTTTGTTCAAAGTGACAAGCTTTTCTTGTCACCTGTGTGGACTTTCCATGCACTGCTGGGTTACCTTGCAATATTTCTTTCCAGAAACTAATTGAGGTTTTCGCTTTTTGCCATGTTTAATGAGCCTGACATTTCTGGGAAGCCTCAGTCCTTGTGTGCCTGCATTGGCACAGTAAGCCCACGGTGTCTTGAGCACATCATGTTTATCACTGGTGCAGGCTTTGCCTGCAGCTCCTGAGGATCCCCAGGATTGCTTTGATCTACTCACAGACAATGGACAGAGCTAAAGTTTCAGGGTGGTCAGCAGCATAACTGACACAATAACCTAGATGGATTACTAAACATCTGGATATCCCCTCCTAAATTTAAAAAAAAAAAAAAAATCACCAAGTTGAGCTCAGGCAAAATTTCCAAGAGAAGAAGAAAAATGTGTCCAGAGAAACACAGATGTTGAACATCTAAGTTGGATGTGGTTTAGATTGATGGTGCAGAGGTGAGGGCATTTATTATTTTTTAATAGGAAAACAAAATTGTGAACCAATCCGAACCAGCAGTGGGCTTCATTAATAAATGTAGTTTTCTGGTTTCCAGCCCTATTTGCAGAGGTTCTGAGCACTTATAATTCATATTTAAGGCAAACAGAGCTTCAGATGTTCAGCAATGTTAGTCATTGAAGCCTATTGTGTCCCTTGAACCCCAAGACACAGCAGCCTTTTAACTGCAACTTCCTGTGGCTCATTTCCAGTAAAGAAACATAAACATGTGAGGTCTGCTGACTCTCTCTCCATTTAGACTCTGGGAACTTGATAAATGCAAAACATTTGCTTACCTTATGAAGAGGAAGTCATGCTCTCTATTGCAAAATTTTGATGGCAGAATGAGGGACTCCTTGCTGTAAAGCAAGAAAAATAATGCGAGAAAACTGTGTTTTCAGACAGATTGTGTGGATTATTTTTTATGATTTCTGACTGTTTTAACTTGGCAAAGCAGGAGTCTAACAAAACAAGTGATGAAGGCTTCTGGCATGTGACTTCTCAAATATTTAGCAAGTATTTGTACATTTTATTAAGTCAAGATGACTCATCCATCTTGACTTGCTAACATGTATGTTTCATGTTCTATGCTATGTAGACCAATAGAAAGTGTTAGTCATTTGTTTTTTTACTGCAGGGTTTTATTTCAGCAAAAGTATCTAGTTTTGATGCTGTTTATTTTCAGAGCAGCTCAGGGTGAATTTTGTAGGTCTGCAAAACCACTGGCCTTTCTATCATTTTTCCTAGGCAGAGGAGACATAGAACTGTGAAGTAGAATCTCAGTTTTCAGTTTAAAAACAAAAGAATAAGTTTCTCTCCCTTTTATTCAGGGGCTGTTTTCTTGGAAATAAAACTCTGGTAAAGACAGAGGAATTATCTTTGCCAAAATTATTTCACTGCTTTTTGCTCAAGGCCAGGTCTTCTGCAGCCAGGAAAATAGAAACCCATAACCATAGGTGTTTTGATTCTGGGAAAGCTTCCATGGGAGGTGAAGTTTAGAGGAGGGAGTGACAGTGGCACAGATATTCACTGCAGGGGATGTGGACATTTTAATCCTTTTTCTTAACTTGAATTTTTCCAACTTACAGTAATTTCACGATTATAAGCCGCACTGATTATAAGCCGCACTTCTGGGTTTCAGCAACTTTTTGGTTTTTGTCCATATATAAGCCGCACCTGATTATAAGCCGCATGTTACAATACAGAGTGTGATAAAAGGTATCTGTTCTATCACCATCTGTTGAGGGTGGGGACAGTGATCCTTATCTCAATGGCAGATAATTTGCTAATGGGCCATCCATTGAAACCAGGCAGGGCATTGTTCTTTATCTTTTCACACCCCATCCTTCCTCCAGCCAGTCATTGTCTGCTAATGGCCCATTGAGTCCCACTTCGTGACTGATAAAATTACTGCATCCCATTGGAAGTTGCTCCAGCCAGGGGGAAGAGCCCAACATTTCTTACCAAGATAAAAACAGAGGTTTTGGGACACTAAGGGAGCCCCTTTCTCCATTGGACTCCAGAGGAAAACCGGATTTCTCCACATGACCACTGGACCTCCAGAGGGAAACTGCACCTTCTGCAGGAGCACTGCTCCAACTGAGCCACATCTGTCACTGCAAGGGGACTGCAATCACCATTTAATGGGACTGCTACCAACACCCTGCCTGACGGTGTCAGGTTGTACTCTAACTGTGTCAGGGTTTGGAGTTTGTTTCTTTGTAGTACTGTATTTCTATTTTAATTTCCCTAGAAAAGAACTGTTATTCCTAATTCCCATATTTTTGCCTGAAAGCCCCTTGATTTCAAAATTATAATAATTTGGAGAGAGGGGGTTTGCACTCTCCATTTCAAAGAGAAACTCCTGCCTTTCTCAGCAGACACCTGTCCTCCAAACTAAAACAGCAACTTTTCATTCTTTGTCCATAGATAAGCCGCACCTGATTATAAGCCGCACTTTGGGTTCGGACCAAAATTTTAGTCAAAATGGTGCGGCTTATAATCGTGAAATTACTGTAAATGAATTTAGTCTCTTCAGATCTGTAATAGTCCCTGGCTGCACAAAAAAACCCAAGAACTGCTGGGTTTGCACAAGCCACCTTGAGGTAATGACTTGGTAAAATCACTTCCAGGAATGCAAATATGGTTTTTCTCAGCTAAAATCATATAATAACTGTGCCATGTTATTGTGCAACCTTTGGAGTGGGACTGTGTCCTTCCCCACCATAGCTGCACAAATTTAGTGCTTCCATAACCAGTTACTGAGCCCTCTGCTTATCACAAGTGAGGTGAGCAGTTTTTTAACCAGAAAAAGGGGTCAGCCCCCTCTGAAGATGGCAGCATGATCTAATAGCTGATCATCAGACTGACAAAGGGGTCAGAGTATGCTGGGGAAACATTATGAAGTCATAGAGACCACAAGGCAAAGATTTGGAATATGAGTGTTTGACATATGACCTAAATCTCACTTAGCTTTGTTCATCTAGACAGATATTCATTTAAGCCAGTTCTGAAATTTCTGACTGAAGCCAGAAAACCACACAGCTAGACCTCATTAAAAAAAAAAAAATAAAAAAATTTAAAAAAAACCCACAAAAAAAAAACACGGGAGGACAGGAGGGATGTTCTGTGGAAAATTGTTATTCCAACTTAAAGAAATCCATGGACAGTGTTTTAAAAACTTCATCTTTTCACTGGGAAAGAAAAACCTGGGCACCAAAATATATATCCTAAAAAGTGCAAATTTTATGTATTGGTTCCTGCCAACAAATTGCTCTTAATGAAAATTCTGTTTTCATCACATTTTTTTGCACAAAAATCTTGCCTAGGCTTTTATCAGCTCCACACATCACTATTTTCTGTTTGCAAAGTCTATGCTACCTTCATGTGTAGTTGTGTAAACACTTTTATTATGTTTTCTTTTGCAGACCAGCACACCTTCAGGAAAGAAAATGAGGGACAAATAACTTATTACTAAACATGTCTTTTCCATCAGTAAAAGGGAACAGATGGAATGACATGTGACAGGTCCTTGAACTGAAAAATACGTGGTAGATACATAACATACATGTCTTTAAACCCATATATAGGAACATGCACATGTGCATGCACAGATGACACACCAATATCATACACTCTGGAAGGTAAATAAATGCAGATGGAAACAGATTTATGCTCCATAGCCAAACACATTTAGCAGCATCGAAAAGAACCCAGAGAAAGACACTCTATATGAATATTGTATCTGCAATAGCAATCTACCTAATCTATTCTGGGTTTTGGCTGGTGTCTCAGGGTTCTCTAATGCTGCCAATTGTGCAGTAAATCTGCTGGGTCACATTACCAGACATATCAATACCATTCACGGTACAAATGAGCCATCAGAAAACTGCTAACACCAATGCAGATCATTTAAAAAAAAAAAAAAAAAGACAGTAATATGTAGGACTGCCCTATCCCCTTACAGCCCTAGGAGTGAAAAATGAGTTATAATGCAGAACACCTGTGCCATATAATGAAAGTCCTGGAAAGCAACTGTGGCTCAGAAAAGCTGCTTGGGAGCATAACATATCCCTTCATCCACCATCCAGGAACATAAAGCCCAACAACCAAACCCAAAACAGCTCAGACCAGACGCTGCTTTTGCCCAGGACTTTTTTTGATGACAAAGAAGCAGGAACACAGTTCAGTGCTTAGGGGTGGTTGGGGCAAACCCTGCCTTTCCCAGCTCTGCCTGGAGATGAGTACTAACACAGGGGGAAGAGTTGCAGGTTTGGAAGATCCTGGAGCTCCCACAAATAACAGGGGCTTCCCTTCTCTCACTCAAGTCAATTGTTCCTGCACCAGGGTCTGCAGCATGTGACAGAGCCCCTTTATGGACTTTTCCAAATAAAAGATTGGGAGAGGCAGAGTCTGTGAGATTTGCTTATTCATTAGACCAAATACTCTTGAAAAACAGTGGAGAAGCTTCAGGGCACAAAAACCCTTGTAGAAACAGTATATGTCAAACATGGGCTTAGAAAACCATCCCTGTGGTGTGTAATTATGTTAGTCATCCTTTTAAGCTCAGCAGAAAGGGTGATTGGAGATGAGGAAATGAAGAAGGTTTAACCCTACGGGACAGAGAACTGGAGTTTTGGAGAGTTAACTGGAGAAAGGGGTCCTATGGTGAAAATCCTAATGGACAATAAGACAGAGTTCAAGTGATGGAGACTCTATCATGACCCGTGGGAAACTGTTTTATTAATAACTTACACTGTGTTTAAAAGATCACCTCTTATTTCCAGGTTTGATTTTTCCTCCTTTGACTTGAAGCCAGAGGACTTTGTCTGCCAACGCTAAAGAGATTTTTATTTGTGATATTTAAGGACTGGTAGAGTAACCCAGAGTCTGATTTCAACTTATGGATATTCCTTTCAATTTAAGGGCCTTTCCATTCCTTTTTTTTTTTAAAACCCAGTGCTTTCTTTTGTATCAGAAGGAGTCCCTACCTTCACTCTTTAGGGATCACATATAATACAGCACAGATTGGGAAGGAAGGTACTTAGAAAATGCATATGGAAGGTCTAGAGATCCTGAGAAAGCTATAAAGCTCTGCAATGAACACAAACGAGAACCAGTTCCTGGAAGCTTCTAAAATAAAACTGCTGCTTTAATAAAAATTAACATTTTAAACCTAAATCTCACAAAGACAGAATAAACCTAGCAAAACTGAGAGGTAAATTGGTTTCCAGGAGGGCTAGTCCTGCATAGTCAACACACTGCTGAAGTAACTGGGGCTTTATGCTGTTGTAAATAGCAGAATTGTCCTCCTTATCAGGAGATTTCAGTATTTTGTGCTTTGCACTCCTGTTGTTCTTTGGAAGGTTTTATGTAACATTACTGGTTGTCCTGCAAAAATTGGGATTAACTTGGAACACATATATTGCAGATTGGATTAGACTTCAAAGGGGTGTTGCCAAAGAGAACTTAAAAGCTTTAAAAAATGAATTGTACTGATGCAGTCTCTTTTCCTTTGAACATGGGGGGAGGAAAGCAGAGTTTAACATTACTCAAATGCGTCCAGCAATTAAGTTGCTTGGTACTCAGGCAAACCACATGGGCAGGTTTTCAAAGGAAAGGGGATATTTTAGGACTTCTCAATGATTCCTTTCTCCACATTTCTTCTGTGCCCCCAAGACAGCTGAGGGCTATCTCAGTGCCCGTGTCTGAATCTGCCCTCCATGCAGAGCCCCCGCAGCCACCCAGAGGGGGAATGGCTGCAGACTCACAGAGGGCTGGGTTAGGGTGGGTTTAGGAAGAAATTCTTCCCTGTGAAGGTGGTGGGCCCTTGCACAGGCTGCCCAGAGAAGATGGGGATATCTCATTCCTGTCAGGATGGTGGGGCTTGGAGCCACCTGGTCTAGTGGGAGATGTCCCTGCCCAAGGCTGGGAGTTGTAAGAGGAAAATCTTCAGAGTCCCTTCCAACCAAACCATCCTATGATTGGCTCAGGATTCCCCTTTTCTGTTTGAGTATAAAATGTCCCCCTTGTTTTTTTTCCTTTCCCCTCAGATTGTGCTGCCTATCTCAGGCTCTGTGAAATGCACTGGGGCATGATGGACACACCTGCCTGTACCAGCTCCTGTGTAGGGTTTAAATGGGGGGTATTTAAAAAGGGATGGGCTAATTTCTGAACAGTGCCTGACCCAAAATCTCTGTGTGTGCCTTGGCTCAAAGGAGTTGAGGGAAGGAGAGAGGAGGGATTGCTTCACACTGCCCCATGTCCCCCAGCCTTGATGCTGCTCTCCCTTGACCCTCCCCATGCCATTGCTGCAGAGGACAGCTCAGCATGTTTATCCAGGCAGCATCGAACAAGGGATGCCACTGGAGTTTCCAAATGAACATTTATGAGATGTTGTTGAGCTTTCAGTGGTTTTGGCTAGGCCCTGCCCTTGTACAGTGGTCAGCTTGGAAACAGCAGGCATGAGGAAGACTGCCCAGGCTTCAACACCTGCTGGGCACCAAGCAGCCTTGCCCCACCTGTCTGCTCCCAGTGCTCTGAGGGATGGCCCAGAATGAGACTCCAGCAGCTCCTGGGTGTCACAGCACATCTTTGAATGGTTTTCTACTCTTCCCCATCTATTTGTAAATTCTCCAGGGTAAGAGGATTTATCTGTCAGTAAGACTTGGGGGTAGTTTGTTTTACTGCAGGGAAGGTGAAGCCCCGACTGGTAAATGAAATAAAGTGCTTTTCCAAGTGGATTTGGCTGTTTGTAAGGGCATGTGGAATGCAGGGCAGTAGAGCTGCTGTGATAGGGACCTTGGCCCACTGCAGATTTTCTATTGGAAGAGTAAATACAGAGGGTAAAATGTCATTGTTTTTGTAGAACATAATAGATCTCTTTCTTTTTCTCCCAAGAAGCCTGGGAACTCCAAACAAATGTGGGGGCAGTTTTATTAAATGAAAATATTCGTGCATTGAACAAATTTATATCCTTCCAACCCAGCCCAACAAAAAATCAGTTGAACAAACCACTCTCTCATGAGCTGGGGAGGAGTTATGAGCTCACAGTAATCCTCCTAATTGCTCTCTGCCTCAGTTTTCCATTTTGTTAATCAGCAGCCAACAAATCCCGGCTTTCAGAAGTCATTATCAACCTGCTCCGTGCTCTTACCCCTGCCCTCACCCTTTGGACACACACTCTGCACAACCTTCTGCCTTAGAATCCTCTGGGTTTCCTTCTGCATCTTTCTGGTGCACAATCATAACCAACTTTTGAATATAAATCAACTATAAATAACTGGGGTGCTGCTGCGTGTATGGATTAGTGCCAGTGGAGCAGCAGAACAGACTGAGCACTGGTGGCCAGCTCTGCTCCTGCTGGGAGCTTTAAAATATAGCCTGGGCTCCAGAAGATCTCTGGCAGTGGAAACTGCCCAGGCCCAACACTTCATCACTGTATCTCCTGGCTGGATCCACCCTACCCAACATAAATGTTTGACAAAATTTTGAAATTGGAAGCTCAGGTCAATTTGCAAATTTAAAAAAAAAAAAAAAAAAAAAAGGCACTTTGAATTTTCTCCAAACTTTTAATGACCCATCTCTCTTCCCTTCAGAGTAGATCTGGCAATTTCCAGACTTAATGAATTTTCCAAGTTCCAGTAAAAGGGGAAGCTGCTTGCAACCCTGCCTACAAACTTTCAAGCCTGCCAGCTCCCAAAAGTTCAGCAGTGCTTTCCACTGTACTGCCTGTTTGTGGCATGTGCAGTAAAGATCTACGATTCCCTCGGACTTCCTTCTGCCTCCTTTTTTTTTTTTTGTTGCAGTCTGTCTCAAACACATTTTAAAAAGAGGATTAGAAGTGGGGTTTGGATGAAGAACAGTGACATCTGTTCTAGTGCCAGGTGACTTCCATTTTTTCAGAGTTTTGTGACAAGAACACTAGTTGAGAGTATGACTAGATGAGAACCATGGCCCACCTCTATCCTGTGTCCATATGTTTGAGTTTGTCCATGAAATATCAATCTTTGCTGCTCTTTTGGTGTCTGGACATTACAGCATATACAAGAGTTACCCTAGAATGAGGTCAAAACACCATGACAGCAAGATTCAGGGGAATTTTCTGCCCCCTTATCTGCATGGGCTTGTGGCACAGCTGCGTTGTTATACTCAAGAGAATGGAGATAGTTCGATTCCTTACTCTGGGATCTATTACTCTGGGGCATTATAAGTGGCCAGTGTTGTCTGGCTTCATTCTGGCTTTGCTGGGCAACGAGACTTGGGCCCTGCAGAGTTAGACATGGGGAGAACCTGCTCCAACTCATCCTTGGAAGGAAGGTGATGGGAATTCTCAGGAGCTGAGCACCTAAAAACTCACACAGATTCCTTGACAAGAGGGAAATATAAAGCAGTGTTTAGATGCAAGTGTCTCTCCACCACTGCTAAGCAGCAACAGACACTGCATGGTCCTATGGATGCCTCTGCTACAATCCAGATTCATGTACATGGAATCTCATAACAACATAATGCACAGATCTCCTTGCCAGACCTGGCTGTAGTTCCTCTGAGACACTCTTTAGCCCAGGATTTCTTCAATCTTCCCTTGCTGCCTGCCCCTGGAGACTGAAATAAATAGCCACCTGCAAGAGGATTCCCTGAGCATCTCTCAGAAGAACCTGTAATCTTAAATGTTACATATTTGGAAACATTTCTGCAAATCTAAAGACACCAGAGTTCTCTTTCTGTATGTGACAGAAAGGCCACACTGC
Organism: Catharus ustulatus; assembly: GCF_009819885.2. Classification (NCBI taxonomy): domain Eukaryota; kingdom Metazoa; phylum Chordata; class Aves; order Passeriformes; family Turdidae; genus Catharus; species Catharus ustulatus. Next base: position 9,902,254 of record NC_046235.1, on the reverse strand, counting down.
CCTATGTTCAAAAGCAAAGCAAATTCTCCAGCTTGCACGCAGATGGACAGATATCACTCATCTCACTTTTCCTCCATTTTGATTCAGATTTTTACCATTTTCTCAAGATGCAGGCAGAAGTCTGAATGGGCTGTTCCAAAGCATCTGTGTACCTCTTTCTGTAACTAAAATACCTTTCCCAAATCTTCCCTTTTCCTTTCTGCTGCTGAGGAGTTGCCTCTATCAGAAAACTGCTTTTGTCTGTCACTTTTCCTTGGAGGCTGGTGCCAGGGAGGCCATGTCACTTGTCACCTCATTTCTTCACCAACATCTGTTGCACCACTAGCCCTCAGTCCCCACCATATCACATGAACTGCAGACTCTGCACCAGAGGAATTACGTGGAGCTTGAGGCAGCCCTGATTTATGTTGCAATACAAATCGCACTGTAAGTTATGCTGCCCTCAAAGGCGAGGGATTCTGACAGAACACCTGTTGTCCAGATTCCTCCCTTCTCCCCACATCAGTCTCTTGAAGGTCGAGTCATGGCCAGCATGGCTTAGGATTCAGGACTCTGAAAACTGACAGCGTCAAGATGGTTGTTTACCCAAATTTTACATCAGCTGTGTAAAATCAGGCAAAGATTCTTCATTTAGAGTAATAGAGGAATGATAAAAATAATAATGGCTAAAAGTACCCTGGCTGTTTAGTATGAGTGTCCTTGAAAAGAACAGAAATTATGATAACAAATACCCAGCAAGCAAAATACAAGAAAAATTACCTCTGCACATTAATTACTCACTGGTTTTTAACTGTTGTTTTTCTTAGTTGCCAGCACATGCTGATGTAAACAGCAAAGTTGACAAGGCAGACTCAGCAAAGGCTTTTTTCCAAGTTTGTATCATTTACTCTCACAGTGACCTCTTCTGCCTGTTGAACTTTTTGTTCCAATACTGGTGTCCGGTTCAGATCAAGAAATCAGAGATGAGAAATGGTCAGCTATAACAGGAGAGGTAAATATTCTGTTCTAAAGAATCCTCTTCCCTTTTCTCAATCACCTTATGAGAGTGTTCAGTTCTAGTCAGACTGTCAAAGAGAACAGTTTCTTTTTCATTTGGCTGGCTTACATCTCACCTGCATCACCTGGAAATGGAAGTGAAGAGACGACCTGCTTCAATGTTCAGTCCTCGCACGGCCCTGCAAACCAAGACCTCCCATTCAGGCCAGAATAGCAAAGGAGGAAGCAAGACCTGTGCTGAGTTTTTCCATGTTATGGCCTCTTTTGCCCTGGGAACTTTCTGCTTGGGCAGAATCTGAGGATCTTTTTTTTTCTTTTGAATTTTCCTGACGTACACTGTTGATTGAAGTGACCCTGCTCCCACAATGAACTGTTGTGGTTATTAATGCACCCAAAGCAGATATTTGAGTTGTTCAGTGCAGCTGGTCCACCCTGTCCTGAATGCACTGAGCTTTGCAGTGCACACACCTGCTTTTTTGTCTGGTCTATGGCACCCAGAAGGACATGATAGCACAGCAGAGGTGAGACACAGCACTAACAACTGCACTGAGACAGGATGAATCTTAGACTTTGATCCACACCAGTGTCCTTTGGACTCCCTCGTACATGACATGCCTTTGCAGTGCACATAGACTCATACTTTGGAGGGGAACCATAGGAAAAGGTGTGCTGTATTTGTTCAAAAATTAATTATTGATGTCAGTCAAACTCCTTAGCCTTGAAGGTGTGAAGGGGGAAACATTAAACCTGTGCAAAGGTCAACTTTACCAAGACCTGCCTATTCAACAAAAGGAACTAAGGCAGAATGATAAATTGCCAATGAGTTCCTGTGTGTTCAAACAAATGACAAACTATTAACCTGTAAAACTGAACATTGCAGTACAGGAATTCAGCTTTGGGATGGAGTCATCACTGAAGTAGGTAATCAGAAGGTTTTGTGAGTTGTAGATCAATAACTGAGCATCAAATATAGAGAAAAAAAGATCATGCAAAAGCAGAGGGCACTTTTTCAGACTAACTCTGCTTTTGGTTATCATAAATATCTAAATTCCTGTGGATGAACAAGAAAATGATGATGGCATATGCAAAGAAGTAAATGGATCTTCTGCTGCTCAGTGCTGGAGACAATATGGAACAATTTGCTGAACCAGGGTAGTAAAGTACTCCTTTGTTTATGATCCTCTTGTTTCAAAAACAGGCCACTTGTAAAACAGGAAATCTCTTGAGGTCAGGTCTTTTGCTGAGTTATGCTTATAGATTAAGTGCAACTAAGCCCAGCTAATTACACAACCAAATATTGGTGTAGATGGAAGAGCAACTTAATAAAAAATGGGAGTTTTGACAGTTATGTACTTCAAAGCCCTGAAACTATCACTCTTCCCAGTCTCCCCTAGTTATTGGGATGAAGATTCTTTCATTAATCTTGTTTTTCTGCTATGAAGTTGGAGCATTTGCTAAAAGAAGACTGGGAGGCTGAAGTAATCCACAGCCAACTTGCCACATTTCCATGGGATCTACAGTCCCAGCTCATGGAGAGTTTTTAACGCAATGACTTTACAGCCCCAGGGCTGCCACACTTCTTTGGCTATGAACAGACACTCACCCACTTGGCAAGTGAGGAACCTAAAATGGACCAGATATTTTTTAAGTCCTTAAAAGTTGGTCCCTCTATTTGCTTTCTTTAATAATCCATGAGTGTTGAACATCTGGGACTCATCATCTGTTTTGTGATGACTATAAGGTATCTCATATTTTGAGCAAGCCCAATAAACCTTGCTAGGTTTCTGTCAGAAAGAGTCATCCCCGTGAGCCTCTGGTCATCTAGCTTCATATGGGCAAGGTCTACCTGCTTTGGATGGGAAGTCACATCAATTCCAATCTCTATATGGTTTTGGTATGCAACTGCTGACACTAACTTGATCTAGGACATAAATGTACACCAACAGACTTACAAAAACCAAGAAGCATTCCATTTCCACGATAAAAATAAATTTTCAAGATGCTTCTTGGAAATATGCATGCATTTTAAAAATAAACCACACCAAAGAAAGCAAACAAAGCAGAAGACTCTGCTGCTTTATGATACCAATTTCAGTTCAAAGCGAATTCAGACCTATGACTTGAGCTATGTCTGCTTTAAAGTTCAAGATATGTCAGCAGGCCAATGTTAGGCAAAATTTCCTGTGTGTGCAGAGAGAGAATTTGCAGGCACAGCTTCTGCATTTCTGGAGTAACTCTGTGTCCTCCCCCAGAGTATGCAGAGATCTCAGACCTCTGCCACTGTTTGTGCAGGGTCCAGCTGTGCACAGGGTGGCTGTGCAGCCCCCTCACCCCTCACTGTCAGGGTCCCAGGAAGCACTGCCTGTGAAACAGGTTCTGGTGCAAAGCCAGGCCTGCAGGACTTGAAGGGGAGATGTGGGTACTCACTACCTTGTTAAACATGGTCCAGAAATATAAAAAGCAAGAACAAAAATAATTCCTATTCTCATTAAGGCTTGAAGGCATTGTGGCTAGAATTGGGTTGCACACAGAGGGGAATACTTGGACCCATACTTGTATTTTGCATCTTTTGCAGGTACTGAAGATTATGAAGATCAGCTTAGTTTGGCAGTGGCAGTAAACAGCAGACCCAGTCTGTTGGATGCAAACACACCTGGGTAATGCCACTTCAACATGCAGTTCAGCATGAACAAGTTACCTGAGTCAAATTTATTCATATGTCTTTTAAAGAGCAGTTCTCAGCTGAAGGCTCGGGACTGAAGTGCTGACACCCTTAGTGGAAAGACAATTCAGCTAGCTACAGACAGCAGTGACTATATTTGCATCTGTCATCACAAATATATTTTGGTTTTAGATTGTGGGAGAAGAGAAAACAAACACAACATTTTCTGGTTAAACAGAAACAGAGTATGGATTCACTGAGACCTTCTGAAGGAGAGTTTATTTAATTTATTCTTCTGTACACACAGCTAGTTTGCTAGGATATTATAACTCAACTCATTTCTCTGGTGACCCATGGCAACCTCTGGATCAAAAGGATTACTTGTGACTCATAACTTACCTTGGCTAAATATAAATATAGGGCTTTAGGTTAAGTAATCTAGGTCTTAATCAATAAAACATTTAAAGTGACAGTATAAGGAGGGATTTCAAAAGTCATGCTATTATGTTAACTCCTAATACCTGAGTTTCTGGGGCTCTCCCTTTCTGGTTTAACACAGATGCCCCACATCAAGGATTTTCCGTGCATTTTGTGCATACAAGTACAGCTGCATACCTTTTGAATGTTCTTCTGTACCACAGCAAATTCATGCTCATTTTTCCCCACAGGAAATCCAAGCTATTGCCCCTGTGTGCAATACCACAATTAGCTGACCATAATTGCATGCTTAATAAGCTGTATATGTTATAGTGCCAGTTTCTCAGATGTGGCCCCCTAAATGGATATCTGAATCTCACTTTTGGTGGTGAGGTTGAGAAAAAAAATGTATGAAAGTCTTATTTCATATACCTAAATAGAACCCAATTTAAATCCCCAATTCTTGTTTAAGGGCCTGTATTTCAATATCAGATCTCATGTGTAAATCAGCCACCCTGTGGGCTAGTGTTGGCAACCTTGAGATGGGAAAATACAAGTTGAGTAAAATATCACTCCTTTTAAAGAAGTCTGGAAGCTTTCTAAATAACTGCAGGAATGTAAAGATTTCAAAAATCTTTTTCTCTAGCCTGGGGAATCTGCAAGGTCATTCCTGGTTAGAGCTGTGGTGGCCACTTGAGGGAAGTGGTTGCCGATCCATGATGCCAGTCCAAAGCCTGTGCATGCAGTGAGCAGAGTGGATCTAGGCCAGGACTCTCCACTCCCAAGGTAACACAGCTTCTGCACTCCAGAAAGGGATGGGACAAGGCACAGTTTCTATCAAACCATCCAATAGCAATTTTCAAGTGTACAGGCACCAATAGATTAGACTTGAGGTGAAAATTTGGTGGGTAAGAAGTTAAAAATCTTGAAAGAATCTGTGCTTATCTGCAATTATTTTAGTATTATTGCCAAACTGGGACTTCAGAAACAATATAAATTATGCAGTCTGCTGTCCATAGTTCCACTGCTGTCAGTGGAGAGAGTTGGACTAACACACCTCCCTCAGAGCTTGTACAGTCCAATTTATGGACACGATGAAATTACTAATTTCATGTACTAAATAGCTACATTTTTTCCTTTCTGAAGGAAAGAGCCAAATTCGTATCTGGCTTTTATTCTTGCCCAGGGTAATGGAAAAGAGAAGATGAATTGCAGCCTTAAAAACATTTCCATAAGTTCTTCAGTATGAATTATTTTATATAATTCACAAAGAAGGTGACATGATTTACATCAATATATACAGTTAAATTGTTCTACATTGTAAACCATTAGCAAAGAGGGATGAAGGGCTTATGAAGAAGAGTGGAGAGACTACAGTGTTATGACAGAATGAAAAATTTCTGGACATGCAAGAAGACATCACACTGTTTCCATTGGAAGATGCTTGTGTATGTTTCCTACAGCAAATATAAGATCTTTGCCCTGTGCACTGGAGACTGTTCTTTGTTTATTTTTGTTATATACCAGAAAGGTTTGGACAGAAGAGAAGGCAGATTGCATTTCAACTCCCAAAGTACAAGGTGGGGTCATTTGTTGAGGTATGTGTCAGAGGGATGTAACTTACAGCTGATTGCTCTTATCTGCCAACATTGCTCATGAAGTGGTGTCAGGGGAGGTTTAGGTTGCATTCTTCCCCCAGAGGGTGGCTGGGCACTGAACAGACTCCCCATGGCAGTGGTCACAGTCCCAAACCTGCCAGAGCTCAAGGAGTGTTTGAAAGACACTCTTAAGACATGTGGTGGGGTTTTGGGGGCTGTCCTTGTGGGGCCAGGAGCTGGACTCAATGGTCCATGTGAGTCTCTCCCAATTCAAGGTACTCTGTGATTCTGTGATCCAAGTCCTCATCAATGCAAGAAGGATTTTTGTTACAGCACAGGCTGGTGCTTGTCAAGTTTTGAGGCACAGTTGCCCTGTCTGTCTCTATCCTCAAATGCAGGAGATACATCAGCAAGCTGGTCCTCAAAGCCAGCGCTGCTGGGATATGAATCCCCTTAGTTCAGGATTAAGAGAGAGCAAATTCCTGTTCCTCCTTTTGCACAATATCCTACAAGCAGGAGGCTGCATGGTGTAGACTAAGCAAACCAGACACTGAGGTGGAACCCCAGGGGTGGTTTTGCTGTAGGAGGTTGCCGTAGGAGATTGCAGCTGGGGGAAAGGTTCAACAAACCCACCAAATTGTTTACTTTGAGAAATAGAACTCACCCTGGAGAAACAGGATGGGAATACTGTGGCACTAGGAAAGGAACTGCAGAGGGACTCTTGCTGCCAGAACTTTGTCCTTTTCATCATCTAGATTTGTCATATGCTACAACTCTAGGGAAAGGAGCACTTGCCAATCCAATACTGATACTCCTAATCTTGGAAGCAGCTTCAGCCTCGCTTATTTGTTGTTGTTTTCTGTCTGATGCTGAATATTCCTAAGGAAAAATAGCTTATCTCTTAATCATTCTTGCATCTGTTTTGAGAAAAACTCTTGTTTTCTAAAAAGTGCTTCATTTCCCCCACTATGGACCCATTTAACTTTCCTTTCTAATCTCCTAACAATCTGGAATGAGGTCTTTAGTAGTTCTGCTTGTTGTGAAACAGCTTTGGGAGATAAGTCCTAGTCCATGTTAACTACACTTCAAATAATCTTTGTGTAACTATGATGCAAACCCATAATCTCCCAAGGCCCATTTTATAACCATTTTAATGACTGAGACTTAAGGATGTTATTGCAGGATGGGCAGGGAGAGAGGGGTGAAGAACTGACCAAGGAATCACAGTTCAGTTTGTCTTCCAAACAGCTCCATATCATTCACAGCTTTACAAGGATGAAGTGACTGGTGAACAAACAAGGAGGTCTAATCTCAGATAAAGAAAGGGGGTCCCATTCTGACCAGCAGCCTTCTTCTGGAAGGTCATATAAGCCCATATTTGTTTCTTTGCAGTGAGACAGAGGCTTGAGTTTCATAGGACTCGACACCTTCAAACACACATGAAGCATACCCTCGGGATAATGAATATACCAAGTTCTGATGTCTGAATGCACACACAGAGCAGTTGTGTGCCATCCTTGGGGACACCAGTGGTGAGGGAAACGAGTGCTAGGAACTGTATTGGGCACTGGACAATGCATGGCATTAAACTATTCTTTGGACAAAGTCATTCTCTCATTCCCCTCTTTTGGACTGCCTTTTGGTAAAAGAAAATCTGCACATATCAAGGACAGGAAATAGACTGGGACTTAAAAATGGGATGGTGTCAACTTCCCTTCAAATAAGTCTCCCAAAAATACAGCAAGACACACAGTAACATACAGGGGCAGAACTCCTTCTAGAGGAAGATAAAAGCCTCTAAATATAATTTCTGACTACTTTTTGTTTATTCACTTGCTTTTAATTAAGACACCCTTGGTTTGGGGAGCCAGCCAAAGGTGGAGAACAAAAAGGAAAGCAAGAAATCCAACACCTTAAAGCTTTGCTCAGTGGCTGAATTTTCCCAGCTTTAAGGCACAGTGTCTCTCCATGGAGGCTCAATGCTTCTCTCTAAAACTGCTTGGGAAAATTTATTATCCCTGTGCACAAGTCTTTTTTAACCATGATTTTAACGGTAATAATTTCTAAGCAGTGAAATTCGTGAGAGGCTGTAATGTAATGCCAGCTCTATCCTATTACAGTTTTAATTGGAATATACCTTTTATGTGTTATTAGAGAAATGTTACTGTCCTTCTTATGCTTAATACTATATGAATAGCTAAAGCCCTCTAATGACCATGTAATTTATTGTCCCTATAGTTACAGCATTAAGCTACAAGGCAACTAATACTTGCAAACATTGTAAACTCCAATTGCAGCTACACCAGTGATCCTTCTGTCAACTGAGCTAAAAATGACTGAATGATAAGGTTAAGTACTGAGCCTCATAACACAGTTATCTGGAGCCCAGCACCTGTACTACAGAGAAATGTCCAATAAACTGTGCTTAAACAGTTTTACATTGTTATCAGACATAAGTATAGCAAATACATCCAGCTTCCAGAATGATGCTGATTGCTCTGATTCCACCAATCTTTTATGTATTTGTCAGCTTTAGCCTAATTTACTGTTAGCAGTAAATCAGTGATGCTCAAGAACTTGAGAGATTTCACAGGCACCAGAGTAGATTCTGCCCAACCCTTCAGAAATCTTGAAATTTCACGAAAAATTGCCAGAAGTTTCTGTGCAAAGCGTGGTCTTCTTTTCAAACATCCACAGCTGCTTGAGAAAGCAAACTCACTGACAATAGAATTCAGAGAATTTCAAAACAGGTTAGACGGCCTTTTGAGTGACAGGAACTAGGTACTGCTCCTACCTAGTTTACCTCAAGAAAAGCTGGCCTTCAGCAGTGCCAGAGTCAAGAGCAGACCTCTCACATTAATGCCTTTGTCTGGCAAAGGAATTGAGAGAAGTCAGTATAAAAAGATACTATAAAGACCAACCAGAAAAAGCTCTCAAAAATTAATGACCTCAAATATGATAACTGGAAATATCTCAGAAGACATGTATAATATTGATTCTTCATTGGCTTTTTCTAAACAGGAAGGATATAAATCTAATCCATAGACCAGAAGAACAGCAAGATCTATGCATGGACTGAATTACCTCCAAGCAAAGTTTGTTATCAGCAAAAATGGCTCTTCAGATTTATTAAGAATTCTGGTTTTCTTTGCTCATAAAAAGATATGGGTGGAAATAAAAGGAGCTGGCTAGACTGATCCCCTCTCTGAGCCATTCTGTGCCCCATAATTTTTAAGAGGTTTCCAGAATCCTAACCCTAGTTTTAGCTTTCCACGCTTCTGTATTCCAAAAGGAGAGTTGACATTCAGCTTCAGAAGTGACCTAGGAGTCAGATGGTGTCACAGAAAGAGAAAGCAATTTTAAAATTCTGTGCGTTCAGATACTCAGCACTGTATTCCCAGGTGCCACACCTGGGTCATGGTCACTGTCATTCCTGGTGAGGCTGTAAATGAAACAGAAACACACACTCTACCCTGGGTACATTCTGTTTCTATGTAGAAAATCCTTTACTAAACAATCTATTTTAAATATTCCTGAGATGTGCCATAAGGCTGAGGGGAACTCTCCCCACACTATTGAGTTTTATTTCATTTTTAAAGGTGGAGATGTGTGGGAATTACCACCTACATCACTGACAACATCATGCTTACTTGCAGAGTCACTCCTGCTGCCCAATTTGCTACTTATCACATGCTTTACAAAGCCATGGTGAGCAAAAGTACTGTAAAATCCCATTTTATTTCCTATAAAATACATATATGTGTATATACAAACTCCCACAAACTGTGATTTGTATTTGTTTTGAAGGGCTTTATACCACACAAGTGGTGATGATTAAATAGAATCCTGGCCCCAGCTTCATTAAGGATATTAAAACATTTGCTGAAATTCTCTCCTGGATGATCTGTGATGTCTGGCTAAGCATTCCTCTCCAAAGAGTCCATGTAGCAAATCAAGTGCACGAAAAGGATAAATGGCCTTTCCTCACCCATGATTTGTCATTGCTCACTTATGCCGCTTAACATTTCTGCGGCTCAAAGAGGAGGACTAAAACCTAAATGCTAAATGAGGAAAACTGCAAATCACACATTTCAACAACATTTCAAACTACATTTTGGAAAGGAATGAGCATTCAAGCTGCATTTTGTGACACACTTGAGATTTGTGTCGCTTCATACATTTCCCATGACCATCCAAATATTCATGAAGAATTAATAACATGGTCCTGCTTTTAGCAAGTTCCATCCATTCTTATTTGTATCTGGCTATAATCAGCACTGAGACCACAAATAGTGGATGACTGCATTTGATTCTTGAGTCCCTTTCTTTTTGTTTATGTCAAAGCAAATTAGCTGGAAGGAGACTGATGAGGAAATCAAGCAAACTGTGGAAGGTCAAGAGGGCATTTCACTGAAATTTAATATAATAAGTGCAATTTAAACAATGACAAATCCCATTCACCTCTTTTGTTTCTAAACAATGACAAATCCCATTCACCTCTTTTGTTTTCTTAAAATGTTTAGAATTATTTTTAACCGTCTTTTTAATAAATGAAATTGTTTTATTAGTTTGTTGTACATTTGGATTTCATTATTTTTAGAATATTTTCCAAGCATCTAAAATTAAACAGATGTCATTGGGCTCATTTAGACCTTAAATAACCCTTGCAACAAAACCAATTATTCAAGGGTCAATTGGAAGCTGGAATTTTATAATAAAGAAAAGTTTAAAAGTTAAAAAATAAAATTAAGAAGAAGAGAAAGAAGAAGAAACAATGCCAAATTCGTGTCAATTCAATTGTTAGCACAATAAGTGAAGATCTGTTTTATTGTTAGGGAGAAGGGTGGAGCCAGAGAGTGAAAGTTCAGGAGAGCTGGTTTATTCCCAAAATCCCCAATTGTTCCCTTTCCTGTGATGATAAGTCACGAAATATCTCTCTCAGCTTTTTAGCTCTACCACAGGGATGGAAAAAGAAAAAAGATTTGGTTTTGTTCTGAAAGTTAGTCCTGTTTGTTAAAGAAATTTCAAGAACATCATGATCATGTCTGGCAAAGACACACAGCAGAATGGACAAAGGCAAAACTTGGGATCCTGACTACAATGCCACACTCTAAACAACACTTCCACCTACTTTAAGAGTGAAGGGGTTTAATTTTTTCTTGTCAGCACAAATTGTAATTTGTTGCAGGGGTTTTAGGCTGTGGAAAAGGTTTTCAAGGCCAGTTGGGAAGCAGGCTGGGTAGTGCACTGCAGGAGTGTTTCCCAGCAGGTATCTCAGGGGCAATGCTGAGCCACTCCAAGGTGCTTAGGAGGAACAAATGGCTTCTGTGAGCCCTGTAGAAAAGGAAGCTTAAAAGCATGGTATATAGGCAACTGCTTTCTCCTTCCTCACACCTTGCCAAAGAAGGAACTGGGCTCCCAGCTCTGTAAACATCTCCAGATTTACAGGGGTGTGTCTGAGAACAGATGTGAAAAAATCCAACCATTGTGATTCCTTGGTTGCAAACACGGAGCTGGGTTTACTGAGCAGAAGGGAAGATGAAAATTGCTCTCCCTGTAACCTGAGAGACTTTGCAGAGTTCTGCTGCCAGACTGCAAAGATATACAGTGGTCCCTGCCCTAAACTTTACCATCCTGCTTAGCTGCCAGGACTGCTAAATGGAGACAGAGAAAAATGAAGAATGGATTGTGTGAGAGCTATATTGCCATAACTTTAAAATCCTGCTGCTGGAGGCTGAAGATCTCTCTGAAATACTGTCAAGCACAGTGGAAAGGGAGTAGAGGGCTAACATCCAAAAAGAAATTTAATCACTGACCTCTGAAAATCATGGTTCAGGTTTTTCTTTCTCTCTTTTTTTAAGAGACAGTAGCTGTAACTCTCCCTCTGACCCAACATTAACCTTCTGCAAATTATAACAGATTATTTGTAAAAACACCCCTTTATTGCCTTGAGCTGTTTTAGGGCTGCTCTGTCCTCCAACACAGCTGTATCCTGTGGTCTCAGTTAGCTGAGTAGACATGCTGGATTGTTGCTTTGGACTGAATTTGATAGCTCAAGTCATTCAGGTTATTCCCAGAGAGGCACCACAGCCCAGCAGAGTGTCTGTCCCATGTTGGGGGGTTTATCCCTAACATGGAAAAATAAAAGATTATGGGAGGTTCAGTGGAAAGTTCACCTTGCTGAGCAATGGGTAGAAGCCAGTTGAAGAACCTGGGCTGTTCTGCTCACAATGGGAAGAAGAGAGTGTTCCACTCTGATCCTTCCAGACCAGTGTCAGGGCTCTGGCATCCCACCAGCCCAGCTATCCTGAGTGTCCTAAACAGCAAAGAGGAACTTGCAGCACAGACAGATGCAAAGTGTGCAGAGAGCTCCCTAAAACAGACACATTCCTGCAGAAGCTGTTAGGCACAGTGAGGAAGCTGAGCATCCTGCCTCTGAGAGCTCCTCCCCAGCAGCTGACAGGGTACAGGATCTGCCCTAGCTTCTGCCTAACCTGGGCTTGGTACCAGCATTTAGGGCTGGGCTCAGCTCTGCAATGCCTAGCTGCCCAAAGTGATGGCATCAACAGTGGCTAATCTAACCTGCCTGCCACGTCTTTGCTGCTGAGCCAGCCAGGTTTGCCTGGGGGAGACAAAGGGGCAGCCAGGACATACAGGGAGCAGAGTGAGTATGACAGCATTGTGGCAAACACTGTCCCAGTGCAAGGAGCACCCTGGTTCTTTGTGTCCAGCTGCTGTCATGCTGCAGGACATCAGGGACTCGTGGCCCTGACAATGGGTTCAGGCAGTCCTCAGCTCCCTGCACAGCACCATGCTGGGCTTCAGGTGTCTCAGATCTGCTCAGATGCCCAGCTACAAAGGAAAGCCACACATCCACAGCAGTAATAACTTCCTTCTCCAGGATCCTCTTTCCACTGGCAGTCCAAAGAGCAGGAGAGGTTTAAGGAAGGTTTCATAGAGGGGGTCCTGTGTGTCTCTCTTGGCCTGTGCCAAGCTTCAGAGCTGCACAAGAGCCATTCTGCCCGGAGCTGAGTCGGGCACACCAGCCCCAGCTGCTACACCCACCATCAGTCAGAGGAGACTTTGCTTAGCACAGCTCTGATCAATTTATCAACCCATTAAATAAATAAATCTGAAGTAAATAATCTCAAATAACAGACAGCAACAAAACAACTCTTGGGAACTTGTACTGAATTTATTTAGCAATAAGATCACCAGACCCACTTGCAGCTTGTTTCACTCGATGCAGGAATTGCTGCAGCAGAGAGAAATGTATTGTGCTGACACCGACCTCCACAGAAAGCAAACATATCCCTTCAGATTTCAGGTTTTCAGCAGGGTTATTTTTTTGGTTTGTTTTTAAATTTTCCTCCCCCTTTCACTTAGTGCTTTCCAGGTTTAAAAAACAAAGGCTGCTTGTAGTGGAGGAGCAATAGTGGCTTTCATATTTAATAACTCTTAAATCTTGCTCAACATGTGGCAATTGTTAGGTAGATTTGGGCTGCAATTTAAGAGGCACCCTTCTTTCTCTTCAGCAACAATATAGGCTCTTAATCTGACTAAAACCATCATATTTTAAGAGCTGAGATCATCCTGAGACAAATGGTATCAAACTTAACATGAATCTGTTTTTCATAGGGAAGTTTAAACGTTAAAGTTCACTTTCCTAAAAGACTTCCATTAAAGAGACAGCACCTCTGAGTGCTCTTTTCAAGCACCTACAGGTACCTGTATCAGGCATCAACATCTGGGGGATGGAGGGGAGAGTATAATTAATGAAATTCCTTTGTTAAGTCCCTTTTTTTCTGTAAGAGCCTGAATTGGGACTCTAAATAGAAGCAAGGTGAGGGGTTTTGTTGCCTGATTATAGATTTTACTGTAGACAAAAGCCTTATTTGTGTGGCTCAGCCTTCGAAGTGCTCACAGGTCTGATGGGGATAACTGATAAAGGATGTGAAAGACAGGAATAAACACTGATAAAACAGCTGAGTGCACTTTGGCTTCAAACCAAAACACATACTTAATAAAACCTGCCCAGCTGATTGGGAGACATTTTTGTTTCCAGGGTTTGAAGCCAGTTTGTGCTGTCACTGTAGGCTGGTGGCCAAGCTGGCAGGCTGAGCTGTGCTGGCTCCATGGTAGCACTAGGCTGGGGTCAGGACACCAGGCTCAGACCTTCAGTTGGTTTTGCAGCCTTGGGATTTAATTTTTTTTTTTCCCCCAAATACAGCATGAGAAAAATACCTCCCAGGAGACCACAGGCAGGTAGTGGAGCTAAAATGCAAGGGTGATGTACATATCAGGGTCACATAAACCCATCAATAGAGGTCAAATGTTTCCTTTTTTTCCCTTTTTTTGGCTACATTCATGTTCCCTTTGTTTCTCAGAGCATTACTTTGGGTCCCTGTTTTCCCATAATAACTTCCACTCCCTATCCAGCTGCTGCTCCTGATGCTTCACTCCCTTCCCCTTTTTCTTTCTCCATTTTTCACAGACCTTACACTCCAGACCAATTTTAGTAAAGCCTGACTTGCAGCCTTCATATGTGTAAAGGTAAGAAAGCCTCAGTGACAGCAGCAGTGTCTTCCAGAGGATCTGTAACAAGAGGTATCTATTAATATCCACCAGTCCTGCTGCTAAACCTCTGTGTCCTCCTTTGAAAAGGTAATCCTGTATTGTAGAGGCTCAACAAATGAGAACACCAAGGGACTTCCCTCATTTATAATACCTGCAAATTACTTGAATGAAAATGCCTCCACAACTATCAAAGTTTGTGGAGGGCACCAAATTGGAGAGGGAACAAATAACGAGGAACAAGGGATTTCAATCCACTGGTTGCCAGGGCCAGTGAATGGAAAATGCAGTTTAATGTACAGAAACATAAAATAATAAGTCTGGAGCCAGCAAACCAGACAGAAAGATATTATACTGAATGGTGATGCATCATATTGACCAGTGAAGGGATTTAAAGGTCAGTGCAGAAAAATCCTTGAAGCCTTAAACTTGGCATACAGCTAAAATGAAAATAACTCCAGGAAAGCAGCACAGCAGTGGAGGCAAAGGGAAGGGACAGAGCCTTCCTATACAGTCTGTGCAGTAAAATAGCAGCAGGGCTTTGCTCTAAGTGGCATGATATCATCTCCCAAGGGGTGTAACACTTAGGCACTCAAGTCCCCCATTCCCCACATAGCCCAGCTCCTGCTCAGCACAGGATGCTGTCCCAACAGCTGCCCTCCCTCAGACACAGAGGAAAAGGCAGCCCAAGGTGCTCCCTTGTTATTATTAAAGAACAGGGGATGCTGCTCAAGTTGACTCCAAGGCTTAGTGACCCTTATCAGTAGGAATGCAGGATCCAGAACCCTCCACCTCATTTGCTCTTCTGCTTGATCTTTGCTTTTGGCATAAGCAAGAAAAGCCAAAGCAGCAGAACCCAGGGCCCCCGTGGGCACAGCACATTCACTTGTCCAAGCACAGAGCAGCTGCTGAATCCTGCAGCCACCTGGGGCTGGAACATGTGTGTCTGTGTCCATGTGAACATACTGATACACCTGTGTGACCGTCAGAGAGGCAGTGCAATAGTGACAGGTGGGAGAAAAGATGCAAAACTGAAAAGGCAATTCATTCCCTTCCTTGTGTCCCTAATGAGCAGTCTCATTTGGTCATTCTCCTTCTTGGTCAGCCAAAGTTATTCATGGCTCTTCCCTCACAGCTTGCCTGCAAAAACATCAACTGAAACAAATTTTAACAACTGCTATCCTGCCAGCTGGTTGCCTGTCTGTACCAACAGATTCCCCCATTCCTTCTTCTGTCATTATAAACACAAACAAACTTCAAGCTCTGCCCAGCTGGATGATGCTGAGCTGTAGGCAAACGGCTCCAAGGGATCATTAGCAATATCCATGAAGTATCCTAAAATCTGTGATTCATGACCTGGGACACGAAAGGGAAAAAGTCACACATGGTGGAAAAAGGTGAGCAAATTTTATCATAGGTCTGAATCAACAGTTTACATACACATACACAGACACACAGACATACAAACTCACACAGACACGCACAGAAAGACACAGACACAGATGCACGGACACACAGAGACACACACACACACAGATGTACACAGACACACACAGAGACACACACAGATATACACAGATATACACAGACACACACAGAGACACACACAGACACACACAGATATACACAGATAGACACACAGACACACAGACACACACAGACACACAAACTCACACAGATACACACACAGACACACAGACAGACACACACACACATACACAGATATACATACACAGACACACACACAAACACACAGACAGACACACACACAAACACACAGACACACACAGACACAGATATACACACACACACACATACACACACACAAGTACACACAGCCTCTAAGATCTATTTTTTAGAAGGAACTGACAGGGAAGTGTTTTCTCAGTTCTTGGCTGCTTGGGAACTGCCTTCTTTACCTCTGCCTGCTGCTCCTGAGTTAATTCTGGCTTTTCCCACCTGGGGGAGCAGCAGCAATTCAAAGCCAGACTGCCAGACTGCCAGAACAGGTCTTTCCTCCATCCGAAGCCCCGACTGGGAGGATGAATACCCCTGGAGTTACAAAGAGCATCCGCAGGGTGCAAGCACCAGAAAAAGTCGCCATTACTCACCCTCCTCATCTGTCCTTCTTCAATTCATTGCCCTTTTCTTCTCCAACCCTCCCCAGCACTTCTGCTCCCCAAAACCTGCAGAGGACACGGCCATGAGGGAGAGTGGGGAGTGGGCAGGTCGTGCTGCTGTGTCTGGCAGAGGTGCCTGCTCCAGCCAGGAGGGACAAGGATCTCAGCCACGCCAGGATCTCACAAGGTCTGCGACATCTGGCAGTCACCAGCACTGCCTGTTCCTTAGTACTCTGCTTCTGGCTGTTTTCTTGTATAAAGGAACAGATAGTCTGGACATATTCCAGCTGAATTACTGTATACATGATGCTCAAAATGAACCTGGAAATAAAAATACATTGCTGTCCTATTATGATGCCTCCAATACAAGACCTGGAATTGCTTCCCCTTCCCAGGCCAGATGCCTCTCCTGGCTCTCACCCAGCTCCCATGGGAGGTGAGACAGATGTCAGACCTGCTTTCTTGCCATCTTCCTATGCTTCCATGGGATGAAAATATAGGGTCACAGGCTCAAAAACACAGAAAAGCCCTAAAGAATTCATGTGGCTGCAGTCCCAGTGCAGAGACATGCCCACAGACATGACAGAGCCCTAGAATAATCCCTGAGCTCCAAATTATGTCATGCTCATTGCATGGAAGTTTTAATACATACCAGTTGATAACCTGTCAGTTTGAACTATAAGAATTTCTTATTGAATAGATTCGATTTTTGTGTTGTCAGTACATTTTCTTTTCAGAGGCAGAATGACTTGTATCCTGTATGAGCATCAAGGAAAAGAAAATGTTTGCTGCCAAAATATCCCATCTCTGCCAACTGCCTTGCTTGATACCATATTTCTGCTATTACCACATTTGAAACCTATGTATAGCAGCTGAATTTATTTTTTCTTGTTCCTCTTTGCTTTTTTTTTGTTGCCTTCAGCTAAGACTTATGTCTCCAGTTCTTTGCTACAGAGCACTTTTCTCCAGAACAGTCTTTAAAACATAAATCAAGCAACACAGAAAGATGAGATTAAATGCAATCTTCTGTACTCAACTTTCAGAGGTTTTCTTTAAAAAAAAACAGTCAGAAAATACTTAAGAGCATGCAGCTATTTTCTGTGCCTACTACTGATCCCATCAGGAGCTTAAAATCAGCCCTTAAGGTGCTTTCCTGTCTTAAGAAACTCATTGCAATGGCAGAGCAGAGATGAGCAGTTTCAGCTCCTGCTTTTCCATTAGTTTGTGAACTGTTAAAAGACAAGAAAAACTACAATAATAAACATGAGCGAGTTTGCTGCAGCTGTGCATGTAAGCTCCAGACATTAGTGTGGCTAATTCCAATTGGGAACAGTTCCTGGGCTTGGTGATAAATTAATCCCAACTCTGATATTACGGAAAGATTTCTGTATGCATAAGCCAAAAGAAAACTTCCCAAACTGCTTACAAAATCCTCTTTACAGTTATTTTGGTGACTACGCACCAAAATATTTAGTCTGTATATCTTTTTTGGATACAGCGCAACCTATTTTTTATTTTGATTAATTGATATTAGAAAAGGATATGTTTTGTCCAAAGAATAAAAGAATTTATGCACAGGCTTGCATTGAAATTGCAGAATGAAGTACAACCAGTGTGGGGTTATGTCTGTTTTCCTGGAGATACACTGCAACTTCTTTGTAGGAAAAAAGCAGTGCCATTGAATACTTTTGAGTGCAGCCTGAGTTTTATTTCAGATCACCGTTCTTGGAAAAATCCACAGGTTGACTGCTGAAACAAGAAAACATAACACCATTCACCGATATGTTTTTCCATCCATGCTGTGTCAGTGTTGGTCTGTTGGCAGAAGGATGTAACTCAGAGGACAAGGAAAAGACCCCCAGTGCAATGATTCAGCATGACCAGTGCCTGGGAGAGACACAACAACAAGGATGCTGAAGCAGCAGAGTCATGGGCAACTGGACATCTTCTACCAGCTGCATCCTGCCCTCCACCATCTCCAATTCCTGTGCTTTCTCCCAGATATTCAGGCTCACACACCACATTCATCATGCAGTTGATTTTGGTCACACTCCTGCAGGAGCACTGGGTTTCAGGAAGTAGTTCACCTGAGCAGTTTCATCTCAGCCCTGATGAATAGCTTCATTCTGGAATAACAAATATATACAGAAGGAAAGCTGCTTGCCACAAGGATTCCTTTATGCTGTGCCATGAATTGTTGGCCAGTGGCCATTTAACATTCAAAGGCAAGAGCCACCTGTGTCAGGTGTGTTTAAAGTTCATATTGACTCCTGCCCACCAGTATTTGCATGATGGACAACATCAGAGAAAGGTGAATTTAGTCATTAATTTTTGCCTGACTTGGGGAATGGAAATGAAAAGGAGCCCTTTTCTTCCAGGTACAGCTTTTGTTTCCCAGTGTGATCAGTCAACTACCAGCCCTATGACACCCAGCATGAGGCAAACTCAGGTCTAGAGTGTTGGGGGCATCTTGGGGTTCCCTCCTGGCCTGGCAGCCCACACTCAGTGGGACCACACACCCTCCTCTCTGCCCCTCGCTGCCCCTGACCTTGCTGGATGTTAAGATCCGCTCAGCCTCACACAATGCAGCTTCCTGGGAATGGATTAGAAAGCGAGCTGTGTGGGATATTTGTTATGGCCGTGCCTTTCATGGAGAAAACTGTGACTTCTAGCAGTTTTTGTGATTTTGTAACCCCAGCCAGCCTGCTACTGATTCCTTCATGAATTTTTACAGCTTTGGCTCCATTTGTGAGTAGTAGAGTAGAGATCACAGTTTTTAATGGGTTTAAGTTATTAGTTACGTATTACCAAAGGGTGTAACATTCTTTATGTTGTAAAATAAAGTCCATTTGTCTTCTCTCCATTTCCCACAGCACACAGTGTTAAATACAGTGCACCATTGTTGGGTTTCTCTCTGAAGCTGGCTCTGGGCAGTTTTGGGTCGTGCCAGTGCATCAGCCACGGTGGCAATGATTGCTGTAGGTGCCAGAGGACACTGTCCCATGTGGGAATCACCTTCCCATGAAAAATGGGGGACCATAGGTGGGAAAGTGCATGGCATGCCTCAGTCAGGAAGGCTGGAGGGATTTGCAGAGGGTTTTGGGGCTGAGGCCTCAGCGATGGTATGTGCTGCTAGAGAGTTTATGAGCTTTCCTTTCTGCTCCCTAATGGGAAACTTTGTCAGGGAGGAACATTAGGATCTCAACTCATACTGGTGTGCATCTCCACTGACCAAAACTTCCCTCGTCCACACAATTCCAAAGTGAGAAAATTTGCACTCTCTGGCTGCAAACTTGGCCGTGGCCTTTGTGCAGATGTCGTAGAGGGCAGAATTTGCTGCATTAGTACAAATACCATCTGTAGGCTTGGTTCAGTGAGCGCAGTGTTTGAAAAACAACCCATTTTGCTTATACAAGGACTAACGGCATAGCCAAAATCTGCAGAACATATCTGGTTTTCTCAAACAATTATTGGTGGGTAGCCAATATTTGTTACTTTTCTCCAGAACAATGCATAAACTGCGGCACAGAAATAACTGGCCACACTCATGTCAGACCAGAAACCCTGTGCTCTAGATTACTTAAACCAATTTATCTTCCATTTAAAAATAAAGGCAGGAAAGAAGGAGACATTTAAATTATCTTTGATACCACCATCTTTGGTATTTTCTAGTGTTAATATCCATTTGAGCTGGGAGATAAATCCAGCCCTCTTTCATGAACCTAGGTTTCTTTTATAACTGATGCAGATTTAGGATTTTTGTTTTGTTACAGTTTTCCTGACTTAAAATGCCCTTTTCTGTCTTATAATAGTTTATCAGCTATTTGCAATTGCAAAACCTTGGGTTTTTTGCACAGTAATGTTAAAAGAAAGATTCCTTCAGCCCTCCAACAGCTTCTCCCCAACCACCACAAACATGAAATCGGGCCTTGCAGAAAAAGCAAAGCTCTGTAGGGAAGAGACAATTTTATGGTTGTTTTCTGTCTGTAATGCATGGGATTTTTAGGGACTGACTTTTACATGTCATCTGTCATTTGGAGACTGAAAAGAAACAAAAGAAACCAGGGAAACTTTCTCCCAAATCATCCCAGGCTGATCCTGGAAACTTTTATTACGGGGCTTTGGTGGGATTATTCCCCTAAGCAGTCAGCCATCAGTGCCACCGACACATTGATGTGCACTGAGCACTGCAGAGCTTGGCATTTGCATGGACTGTGTGAAATCTGGGGGGAAGCTCACCTACCCGGGGCTTCCATGTGTGCTAAAGCATGTCCTGGCTCACGGCACCGTGTGTTTCCAGAGCTGCCCCTTCCACTTGGAATGAATCCACCTAAATATTTACATGTGTTTTGCTCCTATAGTAACAAGAATATTGCAACGGTATGTCTGACAGAAACGTGCTGGTATATTGTGTGTTGATTTAAATAGCACGGAAGGCATGTGTGCCGTTCCTCCTTTGCAAGGAAGGACGGGCTCGCAGGAAGCATCCCATCGGCTTCCAACAGCGGGGGAAAAAACATGGGGCAGGGGGGAAACACGGGCAGGGAAAAAATTATTGTAAAAGGGGGTTTCGAGGCTGCCCAGGTGGAAACCGAGCTCCACCCCGGGAGCTCCAGAAGTCGCGGTCTGCAGGCGGCAGAGAGGCAGGGACGGACCGGGATGGACTGGGATGGATGGGATGGACGGGGATGGATGGGATGGAAGGGATGGGCCGGGATGGATGGGATGGACTGGGATGGACCAGGATGGATGGGATGGACTGGGATGGACCGGGATGGACTGGGATGGACTGGGATGGACTGGGATGGATGGGATGGACTGGGATGGACCGGGATGGACTGGGATGGACTGGGATGGACGGGATGGACTGGGATGGACGGGATGGACTGGGATGGACGGGATGGATGGGATGGATGGGATGGACCAGGATGGACTGGGATGGACTGGGATGGACTGGGATGGATGGGATGGACTGGGATGGACCGGGATGTATGGGATGGACTGGGATGGATAGGGATGAACCGGGATGGACTGAGATGGACCGGGATGGACTGGATGGACCGGGATGGACCAGGATGGACCAGGATGGATGGGATGGACTGAGATGGACCGGGATGGATGGGATGGACCAGGACGGACTGGGATAGACCGGGATGGACGGGATGGACCAGGGTGGATTAGCATGAACCAGGACACACGGGGAAGGTGCGAGGCAGCGAGTCCCAGAGAGGTGTGTCCCGCCCCGCTCCACCACTGCAGCAAGGACATGGGGAGAGGGAAATTTCAAAAAATTAACATTGATCTCTGTAGTTGCTTTAAGTGGAATTTTCAGGAAAGCTGGGCTTTGCCTGAGGAGATCAAGAATTCCCCTATTCCCTCTGAAACCTCCTTGATTAAAGGTAATTTGGAGGTTTACCCTGCATTATTAACTGCACTTTTCGTTATGGATTTGGGAAAAAAACCTGTTAGCCTCAATATTTCCAGGTTTACTCGGGTGAATCCTGTATCTCTGCTAAGAGGAGTTTTGCCTGGGTAAAATCTGAGCTTTTCTTAAACTATGGCACAAAGCAGAGTGAAAAGAGGGGAGAGGTATTTGAAGAAATGCCTTATTTCCCTGAGCAGAGTCTGAAGGCTAAGCTGGATGTTTGTTATAAAGTTGAGCAAACTCCACAAAAACATTGACGTTTACAACAAGGTAATTGGTAAACTTATCTCTGCTGTACTCCATCCCCTTACTGACTGACACTGTCTTGGAATTGGATGCAAACACTGAGGTGGGGGGGAAGGCAAAGAAAATTTCTGAGATCATATTTGCACAAAGAAACCAAACCAGCTTGAATTTCCAACAGTAAATGCTAATAATAAGTCCTGCAAAAGAAGATTGGTATTAAAAAGAAAAGATAATATAAAAATTGATTCGAGAAAATCATGTTTTATGCTAACCAAAGACAAAGCTTCAGAAAGAACTGCTATTGTATCACTGGGTTCTGATCCTACACCTCTAACACAATATCTGTCCTGCAGTAGCACTACAGAATCGAGTCCATCATTCTCTTAGCACTAAAACTCCTTACTTTTAAATAGGTGGTTATGGATCTTGTTCCTACAGAAAATGTCACGCTTTTATAAAAGTAAATTCCAAAGCAAATGTAACTCTTCAGAGACATCATTACCTAGGGTTTTATTGCCAGTCTTGTTAACTCTTTTGACAAACATCAGGTCCAGCCTCTCCGCTCTGTGACCCCTCTTCAGAGGCTGGTATGATTTATTTTACAAATAATACTAAAAACACACTGCTCACTTAGTTGCCCAATCAGTGAAACTCTTTTGGTGACCTTACCTGGCATTTTACAGGTGTAAGGGAGAGTACCAGGAGCCCCACAGTTGCTCAGCAAGGGAGATTTTTGGCTTTGCCAGAAGATAATTGCTGCAGTAGTGAGCTGCCGTTAAGCCCAGGCTGTGTTCTCAGTGCTGACCTGCAGCCCTGCTGTTTACATCAGTGGGATTTTTAGGGCCAAATTTTGCAGTTAATTGCAGCAGTATAAATCTGGATTCCTGAATCTCCCTTCCCAGGTGTAGAGCTCCTTTGGATTTGACAGCAAAACTCAGGGCTGATCCTGCAGTTGCTGAAATCGGTGGACTTGTCTTGCAGTGAAATACAGGGAAGACCTGGGCTAGGCCCTCTCCCAAATTTCCTAATGACGATAAATGTGAGCAATTAGGGGCTCTGCTTGCTCTGAGAAGCAAGGGCTGCCTTATCTCTGCCTGCCCCAAGCCTTGGGCCCACTGAGCCTGGGTGGTAAGAGGAGGTGTCGCTATTAGAGGGGCTCTAGAGGGGATTAATGCTGTTGTGAGCTATATTATGTCCTGTCAGGAATCTCTGCTAAAAGAGCAGGAGCTGGAAATTAAAGCTTTCAGCTTTAAGCCCTGAACTTGGAGCTATACAGCAAGATGAAAGCATCAGT
The DNA here is from genome assembly GCF_009819885.2 of Catharus ustulatus. Taxonomy (NCBI): domain Eukaryota; kingdom Metazoa; phylum Chordata; class Aves; order Passeriformes; family Turdidae; genus Catharus; species Catharus ustulatus. The sequence continues at coordinate 9,878,922 of NC_046235.1, read as the reverse complement.
CTAAAGTGAGAAATCTCTATGCTTTTAAAGGCATTCTCTGTTTTTTAAAATAACCAGTTGATTCAAGAGACCAATTCGATGTCAATGCTCTCTGCATTCCCCTGTTACATTCCCTGAAGTGCTGCACCACTCTGGCAGCTGCTGAGCAAGAGGCTGAAAAACCTCAGCAAAAAGGGACAAGGACTGACATTACAGACCCAGGGATCACAGCCCAAGCCAGATTTGTTCCCCAGGTCTTGCTGCAGATATTGCAGGCTATGGCTTCTGCAGAGAGAGCTGATTTATAAAAAGACATTGCAGGAACACCAAACATCAAGGTTTCTGCTGGAGAAAAGTGTGGGTTAAACTGCTCAGTCACTGAGAAATGCAAAGAGAAATCGGTAGACAGTGAAGTGATGAAATAATTCATTAGAAGGAAAGGGGTTAATGGCTCTGTAGGATTTCCTCATTTGTTGATAAACCTGCTTTAGTGTCCTCACCTTTGCTGTCACCCACCACAAAAGGGTGAACACGGGAGTGTTTTGGTTGCAAGAGATTTATTCGACAGAATGCTAATTCTGTTCTGAATCTTGCATTCACAATCATAAATTTGACCTTCCCACAGAGCACAGCACAGACAATACAGGATAGCTTTATCTTCAGCAAATTGTGCATCTAAATCAGACATATTTACCCTTACCTGTGCAGGATGAAATAAGAAAATATGGAGGGAGAGGTTCAACCTTTATACCTTGGAGCACTGTGTGCTTCTCCTCAGCCTCACATTTGGGTGCACATCAACACAGCACAAAACTGTTTCAGAGATGTATTTTGGATCAGCTCTGTGTTTATTTAATGCCCAGAAAATGCAGCATTCAGGAAAAAATAGGTATTATTTTGGACTATTTGGATCAGGCTCTTTTTTCCTACAGGCAGTTACTGTCCTTGGTAATATATTTGGTACTAAATCTGCCACTACAAAATTAAAGAAAGCGCAATTCCCAGTCACACTGAAAGTACGTGGTAACTCTGGCAGGATGAGATTTAATTTTTGTCATTAAGCAGATGAAAGCTGTTTCAGTTTGAGTGAGGCATAGAGGTTAAAGTCAGAACATTGTATTGCAATTCTCAATGCAAGAATTTGTGGGAACAAAGGACAGAAGTTAAGGCAATGATTTCCCCTTCTTAATGCTTGTGAAAACAGCCTCGTGTTTTTATTTTCAATATATGCATGCAGAATAGATGCACATTTTTATTTTATACTTAAAACACCTCCAGGAGTCTGGTTTATAAGAGGGCAGAGAGGAATAATGAATCAAAAAATATTTTAAAAAACTTTCTTTTACAAAAAAAGAAAAATAATCTAAAGGGAAACTAGATTTGTTAGTGGACGTTGCATTTTAAGTGTTTGGATTGAGCAGTTAAAAGTGATGGAGACTGCAAATAATAAAAGCATGTGCCCAAGATCAAAATAATAGTCTATTATTTTAACTCCCCCTGAGAAGCAGACACGATGACTTTAATGAAATTACCTGTGGAGGTAAAATACACAGATAGGGCTGATTATCAAAGCACACAGAATTTTCCACAAGTATCTGATATCATTTCAGAAATTGTGATATATTTAGTAGGTTTTAAGTTAAAACTCATGTGCACACATTTACATACACACACACAGACACACACACATGTATACACACTATGCATTATGTGTAATTATGGTGTAAAAATAGCTCAGAAATGCTGGAAAACTGATTGCCTTGAGTTATTCCATCACATCTGTATCAGCAAGGGCTTGGTCTTGCTCCCATTGAGGTTTGTGTGCTGTTGACTTCAATGACAACAGGACCAGCCAAAAATAAACAAATTTTTGTCTTGCATTATACACTACAAAAGTCCCTGGGAAATGTTACCTGGGATATTCTGTTGGTGTTGTATGCAAGAGACACCATTTGCTCTGCAGAAAAATATAGGTCTGTAATTAAACCTAACAAACATACATTCTAATTTAAACAATATTTTTTCACCAAAAAAATAATTTAAATTCATAAATTAATATTTAGCTGAGAGGTTTAATTAAACAAGCAATTACACATGTCCACACTCCCAAGACCTTTTGTTTTAGTACTATTTATTTTTCTCTAAGAGAAACCTTTATTTTCCAAAGGTTTATCTTGTGGAAAATCACTGCTTTAAATTAATTTTCTTTTTGTCAAGTGTAACTTGTACTGCTGTGCAATGATGTCCTGTGTGTTATTTCAGAAATGAATAGCTGCTTCCTTGGGTTAGGGGTTTTTCTAAGTACCAGTTTCAAGAGAGGAGAGAGATTTAAAGAGAAATTTTCCTCCTCAGAGAGAACTGTGAAAAGCTACACACACATTGAGTCTTTGTCTATCGCAGCATCTCAGAGTTGCTGAGGATGTTTAACAATCTGAAAGGAGGAGAATGTAAAACCTAAAGGTGCTTTAAATATGCACCCTGGCCAGGTTTTTCAAAGGCTGGTTTGCACCTAAATGAGAAAATTGGGATAATTATTTATTTTTTAACATGTTGGACAAAAATGCTGAGTTTTTCTCTCTGTTTTGCGTTGGTTTTGTTTTTTAATTTTAGCAGTAGTGGATTTTTCAGCCTCGTTTTTGCTGTAAGAGGTACCTGGTGAGTGCGAGAAGCTCTGCAGTGGTTTGAGCTCCTGACTCTGCAGTATCAGGAGCTTTAATAAATTTTCAGTGGCCTGATCCTGTTAGCACTCTCTCAAGTAAGTAACTGACTTTGTGATACTGCTTTTATGACTGAAAATAGTAGTCAAATTAAAAATTAACTTCAGCCTTTTGGAATTACATTGGATATGAAGCTGAACTCCGCACAATTTTCTTTCAAAAAGCAACAATAACATGGAATTAGGGTTTGCTGGGGAAGTGCAACCCTTTAAAAGTAAATAGAGGCAAAATCAGCACATCTGACAGCAAATTATATCTAGAACTTATAAAAATTTAACAGGGGGTGGTGTCCTTTCTGGAATTATTTAAACTGTTCCATAGAAACATAATAGGTTATATTCCTGCAATGCAATATTTAAATCAGCTACGGGATTTTTTAGAAAGCTGACTTCAACTCTCTTAAAATCTGTAGTGACACTTTCCTGGGCATTCTAAAGGACGTTCCAGAGGGGAGATTTTGCTTACAGACAGGGTTTATTTTTTAGATCTGACAAACCCTTGATTACCCACGAATTCCTTTCTGGAGTAATCCCATCAGATTGTTCTGTGAAGGGTCAGTCCTGCCTGGACAGCCCTGAATTGTGTCCAGGGTGAGCAACTTGTAACCACACTGCTCCTTATCCAAACCTGCAGTTTATGAGATTGGGCTGTTTATTACTGCTCACTTTTAAACCTGCCTCAGAACAGTCTTACAGAAAACTAAAGAAACCCGTTCAAGGGACCAGCTTGCTTCCTTTGGAAACAAATGAGAGCTGGAGCATGTGGAGCCAGGAAAATTTAACCATCAGAAATGGGTGCACAAAAGCCATGCCAGTGTGGCATTTCCTACCTCATGAAGCCACTTTTCCCCTCAATGCAGCTCTGCAAATACAATAGTGCATTGATTGAATCTCAAATTCACCAGGCTTCAATAAATTCTGAAAGTGTATGAAATTCAAATTGAAGCAAGGGACATGCAGAGTGCTTGTCCTTCTCAGAATAATAATTTAATAACTCTCCAAAATGTATAGCAGTTTAGGAAAGGCAACCCAGATGGGAACTTATAAAATAAAGCTGTAAAATTTCCTTCAAATGTATTTTAATCATTGTTAAATATTTACATTTAATAAGCGCAAGGCTTTATTGCAAGAGAGATGTAATTGCAATTATCATACATGGAAAAAATGGAGTTTTAATGGCCTGTACACTGATTTCCTAAGAGAAATAGTGTCCAAAAAGTATGTCGTTTTCTCTCCCCCGGGAATATGTTCCATATGTGAATGCAAAACAGATGAGAAATTCTTTTTGTCAGTACACAAGCAATGTCAATTTTAGTTCTCATTGTCTCCGTTACATTTAATGTAAAACTTTGCCTCTGATATTTTGCTTATTAGAAGCACCTTATTGGTGTTTTACAACCCTTACTAACATGGTTATTTACTTAAAAAAAAAATGGGAAGAGGAGCAACACCTTGGCATGGACTCTGGGGAAGCTGTCAGTGGACTCTAGGGCCTCACATAATTTTATCAATAATTTGTGGCCACATTTGATGCATCAAACACAAACAGAGGTCAAAGGGGTGGCACATCTCCAAAAAATATCCTTTATTTTTATATTATCATTATTTGTCTGCCTTTTTTTTTCTCCCAGCATCTTTATTTTCCTCTTTTTTTTCCCGTTTTCCCTGCTCACAGGGAAATGGATTTTTAGGAAATTTTATGTCATTTCTCCCCTTAGCCAATACAGCCAGCACAGGCATAGCTGCAGCTGCAGCAAGGACTAGACTGGAACTATCCATCACCTGTAATTCTGATCAGATTTTTTATCTTGAAACCTGTAGTCATAAAAAGAGACCTAATACAGAGACTAAAATAATGAATATCTGGATTTTAGGAACTGATGACACTGTGAGCAGTGCAGGAAACTGCTTGTCTTGGCACCTTTTGAAATAGTGATTGTGGCAGCACCCAGAAGCCTTCTGTCTTGAAAAAATGTTCAGTGTTTGTACTCTGTAGGCAGCCATGAAAGTCTCCATTAACATTATTTATTGGGACTGAAAAATTATTTTTTAAAAAATATTATAGCTTTCCAGGTGAACTGCAGACATGAAGAAGAATAAGCTTAACATTTGGTGTATATTTTGTTCTGTTATGGCACTTGGGAGCTCCATGTTTTCCAGCAGAAGGGTACTGTTGTACAAATACACTAGAAAGAAAGGCAGATAAATGTGGATGGAAAAAATATTATATTAAAAATTAACCATATAAAGTGGTCCCTTGGTCTTCATAGAGCAGTACAATGCCACAGTCAGTAAACTGATGAGTGGCAGCATGGAGTGGACTCAGGTTAGCAATGGTTTTATTCCCACTCTCTACATGTGTGGCCATGGCTTTAGTCCTCATAGGTCAATTTTTCCAGGCAGGGAACAACTTTCTTGAGAATTAAATTGACTAAAACAAGCACACCCAAAAGTGATCTGTTCTTCCAGTGCAAATGTGTGCCTTCCACCACTGTGGGGTCCAAAGCTCTTGTATAAACCAAAATCCACGTCCTTTGCTCTGACTCCACAAGAATCAAGTTGAGGCACAGAAATTCATTGCATTTGAGCATATTAATTACATTAATATCAGAAATACCCACAGTTTATTGCTAAGATCAGGCCTCTAAAGAAACTATTTTCTGCTGCACAAGTCCATGCACTTGGGGGATCCCATATCTGGCATTTTTAGATAGCTACAGAGTATTTATTTGCTGGAGCTGATCATGACTTCTGATGTAAGGTAATGTTATACCTGAGCATAACACTGGATAGGTAAATGCTGCTGGTTGTAAGGTACCATCATTTGGAAACATGAAGCAAACCAGACTCATGCTCACTCCCAAACGAAGGTCAATTGTCCCTGCAGCCATCATCCACATGTGTAAGCTATTACAGCCTTGTTCTGTCCATATTCCAAGAGCGGCTATTGCAAGGAATTGAGGAACTGCTGCCAGGAAATGTCCTTCTCTAAATGACATAATTAGAGTCTGGGGGAGCCCTGTGGAAGCAGATTAGGGGTATCACTGCTGTTCTTGATTCAAACAACAATTCAAAGCACACAAGCAAATACTAAGACTGTGAGGATGATTTAATATTGATTAAACTCTGATATCTGAGAATCCATGGAAGGTGGGTACAGTACTCTGGAAGGAAAACAAAGCACCGAGTTCACATTTTGTGTTAGCTAAAAAAAATAAAGTATTTTCATTTACCTCACTGACCAGAAATCAAAAAATCAAATTATTACCCAAATGAAGGCTATTGGTTTGACTAATTAAAATTACTGGGCTGTCTGATGAAATTAAAATATGGATGGTTAACTAAACAGAAAACTTCACTTTCTGTTTTATTTAAGTGTTCTTGGTTTCTCTTGAAGTTGCCCAGCTATTTTGGGTATAACCATGGATATGGTGAATCTCAGATGTGCCAGCTTAGCCCTGCCTCTGTCTCCATCCTTGTTTCCACTCTTTTTCCTAGCCAGTCCTCAGTTCTGATTTTGGTGATGGAAACACATGGGAGGTGGCCAAGAGGGGAGTTTAGTTGTGGCAACACACCCTCCTCTTCCTTGTTAGCATGGAGGCATGTTGATTTTACCAAATTGTAATTTTAGACATTTATCTTTAAGGTAAGAAATATTCAATTTGTCCATGAAATAAATGATAGGCAGGCTTCAATTCACTGCTCCATTGAAACCAAGAGATCTGCAGCCATCAGGCACTTTATTAACTCTACTTTCAGATACAGAATCATTGACTCCCATGGGAACATCCATGGGGTAACTTGTGTTAGGGTTTAGAGCCCCAGGAACTACAAGTGGGCTTCTAAACTGTCTCTCTTGGCTTCTGTGCTGTTCTTCTTGCTCTGGACTTTACAGCTTATTATTCAGGCCTTTACTCAATGCCTTGTGCATTTCCCCTTTGTTTATTTTTACTAAATGTGACCATATAGGAAATTGATATGAGCAGGTATGGCAGGATTCTCTAACCTTTCCATCTGTTTCTATGTTCCAGCATGGACACCAGTGAATGCAAGTTCTGACTTGACTCTTGCATGTTCTGCTGATACAGAAGCCTTTTAAAATATAATTTGCTCTTGTTTTAAATCCATTAGTGCACAGTGAAAGATCAGTCTAAATAAAAGTGGATCACAACAATGGTAAACACATCTTTGGCAGAGTTTAGGACATGGGATAGTTTTGCAGGCTTGTTTGTCTGGCTTTTCTGGCTTGATTGGGGCAGCTGAGTTCAGTTGTGCATTTGTCTCTCCACATCCATATTTCTCTCCTTTGTTCTCAAATCCTGCGTCCATCCCCATCCCAAACCTTTCACCAGCCTTCCCAGTGCTGCTCAGATGGTCACCACCTTTGTCAGGAAGAGCCTAAAGTGCTCATAACCAGCTGAAGTTGGAGCTCTTCGTACTGACCCATGCTGTTGTCTGGTACCCCTGACAGCACCATGACACGCCAGAACACAAGCTGTGGATGCCACTGCTCCAGGAGGAGCTCAAACACCTCAGCTGGTTTGGAAGCAGACAGCTCCCAGTTGTGCCTTGGAGTTTGATGTCCAAAGACTCCAGTTTCTGGTTTCTTGTATGTTTTGTTTTTGTAGCCACCCTAATTGCAGCACTTGTTTGGGGCATACTTTGCCAATTATATTTCTTCCCATTGGCTGCAGAGAAAGAGCAACGCATGAACCCATGAGAACAGCAGAGCTGACTCTTCTCACACCTTTCAGATACCCTCTTCTCTTTTCCCAAAACTGACAGCAGAGTGCTGCCTCCACACTCTGCCCCAAGCTGCTGTTTGATGTAAAGACAGAAATGGAGCAGCCTCTCAGGACAGCAGGGAATCTTTTCTCCTTCCTGCAAGTTCCACCACTGGCTCACACTTCTCTGGGCTCTGAGGTGTAAAGACAACTTCATTTCCCTGAGAAAGGTGGTCAACTATTGATCAAAATTCCCCAATGACCAGCAGCATTTCTCCTTATCTGCAGACTGCTGCTCTGCTCTGCCTGTGATAAACAATAACCAGCTCCCCTAGATCCATGGGAAGAGCATCTTCTACAACCATGCAATGCAGGTGCAACAGCAGCTTTGATCCAGGCAGGCAGAGCTACAGCAAGGTGGGCAAAGATGTTCATTCCCCTGTGACATTCCCCTATCACATTCCTGGATGCAAGCTATGTTCCTGCAGCTTCTTCACCCTTGATTTTACAAGAGGAGGGAAATAGAAAAACAGCTGCAATATCCTTGGCAGAAGCTGTTTTACAGTAGCTCTGAAACTGAAGTATCTCTGTGAGATGGCTGAACCCCTTTGCTGTTTCTCTGGAAGCAGCCAAATTAAATTCTCACAGGGTTTAGCTGACGTTTCCTCCTGAAATCATCAGCTAGAGCGGATGTGGGACTGGAGGAGCACTAATGGGGCTTCCTAGGAATCCTTTGACCAGCACAGGGAAGCAAACAGCAAGTCTCATCTCGAGAGAGAGCCAGTGTCTGCACTACTCCATCTTGTGACCAATGCCACCAAGTGCTGACAAGGTCTGAGCTGAAAAATCCCAGTTGTGTTCAGCAAAGCAAGTCTCAGTGAACTGCTTTGCTCCAACTCTGCTCCCTGGCTTTTTCAGGTTCCTGCCAGGCTGCACCAATGAGCTGCATGTGTGTTTTGTGTGCACTAAAATGGCTTAAGTGATGTCAGTGAAGCAGGATAGAATCAGCAGAGCTAAAAACAGGACAATAAGGCACAAATAACACCCAGTGCATCCTTGAAAATATCCTAATTCCTTCTCTTTTTCCACAGCTCCCATAGCACAACCCTTCCTTCCACTACCCTTCTGTCTTTCATGTTCCCCAGACTGAAAGCAATGGTTCATTTCCAGCTATACCTTGTGCCATCTCTCTTAATTGAATAGAGCAGAGTATCAATGGCTTATCTGACACAGAGCTATTTGACACTGAAAGGCCTGGAACAGATTTGTTGTGCAGGAATATTTTTATTCCTCCATGCTCAGGCTTGGGAAGTTGAAAGGATTGTGCACCAGAATGAAGATGTGCAGGGAAAATAAAACAAAGAGTCCTCTTGAGGACATAACACAACATATAGCAACCTTAAGGGATTATTCATGAAGTAGAATAATATTTACCACTGCAGTCAATGCAATCCTGGTCAGAAAAGGCTGATTTTCCAACCTGTCAGTTTCTGAGAAGAGTTTGTATGAGACACAAGCTGCTTTATTTCAGTCTAGGAGCAGTTCCTCAGCTCATAGCCTTAGCAGGTGCTACTTTATGCTTCACTTCAGATGATCCTCAATTCACATTACATGTCAGTGTGTTTTCTTTGCCCTTAGACAAAGTTAGATAATTCTGAAGGATGCTCTGCAAGCAGAGTCCTTCAGATGATGACTTTGGGAGCTTAACCAGTGCCAGTTTACTCAGGCAGCCAAAGATGGTGCTGGCTTGAGCGCTTCAGTGCAGGGCTTCACACAAAATAAACACTCAGAATTAACTTCACTGTAGTGGTGATTCTTGCATTTGAGTCAAGCCTTCTCTAAAGCAGGGAGCTGTGGTGCAGACACAAGGCAGACCCTGCAGAAAGAGCAGATCTGTGTCTGCTCTACTTTGCATCTGCAATTTTTACTGAGGGGTTTTTTTTATTTTCAATTTCTGTGATATTTATTGGTTTTATGAGACATTTTCAAAGCAGCGAATCAAAATATCCTTTTCTGGGGAAGTAAATCTCCCAGAGCTTAATTCATCATTTTGAAGTAAGACAAAGCTTACATTTTTCTTTGCTGGAGCTGCATACGAACTATTCAAGCATAAATAAAGAAAATATAAATAAAGCAGTCCTGAATCTATTTCACTATGTTATTAAAATTCCATTGTTTGTTCTGCGGGAAAAGACCTCCCAAAATGACAGTGGTAATCTGGGCAAAAAGCAGATTGTTGCCAAAGGGTTCAGTTCTTAAAGGGGGGAAGCATTTTAAAAACTGCCAAGGAAAATATTTTCATTCATGAGTTCACCCAGCCTAAACATGCACCTAATCCTCCCAAACTGACAGTTCAAAAAGGCAACCACAGCTGAGACAGGCAAAGTGTTCAGTTCAAAGGCAAAAAGAAAGGACCTGGGGATTATTAGCATTATCACTTTATCACGAAATGACCATCGGCTCTGGAAGTGCAGAGCTCCACCTCCCCTTCCCAAACCCGGGGTCTTAGTCCCCATCACGGTGCTTAAAGGGCAGCAAAGCCTTCCTTGGTAATTTTCTCAGCAAGGAGAGAGTCTTCAGAGGGGTCGGGACTTGCTCCCATTTGCAAATTTAAAGGTGGACACAAATGGAAGTGAAGTGCCCAAACCTTCAGAACTGGAGTAAGTGAGGAATCTCAAACAGTGCTGCTGCTCGAGGATCACCTTTTCCTGAAATACTCATTGCACAGACTGAAAAAGAAAAAATTTCCCCATTTACTAGATATGTAAATCTTAGCATATTTAGCAAAAAAAACCCTCATGTTTCTCTATTCTACAACCATTAGTTTAAGAATAATCTTGACCAAGGCTGCAAGAAACAGCAGTAGCAGAGCTATAACCAGAGAATAACCAGACCTCTGAAAAAAAAAAAAAAATACAGCAACTTTAAAGTGGGAGTCTCTTGGAAACATGAACCTTCCCAGGAAATTGAGAAGATTCATCTCTTTTGTTTGTCTGGTGACTCCTTGACAGGGTTTGGTTTGTTTTTATGTTTCTTCTCCCAATATTCAGCCTTGCCAGCCTGGTGTGAAACCATCAGCCCTTCCATCAACCAAATCATTTCTCATTCATTTTGAGGATATTAAACCTGAGGTGCAAGTCAGCCCAAGTGACACAGACTAAGAGGTCTCACAGATGCTGAGTTCCCACAAACTCTGCAAAAATGGGCACAAAAGACTTTAGAACATGGGGAAAGACAGAAGTGTGGGCCTAGTTATATTCTAAAATACCAGAATATCTGCATAAGAAGTTATTGAATGATCCAACTGGTAGGGAAAAAAATAAGAAGATTTTGAGTTAGGTACAGATCAGACCAATGGAGAGAGGCAAAAGCTGATTTCAAAAGTTGACTTCAAAAGTCTCCTTGTCCCCTAAACTATTTGGTGTTGACATCCACAGTCACTTGGCCTTGCAGCAGAGACTCGAGGGATGGGAGAACCAAAGGAGGTGAGAAGTGATTTTCAGTCAGGGGCACCACTGTCTCTCCTCCATCCCCTACCAACAGCCACTTCTCCCGGCACAGGAGACAAAAGCAGCCAAGCACATGCACTGGAGCTGAGCTGCTCCAGCTCATTCTCTGGTTGTGGTCCCACCACAGCTCCTGGTGTTCCCCCTGAGGACCCCACATGCCAGCAGCCAGCAGAGGGGACAGAAGAGCTGAACCCATAGGCAAAATATTGCCAGTTCTGACTTGTAAAATTGATCATAGAAGTAGAACCATTGCCCTGTCCAGCTGAGGGAGGAGCAACTCCCTCAAAAGTGCTCCATGCCGAGAAGGTGCCCTCCAGGCCCCACACCTTGGATGTGCACGATGAAGAGCTGCTGTGGAGCAAACAGCCGTGCAAGAGCAACTGCAGCAATATGTGAGTGGCCAGCTGTAGGCTGCTTTTCTTGGCATTTATCCTCAGCTGAAGATTTCCTTAAAAATCCTTCCCAAGTTTAAACAACAATGCATGTTTTAAACATTAGCAAGCATTTTAAATGGCTGGCAAACCCACAAAGCTGCCAGTCGAGCCATGGCTGTGGCTCTGGTCTGTGATGGGCTGCTGGACTGCAGGAGCACCCTGAGGGCTCAGCACTCTCATCTGCTTCTAGAAATAAAGAAGGAAAAAATGAGTGAACATTTTCAGCAGAGTTTCTGCTGCAGCGTCTCCACAACTCCCTGCCTTCCCCAGCACAGACTGGAGGCCCCTCTGTGGGATCCTTGTGGGGATACCCTGATGGCACCAGGATCCACCTGCAATGAGAATCACAGGGACAAATGAGGTAACTGCTGGACAGCACATTATTATGTACCCTTAATTCAGTGAAATATTGCACATCAATCCTTTTGAAAGACAGCAGTATCTCACCTGAAACCTGAGTCCTGTGAAAAAAGCTTTTTCCTCTGGGAGAGGATGATGATGCTCAGGGTTTGTTTGAATGCTGTCTCTTGTTTGTCTCCTGTGAACTCAAGCAGTGAGCCAAGAGCTCTGCTCATGTATGGCTGAGCACAACACTCACAGAACCCAAGGAGAAGATTCCCATTGACAGTGAAAACCAGACCCTGACACAAAAGCACATTAATGAACCTGATGCCATCTTACCCCAATAAACATCCATTTTTGGTTTATATCTTGGGGAAAAATGGTCCAGACCAAGCAGCAAACATTTAACAAGACTGATCTACCCAACTGCAAGTTTCTTCAACTGCTGTGCTACAAGTTTAGCAGAGGCAATTACCTTGGTGTTCTTTTACTTGTTTTATTTGCATATATTAAATAGCTGCATAAATTAAATATTTATGGAGAAATATCTCCAAAAAACTGCAACCACAACACCATGGGTGAGAGCCACATGGACACGAGCAGCTGGTTGTAAGGTACCTGAGCAACCAGGTATCCAAGTGTTCATCCCTCCTGCTTGAAAGGACCACTGGAGCTTTAAAAGAGCTAGGTAAATAACTGTATGTGCTCAATGTTTATTTTGTTTGAAAACATACTTGAAATACCCTGCCAAGCATGCCAAATGCTGTCAGGCAACTCCAGCCTGTCAAGAACTCAGTGCACTTAGACTTCTGCTGAGGCTTTTTCTGGGAAGCACCAGCTCCCAGAAGGAGAAGCATCGACCACTTGGATCCAAGATCATTCCCTGAGGTATGTAGCTAGCACTGGTCAGTGTTTCTGGGATCCTTAATTGTCATTGTAGGCTCTGAGCACACACACACACACTCTCAGATTTGGTTGGAGCAAGCTGAAGAGCATCACTCAGTTTATCCAGGAAAACAATCCTCTTAACAAAAATGACATTCAAGGTGCTGCTACTACGAAGGCATGGACAAAATACACACATTGCTCCCCAGCTCAAGACCTTAAGCCTCTTATTATGCAATTGCTTGGGGGTTTTACCCTATTTGAAAGTTAATTCAGATGACAACAGGATTAGCCACTGTAGAGCTCCTTAACCTCACTGATGGGCAACTGCTTGGCAAGATTCCTGTTCTCACCAGTCACACTTGATACAGATAATGCTATTTTGACTGCCTTTATGCTCTAACAGTGTATTATTACGGTATCCAATTATCTGTCACCCAAGACAAGTTGTAACAAGGGAATATTTAGATTAGCAACCCACAGAGCACCCCCAAAGTGTCTTGTGATTTGGTAAACTCCAGGGCAGGTGTATGGTGAAGAGTTACCACAGGATAAACAGATGAATGAGCATCCTCTGCTAGATCTTGGGGCTTGATTACAGTCACATCTCTACAGGACTTCTGAACTGACCTCAGTGTTAACTTTCATGTATTAGTTTTATCTTCCTTCATGTAGGCTTGTGGTTATTAGCATTTGGAAAATCAAATATCAATAGACAATATTTTCAAACAATATGGACAACCAGATTTCCTGTGTTCTAGAAAAAAATGGAGCAGTAAATGGGAAACAGCTTTCTTCATGTGTTTTGAACAGTTCTATAGCATTGTACAGAAGACCAGAGCTGTGTATTCACAGATTTGAGGAGGTTCAGAAGAAGAGCAGCACAAGGATAAACAGGAGCTTCATAGGTCTGGCTTGGGTTCACAAGATTTCGTATTAATTTCCTATTCATTTGGGTCAATTGCTCTGAGCCTCAGAGTTCCACTGTTTTCTGTTAAACTGTTTACAGTTTAACTAACTGCAGAGCAAAACCAACCTTTCCTGTTCTATTTAGGCAATGCACAAACAGCAGGATTTCACCTGGCCCCTCACTGTTATTTTAATGCAACTCATAGTAAGTGCAATATGACCAAGTCAAATAATCTGTGAATGTATATTCTGTCAAACCTGATTTTATTGCCTATTAAATTCCACCACACTTCAGAGCAGCCTCATACTGTGTGACTGCCTTTCCTTTCCACGCATCATTGCTCCTGTCAGGAAGCAGGATACCAGGGACATCCTTTCTGTGGGATGTCCAGAGCATTTGGGGATCAGCCATGGTGCAACAGAGCTTGGAGGGATCACAGATTGGAGCACTAGTGCCAGGTCCTTCCCAGATCCTTGGCAAACCTGGCACTCACACCCATACACTGGAATCCATATTTCAAAGAAATGGAAGTCATTTTTATCTTCCCTTTCCATGTCTCCACTTTCCTGACCTGGCAAGACATTTTGGCAAGAACAGAGGTAACCACAGAGAGCCCAGAAATATTGAGACGGGCATTGTTATGATCACAGGCTCTAACCAATGCCATTAAGACTCAAAAAAAAAAAAAAAAAAGCGTCTCCCAAAGTAAAAAGAACTTTTAGCATCTGCATATTCTTAGTACATCTCTGTAATTTTTATGATTTTAAGTCACTTCGAGGGCTATTAATTTGCACAGACTCTTGCAGTAGTTATTAATGTTTAGAGTTGAGATGGGAATTGAGTACTGGCAATAGAGCAGAAGATGATTGTGAGAGCTGCTGCTGAAAGCACATCTAGCTCATGACTCTGATTGGCCATCCTTTCTACCTCATCACAAAGGTATGCTGAGATCTAGGAACCTCTCAGAACGACAGGTTTCACGGAGCCAGTAACATTCTTCCACACGTGACTGGTGAGGTCATTTATGACCTGCGGGTTAAAACCTGCTGCAGTGACTGCGGGGCTGCTCAGCCACCTTCACACAGACACCCTGAGCCTGTCCCAAGCAGCCTCCTCTTGAAATCCAACTCAGCAGCTGCGGATGTCCAGCAGTGTTTTGGCTCTTATTTAGCCAGTGCATGGCTCAGCCGTGTTGGATCAGTAATGTCGATGTCATTCCATAGATCAGTCACACTGGGGCTGCTGTGGTTGGCATCAACTGTGCAGCACCAGCATCCCTGGTACTCAGCTGGGGATGGACCAGGATCAGAATATTAGGGGTGGAAACCCTTGGGAATGCTAATGCTCTCTGGTGTCTCCCAGGACTTAGGGATGACAACAGGACAGCAATTTTTGGATGTATTTACAAAAAATTCCTATCTCAAAAACACGTACTTGGTCCCCTGTCATGGCATGCATAATGGTGAGGGATCTGAAGGCCATTTTCCAAGTGAAGGAAGCAATATATTTTGATTTTTACAGTGGTAATTTATTTCAATTCATAGACAGAAACTGTTCCCATAACTCAAAAGAAATGCAAAGAGGGAAAAAACAAGGCGTGCTTTTTTTTATGTTCACAAAATGGAAAGAAATAAAGTCACTGTTTTCTGAGATGTGATCCACAAGAGTGAGAAGAATGAGTTGATTATTTTCAAGTTTTTTATGGGGCTTAGGTTTTGGATTCTATTACTAAAAGTATACAAATGCCTCTGAGAATGACATTATTTTCCCTACCAAAGAAAAAAAAAAATTTAAAAATTTAGATGAGTTGCAGATGCAAGAAAGTAACTAGATGGGAGATGACAGCAGGCCAAAGTCAGAATGCCTCATTTTCCTCTCCAGCCTGGGCAGGTCCCCTTGCTCTACAACAGCTATGGACTTCAGACCAAGGTGAACAATTTCCCTCACAAAACTGCCACCATCCTCACTTGTACTAGAGAGAAAACTTGGATATCACTGCTGGGGCTTGTCAGGACACCAAGACTGGACTGCAGAGTTGGACATAACCCAGACAGGCTCCCTCAAACTCTGTTGAGGGTGCTTATAGAAGTTGGTTGATCTTTCCCCTGCATGGAGGTACAAATAAGTCTGGTTAACTTTTCCCTGCTTTTTAAGGGATCATATACAGTAATGAACACAATGCTCAGCAACCCACCAGACCTCCTGCTAGGCAGGAGTCTGTAGGCTAGGCTATTAAAATAAATGAGAAATCACCATTGGTCACAGCATGAGCAGGATTTGCCCAGGTCTGAATGACATGAAGAAAAATGGAGATAAAATACAGTCATGTATATTAAAGTGAGGTTGTTTAAACAGTGATTTTCCTGGTGATGCCTATTCAGTCCTTTAGCTTCTAACATACTGGTTTTCTTTTCTCACAGAATGAGTACAGGTTGAGGCAATTTACATCAAACTCCTTCCCCAAACCTGACACTGGTAATTATTCCAAATATCAAGATTTGACAGGAGCCTGAAGAAGCGGCACTTAACTCCACTATAGCATTATGTCTTTTTTTTCCTTTCTTAATCCCCTTCCTAAAAGCAGAAAAATGATATGGCACTCAGGTAGAGCAGAGTGACTGAAAATATGCTAAATATAAAAACGTAGCTGGCATTATTATTTGACTCTGCTTGCAAACAGGACTGCAATTATGCACACTTGGATCTCACCAGTGGTCCCTCAGTCCTCGGCACTCAGGTCCCTGATTCCTCTGCTCAACCTCTGCCTGTGGACTGCACAGAGTACGGAGATGCTGAGTCCCACAGGCAGCCCAAGCTTCCTGGAAATCTGAAGATTAAGCTGAGCCACTCATCCTTATTCCTACAGTACCAGATCTGCAGCTCACAAACAAGTTTTTGTCTTCATTATGGTCGCACCCATGTGCCGAAAGATGAGCCAGCAGGGAAGAATACCAGCCTGGCTGAATAGAGACGTGGAACTCAGTGAAAGAAAAAAGGGGAGATTATGACCTTTGGGAGAAGGGGAAGGCAACTCAGGAGGACTCCAAGGACATCATGAGGTTATGCAGGGAAAAAATTAGAAGATCCAAAGCACAGCAAAAATTTAATCTGGCTACTGCAGTTAAAGACATAAAAAATAAATAATACATGAAATTTTTTAAATGTTTTTATAAAAACATTAGCAACAGAAAGAAAACCCAGGTGGCACAGTCCTACCACAACTGCTGGAATTCCTCCCTTTCCTCTTGGGAATTTGTGTGGACAGCAAACCCGGCATGAAGTGGATGCACTTCAGCTTGAATGCAAGCCTGGGAGCTGCTGGGACCCCCCAGCTGGCAGCAGGTCTGCATCCATCCCGTGGGAGGGTGTGCTGGGAAGGGCTGGGAATGCTCAGCCATTTCCAGGGCCTCCAAGGCAATGGCTCATTCCAGCACCACTGGCTTTTCTGCTGGAGCACACAATATTGGGGTACTATTACAGCAGCAAATTGGCCCATTAAGCCTCAGGAATAATGACTGCTGTTGGTAATTACGCCTAATCCACTAATGAGCTATTGTTTGCTTCCAGCATTAAGGTAAGCTTAATGACATGAAGAAAAAAGCAAAATAGACAGTGCCTCAGAACTACTAAACCAACTTAATTGAACAGATGCTTGCTTAGCACCTGCATTGTCATGCTGATTCATAGAGAATTGTTTTAATTGCAAGATGATCCTCAGTGGCTCATGTTTCCTTCACCTTAGGGTAGGTTCAGAAGTCAGAGTTGGATTCAGAAGTAAGGAATTGATTCATTTGGTAGCATTAGTATGAAGGTTTAGCACATGCAATGTGGCTTTTCATCTAAGCTGGCCAGCACATGGATGATAAGGCTCAACAGCAGAGAAAAAGCTCTGCAGCAATAATAGGAGAACATTAAAATGCCCTAATAGGAACTGCAAAATTGAAACCAAGTGTTGTACAACTTAATTTCTGTCCTGTATGAATTATATACTTATTACGTAAAAGAAATGCTAAATGAAATTTATAAATTATTACAACAGCACTTGTGTAAAACAAAGTTGTGCTTTGTAAACTTTTGAATGCCAAGATTAATGGTTTTCGTGGCTTTCCCAAGATCTTGCAAATTTGGCCAGGCTGCTATTTTTGCAAAACTTAGTCAGTGAATTTATTACTTACACAGCCAAATCAGTGCAGTTCATTACCAACATAAGAACTACAAACATGTTATGAATTAGGTGAAAACAGCTTTTCCTAGAAAGATGAGACATTTATGCTTTTTGAACACAACCTTTTCTTGTGGAAAACCAGAACAAATTCAAGGTCAAACATCAATATTCCTTTTTCTGCCCCAAACTGCTATGCTAATTATTCTATCAGCACAGGCAAGAGGACACTCTGTTTCTCCTTCCCTTAATTTATATACATTTAAATTAAATGCTGCCATTTTCCTTTAAATACTGTGCCATTGAGGCACTTGTTCATGTTCGTGTTTTTATTTGCAGTAATTCTTCAACTGCTGGCTTTGAAATGTCATGGCAAAATGCAAAGAGGAAGGAAAAACTGCATAAAATACCCAGGACTTACTTTAGGGAGTGTAAAAAAAGCCCTTGAATAATCTTTGTGCCCTCTTTGTTGCCAGATTTCTTATTTTTTTATTGGTTGAAATGTAGTTTTTCTTCATAGCATTACAAAAACAAACAAATTTCGTGTGCAAGATAACTCAGAAGACTGCTATAGTCGAGATTAAAATACTTTGGGGGGACACTGTCTGCCATTTCCCAACCTGATGTAACAGTAGGTTTCTCATAGAGCATAATTCATGAAATAAGCTTCATGAACATGCTTTCCTCTTTTCCATGGGTCTGGAAACTTCAAATAACCTTTGCAATATTCTTGAGCTTCCTAGAGAGAATACCTATGTTACACACCCAAATAGTAATTCATATTCTTCAAAACCAGTGTAGTAGGCACATGGTTTGAATACTTGTCCCAGAAATGTCTCTGGTTTTTCCCCATCTCTCCCCTCAGTTTTTGGCCACTAAATATCTATACACTTGCAATTCCCAGCTTTCTTTCTGACACTATTTTCTCTTTATGGGCACTGGAGGAGTGAGAAGGGTGCCTCTGGGAAAGACAGCTGGGGAAAACCACTGAGAGCCGAAGGAGGATCAGCACTCTGCTGCTTATTGCATGGCTTTGCCAGAAGCAGCATCCCTTCACTTTGAGTATGATTTCTCCTGGGATGATGAAATTAAAGGTACTTTTCTTTGAATAAAACACCATATCCTCATTGGGTGCTGAGGCTGTCACACCAGCAAAGTCAGCCAATAACTGGGTCAGAGATCTGAGCACTGAGCCTGGGAGGGGAAGGGTAGGAACCCTTCTGGGACCTTCAGGCAGAAATGGCCATACCTGTGGAAATCACAACACTGCTTCTGCCAGATTTGTGGGAAAGGAGGTGAGAAGAGAGGCTCAGATCTTGAAAATGTGGTTTCTGATCTGAAAAACTCAGCCCTCAATTCCCAGTCTAAGGCTCTCCCCAATGCCAGCGCTCAGTATCCCCCTCGTAGTTGTGCTTGGTGTGAAAACCAGTGCAAGACCATAAATCCATAGCTCATACATCTACAAAACACCCATAGGCACAAGTGCTAAAATCTGCATTGTTAGAATCCAAATCCAAATCCCTTGCTATTCTGTTATGTTTATACTTTGTCAGTGAATGGCCAACCAGAACAACCTGATTACAATTATAATTCTTTCTATTTTCCCCCAACATTTCCTGTACAGATGCTTTTTACCAGACCAGGAGGAAGAGTTCTGGGAGTTGCTGTTGTCATCCTTCAAGAACAACAAAAAAATAAGTTGTTCCTGGCAGAAGTGCAGGCTAGAAATAAAATGATCTCAGGTAAGTACCCAGCTCATGACTTGGCATTTTCTTACAGGTGTTGTTAAGCTCACTGCTGAGAGCCATAGGAAATAGGAACAATCCTACTGTTTGCCCTTTTTGAATCACAGCTCTTCCTGACTTCACCACCCAGTTGATTATCAGCTTCAACTGGGACTGATCTATCAGCTTCACTTAGGGATACTGCAGTAGATTTCTGTACCAAGAACTGATAATAACCCAAATAGTTTAGCAGTATGTGAAATACAAGATTTTGGGATAGCAGAAGGTGAAAGAGAAACAATATTTCAGAAATTGTGCTCCTGTCATCTCTCTTATCCCCTGAAGCAGACTTAGAAAGGGCTTTGCATGAAGGAGGCAGGGAGGGAGAGCTGCTCTCCACAAACATCACTTCTGTGAGCCTTTCAGACTCGGCTCTCAGCCCTCCCCTGCCCCACCAATCCCACCCCAGCTCCCGCACATAAACCTGACGTCAGACTTCAGAGCACTCCGAATTTCACTGAAAAACCAATTTACACATCTGTCTTCCAAAAATTCCTTCCAAATCCCCAGTTAAGTGCTAAATGTCACAGGGTTGAAAATTTTGTCCAGAAGTTATTTATATGTCAAATATTCTGATGCAAAGTGTATCCCATGGTTGAGGAACAGCCTCTTCTCATTAAAACATTCTATGCCATAATAAATCTGTCTTGTAGGAGCTAATTTATGCCTAAGCAAATTATTTCCCATTTTTTTCAATAGTATAAATGCTTAGATTGCAACATTTTCCCCTCACTGGAGGTTCTGAGTCTGCATTTAGGGACACAGCAATCTCACTAACACATTTTCAGGTATACTGCTTTCACTGCACCTTGCTGGCCATGCCAGTGTGCTGCTCAGCCCCTGGTGAACACCCTTTTTGGTTGTACATCTATCCCATGGCAGACAGACATGACCATCACAGAAAGAAAGGTTACATTTATGGAGTTGGCAAAGCGAAGGAACGTGTTTTCTGCCTAGAAAGGCAATTGTGTTCTTTCATACAAGCTGTGAGAATGAAAGCAGAAAGGAAGGAGTGGCCAAGGTTTTTTCAAGGAAACTGCAGCATTTTCTGCATCAAGCTCATTGAATCTTGCATGTAAGGACTGAAGGCTAAGAACTCTGGTTGTAGCAGAATGCCCTGGATGGATTTTAGATGTGGACTAGTATGGCAATACTCCTTGGATCCCAAGGCAGAGCTAATGTTGGAAGATATTCTTTGTTGGATGATGTGAAGCCTTCTAATAGACTGTTCCTGCACTTAAAGGCAGATTTTCTCGTGCATGTTCACTTCCACACTCTCTTTGCTTGGGTCCCATGTACCCCAGCTGTAGGTCTCCTCTGGACCCCGTTTCATGCAGCTCTTGCTATGCTGGACCTTCATTCCCTGTAAGAAAACAGCAGTTGGGCTTGGCTCTGGCCAGTCATCCCAGCACATGACTGTTTTACACTAACAAAGAGGTTATTTTCTCAGACAACAGATCACAACCTCATTTTCCCTTTCTGAGGAGATTTCCCAACTAATAATACTTAACGTTGAACAGAAAATTGTATGGGATTATCAAGGATTTTTAATTCATTAATTTGGATACATTTTATGTGCAGCATCACTGTGTGTTCAAGCCAAGGCTGAGCTAGAACCACACAAATATTACACATCGCCTTGTTAATGCCAGCAAAGCCCTTTTTATTGCATAATTCTGCAGCCTGTCTGTAGTTTTTATTTCATTAATTTTCATCCTGATAATTGGAAGCAGCTTCTCTCCTTGCTTTTTTAAGATTTAATGAGCTACATAACTTCATGCCTCCCACTTAGGGGCTATAGGTCACTTTGCACTCTGGAGAGCTGCTACACCTTTCCCTACTTCTCTTTTACTCTCCAGCAACACAAGATAATGTTTATTGTCTTCCAGAGAGATGCTTTGTGCATTCATGGCGTGTCAGGCATTTAGATATGATCTGCTCCTGAGATGGGGAAGGTTCTTGCAGAAGTGATAGTAAGACAAAATCCTGGAAGAGCTCTGGCAGATCTGGATTCCTCTGCTTGCTATGCCTCAGCTATGAACTCACAGTGGCACCTTGGGTCCCTCAAAAAGCCTCACAAAGTGACACCAAAACCTGGCTTGCTCCCTGGACAGGGATTTTTGCAAAGCAGTGATTTCAGCATCTACTAGAGAAATACTGGAGAAAGAAGTCAACAGAAATGGAAGTGTAAGTGTCTATCAGTTATGGAAAATAAATTCTTCTGGCCTTGGGTACAAAAGCTTATCTGTGTATATTGGCAACCACAATATTGCATCTTTTTTAGCTTCTCAAAATAATGACCAGCCAACCAGGATTTTACATGGACTCAAAATGCCCTGGATAACTTGCCAGCTGAGGTAGGACACTGTCTTTCCACAATCTCTCAAGACTCAAAAGAGAAAGATGGTTTCATCCAACAGGAAAGTCAGTAGGAATTGGACTGAAATGGCTTTCCAACCCACAAAATCAGTGGATTAAATCTTCATAAGCATGTTGTGTACCTTGAAATATCCTCAATGGCTATCAATTCACTTCACCTCATGTTTCCTTATTTTTCCTGATTTCTTCCTTGCAATTTGAGAGCAATTCAGAAATCCTGAGCGCCATCACAGTGAGGTGTTCATTTTAAAAATACTTACATTAAATTTGGAGAATTCTTAGTGTTTTAAGAGAAATAACATTAAATACTTTTTTTTCCTGTGTTTTTGACAATTGCTCTTGGAGTTTGTCTTGTTTCATTTCTAAGGGATTTTTAATTGCACATTTTCAACTGAATTAAATGTGCCAAAAATGGCTTCCAAGACCCCAGAAAAATACTGTCCTAAACCAAAAATGAGCTCTGTTTCCCTCTACCAGTTTGACAGACACAAACCAGAGCTATGAAAAAGCTGCATGCACATGTAAGGTTCAGCAATTGCACCATCTGAAGTGCAATTATCTTGAGACCCTTTTTCCAAGATTTTTTAACAGTCCCAGAATTCATTAGATAAATGGATACTAACAAAATAAGCCACACAAACCTCATATTCAGGTATGTATAAAGGCATCCTAAATTGTCCTGGTTTGCTCAGCTCATCTTTAATGTGTTTACAATGCAAATTAAAAAGCAATCATAGCTTTGCTAGTTTTTAAGGGTGAATTACTCTGCACAAGGGAAAGACCATGCACCCCAGGAGCCTCGGTCCTAAAAAGCACGTTTTGGAAGCAAAGTGCTAAGTGACCTAGAAAAGCACACAACAAACAGAGGTCTTGTCTATACAGGAGCTTTGCATTGTACTGTGGCCCATAGCTGTATATGGATCACATTGAATAGGAAGCTATTTACTTATTTCAGTACATAATTCCACCTAAGATGAGTCAACAGCCAGTGTAAATAGGAGCTTTATTACCATTTGTCACCTGAAAGAATGGCCTCAAAAGCTGTCATTTGAATTTGGAAGGCAAATGGTGCCCTGCACATGGAAATGAAAGCCCCTGTGTTTTCTGCCTACACAGCTCATATTTAGTTGTCATCTTTTTACATCAAGCTTAACATTGCTGTGCCCTGGGGACACACTCTGCTCTGCGTTGTGGGGGGTGCCTGTGCACAAACCTGTTGGTGCAGCGAGCACTCAGCCCCGAGTGATGGTGGCTGATTAGAACACCCACCCTCAACATGCCTGACTTGGGAAGGCTTTCAAAGCATGTCTTGCCCCTTCTCTTCCTCCTCCTCTTCCACACAACTCCCTCCCACAAGCCATTTCTGGAGATGGGGTGGGGATGGTCCTTGCTTTGGTTGGAGCTACAAGCCCCTCTTCAACCAGTTAATGGGCTGCTCCCTGCAAAAGGGTTTGCCCAGGTAGCAAAGACTCTGGGGTTCTGTCGGTCTTCTGAGTACATCCCAAAAAGTCATGGTACTCTGTAAGCTGGAGTTTTGTCAAAAGCACACCAGAAGAAACCCATTGTTTGGTGTGTGAAATCCCTGCTGGGTCACATGGATGTTGTGCTTGGAGGTTCTCAGCAGCTGTCACCACCCTGTTGTCACCACCTAGTTCCAGGGAGCCGCACAAAGGAGCACAATGTGTACAAGGAAGGGCTGCCACAGGTTTATCCCTGTATTTGTTTTAAAGTTCCAATTCATTGAGGGAAATGATCTTCAGAAATAGACACTCATTTAAGCCTGTGTGATTTCTGCAGGAAGATAAATGAGCTAAAGTAGTAGAATGCCCTAAATAATTCCCTGGAATTGGAGGAGCTGCACATTTGCAACTGCATCACAGAAGGTACAGTAGCTACATTTGGGGAATATCCACACCCTTGTTTAATTTAGTTTTTATATTTCTTTTGGAAAAAAAAAATCACAACCCACAAGCTCAGTGCTTTTGGATTAATAGCATATACTTGTCAGCAAACAGTACATTAGCTGACTTTTGGCAGCTCATCAAAACACGTCATGGAATGGAGCTGCTCGTGTTTACAAAGTAAGGGAAGGACAGGACATGCTGTATAACAGCTAGCAACCCATTCTCTAGTCCATACAAATGGGCTAAAAGGCTCAGAGGAACTATGGCATGAATAAGACAGAGGAAATATTTTTTCAGTTAGTCAAAATGGTTCATGGGCTGTGATTAATGAAACATCCACCCGCTTGTTTGTGTTAACAATAGCTGCATCCATCAAGCAAAGTGCAAGTTTCTAATTCAGGCTACTGGCACAGGCGCTGCTTGGAAGGCATCTCCTCCCCAAACAGAGCAGTGTTGCAAGTGAGGGACCTGGCCCATGCTGGCAAATGAGAAAACAGACTGAAAACCCTTTCACAAAAGGATGAACAGGCTGTGAATAAAGGCAGATCGTGCACGGACTCCCTACCCACTTTACCAATGTGCCTACAGATTTGCACAAGCAGGATGTGCCCCATGACTGTCATGCTACACATCCCCAGTCTGGTGCTGAAGTTAGGTCACCGGTGTAAGGACACCTCAGAAATAAGGAGTGACAGCACACCATCATGCTGAGGGTGATACCAAGCCTGGACAGAGAGAGTGGGTGTGTTTGACTGGATGACAGCATCCAACGCCAGTGTCTACATTTCTTACACATCTCCTCGGGATGTAGAGCTCATGACTCATCCATGTTGGTTATGCAGCTTTTAGAGCCAGCAGCTGCCCTGCTGTTTGGTCCAGGAGAGCAAGCCAGACCCCAGCCCTGACACCAGTTCCTTGTCTGGCCTTGGGCAAGCTCTGCAGCCCCTCCTCATTCATTCTCCATCTTAACAGTATTTGCTTACCCACCTCTTAAGTACAGAGAGAGTTCGTTTATATTGTAGAGCCCTTTGAAGATGTAAATCCCTATGAAAATGTCAAGTGTCACTATTATTTTATACTTGATTGGTATTTCAGATTGAATGAGAGCCTTAGTACATGTAAATTAAATGCATATTAGGAGGTTTCGATTTAAAACATCAGCTAGTTATTGTAGCCTGAAACATCTTGCTCAACTTAAGATAACTATACACTTAAAGCAGGAAAGTCTGCCAAAAGCCAAAGATGAAAGAGGTTAAAATAACACCATACACTGCAAAGGTGAGGAGGCAAAGGCGGGTAACCCTGAGGATAAGGCATGTAGTGGGATGGGAAATCTTCCTTGCAGTGACTCAAATGTTTTATTAGCTTTATCCAGCAATAACATCCCAGCGCACAGGGCTGTGCCATTCATCTGTGCACACAATAACCACAGAGGAGGGCAGGAGCAGAGGTGCTGGAGGTGTTGCCCTGAGGCAGAGAGGGCAATTTTACAGGAAACCTGCATTCCTGGAAAGGCAGGTTGGGCTGGGACATGCCTGTGCCGCTGCTGTCCCCACTCCATTGGATGTCAAACATTTGTTAAACGTCTTTTCTTTGGTAAGTGCTGGGGTATTTTTGCTTTTAAAATGTTCAGTCACTACTGTGCATGCATGATGGTGGTGGGGAATGGAAATGCTGCTGGAAAACTGGATGTGGCAAAAATTCCACTGCCAAAACAAAGAGGAAGGTGTGGAATGGTTTGCAGCAGTTAATATTTTTTCTTTATATAAGTAGGTTGTAGACAATGCTCCTCCCAACAGGTCTCTGAACATTATTGTTACTTGTCCTTTTCTGAGATAGTATCCCTTGCTGTTTTCTTAATTTATGTTGTATTTAAGAATGACTTGTATGTGTTGCCCAGGAAGTTACAGTGGCAGTTGGAGGGGCAGAACTGCATCTGCTGTTGCATAACATCTAGGGCAAGCCTGCAGGCTTGATGGCCCAATAAAGATAAGCAGAAAGAAAGAAAAAAGAAAAGAAAAAAGAAAAAAGGAAGCAAAAATCTATGTACTCTTTAATTTAAAAAGACAAACAGAAAAAGCATGCAAGGAAAAAAAAAAAAAAGAACTCATGCTCAAAAGGGCTCCAAAGAACAAACTTGTTGAGAGTGGCCAAGAGCTGGGAACTGGATATAAGCACCTCACTGAGAAGTTTGGGCACTGGGGACAAGTGTTTGCCAGACATCTATGGGTCCAATGTACCCACAGTTTCCAAGTTATTTCTTTATTTCTCTTTTTTATTTTCCTATGGACAGCTACCATGCATACAAAGACTTGCAAATTAATAAATCTTCACATAAATTATTTGTAGAATATCTGAAATGGAATTCTGAGCACCATGAAATGTCCATCTCATTCTATTCAAATATTTTGGCAGGATCTTCTCCTTACAAGAGCAAGTTTGCTCTTGCCCTGTGTCATCTAAAAAGTCCACTGCTCCTCAGAAAAGAAACATGGACATTCAAATGGCAACAGCAAAGGATCCAGCAAAGGCTCTGAATAGGGACTGATGGTCACACAGAGTGTTAAAATTTAGATAATAATTTGTCTCTCTTTAAGACCCAAGGAGGAAAATTCCGCTTGAAAACACTTTTCCTCAAGAGCAAGTAGGAGATCTGGACCATGACTAAGGTCAATGAGCTCAGCAGCACTTCTGCCCATGCAGGACCAGCCACCAGAGGCCTCTCCTTTTCCTGTTGTGACCTGGAAGATCCAATAAATTACTTGGTGGTATTTTTTCCATGTAAAGTGCAGGAGCCAGCCTGACCTGAGGCAATAGCCAGTGCTTCCTTCACTCTCTGTTGCTGCACTGAAGCAAGCAGCTTATTTCTGCTGCTCTCCAAAACAGCCTCTCCTGCCCATGGAGATTTCAAAACTCAGGTCCTGGAGGGCTGATCAGCCTTTTGGGTACGGGACAGCTTCTCTGCAGAGCAGCCCTGTTTGTGTTTCAAAAAGACAAAACTGTTGGAGGAGCAAGTCAACACATGAGCTCGTTTGCAGAAAGTTCTCCTTCACCTTTGACTCTCATCTTCTGGGATGGATTTTGAAGCAGTAGCTTTTATTCCAGTCCCTCACATCTCTCACTTCTGTCTTAAAGAGTTTTCTCATTTGGCCTCCTTTCCCTTTGCAAGCATGCAGGCTTTGGATGCACAGCAACTGTTTTGATCTAAAATTCCAATACAGGGTACTTTGCTGGGAGGCATTCTAGCTGGGAAGAGCAAAGCATAGAATTAAACCCTCCTTATTTTGAACTATATGATCTGGCATAAAAGTTTAATCACTGGTTTTTTATGCACCTCTCCAAACTGGAATAGCTGCAAAATAATTGTGTTTCTTGATGGAAATCAAAGCTTTCCCTTTGGTTCCAGACCAAAGTGATGCCAATTTTGGTTGTCTCTTTCCAAGTGAAAAATAAGGACAGAATAATATTCTGAAAGCTAAGCTCCCTTATCTCTGGGAAATGAGGCTGATGGGTGGCTTGGATGGGCTGCAGTACAGAAGGAATGTCAGTCCTTGCTTCTTCCAGCCTTCGTAGGAAACTGCATCCTGCATTTGAAAAAACTCCCTAGCAAAGTTTTCTAAGTGGGCATGTTAACGCAAAAACAATCACAATTTGATGAAACAGAATTTTCCAACCCATCCCCCTGAAACCCTGTTTTATTGGATAGTTTCCACCTGTGCTTTGCATTGTGGATTAAGAAGGGTTTCTCCTCTCTACCTGTCTTTGTAATCCTAGAAGTCTGTCAACAGCCAAAGACAAATTTGCAGATAAATTCCCAGCTGAGCTGCAAGCAATTTTCATTTCAAATTCACCAAATCCTTGACATGTTCCTCTGCCTAGCAAGAAAAACCAGGACATTTTGGACCAGCAGTTCAGCAGGTAGGCAGCAGCATGGCTGCAAAGAAGCAATTCCCAGTTTTCTTTAATGGGAGATTTGGATACGACTCTCCTGAAATGCGGTAGAAGGGGGCACACTTACAGCTGCTTAGGAGCATTGGCATTTAGAGGATAAATTGATGTTGTCAGCAAAGAAAGAATCACCATAAACAGATGTATTTGCTTTATCCAACAGCTGCAAAAATTTAGAGTTGCAGACCATGTCCTTTATTGGATTTTTAGTCTATTGGGACATTTAGCACTTGGCTTTGCTAACGAGATTGTGACAAGTGTTTCCAAATTATCTACAAGGCAGGACTTTTCTAAAATGTGCTGAAAAGGAGGAGTAGGGCCAAAAAGAGAAAGTTTTTATCCTTATTCTGATTATCTGGAAAATTTAAAAATTCTTGTTGGATCAGAATTAGGAATTTTAATCTTTGAAGTCAGTAATTCTCAAGAGGAAGTTAGATGCAAATGAAAATATCTGATTAAACTGGAAAATATACTGCCTTCTGTTTGCAGGAGAGGTATAATAGATCTATAAAAAATAATAAGGCACATTTTTGCTGAGAACTGAAGATGGAGAAACAAAAACTTTACTTAATTTTTAAGTAATAATTAATAATCCATAGCTAAGCCATGCAAGGGGATATTCTTTAGTCAGACCACTTAAAATAATATTCACTAAGTCACTCTCTCCCACTGATGAAATTTGTTGTAGCCTCACTCAAGTGTTAATAAAAGTTTTAACCTTGGCAGTTTATCTGATGATAAAAATATTCCTTCTTTAGTCTTGAAATCAATTTCTGTATATTCTTTTCACCCAGACATTCCATCTTTTCTCGAAGTTGTGTGGCAGTTTGCATGCCTCTGGGCATTGATAATATAAACAGAACAGTCACTTTTACTTGTTTTCATAAAAATATGAATTGACTCTTTTGCTGCTCATTCAGTGTCCTGTATTTAAGGAAGTATTCAAAATTACAGAATTTGTCTGTCAGCCCTTTTCTGTATAAAAGACAAATATGTTTTTATCACTCTTGAAGTGTTAAGTTGTTAAATTCCTTAATATTTCCTCTGAAAAGTAGACTTGTTCAATGAGATTTCACCTGAAATGTCATGGTATTTGCATTTCAAAGGTAAGTGCATTCCAAAAGCAGTTCTGGAGCAGGACTACCAGAGCTAAGAGGGGTCTGGCTCAATGTTTTGGGCAAAGTAACAGCTTCACATGAACAGTGGGTCTAGATCTGACCTCAGTTTCTTTAACAATAAACCACTTCAGATCTGCCTCCATTTTGTAGTCTGTAAAATCCAGATTATGTTTGCTTGTAGCACAACACAAGTGGTGGAATGAAGAAATAAAGTGAGAAGGGGCTAAAACTACCAAGATTTTGATGGAAACTGTGCCACTGGAGAGGAAGACACCACAAAAGGTTGGTGGAGGAGCCAGAGTGAAGTCACATATAAATTTATGATTTGGCTGTAGTTTTCATTGAAATCAGGACACAATCCACGACAACGTGTTTCCACAGGAGCTGCTGCAGTGGTTTTTGATCTCAAAAGGTTTTTCAGCTCACAGACACACAAATGCAGGCTCTTCTGTCTTTTTCCTGAAAAAACTCATCACCACATGGTGCAGAAAAGAATTCACAGTTCATAAATGAGGAAATTACTGTTTAGCAATGCACAATGGCAGTCACTTGGCTATGCTTATGACTTGGCCAAGACTCACCAAGGAAGGATCAGGAACACCCATGTAAGTGAGCAGACCAAAACTATCCCACCCTCCATGACCTCATGAAATTAGGTACATTCATGGTTTAATTTTTAATTTTACAGCACCTGTAAATTCAGATTTATCATGAGCTCCCATATCCATACACCAAATAATACATTTTCCCAAAAATGCTTTAATGTGAAATACCATTTGGAAGTTGGAAATTGTCCTGTCAAATCCAAGTGTCTTGGGTTATGATGCAATGGGGGGAAGGTATGAAGTTCTTGACTGTGTTTGAAAAATGACATTATAATTATTTCCAAGCTCATAATTACTTTTGCTTTTTGCATTTCCCAAGACCATCATCTCCACCAATTTTTTTTTTCTACTTCCCTGGAGTCATGCTCCTCAGAGACCCTTCCTTTTGCTTCTTACAGTTCTGTTCAGCCCTGTAATAAAATTGCATATTTTCACATAGATATATTTCACATAGCTGGGATATTTTGTGGGAGGGGAAGATTTGGAACAAACGCTTCATTATCATTTAGCAGAACATGGCAATAACAACAAAGCAGGACAGCTGATACAAATCATCCATTTTATAATACAGATAATGCAAGGAAAAGAAACACATAACAAAAACCAGATATCTCAGTGGGGCTGCTACATGCCATCCATGGCCTGGCCATTTTAACTTCTTCAAATATTCCTACTTAGGTTTTTAGGGAGAGTCTGGGCAGAGGCAGGGCTTCATATCCAGAAGTTGAAAGGCAGTTGGTTCCAGACCGTGGAGGTTTTGCTAGCAGGTCAGTCTGGGAGAAAGAAATAGATATGTGCTGGTGAGGGGCAGAGAGGGATTGGGGATTTGTGGGGAATTCAGTCCCAGGATTCAGGGGGTGAAAATCAACCACTGCCCCGTGTGCCATGGCCACATGTGATTGTGGCGTTCCCAGAAGATGGCAAGCGGACCTCAAACTGTGGCACTAAATTTATCTGCGATTTTAACCTGTGTTACAGGCCCTCTGTAGCTGCTGCATTCATTTGGGGGAAGAATAAATTGGGGAGAGCCGTAGCTGCCTGTGCCGTGCTCCCGGGCTGTGTGGAAAGGCTGGAGCAGCTCTGCCGGGGCTGTGCGCTGGGCTGGGACATCGGGGAGCCCCGGGGAGCTCTGAGCAGCCAAAGTGCCCTGAGCAGGCAGGTGGGGCATCCACCCCGGCCGGGGCCACCAGCGTGTCGTGTCACCACAGGCTCCGAGCACACAAAAAGCTCCCACACACAGAGGAATAATGTCCCCAACACACCCTCAGTTAAACGGAGCTCGTTTGAAACACCACTGTGAAACATTTGTTTTCTTTTAAACTTGTTTTTCTTCCTTCCAAAGGTCACCTTAAGTGGATCCCAGGTACATTTTTTCTCCAGGCTGTTTTTGAGCCAGTATTGACCGATTGCCAAATCTCGGCGCTGCTGATTGCCGGGTTATAACACGCTGATAAAGCCGGCTTAAGCCGCTTGTGCTCCCCCACACCAAAACCATCCCCTGTCACTGCTGCCCCTCTCCCTCCTCTGCTTCCCCATCCTCTCTGCCTGTGTTCTCTCCATCCCTGACCCGGCAGCGCTGTCTCTGGGCAGGCACAGCAGGCTGAGGATGTGCGAGGATGAGGTGGCTCCTGTCCCCAGCCCGGCGCTGTCACCGCGGCAGCGCTGCGCGCCCGGCACCGCCAGCTCCGCAGGGTCTGCTGGCAGCTCTGGGAGCAAACATTTCACCCAAAACAACTCCCAGTGGAGTAAAAATAAATTAATGAGGGTGAGGAAAGCCGATAGTCTTTATTTCTTCTCCATTTTTTAGCTGAAACATTTTCATGTTTTTATTATTTTTGATTGGCCCGATTTTTTTTTAATTGGTGCAGACAGTTTTTAAAAATCTGAGATAAACTAAAATATTTTGACTAATCTCAGTCAGGGCAAGTTTTTTTGAGTTGGTGAAAACTGAATCTGAGAAGAAAGGAGATTATTTTTTTAAAAATTAAAATCTTTCTGTTTCTGGATAATCTAAATTGTATGGATTTTGCTACTGAATAAAATTTTAAAATTAATTTCTTTTCCAAGTAAAACATAAAAATCTTTCTCTAAAAAATCTAAAGTCAAAATATTTTAAATTTGTGCTCATTTTCCCCTTTGTCTCAGAAAAACAAAGCCAGGATGACTGAGTTGGATGTCCTGGGGAAGACAGACATATTACTGCCCCGAAAGATTCCATGGGATGTTACGGAGACATCGTTTTTCAAGTGAGACATAAAATCACAGTCCAAGCTGATTGTAGGCACAGGGATTTTGTGGTAGTCGTTTTGCAGCAATCTGGGCAATTAGTTAAAGGGTTATAGCCAAATTTCAGCTTCGCTCTGCCTGCAGACATTTCAGGCTATGTACACAAAGAAATTCTTCATTTCTGTAGTGTGGCTTCACACTGACCCATGTTATCCACGGCATTAGCTACCAACAGCTGCCAGACAGGATTTTTGTCCATGGTGTATATTTTTGTATCGTCATTTTGTTGAGTTTATGAAAAGATTTAGGACAAAATCCTGGCCCAAGTCAAATCACTGCTAAAATTTCCATGAATCTCACTAAGGGCAGGGTTTTTCTCAGAGGATTAAAACAGAGGGGTGTTGAACTGTTAATAGTGGGAGAAAACTCTGAGCAAATAATTTCTTTCCCGTCCATCAGCATCTTGTGCTATTCTGAAATGTGCTTGAGCACATTGCAGTTTTCTCCCTAGTTAATCATGATTTGAAGCTATTTCACAGCTCAGTTTGGACACTTCTTGCAGGGATTTGAGAGCAAAAGCCATTTTGCTCATTTCATTAAGCACTTCAATTCAGGGATTTACTTCTAATCCTTGAACAAAAATATCTCTCTGAACCAAGTTTCTCCTGCAATGTTTGTCTTCATAAATTGAAAAAAAGAAACTCTTGCCAGGAATATTGACTGTTATTTACTTAATTTTTCTATTTCCACGGGCTTTTTACCAGTGCTTCCGTCCATCGCAGCCTGCCTGGGACTGGCCACAGGAGGGATTCAAACTGCACATTTGTTAAAAAATCAGAAAGCAGTTGCTCAAGCCTAAATAAAAGCATAAATTCATTGGCAGCACAGGAAGAAGAAAAATTATTTGCTTGTTGAGATCATTGTAGGAATTGAGATCTACTGAACAGCTATAATTACAACTAAAACAAATTATTGTGCATTAACATAAGGATTGGTAAGAAGTAGATGGTTACTGCTGGGGTGGTCTGGGGCTTACCCCGGGATGTCGCAGGATTGCGTTTCTCATCACACAAAATTTCACTCGGGTGATGTTCAACCAAATTCCTCAATGAAGAATTAATTTTCCCAGGTGATCTCTCTGTGAAATAAGCAGTTGGAAAATGCCCCCTCTGTCCACCAGGTGGCACGAAGGGAAGCGCCGCTGGAAGCCGGCTGGAATATTAACTCCTGGAATAACAACCTGGAAGAGATGGTGAGTGACAGAGGATCCCATCAGCACCCAGACCAGTGCTGGCCACGGGAAGCCACCTGTCCTGGGAGAGGTGGCATTGGCAGTGCGGGTGAGGGACATCGGTGACTGTCCTGTCAGCAGTTAGACATCAGGGCTTGCTTTGGGTGAGTGGTGGGAGAGGCTTTGGAAATCCCCGCTGCTCTTCGGGGCACAGAATGGGTGTTGGGGACAGGAAGGGGACACTTGGGCCAGGGCACCCGTGGAAGAGGGGGCGCAGAGGTGGAGCAGGGATGGGGAGCAGAGCTGGGGGCAATGGTGGCTGATTCACCGCTCGGCCACACAGAAAGGGGATGTGAGAAATGAGGAGGGATTTGATACAGAGTGTTTTTGCCCAAAGGAGAGGGAGTTGTGAAATCTTCCTGGGGTCATAGAGCAGTGTTGCTTTTAAACACGGAGGAAGGGGGCAGCTGATAGGGGAGAAGGTTTCTGGGAAGGGCAGGGACCTGCTCCAGGTAGCCAAACACGAATGAACCATCAAACTCAGAGAGGGAGGGGAGGAGTGTGTGGATTTTCCTGAACGGTGGGGTGAGGACAGGGGTGAAAACAAGCGTGTCCCAAGCTCAGCAGTGAGGGCTGGACAGTGTGGATCCAGCTGCAGCCAGCTGCTGGGCTGCCCAGCCCAACTCAGCTGGGCTTGGCTCCACAGCCCCTGGTCCTTGCCTCAGGCTGAGTGTGGGAGGTTTTAGCAGAGACACCCGAAGTTTTATGTACCTTTGGTTATCTCAGATAGAGAAGGTCAAGTATGAGACAACAGTGCAGAGGTAGCAGGAGTGTGGCAGTGAGATGCAAAAGAGGCAGGAGGGCAGCAGGAAGGTTTTAACCTGGTCTCAGCCTTCAGCCTCAGCACAGGATGAAGTGTGATACTGGGGACATCCATGAGGAGCATTACCAGGCTGGTGGCCTTAAACCCCGACAGCAACTGGGTTTTGACTAGACTAAGGAGAATTAAATATTTCTATAAAATGGAGTATTTATTCTTCTCTACCATAGATCTGACCAGTACCTTCAGTGTCCAAAAATTAGCCTGGGGTTAGGAACCCCTCAGCACTGAACAGCTGACTCTGGCCCTTTGTTCTTCCCTATTCTTTGCTACCTGACTGCTCTTCCCTTCAGCCTCAGGGCAGTTTTTGGGTACTGGGACCAGGAATGCCCAGAGCCATCCCTCCTCTCCCCACCCACCAGGGCCTGGCACAGGGCGACTACAACGATGCTTCAGCAAGTGCTCTGGCAAGGAGAGCTCAAGGAGGGCATTTTGGCAACCTGTGGCATCCCCTGGAAAATCCTAGAACAAGCAGGGGATGCTAGAACATGGAGGGAGGGCTTAGGGGAGAGCAGGAGCAGAGGGGCAGTACAAGGCAGCAGACAGCCCTGGGACAGGCGGCTGGAGCATGGGAGGGAACATGCATGTTGGGATAAGAGTAAGCCCAGTGTACACAGAAGAAGCTGACCTGACACATCTCTTGGGAAAATACCAATCCTGTATTTGCTGACCCCAGGGGTAAAGCTGAGCTTTGTGTCAGTGCCCCTCCATGCTACACATGGGGTGTCAGAGAGAAATGTCAGGGAGGTGGATGGAGTAAAACAGTAGGAACTCATCCATTTCAAAGCCCATTGTATTAAAATATGTTTATATCTTGGTTCTTTATTAAATATAAGCAGTTTTCTACTTGTATACATTTCTACATCTTCAGTGCAATCTGCTTTGCATCAGGCATTGATATATTGGTATAGTATCTGAAATGTTAGCTCTCAGGGAATATAAATAGCATACTGATATTAAATCTGCTTTCAAAAATAGTTACAGGACAATAAATCTGAAGGACGTGAAGGTTTTTAATCACCTCTACTTAGTTATTCAGGGATGAGCCAAAAAAACAATCATTTAAATTAAAGAACCAGAAGAGACACAACAGAAAATTCTTATGCACAATAATTGCTTTCTCTACAAATATTTACTCCGAGGCTAAGAAAATATTATGGAATTTTACAAATATCTTTCTCTCTTACTTCTTCCAGCACTTTAAATATTGATCCAAAAGAAATCTTATTGAGGCTGGTGGGTTGTTTTTTTTTTTTCCTTTTTCTTTTCATTTTTTGTCTATTTCAAGAAATCCTAAATAATGGATCTGTAGGAGAGGCGTCACCAGGGATTAAGCAAGGACAGCTCATGGTACTTTGCTGGAGCCCAGGCACTGACAGCAGCTCCCCCTATTGTTTGCCAGTATCGCACTTCTGTTAAACCCAAAGATGCTTTGGCTGTCGAGGGACAGTGGAAGTCGCTCCTCTGTTGTTATTTTTGTGTGTGCCCTTTAAAGGTCTGAAAAATGAAATTCAGGGGAATACAGGTGAATTGGAGAAATGCAAAGGGCTGAGGAAGGGGGTCAGTGTTAGGGCTGGCAGGGAGTGACAGAGAGAGGCAGGATGTTCATGTGAGGTGCTGTGCCTGCCAGAGAAATGGGGCAAAATAAAGCACAAGCCACAAAGTTAGGAATGGGAAAGCGGCAGGGTCTGACAAGGTTGGTTTTGTGGCTGCAGGAAAAGGCTAGGGCAGACTTTTTAAATAACCTCCTACAAGTTGCCTTAGGCCCCGCAAAGATTTAATATATTATTGAACTTAAGTCACTTAATAGCCATGTAGACTCAATGGAGCTATTCATGTGAGCAAAGCATTGGTTTTAGCAGATCTGCTTCCTAATCTGCAAAAGCAGGGAGAGCACTACCCCGGGAGAGGGCTGCAGCAGCAATAACTGCTGGGGCAAGGCTGGGTGCTGCCATCAATCATGTACCTCTATCAGTGCCCATTAGCCAAGTATCCCGGGTACCCCAGCATCCTGACCAGAGCCAGCCCTCAGGTGTAACCCAAAATATCCTCATCTTAGCCACTGAATAATCTTTGGTGGTTTTTTTAAATTAAAAAAAAATATGCTTTG
Source organism: Catharus ustulatus (assembly GCF_009819885.2). NCBI lineage: Eukaryota > Metazoa > Chordata > Aves > Passeriformes > Turdidae > Catharus > Catharus ustulatus. The sequence continues at coordinate 9,843,076 of NC_046235.1, read as the reverse complement.
AGTATGCAGTATGATTAAGGAACAGAAATGTAAAATACAGTTGCACACTGTTATAAATATTGTCCGTGTCATTGTTCAACTCTCTAAATTTAAAATAATGCAAAAGCAGGTGAAAAGGGTCATAGGGAAGGCAAAAAGCTCATTCTGAAATAAATTCAAAGCACCATTTACTCTTTTCTCAAGAAGGAATTAGCCCTAATAAAATATAGGTGAGGCAGACAAAAATAATCTGCAAATACAGATCCCAGGTTTCCATTTATGTTAATCAGCTTTATTGAAAGTCAATTAATAAAAAGCTTTGATTTAAATTAAATTAAGTATGAGTCCATCTCTATTTCCCAACAAGATGAAGTCCTTGAAAATTACCAAACATAGCTGCACACAAATTGCCTTTTCCCGAAGAAAGCTTCAGCATCTCAAAATATGTCCTGGATGAAAGCAGTCGTATCCAGACTGGGCACAGCTAATTGGTACCCTGGAGGGTTTTTACTCTTGGCATTTGAGAAATAATGAGAATCAAAACCATTAGTAGGCAGGGAAAAAGGGTGATAGAAATGCTAGTCTGCTTTTTTTCTGTCATGTTCATATTATGTTATCTCTGGGCAAGAATTCCCACTAATTTTGCTTCCGAAGTTTTGTAACTTTCTTAAATTGCTGTGTGACAAATGCAGCTCTTCATTGAACAAAGTTTGTAAGAATTGCTCAGGCAGATAACTAGTGGAGATGATAAAAGAAGGAGTGGGAGATACTCTGTGATAGAGCACATCCTTTTTACTGGAAAAGGTTACACAGACATCACCGTAAAATAAGGGGTGAGAAATGTGATTGGGGTGAGAAATGTGCTTATATGTTTTTCTTTTCTTTTCTTTTCTTTTCTTTTCCTTTTCTTTTCTTTTCTTTTCTTTTCTTTTCTTTTCTTTTCTTTTCTTTTCTTTTCTTTTCTTTTCTTTTCTTTTCTTTTCTTTCTCTTTTCTTTTTTTTTTTCTTTTCTTTTTTCAGAGTAAGTACAGTAATTTCACGACTATAAGGTGCACCCTTTTGACTAAAATTTTTGCCCGAACCCAGAAGTGCGCCTTATAATCCCGTGCACTTCATAGTCATGAAATTACTGTACATTACACTCTTTCTATCTTCATAAAAAGAAAAAAAAATCAAACGCACATGTGAATTTCTTCAGCCTTGGAGATGGGTGGCTGCTTAGTGTCACGCTGGAAAGCAATCTGGAAGTCAGAATTGTACTACTGTGGTTATCATCAAAACTAATCAAATTCTAGTATCCAAAAGTGTGAAACCCTTTCAGCAGGCAAATCAAAAAATGCACCAATTCTCAGAACCAACACAGACCAAACAAGAAATTACAAACACATGTCTAGAGGCAGCTTCAGCTCCATGTATCTTGGCAAGGAAATGTTTCTGAGGTGTGGGACCCCCATCCTTCCTTCCCTGCGTTCAGAGACATCCCTCAGACTTTCCCAGTCCTTCCTCTGAGACGACTGAGTTGATCACACTAATCCCAATAGGAAAGGACTTGGAGAGAAGCACTGGGAGAGTGATGCAGAGAGGGAGGCAGGCTTGCTTCCCTGCTGACCAGAGGGCTCAAGCTGCCACCCCCTTTTCTATTTTACTTAGAGATTACTTCCAATTTTCAAAAGGATATTAGGGTTTGGCATTTTTCTGGGAATAAGTATTTTAATTTACATTGTAATAAAAATTTCTCCTGGACCTAGAAAGACGTAGGAAGGATAAATGGGTAGAAAAATACTGCCTAGTTGTGATTTTTCTGAGGGAGGAATAAACTGCATTGCCTTACTTGGGTAGTTTTCATTTGCATGAAGTTTTATGTCCCATCCTGAGAACAGGTAAAATGTATACATAAACCAGGAGATGAAAAATTTCCAGGACTTACCCTCAAATTTCTTTTAACATTTATTAATTCTCAGTAATGCTGCTAACCCTATGTTCTTCACTGTCACCATACAAGAGGACAACTTTATGTATCTCTTTTGCCTGAGTAGTGAATAACTTCAGCAAAACAATCAAAAGCAATATCTCAAATTACTGCAGCTTCACTGCACACCATGAGGTCATACAATTCCACTCTCTACCAGTGTCATGCAGAATACCTCCAGGAGTTTTTCAAACCTGTGAATAAAAAGCACTGAGTGCCCCAAACCCGGGATGAGCTTAGCAAGGGGAATCCTCTCTGCCAAACATGTCTTGCCCTCTATAGGACTGTGCTTTTATCTTGATACCTACAGACCAGCTCAGGAGTAGATCCTGGGTGTTTGGCACTATCTTTTGCAAACCATTGTGAGATACAGAGAGCAAAGGAATAGACCTGCAGAAAGTGGTGGAGAACTAGCACTGCTGAGTTTGTGAGGGAGAGGATGTGGTCCAGGGTGCAGACACCACCACAGACCCCAGCACAGCAGGGCAGACACAGTGTCACATGAAACAGCCACATCTGCTTGCATTTCATCACTGAAATGGTAAAGTTTGACTTTAGCTTGACCTTGCAATTCACAAGCTCCAGGGAAAAAGAAAAAAAAAAAAAAAGAAGAAAAAAGTAACAGAAAGCAGCTAAAAAGCAAGCAGCAACTAAAACAGGCTGTAACCTCATGGTACAGGATGAATTAAAACCAAATGAGCTACTTTGCAGCAATATAAGCAGCATCTGGTGGGATTTTGCTGAGGATGCTGCAATATTTGAACTCCTTCTCACCATGATACAAAATCCCTGAATCGATCTGTTTACAGCAATGTTGCTTGAATATTTCAGGATTCATACCTGGAAGCCCTTTGAGAAAAAAAAAAAACAAAAAAAACCATTTAAAATCCTCTCTGTTGGTAATATGTGTCTTTTCAAAAGCAAGATTGAGACATACTTGTTTTTCAAACTTCCCCCCAGGAAACAGTTGTCAAATTCTTATTAAGTTACTCCTCAGGACCCGTGACTCAGATCCTCACTGGAGCATACCCATGGCTTGTTCCAGGGGGTCTGGCCCTCTGTGTGTCTCACATGACTCGGGCAAGCAGCTCCTGGGACAGCATTTAATCAATGTCTGATCGCTGCTGGTGGTGCTGGTCTCCAGGAGCTGTGCTGCAGGCTGCTGGCCTCGCTGGGGTTGCCCCAACTTGTCCTGCTGCCTCGCCAGTTTTGGGACATGGTGTAACCCAGAGCTCTGCAGACACAAGGCTGCACTGAGGGGTTTGGATTTACCAAATACACCGTGACCAGTAACACATTCACTTACACACCACCCCCCTGGGTAATCAAGTCTTTTTTCAAGTGCATCACTACTTAGACAAGAGATCATTAAGTGTCATCAAGTATGTCAGTGGGAGTGAAAGAGGAGAAGCTGTTGGCTCTGCTCTAGTCCCAGTGATAAATGCATTTCTCTCTGTGAATGAGCTACAGTTTTGCCCCAGAAAATGCACTGGAGATTCAAAACTGTACAAAAAATTAGGCAATGTTTTCACTTCTTTCAGAAAAAGCTCAGCTGGTGAGCAAGCACTGGTGTATTTACAATGCCAGAACAAAAAAATGGTGTCTGATGGTCCCTCTGCCTTTTTTTCCACAGTATTCCAAGGAAACAGTCAGGATATTATCTCCTATGGAAAGTCTATTAATGACCTCAAACTATCCAGTCCTTTTCTAAAGGCAGGGTCAGTGCTACATATATGCTTTGAGGATCTTCCTCTCCTCATCCCTGCATATATCCTGCAATCAAACAGTTCAATCTCTTTATAAGCCACATGCCCATAAAATGTTCCCTAAAGCCACTGTCAGTTCAGCCCACGGTAGCAACACCAGAGCTTCCTTTTTCCACGGTGCCAATATTTAACACCTGTGAGAGCTCCTGGCCCTGAAAAGGGTCATGAGAAAACTCCACAAGATTTCAGCAGGAGCAGGATGCCACCTACTGCTCTTGATCTTCACTTGGGTGCTCCACACTGAAAAGCAGGATAAGGAATCTCTTTTTCACACCACTGAGACGAGGAGCCCAGGGCTGGCTGTGAGGACACAGGGAGCAGGAACAGGGCAGAAGTTCAGACCACGGGGAAATACCAGATCATTGCTGCACAGCCTTTCACACGGTGATCCCAGTGCTCCTTTTCTTCTCTACACAAATATTTGTGTGACCCTTTGGAGACATTTTCTTTGGGTGATCTGACTTTTATTAGAGATGCCAAAGCCCGTGGTGGCCTCTGATCACAGGTCACTGGTTGGAGGCACACGGCAGGCGTGATGCTCTGGCACAGCAACCGGATCAGCCCAAGCTGTGACCTCAGTCCAGACATGGGTAATTCTCTCCCCTCTTGCCCTGACTTGCACTGCCTGAACTTTTGTTCGTTCAGCTGATGATCTGTGTCATCCTTTATGCAAACAAGCATAAATTGGCTAATTAATCTCTGGGGTAAGCCCCCTGATTTCAGTGGAGCTGCAGTCAAAGTGGAACAGTTCTTTAATGTACTCTGTTCCTGTAGCACAGCCTGTGCCTTGTCCACTAGTCAATGTAGACCTCTAATTATATGGATTTGACTCTTAATCTTTTCTAGTCTCAGGAGATTCCAGTTGCTGAAAATCATGGATTTCACTTGGAAGCTACAACCTCACCAAATCACCTTGCTGGAAAGCCAGGAATGTTTTGGACCTGTGAACCAAAACTGTCGGGGACTGAGTGGCTCAGGGTTAATCAGCACGCCACTGAATTCCTGCAGTTTTTCTCTCATTCCCAGCCCTCAGCCACAGCAAAGCTTGCTTGTGCAAAATGCCACATTTGAACCTTTCTGCATCATTTCATATTTGAAACCAAAACACTCATCCAGGACAAGACAGAGAGTCCTTTCTGCAGCCCAGAAGCAGACAGGTGAGAATGGGAAGCATCATCATGTGTTTAAGTGGCTTCACATGAAAATACGTGCCTTTCAAATCACAGTCAGAAGCTTCTCCATCTTTAAATAGTTTTACTATTTTTCCTATCCTCTATCCCATAACTTTTTTCTTAGCTATGTGCAGCTGAAGGTTTTGTGAAAGTTATTGTGAAAGACCAAACAATAGACCCAAGCCTTGGCCAGGAATCTGAAGGTTTCCTTTTTTTTTTCAAAATGAAAAAGACGAGTTGCAGTTGACAGCTGTCCATAAAAATTGTAATATACAAATGGTATAATATAAACTAAAGAGAGACCAAAAGTACCACAGAAAAAAAAGAAAAATGAGCTTGTTAGAACAGTCTGTATTACAGCTGTTTCCCTTGACAGTTTTCTGTACCCTAATACACTCAACAAATTGGCAACCTGTCCTTATATATTTGCATCAGGATTCCCTTAAGGGAAATGTCTATATTATTCTGTTTTGGATAAAGGAAGCAGTTTGATGTGACAGGTAGGTCAAGTGTTTCTTTAATAAAGCATATGGGTAGGAAGAAAGAAATAGGCTATTGTCAATGACTTGACAAATAGGTAGATATGCCCCCCTTGAGTATAGCCATGGAAAGCTAGCCCTTGTTATTTTGATTTAACCACTTGGCTGCTGAATACATCTTTTCCCAGAGACAGCATCCTCAAGAAAGGTCACACCAGAGATTATTTTGTAGTCTGTAGTGAGGTGTTAACTCAGTTTGGATTTTAGTTACACAGAACAAGCCTGGACAAAAGTTGGAAAATAGTTGAAAATTAATTTCTGTATTATCTGGATATGTGTTATATTTATATGTGATATGGGTGGACATTCAGTGTCACTTCACCCAAGTTTGTCATCTCAGTTCAGCATCTTCCCTAGTGACCCACATGGTGCTGCCCACCCTTTTCCATGAACAGAAACCTGTCCCTGTGTGACCAAGGAGCTGGATTTGCCCCTAACCTCAGACTGTTGCACCTTTTGCACTCACACAAGCAGGCTAAAAATCCCCATACTTCTGATTTGATGGCTTCTGTCCAAATCCAACCATCAAGTCTTAACTGGGACACTTCTGAGACAAAACCATCCCCAGAACAGGAAATTACTGCTGCTTTTAAAGGTGCTGAGATTTACCAAAGAAAGCCACTTCTGAAGGCTGAGGACAAATTTTTCCCAAGGCAAACCTAGAAATCCTTCAGGATCCATCTCTAGTGAGGTTAGATGTGGAAAAGGGAAAAAGTCTCCAAGCCTGTTTGACTGGTGAAGCCACCCACTGCAGGGATTTGGAGCTGCAGTAGCCAGTTCCAGCACAGCCAGAGAATTAGAATCACAGAATCATGAAATGGCTTGGATTCTGAGGGACTTTAAATGTCATCTCATTTCAATCCCACTGCATGAGCAGGGGGACCTTCCACTAGACCAGGTGCTCCTGGGAACTTGCTCCCCATCAGAGCCATCAGGAGGGGAGGGACCCACTGGGGACACAGCAGCCCCAGAGCTGGTCACAGGCAAACAGCTGAGTGCTGCTCAAAGCCTGAATTAGGTAAACACATATTTAGTGAGCTTTTACAGCAGAAAACACTCTCCTTATCACCTCTCAAGTCCCCTCTTGGAGCTGTTAGGGTCTGTTGTGTAAACACAAGGCAATGGATACTTTTTAGGTTCTTTACCCCAAGGAAGAAGGTTTCTAATGTGGTAGCTTCATACAAAACCCCTCCCCTTGGGTGCAGCTTGGCAGATAGATTTATATACTAGAATAATTATTTGAATAAAAATTCAGATTAAGCTATTTAAGCTACTAAAATAAAATTCCAAGAAGATCATAACTGTGAAGACACATTATTTTCTTATCCTTAAGAAAATACCTCAGAAAATACACTTATATTACATTGTATTGTAATTTGGCTATTATATTTTGACTATTATATTAACAATAATAAAATATAAAAACTTATCTAGAATTTTTGCTATTAGATAAATTCATAGATAGATAGATGCATTAGGAAAAAAAAGAGACCTAAAAGATATTGCCTTCTTTTTAATTATTTTATTCTTGTCTTTCTGATACATTCAATGTGATTTTTCAGCTGCAGAATCTTCTGCCTGGAAAAAGCTGCTGTTCACCTAAATCAGTATAAATTACTGTCCTCCTTATCTGTCTAAAAGCACATTTTCTTCTATTCATAACTGGGTATTCCTATACTGTTGACCCAAACAAGGAGAGGACAGAGGTTCATATTATCATTTTATTCTTCACATAAGTAGAAAGCAGAATTTATGCCTCTGCTTTGGGGAAGTCCTTTTCCCCATACATGGTAGCACACACAGCTGTTGTGTTTTCCATATTAAGCCATGTACAAGTGCAGCAAACAGGAGGAGTTGACTGCACTCATTGCAAAAATCAGAGGCAGATGAAAAGTACTGGTTGGGCTGGATGATCACATCTTGCCTTTCTGCTTTACACAGCAGTCCAGAAGGAAGACCTGGCTGGTGCTGAATCCAACAGAAAAACAGTGGTTTTATGGAGAGTGGAGCAACACTGGACATTTTTGTTGATTATTACATTAGTTGTTACTGGACTCTAAGAAAAACTCAGGTAAAGGGCAATCACACAAAGGCACATCACATTTTTCAAGGAGGATTTGCCTTTAAGAGGGCAGGGGCTCAATATCCCTGAAAGTATTCAAGTCCTGGGAGCTTGGAAAAACCTGGTCTTGTGGTAGCTGTCCCTGCTCATGGCAGAGGGTTGGAGCTGGGTGGTCTTTCTCTTCTAATCCAAACCAGTCTGTGCCTCCATGATTATGCTGCAAGGCTTCTAAAGCTCTGGGGCTTTTCAGTAATGGTCCCCAGAGGCGGAAAACTATGGGCTGGAATTTGGGAGGAGTCTGTTCTTTTAAATTAAGGAAACAACAAAATAAAAGGAAAATTTCCTACATTCTCTTCCAGGGAAACAACCCATGTTTCAGTTACACGTTTGTGTTTAAACTTGAAGATGCTTCTGGTGCTATTTAACATATTTTTGCATTTGCTGTTCCTGTTTCATTTTGTTTCCCAAAACCAAGGTGTTTTGTTTCACATCCCCTGGAAGAGTTTGAGCTCTGGTCACTTAATTTTCCTCATTTACAAGAACAAATTCATGTGTTTGCATTACCCTATCTATAGGAGGGAAAAAAAAAAAAACCAAAAAAGAAAAAAAAAAAAAAAAAAAGAGAGAAAATAAATTATTTTGAAATCATATATTTTCTTTATTTTTTCTCTTTAATGAAAATACTCCCACTTGATTTGTATTTTGTGAAACTTTGTTTTTACTGATTTTCTTTTCTGAACATAAGTTTCAGCCTAAACCAAGTTGACATATTTCTTTTAATGTGTTTTTAAAATAGGCTTAATGGTGCTGAAAGCTAAGGAAACTCAAATATAAATTCAAAAGCCTGAGCCCACCAGAAGCCTAATGCAAACATTATTATAAAATCTCCACAATGGTTAGAGGTTTCAGGGAAGCCTGAGTGTTCACTAACGACATCAGAAATGTTATCTGTGCAAGGAAAATGTGTTCTGTTGTTTAGCAACTTGATGGCTGTTCAGTTTTTCTTTTTTCTGCACCCAGAAAATCTGTTTCCAATGTTTCTGCTGCAGAGAATATGGAACAGCAAGAGCAGAAGTTGATACAAGGGGGGATTTTGTGATTGTTATTCAGCTCACATCTCTGGAAGGCCCCTTCCCTCTTCCCAGATTTCTCCCGAGAAATCTGCTGAATAAAGAGTGCCTCCAATATGAAGGGCAGAAGAGAGAAATAATATTTCTCCTGTCCACATGGGACAGGCATGAGAGTTGTCCAGCAAACATTAATCAGAAGTCCTTACCTTTCCCCAGCACTCAACTTGTGGCAAGTGGAGAAGGATGGGGTCAGTATTTGGCCAGACTGGGAAGCAGCAGAGGGCACAGGAGCTCTAGGGCAGCCAGAGCTGAGCACTGGTGCCCTTCGTGCCAGCAGCCTCACCTCCCTGCACTGCTGAGAACTGGCACTTCCAGGGAGTTTTCAGCTAGATTATCCCCAAAGGATGTGCCCCCAACACACACTGCTAACACCCATCTGCTGCAGGAGGACCAGAACTTCCCTGGCTGAGCATCCAGGAGAGGGCTGGGGCCAGTTGGGAAACAACAGCAGATTGCTTCAGTCCTCAGTGAAATACCAACTGTGAAGGTCTGTGTCCATGGGGTTTTCAGGAGAAGAGCTCCCTTACTCACTCTGGCACCAGCCCCTGCTATGTAGAGGCAAAATTCCAGTGGGGACTCTTCGATGGTGTCTGGAATTCTGCTCCAGGTAAGCACACAGCTCAGACATCACTCTGAAATATTTGCTGGGTAGCTACTATTGTAACTTCCAAAGGAGGCAAAAGTAGATGTTTCTCTAGATGTTTTTCCCTTCCCACCTCAGCAGGGCAGGAACATGCTTCATTTCATCTCCAATCAAAACCTTTCGGGTCACACATGGACCCTGGGTTTTCACACAGTGATATTCCTTTAAAGGATGGCAACACAAAACCCAAATAACCTTCCTGTGGCTATGCCATCAGCACAGAAATAGCACAGGGCTTCTCTCCCCACCAGCCACAGAGGAAGGATTTCCTTGTTCCAAGAAGCACCTGGAAAACAGGATTGCAGTGCCTCTGCCTGCTGCCTTCCCGTGTCACTTCTCCCTGCTGCTGACTGCAGACATTGCCTACACAGCAATGGCTCAGTTGTGGCTGTGTCCCCCCAGCAGACTTTAAGGTGACCCTGAGCAGGAGCCTGTCTGTCAGGCTGCACTGATGGGTTTTCCCAGGGAGGAAAGGTGTTAAGCCACTTGTGCTGTCCCTCCATGTGTGGCTTCGGTAGAATGCCCTCACCCTGCCATTCATCCTTCCTACAGATCCCCCATTTCCAAAAGAAATGGGTCTTGAGTTGTGACAGGAGCAGCACCTTCCACAGCAGAGCAGAGGATGGAGACCTCATTTTTATTATCTGAAGCATCCTGTGGAAGAAAAGCAGTTACAGTCTGTTCTACATCCATCTGAATCCTCCCTCAGCCTCCCAGGCTGCTTCATGTGCTGGCTTTGAATTGCAGCTTTGTCATCGAGCTGCATCCAATCTGGCACACACCCCCAAATTGTGTTATTTGGAATTTTGCATCCAGCTGTTTCAGGCCAACTTTTTTGTCTTTTTTTTTTTTTTTTTTTTTTTTTTTTTGTTAAGTCTGAACTAAGAATTATATAAACAAAACTTTTTTTCTTTGGGATTTTTTTCCCTGCACTTCAGATAGGAAATTATCTTTGCTAGAAAAGATATTCTTTCTTCTGAAACGTGTTTAGCAGCATGACTTCATTCACAAGAATATTCACTGTTACTGAATTAGCAGCAAAAAAAAAAAAAGAAAGAAAACCTGAACTCAGTGAACCATGATCAAGTAATCCAAGGAAATCAGCATGTCTCTCTCTAGACAGTTCAGAATACCAAATGCTAAGACACAAGAATCCCACTAAATATACCTCTTCTCCTTATCTCTGTAAATGTCTAACAGTATTTTCAATTCTCATCATTTTATCATGAGTCATCTGCATTTACTGGTGATTTAGAGCTTGGATCAATTTTTAACCCAACAATTTAAGCTTTCTTTTTTTTTTTTTTTCTTTAGTACATATCCAGCCTTCATGGATATGCCTGGAAAGGCACGTGAGTGCAAAATGTTCAGCCTTCTGAGACCAAATAAAAGAACCTGATATGAAACATTTTCAGCTCTAGTTTTAAGCCAAGTTCATGATTTCAGAAAGCTTGGATTAAGCAATACAGCTACTTGAAAACAAAGAGACTTGAAATAATGTGGAGTGGATTAAGCAGTGTATTTGGCACACAAGGCCTCGATTTTATTTCTATTCATTCTTTTTTTTCCAGTACTGTTTACCTACAAAGCTCTTTTTAAAGCATTATTCCAGGTTTCAAAGCTCAGCATCAGGCTGAGCATCATCCAATCATTCCTCATCTTTCCACTTCTTACTATGAATTCACACTGGGTGGATTTGGGAGGATGATGATGATGATGATGATGATGATGATTGTTATTATTATTTCTATTAGGAAGAATTTCTGTGAGGGTGGTGGGACTCTGGCACAGGTTGCCCAGAGAAGCTGTGGCTGCCCCATCCCTGGAAGTGTTCAAGGCTGGGTTGGACGAGGTTTGGAGCAACCTGGGACAGTGGAAGGTGTCCCTGCCTGTGGGAGTTGGAATGAGGAAAGCATTAAGGTCCCTCCCAACACAAAACATATTATGATATGGTATGATATGATATGATATGATATGATATGATATGATATGATATGATATGATATGATATGATGTATGACAGGAGTAAATGGAAGGCAAGGTCCCCTGATGAACTCATCTTCAGCCACTTCTCTCAGGCATGAAGGAGGAAAATCCAGCAGCTCAATGGGATGGAGATGCCCCTTGGTGCTCCCTCCAAAAGCCTTTCCCAAAGCTGCAGGAGGCTCTACACTGCAGCCTAAATAGTTACGAAAGCCTGAGATAGATAGATAGATAGATAGATAGATAGATAGATAGATAGATAGATAGATAGATAGATAGATTTAGATAGATTTGCTTTATTCCTTTATTATAATACAATAAGAAAGGGAGCAGAGGAATTCAGTCAGCAGCCAATGCAAGCATCACCCACGAGCACTGTCAGGACAAGCCCTGGCCATGCCATGAAGGAACCTGACACAGAGAGCAGCACAGAGAAGACACAACCCTGCTCAGTCGTGCCTTGGGGATGGGGCCGGTGCTGCCAGCTGCCCTACACAAAGCCCGTGGAGACCCTGCTCTCAGCTGAGCCCTGGGCTGGGCAAACACCCCAGGGAGGGTTGGGGATGACCAGCCACCTCCACCAGCTCTTGGTGTGCCAATGCCCATGGCCACAGGCAGGGCAGATGGTCAGAAGTGGTTCCCATTTGGAGAAAGAGGCAAAACACCATAAATCATATTTAGTCTGCTGAAACCTCCAAGTGATAAAACAATTGAAAAGACTACTTTATTTATAAAACACACATGGAGACCTTAATCAAGCCAGGAATGAGGTAATTTCTGCCAATTAAGTCTCCCTTATTCTGCAGTTGGAAGCAATCAAAACAAAGGCAGAATTATCAATGGCGTGTCTGTGTGCTGCAGCCCCAAAAAATACCTGTTATGTTGGGGCTACAGTAAATCACCTCCCACCATGTGCAGGGAGACTGTTGCTCTCAGCTCCCCTGGACTTGAGAGGAAAAGAGAGCTTAAAGTATTTACCTAATTAATGGGTAGTATTTTGAGCATATGCTATCTAAGCCTCTTCTCAAAGCAAAAGGCAGTATTGTAACAAAATGGCAAAGGGATAATGTGAACTCCAAGTTCCCTTTTGGAAACAGGATGCCTTCCCTACACTACTCTTCTCCTCCCACTACTCACTGGAATTGTTGGAGGAGGTTTTTTTGCTCAGTGTAACTTACCCAGATCAAGAAAGTTGCACACATTGTCTTTTGTTGGAATATTCTACTATTATTTTATTTGTCCTGCTGGTGATCAAATGGTGAGAATTGCTCTTGTGCAAAATAATAAGGGAAGTACTGTGGCTATAATTATTCAATATTAGATATAGAATACCTACCAGTCAACACTAAAAAGAAGATTAATTAATTGGATTCTTGTAATGAGTGAAAAACTGACAGTAATACAGTAATTTCACGATTATAAGCCGCACCTGATTAGAAGCTGCACTTCGGGTTTGGACCAAAATTTTAGTCAAAATGGTGCAGCTTATAATTGTGAAATTACTGTAGCAACTTCACACAAAAGTCAGAGACTTTGGCTATATATTAATGATCTTTCCAAAACCTCTATCATTATTAATATATTAATTTAAATTATGAGAAAAGTGAGAGATTTCTTTCATGAGGATGTAGCAAGCTCATTTATCCTGAGAAGCTTACATGCTACCCTAATCCAAATCATTTCTCTGCAATTGCAGAAATGAACTGTAGAGCCAGGAAATCTGCAAAAGGACTTAGATGCCCAAGCACGAAATTATGATCTTCAAACCTTCATGACTCTGCAGAAAGCATCTATAAACATCTGTGTTTTCTACATTAAAGTTCTCTAGATGTCTGAAATTCCTGGAAGTTCTCTGCTCCTCTCTGTGCGTTTGCAGCTCAGCACTTATCTCAGATGTAAACTGTGTCAGCATCTGCACAGGAGATTCCTCTACACTTTGTCCCTGCAGCACCCTGCCTGACAGGCTCTCACACGGGAGAGGAGCACCCTGAGCTCCAAGCCCAAACCCAGATGAAGTTTAGGAGCTGCACACTGAGACTTCCTCCTCCGAATGCAGAGCAGCCCCTCCTTCTTGTGCACCAGGTAAGTGCACCATCACGGGTGTGCAATCTCATCAGTGGAGCACCAGGGAAGGCTGGACAGCAGGGAAGGCTGGACACCAGGGAAAGCAGGGCAGCTCTCACAGGACCCAGCAGGTGCAGGGGAGCCCTCATGGAGTGCACAGCCTGTGCACTCTCCTCCAGCAGCGCAAACAAGCAGCGTGGGGTAAGCAGCCCTCACCAGTGCCGTGCCCTGTGGAATACTGCAATGGAAAGGGGTGTGGGTGTCTCCACCCCAACCCTCATCTTTCCTTCACCTCTGGAGGCTGCAGACATGTCCCAGCAGGTCAACGCTTTTAACTCTTGGGGAAACACTGGGGCCAAGTGATGAAAGCTATTCCTGCAAGGTAGAACTGTGACCTGAGGATGATGCACATTTCCTGCTCCTGATATGCAGGGGAATGGCTGCAATTAAAGCATGTCCTTCCTTCTACACTCACGTGGGCTTTCGTCCCACCCAGCCTCAGCATGCCCTCGTCAGGCTCAGGATAACACCTCATCCCAGGCATTTCCCTGGCACAGCTCAGCACCTCTCACGCAAGCACAAGTTGTTGGAAGTTACTGCACTGTTCCACAGCTCCAGCAGCAGCAGGACTTGCACTTCATAGTGCACACTGGTAAAAACACAGACACGAGACCAGGGCATGCAGAGTCAGTAACAGGGACTTTGTTATAAATATATCTGATGTGCTCCTTCAGTGATACATCACAGATACTGGGAATGAACATGGTTAATCTGTCTGCTGGAAGACCACACCAAGGAAATATATACATTTCTGGTATCACTCTTTGAACATCACTGTGAAATTCTCAGCTGCTGGAGACACATAGAGAAGCAATTAGTTCAAACTCCCTTTTTCCAAAGGCTGCAGAAAAAGCCATCCTGATTCTAAACTGAAGGTTCAGGAATAAAAAGACAAGGTAGAAACACCTTCCTGCTACTACTGAAGGAGGATCTCAAGACCTTTGAGACAAATTCTCCGTTTTCTGAGGCCAAATTTAAATTATTTTATTACTTCTAGAGTTAACAATATTTTAATGATCCATTTGAATAGACAGAGAGAGTGATTCATTTCAGTCTATTAAATAAGGGATGCCTGCAACCTCAAGAAATGACTCTTGGTTTACCCCAAGCACAACTAGTTATCGCTACACCAAAATAACATCAGACCAGTTCAGCGGGTGACTTGGGGATTGTTTTCACTAAGCAGATCATGTCTCCCTACACAGAGATTGGTAGTAGAATTGTATACCTGCTTTTCAGAGATGTTCACAGCTACAAAGGGTAGGGAACCTGGGTAGCATTAGAGAAGAAGTGGATTTTTAAAAAAATAAACAATTATGGGTATTAAGTAAAAACAAACTGTTCTTCTGAACTGTATCATATTTGTCAAAATATCTTCCAGAAGCTGGATAGGTCCAAGTTGGAAACTGGTGCCCAGTCAAAGCCATTCCCAGTCCAGACAGGGACATGTCTCTGCCCAGCCTCATAAAATAATGAAAGGAAATACAGAAAGATTCACTGAAACACTAAATCCATTTTAATTAAAAGCTTTAGATCAACATCTATTTCACTTATAATAGGCAATTTCCTACTTCCAGGTACATTGTAAGGCTTGCTTAAGCTTCAGTGGTGAGGTGTTTTTATTGGTGTACTTAATAGTGCATTTAGATTGCTTGTTGTTCCATTGTAATCCCAAATCTAGATCTAAGAGGTACTTTTGTGTGGATGCAGAGCAGGGAATCAATGGAGCTGTGCTTGTGTTCAACCCAAGTGTTGTGTTGCATTAGGGCACTTGTACAGGAAAGGTTTATTTTCTCTTATAAATTTCTCCTTTATCTGAATTGGTGGGGAAGTTGTGACATTGGGGTCACATTAAGGCTTGCTGTAAGGAGTTTCAGCATCACTCAATGACAACTGGATCTCAAAGAACCAAAAAGAACAATGCCAGCAGAAAATCAGGGGGCAAAATATTAAAAGTAGGACGGATGTTGCTGGGCAGCAATCCTTGAATTTTGTGTTTACAGGAAATCTCAGAACACCCTTTCCTTCTGCCTACCTGGCATAACCTCCTGCTGCCTGCTCATACTGTCCCAGAACTGACTGATAGAAATTGTGCTGCTGGGCAAAGGAGAGGAGAATTGGAAAGTCACTCCCATTTATCTTAAATATTTGAGCCAGGTGCACCTACACACAAAAGAAAAAAACCCAAAAGGTTGCTATTCATTGCTGTATTACTACCATTGTTTGTTTTGTAATTAGTGATGATAGGTAAGCAAGATGGAAGGAAAGCAAATAAGAAGTCAGTAAATGGAGCAGCATTCCAAGTGAGCAGAAAAGCAATAAAATGACACTGGAAGTGTATGTTAATCTCTATTCATTTGCTATTTCATTCACATCTGACTTTCAGATTCAGGGGAGCCTTCCTGAGCACAGTGAGAGGATAGAGCCTCTGGATGGGCTCCAGGCTCAGGTGTGCAGCAAACCATGCCAGGCCAGTTGTAGGACATCAGTCAGCAGGCTCTCACTGATCAATTAAACCAGCACAGAGGTTTTTACCCCAAGCCACATGGCCAATGGAAAGCAGAGGGGTTTCCACTGTCATGCCCAGAGATAGAGCCAGTACTGCTGAAGCTCAGTTTTGCTGTTTGAAGAGGGGGAAGGGCTTCCCAGAGGCAATTTTACCGAGATTGAAGCTTTTGCAAGCAAACAGATAGTTTGAAAAGCCCACTTCCATCACAGATTGTGTAATGTCTGAAAGCTTGGAACTTTCAATATGTGGAGTGTTATCTGACATTTAATGGGGAAAAAGAGTAACAAAAGGGGGAAATACAACTTGGCTGCATTTAGGAAAATGCTATCTAGCACGGACCCATGGTTGAACCCCTGCTCCTGCTTCCAGCTGACTGATGGCTCCTTCCAATCTTCCCTGAGGCTGAAAGCCAGCCATCCCCACCTGGCACCCTGCTAATGGCAGCACAGCTCTCCCTGGACCAGCAGCAAGAATGGAGATGAGAGTTAGAAGTATATTCCTCTGGGGAAGAAAAAACAAAACAAAACAAAAAAACTAAAAAAAAAAATCCACAAATCCACAACCCAAAACATGTTTTGGCGTTTTGAAAGCCCCGTGTTGCACATGCTGCCGTTCCACCGTGCAATCACACCACCACACCACGCCAGAGCCTTTGTGTTATTGCACTCATGTCTCACATTGGTCTCAGTCTCATTGCACATTTTTGGGGGAGGAGATGCAGGTTAGTTGTCAAAATTATTTGTGTACTGAAAAATGAAGAGAGGAGCTTGAGTGATTTGAAGACAGTCTAGAGGAGAGACTTTTACAACACTGTTTTTCTGTCAATTTTAGCTCCATCCTGAGCACACATACCCATTACCTAGAATGCACTTCAATAGATGGCAGGTTTCTAAAAGAGTTTTTTTTAATCTCCATATCTTATCTTCATCTTGAAGTACTCAAACAACTTCACACCTAGTCAACTCAGGCCCTGAGGCTTCTCAAGGGTGAGGGCTGCACCCTGATACCTCATCACCCCCGGAGCTGAACAATGGAGAGGTTCAACCCATGGAAAATTCTGTGTTGGGCAACAGTCCCGCCCCACAGAGGTCACAGCAGCTGCACACCTCCACCACCGCAGACGGCAAAGGAAAGCACAGTGCTTTGAACAGCACCGAACACAGGAAAACTCACTGGGAATGGAACTTTTACAGGATTTAGCTTTCTTCCTACTTTATTCTTGGCCCAGGCAGGGTACAGTCCCCAGTGGGCTCCAACCCTCGGCTTGATGGCAACATATGTTCTAGGGTTCAGCCACTTTGTTGGGACTTGAAGAGGAGTTCCTTCTCGGTAAATTACTCATAGCAAAAACAATCTGCAGAGTCAGCTTTGTCAGTGACAGTCTGAAGGGTTGTCAGCCCCTCCTAGGTCACCTGGCGCACAAAGCATCATAACACATGGTATAATAAAAAAAAATTAAAACCAGATTAAAAAACCTGCCATCCGAGGCCTTGGCTCTATTATGGGGACCTTATAATTAAATAATTTCTAATGAGCAGCCTAGAATATCACACAAAGACCTGAAAAAAGCCCAACAAAGTGATAAGATCACTTATTAGTGCCAAACTTCTGATTTAATTATATATTCCTGGAGCCCTGTTCTCAAGGGAACTGCTTACACAACTACATGGTGAAACAGAAGAAGGGATTAGAACCTGTGGGAGAGAAGCTGGAGAATTTGCTCCCGATTCACAAAGAAAAGTCTCTGCACATCTGACCAAAGAGGACTGCGAGATTAAAGTACTGAGAAAGCTGAATAAAGGACTTTCTTCCTTTTTTTTTATAGTGATAGAGAGGTAATAAAATACTTATTATCAACCTGAACTGGACAGTCTGACACCGTGCTTCTCTCATTAAGGGAGTTAATATTCCCACCAGGGACAGGGGGCACCAGAAGGGCAGTGTGCCCTTGAGTCACCATCTCTTGACTGTCCTTTTTTTTCAGGTAAGATCTTTCAGTCTTTATCTGTCTCCACATTTTGCATTATCCCAAATGCCAGGTTCAAACTGGCTGGACAGGGAAGGCTGGGCTAGTACCAGTTCAGTTCACAGAAGGGTGATACAAGGGAGAAGGGCTTTACTCCACCTTTTGTGGCCAGACATTTGGACCATTGGCAATGTCTAATGAGTCCCCACCCCACTGTCACTTTTGCAGAGGAGCCACCTGATTTATCTGTCCATGACAAAACTTGTAATTGAGCAGTTAGCTGTGATAACCATCTCACTCTTGCCCACGCTGAGCTTGTTTCGAAACCCTTTTGTTTTGCCCTTGTAACATTTCTTCCATTCTTTACTTTTCTTCCTCTGTTGTCATCTTCAAAATTCTGTTCAGAACATATCTTTTGCCATCTTCCTTATCAAAGGCCCAATTTATTTGGCCTTTCTCATATGTGCTTCTTCCTGGCTAAGTAACCAGCACCAGTGCCAGTGGTGACATTGCCATTGCCCCTTATGGAATCACCCTCACTGCTGAGTGCTGTTTTCTCACCCTCATCTTCACAGGACTTGTTCCTCATGAGCTACACAGAGAAACCAAAATTAAATGAACCCTTAAAAATCACCATCTCCAAATTCACATACTTACAAAGATTCAGTAAAACCACCCCGCCCTCTTCCAACAAACATTACCAGGCTCCCACCCTGCCTGCCATGTTGTTGGAACCCACAGCCAAAATGGGAACTGACCCAAAAAGGATTTTCTTTTTCTTTGCCCTCCACTTTTGCCCAATTCCATCATGACAGCAGAACAAATTTGTTTCCCTCATTGGGCCAACTACCTTGTAAAAACTGCCAGCTCCAAGCACTTTCAGAGAAATACGGAAACGCCCTGTAGGAGTGCCAGCCACAAGTTGAGGGATCTCCAGTAAACTGGCCAGCCACCACATAGGGCACATGACAGGAGTGCCCCAAGTGCTCAGCAAGTCACCCCTTGGCCCATCAGAAGTGGATGAACAGTGTCAGGGATGCAGCAGCTTTGTGCTTGTCAGAGCCCATCTGGTCTTGCCTGCTGTGCTGCAGCTCCTACTTTGTAGTGGGGTTGGCTCAGACAGTGTCTGCTGCCCACAGGAGCTGGTCCACAACACAACTGCAGCCACCCCGTGGCTCTCCACATCTCCAGTTGACGGGAACCAGCAGTCAGGTTTCACACAAATGAAGCTGCAACCCCACGATACATGGAGATGTTGTGAACTTAAAAGTTGAGCACTTACACAGCAAAACACACAGCAGGTTTTCTCCCAATATTTAGAAGGCTCTAAAGTAAAGAGGATCATTAGAAGGGGGTTTAATCAGTAATCAGTCATTCTTAAGGACCAAGGACTTAAAAGCTGTTAAAGATGGGCTCGCAGGTGCAGAGCTTTGAATGCTCTGTCAGGAGGAGGCACTTGCCTGCAAGAGCTCAAGCATCACAGCTCGGTCTGGTCACTCCCCCCTCCCAGGGCGAAGGCGGCCCCAGCACTGCAGAGATGATTCTCTGCCTGTCCAAGATAATCCTATACAAAGCAATCATCTGTTAAACAACTGGAGAGAGGCCAGCCCACACACGGCAGATCTGAACCTGAATGTTCCCACAACCTGAGAAAGGAGCTCAGGATCAGGAAATGTTTGGAAAAAAAGATGTATCACATGAGAAGTGAGAAGAACACTGAACTGCTCTCCAAAGGCAGTGGCCAAGCTACTGTTTATTCAAGAGAAGCATCTAAGCTTTACAAAAAATGCCATTTTCATGTGAGGCAGACCCCCCTCCCAAGCAGCAGGCAAGGGTGGTTCATGGAGCTGAGCACAATATGGTACCCGGGCATTGTGCTCCCATCCCTCCACTGCCAGGGTGGAGACAAAGTGTGCCAGCCTGTCTGGGTACCACAAGACCAGGGAAGCTTTCCTGCTCCATCACCAGTCCCAAAAGGAGCTCAGTGCAGCTTTTTACCCCACCCTGAGCCCTCCACCCATCCGTGCAGGGATTTGGGCCAAAGGTTCCCAGAAAGAACCCCAGTGCGGATTGACCCTGGAAATATCCCCCAACACACTCATCTATGAGGAACCTTTTGGGTGGTTGTTTGGCTATTTAAAGGGAAAATTCTGTGTTATGACAAACAGACAGTTTTCCCCATTTATTAAATGCTCATAATTTGTTTTAATGGTTTCTCTAAACAAGTAGACTTTTTTCTCAGCTCTTTGAGCTTTTAAATGACACAACTGTTATGTTAAAAGGGAGAAGGGTGATGATTTACATTTGGAGCGGGGTGGGGGTGGCCAGCAGGCAGAGGACAGCTGCAACCCTTTGGACGTGGCTCGCCTCCACACAGATATTTTGTTTTCACCATTGCGGCAGCCTGGGTCTGCTGGTGCCCCCCAACACCAGCTGTGGCCTTGGTCACCAGCACACAGATGGTGGCTGCTCCCCTGTGCCCAGCACCCACAGTGCTGCAGCCAGACTGAGTCATTGCTTCCTCTGCATGAAGCCAATGGAAGATGGGAAGTGTCCCTTAAAACCTACGTGAGCTTCCTGATCGTAGCCAAACCAGCATCCTTGGCTAATGCCAACCTCTACCTGCAGTGGGGGAGAACCAATGTTCAGGAAATCGGACACTCTTTATATTTTCATTTTACAGTTAATATAAGAAAGCACTTGGTATGCTTGGCTCTGTGCATAGGAAGTATGGCCAACAGAGATTGTATGGAAATCAATGAATTATACAAAAGAGCATTAACTGTACTCATGATGAACATTGAAAATACTGTTACATCAGCCACAAGTGGCAAACCAGATGAACAAGCTGCACTTGCTTTTCCTTTACATAAAAAAATCCATTTCTTCACAAGAAGGCTCCCAGCCACTGGTGCTAGCTGGAAGAATCTTTTCACTCACCCATTTCCCTCAACCTCTCCTCCTTGTATGTCTGCAGACCCCTCACCTCTCTATAGTAAAAACTGGAACAGAAGATAAAATGATTTTGTGTGCACAAATCCCAGAAATTATTTTCTCAGGAAACTTCTTTGGATAGCAAACACCTGACTTAGGATTTTCAAAAGCTGTAGAGCAGGTTGGGTTATCTGATCACCCACAGGTATTTGGGTGGCTTCTGCTGTGATTATTTCCTTCATATGTACATAATCTTCAGGAAGTATGGAGCTACAAAGCCAGGGAATGAATTCCAAAGAATATACATGAAAGAAACAGCATGTCACTCTCATTTACAGAGCAGAAAACAGGAGGTTCTTCATGTCCCAAATTTTGTAAAAATTAATGCCAGCTTGAAGCTCCAGATGGTAAAGTAAAGGATCACAGACCCACTTGAGAGCTGATCACCCTGCTCCTTGTTTTCTTTTTTTCTTCTTTTGCCTCTGGTTGTTGTTTTTCAAAACTCTAAAATGTTTGTACAAACTTCCATCTTGGAAGCCCAGCAGAATAAACAAGAGTATACACGAGGCGCAAGAAAAGTCAGCAGACGGGAAAGAGATTTTTTTTTTTTTTTTCAGTTTATGGGCATAACTACTGTAGCTGTTGAAAATATGCACAAAAATAGCTATAAACCACACACAGGAGTCATTAAAATTTTCCACCTATCCATACCGGCAACTCAGGTGCTCATTCAAAATAGACTCTAGAAAAATTTACAGTGAGTCCTTACAAAATACTTAGGAAGGCAATAAGCCTAGATTCAGAGGGGTGAGCATTTCTCACAGGCAAAGGTGTCCTTCCAAATCTGTCAGCGATTGGAACAAATTGGTGAGGTACCAAAAAAATCCCCTCTGAACTCACTATCTGTCTTGGAGTACAAGGGACAAGGTTTCCCTCAGAGAAGAGCACCCAGATGCTAAAAGGTTGATCCTGCATGAAAATGAAGTCCCAGAGCTGCCTGGGGGTTGCCATAGGCTTGAGAGAGCAAGGACTGGCTGAGCAGCAAGAATTCAGTTTTGGAAAAAAAAAAAAAAAAAGGAAAAGCCAAAACCCAAGCTTCAGCAATGTTCCAAACCAATGCAAAACTGAACTCTTTCTCTGAACAACTCTGAGGAAAGTCTGATGTGCTGTGGGAAACTCTATCTCATACAGAGGATCTTCAGCTCACAGCTACACACCAGGGAATACTTGTGTTTCCTAGCAGGCTGCACAGAGCAAGTGAGGAGGCAGAATGAGGAGGTTTGGCAGACAAGTGTAGCCCTGTCACGGTGTCCAGCTTTCTGGCCTTTCTATGCCTTAAAAGAGAGGCTACTCTATCCCAAGAGACCTTTCCCAGTGCAAGTTGAATTTAAAAAAAATACATTTCTTTAAAAAATAAACAAAAAACAAAAAAACCCACAAACAATTAAAAAAAGAAAACTTCCTGATTCAACTCGGTGTTGTGCTTCAAATTTTAAAACATCCTTATAAAACCCCACTCCCAACCAGCTGGAGAGGTTTTGCAGACCATATCAGAAATGCAACCTCTGCAAGCACCTTCCACCTCTGGCCACAGTCGGGATCTGCTGAGCCTCCATAGTTTTTTCTCTCACCAATACCCTTGAATGTACCTGCAGCAGCAGTTTCTCTGACTTCTCTTGTCCTCAGTCTTTGGGAGGATCTGCCTGGGTGGCTGGAGTGCAGTAGTACACCCTGGGGTAACCACAGGCAGGGCAACCATAGGACTACACCATGGGGATCTCTGTCCTCAACCCTATTCTTTGGGGCAGTGGCCAGACCTTCCTATAAAAAAGAAAGAAGACATTTTTGCCAAGAGAGTTTCCAGTCTGCAATCCAAACAGGTCTTCTTGTGTCCTCAGGCACTTACAAGCCTTCCATATGTAGACGTGGTGCATGAGAACATGGTTTCGTGGTGGACTTGGCAGCTTTTGATTTACATTTGGACTCAATGATCTTAATAATTTCCAAACTCAGTGACTCTATGATTTCCAGCATGTAACTCAGGAGCAGCAGAACACCATATGCCAATGAATTTCAGTCACTTTCGACACAAGTGAACACCACCAGACTTCTGATCTTATGCCTTCCTGCCCACACAACATGGAGAGAGCACTCACATGACTAAGAGACACAAGTAAAAACAGTAATTACCTCCCTTGCCAGCATCTATTTGGACAATACAAATGCCATTAGCCTAAAGCAAAAAATCGTGGCCAATCTTGGTTCTACTGAAGTCAGTGGAAATGTTACCCTTAGTTTCAACAGAGCCACATTTTTACCCATCTTCCACACAATCCAGTTGATTCATACCAGTCTTCCACCCGCTTACAGAATCCAGGGGGTCCTGAATGAAAGAATATTCACCTCTTTTCCTTTTCAATGTCTGGCATATTTACAGCAGGTAGGCTGCAGTACACACAGAGTGAGAAATCGAGTCACGGATGTTCTGAGTGCACTCTTCTTGAGCTAAATTAAATGAAATTTATAGTAGTGCTATTTGGAGAAAAACTGTGATAGACCAACTTTCAGCAGCTTATAAACAAACCAAAGCAGAGATGCTCAGAACTCCTCAGAAGTGAAAGAGCCCTTTGCTACACTACAAGCACCTATCATTAGTTAAATTGGAATTAAAGCTAATCCCTGGATTTCTAGCCTCACACGGTTATTAGGGTAGACATTAAAGTTTAATAGACTGTATGTAATACAGCTGGATGACAGGGCAAAGATTAGCATTTCAAATTGAGTTGTGATTGCATCCAGTTCTGAATTTCCTGTAAATTATGAGATAGCAAAAGAGATAACAGTAGTGCAATGTGAAAGCCAAGATCACTGTGTGGACAAGAAAACGGTATTTTAGCCAGCAGCCAATACAGAGACACACAGATTACCCAAATATTCAGGTTAAATCAAGTGTATTTTGCAAGAGAGTGGTTTACAGAGCTGTATTAACTTAATATCCATTTTTTGCAAAAACAAGAGACATTACTGCAAGGCAACCATCTTGGGATTTAGGGTGCTATTAGTCCCAGCTCTGCTGTCATCTCACATAGTCTTAGAGCATGTTATTTTAGGTTCCCAAGGGTCTGCCAAGAATTCTGTGTCCTGATCACATGGGCTTTCATGGGCCATGAGTGTACCTCACCAAGATAACCTGAAACTTCAGTAAGGCACCCATGAAAATAAGAAAAATATTTCCATGTTTCCTATATGCAATCCTTTATGCTAGGACTGATACCTCATTATTTTTGAATTGAGAAAATTTCCCTTCTAAAGCAAGCAACTGTTCGTAATAATAAGCTAGTAAATGCACAAACAAATAAAGGTTAATCAATACTGCAGACCTTGGGTTGAGGATTTTTCCTTCCTCTGTGTTTGGACAATGCCTGGCACAATGGGATTCCAGACCTAATTGTGGCCTTGGGGCACAATAGCAAGGGCAGTAAAACCAGCCATGTTTTCTTGCAACGATCACCCTATTCCAAGCCCCACATTTCTTTCCAACGTTTAAGTAAGAAAAAGAAAACGCAAGGATCTAAATTTATTCCCTGCTAAGAAAATGTTGTGTGACTTTTGGCTGGTTCATGCCTTCCCTTGAAGTAGACTCACAGGGAAACTCAATTCTGATCACAGACATAACACAAAAAAACCAGCAGTGGAATATTCAAGTTGAAAGCCCAAATTAATCTGTGGTGTAATTGCACTGTCTTTCTGAGCTTTGTGCTCATACCTGCCAGATGGACTGCAAACACTTCAGTGTTTTTGCCTGGCATCACTCAGTTCTCAAATTGGATTTCAAAAATGGCACTGAGCAAGTACATGCTGTTATTGTCTTTGTGGTGATCTGGTAAATGTGAATGCCCTCCTAATGCTGGCCACAGGTCAGCTCAGGCAGCAGGCAGGGGAAAAGGCAGAGACTCCTTCTAGGAGAAAGGAGTTTCCTCCTCATTCCCTCTCTCCAAGTACAGGATTATTTTTTTGACATGCAAAAAAAATTGGGACCAAAACCCTACATGAGCAAAAATCATTGTTCATGCAAAATTATAAGAACAACTTTTATAGTCCATCTGAAAAAAAAAAAGAAATATTTACAGCATTTGCAGATGCCAGAGCCTAAAAACCAGGAATCATAAATTGGCTTTCTAGCAAGGAGGTCCACAGGCTGCTGCAGCTGACCTCGAGATTCTTTTAGGTCAAGCACATCTATGTTCATTCCACGCTTCTGACAACCACTCCTTTTGCAAAGCTGACTCAGTATTTATTGGGATAACCTGGGTGAGACAGACAAATCTATCATTTTTGGACCAATTTGTCTGCTCTGTGATCAAAGATGTTTAGATGTCATTAAGACTTTAGAACATTATTATTTTTGAGACAAGATAAATGTCACAGATACCAAGCTGCTGGATGATTTAATGGTTAAATTCAATTTTTTTTTTCATCTCCACCCATTCCATAAGATTTTTGGATTTCCTCCAAGCTGAGTTCATTCCAAAGTGTTCCCTCATTTTAGGTCTGTCGTTCTGCAGAGGACTGCACATCCCAAACACAACAGAGGATTTGGCAAAACTCATTCTCCTTGTTTAACATACTTACAGAAACTATAGACTAGATCTCACTAGATACAGCATGTTTATGCAAACGTATTTTATAGAGCAACTTGAAAACATTAATGTCTTTTCACTTTGTCAGTCCCATTCTGATGGTTTTTTTGGATACATTTCATGTTATTTTAAAAAAATAATATGAATTATCTGGATTTCTGTCTTTTCCACGGGAAAAAAAAAAAGAAAATATTTAAATTTGGCCTAATGTGTTCTGATCAAAGTCAGCGATTGAGAGCTACCCATTACCTGACAAGCTAGTTGTCTGGAAAGTAATCCTGATACCCATCTTGTCCCCTTACACTGCATCAAATGGAGGGGTTTCTCTCATCCCATCAGCAATCAGCAGGTTTAAGATGATACCACACAGTATTTTGCAAAGAAAAAAAAAAATCACACTATATAAAGCTATTTTTGCTTTGGAGCTTTTATTGGCCTGTAAAATATTTTTACATTTATTACGTTTTTAATGAGAACTCCTAGAACCAAGGCTGGTGTAAATAATGAAAACAACACTAGTAAATGTCCCCATAAACCTCGCACCAAGGCTTTGATGCTAATTTGCAGGCCTGGCGTCCCTTCCCTCCTCCCACCACCTCCTGCACAGGGCAATGGCCAGACTCAAAATGCAAGATATCAACAGGAAAGGCATCCTGCAGGTTTGCTGCTCCCTAGGAGCTGCCGTAGGTCTGGGAGAGAAGGAGAACTCAGGCTCAGCAGGGACCAGCGCTGCCATCTCTGCACCCCTCAGTACACCAGCTGTAGCATCACTCCATCCCAAGCAGCTCCGCAGTCACCGACTGCTGGGCCCTGTGGTGCTGGACAAAGGGCTCTCCTTGTTCTAGAAAGCTGTGTGTCACTTTCTGAGTCATTTAATTAAGGTCCTTAAACAAGTCAGAAAACCTTGGAAGCACCTTTACAATTCCCAGATGCTTGGTAGCAGGCTTTACAAATCCCAGCATTTTTGGCTTAGATAACACCACCCAATGCCTAGGGGAATGCAGCGGAACTGGTCCCTAATTCTCTCTCTCTCCCTGTCTCTCCCTCTCTCTCTATCTCTCTCTCTCTCTGTCTGACATTCTGATTTATTTACATGGGTGGGACCTGGAGACAGAACCAAAAACCAGTTCAAAGCTCCATTTTGGCAGCAAAATTCAAGCTCACAGTGCACACACAAAATGCGAGAGGTGATTGCTCTGCACCACCTTCCATTTCGGGCTACAAGTGCTTCTCCAAACACCTGTAAATTAACTGATCCCATCACACTCCAAGATCAGGATGCACAGGACAGAAAGAGAACACAGCCAGATTGGGGATTGAGCCCAGAAATTACCAGGACTGGACTGGTAATTGACTGGACTTTGAACTGACTTCTGTGTTAAACCCCCAGACCATAATATCTCCTTTATTCTCTCCTGCAAGCCTGATCACAGCACTGCTGTATTTTGGGTTAAATCCAACAGAAGAAAGCGCAAAGCCTGCTGATGGAGCACAGATCAGCACTCCATGGCAGCACATGATGCACAGTGTGTTGCTGCACCCTGGCAGAAGCGTGGGCTATGGTGTCGCACTGAGCTTTTGGTGATTTGTTTCCTGTCTCAGGCACTTTCCAGCTGGGCTTGACACTGACTGCGCTCTGGACCTTCCCTTCGGCACCTCCAATTCAACACACATGGATTAATTCTGACACATGGACTGATGTCTTCAAAAACAAAAAAAATCACTACTCAGGGGTCTGTGTCCCCTTTTCCCACCATGGCACATCCTTCCTGAGCCATGAAGAAATGTAGGATTGCTGCAGTTTATTTCTCCAGCCCTGACTCCCAGGCTGTTGCTGTTCACAGATGGTTAGAAATGTCTGACTACAGCAACTGGGCTTCAAATTCCAGTTCCTACCAGAACTATCATTTCTGTGCGCTATCAGTTACAAATAGCACATTGGTTTTTCCTTTGCCATTTAATCCTTGCAATTCCAGGGCCAGATCCCATAAAAATTCCTTCCAGTATCTGCATCAGAGAAACACACCCAAACCTTAACAAATCACTTTTTGCAGGGCTTACCATCCCTGCCTGCTGCAAAGGTCTGTGCTCGTTATAGGTTGAGTCAATAGATCTTTTTTCTCCCCAACTTTCCTATGACATTTCAATTGCAGTCTTCTCAGTTCCCATCCCAAAACAATTTGTATCAGTACAATGCTCTTTCAACTTAATTTAATGCATCCCACCTACATCAGCTGGATTTCACTAGGAAATTAAAATAAGAGAGCTTTGGGTCAGACTAAATTCATATTTTGGTTTTTCTTCAGGATTCTCCTAGGCAGGAACAATACCTTCAACAACCCCATTTCTTAGCTGGAACTAGTCACTATCCATTAATGAACTTCGCAAAGTGTCGTGTAATAAAGGAAATAGTAAAAGGTTATGTTAATGCAGCATGATAAGCCATATTATTTGGAAAAAATAAACACACACAAGAGTTTCAAGCACACAAGGATTGAACATGGTGTTTGACAGCCTCTGTGAAATGAAGGAAAAGGAGAAAAACCATCAGTGACCATGAGGATGACTCAGGACATAAGACAAGCAATGTGGCACTGTGACATTCCCCACATGCAAACTGAAGATGCTACTGAGCCCCCAGGAGCATTGCCCCCGTGAAACATTTCATTGAGTCTTCTCATCACACAGATACCCCACCTGATGCTCTCATGTTCATAAAAGGAGAAAAAAAATCTCTTCACACCAAGTTAAAAACCCTTGTGTTAGGGTTTTTTGTAGCACAGAAATACCCTTCAGTATCGTTTTCCCAGACTTGGATGGGGAAGGCAGCATTCCCGCAAACCAAGACATGAGGCACTGAAAATGCAAAGGGGTTTCACATTGCCAGCCCAACTCAGCCAGAGTGGGCCAGTGGCAAGGAGAGAGTTTCTCCTTCACCAGATGTCTCCAATAAGGGGCAACCTAAAACTCAGCCCTGGTGGGATCCAACTTCACCCTTAAGCAGTGGCAATGTTAACCATTGTGCTCGGCTTCTCCAATGGGAATGCTGCTGCTCTTGCACATAAATCAAACCCGGCTGAGAGATCAAAACCTTCAGCAGAACCAGATGGCTGCATATGGGGCAGACAATGCACGTGCTCGCAGTGCAGGCAGCCCTTCTGCAGCTCCTGCAGCAGTGGGGGTACAAGGAAAATTATTTATTCCTGCAGCATCCCCAGGTTTGTGCTGTCTGTAGGTACAAGAAGGATGCCACAGGGAAAAAATTGGATTTGCCAGTCAACAAGGTAAAAGCATGCAGTGCAAGCACAGAGGTATGCACTGGATCCATGAATATCTTCACAAATAGCCCAGAAATAGCCTTTCCTCACATGTTTCCAGCAGAAAAAAATCCTCAAGGAGAGCATTGGCACTGGATTCCACATCACCCCTCTTCCCATGGCATTTTTAAGAAGTCTCTGGCTAATCCTCCAGGTCATGTGGGACTGGGGAAAAGCTGGTATCTTCAAGGACATTCATATTCCTAATTCCCTGGGTTGGTGCCTATGTCATACAGCCTGGAAATCACTCCCACACACAGCTCTAAGAAAAGAGCTGTGACTTCGTGGAATGTAGAAAACTAATTAGTATAAAATCAATAAATGAGACAGGTAACCTAAGCACACAAACCAGGAGGTGACTTCTAGATGGCAAATTTAATGTTTGACATTTTCTCAACCTGGCAAGGGCCAGTGGCACCCAGGTAAAGTACAATCAGCTGGAGAGACCTGTCTGTGCAACTGCCTGGTGCTGTGCTCCCCCTGCCCCCTCACAGCATGGGTGGGATTGGTCTTCACCAGGGGTCATGCAGCCTGAAAAAAGCACCTTTGAGAGAATGACACCAAGACACATAGACCTGTTCCTCCCTTCCCTGGATGTCTCTTTCATTTGATTGTGGTCCATAGAAAGGAACAAGGAAGGGCTTGCTGCTGACACGGTGATGGATGGCTCTGAGCAGAGGCTGCTGCAAGGGATGAGTGACAACAGTGACAACCTCCCAGGACAGAGAGCTGACAAACAGCCCAGAGAGCCAAGCTCCACTGCTAGAGGTGGAGCTGCAGTGCAGTGTGGGGACCACTCACAGGCAGTTTGATTTCAGCAGTCTGAGGCCACTGGAAAAGCACTTTCTGGGAAACACAAGATGTATGGAGAGCTTCAGCTGTGCCTCTGCTCAAAGCCATCAGCAGGGACACGAGTGCATCACACAGCATGATCTTGTCAAGGGAGGTGACAAGCAGGCTCACATAACCCAGAGCTGTTCTCCAAAGGTGGGGTGTTGGAGCTCCTACAATCCTTTGTGATAACTATAAAGCACCACCAGTGTCTAGTTCACTTTGTGCCAAACGCTGTGCAGCCTTTTTTAAAATAAGTATAAACATGATCTTTAAGAAACAGGCAAGTATTCACAGAGAGCATGGGGATGGCATTGATTTACTAACAGTTGAAATTTCAATTCAGATTGATTTCTGTTAAACATGCCAAAGGATATGGGGGTTTTATGGTTTTTCCCGAAAATAAGATCTCCATGTCATGCAAGATCTAAGAATTCACCAAGAAAAAAGAATAACTGTGTTTCAAAGTTATTTACTTCACATTTCATTTCAATGCTATTTAACCTGTTAAACGCAGGAAATGCTTCAAACTTTATTTCTTTTTTTATCACTTTGTTCAGAAGGCTGTTTTAGCCAAGCAAAGAACACATAAGGAATGAGGTATCTTTTCTAACTCTTGAATGATACTGAAAAGAAAAAGGAATAAATTGACCCATATCCTTTTCCTCACACCACATATGAACAAAGAACTTATACAGAAGCCTCCAGAATCCAACCCACAACTCTCTGCTAGAAGAGCATCTCATTTATTTACCCACTTTCTGTACTTCAACCACAGCAAAACAAAACCAGAATTTCCACACAAAGCACTCTGCAGCCCTGGAGATGCCTGCTCAGGAGAAAAATAAGTAAATTAATGAATAAAGCTCTTTTTTACACCCATCTGAATCTGCCATTTCCAGATATCTTTGGGCTTGGTTAGTCATTCTTACATTGCAATACCAAGGGTCACAAGCTGAAAAGTTTGGGACAGGGCTTGGAGAGATGAAAACCAGTAGTAGTTTCACCAAATGCAGTTGGGTACCAAGACTGAGGAATAATTTTTTGCCAAAGGAATGTTGCCTCACCTGCAAAATGCCATTCCTGCCCTCACTAGCAAGCCAGGAAATTACACCTGGAGTAGGGCAGGAGCACCACCCTCCTTGCTTCCCAGCAGAGCTGCACAGGAGGGAGCCTGGTCTGTGAGGCCATCACGTCTGTTTCTGGATGCTGGTGGCTTTTTTCTGTCTAAGAAAGAGCAGATTTGTTCTTGTTCTTGATTCTGGAGCAAAGGGTACATGCAATTTCCCACCCACCACCAGAGCCTAGGCCTTGAACATGGAACACCCATGGTTCAACAGCTCTGGAAAGCATTAATTTAGAAGGAGAAAATGGTTATTTCTGGAATAGAAATACATTCCTACTTCTTATCTCATTATTTAGAAAATATTTCTGATTCATGCTTAATTCAACTTTGCCAGCACTCCCCCAAAGCCACATAATCTCCAGGTCCCACTCTTTAGTGCAGCTACTGCAGGCTGAAAACCCAAGCCCTGCCCCAGCAGCATTTTTCTCATCTGCTTTGCAAACATTTGCCATACATCATTCATTGCACTTAAAACAACCCTGCCTGTTCATTTCTTAAACCACTGCCAAAGTCATCTGCAGGGGAACTCCAGGCAGGCAGGAATGGGAATAGAGAGCTTCCTGCTTGTCTAGAAATCTACAGTACTTTTCACTCCAAATTCCCATCTGTTGCACCTTGTCCTCAATTTTCAGGACCAGTCTTTGCTCTGAGACACGTTGGATATCCATATGGTACAAATATACTTAGTGGAAAACCGTAACACATCTTAATTATCAGCACCATGACTTCAGAAGGACACAGCCAAGTTTATGGTAAGATCTCATTATAGTATTAAACACAGATAGCTCCTGTACAGCAGGAAAGGAAGAGAAAATGGGTAGAAACCAAGTCACTTAATCGAAAAAGCACTATCTGATTGAAAAAATCTGTTTTTTCAGCAGCTCTTTGGGCACAGGTTAAGTTAATGAAAAGAAGGTTGGCAGAGTACATGTGTGACTCTTTAGGCGACAGTAATCAAGCCGAGGTGCATTTCCTGTGGGTTGGGAGCCAGCTGAGAGGACCTGTCAGTGCCTCGGGTCATTAAGCACAGCCAGCTATCGACTGCACCACTGCCATTACTGCACAAAAAAGAACCCTGTCCAGCTCAAAGCGGGGGAATCCTGGAGATTTTTCCCCTTCTGCCCCCTTTGCTTTTATGGAGTTCATGGGATGTCAGGAACCTGTGTGCAAACCCAGGTGACAGAGCAAACTACTCCACTGATGCTTCTTGCAGTGTGTGGTGACAAGACAGTTTGCAAAGCTGGGTTTTTCATCAAAATAAGCAGTATGCCACACTGAGGAATCTGCAGACATCCTTTTATTTCCCTGTAGCCACTGGAAAAGGGTGTTTGCATTCACTGTCCTACAGCCAGAATGACGTGGTTTGTTCATCCCTGCGTTTGTTCCCTTAAAGAAGTGCTGTAAGATCCTTCAGAAATTATCTAGGAGAGGCAGAGGCTGCTAATTAAACTATGCTTTTTTAGTAAATACCAGAGTAAATAGACATAAATGTAGAGTGTTTAAATAGCAACAGCCCTAAGGCATAAGTCAATCATCTTTATCCTCTTTTAACTAAATGGTTTCTGAGGGGTCGGGAGGGTTTTGCACATAAATATGTATCTTAACAAATATTCAGCAGAACCCTTTGAATTTATGTCTTGTTTATGCAAAGAGAAAAAGGAGTCTTCCAATTCCCAACGCCTTCAAAGACGGAAGGAGGGGCAAGCACAGTAGGAAAGCTGCACCTGGCACAGAAAGTGAATGTGTTCTCTGGTCCCAGCGTGGGTCCCGCTGAGACCAGGGACCTGCCAGGGACACAGCATAGCGGGATGGCTCTCACCATGGTGTGTGAGCCATGCCCAACCTGCAGATGGTATCAGCACTTGTACTCCCCTCTATCAGTGTGAAATCTAACATGATTCACAGCCCAAACATCAGTCTTCAGGCTATAATTAAGCAGAAGTCTTGTTGCTGGTTTGAAATCTGATTTTAGGATGAAGAGTGATGAGATTGTGGTTGGAGTTTCCAAGTGGCTTTGATGGGAGCATATTCACATCACATAATCACATCCCAAAACTGCAATAAAAGCTTCTTAAACCTCCAAGGCCATTTGCACTGGGCCTTTTCCATCTTTCACCATGTTTGTATTTATCTTTAGGAAGTAAAATGATGCTTCACAAAGTTATAATGACTAGTGCTTAAGCAACCCATTTGTTCCTGCAACCTCCCCAAGCATTTTCCTCACTCCCACCACTCCCAGCCCAGACACCTGAGGCATGAAGAGGTGCAGCACCTACTGCTCTGCAGAGGGGTGCTCATGCCACCCCATGATCCAGCCCCAGCTTGGGTATCTCTAATAGAAATAACTCTGAAATCTATAGGTTTTCACCAGCTCTTCAAAGTGTGTCTCTGTATTTCCTCACCTGTCCCCCACACCCCATCTGCACTTCCCTGGAGAAGCTTTTTTGGGAGATGGTGCGATATGTTTTGAAGGAAAAACACCATGGGGATGTTTGGAAGAGGACAAAGGGCATCTAACACTGAGCCTTTTTTCTGTCCTGCCAAGAAGTAGTTGCCACACCTCTGTGGTTTCCTAGAGGGTGCAGCACGTCCCACCTCTGCCAGAGGAAGGCCACTCTCACATGCATCCCAAGTCTCAGGACACTGGTTTCTTTAGACTTAACCTATCAAGCAGCACCAATGGCCAGGATCAGGGAAGGGAGATGTTAAACAGATGCTGAGCCCCCAGCAAACCCTGATGCATAGTGAAGCCCTTCAAATGCACATGATGCCAAGAATGAATGAAGAAAACATCTCAACAGATAGAGTGATATGATCTGAAGCCCCATCAAGTCTAAAAGTCTTCACAAACACGAAGGGCACATGGAGATTTAAAAATGTGGGTGCAAGCAAGAAGGAAGAGAGGTGAAAGGGATCTTTGTCTTGGGCAATCCCTGGCTCCAGTCTCTAACTTTGTCCCTCAAAA
This sequence comes from Catharus ustulatus, assembly GCF_009819885.2. Classification (NCBI taxonomy): domain Eukaryota; kingdom Metazoa; phylum Chordata; class Aves; order Passeriformes; family Turdidae; genus Catharus; species Catharus ustulatus. The sequence goes on along the minus strand of NC_046235.1, from coordinate 9,809,421 downwards.
TCTGAGTGCAGCCCAGTGGCCTCTCAAAACTCCTGGTGTGAATTATCTGTCTTTCAGGAAAGGCTGCTGATAAATCAGTCACTGGAACAAATTTTCTTTCTGGTGATCAGTAATTGTTACAGTCTCTCCCTGTGCCTGTGATGGCTGGGTTTCTCATTAGCATCTTAGCCAGCTGAAAGATGTGTAAACAGGTGTAGCTACAGAATTTCCTACTGGGTACACATCTGAGGAGGCTCCAAAACATAAATTACCCTTTCTAAAGTCAGTTTTAAATCATGCTCACTAACAGTCATCTCCTGCTCTTGATCATTGCTCCTAGGATGGCAATAGGACTTTCACATATGGTTTGAGTGAAGCAGGAGTCCTTCAATGGCTCCACATCCACCTGTTTCAGATTGTGTCATAGGTTTGTGCTTAAGCATTTCATTAACTTTTCCCTTTTTTAATGTTAACCCAAGCCATGCTAACTCTACACATGCATCTGGAAGTTTGCAGCAGAAATGCAACTTGCCCCCAAACGTGACGCATTTCAGAGGCAGCAGAGTGTGAAGCCAATGGGAGAGCAAGGCTGCTCTGAAATATCTTTCCTGAGAACAGGATGTTTTCTCCTATTCAAATGAAATGAAAACTCTGTGTATGCATGATGCGCAGTTTTAAAGATCCAGCCCTAAATGTACAGGTTTGGAGTGTCATCATTCCCCTGTGAAACACACTCTGCTCAAGGATCTCAGCTGCGTTCCAAGACCATATCCATGTTACTGCTTTTTCCTCATCAAAGCAAAAGTGCAGCCCACCTCCTTTTTTTGTGGGCTGGGAGGGTCCTTGCTATTTCATAATTGCTTTAGGAAAACCAGTACAGTACCTGTGATGGAAAGAGCCACCCATCACTGCACCTTTGTTCCATGAGCAGTGGTATCCAGCAGCACAGCTCTAAAGCCTGGCTGGGAGCTGAACAGGTTTTAGCATGTTTTCTCATCTCATTTTTCCTGTCTCCTTTCAGTTGGAAGCTCAACTGTCAAAATTAAACCATCCACCTGTGTGGCATACCCCAGCGTGGCTGAACTTGATAGATCTGCACAGTTGGATTCTGCAGCAAAGATCACAGATCTGAGACATACACAGTGAGGATAGTCTGCTAATCTTTCCTCCCTCCACTCCCTCCCCCGACAAAAGGAAAAACCCAAACATGTGTTTTTCCCTTGTGGTGCTTTCTTTCTAAGGAATCTCCTGTCAGCAATGTTATGATGGGAATTCTCAGGGAATTCTTAAAGTGAAACCTTTGAAAAACTAGATTGCTGTTGGTATCTCATGTCTCATACACAGCATATTACAGCAACTGAGGGCAGAAATGTGCAGAAAAACATTTGCAATGGGGAAAAAAATGGAAAAATCAACTATGCAAGACACAGGTAGGGTGTTCCAAGTCTATCCTCCAAGCATGGTTTGGAAATAACGACACACGCTGCAGAAAAAGGAACACAAATGCAGGAATGGTGCAGGGTGAAGTGGGCTCAAACACCAGACTGTGCTGCAGGGAAGCCCAGAGGTGAAGGATGTGAAGACCTCTGCACAGATGATTTGGTACTTATGAATTTTAGAGCAAGACATCCACCTGTACACTGCTGCTCTTGTTCATGGGAAAATACGACAGAAATGACACAAACTGCTCAAGGACCTCTCCTGAGAGGAACCTTAACATTCAGCCTTCTCAGGTCTGGGCTTGGAGTAACACGTATTTCTCAGCATTTCCTTCACCATGTGTGTTGTTCCTGCTGTTCTCAGTGTTGCTACCACACCTGCTATTCAGTTTTAGTTATAAAATCTGGTGCATTCAAGTCCACCTTCAAACCTTGGCATCAAGTTCTGTATGGCAAGTCCATGGCATCAAGTTCTGTATCTGATCTCCTTTCCATTCCTCAGACTGGGCTGTTGCTCCTTTATCTTTTATTCTTACCTCATCTGTTGAACAAATGTCACAGCCACGGTTATTAGAAATATTTGAACCTGACAGCTGCAAATACTCAGAGGCAACTATACGTGCAGAGAGCTATAATTAGTTGGAGCATTTCATTTTGTTTTTAAATCACTGAGATCCAGTATTGGAATCTGTGCAGACACAGACAATCAATACAGACAGTGTGACTTAGCGAGCTTTACGGTAATTTATTTTCCGTGTATGAGAGGATAACTAATACACCCTGCCTACAATGACAGATATTGTATTGCACAAAAAGGGATTTTTGCTTCACTAAAACTCAGACCTGGATACATCCACTCCTACCAACTTTAGCAGTGATACCACACTAAGTGCAGCAGTCAAAAATTACCCCTGAGTGAGCAGAAACTACAGGCTTGGGCTGAAAAAAATTAGTGCATAATAGTTACTTAATGATTGCTGCAGGGTGCACTGAAACCATCAGTTGGAATCTCTAATGTTGCCTGAAGTAGGTATCTCTCATCACTCCTGTCTTATGGGGGGTCAAGGCACAGAAATACCCCTTTTGCTGAAGGCAAAGAGTTAAGTTGAAGTCTGCAAGCCCCAGCCTCACATCTCATTATTCAAAGCGATTCAGAGTTCCTTGGTATTGACAGTAAATAAAAAATTTTTATTTGTTGCACTTTCTGCAGTTTGATTTCTCCAACTGGATGCAGTCTTCTCCAGAGCTTTAGACCACCACCCCACCACTCTGTCCATATGCAATAAATTCAGAGGTTTATTATCTTCCCTTCTCCTAAAGCCAAGAAGCAGCAGACATTCTCAGAGCAGAACATCTCCAAATAGCCCATCTTCAAATAATTCTAATCAAACTCAGGAGTAGCTCCCAGTTTCCTCTTTCAATTCAACACATTCTTCTCTTTGCTGCTTTCCAAGGAATCCTTTCAGATCTAGGATATCATAAGTAAATATCTCATCATCTCTATTTCTGCATTCATGAGTGATGTAGCTGTGGTGGTTGTATAATGTTGCTTTGGGTTTCTAATTGTGATATTAATTCATTTATTTGAAGAGAATACAGTTGAAGTAATAAAATTAAGAAGAAAAAGAAGCAACAGCCTATAAAATCTTTATACCCTAGTAGTTTTATTGATAAGGATTAGGAGAAATATTAGGAAGACAGAGAAGGAATAATATTTAGTTCGGATAATAAAATTATATGAGCTGCCATATTCATGTTAAGTGAGACCTGAGGGAAGCTTAACTTGAAAGATTACACAGGTGGATTCTTTTCCTTTGGAAAACATGAAAGATTATTGTAAATGTCTTTTTACGCAGCTGCCTCTTCAAACATAGTCACAAGAAATTAGCCAAAGGCCCATTTTTCACCAAAAAATGTGCTCTGACACACACAGCAGTGTGGGGATGGAGCCCTTATTGCTGCCTCTGCTCAGAGCAGGGCTCAGGGATGCTATTCTAGCACATCAAAAGTTTGAGTGGGTTGTGTTGTACTAGCTCCTTGCTCCTGTCCTGCATCCCATGGCTCAGGCACAGCAGTTTGGCTCATAGGGCAGCACAGGCATCCCCAGCTGTGGGGATCATGTGCTGATGGACAGGGTCAGGAGATAAATGTGTAATGACACATTAAGATAAATCACGTACCCACTGCTCTTGGAACAGGCACTCGGGTTCTACAGGCAACCAGGTAACACCTGCAGGCAGGGGTATTTCTTTTCCCAAAAATGGAGCACCTATGAATAATCCACAAATGAGGAGAGGGACAAAATGAGCCTCCATGCCCTCCCAAAGATGCTGCTGTTGCTGGCTACCAGTGGGTTTAATTCATTTAACAATCTAATCCTGGTTGAAATTAGCAGTTTGCCCCTGGAGACTTGCTGCTCTGTAATCCACTTGTTTGGGACCATATTTTGTTAAAATGCTCCAGCCAAGCTCTCTTTAGGTGTTCTGGTCCTAGTCTAAAAGTTCTTCAGTGATGTACCAAGCTTAGCAAGCAAGCAAGTCTCACTTAATATGAAAAATCATGCTTACAATTTAAAAAATAAGGTGAAGAAAAATAGCAACTTTTCTGTCAGGAACAGGAGGCATTCCCAAATAGTCCTTGCCCTGGGCTTGGGAATTCGTTTTGATTTTTACCTTAATGTTCACTCACTTTAAGCACAAAGATCCAAAGCCTGTATGAGAGCAATAACCATTCCAAGACATTTACAAATGACCCTCTTAACTCTTTATGAGACATTATCTGAGGTAAAGCAGAGTAGGAGAAATAAACTTGAAGTAGGAAGAGCTGGCTTGCCTCCCAGATGGAGCATGATAAAGCACCAGTGTCAGTGTTTCTTCTCAGTTTTATGGCAGCCTTTAACTGCTTGGTATTTAGGATTTTTTATCAGAAAACGGAAAGAAGAAGAAATAGGTCCAAAGCAAAGAGGTTTTCACAAACAATATTCTCCAAATTACTTTATTGAGCAGATACTGTGTTATCTGGCTATCAAGATAACACCATTTATTTTTTTACTTGCCACAACAGCCTGCTGCTCAGATTCCCAGTCCTGGGATGTACAAGGAATTCCTGAGCACAGCAATAAATTTTCAAAGGGATCTGGATGACCCCACCGCTTCTTTCCTACTAGAAAATATCCCGAACAAAGTTAATCTCTGGTCAGGTTTACCTCATTAAATTGATTTCTATTGTCCCTCTTAAACCGTGTGTTAGTTTTCGGTTCCCATATTTAGAAAAGCTCTCTGGATTTTGTTCATCTCCCACAAAAGTTTAATGAATGGCTCTTCATGGAACCATGGGAATGGAATACATTTTTTACACAGAAAGCTCTCCTGGAAATTGAAATTGCATGAAAACTGCCTCACTTCTACTTTTTCCTAGCCCAATGCAGAAATAAACTTAAATCACAATTTTTACTGCCCCTTCAAAACATTTTCAGCACTACTTTGGGGAAAGAAGAAAAGGTAAACGTCAATTGTTCCAGTTTATTCAAATTTTGAAATGTAAGATACAAATCAGAGCGCTCATGCAAGGTTTGGAGGAAAGGTAAACAGAAATAGAGCACTTTAACAGGGATTTCTGCTTTTAACCACCTGCTTTAGGCAGCTTCTCAGCAAGGAGAAGCCTAAAATGTGAGACAGGGCTCCAAATAAAAAGTTATATCAATGAACCAGTGGCATTAGATTCTGAAAGCACACCCTGATTTGCTATTAAAAGACAGTAAGCTGTCACATTTACAAAGCTGGTGGTTGGATCTTGATTCCTTTCTGCAAGTTAGAACTAGTTATGAACTAGTAAAGCCATCCATTTACACCATCCTCCACAGAACAGACAAGCAGTCAGGTCTAGGGGAAAGAAAAAGAAAATACTCCTTATTAAGCAACATATTTTCGGTAAAGAAAATATGCTCATTGTATTGGATATGTTGCATTAAAAGCTTCCCAATTTTATGAAAATTCTATTGAAATGGTTGTCAAAATGACAGAATGAAGAGAGTTTTGAAAAAAAGTCTAAATCCATTTTAAAAACATTTTTCTTATGCTTCTGCAAAGAACTTGGAAATGTGTAAAAAATTGATGAAAGAAATACAGCAGATGGGGGGAAATTAAAATGCTTCAGAAATATAAAACTTAAGGTCATACTTTACACAAACAAAAGGTTTGACTTTTCCAGGATACCACACCTCTGCCATGTTCCATGAAGTGCCAGCCGGACTAAGGGATGGACACTGGAAGGAGCAGAGCTGAGGGAGGTACTGGAAAGATCTTTCATTGCCTCAGGCTGAAGCTGAAATCAGTTCATGAGGACAGAGCCAGAGCCGAGGAAACTCCATGTCTCAACACCCATGGAGCCAATTTTTGTTTGGATTCAATATCACAGACTTCTGCCAAGTCCAGTGAAAATTTATCATCAGCTCTCTAAAAACTGGTGTTCTTCTTATTCCTAATTGATTGACTTGGTTTAGCTGCCTCAGACCAAGCTACTGTTCAGAGGCTAAAGAGGAAATTATTCCTCTTTGTGAATTTACCTGAAGATAAAGCGTTTCCTGGACTGCTCAAATACACGAGCTGGAGAATGGAAGACCCAACTATTCCCAAGTCATTAAATCTCTCAGTTAACTATCTGCTGTGTGACACAGCCCCAAGGCTGATGCTCATCTTTCCCTCAGGTAAACTACACCCCTCAGAGCAGCATCCCTCCTGATTTCCACTGGGACAGCTGAACTCAAACTGTGATCCAACAGCAGCTTGTTTTAGCTCTGTGGGGCTGCCTGAAGTGAGCTGTGTGCATTGCAGCTCCTGGCAGGCTCTGGGTGAGGCACAGCCTGTCCTGGTGGACACACACACAGAGCTCACACAGCGAAGGGAATGGGATGCCCCAGGGCTCCCTGTCCGTGACACACGGGCAGAACTACTGCTCCAGCCAGACACCAGATGCTGGAAATCCTGGATAAATACGCAAAGTCCCCTGATTCCACTGGTATACATTTTCCAGGCTGTCTTAATTTGAAAAGACTGGTGTCCACTAAGAAAAGCAGAAGCCTCTCTTGAAATGGAAAATGCAAACTCCCTCCCTCTGAATTACTATAATCTGACACCCCATCAGGCAGGGTGTTGGTAGCAGTCTGATTAAATGGTGGCTGCATCCTCCTGGAGTGACAGATGTGGTTCAGTTGAAGCAGTGGTCCTGTAGAAGGGTGCAATTTTCCTCTGAAGGTCCTGTGGTGGTGTAGATGGACCTGGTTTTCCTCTGGAATCAGTGGAAAAAGGCTACCTTGGTGCTACAAATCTCAGTTTTACCTAGATAGGAAAGGCTTGGCTCCTTCCCCTGGATGGGTCATCTCCCAATGGGATGATGTAATTTTATCAGTGATGCAGTGGGACTCAATGGCCCTTTAACAGAAGATATCTTCCTGGAGGAAGGAGGGGTCATGAAAGAGATAAAGAACACGGCCCCACCTGGTTTAATAGCTGGCTCATTGACAGAATATAATCCCCCCAGAGTTATAAAGGATGAAACCTGATTTCAACAGGTGGTGATAGAACACATACTGCTGGTTGCACCTTGCATTGCAACCTAAGACACTGGCAAAAAAAGATCTGTCCAGAGAAACCATGCAACAGCCTGAACTTCAGGCTTTCAGTTCCAAGGAGTCCTGAATCAAAATTTCCACTAACACCATTTTTAAAAATACACCCTCCCAGCCAGCAGGAACCCTGAAGAGCTAAAAATTACAGTAATTTCATGACTATAAGGTGCACTTCTGGGTGTCAGCAAATTTCCGAACTTTGTCCATATATAAGGCACACCAGACTATAAGGTGCACTTCTTTTTTGCAGCAAGGATCTACACCAACAAAGTAATGAATTAGTAATGGAATAGTGCGATTGCAGGGTTTACTGGCAGGTGCTCAATTTGCAAACATTTTTCACAGATTGGAGTAGCCTTTAAATGCAGCCGCAAGCGCCCTCCCTGTGCCGCGGGCCCTGGCACTCCTGACCACCCCCAGCGCTGGCTCCCGTGGCGTTGCCGTGGTTCAGGGTTCCCGTGGCATGGCCGCGGCTCACAGCTTGGAGCTCCCACGGGGCCGTCCCCCATCGCGGCTCGGCACTCCCACAGCTGTCCCCGCTCGCGGCTCAGCTCACAGCTCGCACTTCCAGGTTGGCAAATTTCCAAACTTTGTCCATATATAAGGCGCACCGGATTATAAGGTGCACTTCTGGGTTTCAATCAAAATTTTAGTCAAAAGAGTGTGCCTTATAGTCATGAAATTACTGTACTTGAGTCCACAGCAGGGTAAAAAACTTCATAGCTAGATCCTGAAAGATTGGAATAGTTCTGGGGATCAAAGAGAGAAAAGTGATACCACCCCTGCAGAGGTGAGATTTCCCTGTAGAGATTCTACAGGAGTTCTTATTTCTCCCCAAGCACAAACTCCCCACCACAACACACATTTTAACTCACTCCAGTTTCTCTCACATTCAACCGGTCTAAGTCTAATTACAGCACTACTTGGGTTTATATTTTCAGCATGTTTGACCATGTTTTTCTTTTTTGTTTTCACCTTCTAGTTGCATTTTTCTCCAGATAAGAATAGAGTTCATGGAAACGCTCATGTGAGCCACCTCTTCAAGCTGAAATTACTAGAAAAGGTCATTTATTGAACAGCTTTTAGGTGCAAGGGAATAAGTGGTTTTTCCAAGTCCAGCCATTCACTAAGAGGTTAAGAACCAAATTTCTCTAAGAATTTAAATTGCAATTCTGCTACCCTCATTATTTACTGGTAGAATAAAACATAGCATCCAAGTGTGAGGCAGGCAATAAATCCTTATACTTAGCACAATTCCTTTCCAAGCAAACCCCAAGCTCTGCACTACTTGTGAGTACAGCCTGATGGCTGCAAACATTATTTTAAGCATGTTAGCACGTCTCCACTGTAAAAAAAAAAAAAAAAATCTAAAAAATTTACTTTGAGATCAGTGAGTCTGCTCTGAGCAGGCTGATGCCTCTGTAAAACCTGTCATACTGCCCAGAGTCCATTGCTTGGGTACCAAAAGCATACTGGCTCTGTTAATGCAGCCCTGAGCCCAGGATAACTCATTTGGAGCAGCAACACACTGTCCATTTTGCTGCCTTTGGCTTGCCGTCAGCTTGTATAGGTCTGGTTTGAGGGTATCTGCACCACAAACCTCTGTACAGATCAGAGGTCTTTCCCAGACTAAACATCTTTCCCAATAAAGAAAAGTTAACCTCAGCAAAAACTAAAAAATATTGGAAAATCTATTTCACAACATGGTGCAACTTTACAATTTTTCATTCATATCATTCAACACAAGGATTTTGGGACATGGAAGTGTTATTTCCCATTTGCCTCTTATAGGAAAAGCAAAGGAGAGCCCATGATGTTGAATGTGCTGCTCATGGATTAATGTTAAGAAGAGCAACTTGTAAAATAAAAATGGGATCTTAAAAAATAAAATAGCTTGACAAGGAAATATGTGAGCTGTCTAAAACACATTTATTTATACTTTTTGGCAAAAATCACATTTTAATTGGGGTTATTACTCACATGAGCCTGGAACTATATAATATTATTCAATAATATAGAGAATCTGATGCCAAAACATGTCTCAGCACATATTATATTTGCATTTGCCAGACAAGGAATCCCACAAATTGTTGTGTGATAAAGGTCTACAGTTCAATGGACAAGACTTTAAACAATTTGCAGGGGATTATGGATTTCGACATACAACATTCAGTCACGGTTATTCATAATCAGATGGTCGATTAGTGGGAAAGGGAATTAAGCCTTCTAAGCAGAGCCTGGCCTGAGGCTCTGTTGAACTTGAGAACAGCCCCTTCCAAACCTGGGCCTTCATGCACAGGAGCCTGACAGCCTCAGCTATTTAAACCTCCCAAGGAAGGTGAAGCTGATGTAAATGTCTGTAAAGATAAGGCACAAATCATCTTACAGCATCAAAGATCCAAAACCTGGGATGTGCAATTTACTGCATGCATGATGCTATTCAGGGACAAAGGAGATGAAGATTTTATGGCAGCAGCTCATGTTTCCTATAAAATTCAAAGTTCACATGGGGAGACTTAGGAGGAAGCAAGGAGTAATGGCAACTTACTTCCCAGGGAAACAGGGACCTGAACTGGAAAAGGATACAGCAAAACCATTGCACGACCAAAAAGAAGCAATAGAGATGGAAATGCTTCAGGACATAAGTCCAAATACCCAGAACTCCTGAAAGATTCAGTGAACTCTAATACAATAGTCACCATCACTATGCTCCCTACTAGGACTGCAGCACACATGGGGCATAGTGGAAAATTTTCTGGCTTGTTGTGTAAAGGGAGGGTTGGGTAATCCAGCACTGGCACCTAATGCTTCTGAGTGGGAGCTGATCCCAGTCAAGGTGCCCCAGGCAATACCACCTCTCTGCAAGGGAGATGCTCAACCTCCCTGGGGCACCTTTTTTCCAGGTCATGTCCAAAACTCTGAGGAAAAATGTCATGGAATTCTCAATTTTTTCTCACGCTTCATTTGGTTTAACCTAGGCTGGGTCTTGTGGACCTAGTGGCTCCACCAAGGGGATGGTCGTGGGGAAATGGGGACAAATCTCACCTTGAAGAAACACAAACCCTTGGCAGCCATGCCTACTACTGAAATGAAATGTCATGAAAACACAGTTCCAGGCAGAAAGACCAGCTCTGGGGCTGAAGTTTTGAGTTTGGTTGCACTAAACCTCTGCTAGCAGTCATAATTAGGGATTGCAGATCATTGCCAAGAACATGTGCAAAGAACCCAGTAAAACCCACATGCATCAAGGTTTGGAATCATGTCATCATGCAACATTTCAGGAAGGAATGCATTTAATGGGATGAAATAGTAGAAAAGGAATAAAAGCAGATGTTGCCTTCACACAGGTCTCTGCACACATTGAGGGCGATAAGCAAAATATAGATGAAAAGATGGACCTGGATGTGCAGGTGCACTTGGAAACAAGGACTCTAACTACCTCAGACAATCTTTGCCTTGGTCCACCATCTTGGAGCTGTAGTAAAGAACAGCAAAACATAGCCTTGAATATCTTGATTGTCAGCTTATACTCAGTTCTTTCCAAAATTTCCACAGGGTCATTCTTTTCCCCCTCATTCTATGGAAAGTACTGAAAACCACTTAAAAGAGTGTGTGCTGAATGTGTGTAATAAGGCCTAAGCTTTCCAAGTGAATTGAGTGTTGGCAAAACAATCCAGGCTGAGAGCACTGGGAATTGCTTTGGTCCATTTAGTAAGAGTAGAAGAGCACCACATCAGGAGTACAAACAGCCCTGCATCACACTGCCAGGAATCTCTTCTGGCCAAGGAAGGAAAAGAAAGAGAGGCTCAAAAGAAGCCATGTACATGCTTACACTCCATGCTTTGGCAATATATTCTGCAAGAAGCTTTAATCTTTTTCGTGATTTAGAAAGCCTAGTATTCACAGGCTGATTTTCCTTTTCTTCTTGGGGACTTGTTTCCTTGAAAACAAAGGGACCCATTGTCTCCAGAGGGATTCTCACAGAGCACAGAGCTGTGCAAATGAGGAATTCCACAGAAGCCCACAGGTTAAAGTCCAAAAGAGATTGCAAGTCAATGAGAAATTATAAAGCTCAGCTATTATGTGTCTTAATTTTCATCAGTCTTCTGATTTAAGCAAAGTCAAAGTTCAGGTTTTTGTTCCTCAGGGTGGACTCAAAACACCAGGGGTTACACCAAGTAGCCTCGAATTCACATGGAAGGGGAGCTCCTGGTTTTGCCCTGCATGATGGCAAGAGCAAAGCAAGCGTTAAACAAAAGACACCAGCGTTTTTCCAATGGCAAAGTTGTCTCACTTCTGTTGTTCAGATTGCAATGTATACACATTTGAATCCTCTGATGTGAGAACTGGTCCTGTTTACTAGGACAGCTCAGATTTGGGTCATGGCAGGGGGTCAAAAAAACAATAAGAAATTAAAGTATACCCTGATAAATAAAAGCTGTATCCTTTTATTATCTGATAACAAAACTAATCTAGTATAAGAGATGTCTGGAAATACTCTTGACAGCTACCAACAACACCTTCAACAGCTTTTTTTTTTTTAGCATTTTGAAACAGGATACAGTGACATCCATTTTACTGATGGGCTCCTGAGGCAAAAGAAAAGGCAAGAAGTGACAGTCCACAGTTGCTCTCCTGGAGAGCAACTGAATCTGGGGGCTTTGCAGGTGTAAAACCACCACAGAAGATTGACATATCCTCCTCAACTTACCAGAGCTCCATGCAAGTGTTCTGGAGCAAAACTGACACCTGTGTAATGTCTACAGCATCTGTGCTGGGAATGAGGCTATGCCAGTATAAAATTAGTACAAGAGAGTCAAGCCTCGTAGGTAAAAGCCTTGAAATTCTTGTCTCTGATCCACCTGTCAGCATGAAAAACGAAATGGTCAACGAGCATGAAATTCAGCTTTTTAGCTACTTTTGGCTAAAAATGTGAACTTACAGTAATTTCACGAATACAAGCCGCACCAATTTGACCAAAATTTTGGTGGAAACCCGGAAGTGCGGCTAATATTCCGGGGCGGCTAATCTATTAACAAAATTCTAAAAGCTGCCAACACGGAAGTGAGAGCCCGCGGCAGCCCCAAGCCAAGCTGGAGCCCGGCCGGCCCCGGCAGAGGTGGGAAAGCCTGGCAGAGGCGGGGCCAGCAGTGTGGGGGGCGGGCGGCTGAGCCTGAGCCAGCAGGGCGGGGCAGGGAGGGCGGCAGAGCCTGAGCCAGCATGGCGGGGGAGCCCGGGAGAACTGGGGCTAGCAGTGCAGGGGAGCATGGCAGAAGCAGGAAGGCCGGCGGGTGGGGCTGCCTGGCAGCGGGGGAAGCCCAGCAGAATCGGGGCCAGCAGCGTGGGGGAGCCCGGCGGTGCGGGGGCCTGCAGTGCCGGCCAGGGCGAGGAAACGCGGCGGCGGTGCAGACGGGAGGGGGCGGCCGGCGAGCCTGGTGGCGGCGGCGGCAGCCCTGCCGGCGGGGCGAGCGAAAGCGGCGCTCGCGAAAGCGGCGCTCGCGAAAGCGGCGCAGGGCGGGGCGGGCGCGGCGCTCGCGAGGCGCGGCGCTCGCGAGGCGCGGCGCAGGGCAAGCGAAAGCGGCAGCGGGGTGAGCGAAAGCGGCAGCGGGGCGGGCGGCGAGCCCGGCGGCGGCAGCCCTGCCAGCCGGGCGAGCGAACGCGGCAGCGGGGCGGTGCTGACGGGAGAGGGGGGCCAGCGAGCCCAGCGGCGGCGGCAGCACCACCCGGCCAGCCCCGCCGAGCCGTGGCGCTGAGCTGGGCCACCCGGCCCCGTCGGCAACCATGAGCGGGCCGAGCCTTCCTGGCCCCGCCCCGAGCCAGTAAAGCCCGCTATGCCGCGATCCTGTTACTAATTGGCCAATTTGTGAAAGCTGCGCACGGATTCTCGCAACGAACGAAAGTGCGGCTAATATTCGGGGTGCGGCTTATCTATTGACAAAGACAGCAACATTGTCGAGGCACCGGGGGTGCGGCTTATAATCCGTGCGGCTTGTATTCGTGAAACTACTGTATAATAAGGAATACTACAACTATTAAATTATTTATGTAGGTCTTCCAAGTAGTCATGTAGCTGGTGCCACTTGAGGATTTTTTAATACCACTTGAGATTTTTCACTGTGACTTTAAGTTTTCCTGACAAATGACTCAAATTTTCATGAAATAATTTCATTCTATAGAAATGCCACTAAGGAGAAGTGCACACTTCTCAGCCATCCACATGCTTGGAGAGGGGTGACCTTAGTCCTGTCTGGACCAGTGCTGGTCCCCAAGGAGGGCACCCAGGAGTTTGCAAATCCCTGGTGTTTCCAGCCATTGCCCGTCTTCTTACGTGACTCTTCCTGTTTGGGGCTTGCATTCAGCCTGGAACAAACACAGAGCTCATTTCCAAACTGGCTCCATACCTTACTTCCTCATTGATGCCATAACAGTAAGGCTTTCCTGACGCTGTGCTATTCTTCTTTTTGTTTTTTTAACATTATTAATTGTCCTCATTGACAGTTCTAAAGAGTTGGTTGGGTTTTTTCCCTTCTGATAAGACAAACATGTTTGAATCAAACAAGCCTTGACAAATGCAGGAGATACACATTGCACTGAAATAATAAGGAGCTCTTTAATACAACACCACAATATGTATGGGCAAGTTGCTGCACTGGAACAGTATGAGCTTGTCAGACCACAGTGAAACGGTAGTCATTGAATTCATTGAAAGGAAGAACAGCAGAAAGTATTCTGCTGTACAAACATGCAGCTAAGCAAAACCTTTGGAAAAAAATAGGACACATGCAACATTGAATCACTTCTGTACAAAACTACCTGATGTCAATAAAATTACCCACAACAAATAGAAGTATTTCCCCAACAAAGACAAAAGCATAAATTAAATCTCAAATTTAGTCAGGTCCAGATACATAAAACAGAGAGAATTAAGAGCTGTCAGTAGCTGCTGATTTGCAAACTATGAAGTTGAAGTAAGCAAACAGAAAATGACAGCATGATGATTGTTAAAATACACAGGCTTACAGTAAATTCAGATAGACACAGATAGTGTACAAAGTTACACTTCCCAAGCCACTCAGAAGTTAACTTGTCTGTATTCCTAATAATATAATTTGCTAAAATCAGGAAAAGGAGAGCGTGACAGGCGTCCCTCCCACCTGTGTTTGCCTCTGTGTGTGTAACATGGGCAACAGCCTTCCCAAAGCACAGGGCAGCGTGACTCACACTGTCCATAAAACTGCCCAACTTCATAATCAAAAGAAGGTGCCACTTTCATGCTATCCAAAGCATACTGTGAAGGGTAAATGCTTTGTGGCCTGACAGCAGACCCCCCTGCAGTACCGGGCAGCATGTGGCGAGCTGTGCCCGTGGAGCTGAGCAGTTCTGCTGGCCGTGAGACGCTGTGAGCCTGCTCTTCCACACCATGTAAGAGCAAGCCCGTGGAGCTGTGCCTGCCTGGTGCCCCTGGCACTGCCCTCTCTGTGTGACAGTGACAGCTGGTGATGCACAGCCCTTGGTAGGTGTTTCAGCATGAACAGGCTTGCAGGGAGCTCCTGCCCTCACTGGAGGGGTTAGGAATGGAAAGCTGTGAGATGAGGCTTTCCAAAGGCACACCTTTTCTGGGGCTCACACAGATGTGAAATGCAAGGAGCAGTGTCACTACCACCAAAACCAGAGGTGGCAGCTCTGATGGATGGGATGTTGGCTGCTCCACTTCAGAGGAGCTATGTGGTTGCAACCACCCACCTCAAGAGGAGATCCTGGCACAGGGAATGGATTCTGCTTGAGGGAGCTCCTATCCAGCACAGTGACCATAGGTATTAGCCATCCCTAAGCATGGGCAAGTGGTGGTTTGCACAGGGTCCTCCCAGGCTGGTTTGATTGGACCAGAGGGCTCCAACCCAGTCTGATCCTGCTGGGTTTGTGCCTTCAGGAGGAAGGTCATGCCCTGCCATCATGACCAGGGTGATTCTACTGCTGCTCTGAACCAGGGCTCAATCCCCCCTCCCAGCCCAGCTCCTCACTGCCTTCATGCAAGACACAAGAACCTGACCTCCAGAGACACTTTCTGGAGGACAGAGATCATCATCCATAGGCTATGCAAGATGTGACCTCGCACTTGGGCATTTGCCCGCTCCAGCATGTCTCTCCTACCACTGATAAGGCACATCTGGATCCTCCTCATACGTTGAAGGAAGGCAAAAATCCTGCTGCTGAGACTTCCAGTCCAACATTGGCACAGCAATCCTGGAGGGAAAGGGCTTGCATGGAGCCAGCTGCCCCACTGCCACCACCCAGGGCTCCCAGTCACCTGCTTGCTCTTGCTCTTGTCGTTGCTGCAGGCACTGCTGCTCAGGGGAAGATGATAGCTGCAACCCAACACAGAAATAATTAACTGTGGGACACCGAGGGGAACATGCCACGATGATCAAGAGCCTGCAGCCTGAGGCAGCCCAGCGTGTCAGAAGTGAGCAGCATCTCTGCGACAGCTGCCACTCAGCACTCTAATTTCCAGGGGCTAGGCATGCCACACCAGGGCTGTCAGGAAACAGCTCCGAGTGGGAATTTACACTGGGAGGAATTAACAGCCTGTCCCGGGCTGCAAGGAGGAGTTTCGGGTTTCACGGCTGCCGATGGATGATGCGAGCCGAGTGCTGCAAAGGGGGACACGGAATCTCCCAGCACCCCGCAAGCTGCGGGAGGCTCCGGGGGCAGCCCTGCTGGGAGCACTTCTCCAGCTCAGACACCCCGGAACTCTCTCCCAGACCAGCTGGGAGACCCCGCAAATAGCCACTGGGATTTAATTTCTCTGCCTGAAAAAAGACTCAAGAAAATGAAATAGCACGATGGTATATCTGCAGTAGCTCAGCAAGTCCTGCTGCCCAGGGAAGAAGGAAGAAGCGACTCCTGTCTCTCTTTTCCCTGGGATGGAGAGGAGCTGAGAAAAGTTCTGAAAGAAGAAAGGCAAAGCAAGTCAGAAACATTGCTGGGTCCAAGAACATGCAGGAGATGGGAAAAAAGCACCAATGAGAACCCAGCCAGGTCATGGGGACCAGTGTGTGCCCTGCAGGACACAAGGACACCCCATAGGGACAGCCCTTCTGATCCAGCTCTGGGAGGAGAATCCAACCAGAGTCCCTCATGGCAGAATACTGGCGGGGAAGAGGCTGGAAAGAAGTTTTGGGGAAAGCAGAGGACCATGGTAAGGCAGCTGGGATAGAAAGCACAGGCTGAGCTCTAAGGAGATGAAAACACAGCCAAATACATCTCACTCAGCTGGGAGATAGCAAAGGGGACGTAATAGGAGCCTAAAAGTATCTGGAGGTTGTAAACATCAAGGAGGGAGAGAAATTATCTGCAGTTCTGTAGAGGGCATAATTAAGAGTAATGGGATGAGATTAGGAAAGGAAGGGTTTAGGCTAAATATCAGGAAATATTTCCCAATGATGAAATGTGTTAGGCTGCTGAATAATCCTTCCAGGGAAGACATGGGAGCACAGCAATTTAGAGGGTTATAACTACCCATGACTAAAGCCTGGGCTATGTGCTGCCAGGCGTAATGGATAATGTAATTTTTGTCTCTGGCCTCCAAGGTTATTTCCCTTCCATCTCTACACAAGGAATACCTTATCAAGTAATACATGCTTTGAACGTGATGCTCCTTTTGTCAGAGAAAAAGAGCCTCCCAGGTCCCAGCCCTGCCAGGAGCGTCACTGCAGTCAGTGGATTAGGGATGCACCCTGCTCTGCTGGTTGTGCCTCTTGCCTCTAGGGCACAGTCACTTCTCCCAAATTACAACCCAAACAAATACAACCTGAAAAAAAAAAAGAAAACCAAAAAAAAAACCACAAAGTGGAGCTGGTTTGTTTGTTTTGTATTAATTTTCAATTTGCAGTTAGATAACATGAAATGTATAACAGTAAAACAAATTACCTGAATGAAGTGCTGGAAAATAGGGAATGGAAGCATGCAAGTTTGTAGCAAATTTCGTTGTTCTGCCTTATTTGTCATGAGACAGATTTGGACTGACAACATGAAACTACTCCTTCAGACAAATCTAGGAAGCTCTTGTATCCCACAAAATCTGTACCAGCCCAGAAAACAGGATTTCTGGTCATGTTCACAGAAGGGTTTCCATTCAGACCTTAATGAGGAATAGTCACTCACCCAAACAAGAGGAAGGCAGCACAGAAAAGCCATCAATCGAGATCTGACTCACTGCATTTACATTTGTATGCTGCTGCTGGAAATGCTCAGCAGCAGCATTTGGTGACAGAACTAGAACAATATCACCTTTCATCAGGTACAATTCCTCAGCCTCAGCAGTGCCAGTGGGATGACAGGACTTGGACATGGAATGAGGGCACAGAGACACAAATTTTCTGAGGACAGGTGTGCTAAAGCCTCAGTCATACCATGCTTCTCCTGTTTATTTACAGTGGACAGCAGGAGATCAGCACAGGTCTGAGCTCCAGCATTAAATGGAGATCCCATATGCTGAGCATCAGTGATGAGGCAGTCAGGGAGAAGTGAGATTTCTGAGTTTTTAAGAGCCCCAAGGCAGGGACATGGTGGGAGGAGGAGGACTAGGGAGCTATAATAAATAAACACTCTTTAACACTGGATCTCAGCGATAATAATCCATCAAATCCTAAAGGTTTGCCCTAAGCAACTACCCAGTTTATGTACAGTGGGTTACTTCCTTTGTACAAAATCTTTCATGCATCCTTATTTGCCATATACTGTTTCACCTCATGTTATACCTTGTAATCTTGGCTTGCAATGCAGTTTAGAGTTACTGTATGTCACATAAGGGTTGAAGTTTAAAGAAACCAAACCCCAAACCGCAGCTGAGCTCAGACACTCCATAGCACTGGGAGGAGCACTTGGAAACGCTGAAGTGAACCTGCAGAATGCTTTTCCCACCTGCAGACTTTAACACCAGCAATTTCTGTGTGAGTGAGCCATGGCCAAGGACCTCAATACATCAGGGGCAGCACAAACAGAAACAGCCAGAGGTTTCTCACAGAAGAGTGTTGGTACAGCAGCAGTTCTGCAGGCATCGCTGATGAAGGCAATGGGCTCTAGTGAAGAAGTATATCTAATATTTCATAATGTTTTAAAACTAATGAAGATGTACAGTGTGAAACCAAAGGGTTTGCTGCCCTGGAGGGGCAGGATTGGAGGCTGCAGTACCCAGCTGGTTCCTGCATCCCAGCCCCCCTCCATCCCTCATCCCACATCCCACTGCCCCCTGCACTCAGGCAGCAGCTTCTCCCACTATCAGATGTGAGTCACTGCCAGAGGCACAGCGCCAGACCTGATGAACCAGAGGTCTTATCCGGTCTGGAGGATCTGAACTTCCAGTGTTTACTTAAGAATGAAGAGGAATAAACTCTGGTTTTTAAAGCTAAACATCTAAATGTACTCACTAATCTGAAGAGGTACAGTAAGGTACAAACACACCTTGAATGTTTCTTGGTAATTTTTGCAGTTCACCCAGAAAGATGTGTCATCTTTCAAAACATGAAAATCCAGCTTCCCTAAGTCCACCGAGAAGTGTTCTGCTTTTCTCTTTTGCAGGTACCAAAAATGTGAAGCTAGAAAATCTGCAGCCAGGTACACCTTCACACAAAATACCAACAACTGTGAGTGACACAGAGGCAAAAACAGCTCTGCAAACAGGACATGCAGGTGGATTTTCTCTGCAGGTTGGAGGAAACATGGTGACTAAAGTACCTGACACCCCCATCTGTAGTGCTTGATTTTGTGACCAGGAGCCTAAGCCTATACTTCTCCAAAATAGCCACATGTTGATCCTTTTTAAAAAATATTTCACTCCAGCCACAGCACTGAAATATCATTCAAATACATTCTGGAAGTTTTTTTTTCTTTTTTTTTTTTTCCCCTGAAAATATGAGCAGTTACTGAATTTAATGCTTTGTAGAGCAAAACCACAAGGTTTCACTCAGTCCTCATCTATAATTGTGGTGGACACTAAAAAATCCCTCGAGAGCCCCAGCACACACAGAGCCAGACCAGATCTTCCACACACAAATCCTCCTGAATAACAAATATTAATACATAGTAAATAATAATTGTAATACTTAGCACTTCCCACCCATAGATCTCACAGTATTTCACTGAGCTGGATGAATGCCTTTAATTCTCTTGCTCCCAGCAAACAAAGACTTGTCTTCTGCAAACATTTTCAATGCAGGTGTTTCATTTTAACCTTACACCTAGTTTTGGTGATTATGCTGTGGTCAGCCCAGTCACTGGGAGAGCTCCAGGTTAGTCTTCTTCTGTAAATGTTCCCCTCAGGAGAGCAAAAATACTAAATGTGTTTTTAACCTACAGATATGGATAACTCATCTGCTTTCTAAGCAGCAAATATTTGCACCCAAACTTGAAATCAGATGGGCTTTAAAATCCTTTCCACCCAAAATATTTTATGATTCCATGATTCTGTGATATTTGGCAGGATGGTGTTCTCTGAAGCACGAGGACAGCCAAAGTGGGATGGCAGGAGTAGCACCACGAGTGCACAAAATAGTTCTTTGGGGAAGCTCCTGAGATGCAAAGCTTTAAGGTGTAACAAGATCCAACAGGTCGTTTCATGGGGAGCCACCAAATCCACCTTGAGAATCCTCACCTCAGTGAGTTCTGCTCTAAAATACAAGACATAAAATGATGTTTTTTCACATCAGCTCCACTGAACACTCTCAGGCTCCCTCTGAAGGTCATCTCTCCTTCCTGTTCACTGAATTTAGGAGATCTTGATTGCAGGTTTGGCAATTAAAAATCATCTAAATACAGCTACATAGGGTAGGTCCATGAATAATGAGAGGTATATTTAGAAATTAGTGCAGAGTTGGTTGCATTCTCTCTGGAACCACACAGAAAGTGCAAATTCCCTTGGAAATACTGCCCCTACTTCAACTCCAGCCTGTGTTTAACCCCATCTTCAGACACTGGTGGTAGGATGTGCTGGTGCTGAGCACAACCGGGGCAAGAAGTGAGAATAGCAGGGCCCCTGGTCCCTGGGTAACAGCTCAAGGCTAAGACATGGCAGCCTCTCCCAGAACGAGAACACTCTAGGGTTTAATCCATCCCTGCAATTAGGAGACAATAACTCTTGAGGGGGGAAATGTAACAAAATATTAAGCCATCAGTTTTCATTTGTATGAGGCCCTATGTTTGCTGCCAGAGAGCTCTATCCCATATACAGCTCCTGCCAAATAATGTATATTCACCTCATTTCCACCCACAAGCCAGCATGGTCACCTATAAAGATTAATGTTTAGGACATGTGCACAGATTGGAGATGAGTTTCAGATGGATCATCAGACAGCTAAATAGTTCTACAACGGCCTTGGAAGTCATTAATCTTAATAGATGCAGCAATAATAAACTAAGACAGAGAAGGTCCCATGGGGCAGGGGAGGAGGTGGTCCTGGCTCTAAGAAAGTCTTGTTCCACTATTTAACTTCAGAAATCAAGACTGGTTGGGCCAAAGTCCCCTCTCCTTCCTCTCACCTTGGCCCAAAGCCAATCTCTAGAGAAGAAGGAGGAATAAAGTACATAGCCAGTGACAGATACGTGTACTGCACATCTCTGTCCTCAGCATCTCCTCAGGAATGAGCAAAATTTACCTGTGAGTACAAGCTCAGTCCCTATTACAACAAAAGTTAAATTAATCTCAACTAAGGGCAGGCTTGAGTATCTATATTATACCTATATGGTTGTTGGGTTTTTTCCCTGGCAAGGTCTCAGAAGCTGGTTTGAGTTGATGCCAGGGTCTAACACAGGGCACATTCAGACCCAGTGTGCCATTCAGATAGTGAATGAGCTGAGATACTTAGTATTATTCTCCCAGGTGAATAATACTAAGCACAACACAGTATTTGGAGCCAGAGGGAACAACTACCTTGTGAGAGCACAGGAGGTATCCGGGTTAATTTGAAGGTATATGGGCCATTTATCATCTTTCCCAAAATCCATAATGCATGGAATAGACTGCAGTAGAGTTATTTGGATCAATGTCTAGACCTTAAGTAACTTTTCCCTAATGCCCAAATCCCTAGGGCTCTGTTTCTTGGCAGTCAGTCATCCAACAGGTCTCGGGAACATCATTAAATGTGTTGCGATTTCCCTGGCAAGTAAACAACTGACCACAAGTGCAGAATCGAAAGTGCAAGGATGAGAAATATATCAATATTTCATTGATGGAGATCTTCTCCCATTAACATCTACACTGTATAGGGAAACATCTCCAAATGTCATCCTGAAGAATAACAAGCACTTTTATTGGAGTAAATGTGCCCTTTCTAGTTTTCACAAACAGGGCTATAATTATTTTTAAAGAGTATTAAAGTATTACCATCATGTACAAAACTTTGCTTGTTTGTTTCTGTTTGTTGTGGGTGATCCTTGGTTTGCAGCTTGTTAGCAGCATGTCACCAGGAAATAAACACAACCACACACACAAAAGAAACTTCTTTCCCAACATCTTTCAAGGCTCTGGTTGATGCTAATTACTGACGCACACAATTGCTGCAGGTTTTTTGGGGTTTTTTTGTTGTTGCATAACTGTCACTATTAGTAGTTGGAGATGCATAAATATCACATGTGTTTATTACTCAAAGATGGTAATGATAATAAATTCAGTGATTTAAAAGTAGTGATGGGATTCCCTTGCTGCAACAAGTGTTTTCTCTGTTTCCATCTAACCACAAGGCAGTGATGTACACCTCATTTTTTCCACAAAGGATTTGGGTCTAGCATTATTGATCCAGTGCAGCTGCAAGAGCCTTTCTTAAGCATGATCAAAATGCCAATAAACTCTGCTCTTCTATAGCTTCTTCTGTTTGTCCAACACCTTTTCCTGCCTTAACCTGCCCACATCCTGGCAGGAGGTCAGCATAGTTGGTTGTAGGCACATAAACCTCATACAACATGCTGGAATCACACCAGGAGACTGGGCAGGGCTGGAAAAAGGACTTCTCCCAGTACTCGTACTTAATTTTCCTTGCATAAACTCATGGATAGGTTTTTTTAAGTGACAGAGCTGCTCTGCTTTTCCTTCACGATGGATTCCTTTTCCATCAGCGATGTCAGGCTGTGGATGAGGTTAGGGGGAAATGGGGACAGCACTGGGTCTCACCCTGCTGCTCTTCCCATAAATCTGAGACATAGACTTCTTCCAGTGGGGAATAGAGTGAAGCAGGGAGGGGACTGAAGTTCTGGAAATATTGCCCTGAATGGATGATCTTGCAGGCCTGACTCACACCAAGCTCCCAGCGGAGTGAATGGGAGGACTGCTGGACTCATATGTACAGGGAAAATTTCATTATTGACTCCCTTCCCCCCTTACAGTTAGGTCTGTCTTGGGAAGGACAATATTTTCCAAACAATTTGTCATTTCTTTTTCTGAGCTCTCCTTTCCATTTGGCTCCAAAACAAATGTGTGCGCACAGAAAGAAGTTTATTTCTTTACAATTTGCCTCTTCTGGGAAGCTTAGAAATGTTATAATCCAGTCATGTTCCAAACATCCCAGTTTCTCCCAGAGAAGCGATGTGGCCTTTTAGACACTATTCCAAGGATGGACTAACAGGGAAAACTGCAATTAAAGGAATGGGTGAATTTGGAGAGTCATTTCTTCACTATATTTGGAAATATGGAGAGACATTCTTTTAACAAATGTTTATGATGGTTTAAAAAAGAAATTGCAAAAGGTTCTTCTGTTTGCATAGGAACAATCTGTGTCACCATCACACAATACCATCTTGACTGTGGAAATACTTTTGGAAACTGGCTTGGCTTGGAGATTATTTGATTCTGGTCTGTTTGGCATCAAGAGAGTCATCTGGTTATGAAGTGCCCTTCCCTCCCAACCCCCTGCAGCGCTGGATACTCCTCACTGTCTTTTGGGCACAAGCCCTGGTGTGTTATAGACACCCTTCAATTCATACTATGTCTTCTCTGGGAATGAAGCTTTGCAATGACCATCTTTTATTCTGGAAGCTGAGAAAAGCAGGCACTGAGACTAATGCACCTCTGAATTGAGTGTGAAGGAAATAACATGATTTAGGCACCTGCTTATACTTACAGCTTCTATTCCACCTTATCTCAATTGACTCCTACATCTTGCCTCAGAGCTACATTTGTTTTTCTAGTACCTGAAGCTTGCTGTTAATGCTGTTAGTGTTCAGAAATGTTTCAGCCCTATGTGGCTGAGGAGCTCAGTCAGGCTTCCAACCTATAATACTCATTCAGAAAGGACTGTCCCCCAGACTAGGAGGGCTGGAATCTGCCCTTGCAATCCAGAGGCCACAAGCCAGCCCCACTGCCCTGCTGGGTGGTCTCTAACCAGTTGCTTGCCTCTCCACAGATCAGACCTTTGATCCCCTCTAAAAGGGGCTTGTCCCTCCAGAAGGAGGCTCCTGAGCTGAGAGATATTCCAGCATCCATATCCAATCTTTATGGAGGAAGGATTTTGACAGCCACAGCCCGGGCTGAACATGGACAGGAGGCTCTCAGTATTTGCCCTATTCACCTGCTCATAGTAATTACTCAAATTACTTGAAAACCTTCACAGAATCAGGCTGGGTACAGTAGGAGGGGACCACTGGAGGTCTTCTAGTCCAACCTCCCTGAAGAATTTCTTCAGCACCCACCCTGGTGCTGAATGAGCTCCTGGTGCTGAGTGAGCTGTCCCTCGGTGCTGGGCCATCTGCAAGACTGCTGGGACATGGGGTGTCTCCCCAGCTTCTCAGCCAGCCAGCCTGGGAAGCTCCCCTCCGTCCTCAACATGTAAACATCTGCTGGAGGAAGACTTTTCTCCTAATAACACATCATTAAACATTGATTTAAAGACAATGATCTTCCCTCCTTTCAGTTTCACAGCACCTTTAAAACAGCTGTTAGGCTGCAGAGGGGATGATCAGCTGAACAGGAAACACATTGTAAGCTCCCAGCATTAAAACAGTAGAATGCATTAATTTATGAGCTCCTACTCCCTCTCCAAAAGTTTTATTATGTTAATATCACCTTGATGTGCTGGTAGGCCCCAGTGCCAAAGCCTCTTTCACATAGTATGTGCCATCCTAAATTACAGGCTGGGTGCCTTCTGGAACTGCCTTTGGAAAACTGGAGTAAACCAGTAAGCGCTGAAGTTAATATTATCTTACAGACTAACAACCAGCTAATGCTAGACATGTGAATCCCATTTACTTCTTCTCTCTATAACAAATGGCAAGTGTGGAACTGGACTGTTCCTGATTTTATGCTATTTATCATTCTGATCCATTCCATATACATTGTCCTTAGTTTTCAGCTACAGTGATAGCCCGTGTGTGTATGAGTGTGTGACCTGCTCTACTCAGGGAAGCCCTCGGCACACCCCTGCTGTCGTGCTTGCTTGGTCACTGTATGACTTTTGTGTTTTTCTCTTGAGAGGGAAACTTCCAGGGGGTAGGTATGAAAAGTGCAGTGTCTGGAACTCCAAAAGCATCCCTGGAAAATTAAAGCAGACCTAGGGCCTGGGAATGAGCAGTGAGATCAGTGTGCCGGTATCACCCAGGCAAGCATCTCCTAAAGCCCGGCATCCTCCAGCCTGGGCAGCCCGGGCTGATGCCAGAACCTTTCCCCGGGTGTTCAGCGCTGTGCTCGCAGTTCCACACTGAGGTCCTGACACAAGAGAGTACTTCAGAGGGTGGAAAAAGAAGCAAAGAAAAGAGGCCATTCCTCGTCCCTGTCTCCTCGGACAAAAGTCCCAACCGGGAGAAAATTAAGAGGGCAGGGGCCGTGCAGCCAGGAGCACGAAGCCGCCCCCCGAGAGAGGCTCTGCCGGGCGGGAGCCGCCGGACGCGGGGGGCCGGGCTCGGGGATGCCTTCGGCAGCAGGACGGAGGTGCGGGGCGGCCGGCGCCACCGGTCTCCCGGTGCGGGCGGCGCTGGCCCCGGCCCTCCCCCGTCTGTGCGGCACCCTGGGACGGGGCTGACGTCAGGAGGAGACGGGGAAATCTCCCAAGAAAAGCCTGGAGCGGCGGCCGGGGCGCGCACAGCGCCCGCCGGGCCCGGCACCCCGCACCGCCCGGTGAGTTCCGCGCGCGTCCCCGCCCCACGCGGTTCCCCACGCCCGTCCCTCCCGCTGCCGCGGGCCCGGCCCGCCCCCCTCGCGTGCGCCCCGCGCCCGGCCCGCCCCACGCCGCCAGCGCCCGCGCCCGTCCCGCCGAGCCCTGCAGCCCCCGAGCCCCGCTCGCCTCCTCGGGGCTCTCCGGGCGGCCGCGGGGCCGCGGGCGCGGCCAGGGGTGCGGAGCGTTCGGGGCTGCGAGACAAAGCCGGCCCGGGGCGTGGGGAGCTCCCCTCACCGCGGCCTCGCCTCCCGCCCCGCGCTCCCCGCTCCGCTCTCCGCGCAGTCCTTGACATCTTTATACCGAGTATAAATTCTTTCGGAGCCTCTGCGCTTCGTCAGCTCTGACAAATGCGCTGGGAAAGGCAATTCCAGAGGGGTTACCTCATTTTATAATTTTTTTAATGTGTGTGCATATATATTTAATTTTTTTTTCCAAACGCACTGTAACGTTTCCAGCCCGCAGCGCTGCAGCTCGGGGCACTCCCGGCTCGTCCCGGTGCGCTCGGCGGGGAGGCGATGCCGGAGCCTCGGGCGGTCTCGGCAGGGCTGGGGCTCCCCGGGACGAGCCGGGGATGTGAGTGATGAGGACCGGGGCTGCGCGGTGCCTCAGCGGGTGCGCTGACGATATGAAGAGATGGCTGCTGCCGGGGATGCGCAGGGCGGGCGGGGAGACCCTAAGCCGTCGATTAATGTTCCTTTTCAGGAAAATAATAGTCTACAGCCCCTGTGCTTTCCTCTTTTTTGTTTGGGTTGTTTTGGTTTTGTTTTTATTTTAATTTTTGAAATAGGCACCATCTTTGGGAAGTACACGCATCGCGGGTTCCACGCAGCTGCTGTGGCAGAGTAAAATCCTGGAACTGGGGGAGAAATGTGTTTTCTCCGCGTGTTAACCTCGCTTAAATGGACATGAGGAATGCCCATCAATGTTGTCTTTCGGGAATTTCATTTTTAGTCTCGCGTTAAAAACTTTGTCACTAAACGAGTTTTCTCTTATTTTTATTATTTATTTTCTATTATTTTCTGCTCTTTTGCCCCCTTTCCCCAAATTTTGCCGACCACACTGCAGACAAACATAAAGTTCGAGTCACGAATTGAACATAAAATGAAACGTAGTGCTAGAGTCAAAAACCTAAACGTTGTTTGCTTTTTTTAAATAACAATTTAAAAATATATATTTTCCACTTAACAATCCAAAGTCCGTGTTCTCCAGGTTAGTCCCTGCACCAACTCCAGCCGCCTGTATAAAAACTGCCTTCTGAATATTTCCTGAGGTCTACTTCACTGACAGAACTTTCCCAAAAATCCTTCATTTGCCTGAAATATGAACAAAGTCCTTGGAAATCCCGTGCTGGAGCCGTGGCCACATTTCTCTGAGAAAGTTTTAGACGAGTTAGAGGCGCCTGAGACCGAGGCAAATTTTTCCTACCAAAACCCACTGCCGAACAATAACCTGGTGGCCACCTCTCCTTTACAGCACGTTTTATTGTTCATGCATGTGTTATTATGAAAATGTATATATAAATATAAATATAAATATAAATATAAATATAAATATAAATATAAATATAAATATAAATATAAATATAAATATAAATATAAATATAAATATAAATATAAATATCTCCTTTTTATCAGGTTCATAGAAGGGAGCGCATTGCTCCCAGAAAATGATAGCATATCAAACAATTCATTATTTCCCTCCCGTGATTAATCGCTCGGATATATATTGCTTCTAAATAACAAAAGGGGAGGAGAAAACATTCTCTAGTAAAGCCGAATTCCTTCGTTAGACCGCCTCCTAAACGTGCTAATAAAACTAATTCGTTTTATTTGCCCTGAACTTTTATATCTAACCCGGCGCGCTGATTAGCACAGCCCTCTGGAAGGCGGTGTGTTCCTATCTCTCCCCGAGATGTGCCAGTTAAGATACGGCCGTTTCCACAATGAAATTGAAAAAAAAACTGTCCCGTGCCTTTATCTCCGCGGTGTTTGCTCCTGGGGCAGTGGAGACGAGCGTAGCTGCGCCCGGAGCAGCGCAGTGCTGCCGAGCAGCGGGGCGAGATCAACCTTTCTGGGGAAACAAGGAAAAAAAGTCAGAAGAAAAAATTGAAAGGAGAGAGGAAAAAAATATATATGGGGAGGGGTGAAGAGAAGAAGGAAAGAAAATAAGATAAAAAATTTAAAAATATGAAAGAAAAGATATGAAAGGAGGGAAAATAAACAAAATAATATAGAAGATAAGCTGAATGTGCTCAAAGGTTAATTATTTCTCTGATTTTGCATTTTAAGGCAGGAAGTGTGTAGGTCTTGCACAGATTCGCTGCTGTTCTAAGCACATTGAAGAGTCCAGTGCATTACTAGAATATTTCAGCCCTTCAGGAAATGTCCTCTTGAAGGGAAATGTGTTTCTCCCATCCTAATGCTGGAGCAATTAAGAGGTTGCTCGCCCAGAACAAGGTGGGGGAAACCCACAAGGAAACCTAATGTCGTTCTTTATAAATGTAAACTCTTTTTTTCCCCTGAAGACGAGCCTTTAACAAATGCCAACGGAGTGCTCGGGCCTCTGATTATCCTGTTTCAGAGGCATCTTTTTGAGCCCACAAAAGAGCCACATTTCGGGATCTAAAGATGCACAGAGTAATATGAGCAGGCTGCCTAGCAAACTCCGGTGCCCCTTCCTCCGTCAATTAATCAGAAAAGCATGTTCGCTCTGCCCAGAGAGGGAATTGTGTGGCTATATTGTGATTTCCCTCTCTTTTTCCCCCACCTAGGGAAAAAAAAACGTATTCCTGAACTGTCCATCCTCCGCCGCTGTCATTGCAGCGTACTGACACTCTCCTACTCACATCAGGTTTATCAGAGAGAAATCCAAACCGCTGCTAGCAGCAAATTTGTATTTTCTTGGAGCAGAGTTCAGTACCTGTGGTCTGACAGATGTGAGGAGGGTGGGAAGGCAGTTCCTAGCAAGGGTGAGACTGTGCCGAGGGGAGTGGGGGTAAAAGAAGTTGTCCCAGGTCGGACAACTACGAAATGGGTTTTTTTTTTTCCGGGTGCTGGTAGAATGACGGCCGAAGTGAGCCAAGCACCATCCCACTCCACCCCCGGCTGCTTCCAGCTGCAGAAACCCGAATAAGAAAACCGTTTCTCCAGCCGTCAGTCCCTGCATTTCAAGAAAGCCTTGGGGTATCATTTGTATCTGTCAGAAAACATTAAGCCTTCAACTTTTTCATCCCGAGTTTTTTCAAGCGCTGCCGCTGGCCGCCGCGCCCAGGAGAGCCCCGGAGCGGGATGGGATGGAGGGGCGAGGAGGCAGCCCCGGCTGTCCCAGGTGCCTCGGGAATGTCCCGGACCAGACACCTCCTTGTGTGCTTCCCTCATCGTCTTTCAGTGGCGGGGAGAGCCGAGGTGGTGGGGCAGGGTCGGCCGGACCGAGGGGAGCGGAATGGGGCAGGAGGCAGTCGGAGGCCAGGGGGGCCGAGAGCGGCCGCTGGAAACCCTCCCTGAGAGCATCCGCGGTGCGGAGGGGCCCTGCGCTCCCGCAGAAGGCGGAGGCTTGGCCGACATAAGGAGGGACGAAGGCTAAGGGTCCAAAAGGGGCTGATTTCGTTTTGCTCTACTTCTTAGGAAAATTGCTGTCCTGGCTGCGCAGAGGACGACAGGCCGGCCGGGAGCCAGCGTAATTTTTCCACCTTCCCCTCCTGAGCGATTTAACACGCACTTCGGGCTGGATTTCTTCCCTCTCTCTGCTTCCCTCTTCACCCCGCCCGTGGGGGACCCGGCTCTAGCTCCGGCGGAGGTCGGGGGTTTCTGGGGCTCCTTTCAGCGTTTTGGGGTTTTGTTTCCTTTCCCTTCAGGTCGGGACCACGGTCGCGCAGGGAAAGCAGAGCTTTGCCTTGCACGGGGGCATAAACGCGGATATCCACTTTGTGCGTAAGGTCATGCCTTTTATTTGGGGTGATGCTGTTTTGGGGCAGGACACCCCCGGAACACTTCCACGACGGACACCACCCCCACGGTACCGTGAAACAACAGCCCCCGCTCCCCGCAGGGCGCTCGGCGGGGCATCGCGCAGCCCTGCGCACACTCGAGAGTGCATCGCTGGACCCTGCTTCTCCTGACACGCGTGGTCACCCCGTGGGTCAGAGACACGCATCGAAAGAGTGCCCGCGGGGCGCCTTTTGGATGGCTCCATTATTAAAAGTTCTTTTCCTGCAGCAGGTCCGGTCTCCTGGGTTCAACGAAGTGGGGAGCCGGGGGAGGTTTGCGGCCTTGGTTTGGGCTTAGTTTGGTCGGGATTGAATTGTTTAGATTTGGCTTGGCATGGTTTGGTTTGGTTTGGTTTGGTTTGGTTTGGTTTGGTTTGGTTTGGTTTGGTTTGGTTTGGTTTGGTGTGGTTTGCTTTGCCTTGGTGTGGTTTGACTGAGTGGACTTGTATTGGATTTGTTTGGACTGCGTTTGGCTGTGTTTGGTTGAACTGAATTTGGTTGGGTTTGCCTTGGAGGGTTCTGTTTTTCAGAAGACTTCCCCCTCTTCTCGGGTAGAGGTGCACTTGGGAGGAGGTGTCTTCATTTTTGCAACAATTCTCAACAATTTATAGACTGAATCTGAGTCTATACAATGGTAATAAATCTGAAAAGGAAAAGCTGGCAGAGACTAAACTTCACCACCTGATATACAGCCCAGGTGGTTTGGCATTGGCTGAAACCACCGCAACCAGCTGGGAATGGGAGCCCGTCTACGAAAGTAGGGACGGACCCACTCCAGACACCTGGGAGTGAAAAGGCGCTGTTCTCTCGGGGGCAGTGAGAGTCCCAGTCTCGGACAGATGCGTCTCTTCTTCATGGGGCTGTCACTGGCCTGGCCAGCGCTGATTTATTTCTAAGCGCCATCCTTAGTTCTGGGGTTATTTATAGCAGGAGGAAGCGGTGCGGTTTTATTTGCAGGTTTCCAGCCTTTTACAGATCCCTGACGCAGTCCCCAGCCGGGAGCGCGGTGGCTGCGCGGGAGCGGAGCAGCGATGCTCTCCGGCCACCCCACGCCAAGCGTTCCCACGAGAAGCTGTCCGGCGCCCCGAGCCCCGCCGGAGCTCTGCGGGTCCCGCTCGGCCCGGCCCCACCCTCTCTCCGCCTCTGCCCGGCCCTTCCCACGCCCACGCGGGTCGCGGCTCCCCAGGGATGTCCTGGCGGGGTCTCTGCGGCCGGGCTGCTGCGGCCCCTCCTCCTTCCCGCAGCTCCCCAGCCCCTCGCGCGGTGCTTGGAGAAAGGGAACCCGAGCCCGGTGCCCCCGTCCTGCCCAACCAGTTGGGCCCGCTGGGCCGCTTTCAGTCCCGGGAAGAGCGGCCGGCTTGCCCTGGGTCACCTGGCCTGGCTGAAAGGCGAGACGTGAAGTCAGGGAGGCAACAAATGACGTCAGGTGGATGGACCGTGACGTGGTGCCTGGTGGAAGGAGCTGCGGGGAGGGCTGTCCGCGCCCTCCCGAAGCAGAACGCGCTCGGATGGGAGGAAAGAGGAGAAAGTTCAGATCGGGGGATGACCTCCCTGGAGGCGCGCTCTGCTGTCGTGACATAAGTGTCGAGAGCAGCAACGGGAATAACCGGGAGGGTTTGGTTCTGTAGTACTGTGCCCGCTCCACAGAGCTCGGAGTGAGAGGATACTCTTAAATCCACGAAAGAGTTATGAGACACACAGAGAAGACAGATATATGGTATGGATTAGGTAGATATAAGGTACAGATTAGATAGATCTGTGATACAGGTACATTTCACAGTGAGCAAGTGCGCAGTAAATGCCCGCCCACACCACGGCCCGGGCACGGACAGTCTCGGAGACTGCCAGGAGAGAACCAGGAGCTGTCCCGGCTCCCGAGGGCCATCGCGTTACTCTCTGTTTAAGGGCGATATCGAGGGATGTCTGCCCCGGTGACAACCCAGGAGGAACCGAGGGCTGCAATCTCCTGGGAAGACAACCGGACCCGGCATTGCCGCAGTCGCCGCCTCGGCAGAATCGCGGCGGTGCCCGGGCAGAGTCTATCTTTGCGCCCAGGCGGGAGGAACTGAACCTAGAACGCGTATTTTAAAACTAGATTTTATAGAACAGAATAAAATCTGTAATTAGGTGCATTATTTTAAAAAATAAATTAAAAGGAACGAAAAGTGCCACCTCCAGTTCGGAGGGTGCTGTGAGCAGTGGGTTTAAAATAGCCGGAGCGGAGCCAGGCTGTTGGCAGACTCGTGGAATCACAGAACTCTCAAGGTTGAAAAAGACCCCTAAGGTCAACGCCTCCCTCCAGTACGGCCCGCTGGGCTCCGTCCCCCTTCCGCCGAGGGTGGGGGAGCCTCCTCAGGCCGACTCCGGGGTGCCGCCCACGGAAATAAAGGGGAAAAAAGGGACAGTGAAGGGTCTCAGACACGGTGCACGTTTGCAGTATATTCACCTCCCTCCTCCTTGGGAGAAAGGACGCTCTCACCTCTTGTTTCTCACACGGATGGAAGTCTCCTCCATCCTTCCAGTGTCTCCTGCATCAGCTGAGCCCCTCGAGGTTCAGAGACCCTGGTAAATATTTGCATTTTAAACCACGTCCATCTTAAGCAGCCCCGAGGTTGTGCTCGAAATTCCCATTCGTTTACAGACTCCTGAGCGAAGTCCAGCCGGGAGCAGTGAACAGGCAGAAGGACGTCAAGATGTCACTAAAATTAAAAAATCAACAAAAAGAAAGAGACCTCGGGAGAGCTGACCTGACAGCATCCGCATGTACACCCCCTGAACAGTGCTTGAGACCAGAGGTGAAGGGGGTCGGAGCTTTGGGCTCCCCACACCTGGGCTCCCCGGGCCTTGCGGGGTGCTGCCGGGGATGCGGGGCGGGCCCGACTCCATCACCCCTGGGGGTCGGAAAAAGCCTGGGCAGCTGGAACACTGCTTCCCTCCACTTTTGGATAAAACAGTTCAAAAGTTCTCTCCCACATCTTTACTTGATTTGAAAGCAAAATAGAGTGTCAGGGTAGATCAGTTAAAGTGAGTCGAGAAAGTAGAGAGGAGAGAGGGTCCTTTCCCTAGGCAGTCACATCCAGGGTCTTCCTCCCGTTTCCCTTCTCCTCTTTCCCCTCACCCCCGGGACACGCTGTTCCTGCCTTCCTTCCCCCGTGGGTTTTTCCACTTCTCCAAAACACCGAGGTGTTATCCAGGAAGACTAAAGCCGTATCCCGGCCTGCGTGGGCAGCACCGGGGACCGGCCCTTCTCCACACGCCCCTGCCTCGGGACAGGGTGCACCGGTGACCGAGGCAGGAGAGGGCTTCTGCCAAGGAGGGGTGAGGGTCTCCCACCGCCTTCTCGCTGGCTGCCCCGGGCTGGCACAGTCGCAGAGGCCCCTCCCGAGGGTCACCGCGAGTTCGGCTGCAGCAGGAAAATTATTTGTTATTAATCATGTGCTGAAAGATGATGTGATGGGAGAGATGGCAGCGCCGCTGCTCCCTAGGCTGTGTTCCCCCGGCCGCCAGGCAGGGCCCGGGGAGCATTGCTATAACCCCCACAGCCTGGAAAATAATGTTTAAAAAGGTTTAAACCAGTTCAGACAGAGCCCATAGCCCAAGCACCCCTCCAGGAACATATTCCCCCTGGGACTGAAACATGTGGTGGGGTCGTTCAGCCCCTCGCAGAGATGCAGAAGAGTGCGCGGGTGCACATCCACTGCTGGATGCGGAGGTTCCTCGGATCGTGAGGCCCAGCCTGGGAGGGTGTGGGGATATCCGTGGGGATTCCGTGCTGCGCGGGGGCGCAACCTGCGCTCTGCTGGCTGGTCGGAGATTAGGGAGGGGAGCGAACTGACGGGGTGCTCGGGGCGGGTGGGGGTCCCCAGAGGATTGTTCACCTTTCCATTCGTTTGTGAAATATTTTTAATACAGCACTGAGTTTGGGGGAGGAGGCGGGTGAAGAGAAGGAGGAGTGAAGGCACCCCCGAAGGATCCGCGGCCAGGCGGAGGGGCCGGGCAGGGGCTGCGGGGGGCAGCGGCTCTGGCCGCGGGCGCGCAAGGGGCGCGGATGGCGGAGAGCGCGGAGGCAGGTCCCGCGCGGCCGGGCTGGGCCAGCGCTAGATGGAGTGATGCATGAGCGAGACGGGGAGGTTTTAACCTTCAGGGGGAGGAGCCCCGTTTAACTACAGGCATTTGTTCTAGGGCAGGTCACTTTAATCTCCTTAGCTTTAAACTGTCCAACTCGCAACTCGCGTTTCTCTATAAGGGATCTTTACTACTTCCCTGCCTATGCGGCCGGAGCGCTGTGCCTCTCCCCAGCAGAGACAACCGCCTTCCAGGCACTGCTCAGATTGCTTCCGACACCCTTAAAATAATACTGTTAGTAATAAGTGGATTTGCTTTTGGGTTTTGTTGATTTTTTTTTTCCTTAAAAAAAAGCTCCTTGTTCCCTTCTGTGTGGAATAAACACCTGCAAACTCCCCCATGCAGCCCGGCGCCCCTGCCATGGATTCCTTTAAAGGTGGAATGAATTTGGAGAGACTGCCTGAGAGCTTGAGACCCCAACCCTCCCATGACATGGCTTCCAGCTTCCATTTGCAAAGATCCTCGGAACCCAGAGACCCGATCGACAACTCAGCCAGTGAATCCTCCGACACGGAGGTGCCAGGTAACCCTCCCCCTCCCCGCGCCCCTCGCGGCTCCGGCACGCTCCCCCCGCGCTGCCTCCCCCTCCCCACTGCGCCTTCGCTCCGCGGGGCGCCCGGGGTGCTGCGCCTGCACCCCCCGCCAAACCGGAGGCGATGGAGGGACAAGGGAGAGCAAGAGCTGCCGCTGATCGCGGCGGCTCCATCCCAGCCGAGCCCCGGGAGTGGGAGCGGGGGGCACTGGCCCTCCCGGAGCTGCCTCCCCCACCGTGTCTGGCTCTGACAGCCCGCTGGGGCGACACATGGCTCCATGGTCCCGTCCTAGGAGCGACTCTCTTTTATTTATTTTATTTATTTTTAAATAAAAAAACTAGTTATTAATTGATGAGGTTGGGAGGGGGCGGGGGGGGGGACTCTTCGGGGAGTGCGGTTTTGCCGAATGTTTCTGAAATAATGTCAGCTTTTGCCCGGGTTTATTTTCCAGCTCGAGTGGTGCAGAGATGGAAAAAGATCTCTCTGTCAGCGAAAAAAAAAATTAAAAAAGAAGGAAAGGGCAGGCAGAGCCGGAGAGGCAGCGTGGGGCCAAGGCAGGCAGTGCGGGCCGCTGCCGAGGGGATGTGCGCGGCCGCGGGGAGGTTTTGCGTGGGGACTGAGCGCTTTCCCGGCAGGAAAAATAAAGGATCCCCACGCCCTGACCACCGTGTGCGAGGGCTACAGGGAACGCTGTACTCTCTCAGATTGCATTTAATTGAAAGAACAACATTTTTAGAATGACAAGGGAAAGGTAGAAGAGAGGAACAAAAGCTTCAGGAAGGAGCGTGATATTCCTTCTCCAGCAAGACTGTTTCAGAGGGAGTTTACGTTTTATATAATTTTAGTTTTCTAATAGCTATTGTTGTTCTTCGGAGTTTTAACCTAGAGAGTGGCTGCGGTAGGAGTCGGTCCCGAAGTGGCACTCGGTGATATGAGGATTTGGGTTGTGCCTCCCGGCCTGATTCGCAAACAAAGTTAGAGACCGGCGTCTGGAAGGGACTCTGAGATTAGAGGGGATTATTGGAGATTAGAGAGGGAGATTTGCTCCATTTTGCCCTACCCCTGTGTGTGACCCCTCGGTGCTGCCGGAGGGCGGAGGAGCTGCCTGCTTTTCTTCTCCGAGAACCTGCAAAATACCTTTAGATTTTAATATTTTTTTAAATGGGAAAAAATAATTACAAAAACTGACTAAAGATGCCTTGCCTTACGATTTGGAATTGTATCACAGCCCTGCTCTGAGGCAGGATTTTTAGGGAAGACCAGGAGAGTTAAAGTGAGCGCTGGGCGAGGGTCGTGGCCGGAGCCCATGGGGACCGGTGCCGCTGTCCGATCGCCCCCCGCTCTCTCTAGGCCCGGTTTAGCCGAGCCCTTCGCAGCCGAAAGCGCGAGGATTTGTTTTGGCGGGGGTTATTTTTGTTTCTGTTTCGCCGCCGGGCCACGCGGCTCGGCCGGTCTGGGGACCAGAGGGCCTGGGGCGATGGGGTCTGTGCTGAGAGGCCTCGGTCGCGCTGCAGATCCTCAGAGCCATCGGCCCCTTTTGGGGGTCCGCTGAGCAGCTGAGGCTCGCTCGCACCCTCACCCCTTTTCCTAGGGAGACTTCCCAGCAAGGTGCGATTCAAGGGTGACTTTGCAAGGACGAATCCTCCCGGCCTCTGGATTCAGCACGCGATTATTTTTAGACTCCCCCTTACCTCGCAGAGGTCGGGGCTGTAGAAATGCCCCCGGTCCCGCCGGCGGCGGGAGAAAACCCTCTGAAAATGGGTTAAAAAAAAATTTAAAAAAAAACCAAACCTCTTTAAAGGAGGAGAAAAAAAACTCTAAAGGAGAAAACTCGCCGCCGAGTTTTTCCCTTCTGCAGCAGCCGGACCGAGGCCGGGCTTTGGCCGCGGCCCCGGCCCTGCACGGCCCTGCCGCACCTTCCCCGCGCCGCCGGGCCCCAGCCCCGGAGCGCTTCGGTTCAGGGCCTCCAGTCCCTCTCCGAGCGTTTCAGCCGGCACAAACCGGGCCCAAACCCGGCTGGGAGAGCCGCAGAGCCCGATACGAAAGGGGAGAGGGGGTTCGCAGGGCCGGTGTTGAATTCCTGCTCCTAGCCCGCGCAAATCCCGCCCGAGAAAACCCTCCTGGGCGGTTTTTTCCTTTCCTTCTGCCGATATGATTTTTGCGGGGGCTTCGCTCAGCCCTGTGTCAAAATAGACACCAAAATCCTAAAAGATGAAGAATAAAATAATTATGAAAAGAGAATGAAGTGGGGAAGCTGAGACGGGCCTTTTGCAATTAATTGCCTCTGGGTTTTCCACCCTTGCCCTTCCAAATTTCCTGTCGCGGCCGAGCACAACAAAGACAATGGAGCAAAGATCACGCCTTGGTTTGGAGAGGGCGAGAAGGTGCCGTAGAAAGGCGGAGCGGCCGGTGATACGGAGGGGAGTCCCACGTATCCCGTATCCCACGGCTCCCACGAATGCGGTCACCCGTCGGGCCCGCTTCGAGCTGCTCTGGGAGTCCCTCCTGCTGCGTCCCTGGGTGCCCGGGGCTCGGCAGGGCTCCGTGCCCCTTTCCCAGCCCGGGAAAGGCCGAGTTGGGTTGCGGGGCGCTCGCTGAGTGCAGGGCCCAGCGGGACACGAGTGGGTGCCCCACGCGTGCCTCCGGTGGGATGGGCAGCGCTGGGTGCGGGGCAGGGGTGTCTGCCTTTGTGTGCCTGTACTGGGGAAAAAACGAAGGCAAAAATCCACAAAACAAAACAAAATAAAAAAGGAAAAACAAATAAACCGACTATCCCCAACCCGACCCCCTCGCAGAAAAAGAGCGTAGCGGCGAGCAGAAAAACGAGGACGGGGCCGCTGACGACCCGGCGAAGAAGAAGAAGCAGCGGCGGCAGCGGACCCACTTCACCAGCCAGCAGCTGCAGGAGCTGGAGGCCACCTTCCAGCGGAACCGCTACCCTGACATGAGTATGCGGGAGGAGATCGCCGTCTGGACCAACCTCACCGAGCCCCGAGTCCGGGTAAGAGGGGCTGCAACCCCGCCGGGTGCGAGCTCTGCTCTGGGGCAGCCGGAGCGTGGGGGGCTCGGGGAAGCTGCCCCTTCTGGGAGCGCTGCGGCGGTTTGCTCTGGGCTGGACTTTAATGATCGAATCTCAAGGCCAGAGAGGAGAAATTCAGCTCTCGGCCACGGACAGATGTCGCCCGGAGCGAGTTGTGACCGTCGGACTCGCACGGGGGACCTGTCCGAAAAGTGGGCGGTGAGCGGTGCAGGGAGCAGCGAAGGGCAGGAGCGGGGAAGGGTCTGGCTGTGTGGGGAAGACCCTCTGGGCTGGACAAAACGCGGCGCGGGAATGGAGCAAGCTCCCATCCGAGCAAGTTCCTTTTGCTCTGGTTATTCCCAGTAATCGCAACGGCCGTCTCCCAACGAATACAATATATCCCGAAAACAGCCCCTCGCTATTGCGGCAGCGGGATGCGAGATCCCCTCCGCACGGTGCGGGTCTCGGTGCCGGCCCCTCCCAGCCGCGCATCTCCAAAGGCCGCGGGCTGTGTGTGGAGGCCGAAAACCAAGGGCAGAGGCTGGGGAGTGGTCGCAAAGTCTGAACACAAACTTGTACCGCGAAGTCGTTCGATTTGTACACACCTTGAAGCCTATGCCACCGTATAGATATATATCTGGTGCATATATACGCATACAGTGTGTATATATATATATATACATATATGCCCTTCTTAGCTAAACTCGGGGGGTTCAGTAATGTTGGTCCACACGATGAGAAACATATCTATATCTATATCTATATATATATATATATATAAAATATATAAAAATATATACACGTGTGTGTGTGCTTCGGCAGGTCCTTAGAGAGATTTATGAGTGAAGGATCCTGGCAAAGAACGACCGGGCCGAAGCGGCTCGGTCTCTATCGATCTAAAGCTGTGTCTCGGCTTGTCCACCTCCCAAATGTTTTTTTCCACCCGAGACGTTTCCCCGCGCGGTTTCGGCAGTGGTCGCACACCACGGGACCGTGGGCTAAGCACGGGAGGAAACGGGAACCGCCGAGCAAAGTCCCACCGCACAGAAAATCCACTTTTTCTTTTTTTCCTTTTCGTTTTTTTTTGTTTTTAACTTGGCAATTAAACCTTGAGTGACCAAATTGGATTACAGAGATTCTGCTTTAAACATTTAAAAAGTAAACACCCATCTGAAACAAATGAGTCTGAAAGAATTGTCTTAATTGAGTTTAAAACAAAACAAAGCCTGAGCATTAATACTGGTTAAATATTTCAGGGAGCAAATGTAACTAAAATATGAGTTGCAATTAACATAATTTCGTTCTCTTTCCGTGTGGATATGTTTGGGTTTAATGTTTTGAGATGGCAGATTGCAAATCTAACCTTAATTTGCAATGAGGGCCTTCCTTTAAAATGTCTAGGAGCCATAATTAAAACTATTACCCTCATTTTCAGGAAATTCCTGTCTGGAAGCACCTTCCGAGGAGTATATTACAGGTTTTGAACATGTTGGCTTTCGTTTCCTCTTTATACGGGATTCTTTTTATTATTGTTATTTTTTAAAATAGACTCCGCCATCCGTTCCCCCACGGAGTTTCCATCCTTGGGCCCGGTATTTAATAATAGTTATGCCATTTCTGCACTGGGAGGGGAGGCCCCAGGAGCCGGCCCCCGCCCCCCCTCGCCACCGGAGGGAACGCAGCCTGCGCGGGGCCGGGGCCCGGTGTCCGCAGGGAGCTCGGGGCCCTGGCTCGGTGGCAGAAAGCCGGGGTGCGGTGGGGATGATGCTGCAAGGAAGGCTCGCAGGCTGGGCACAGGCAGCAGGCAGAATGATGCGGATTTTAAACCAATTTTTAAAGATGTTTAAAGCTGTCTAGCTTCCATCACCGGGGACTCAAATGCTTTCCGAGGAGTATATATATATAAAAATATTAAGAGAATAAGAGTGAGACTGGAACCGTTTTTTTGTATCAAACATCAAGACCAGCCCCTCTTCTCAGTTTCCTACTTAGGACTGTAAATTCTCGTTAGATATAAAGGCAGAGGCTGCATCTATCCGAGGGCGATGCGGGGATTGATTTTTTTTTTTTTTTAAACCTAAACATACTAATCCAATCCCTTTTTTTATGATCTGTAACAGGGGACTTTTATTACACAGTATTAGCGTTCGGAAACGCGGCAGAGCCGGGGCGAGCCGGCCCTAATCAGAGCGGGCCGTCTCTTGGCCCCCCGTCCGGCTCCGGGAAGGGGCGGCGGGGCCGGCAGGACGCGGACACCCGCGCAGGCACCCTGGGCAGAGAGGCGGCTGCGCGCATCCCGGAGGGCACATCCCGGCGGGCACATCCCGGCGGGCCCATCCCGGCGGGCACATCCCGCGGAACGGGGAGGGATGCGCGCACAGCCCTGCGGAGCGGGACCCCTTCCCTCGGGCCGGGGGGCGGCGGGGACAGGCGGTGCGGGGCCGAGGAGCCTGCTCTGGTGTCCCGGAGGAGCTGGCCGGGCCGGGGAAGCAGGCGCTGAGCTGCAGATACCTGCTTCTCAGCACCGTCGGTGGGATGGGGGCTGCCGTGGCCCCGCACTCACCGAGACGTGTCGCTCCCCCCTCCCCACGCAGGTTTGGTTCAAGAACCGCCGAGCCAAGTGGAGAAAGCGGGAACGGAACCAGCAGATGGACCTGTGCAAGAACGGCTACGTGCCCCAGTTCAGCGGGCTGATGCAGCCCTACGACGACATGTACGCCGGCTACCCCTACAACAACTGGGCCACCAAAAGCCTCACCCCGGCTCCGCTCTCCACCAAGAGCTTCACCTTCTTCAACTCCATGAGCCCCCTGTCCTCGCAGTCCATGTTCTCGGCGCCCAGCAGCATCCCCTCCATGAACATGCCCTCCAGTATGGGCCACTCGGGCGTGCCGGGCATGGCCAACTCCGGCCTCAACAACATCAACAACATCAGCGGCTCCTCGCTCAACTCGGCCATGTCCTCGCCGGCCTGTCCCTACGGGCCACCGGGCTCGCCCTACAGCGTCTACCGGGACACTTGCAACTCCAGCTTAGCCAGCCTCAGACTGAAATCAAAGCAGCACTCCAGTTTCGGCTACAGCAGTTTGCAAAGCCCCGGCTCTAGTTTAAACGCCTGTCAGTACAACAGTTGACGGACTTGACACAAACCACCTCCGACAAAGCACCGCCGACAAAGCAAAGCAGAAGTAAAGCGACATTTAACGGAAAAGAAAAAAAAAATTAAACCCGGTGATGATTAAAAGCAAAACCCAAGCAAGTGAAAGAGGGAAAAAAATAAAATAAAGCATATAAAGCAACCCCCCCCAAAAAAAAAAAAAAAAAAAAAAAGTGAAACAAGGATGCAACCAACAAAACAGCGCTTTTAAAATATTATATATAAAAAAAAAATAACCCCATCTAAAACCGTAAACGGACCAGAAAACTTTTGCAAGAGACACCGAAATCTGGTACATGGATGAGTTGCAATTTTTTTCTCTGGATTATGCGGGTTGTATGTGTTTACTTGAAGTTGCACAGGAGTCGGTAAGGCGGCCGCTGCCCCGCGGGGAGGGCGGCAGGAGGGGACGCCTCGGTGGTAAGAGTTGGTGGGACGGTTCTTGGCCGCTTGTCGCACGGGAAGAGTTTGGTTAATGTTTACCACTGAGAAACAGAATCACACTCAGAAAAAAAAAAAAAAAAAAAAAAAAAGGTTGGGGGAAAAGGGAATTGGTACAAAAACCAAATCGCAGAGTAGAATCTGCGGGAGAAAAAATGGTTGAAATATTAGGTATGAAACTATTAAAATGGTAATGACAAGGGTCAACCACTTATATAAGGTTATATTTATATCTACCGTTGCATTGTGCCGGATCATTGTCCTTGGCCGTTGAATAAACTGTTTTTAAAATGCATGATTCTTGATGTTTTTTCTTTAGTTGGAAGCTCTAATCCAGTCATTCCTGATACTAAGCAGCTCAAGGTTCCTACCTCTTCATCCTTTCCAAAAGACTGCAGTATCCCCGGTTGTGAGAGGGCACAGAAACCCTTCAGCAGTGCGAAAACTGTTCATCTTTTTCCCGATCCAAAGTCTTATTCTGATAATGAAATTATCATTCATCTTTATTTAAATGTAAGGGGGTGCTTTTTCTCTTCGAAAAGTAAAATCGAAAACCAACCCCAGTTTATAAAGTCTCGAAAAAAAGACAAAAAATTATTTGTTATGAAGTGATTTCAGATACTGCATCTCTGCTAGAGAAACAGCGAGTTTCGGCGCCCTGAAAGGCTCTTAGCAAAGCCGAAAATGGTCCTTGCTTTTCTAAATGTGAAGGAAAAACAAGGAACCAAAAAAATTCTTAAGGTATTATTCTCTTAAGGTGTTATTATGTAAATATAGATACTTTTACAAGTGCTTGTTGGGGAAAAAAAGCAAACAAAATATGGAAATTATAAATATGATTTTTATTAATACGCATACAAAAGGCATATGAAGTTTAATTGCAGGCATATTTGTTGCTTATTTTTGTCGATACTTATTACCTGTAGATGACAAAGAGACATAAAATGCACACGGTACTTCTTTCCCAGTGTATTTCACACCTGTGGTAAACGTTACGCTGGATGTTTCAATTATGCTGTTGTGGATAAGGATGCAGTATATATATTGTTTTATAAGTTATGTTTTGTGATTTTTTTTTTCAAAATTAAGAGCATGGGAATAAAACAAAAAAAAAAAAGCAAAAAAAAAAACTAAACCGAAACGAAATCTAGAAATGCTTTTAATATTCTTTTCTAGCTATGTTTAAGCGTTTAAGAGAGCGACGAAACACGAAGAAAAGCAACTTTCTTTCCCCCTCCCCGTGGTGGCGTTTTGGGGAGGTTTCCCCCGCCCCGCTTTCCCCGCTAGTCGCGCCGTCTCCCCGCTCCCCCCCAGCGTCCCGACAGGGAAGGAGCCCCGTTCCCTGCCCCCGCTCCCCCGGGCAGCCCTGGTAGTGGAAACCCTCCACAGGTCGAATTTTATGGCAGACTGTTAGCTCTGTTTGCCGGAGCTGGGGATCCAGCCCTCCTTGCCTCTGCATTGCTGCATCCCGCCGAATTCCAAAGCTCCGGCCGTGGACCGGGTTTTTGCTCCCCAAAGAGTCAATCCCCGCACCCTGGAGCACCGCCGGTGTGTCGCAGCCCTGGCACTGCTCCTTCTCCCGCAGCCGCTCGTCCCGTTTCTCTAAGGTGCGTTTTTCTCTTGTTTCTCCAAATTCTGAATTTTAAAGATTGTTCGATTCATTCTCCCTTTCCTTTAAGTTTTTGCAAGCACAAACCCCTCTGATTTCATTGCTATTTATTTACTATTTGATGACTATTTATTAACTATTGAGATTACTACTAATGTTTTGTCCCAAATGCCACAACTGATATAACGAATCAATGAAATAAGCGGCTCCGGCGGCAGGAATAGCCATGGCCAGGGACCTTCCCCGGCCCCAAGGCGCTGTTTGCGCGGCCGCGGATGGCCCCGCTCCCCGAGGATCGCAGTTCTCTGTGCCCCGGGGGTTCCCGCGCCCGTCCCGGCGCTGGGGGGCTTGGCGAGGGCTTTGTTCTCAACACCGGGGCTCAGCAGAGCGGATCCGAGTCTCCCTGGCTGCTCCATTCCTCGCTACAGCCACGGGAGTGTCACCAGAGCAGCACAGGGACTGATTTCCCCCCAGTTTCCAGGCGGGAGGGGATCTGCCAGCCCTCCGCTGGGATTTTAGCCAGGATTTTGGTGCTCGTCTTCTCCTGTTCCTGGAGGTAGCACCATCAGTCCTAAATCAGAGCAGCGGCGTTCGTGTTTTGTCAAAACCTGCCCCAGGTTTCAGTTGTTGTCTTAGTTCTGAACCACCCAGCCCCTCCCAAAACTGTCTGCAGGAAAGAGTTGGGGGACAAGAGACACAGCCTTCTCTGCTGGTGTCCCTCGCAAGTGTCCCCCGGCTAGGACTGTACCACGGAAAGCTGATCTGCTGCTGGGTGACATTTGGGCATCCTGATACACTCATGGCTTAGGGAAAGGAAAATTCCGAGGAGACACTGAGCGGAAAGCAGCTCCTTCACCTTCCCTGTGCACTTTTACGGATGCCCTGCTTCCAGCAGCCTTTTGGTTTCCCCCACAATAGTCAGAGCTTGAATTATTTGGGGGTTTGGAGTGTTTGAGGCACGGCTTTGGACTGCCTTGCTCAAGCACATTTTCCTTAGCGACGTGTCTTTGGAGGAGCCCAGGTGTGTGCCCCCATTGGGGGCAGCTGAGGAAGGCTGTCATTTAATGGTTCATTAGTCCCTCCAGTCCCCACGGGGGGAGGGGGGCAGTATAAAATACCGCTCACCACCACCCTTCTCACTTTGGTTTTTGAACTCCCCTTGCCGGCGTCTGGCTGGTGGGTGTTTCCAC
This sequence comes from Catharus ustulatus, assembly GCF_009819885.2. Taxonomy (NCBI): domain Eukaryota; kingdom Metazoa; phylum Chordata; class Aves; order Passeriformes; family Turdidae; genus Catharus; species Catharus ustulatus. Next base: position 9,766,181 of record NC_046235.1, on the reverse strand, counting down.
ACACCGGAGGCGATGGTTTTCCATCCCATCCCTCGCCCTGCACATTCCTCCCGGTGGTTTCCAGTGAAGCTCAAGCTGGAATTCCTGATGCTGCATCACTTCCATCTCATGTGGCTCCATCCCGGAGGGACCCTACCTTCCAGCGGGTGCTGCCCAGAGCCCCCAAATTCCTGCCCACTGATTGCAGGCTTTGTCAAGGCAAGCAGATCCTTGGAGCCAGAGAAATACCAGAAAAAAGTTTTCCGTTTGTTCTGGGTGTGCTGGCTTACCTGTTAGCATTTCCAAAGCAAAGCTGCCTGGGGAGAGCTTTGCTTGTGTTTGCACGGGAATGCTGTGTGGTTCTGAGAGGTCCCAGACCAACCCAAGAGTCGTTGCACAGTGGAGGCTCTGGTTGCACCAGCCCAGATGAAGTTCACAAATACTTTATGCCTCAGACTGCACAGTCCATTCAAGATTAAATGCCTTCTAATAAAAAGCTGTGGTCATGTTTAATTCTAAATTGCATACTTCTCTTTATCTGTGGCCTGGAACTCAGCAAACTATGCAAAGTCCCATTTAAATTAATGGGATGCTTCAGTACTGATTTTAATGGGGTTTTGTATAATAAAAATAACACCTAGAAATGCCCTAACATTTTGCTGCGATCTTGCAACAAAAGTCAGTGGAACTGGGATAATAAAAATACAGGTTTTATATGAAACCTATGAAGGGTTTGTCATTAACTTCAGTGGCACAGTTTCAGGCCTTATTATTTTAGTATATGTTTGTATAAGTAAAAATGACTTTATTAATTAAATGAGAATCTGTGACTTTTCTGTTTCAGTCTGGCAAGTTGTATGTGAAATATTTAGTTTGATGTTATCAAAACAGCCAAAATATACCAACTTATAAACCAGCTCATATACAAAGACCGAGAACAAACAAAAATACAAAATTACACATTGTTTTTGCTCAGTTTGCCCTTCAAACAAAGCTGTGTTGTTACTTCTAAGAAAATACTTCATATCCCTCCCTTAATCTATCCAAGGGAGCAGTTCTCTGCTCAGCCTCATAGAAAACAGTAAAAACCTCCTTCAAAGTAAAATATATTTTAATTAACAGAGCTGCAAAATAAAATCCACAGCTATGCAGCAAGCCTCCTCTGCGGCTCACCATTGTGTGAACTGCTTGGACAAGCTGCTCTTATTAACAAGCTACAGGCTACACTCTGTTCCAAACTGATTAAGCAGTAGGGCTGCAGGCAGATTTTCTATCAAAAATGTTTCAATGGCAGCCAGCCTGTTCTTCTGTAGAATGATGGGCTTTTTTTTACAGGAAAAAATAATTTGTTTATCCCCATCTCCAATTTCTTTAATGAAGAAAGCATATGCACAAAAAATTTATTTACCAAATAACTTCCCAACAAATAAAAATTCTCATAGGAAATAAAGGAAGAAAAATGAAAGAACATATGTATTTGATTTTTTTTCCTCTTCTTCACTCAAGTAATTTCTTGCAGAAAGCCACGTAACAATGTTCTGCGAGAGACTAGCAAATTTGCTCACAAATCTTCCCAGGAGATCAGTGGAGCTGAGCGAAGGCTTGTGCCCAGGGGCAAACCCCACCGATGTAAATGAGGAGCCCAGAACCAGCTCCTCCCAACACCTCTGCTGATGCTGCCCTGCAATCCACGGCAGCGATTCCTCCCTGAACAACATGTAAAACAGCACTCGCTCCGGGTTGCTCATTCAAGTCTTGCAGAGCAGCTTCAGACCGGCACCATCACAACACCCCCCTGCCCCCCCGAAAACCTAGGTGTTAATATGCAAAAACCAAAATCTGACCTAGTAGGAGCAGGGACAATGCAGTGGCTGTCCCCCAGAAGCATAAAGTAATTTATATTACAGGGTTCAAAGTGATGCTACATGCCTGGGTATAGGAGATTAGCAGCGGGATTTTCAAAAGCTCTATGTGAGTCAGGACCAGATTAACAAAAAACAAATAATTTCACTGAATCAGTCCTGGTGTGAGATTCTCCTAGAAGCAAGTTAGGCACCTGGGATTTAGGCACTAAGAGTGAGACTTTTAGAGGGATTTAGATGTCTGAAGATACAGCTAAGTACATTGTGGGATCTTCGAAAGCACCCAGTACCAGTGTCTACCAGCAGTTTCTGCTCTGGCTCCTTCTGAGGCTCCTCTGACTGCCTGGCTGAAACTGTGAGAACCCCATTTGGGCATTTGGGCGCCCTCAAAAATTCCCATTCTCTCTCCACTCCCTTTTTTTTTTTTTTCTCAGAAAGTTTAGAAGGAAAGTTCACTCTTTTAAGAGCTAATTGAGGAAAGTACTTCAGCACACAAGGAAATTACTCAGTGAAATGCTTCTAGGCATGAGGTGAAGCCCTGATCTCAGGGAGGCCAGCTGGAGATCTGTCACTGGCTGCAGAGCAGTGGGGCTGTTGTCCATGGGTAACCACAGCATCTCTGCTATTAAAGCTAGCAAATTAAAGTTGGTTAAATTTAAGCATAAAGTCAGTCAAGGTGCAGAAAGCATTTTGCAGAATTGTGGTCTCACTGTCCCTGTTTTAAACCAGATCCCAAATTTAATCATATGGCCTCACAAAGCAAGATTGCAAGAACCTTTGATGGAAAACCAGGAAAGGCAGAGGAGAAGACTGGGGGCCAGCCTGCTTCCCCCTCACACGTCTGGGGAACACAGGCATCAGCCTCCCCTCCCTGCTCTGTAGAAGGCAGCAGCTTTGGGAGCATCCCTGGAGTGGGTTCAGAAGTGGAGCCTGGGGCTGGAATGTCCTGCAAAAATCTCTCTCCACCCACCTACAGACCATGAACTAAACCTCACCAGGCAGGAGTTGGCACCTCTGCTGGTCACATTTGCAGGGGTCATCATTTGAAAAAGCCAGAAACTGCCAGTCCATGGTCCTGTCTGCCCTCCTGACCTGGACCCACCCCATTATTGTCCTACCACCACACACCCCCAAGCTCTGCTGTCACAGACACCTATCAGCTCCAAGGCTCCCCCCTGCTGTGTCTATTGACCAGTTTCACATTTCTCCTCCATATACCTCATTCCTCCTCTGTCTATCCCACACCAACCCCCGTCTACCTCAAGTCTACCCAGAGATGCGATTTAACCACCGGTTACATACCTCACTCTGTTCTATATATCTTCATTTATCTGATCTCTGATCTGAATTCATAACTATGAATTACTAACATCTATGCACCCTTTGAGCTCTCTGGACATACTTCACTTGTTCATCTCTACCTTGAATCACTCATTTAGCCAATCCTGCTCCTCCATTGGCAACAAAATGATATTACTCTAGAACACATAAACCTGACAACTCCAGATCTGACATACTTACCTCATCTTCTTTCTTATGGTTTAATGCAGTTTAGTATCAGCTAAATAAAAATGTATCACACATTTCTGTCCATTCCTCTGAGATGCAAGGTTAAGATTAATCTAGAGACAGGGTTAAGGCTTATGGCTAAGAGTTAGGGTCAAGGTTTGTTAGAACTGGGCAGAGATTGGTTTAGAGCTGGGATATGGTTGGTTCAGCATTTAGGATTATGTTTGGTTTATGGCAGGGTTTGGGTGAGGCATGGGTGAGGTGTAGGATAGGATTGGTATCAGGGTCAGTGGGAAATCTCAGTTTGTGTTAGGATTAGGTGGTGGATGCAGTTTTAAGTGAGGTCAGGGGTTTGGATTAGTGCTGTGGTCAGATACTTTAGGTTTAGATTTGGCATAGTGCTGTGTTAGAATAAGCATTAAACTAAGAGTTGTGTTTGCATCAGAATTTAGAATTAGTATTAGTTTTAGCATTGATTTGAGAGTCACATGTCAGCCTTGATCACGTAATCTCTCTATGCTTATTTCTTGTGCAAACAGATCTGTTCTCTTTCTATCCATCTAATTCTCCCTCCTACATACCCCTGTAGGTGTTCATAGGTGAGTTTCATAATACTTAATAATCCATTTTCCCCATGTTTTCTCATTTACCTGACCTCTTAGCCTATTTTGCATACATTAATGTCTCACACATCTAATCTATCTCCTTTCTTACATCACTAATGTATCCACCCCTTCTGACACCCTTCAAGACATCAATGCAACTTCTGCCACGATTAACAATATTTTTTCAGTTTCTTTTATACATACTCATTAAGGTAGCGCCTGTGACTACTTACCTACTTAATTAATCTGATGCAAATTTCAATTACTCTCTCTGGATTTCCATAGTACATCCCAAACTATATATTTTCATCTCCCTCTTTGTTCCATCCATATTCATTTCTCTGCTCACTCATACCCACTCTGATGAGCTTCCTGGTACCCACTCATCTGTATGTGCACCCACATCCTTCTTCATCAATCATCCTGTCCAGGATTTACTCTTCCATTAAGCATCTTTCTAACTTGTACCACCAGGCTAATTTCTCAATACTCCCAACTCATGAATACTCCTCTGTCTCCTTATCTACCCAATACCTTGTCCAACCTGTTAGCTTGCTAATTGTTCCAAGGTTGTTTTTTCCAGCATAATCTCTTTATTCTGCATGAATTTTGTATGGAATATGTTTACTCCATTACTATTTTACCTCACTCCTCCTAAAGTGATTTTTTTGCTCCCCTCTCCTGTCTGAGCACTTTATCTTTTTTTGTGTGCATTGACCCCATGCTTTCTCCACTCCTCTATGCATGTACATCCCCTTTTTCACAGTTCTCTGTCTGTGTGTTTGCAGGGAGTCTCAACGACCAGATACCCTCTCTATGGGTGCTCCTCATCTATTATTTTATTCTCTGCTTGTCTATTAACTCTGCTATTGTTCTTCTCTTATCTGTTCCTCCCTCTGTCTACATTCTCCATAATCAATGCCCCATGCACCCTATCAGCACAGTTTTATTGTCATATGTTTATTCAATTCTTCCAGCTATCTTGCCGTTCCTTTACCCAGACAACATATCTATCTGCTGTGAACTTATCCCTCTCAATCTAATCTCTTTGTTTCTTGGCCTTTAATTTATTAATTTTTTCTTTACAGTTTTATCTAGTCAATATGTCTAGCTAATATGAGCTCATCTGATAATTCAGTCACTATATACACTATATACACCCATCCCTTCATCCACACATCAGATTTCCACTCAGCTGAACGTGCCTCAGAATATTCCCAGTATTTCCAGTGGATCACCTTTTCCTTGCTACATCCATTTTCCTCTGTTAGATGTGTTAGTGCCACTCTGCTCATGGCACTTGAATTTACATAGCCAAACATCTCTTTACATACCTAAACAGGTCAACACAGCAGAGTTCATGTGTTTATTTGTTCCCTATATTCCACTGTTTTCTACTCTCTCTGTACTTTTCTCCTTGCTAACTATTACAGCTACAGACAATACCTGCTTTCCATATTTCAATCTATCCAGATTACATTTACTCCACCTAAATTCCCAATAATCCAGCAGTTACTTTACCCGCCCAGTCCAGCTTTCTTGCTTCCATATTTATGCATTCCACACCCATACAACAAACCAATACCTGATACACAGACACCTACTTGCTCATTTTAGCATGGCCATCAGGCTCAGCTATGCCACAGTCCATTCCATGCATTTTTCACTATCAAACTTATTTCCTTCCTTCCTTCCTTCCTTCCTTCCTTCCTTCCTTCCTTCCTTCCTTCCTTCCTTCCTTCCTTCCTTCCTTCCTTCCTTCCTTCCTTCCTTCCTTCCTTGCTTCCTTCCTTCCTTCCTTCCTTCCTTCCTTCCTTCCTTCCTTCCGTCCTTCCTTCCTTCCTTCCTTCCTTCCTTCCTTTCCTTCCTTTCCTTCCTTTCCTTCCTTTCCTTCCTTTCCTTCCTTTCCTCCCGCCTTACCTAGCTCTACATGTTAAAATATTTCTGTTTTACTGTTTTATAGCAAATCCAGCCAGCCCCTCTTCTGTCTCCATATCCATTCCATAGGTTCACTATGCAGCCCCCTCATTCCCAGCTCCACTACTCACATGGTGGGTAAATTTTCTGCTCACCCAGGCAGGACTTGCTCTAACACAACACATCCCACTTCAATTCCTGACGTGCATCAAGACTGCCTTTACCCCTGGCTAGACCACCTAGTCCATGTCACATGCACAGGCTTTCCCTCCACCATCACATCTTCTGCATTAATATCAAATAATCCTCCCTCTGCACAGATCCTGTATATCTACCTAATCATGCTAATTATTCTAATTTATCTATCCTCCATGTGCCTGTATATCTCTACCCATTTAATTATGTATGTTTATTTCAACTGTCCATCAGTTTACAATAAAATCCAGCACATGGGGCCCTTTGATCCGGGTGCCCAATGTCCTCTCCCTCATTAGACAAGAGGTAACACAGTAACTTCAGCACCCTCAGTGATCCAGCCTTGTATCAGACAGATGGGCACAGGCATACAGAAAGCAAGAATGGATACTGTAAATGTCATGTAACCCCACGAATCTCAGAGCAGAAATAACAATTAGTTGTGAACAAGTAGAAGTTTGCTTCTGACATGTTGGAAGGGTTGAGGTCATTACGTTAACAAAAGGAAAAAAGTGCATATTTGGAACAGACAAAATAATCATCTCTGCACCAGTGAAAAGTGTGACTTTTATAGTGTGGGATTTTGTCATCATACTACCAGCATAAGAGAAGTCGTATCAAAGGCTCTCACCTCTGCTCTCCACTCTTTCTTTAAGTCTTGTTTCCTGTTTTCCTTTGGTTTTCAGAATCTTTCCCTGACAAGGTGAGTCTAAACCTGCCTGCAGCTGCTGTGGGGGAGTTTCTATACAGTAAAATTGGTGTCCTCCTCTTACTCTTAGACATCTTTTTTTTTCCCTGCTCGCGTTCTGGACCCTGACCTGGGTTCAAGCAAAAGCCTCATAGGACCAACCTGCATGGCTGAATGGGGGAAAACCTCTTAAGCCCTGAGTTTGGAAGAGTTCAGACCCAGGAATTTGAATTACCAGGATGCTGAGCCATAGGATTTGTTTTTGAATGTTTTGCTGTTATTTTATCTATTCTCAATTATTCTCCAAAACCAAACCAGTATAATTTGCTGCTGAAAATATTTGGGATCAGTGAACCATCAGGTGACAACAACTGACAAACCAGATTTGGAAGCACATGGAGTTATGCTTCCAAGTGCCATGGAGGGAGCTGAGGACTGGGATGCCCCAGGAGGCTTTCCTGAGTCCTTGCAAGCCGCACACGTGGCAGGAACAAGGGGAGTGGAGGGCAGGAGTCGGGAAACTCTTGGGAAAGTGTCATAAATACCTCTCGGAATTCCCTGAGATAGCAGAGCCAGTACATGCACTGCTGGTTGCAATCACCAGTCTCTGTGAGAAATTGTTTGTCTTGGTCTTTGCATTAGGTAAATGCCCAACCCAAAATCACTGATAACAGCAGACAGGGAAAAAAAAAAAGGGAAAAAAAAGAAAAAAAAAACCCAACAAAAATCCTCCAAAAAACCCCCAAAAACCCAACAGAGACAAGGTCTCCCTGGGCCCCCAATCAGCAACAAAAAAGGCAACAACCAGACAGCCATTTAGTGAACATCTCAAAGCTATCTACCGTCTGCTGGAGGGGCTTTAAAGGCATCAGATTTGTGTGTTTGGCTCAAGCCAAGTGAATTGTAGTCTAAAGCTTTTCCTTGAATTCAAGGCTGTGTTTACTGCAGTCAGGGCGAGGGGAAGGAGGCAACCCCAAAGCTCTCCCTCCTCCTCTTCCCCCACCCTGCAAGCCCCAGGCTTGAAACTTTATTTTTAAAAAAAAATACAAGATTGAATTTCAGTTTGCAGGATTAGGGAGATGACTTTTAGGGGCTGCTTGTTGGAAAAAAAGGAAAGCAAAGCAGCTGGGAGGGATTAGGCTGAGCTAGCGTCTGCACTTTCAACTGATTCAATTTTGCTCCACAAGACATTGTATCTGAGCCTTTCTGGAGACTATTCAAAGCAAATCATTTTCATTTTACCATTTGGTAAGTGATCAGAGTCTATTTTTAGTGTCTTGGAAGCATCAGAGGTTTTCTCTCTATCCTTTTCTTTTCTTTTAATTTCTTTTCTCTCTCTCTTTTTTTTTCCCCCTTTATTCACTTTCTTCCACAATTGAATATCTGCATTTGGGGCATCAAGAACAGGCATGTTTGGAGGGAATGTTTATCACAGCCAGCAGCTTAAATTTATCTTATTCCTCACTTACAGAAGAAAGGGCACCAGAGAGAGAGATTGGGGCTGGCAGGGCTGTCAAATCACTCTCTCAAAAAGTCCCCCAGAGACTCTGCATCAGTTTGGGTGGTTTTTGGGTGATTCCTTATGATTTTGGCAGATTGCAGCAGTTGCAGGTGGGTCCCTGCAGCCTGTGGGGCTTTAGCAGAGGTTGGGGTGGGTTCCTATGCCCAGAGATGTTGGGTGGTGCCTGAGGGGGACACCAGGATACATCCAAGGGTACAAACTGATGTTTCTCCAGGGAATCCCCACCCCCATTCCCCCTCCAAGGTTAATTTGACAACTCAGAGGTGTTTTGCAACATCTTTGGTGCCTTGGTTGCATTTTTCCTTGAAAAAACTAGAAATCGGAAAACCATCTTGAAAGGAAGAAAAGGAAGAAAAAGTCTTACCACTTGGGAGTAAGACTTTTCCTTCCAGTTTAAATGCATTTTTCCATATTTTGTTTTTTCTTAATTTCACTTTACTGTAAATGAAAGAGTTTGAAGGGTGTTTTCTTTCTTTTCTTTTTCTTTTTTTCTATTTCTTTCTTTCTTTCTTTCTTTCTTTCTTTCTTTCTTTCTTTCTTTCTTTCTTTCTTTCTCTTTCTTTTCCTTCCTTCCTTCCTTCCTTCCTTCCTTCCTTCCTTCCTTCCTTCCTTCCTTCCTTCCTTCCTTCCTTCCTTCCTTCCTTCCTTCCTTCCTCCCTTCCTTCCTCCCTCCCTCCCTCCCTCCCTCCTTCTCTCTCATTTTTGGAGCTCTTTGGTCGGGTACATTGCTTTACAAACTGAAACCCCTCTACAGAAAGGCTGGGCGAGGGTCTCACAGCAACCTCTGGCCCTCCACAAACACAGCAGCTCCCTTAGACTTGGGGAGGACAAGGGCTTTTGCAAGCAATGGTTAAAAGCCTTTCCCTTGCTGGCCTTGCCACAGATTCATTGCATGCCTTTAGGGCAAGTTATTTATTATCTTTGCACCTTCCCTTACATAAAATGCTTGCAGCAGAGAACAGAAAATGATAAATGCTGGGGTGTTTTCCACCTCACACTGTATTGCAAAATATCACTTTGCTCCAGGAGCACAAGTGCCTTTTCTGCTCCCTAATCCAGAGATTGCAGATAAACAATGCAATATCAAATGCTGCATTTCCAAATTAAAAAATCCAACCTTTGTACAAGAGTCCTTCAGGATGAATATTTTTCCTTCTTCTGTTATATTCTCCAGGAGGTTTTTACTATTAGTGATGTGTATAAAGCATTTGCTTTGTGTAACAGAGCAGACTGCGCTCCAAATCAGATGGGTGAGTTTATTCAGCTCAGTGTGTAAAACAGGGGAAGGCACTGCCATCCCTGGAGCCATCCCTGGGCAGTGTGGGGTGTTTTGGAGGGACATGAGCAGGAGCCCTCTTGGGACCTCCAGCCCTTTGGGACACACAGGGCCACTCACAATGTGCTCTTACATTGCAAGATGCAGCTCAAAAGGATGGATCAAAACAACAACGGGGAATGTAATAAAACACCCCCTCTGTGTGGGGTGTGAAGCCCTAAGAGCACCAGAACCAGAAAATAAGCTGTTGGTGAAGGCAAGGCTATCAGCCCCTGCCATGAGAAGGACCTTCAGGAAGGTCTGGTGAGATGCCCAGGATAATTCCTTAAAAATGAGGAAAAAGCCTCTCCCGCCTTGTCCTTGATGTCCTGGGCTGAGCCTGAAGCCTGGCTGGGTGTTTTGGCCTCAGCAATCCTCCACCCCACAGAGCCAGGCAGCAAGAGTTGAGAGCCATTGTAATAGCAACAATTCTTTATTCACAAGCTAGAGCAAAAAAGGGATCTGCAAGCAGGGGGAGAGAAGGGGGTGGGGGGCACAACACAACTGATCTTGTAAAAGAAACCCTTAAAAAATACCATACATGAAGGCTCTTGCCCAAGGTTTTTATTCATCAGTCTGCAGTCAGAAAAGGAGAATGCAATAAGTGCGTGGCACACAGGGAACTGGATGTAGGAGGATCTCTTCTAATAAAAAAGAAGGGACCTGAACAAAGAAAAAGCTTCTGCTAAACTGATGGAGGCAGATGGCATCAGCCCCACCATGTTCCCTTTCAATTGCGGGAAAATATAGTAAAGCAATTTAATGAAAATGCTTAAATAAGCAAACAGTGCAGTTAATTGAACCCATATGCATTAGGAAGGAAATCTAAAGTATACTGATTCATTAAGTTTTATATAACTGTAAACCCCCAGAACCTAAGACAGAGTAAGAAGCCATGATGAAGTGCCAGCTAGAAGGGGACCTTCTACCCAGCTTCACTTCAATCTGTTTTGTTATGACAAGAACAAGTGGTTTTAACAAGTACACCATAAATCAGGAGTGTGCACTCCAGCCTGGGGTCTTCCAGGTATCAAACTCTGCTGCAAACTCACATTCCTTTTCCTCTGGTAGATTTTTTTATCTTCCAGGACAGAAGTAACTGGAACTTGGACGCTGCCATCTGCAAGAAAATAAGCAGGGAAGATCTGATTCTTGAGGTTTTTTATTACATTTTTTTAATTCAAGAAAATTTGGTGTTGCATCTGGATGACATTCCCTGAGACACTTTTAGCTGAGGGCTGCATGTCCCTCACATCTGGCTTTGCCAGGTAAAACAAACTCTTTTTTTGGCAGCGAGCATGGCTCACCAGCTGTGACTTTTGGATAGAAATAGGATAGACAGAAAGCTGGGACTGGAAAGGCAACTGCTATACCCACAGTTTAAAAATCACCCATAAATAAAATCCTGGGAAGAAAGCAGCTCTGGCACCATTGAAGCAAGTTTTAAAGTTCCCTTTGATTACAAGAAGGGCAGAAATTCAGATCAGGAGATCAGGAAACCTCTGGGGATGTTTGGTTCAGGATTTGCCTTGTAGGATTAGGAACTGGAGGAACTGGAGGTATCCACTCTGTTAGCTGCTTTCAGTGAGTTCTCCCTGGTTCATGAAACAAGGTCCCTTCAGTTTTCAGAAAAACATGATTTACTGCAAATAAAATCCAGCAAGTGATGATGAATTGATCCCAAGGAACAACTGTGAGCTGGGTTTTGGATTTTTCAGTGATACTGACTCAAAGTGTCATTGCAGTGAGCAAAGACCTTCATCCTCAGTGATTTGGGTCTGAAATGAAGGTGACCTACAGCCAAGAGTAGGGTCTCAAGATAATTGGAAGGGTATCCAGAGAATCCAGGCTGGTCCAGGAGGTCAGCCTGTGAAGATAATGAGATTTTCCCATCCATATTCACCTGCTATGTACAACCCATGGAAGAGGTAACAGGAGAAAAAATTATGAAGGCAAAAAATTGCAAAAATTAATTTCTCATTCGTAAAGGTTGACAATGGAGGCTAAATCATTGCACAGTGCAATTCTTGCTACTCAGGACTTAAAAAAACCCCAACCACTTCAAAATAAGCCCAAAGAAAGCAGACATCTTTAACGAACATATAGAACATTATGGGAAAATTTACTGATTTTAAAAAAGCAATAAAAAAGACAACAGATTTCAAGGTTGGGTCTTCTTGAGACTTACAAATATAATGTGTTTTTTATTTCTCTACAGGTAGAGCCGTGGGGATCCCAAGGGATGGGGAGTGGTGACAGAGGCACGGAGGTTTTGGGGTGACCTGACCCTGCCACCCAGAGCACATCAGCAGTGCTGCAAAATAGACGCAGCCCCAGTGTGAAGGGAAAAGTTCTGCTGGTAGGTGACTACTGCAGCCCCTGTTTGAATTTCCTGGATGTCAGGCACAGTTAGTGTCAGGGAGACAGAGGGAGAGCTGAATTGTTGGCCCCAATTCAACAAGGCACTTAAGCACAAGCTTAACTGTAAGTACGTACTTAAGTCCCTCCTTATATAGCAGAACATATGTTAACACCTCGCTGAAGCCTGGGCTAAGTGCATGCTCAAAGTTAAGCGTCTGCTTAAGAGCTTTGTTGAATCAGGACTGTTGTTTACTTCCAACAATTGATGTCTCCTGGAATATCCACAGTTCTACTTGCAAATCTCACTCATCTGTTTTCTCTTAAGATTATTAATAGAGTCATTCTTTAAAAAACACACGGCGATGCAATCCTTGACAATCTGCAATTGCTGCCTTCAGGAGAGCAGGGAACCAACAAGGCAGGAGCATTTCCATAGAGATGCCTCGTGCTCTTTATTTTTCCATTTTATTCTAGGGAGTTTAAGGGGAAGCAACAGTGTTACAAAACAATGTGGAGTCACCAACAATAGAAATGATCCAAATTTAACTTGATTACAAAAAAAGTGTTTCCAGTTTTAAGAACTGTAGAGACTGCTGGAATATAAACTTGTAAATGACAGATTGCTTATGCAAATGTATGTCAGGTTAGTTTATATACATGTAAATCACATAAATATAAAATTGGACCAATAAATCAAACAGATATGTCAGGTAACCATGAGCTATCAGACATGGTTTAACTCTACCACCAGGTAGCAGAAGGGATATTTTAGGGAAATGAAGATAATTCACAATTTATGTTGTTTAGTTATTCCCATTCCAGGGATGATAAGCCCTGAAAGAAATAATGCTCCTTGTTAAAATGGACTGTAATGAGTCTGGGATGCCGAGATGGTCTCAGGAACGACAGACAGGTAAGGCACAGAGTGTCTTTTTGTGTCTCTACTCACATTTTTTTAAGGTTTATTTTCTTTTGCCTAGTTGTTGGGCATCTGTCCTGTGCTCTGCTCCCTTTGGGGAAAGGCTGGACCCGCTGCAGTGTCCCCAGAGAGGCGGGTGGCCATCCCAGCTGCAATTTCTCTGCCTGGGGCTCGGGTCTATCCCCAGCCGTCCTTGTCCTGCCGGGCGATTTCCCAGCAATGCTGGAGACTCAGACCACAATAGAAGGAAATCACTAAAGCTGAATTGCTCCAAGTAAGTCCTCAGCAGGGTTTGACTGGTAAATATTTAACAAGGAGAACTCCCTATCCTCTCCTGGTACATATTAAACTAATACATTTATTTTAACAAGGGAAACGGTTTCCCCAAGCTCCCGCTCAATTTGAGCCCTTGACTTCTACAAAAGCCTCACTCAGGTTGGCTTCCTGGGGCTCAGTAATTCACTGGGACTAAACGAGTGATGGCTCTGAGCCATGAACTTGGAGTCTGGAGGCGACACGACCTCTCCAAGGTTTGGGAGAGCTTGGTACAGGGGTTTCCATTCCCAAGTGCCTTCAGACTGGTCCAATACCCACCTCAGGACATCCCTGCCACCACCAAGTTCTGACCACTTGGGCCATCCTGTGGAGTGAGGTTGACTGTATCCCACCATAGTTTCCATGTATTGGAAGCAGTTCTCATGCCAAGTTCTCCCAACAGAAGCTTTGCAAAGTGCCAGTTCCACCAGCACCATCCCACACCTCCTCGATCCCCAGTCCTTTCTGCTGCCTCTCCCTGTGCTCAGAAGGAGCCAGGTGCAATGGGCAAGGACGTGATGCTGGGAGAGCAAGAAGCTCACATTCCTTATCCCCCAGCTGGTGATGCTGAGGGTTTATTTCCCCTTGGCTCAGCTCTGTCGTCCATTCCATGGACCAGAGGGGGACTGGCAACCCCCTGAGCAGAAGTGTTTTCACTACCAGTGATCTTCTGAGATGCCCAAAGCCATTTCTCCTCAGGAAACCCTGCTGAGCCATCTCCTCATGCCTTCTGACCTAAACAGGACACACTCACAAATACAGCCCCACACATGGGAGCCTGGCTCTCCACGAGATTTTCCCACAGGACTTGGGGCTCTGTCCTGCTGTGGACTATGTCCCTTTGTGCACCAAGCAGGAAAGTGGCTGTCCAGTGAATGCTGTCTCTGCTAAACATGCCCTGAACAGCTCACTGAACTGGTGCCAGAGCCCACCCATGGGCACTCACAAACTGCATGGCTGTTTTTCCTGCCATGGCATTGCTGCTACTGGGCGCCCCAGAGATGGTCCCATCCCCTGCAGGCAGTGGAGGCTGCTGGTGCTATTGCCTGCCACCCCAGCTGGCAGCGCCCAGTGCTGCCCTTGTGGGCTGAAAGCAGGCTCTGAGGCTGCTGGACTCTCTCTCTAGCTCCCTCACTGATACTAATTCAGACTTTCTCTCAAGGAAATAAGAATCTCTGAAAGCGACTCCCAACTTTGCATCTTTGCTTCAAGCCATTCCATGACTCCAGCACTTCCACTCTGACTCATGGGGAGAGGGCAGGTTTGAACAACTGTGCCTGCTTCTGCCAAGGCAATTATGACTCCTGGCATCACAGCCCAGAAGTCTCTGGGAAACTTTCCCTGCTCAGCTTACCCTGGTTATAGTGTATGAGATGATGTGTGACATTCCCAGGAATGACGCAGGCACTTGAGGGGGGAAAAGAAGATGTGAGACCTTGGGAAGAGCTCCCTGGTTCCATAAACCATCTTCTGCACACTTTGGCATCTCTCTCCATGCCTGATGGGTAAGTAGTTCTGGGAGATCCTTTCAGGTGATGCTGTGAGCATGAAAACATCCAACAAAATTTTCTGTGGCCTGAGCATCTGCTTTCTTTTCTCCTGGCACTATAATCTGACACGTTTACCCTTTGTCACCACTAAAATGCGTCTCTAAGTATCCCTTCCTCAAATATTCCAGTCTGCCTTCAGTTCTTCCCAGTATTTAATAAATGCCCCTCTTGGAAAGGGCTGAGGGGAGGCAAGGAATGTTTGCAGTGTTTACCTTACCCTCACAAGCAAACAGAAAGTCTGTCCCTGATTCTATTCCCACCTGTCACAGCCCACAGCAGGCAGCGAGGTCTCTCCCACTGCCAACAATATCAGCAGGAAAATCCTTTCCACTCTGCTTTTCTGGGATTTTGATTCCAGCAAGCCTTACAGCAGCTTGGCAGTACAGTAAATAAGAAACAGATTTCCAAATGTTTTGATTTACCATCTTTTTCTTTGTAGCATCTGAGCCCGGGGGCTGAGGACCTGACTCCAGAAAGTCTCCATCCAGATCACCAACTTGCACCCACAGGCAGTAATCCATGGTGAGGAAGGACCTGGCATAGGCTCAGCCTGCCAGGAGAGTATCCCAGAGGAGAGTGTCCCATGCAGAGCAGCAGCTCATCAGGCTAACAGAAATCCACACATGTCTGTTCAGAAGTGCCCAGTTCCAGTGCAAAATGGAAAATTGGACCAAAAAAAGCCTCTGGAGCACATCCCATGCTGAGGGTGGTAAGCCATGAAACATTCACTGCAGTTGCTTCTGTGCTGGTCTGAGAATTTGTGCTGTTCCTCACCATTGTCCCCAGTTGCATTTTCCCCACATGATCTTTCACACCCGTGAGTATTTTAATGACAGGTCTCAAAGCACTGGGACTGATCCTCTTCCCACATCAGCATCAGGTCAGGATAACTTCATCAGCTAGAACAAGCCCTGGTGTGTGGGCGTGCAAGTGGAGCATGATTGGCAGGATCCAGGTACTGATCCCTTTTATAACAGAAAACCCATTTCAGGACTTTTCCTAATCTTCATTTAACTGGACGCTTGTTGAACTAGGGAAGCTCCCACTGAGTTTCAACCCTTCCCTACAATATTCCTTGAGACTGCTCTAGGTAACATGACATGTATCAGAGCATGATGCTGAGTGCTGTATCAAATACAGCATTCATCAGAGATTGCCTCTTGTGCAGAGTGAGGATGGACTCCACTCAGTAACACAATTTTGGAACAACCTTTGAGCCCTTTCTCAAGTAAAATCTCTGTGGGATGCAGTTATCTTGCAGAATAAAGGTTGTTTTCCTTGCTGATTCACCCAGGTGATGACTAAGCTCATGAAGCATTCCTCAGCCCATGTGTTTTTCACAGATCTTTCATCCAACACCTTCTCCCAGCACAGGAAAAAAACACACTGTGACCTAATGATCGAAGAGGGAAACCTCTTCTCTGTCCATGTCTCGTTGTCATGTAACTACATTTCTCAGGGTTGGCAGGCTTGGAGAAATAAATCATGACACCTCAAGGAAGGCCTCTGGAGTAGACCAGTCACTGGGCTACACTTAAAACCTCCAAACTTTATCCTCATAAATTAATTTTCCTCTTTTGAATACAACATTTCCCACATTGCAGATTCAGTTTTTGATTACATCAGAGTCAGTTAATGGGCTCAGATTAGTCCTACCCTGGTTTCAGCCAAAGCCAAAGTGGCAGCAGGAAGAGATGCAGCTTCCAACACCAAAAGGGCTTTGAGCAGAGTCCTGCTGTCTGCTGTGCAAGGAGGACTTGAAAAGTAGGCAGATAAAGCTTGTGAATAATGCTGGCACTTGGATGCCATGGTGCAGGGTAATCCCAGGGATCATGAAGGCAATATTTTGAGGGCAGAGTTTCAAAGCAGTGTCTAGATGCTGCATAGATTGCATGGATCCTGACATGGATTTATTTCCCAACCATCATTTTCTCTACTATTTTCTTAGCTACTACAGCCCTTGTTTTAATCTCAGGTGTAAAAAAAGGGCAAAGTGGATGAGAGGCAGTCAGTGCCACAGCTAGAGGGGACCATCCCTGCTTCCTGTGCATGTGTGAGCTGGACACACCAGGAGGGAGGACCTGGAATCTGTCACCCTCCAAACCAGGCTCACAGGTGCTTCTCATGCTGTTACCCCTTGTGCAGGCACTTGCAAACCAGAACCTCCCAGCAGCATCACAGCTCTGTGTGTGGAGGTGCTGCATCGTGGTAGGCACAGGCTGGGAAGCAAAAATGGCATGGGCAGCTTCCATGAGCAGTCCAGTGATGTCCAAATTCCAGCCATGGACACATGCACACACCAATAAATAAGACAAAAGAGTTATGGTGGGCTATACTAAATAGGCAAAGTCCTACTGGGTTATAGGACAAAATCAACATCACCCTGGTCAGTAACTTGGGAAGTAATTAAGAGCAGTTTTATAGGTGCCAGATCCCACTGAGCAACAGACCAGTAAAACTATGGCTGAGTCTCTGAAGGATGGCTGTGAGGATGGAACACACAGGCCAGACTCACACTGCAGGTGTGACAATGCCTGCACATCCCCACCTCCCCTGACACCTGGAGAGCTCAGGGCACTTGACATGGGACCCAATGACCCTTTCACTCCCATGTTGCACATTTGGGAATGGCTCCATTTGCTTTGGAGCTGATTTACACAAGGTACTAGCCAAAAATAAAGGCTCCCAAAAATGCAGGACCAAAAGTCTTTAAGCTGTTAAGCTTTGAGAGCGCAGTGCTCCCAGGGTGGGCATGCCCTGAGTCCCTCTGATCTGATCACCAGATACCTCCAGGCTGGGCATCCAGAAATGAAGGTGACCAGGAAGAGCTGGGTGTTTCCCCAGATTCAGGCTTTGGGTTTTAGCAGTCTCAGCAGCCTCAGCAGGATGGGCAGGAGGCTCTTTCCAAGATGCCAAAAGGAAACACAGCAGTGGGACCCACCAAGCCATTGGGTCCTCGCTCCCTGAATCCCGCAGCCAGCACTTGGCTGAGCCAGCACCAGGGCCTGGGGAGCCAGCTCATGCTCCCAGACCAAGGCAACATTTTTATCACACCAATTTAAACCATTAATAATTGTCTGCCCAAACCCTCCCAAGGTTCCAACGTTATGTAAACGGAAGTGAATTACAATTATTTTTTTCCATCACTGTTTGAAATGTGCAATGCTTTTTCTAAACTGCCCCATGAGCAGAAGAGAGAGGGGGATCTGAAACAGTTCCCTGGCTTCCAGCCAGGTCCCAGCAAGTACTTTATATCTCACTTCAAGACAATCAGAGCAAGGGTTTAAGAGGCTTTGAACACAAACAGCGTTAGGTTAGTTAAGTCCTGCTTTGAGCAGTGGCGAGCAATGGAGACATAAACAGATTTCATTTGAACCGGGCTTAATGTACCTGGGTTTACAGAGCCCCAGCTGATTTCCACATATATCAGAAGTGGTGTATACTTAGGGTGGCAGCACGGTCCCACGGGGAGGACAGCCATCCGTGTGGGTGCCCCAGCACCAGCACTGACCCCCCACTGCACCTCTCAGCACCCACCACTCCTTTATCTGCAAAATGGAAAGAGTTTACTTACTTCACAGAGCAAACCTGGAATCAATTAATGTCTAGCCTGCATTTAGGAGAGGCAAAACACTGTATAAACATTATGTATCATTTAGCTTCTGAGGAAAAGCCATTGCCTGACAAAAGGGGCCTCTCCTTTCTATTTTATGGAGTCTGGTTCACACTGGTGCAGGCCTCCTTGATTTTTTTGGCCTGGTCCTAATTTTCACCAGCCCAGATTGCAGGAGACTTCAACTCACAAAGTACATTAATTTGCCTCATTAATAAGTTGGGGTCTCCTTGCTGAGCACCTCCATTTCTAATTTGTCTGCTCAGTGAGTCTCCCCAGGACAAAGCATCACAGCGTCTGCTCAGCACCAGGACAGCACTGGCTCCTCCCAAGACCAAAAACATTGTTCAGAGGGCTGCTTCTCACTGCCCTGCCAGCCTGATCAAAGGAGTCAAGCAACATCCCAACACATCACTTCTCTGAGCAACCTGTGCCAGTGGCCCCCCACCTCCACAGGGAAGAATTTCCTTCTATCTGATCCTAATGTACCCTCCTTAAGCTTAATGCCATTCCTTCTTGTCCTGCCACTTTATAAGCAGTCTCTCTCCATCTCTCTTGTAGCCCCTTTAGGCACTGGAAGGGGCTCTCAGGTCTCCCTGGAGCCTTCTTTTCTCCAGGCTGAACAGCCCCAGCTCTCTCAGTTCGTTGTCAGGTTAGAGGATTTTACCACTCTCTACCCTTTGGGTAGCTACTTGTGATGCCTGGCCCCTGTATTTATTCAGAGTTACTCACCAATGTCACTGTTGCACTCTCCTGCCGTTACCATTTTATTTTCAATTTAAAAATACCTCCAAGACCTTTATGACAGGCATCCCTTCACATTTGTTGCTGTCCTACAGTCTCCTGCCATTGCACACCATTCCTTCAGCCTTTCTGAGCCCTTCCTATAAACACAGGAAGGCTCAGAATTGTTTTTCACACTATACAAAAGTTTTGTCTCACCACTAAAATAATGAAAACCTGGATTACCAAAAACCCACATCCTGAGCTGGGGATACCAAGCAGGGTGCTGCTACTGCAGGTGCAGTACTGCTGATGAGAGCCAGCCCTGCATTTTTGGGCACCCAGGGACAGCAGCAGTCCTGGTTCATGGACTCAAGGCGACCCTTGTCACTCACTCAAACACAAATGCTGCAGGAATTGTCCCTGTTCAGTGACAGCTGTGGCGTGGCCCAAAAAGAGCCAGGGATGCTGATAACTCAGTCATACCCTTTGTAGAGGGATTTGCTAATTTAAGTAAGCAAAGGTCCTTGAACCTTGGCATCATTACCTCTGAAACCTGCAATAACTATTTCTAAGGATAGTTTTTGCTCCTCCCATTTTGGCTCTGTCCTTGAAGCCAGGACCAAACCTGCAATTCAGAGAAAATTACAAACAATACTTTTTGTGTCACCTACAGGCCACAGAGCTGAGCTACCCCTAGCAAAACAAAATTTTAAAAGGAGGGGAAAAAGTTTAAATAGATAATTGGCAAGAAAAAGCACCTGGAAATTGTACATGCAGAGTTATGTGGGCTGTATTTCTGGAGGAATGAATAGAGCTGGCATGGCTGGGGAAGATCAGGTACCCACACCCCACTGATTTTCCATCTCACTGGACCATATGCTGTGGAGATGTCAGAGGAAAGCAGGTTCTCATCTCTCCACCAAAAGGGTCACATCATGAATAAGAGCACCACATATGTTTCCATCATGTTGGCAAAGTTTTAGGAAGTATCCCTCATAAAACACAAAATGATTACAAATGAGAACATGAAAAACAAATTCAGCAGGAGCTTGTGTCACTGGTTTCTCCCGCACCCTTTTATGAGAAGCTCCTGTTCTCAGCTCTCAGCTGGCTTGGAGAAGCTTTGTGTCACAAACACTACAAATGGCAGCCCAGGGCTGGGATGGGAAAGGCAGATTTTGGAGAGCAATGCAGACGAGCTCTCTGGGGTTGGTGAGAGGCAGGCACAGCCTCAACAGTGGCAGGCAGAGCTCTGCAAGATCGACACACTCTGCTCTGTAGGGGTGCATAAATAATTTTGCTTAGATACTGCTCATGTTGGGGTCTCGTTTATATAATATATGTAATTATAGTGAAATATATAACGATATAGTGTAAGAGAGGATATTTTCTAGAAACTGTGCCCTGTGAGGGTGGAGTGGCACTGGCACAGGCTGCCCAGAGAAGCTGTCAATGTCCCAGCCTGGAAGTGTTCAAAGGCAGGCTGCACAGGACTTGGAGCAGCCCAGACAGGTGGTAGGTGTCCTTGCCAATGGCAGCAAGGCTGAAACTTGAGGTTCTTTAAGGTTCCTTCCAATCCAAACTATTCTGGGATTCTATGTGCCTCTGGCAATGCTGAACTCCCACTGATTGTGCAGATCACAAGGAATGGTCATACAAAACTAAGAAAAACTCACCTGATATACCAGTGATGCCACCAAAGACACAGCTTGTGGCTGCCTAATGGCCAGGTCATCAAAGCCATGAGCACAGGAGCACAGGAGCGGCCCTGAGCCCCCAGCACCTCCGCTGCAAGGCACACACCCCTCTCCCCACCACCCAGCCAGGACAGACCCAAACCCCAAATGTCCATTCCTCCCGGGCACTTTGCTCCTTTGCACACCCCACGGTCATTTCTTGGTCCCTTCACAGCACAAGAACAGGAGACCGAGTTGGGGGAGGAGTGGAGCTTGCAGCCAGTCCTTCTCTGCTGACCCCACTGCCTGCATGGCTGGAGGGGTCAGGGTGCCACAGCCCTCACCCCTGTGCCATCAGCCTGTGCCATCCAGTCACCGTGCCCAGGCCTTGGTGCAGCGCAGCCCTGGCACTCCTGGTGCTGCAACAGGAACGGCTGCTGCTCTCCTCCTTCCTTCTCCGGTTACCCTGTGTGGGTGTGTTTGCACCACAGCTGCCAGACGAGGCCGAGCAGGTTGTTCCAATGTGCTAATCATCATCAGAGCACAGGAACAAGCTGCTTTGTTCTGAGGTATCACAGCCCATTTCCTTAGTGCTGGTTTGCTCACTCGGAGCAGCTCTTTTGCTGTGCCAAGGCTGCTTGATCTTAGAAAGAGGGAGCTGGCAGCGAGAGCACTGGAGGCCTGGGCTCAGTCCCAGCCTTGCCACAAGGTTTCCAGGAAAAGGACCTGGGCTGTGATCCATTCCCAACCCGCAGCTGCTTCAGCTCTCAGTGGCAGCATTCCTCCCACCATCAGCAGCTGCCCTCAGCACCCGGCCAGAGCTGGTGGCTGCACATCACCCATTTAGCTCACAGAAAAAAGAGAGGGTAATTATTTTCAATCATAAAGGCTTGTTTGTCAATCATTCTGACTTATTTCAATGACGTTTTGAAGCACAGGTTGTAGGCAGAACTCTGACAGCCACCAAGGATCATGTTCTGCCTAAAAGGAGTTTAACTTGTCACCCTCTCATGATCAGGCAAAGATCTTACTTTCATGCCTTTCACAATCTCTCCCAGTATGCCAGTAGGTTCACAATGGTGATGTTGCAACCTGCAGGGAGAGAAGAGCATGGTAAAAGATCCCCAAATGCTGTGCAAAATGGGAAGGGCCACATCTAAGGCACATGGAGAGCTGCACCCTTGGTGAGGACCCCTCCATCCCCCAGCAGAGCCAGAAGCAGTGGAGACATCCCAGTATTTTGAGTGATGAGCCTCCTGACTCTTTAATATCTCTACTTTCTTTAATATCTTTCAAAATAATTTTCTCCCAAAAGATCAAAGGAGGCAACCCAGGAGTGGCTTCACAACATGTGCCATATGCACACAAAACATTTGCAGAAGCCCCAGTCCTGATAAGTGATAGGGAGGAAATAACACAGAGACTCCTGACAATAACCAGAGTCACCTGGAGTTTTGGGTAAAAGGGAGTATTTTGATATCCAGGGAATTTTTTCTGGACTCCAGGCCAGACTGTGGGTTTTTAAAACAATGGATATCAAGCTGTGATCATAGGCTTCAATCACATTAAGGTTAACCCAAGATATGTAAAACTCAACAGTCTCCATTTGGGGGATTTGTGGGAGGTTTTTCTCATTACATGGGTTAGACTTGCTGCCTGGGGTTAGTTGTTCCCCACACAAGATCCAGAGAAGTCTATTGCTGAGGCAAAGCCCAGAACAGCCTGGATTAGTGCTGTAAGAAGAAGGCAAGCCCTCCTCACCTCCCAAACTTTAAAGCAAGCATGTTCTCCAGCCCCACTGTCCCCATGAACATGGTGTGAGCTGTCCCAGGTGTGCTGAGGGGAGGGACTTGTAAGCCAGACCACAAGGATGGAGACCTGCTCAGGGCTCTGCACTCAGGGCAGACCCAGGACTGTGAATCCCAGGACATGCCAGGGCCAGGCACAATGAACAGCACTGAAAAGCAGTGAGTTTTCCAGCAGGAAATGGATCACATTTGGGATGAACCTCGATCCCACACTGACACTGCATGGTGCTGGGAAATGCCATCATCCTCCTGATGGGAACCAAACCAGTCTGCTTTCAGCATGTGCCATATGATGGTGCCTTCCTGGACTGTCAGCACTGCTCATGCTGACTGCAGACACATTTTCCCTAGGGAAGACTGACTCAAAATATTTGTTTGTTCCAAGAAAATAATTCAGTACCTCTAAAGGGTATCCTGTTCTGTGACTTGGAGTCTCTCTTGTGAGAGCTGCTTCACCATCACTGTTCTGTGCGTCCTCCTGGAGGTCCAGGAAGGGCAAACAGAGGTCAATAAATGGGATGGTGAAACAAAACCTATCCATAATGATGATAGCAGAGCAGCATTAAGTCTTTTTGATGTCATCCAGCAGCTCACTGAAACCTTTAGTGATTTTGTGCTGTGAGAAAGAACAAGCATAGGAGGAAAGCACTGTCAGCAAGAAGGAGGTGACACTTGGGGCTGTCACCCCATAGAGCTCTCCATTTGCTTCACACCAGCTGCTGCCTGGAAAGGGGGCTGTCAGTGATCCCCATCCCCAATGCACTTTTGGAGAAGGCACATGTGCCAGGCAGGGCAGGAGTTCCTGGTGCTGATGGCATGGGGATGCTCATCCCAAGGAGCAGCCTGGGTCTCCCCAGTGCCTGCCCAGCCAGGCAGGACCTGCAGCTCTGCAGGGACCCCTGCCCTTGTGTGGGACCCAAAGCACTGACCCACCCAGTCTAGTACTGAACAAGTGACTTTCTGGCTCAAAGGCAAGAACACTCTCAACCAAGTAATCTTATTGACTAGTTATTTTTAATTACATTTGCTAAAAGCAAGTACGAGCAGAAGAGTTGGGGGAAGCAGGGAGTCACGTTGCTCTATGTTGCTGTAATCATTTACATTTCAGTGGCTCTTCACTGCATTTATTTCAAGTCAGCTTTGCAAAAGCCCTTTATCAAGCAGTGCAGAGCTCTCCTGCAGAACGTGTCTCAAGTTCATAGCAGCGTTTTGGATAAATCACATCCCTGGGCTGTGAGAGCATGGGAAGCATGTCACCTCCTGCAAGTGCTCACAGAAAGTGAGTCCAAGCCATTCTGGACAGGGCTCTTGGCTTGACATGACATAAAAGGGTTTATTTTTAATCTTCCCTTTGAAATTAAACAAACTCAGACAAAAGCACAACAAAACTGATTAAGAGCTTGCCTCCACCTTTAGGATACTTTAAGGTCTGGGTGTGTGTGATTAGAATACTTTCAGCTGCACATGGGATGAACCTACCAAGGAGGTGCATAGGATCTACAGCCTGGATAATTATAAAAGTGGGCAAGGAAAGAAAAGGAAATCTTTCCTCCATTGAAAGCAGTTCATCAACATCTTTCCCTGCTAAACAGCATCTGACATTTGCAGACAGTGCTGACTGCCCATAGCCACCTGCTCCAGGGTGACAGGGCTGGCTGCTCATGTTCTGAGCACGAACTGGAGATAGAACAGCATCTCTCCTACCCACAGTGCCTGGCTGCTCCTCCCCTGCCATGCAGGATGGGTCAGGACAAGAGACACAATTCTGCAATCATCTCTCACCTCAAAACCTACTGAGTTTGGTGTGAGCTCCTGGAGGAGCCATCAGAGACCTTTCCTGCCTCCTTGCACACCAAGGTCTCTGGCAGGCACAGCCTGGGACTACCAGGGGAGCAAAAGCCGTTCAGCCCCCAAAATCAGGTGATGTTTGTGCCAGGTTGTGTGATGGCATTGGGCAAGTTTGGGCTGGGGCACACAGTCATAAAGAAAACCAGCCAGCAGAGCTGGGAGTGACAGGGGGACCATAAAACTCTCCCAGCAACTGCAGCAGGCCAGTGCCTCCCACGCAGGACCATCAACTCATTTGGAGCTGCCAAGGATTCTCCGCCTGCTTCAGAGTCCTGTGAGCTCTCATTAAGAAGGAGCTTTGTGGTTCACAGTCTGCACAAGCAGTAAACTACATTGGAATTATTATTTTAAAAACCAGAAAAGTTGATTTTTTAGTTTTCCTTCCCCTGCCCCCCCCCTTTTTTTAACAGAAAAACTTGGCCTTTTGAAAGTTTTATTTTGAAATTGAAATAAAGCTGAGTGGGGCCTACACTGAAACAGGGATTGCAGCTAACAGAACGTCTCTGTATGGAATACAACAAGGAAATTATTTCCTCAAGGTGGAAATTTATTGCTCCAAGGTGGAAGGCAGAGTGTTTTAAAGAGGTTTTTAATTAATAAAGGGAAACGTGCCAAGAATGTGTTGCATGTTTGAGCTTTCTGCATTAAATACTGCTAACCTGTTGAGGGCTAATTTAGGCTTCAATTAATAAATAACAATACACACAGAGGCGTAAACAGCCTCCTGCACCTTCAGCAAAACACATCAAGATGGCTCTATCACATTTTAAACAAATTTTAGGCAAAGAGGTGCTGTCTCTTGGGGTGCCAAGTAGCTCAGGGCACTTGTGTCCTCAGGTCAGGACACAAAGCCAAGTACCAAATGCCCCTGGAGCTGGAGAACAGCAATGTGGTAGGTCTTGGCAGGATATTTATAGCATCCCTGGAACAGGAAGGGACTGTGAGACACTAAAGAATTTTTCTGTTTGGCATTTTTTTCCTGCAGTAATGCCATTCTAGGCATTCTCACCCAAAGCCAGGATGCAATTTCCCAGTGGTCTCACTGACTTCCATCAAAATCTAATCCTGCATGGCCCAGATTTTCAAAGTCATTTAGACTCTTAAACTTGCAGATTTGTGCTGAGTGGGTTTTTTTTCAAAGCACCTCAACATTTTAAGTGTCTCAGGGGAGCATGGTGCCAAATCTTATCCTACAGGTTTTTTTCCTCATGGTCTCCAGGTGAGGCATCTCCTGGCACTGGGTTCTACAAGTTCAAAGTGTGAGACTCCATCAACAAACACACACTTACCCTGATTTAAATTTCTTCTCATTTTGCCATGCATCAATTTTCTCTCTCATAGACAGTCAGCCCAAACTGGAGCATCTAACCCCCATAAATAATTTGTTATTTCATGCACTTCTGCATGTCCTCCCTTCTGCCAGTGACACAGAATAATTAACATATAAAAGTCTGGTGATAAGTGAAGTTTACGATCCAAACTAGAGGAATGAAGGCTCAGAAGCGAACATTATAAGAGCCCTGTGCCCATAAACATCCCACTTCTGGTGGGCTACCCAGCCAATTAATTACAGGCAGAAATTCTGGCTGAGCATTCATTGCCCACATAATCTCCTTGCTGAAAAATAAACCTGCAGAGCTGTCATGAGAAAACAAAGTAGGAGATGGTGTGCTGGAGAGAAAAATACACATACACCAAGAATAGGACATATCCTATATTTTATAGGGTTTTTTTTTTGAGTCTACTCCTCTGCAGTAAAGAAAAGAAAAACATCCCACCTTTAGGGAAAAAGAAACTGTGGAAGAATACAATGGCAAAGCCATGGGTTTCTCAAAAAAATTAGTAATTACTAATTTTCACCTTTTCTCATAAGCCAATACAAGGGGCATCAGCCCCTCTTGGGCCGGGTGCCCCCTGACATGTGGGCACAGGAGAGCCTCACCTGGCTCCTGGGTTTGGATCCCCCTCTCTGGTGTGGCTTAACCATTGAGCAGAGCCCCACACTCATCCCTCTGCTGTATTTGAGGAGCTTGAGCATGCACAGGGTCTGGAGACCTTTGGCTGTCCCGTGCACGTGGGTTGTGCAGTGCTGTCCACAGGTGAGACACAGTGAGGAGCATGATTTGAGATCATTGAACTCCAGAAGGGTTTGGACTGGAAGGGACCTTAAAGAGCATCTCGTTTAACCCTCTGCCATCGGCAGAGATGCCCACCAACTAGATCAGGTTGCTTAGGGTCCCATCCCACCTGGCATTGAACACTTCCAAGAGTGGGACAGCCACAAATTTTCTGGGAAAACTGTGCTAGTCTCTCATCACACCCAGAGTGAAGAATTCCCTCCTAATATCTAATCTAAACCTGCCAGTGTGAAGCCATTCCTCCTTGTCCAGTCACTTCAGGCCCTTGTCCAAAGTCCTCCTCCAGCTCTTCTGTAGTCCCTTTAGGCACTGCACGTGGCTCTCAGACCTTCTCTTCTCCAGGCTAAACAGTCTCAACCCTCCCAGCCTGTCTCCAGAGCAGAGCTGCTCCACCCCTCTGAGCACCTTCTCAGCTTCCTCTGGACCTCCTCCATCAGGCCCACATCTTTCCTGTGTTGAGCAGCCCAGTGCTGGTCACAGTGCTGCAGGTGAGGTGTCATGAGAGTGGAACAGAGGGGGAGAGTCCCCTTTCTCAACCTGCTGGTGATGCTGATTTTGAAGCAGCCAGGGTGCAGCTGGCCATAAGAAGTTGCAGCCACTCTCTCAGCAAGGGATGGGACTTGTCTACAGCTTCAGCAAAAGCTCATTGGAGTGAACAGCAAGGAAGATCTGTGACCTGGAGAGATGGGGAGATGAGCCCAGAGAGCTGCCTGTGGCTGCCAGCCCCTGTACACTGAGCCAGCACTTTCACATTAAAGTCCCAAACAACATCTCTCTGCCCACAAGGACCATTACAAGTATGAGGCAGCTCACTCCACCAGTCAGCATCACTGCCCAGTGCAGGGGGGTCCTGCCCACACATCATGCACCCCACTGGCCCCTCGGAGTCTGGCACGTGCCACTCACTTCCCTGCAGGGAGCCTGGTCCTGCAGCCAGAGCTCTCAGAAACCTCTGATGCTCATGACTGAGTTTCTTGACGTTAGCCAGACCTGGCTATGTATTACTGGGATATACAATTAAGGCTCAGAGGTTTGCATACAGTAGCTGGCATTTGTAAGACAAGGAAATCAAGGAGTGTGACCAAGAGGGATTTTTCAAAGTGAAAATTGAGTGCTTAAGGGTGCTTAAGCCAGCTGAACCAAAACCACAAAGGGGAAAGGGCTGCCTAGTCAAGGAGCAAACAATTGCATTTTAAGAATGGTAAGTATCAAACAGGTGGGGGGATCTGAAGCTGAAATGCTCTTCATAAAGACTCCAGGGCCAGTGCAGGCAATGGCACAGGGGAGGACAGTGAACTGGAAGCCACCCCAAGTGCCACATGGGCCAAATCCCTGTGCCCTCCATCCATTCTGTCAGGCCATAGCACATGGGAATACACCTTGCAACAGCCTCAAGTAAATACTGTAAGGACCTAGTAAGAAAATTGGAGGCAACGCATTCATCATAGGAAGGATACTCCATGTGCCATTTCCAAAATGTCTCCATGAAACAGCTGCGTGCTTCTTACCTTCCCCAGGTGACTCTTGGCACAGCTGAGAGGGTGGAACTTGCTGTTTGATGTCACCACCTTATAAGGTCACTTCCAGAAGAAACCACAGAGGCAAATGCTGGGGCAAATTCCTGGATAGACAAAATTCTGGCATTAGCATGGACTGATTATTCTTCATTTACTGGGTTTGTGCTGCTGAGCAGTTTAGGCACACACCTGCTCCATTCAGGAGGAGGAAATCAGCCATGGTGATGCTGTGTGGACATGGGTATCACCCCTCCTGGCATCCCAGGGGAACACCCTGCCTCCATGCCAAGGTGGGAGCAGCCAGCAGTGAGATGGAGAGCATCCCCCCATCCTGTCCCCTGGCTAACAGCAAAAACTGACAAGCACTCCCATGAAGGGCTGTGCCTTTGATTTACAGAATCATCCTCCCTTTTTTTGTGCACCTGTCCCATCTGGAAGAGGTGCAGGAGCCCAAGCACAGACCTATGCTCTCACTGGGACCCTTTCCAAGGATCCAGCATGCCTCCAGTCCATGTGGACCGGCTGACTGTGACCAGAGAACCTCTGGCAGCCATCCTCTGGGCTCTTTCCAGAGTTCTCTTGCAAATGAGTTGCCAGTTCCTCACCAAAGAGTCCAGATCTGTGACAGATCTTCAGCTCTTGTGTAAACATGCCAGTGTGATAGCTCACATCCATGATTGCTCCTTGCCTTGGATCTTCAGGAGAAAGAGCATTAACAATTGCCAATTTATTTCAGCTAGTCAGCAGCTCCATGCTGCAAGTCTGGACACACTGTGAGCACTTATTCCAGGACACGTTTCCCAAGGTGTAACTTTGAGAAAGCCAAAAATATTTGTTTCTTGGAGCAAACTGTGGTGAAAAATTGAAACTAGCTCATGCAGAAGAACTCATTAACTTAATTGACAGACCCCCCATTAATCTGAGGCTGAAAGGGCCAGAGGAAATGCACACACCTAGAAGAAGCTAAGTGCTAAGCTTTCAAAGTTGTTTTTTGCAGGATTGAAAAGCCCCTTGGAGGGGGGAAAGGCAAAGCAGGGCTGAGGACCTGGCAGGCTTCAAGACAGCACAAAGACAATGCTGGAGCAGGGACAGGGCAACCTGGGAATTGTGCTCATCACCCAAATCCATGGATGCTGCACCCCTGACCTTGTGCTGAGCCATCTGGTGCACATAAACCAACCAAAAATTCCAATGGGATCCACCTTGTGGTTTTGCTCTGCTGAACCCCCAAGGCTCCAGACAAGGCCAATGAAGAGGCAGCAGTGACCAGCACACCTGGACATGTCCCAAGGGATGCTGTGATCCCTCCAGGCCCCTCCTGGAGCCAGGGGTGTGTCATGTACATATTAAAAGTAACCACATCAATCTGTCCTTCCAGCCTGGAGAGCTGGCTGGGTGAGGACATGTCCTTGTCAGCTTCCTCATGTCCAAACTGTCCAAGGCAAGAGAGTTTAATTAACACAAAACCCACCTCCTCTTCAGCTACTCCAGCAGCAGTCTGGGCAGCCAGGAGGAGGAGGAAGGGCAGGAGGAATGCCGCTGCATCCAGACTGAGCCATAACTCACAAACTTTTGCTTTCTAATGTGTTCCTGCAGAGCTGTGGGACCCCATTCCCAGAGCCCCATAGCACATCTGATGCCACTACCTCTAATTTCAATATGATTTTTGCAGTTTACTGGACCTGAGCTCCCACTATGGGGAAAAAGAAGGATTATTCTCTGGCCCTGTTTCAGAGCTGGTGCTGGGAAGGTCTGATCTACAGCCCCGCAGGAGCCAAGCAGTGAACCCAACACACAGCACACTGCAGGCATCTCTCCTACTCTGCTCTCTCAGCCTCGAGTTTCTGCTTTTTAATTTCCTGTGGCCATAGAGCACCACTGGAGGGTCTCCCAGGGACAGTGCTTCCCATACACCATGGTCAAGTTGGTGGGGGTGACACAGTAAGTAATATCAGTCTCAGCACAGGGGAGTTTCTGGCAAGGCTATTTCTGATGAATTACCCAAATATTTCAAGCCACAATCAGCCTTAAAGCAAAAAACCCCCAACTCTTCAGGGGGAATATTTAACCTGGTGGTGGCTGGGGATCTGAACCTGGAAGCAAACGGAGAAAGGTGACTGCAGGAGAAGCAACACTCTGCCTTGGGGTGCAACTTGGTGCACTCTTGGGGAGCAGGTACCAAGCTGGGAGGAGAAGCCAGCACAGCAGAGGAAGCTTTGGGCAGATGCTTGAGCCCTGTCTTCACAGAGCAGCGCAGCTCCAGCAATGCCACCACCAGGGAAATGCCCAAACCTTGTACAATGGCTACTTTTGCTCAGAGCAGAGCAAATCATGCTTTTCTCAAAAGGGGCCTTAGGCTGAGTTTCCTGGCCCCAAACCAGCACCTACCACTAAATCCTTGCTGTCCAAGTTTGTTGTGAAGTTCCATCTCAGGGAGACTGTGCATCCCTTCCCCATGTCCTATTTTAATATTATTATTTACATTTCACAGCAACACTTGCTGTGTTTGCAGATCTGTGGGATGCCCCAGAAGTTATCAAGAAATGACTACATTATGGCTAAATGACTAAAATTATGGTTAAACAAGCACTGACCATAAAACTTGATGCATTTCAAAGCCATCCTTCTCATTCCCGAGTGTTTTTGCCTCCTTGCTGGTCAGGATTCTCAACACCCTCAGCACAGCTTTGTGCCATAGCCAGACAATGCAGCTTTCTGAGCTGCATTACTTGATGGGGATTTTTTCCCTCAGAGTATATAAATAAGTATCAATATTCTAAACCAAAGACCTCCCAGTAACTAAATATTATTTATCTTAAATTTATCTTCAAATTAAACAGCTTTGTCACATATGTACAATAATAAAGAAACAAATTACAAATGAGGAATTTGATTTTATTGGTTTTATTCAAAGCCCATGTGTTATATATAAATTCTGAACAACAGACTTTTCACAGTTCATTAGAGATGTTGTCAAAACTTTGGGTGAAGCTCATTTCACTTCCCCACCAGTAACAGAAGACATCACAGCCTGGTTGTTTGTTTTAGTTTTATTCCCTCCTAACAACAGTGACCATTTTCAAACCATATCAGGGAAATCCTCCACTTCACTGGGGAAAGGCACTTGTGAGAAAAGAACAGCTGAGCACGAAGTCTGAATTTGGGTCTTTTTAGGTATTAACTTGATATCCCAAGTAGGGTTACTGACAATAAACCCCAACACCTTGCTTCCTATGTGTGACCAATTAGCACGTGATGGTGCGTTTGCTAAGGATTTACAAAAAATATATTTCTCATTTTATCAACACAGTCACTTGGGCAGCAGCTCATGGCATTTTGCATCCCAAAATATCTGAGAGACCACACACCTCGCATGTAGGCCCGATATAGATTTTGGCAGCCGTGCCTCTCACTTCTCGGTAGCTGGTGGCGGTGCCGCTGGTGTCATCTGAGCAATGCACTGCGGCATTTCGGAGGTGTCAATCTCCCGGGAGCGCCGCAGCCGGAGCTGCTCACAGGGCATGACAGAGCATGCTGGGGGCACTCAGCAGAACTAGTAGAGGCCTTCCTGCAAGCTTTGAGCAGGATGAAATCTCCCTGCCGGCACTGGAAATCTGTCTCGGGGAGGATCACAGGATAAAAACAAAGGCATTTCAAACCACAGAAAAAATTATTTTAAACGTTGTCAGAGGGATCTGCAACTCCTGCAACAATGTTTGCAACGAGTAATTCTAGCTATGAAAAAAAAGTGGGTGAGCATAGCTTCAGTCAAGCCCAGCTTAGCAAGAATCCTGCTAATGCCACTTCCTTCACCACCGGCAGCCCTGGCCAGGGCTCCAGGCACTGGGCCAAGCAACCCCCTGCCTGATCCAGCAGGTACTGGAGCACTGAACTACCAACAGTGTCTCAATCCTGCACGGTGCTGAGCACTGACCTGGCCAAGCACTTAAGCACGTGCTTCATTTAATGGTGGGAGAGCTGGGAGCTCACTGGAACTTTTTTGTATTTGCAGTACCAGTGCTAACGTTTTCAGCAACTCCAAGATCCAGTCCTGCATCTGGGAGTGTCCAAACCAGCCTGGATGGAGCTTGGAGCAAACTGATCCAGTGGAAGGTGACCCTGCCCACAGCAGGGGGGTGAAACAAGATGAGCTTTAAGGTTCCTTCCAACCCAAAGCAGTCTGTGGTTATGTGATTCTATACTCTCAGATGGGGAAAAGCTCTCAAGCAGCAGCT
This sequence comes from Catharus ustulatus, assembly GCF_009819885.2. Lineage (NCBI taxonomy): Eukaryota > Metazoa > Chordata > Aves > Passeriformes > Turdidae > Catharus > Catharus ustulatus. The sequence goes on along the minus strand of NC_046235.1, from coordinate 9,733,883 downwards.
CTGGATACAGCTGTTCCTGCCAGTTGAGCTGTAACGCCAAGGACACATCAGCAGCAGCTTGCACTGCTCTGCCCCGTGTCCTGGCACTTGTCACTGGCAGAGATGATGGTACCAGCCAGAGGGGACTGACCTGGCCAGGCTGCTCTTACACTGTTTGAAGTGCAGATATTTACAAATCTATAGGAGGGAAGTCACCAGGCACAGGGGAAACTCATACAGCAGCTGCCACCAGTCCCGTGGGCTTAGCCCACATGGGTGGGCTACTGGTTTCATTGCAGCTCAGTTTAGTTTCTAGAAAAGAACTGCTGAAAATTTATTTATTGCGGGTTTATCCGCTACATCCTCCTGCAGACCCAGCATTGGGAAAGGACAAGCACAGGGATCTAAAGGGGTCTCAAGACTAAGGTACAGAAGGTCAGACAAGCTCAGCCACTCCCTTTATAAAACATTTTTCCTCTACAGGTTTTGGAAATCAAGATTACAAGGAAAGAGGGTCCCATTTAAACACAAAATATAGGTGGACACTGTATTAAAGCCTTTTACATCCTGGTTAAACTGAGGCAGCAGCTTTGTCAATAAACTGAGCCAGCTTCACATCTCTCTTGGTCAGTCCACCGCAGTCGTGGGAAATCAGAGTTATCTGAACCTATCACAAAGGAAAAGAAAGAGGTTACAAAGACATTTTGATCTCTGACATTAAGCTGAACAGCAGTTCATTGGGAACGCCAGTGTGTCTCCATAGTGAGCTGGTTCTACTTGGTGCTCCTGACAAGCACCAAGCTGGACCCTCCCTGCTCAACGAAAACCAGAAAACGCTGTAGGTGAGGAGGCTTTACAGAGCCTGGAATCTCACCAGATGAGCCCCTCTGCAGAATAACACAGGCTTTGAATTCTTGGGTTTTATCCAAGAAAAGGTGTCTGATTAAATCATTCACTCTTTACATTTAAATTCCATGAATCAGTTTCATGAAGAACCTGGGCCAGTGACCAAGCTGCCAAGAGCTGGGTCAGGAGCTCACATTTTGTTTAAAACCAGCATCCCAAAGGTGAAAAAATTCTCAAGCTTGCTGCAGATTAATTTTAAAAAAAAAAAAGTATTGGTCTCACAGGTCTGTTTAGACTGAGCCACATGAAAAGTTGGGCATTATTTTGTCTTGCCTTTGACTGATATTTTGGGAAGACTCAAAGGGAATAAAAAGACAAATTCTGAATATTCTAGAAATCCAACAAAATCAGGAAGAGTAGGTGATCAGGTTTTTTCCCAGTCATCATTTAACGTCCCTTGAACAGAATGACATGAAGGGCTGATGAGGAAGAGTCTCTGCTGGGAGCTTCAGCTGCAGGAAGGGGTGGGATGTCCTGCTCTGGAGGTAGTGGTCTGAGCTACAGGCTGCTTGTCCACATGTCCTTTCTTTTTGTATATTTTTAGTGGGATTGCCATTTATTCACTAAATGCTACAACAAAAAGTGTGATACAATGCAATGAGAAGTATTAGAAAATAAAACTGAAGGGAGAGCAATAATTTCTCCCTTCACACAGCACCTTTCATTCGAGGGTTGCAGTAATCCTTGTAATCCTTGTAAATATGAGACCACCATCAGTTAGGTAATATTATAAACAAATTTTATAAGCTGCTATATTGAGACATAGGAGCCTACAATTTTTTAAAAATCAAATTTAAATTGAGACTGCCAGGCTCCCATTTAGGTACCAACAGTCTGCTACCCTACACTTCTGAGTTCCTGACCTGCTGCACAGACAGGAATAAGAGCTGGTGAATAGTTAAAAGAGTAGTTTATTCAGGTTGGCTAAATAAGAATTTAAAGGCTTCTGTTTTATTTTTAGATCTCAGACAGAGGTGAAGCCACAGCCTCAACCATACAGCTGGCAGCAGGAGCAAAGAGCTTCATTCTTGATTGCTCACCACTGCAAATCTCAGCATCTCTTTAAAATCTCAAATCTCTTTATGGACACATTTCCCATTCCCTTACCTTGTAGGCAAGCTACGAATAAAGGCAGAGAGAATGGACCAGAGGAGTTAGTCTCCTTAACTCCACTGCTGTGTGAGTAACTAGGAAAGGTGAACACGTTACCTTGCTGTAGACATTAAACCATTCCGGGTGGTGATTCATCTTCTCTGCTTGCAGAGCAACACGTGTCATAAATCCAAAAGCCTAGGGAAAGAGAGAGCAAAGAGGAAAATACCCCTCCACCTGCCAGGATTGGTAGTGGACTGGCAAGATTCACTCCAAAATCTCAAAATCTCCTCAAGATGGCCCAGATGGCTGCACCATGGGTTTGTGTGCGCTAAAGAGGCATTTAACTTCTCATGCCACTGGTGCATTTTCCAATATAGCTGAAATGATCCCCTGCACACCCTGGTAAATCACCCTGCTCAATGTGACAGCCCAGGACTCAATGCTATTGCACGACAGCAATGATTTTACCTCTGGCATCAGCAAGGATTTTAAATATCCATCCCAAGTCCCACATCCCCTACTGCATTTTAGAAATGTGCCATTTCTCATTAAGCACCATGCCACAGTATGATCAACACTGCTTCCAGAAATACATCCCTCCATTTAACCATTTTGCTATTTATTTTACTTGGGAGAAAAAGGCAGCAGGTGGGCCTGCCCTTCTGCTTTATGAGACATATTTTCCCTTTAAATGAATTAAAATAGGTTTTCCAATCCTCTGTCCCTACATGCTCCCCCAGGACGCAGGTTTTATCATAGGCTCAAAAGGAAAATAATAGCAGGCCCTTGCCAAAATACTTAGAAGAAAATCACTGCATTATAAAGCAAATTAGAATGTCCATGCAAATCAAGACTGTAATTATGCAGTGGGGCCCGAAGGGCCTGGGAGCGTGAGCAGGACGCCTGTCAGCAGCATGCTTTGTTCAAACCAACCTCCATCCATTGGGTTCAGGACCTGAATTAACATGCACAGCTACAGGAACATCCACATTACAGTCTGGTTCAGATTATAATACAACAATCTCCACAAAACCATACCTGATTTAGGTAGGTTTTTAGTGCTAATTTATGGAAGAGAATCTATATAGCCCACATTCCACCAAGTGATGGCCATTTCAAACAAACATGTGGTCAATGAATAACATATAATGGTTGATAATAGTTTCAAGTCTTTTTCCCTCTCACAAATTGCAAAAACCTTTAAGGAAAAAAAAGAATTGGTGCCTGGATGAGGAATTACTTTGTTGGTCGCTTTGCCAGTCAAATGAATGCAAACGTTATAATCAGAGAAAATCATTCCAATGAGGTTTGTCATTTGGAAATCACCAAACTGTCAGCAATTAAAAAGCTTTTTTTCTTTGACCCAAGAGCTTTCCAAAATTCAGAAGAATCTAACTTCCCTTGAAGCTTTTGCTCAGTTTAGTTTTTCTTTGAGTGAACAATTACTTTTAAAAATTTACCCACATTTTAGCAGCATGCTTTGAAGAAAAAAGCTGCAAGTTGTGCATCAGATGTTAGCAATGATTTGGAAAACTTCTCCATTAATAGTCTTGATTTAAATGTTTTTAGAATGTCTGTGGTCTTAATAAGAATGCTATTTTCAATACAGCAATCTGTACACAGATATATCCTCAAGAGTTTAAAACAGCGATGTGTCTGCAACCAAATTGCCTGTAAAGAAATAAATAGCAAGGTAAAAAGTAAAAATAAATTTATAAAACCCTCTGGCATCTGTTCATCCCAGGAACTCACCTGCCCAGGTACAGACCCAGGTCACACTGCAGTCACTGATGATGAAACAATAATCATTGCTCTAACGAAAGCATACAGAGAGAATTATACACACAAATTACTCTAAAAAACTAATTTGCTCTGTAAACCTTCCTCCACACTTCAGATGACAAATCCTCCTCATCAGTAGGCCACCAAATCCCCCCAGTCCAACACGACATCCTCACTGCCCCACAGAGAGTCTCCAGCTGGATAAAATGGACAGCGGTCACAAAACTGTTCATCCTACCAAAGACTGCTCAACTTGAGGCTGTCCAACTCATGAAAAGGAATAAATTCCAGCACAGAGGACTCTCCTCAGGACACATACTGCTGATTGTTCCTCCTGCAGCCCTCCCTCAACTGTCCCAGTCAGGGCAATCCAGTGTCACAGTGGACGAAGCCTGCCCACTGTTGTGCATGCCTTGCACTGCTTGGAGACGTTCTCCCTCACTGCACACTACCCACAGCAACTTACTCTTTGCATTTTAGTTTACTTTTATTACACACAAAATGTATCTCTCACTAAAAAAATGAGCTGAGCAATTTCACCAACACAATCTTCATAACGGTCTTAAATACTTCCTTTCCTAATTAAATGAATTGGAATGCTATTGTTTATTAATCACCTTTGTATTTGTAGAGCCTTAACCTTTCTTTGGGAAAATACAACTGGCTCTGCAAGGAAAAGATCTTTAGGTTTGATTAGATATGAAAACTCTATTACACAAAATCAGTTTGGACATTTCTTCACGTCTTGAAACTTGATCGGTAATTTGGTCTAATTGGTGATCAAGGAAACTATCTTGTGATCAATTAAAGTAATTACCGCATTCCGGCAACACAACCAACCTTAATTTGAGCAGGAGTCTGCACTTCTTCAACTTTAATTAAAAATAATGAAAATTATTATGCAGTCTGCAGTGCAAGATCATTGTCAAGACTGCACTGGTGGGCAGAGTTTATCAGACCATCACACGTTTCTCGATAAAACTGGGACAACCACTTCACTCATGACAGTGAGACCCAACACAGTCTTGAGTTTCACTCTATTAATAGCAGGGATCTCAGTCCCAGACAAGAACTTTTTCTGATTTTTTCCTCAAAAATAAAAAGACAAGAGAAAGAAAGGGATTGTGCATTTTCTAGAAGCCATAAATAAGTATTAGAGGATACTTCAATGTAGTATATATTATGAAGTATTCTGGTTTTTCAGTAATAAGCATACTAGACACATTTTTAACCTAACCCTTTTAGGACATTTGGGCTAAAAAATATCCAGACATTCAGGGGACTCCATATAAGTAGATCCCACCACCCAAGGGGTGGCAGAGTGCACAGTCCCTGCAATGAACCATGAAGAGCAATATAACTAAGGAGTGCAGTAATCCTGCATGGACAAGATGCCTTGGATGTGCTGGCACGTCTCTTCCCTTCATGTCTGTTAAGATCATGAAAGAAGGAACTAAAAACTAATGGTGTTTCAGCCGTAACATCTAAAATGTTCCTTAAATACTAGTAGCCCTGTTATGTCTCCATTGGATAAAAATCAGGGCTACTCTTAGAAAAACAAGCTAACCAAAAAAGTGAAAAAACCCCAAAGTAAACTTTATAAAGATTCAGCTGTCTCATAATGCTTTGTGACTGGTCAAGCTGCTCTTGAAACTGATGTAATCATCCACTATCAAAAAATAAGACTTAATGTTACTTTAGTTGCCTGAGAATGGGAAAACCAGGGCCAGACACTGCTGTCAGAAGTGAGAGGAAACATGAAATTTCATCCACCCCTCTGGTCCGCACAGCGCTGCACAGCTCTGGGAGAACTGCAGGATCCCAAAGCTAATCTGCTATTATTCTTCCTTTCACACTTCTTAAGCAAGGAATCCATTCATCTTAATACTTTTAAAACATACTGCTCTTGTACAATGCTTGCCAACATTATCTTGATGAGTTATACATCAAAGGCTCACAGGTCGTTGTGTTGTGCTCATACATCACCCACTGCGAGTCCCCCGTGATGGATCATCCCTGCACATCTCCAGAAGCAAGCAGCTGACAGTACTTGACTCCAAGTGGAGGTATTTAAGCAAAACAGCTGAAAGGCTCAACACTATAACCACGCACGCTTTTTATTTGTTTGTTTGTTTTAAAATGAAGTGTGCACTCAGGCTTCTTAAATCCTCTGGACGCCCAGCCAAGGAAAGCATGTGCTAATCACAAGTACATTAAGGTTTTTCTGCCTCCCATCTGTCATTATAACGCTGGAGGTAGCATTAACCCTGACCTGCAGTGTGAGGGCTACCTGTCTTCTCTTCCCCCGCCACCCAGGCTGCATCTGTACCATTTATCAGTGGGAAATTAATAAATTACTCAGGTTACAGTGACACTGTCACACAGGATATGACTACACCTCACACATCTGCTCTCCACTCACCTGAGTAAAAAGTACGCAGGGTACAGCATGTATTCTCCTTAGCAGTTTGACACTTGTAACAATAAAATTAACCACTAAGGCTCACTCCCAAACTCCAGAAGCTTTCACATATCCAGATGATATTACTACCTAAGAGTGAGCTACAAACCAGCAGGTAAAAGAAAAAAGCTCTGTAAAGTCAAGATATTGTAAGTCAGAATTAGCTGCTAGTCACGAGGCCTCTCACAACATTTTCTCTTGTGCTCTTAGGAAAAAAATGGACTTTGTTTCATTTTGATTCTATTTACTCCATCACTAAATACTTTTATTGTATAATTATGCATAAATCACATTACAAAGCTACACTCTTTATCTGAAAATGACAACACAGTTAAAACACAAAAAAAAGAGGAATCTAACTAATATTTAAAAAGGTGTTTGCTGCACAGAAGGACAGGTATTCACTCCCAAAACCACATGCCCATATTGGGATTCTTCTCCGGTGACATCATCAATCTGCCTGAACCATCCTCAGGGACACTGGATCCACATGGCATTAGGTATTTTCCTCCTTTTTTCTGTCTGTGGATTCATACACAACATAAATCAGGTGAACATCTTCTCATTGCTCCCCCACTATTCAACATGAATCTATGAACAGGACAGTAATTAAGAATGCAAATAATCATACACCAAAATAGAGCTAAATTGAGGATAGTCATGTCCCCCGACTCTCTGCTGAGGCTTCAAGGCATGGACAAAGCAGATCAGGCATTGTGCCTACAATTCTCTCTCCATTCCACCCCATCCTGGCATGGGCAGCCAACAGAGTCTGAAGGTGAACAACACCTGATGAACCACTGGTAGAAATAGCTTCAAGCACCAAGATATTGTGAATGGAGGCAACTCTTCCATTCCACAGCATCACTTATGACTGGGGAGAGCAGTGCTCTTAACTCTGAAGGATAATAATGAAGGGAAAGGATGGAAGAATAACACCAGAGACACACTGGCATGGACTGAGATGCCACTTCTGTCTTCATAGCAGTATCTGAAACTGTAAACACCCCACAACTCCAATTTCCAACTGAATTGTCAATGTTCTTCTGCATTCACAATGTTCTTTGAAAATCCAGAGCTGACCACTTGCATCCCCCATACTTATCTGCACACATCACTGACACAAAAGTGCAATGCTGCTTTACACTCTAAAAAAAGTTACCTATTTACATTCCTATTGCAGCTCTAAGTGTTGCTGTGTTAGATGTGCAGCAGGGAACGTGCAAACCTTTACACCATGTTCTCCAAAGAATGCTGTTTCTGTCTCCCAACACTTGTTTACAATTATGTCAGTTAAGAAACCAGCTTGCCAGCTCTATATCAAACATTTCTGACAGCAAAAGCACAAACACTGATCTATTCTAAGTAGTTTGCCACTCCATGTAATCTTGGAAAAGGCATTCTTGCCTTTGATTTTAAAAATGTTTATATGTGGTATATTATGCAAATAGTTTTTATATATTAAGAAATAATGCAAGCAAAGCTCAAGTTAAATTAAATTCTTCAACAATAACCTTGCCAAAGCACTGATTTTCCTATTAGAAAAATTATTCCGATTTGTTGATCTTACATTGGATGAAACATACTGTAACAATCTTTATAATTTATGTCCTGTTGGGACACTATGATTTAAAGTAACATAATACAGACCAGCATCACTGCTAATCTAAACCACCTGACCAGATAAACAACAGTTTCCCCTTCTCTCTTCACTGAGAGTATTTCTGTTTATTGTCATATGATTTACCAATTTGAAGAAGATGAAGAATAAATGGAGGCAGAGAGGAGTGGAGCTGGGAAGCACAGCCCTGCCTCCATGGGGACGTTTCTCACACAGGTACTGGTACAATGTCAAGAGCTGCAGGAGATGACCAAAGGCAATTTCAGGAATTCTGTCCCAGGAAAAGCCCACGCTACTTGTGGCAAAGGGAAGTTTGCACTCACTCAGCACCCTCCAGACCCAGTGCAGCAGTATACACCACACAGTTCTGGCAGTGCTTGAGATGCAGCTCCCCAAAGAGATCAGAGTTTAAGGCTTCATCTTCCCAGCTCAGCAGTGACTGAAGCTAGGACTTCACAGAATCAGAGGACAGAATGGTTTGGGCTGCAACACTTAAAACACCATCTATTTCTAATCCCCTGACACAGGCAGGAACATCTTCCACCATCCCAGGTTGCTCCAAGCTCCATTCAACCTGGCCTTGAACACTCCCAGCTGGAGCATTCCCAGCTTTTCTGAGCAACCTGTGCCAGGGCCTCACCACCCTCACAGGGAAGAATTTCTTTCTATATCCAATCTAAATCTACCCTCTTTCACCTTAAAACCATTAAGAGTCATAAAGCAGATGCAAGTGTCATTTACTCCATCTGGGATTCAACAAGTTTGAAAAGCAAATTCAATTATTTTGCTATAGCCAATGGACACAGATTAGTGCAAGGAAAGGGACTTTGAGGAAGGTAGAGAGCACTCAGCTGCTGCACTTAAATCCTTGCTTTGCTCTCCTCCCCCTCTCAAGCTCATTTAGTATGTAAAAACGCTTGTGCCATCTGCACAACAAACCTCAACCTGATCTTTTCTAAACCTGTTTATATCAGGATTTTAACAACTGCTGAATTTAGGCCTTCTTTCTCTTACTGATAGCAATAAAACACAAAATGTTACATGGTGTATTTTCTTCTTCATCACATCTTGACTTTTCCAGCAGCCCCCATGCTGAGGGTATTTTTTCCTGTTCTCCTTTTTATTTTAAGTGATTGTATTTGCCATGATTGGCTTTCATGAACAGAACACAGATAACATTGTTGGTGATTCAATAAACAGACTTCATACCAAAACTAATCACCTGTTCCACCAGAAAGATTTATAGACTTGATGGAGTAGAAGTGAGAGATGGCTTAAGGCAGCATAAAAACTTTTTGGAAGTGATAAATGTTTCAATGCCAATACAACCATGTTACAAAATACATTCATTTGTTTATGGGTAGATAAATATAGTGATAGTTGCCCGTAACAACTTCTGCAAAATAAGCAGACACCCTAAGTCCCAACCACACCTGGAACTAGGTCATGTGGTATTTGTGATGCATCATTTCATACCAGAATACAGAAAATAAATGCTTTTATTTTTCCTTTTTTTTCCCCAGGTCCCTCAGTACTTATAAATATAGATTAATAAATATTATTTTATTTATTAAAAACTGTAGGTCTCTAAATTACATTTTCCAGGAAAAAAAAGAGGGAAATAATCCCAAGTTTCAGGACTGAACTAGAACACGGAAGAAATCCTTCAGCCACGACATAATCTCAATGCAGCTCTCCATCTCTCAAGTCATTTTTGTGCTTTGTGTTAAAAAAAGGGATACAGAGGTTGTGCTTAGGAGGTTTGCACCAAATAAAATACAGTAATTTCACGACCATAAGGCGCACCGGACTATAAGGCGCACCCCCCGGGAGCCGGCACATTTTGCAACTTTGTAGATCAGATAAGGCGCACCGGTCTATAAGGCGCACCGGGTTTTTTTTTTGCAGCGAGGCTCCGCCCCCAGCTCCTCCCGCACGCTTGCTGGCCGAGGCCCCGCCTCAATCCGGCAGCCATTGGCTCCCGGGCCTGCCTGTACCCGGCAGGGCCGGGCTATGCCCACCGCCGCTCCGTGCAGCATCCCCAGGGCCCCGCTGTTCCGGGAGTTCCCTGGCGCTCCGGGTGACCCAATGCCGGCAGGCTTGCCCCGTGCCGCCGCTGCCCCGATTCCAGCTGCTTGCCCCCTCCCCGCGTGGCAGCCGCTCCGATTCTGGCGGTTTTCCCCCTCTCCGCATGGCGGCCGCCGTGCTTCCGGCGGTTTTCGCCCCCCCCCGCGCGGCGGCTGCGGTGATTCCGGGGGCTTTCGCCCCGCCCGCGCGGCGACCGCCGTGATTCCGGGGGCTTTCGCCCCCCCCGCGCGGCGGCCGCCGTGTTTCCGGGGGCTTTCGCCCCCCCCGCGCGGCGGCCGCCGTGCTTCTGGGGGTTTTCGCCCCGCCCGCGCGGCGACCGCCGTGATTCCGGGGGCTTTCGCCCACCCCGCGCGGCGGCCGCCGTGATTCCGGGGGCTTTCGCCCCGCCCGCGCAGCAGCCGATCCGATCCCTGCGGCTTTCGCCCCCCCCGCGCAGCAGCCGATCCGATTCCTGCGGCTTTAACACCCCCCGCAAGGGAGCCGTCCCAATGTCGGCGGGACGGCCCTGCGCGGGGGCGGCCCCGATGCCGGCGGGGAGGCCCCGATACCGGCGGGTCCGCCCTGCGCGGGGGCGGCCCCGATGCCGGCGGGACGGCCCTGCGCGGGGGAGGCCCCGATGCCGGTGGGGAGGCCCCGAAGCCGGCGGGTCCGCCCCGCGCGGGGGTGGCCCCGGGGGCGGCCCCGATGCCGGCAGGGAGGCCCCGATGCCGGCGGGTCCGCCCCGCGCGGGGGCGGCCCCGATGCCGGCGGGGAGGCCCCGATACCGGCGGACCCGCCCCGCACGGGGGAGGCCCCGATGCCGACGGGCTCTCACTTCCGGGATGGCAAATGTCGCAACTTTGTAGATCAGATAAGGCGCACCGGACTATAAGGCGCACTTCCGGTTTTGGGGGGAGATTTTAGTCAAAAGGGTGCGCCTTATAGTCGTGAAATTACTGTAGTTATTTCAAGAAACATGACTTTTTAAAATGAGCTTTGTGCACCCTACCTAAAAACATGAAATAACACAGTGAAGTCCCCATTAACTGAGCACCTGCTAAAGCAATCACGCACTGAAAATAATAAACTCTCTTGGCTGCACAATTGAAAGAGCAATGATAATTTGACATGTTAAAATTAATGTTTGGTCCAAAATTAATGTTTGGTACAACCCCTGGCGGTACTATAATAAAGTCATCACACAAACCACAATAAAAATAAAGTAGTAACAAGGTTGCAGTTCCAACCTTCTGAATTCAGGCACCTGAGCCCTCTGCTAAGGCAGAGGGCAGTGAATCATCCTTGACAGCACAGTGCCAGCCCATGACACGAAAGTATCGTAAACCAGAGCAAATCAGAATTATTTCAAGTGAATATTCCACTTCTAAAAGTTCCTCAAAACCTCTGACTTTTACAGAATGCAGGTATGGTGTAGAAGAACAGAGAAGTTCATTATCCCATCATGCCACATCTTGGATGAAACAGATTTGACTGCAGCAGAACAAAATATTCTGCAATTTTCCCCAATGTTTGTTTTTACTCATATGTGAAGGAATGATTTCATTCTGGAGACATGAAAGTGAAGTTCACATGCCATCCATGCTGTTGATAACACAGGGATGCTCAGACAAAATTCTCCTTGGTCTTCTGGCCAAGACTACATATACTATCAGTTTAATATCCAACATTTTCTCTGCTGAGCATCCAAGGGCAATCATATCCTGCCTCTGATAATCCTCAAAATCTCTGCCATTTATGATCCTAAGAACACATCAAAGAGTGGTAAGAAAGGCTTTGCTTTATGATGGATTAAGAGAAGATGTTGGTCTCATGACCATTTCATCTTCCACTATCCTGTCAGCTTTTTTGGTTTAGTTGTTTTTTTAAAGACAAGTTCAGCAATTCAAACATGCAACAGAGAAAACATTACGGAGATGTGAGGAATTTGGACAGGTTTTCCCATCATTCTCTTGGCCAAACCAGAAGCTAAAAAGATCTAGAGATTTGCAATAATGCAAACTAAGGACCATTCACTGCAGATCCAGTCAGGGAATCATTTCACTCAACTGAACTGCTGAAGGTGTCTTACTGTTGCCAGAACAAGTTTTAATGTTTGGACACCTTTTATAGTAGAAGAGTTTAGATGATACACAGGGGCAGTGAACTCAGGAGGAGACTTACCTGGGCCAGCACGGCAGCCTGCTAATTTATATTGCACTGTAAAATTCAAATGTTATTTTGAAAACAAGACATTAGAAACAACAGATCATTTGGGAAAAAAGAGTAGGATAGACCAAGAATTTTCCCAGACAAGATGGGGCATCCTTCAAGCTCCCCACAGTCAGGTCTGTTGCCTGGTTTCCCATGCCCACTGCTCCCTCTGGGATCTGCAGGTCACCTCGACCTGAGCTTCATCTTCTGTCTCTGCTATTTGGAAGAATGGCTGGAGCAGATCACAGAGAAAAGGATAAAAGCAGCTACACGAAGCTGTGTTATTAGGACAAAGCTCACCTACCTGCCAACAATTCAGGTACTCAACCTGCACTTAACATTATCCACTGTCTTCACACCCATTCTTAAGCTCCAAGCACATGCCTGGAAGTGACAGAGTATGGTTCAATGAGCCATAGTTTGAGAAGTTCTATGGGGTTTTTGTTGGTTGTTTTTTTACCAGAACACAAAGGTTTCTCTGGGCAACCCACACTGCTTGTACACTGGTCCATCTGGAAACAGAGACACAGGCTCAGGAGGGAAGGCAAATAGTAGTTCTGAGTCCTCTGGTGAACACCAAATTTCTTTTAGAAATTCGTATGATCACACCACCAAGGGAAACCAGTTGTACAACTCTTGGATTTTTTTGTTAGACTAGGCATTACATAAACCATATATTCTGGGCTTGTACAGTTAACAATATTTTTGTTCACTACAAGCACCCACCCACTGTAAAACAGAGTAAATGTTCCCTCAACCAGGGACACCTTGAACATACACAGACATATATTTAACTATCTGTTGTTATTCTCACCCCAGTCAGAGGAAAATCATGTTAGATCTTGTAATCAGGGCTTTTTCCTCTGATCCTAGGAATAAATAACATTTTTCTTCAAAGCATCCTTGGCAATAAATAAACCCAACAGTACAGCACTGACTCAGTACAGGGTTTCCCACTTACCACTGTGTACCCACCAAACCCCTCCAAGACATCACAACCTGCTTCATGTTTGTTCAAAATGACTTTTCATCTCAGCCAAACAAAACTAAAGCAATAAAGGCCAAGGGGAAGAGCAAGAAAGGAAGCTCTCCCCCAAAGAAGCCACGTGGGTTTGCAGCTTTATAAAAGAGGGCTAAAAAACCTCCACACGCCTTGCCTTGATAAACGAGGGCCCTGCCAGTGGCTTTTCAGAGCAGATGTAACATTTTAGCCAAACGTGATTGTTTGTGAAAGAAATAATTCTGATCAAAACCCGAAATTGCAGCCAGCAGAAGAGCTGCACTTTGTCACACTAATCCGCCCTGACAGGGAGCGGCGAGCGGAGATTCCTACTGCGAGAGGAGCAGATGCGAAAGGTCAGAGCTGGCCCGCGACTTCAAACCCCTTAACGTGTAAAACAGTGTGCATTAAAGCCTGAAGCGGCTCACGGCGGGATTAACGGATGTCCGCTAAGTGGGTTTGATGTGCTTTTGGTGAGTAATGGTTAATTTTGAAATAGGGGCGTTGTAGTTTTATTTTAGGTTATTCTGCCAGCCGGAGTCCATTTTTAATTGCAGCTGCAGAGAATAATATCTCAAAGAGTGTCGCTCCTTTGTGGGAGTATGAGAAAGTGAGAGCTGCTGGTGCTAAAGGCAATTTACAGTTTGAAACTGTAGGCAGGCGTTTGTCCAAAAGCAAGGGGATGCAAAAGGTCAAACAACCAGGATTGCATTTAACCAGCATCATTCCAGTGTCCCCTTAAAAATAAATTTTATTGCATAAAGGAGTTTCAAGAAACCAGTTTTCCTTAACTAAAAAGATAAAAATATTCATCTGAATGATCATCTTCTTCAAAAGAGGCAGTCACACTTGTATTTTCCCAAACGAAGCTATTCAACTGAATTCAAACCCAAATTCAAAATTCAAATGAATTTTCCATTCGCTTTCCAAAGGTGTTTTATCATGGAAAGTGCCCACACTGCAGCTAAAATTACATAGACTTGCTCCCATTTATCTCTTTGAGCACTGTCCATATGGCTGATAGAACATTATTTGTTCTGTTTAATGGAAACAATCAATCTGTGCAGCTGAAAAAAAAAAAAAGGAGAAACTTTTCTTTTGCTACAAATCTGTAAGACAGCTTGTGAGATCCAAAAGGCATTTTGACAAATAATTTTTTTTGCATTTTCTGATCGATGCATGTAACAAGTATAAGACAACTGCTGTAGTAATTTTTACTTGAGTGATAATAAATCTATCTGTTAAGAAAAGCATTTGTATTGGAGTCAACTGGAGAGCAGCCCAAAGGTCAACTGGGCCGATTTTAAGCAGTGGAGTGCATAAAAGGAGATACAACAGGTCTACTGAGGGGGAAACTCAGCAATTAGAAATACCAAACCCCAGTAATTATAAACAATACAATAATGGTATATTCTAGGGAGAAATACACTTAGCTCATCAAGGAAATAAGTATGCCAAATTACAGTTAAGTCACAAAAAAAAAAAAAAAAAAAAAAGAAAAGCCAAAACTGATGCAAACTCTACCACAACCAGTATGGGACATTTTGCATGGTGAAGGACATGAAGGACGTATGACCACTCGTGAGTCTTCAATTTAAAGATAATTATTTTTATTTAAATATGATTAATATTGTGACATTTTAAATAACCCCAGTGGCCTGGCACTACTGGCAGTGCCACAATGAAATTATAATGGTGATGTGAGTACTGTAACGGCACCTGTCACAGGCAGGTGGGACACAAGGGTGGTGGCATCTGCACACACAGATCCTGGCAAAGAGGAGACAGGATACTCAACTGCACAAAGAGGAACCATCACCTATAAAGTGGCATCACGAGAGACAGGGAGGGTCTTCTCAGAAGGGCATGGAGAGACAGAACAGGGGGGAATGGCCTCAAACTGACAGAGGGCAGGGTTAGATTGGATATTGGAATGAAATTCCTCCCTGTGAGGATGGTGAGGCCCTGGCACAGGTTGCCCAGAGAAGTTGTGGCTGCCCCATCCATGGAAGTGTTCAAGGCCAGGTTGGAAGGGGCTTGGAACAACCTGGGATAGTGGAAGGTGTTCCTGCCCATGGCAGGGGTTCAGAATGAGATGAGCTTTGAGATCCTTTCCAACCCAAACCATTCCAGGATTCTATGGGTTTGTATACAGCAGATCATGACTGTTGTGAGAAGAAAATAAATATCGTATTTCCCAACTCCCAGCTCCAAGGATTTAATTTCTTCTTAGACACAATCAGATAACACATTTTCCCAACTACAGACCTCCAAGCTTTGTGTAACTTCTCACCACTGACTGCCAATTAACTGGAAGCATCACTGGACAGAGGATATGCTGACCAGAGCTCCAGTGTCATCTCCTCCTTCTCCAAGGCTAAGGAAGGAGAATCATAAGCCTCCAAACAAGCCATCTCTCTGGAACCTCTCATTTCATTTCCCCCAGACCCTGCACTACCTTCATCCCACAGGCAGTGGCAGGCAGCAGCATGGGCAGGTGGATCACATCCAGGTTCCACAGCTGCACTCTGACCTGCCAACTCAAAGGCGAGACTCTTACTTACTCAGTCAATCCCAAGAATAAACTCAAGGAAGGTTTGATCATCCAGGAATCATATATTTTTACTCTGCTGTGCTCTGAGACACTTGATACAGTTCATTGACTATGTTTCAGCCTGCAGGTTAACCTCTGACAGTCCAAGAAACTTCACTATCAGTTTCTAATAAAAGCAAATGTCAATAGGCAAATACACCCGAAATTCATTATTTTCAGATACAAAGATATTCCCAGCTCTGTAAGTCCCACTCATAAATAATTCTGATTTATTGTAAATTGGTTATTGTATTCATAATCGTTGGGAAGTTAGTGAACAACGTAACTACCAACAGAAATACTTTCATAACTTTGCAGGTGCACAAATCACAGCATATGGGAGAGGACTCAAAGGATAATAGAAAATGAAGCAGTTTCAGAAAGCCTCCATAAAAACCAGCACCTACCTATCTGGATGAAAAAATAATTTCTTTTCAGCTGACAGGCAATCAAATGCAAAACTCTAGCAGAAGGAGCTGGCAGAGCAATACTACATTAAAAATAGTAATTCCCCCCAAAATGTATGAAAATGGGTCCAACTTTCAAATAGCAGAAGTGACAGTTGGGCTGAGGCTGCTAAAGCTTTGAGGTTAAACACAACTGACACAGGCTGCACCTGAATCCAATCACTCCCCGGGCTCCAAGAAGATTCACACTCAAGGACTAAATTTGTCACAAATGGGTTGGTTTCCGATCCTCCTGTAGCCAGCTTGCTTTATTCTGACCCCCATTTAACAAATCAACTTAATGGGCACTGGGAGTGCTATAAAACCTAACAATGGAGTGATTTTAACCTTTAAAATATAGTTATGAAGCAGAATGTTGGAGAGCTCCTTCAATACTGGAAATCAAATTAAAACTAGACATTTTTTAACAGTCTTGACAGATATAATCCTAGTTACCATGTAAATTTATGGTAAGCTGCTGTGATATTAGCCACAGGTGCTACTTTTAATATATGGCCTGCATCTGGCTGGGAATAAAATATCTCAAGAGGACTGGAAATGACCTCACTATCAGACAATGGAGAAGAAAAAAAACCACAAGACTGCTGTGGCATATAAAAAGCTGGAGACGTGGTCCACAACTGAGTATTTACCATAAAATTCATTTTAACTCTGCAGATTGTAAGTTAAAGGATATAATGTTTTCAATACATAAAAGGCGTGGACGTATTTCAGACAAACAGCCAAAAGATTAAGTACATAAAGTGGCAACGAAACACACTACCTATATGTATAAAACCAAATTTTCCAACCTTTGATGAATGTAAAAAACAAAGCAACGTGCCAGGAGTAGAAAAAGGAAGGACAGACCCAGATTATACGGAAGGCACTGGCACCAAGTACTGCTGAAAGAAATCAAGAGTATGCATTGCATATCCTACCATTCGTTTGGATGTGCAACTGGGATCATACAACACAGATCATCAATTTAAAGGGAAAAATGTGAGCATGTCTCCCTACAGACACAGGAAAAAAAACTGGCATCACCAGGAGGGAGAAAAAAAAGCATGTACCTTAACATGCTCTGTCTGATTCTTTTCTCCCAGATTCCAAACAAGAGAGATAGTAAATCTGGAAAGGAAATGCAAAATGAGAATAATAACTTATTTAATACTCCTAGATTTTTTGCACATCTTTAAATATGCTCTCAAAACCCAAGACACAAATTGCACTGAGACACATGTGCCTCTACCCTTAGTACATAGCATCTCTGTACCGTCCTCTCTATTCAGGTTCATCTTCCATTTCCACTCTCTTGCCCCAAAAGACAAAAAATGGATCTGAAATAGCTTTAAAACTCTTAGAGCATTTGATTTCCTGTTATTTTAGAAAATGATGTTAGAGGTCTTATGGAGACTTCCTACATGGCTTTTTTGGTTTTTGTTTGTTTTTTAAACAAACTTAATTAAAAACTTACCCTATAAAAGAAAGCAGCTGTAAATTCTGAACCTGACCATCAGTAAACTTGCCCACCTTTGCAATTTCCTAACTGCATTTGCTGCCTTGGTGTGATTACCAACGGAAACGCAATCACACAGCCAGTTGCCCCTTAAACCCTCTGGTCAAATCCAACCAAGTTTGACAAGAGACATGGAAGTCTCAGAGCTAAGATGTTCCTGCAAATTCAGGGAAAGTGAACAGCTGGATACAGGACTCAAACTGAGCACTTGGCTTCCTGTACTCACAGCCTTTCACAGCTGTCCATCCAGCCCAGGACTGGGCTTGAGATGAATCTGGGAGAAATTCACATCTTTAAACCAGGCCTGTCCACTCTTCCAGATCACTGCTCCCAAGGTGAACTGACCTGAAATGTTAGGAGAAGTTACCAGCATGATCTAGAGACATAAATTAACTTTCTATCCCAATTCCCAATTTTGTTCAAGCAGACTAGAAGCAGAGGGCTTGCTCCACTGGAAGAGAACTGTTTCAGTAGCACAAAGATGTGAATGGATGAGAGCATCCCCTCATGATGCTACACCATAGCCTGAAAGCCTCTCTGCCCTGCAGCCTGGGAAATACACCCCAACGAAGCTCCCTGATGTGGGTGTGAGGTTTGTAGAGGATGATAAGCACCCAGATGCATAGCTGGGACTGGGACTTGCCATGGAGTGCTCCAAGTCCATCTCCTCTTCTAAACCTCGCTCACAGCCAGAGGTTTTCTGCCAAGCACATGTTCCTTTGGAAAAGTGACTCAACCCAGGGGCTTTGAGCAAGTGCACCCCATTGAGAGTCCTGCAGGTTAAGACTCCAGTGTTAACTCATCACTGCCTACCTGCCAATCCAGAGTGGCAACAGCTCAGGGCAATTGCAAGGCATAAGGAGGAACAGAGGTATTGGTACCATCAGCACAGCTCTTCCAGACACAGCACTCCCCTCTACAACTGAATTGCATTTTTCCCACCACCACTGGTGTATTGTGCTTTATATGAGATGCAGAACATCAACCCACCCAGAGCCTGCCTCACATAATGGGAACATAGAGCCAATGCCACCCAGTGCCCCAGGACTGGTGCTTGGTGGGCATCCACAGCAACAAAACCAATCAAGGGCTTTCAGCAGAAATCCCAGGCTGGTTTCCAGTTTATTTCAGAGAATTGTTCCACCACAGTCCATTTTCATGAAAATGTATCTTCAGACTAACAAACACCATCAGTGCTTTCAAATTCTGGGTTACAAACTAATTCCCTGAGCCAGAAGTGTCATTAGCTTGTCAGCCTTACAAAGGCAACACACTGCTGATCACTTTTAACTGAGCTAATCTCAGCCTGAAAGCTTCAGGAATCTAAGTAACTCTTGTTTCACAGAAGTTTCATTTCATTCTCATGCTGAAAATAATATACATAAACCAAGTTAATGTCTACACATTTGCACAACTTTATAATAAAAGTTGTGTTTATATTCTTAACATCTGTTGACATACACAGACTTTGTAAACTTGGCATAGATTCTGAAGCCACAGAATTTTCCATGCATCACGAACATTAGCTCCAAGAAGCAATAAAAATAAAAAGCAATGAATACATTAATCATACCAATATCATCTGCAAAACATAAATTTGAAATACCTTTCATGTCAGCTCAAGTACTTTTTTTTTTTCTGGGGTGGAGGGGGGTGGTATTTTTTTTCCACACCTGATTTTATGCCATCTGTAAAAGGGCAGCAAGAAGATCACTGAGGAAATGACATTTCTCAGTCCTTTGACTTTTACTAAACACTTAAAATCCTGTAAATAGAATATTTATTACATTAAATGAAAGCAGTTGTACCTACAAGTTCCATTTTCATTGCAGGACTAAATTCTCAAAGCACAAGGCAGGTATAGCTCCACTTTGGTCATTTGTTTTCCAGGTTGTAGTAAACACAGTATTTACTAATAGTCATTATAAATACCAGCTCATATGCATAATTTGATAAAATTTAACATACATGCATAATTTAAATTTATTTTCAGCTTCGACTTATTGAGAGGCAAATACCAGCTCTCTAATACCAGCTAAGGATCCAATGCCCTTGGGATCTGCATGTTGAGCCTGCTTCTGGACTACAAGAACAGGAATGATTTCTGCCCTCTGCAACTGCAAAGGGGACACTGCAGTAAATCCAGTAAATAAAAATCAACAGGTGAAATGCTGGCCTTAGATATTTACATTTACACTTGATCCAACCAGAGCTGCCCACAGCACCCACCTGCATGGCTTCTTCTCCCAAGTGGAGGCAGAAATTCCATTCTGAAGCCAGCTCCCAGCTTCTGCTCTCATTTATGCCTTACATCTATGAAAGCAGCTATGAATGAAAGACACTCCTCTAATATCCTGAACAATTCAAGTGGCAATTTTTAAAGTACTCTTCCCACGGACTAAAAGTATAAACATACAGTTCATCATTTACCAATAAGCTAATTTACATATACTCAACTTCCTATACTGGTATGTGCTTCATCTACCTTCAGATCAGGAAGGCATATGGATATCTACCTATGCTGTATGATGAATCTACACTGTCAAAAAACCCATAACTTTGTAGATTTTTGTCAAAGCAATGCATTTTCCATTTATCTCCTGGTGCAGGACACTGATTTTCTCCTCACCTGTCTGTTTTCTGACAGGGACTGCAAATCCATCTGATCAGACTCAGTTACTGATTTACAGTGGGCAAAACCACTTTTTAATTAACTTTGGGAGAACTTCATTTCTAGTTGTGCTGAACCAACAAAGACTTTGACCAAAACCATGCAGAGATGCCATTTCATGAATATTCAAAGTCAGAAAATCTCAGCTCTTCCAAAGGTCACTTC
Source organism: Catharus ustulatus (assembly GCF_009819885.2). NCBI lineage: Eukaryota > Metazoa > Chordata > Aves > Passeriformes > Turdidae > Catharus > Catharus ustulatus. The sequence continues at coordinate 9,713,367 of NC_046235.1, read as the reverse complement.
TATCCTGCCTCATTCCTGGTTGCTCCAGCCCCCAGCTGCCAGCACATCCCACCAAGGTTTCCTGTGAGCTCCCTCTCATGGGCTTCTCCCCTTCACTGCCCTCTGAATGAACTGATTGGGTTCTATTTGCTCTGTATTAACATCCAGGTTAAAAATGTACTCAGGGCTCTGGATGTGCTCCCTGGACCAGCACTGTCCTGCTAATGAGCTGGATTTTTCTGCAGTTGTTTTCTCTTTTGCTTTCTCCCAGCTCACCTCACCCACCTTCTCTCTACTCCCTGGGCTTTCCTTACTATGACAACTACTGAAATAGTGAAGAAAAGGGCCAGCATTACAATTTGTTGCTTATCCAGCTCACTGTGGTTTCCTAAAACATCTTGTCCTAGGTTTAGGCACAGCCATATAAATAAACAGCTCACAGCACAGGTCCTGGTCCCTACACACATCCACAGCATTCCCAAACTGGAGCTGGCCATGTCCCTCCATAATGAGGGAAAGAACCAGCTCAGTGAGACTCATTGTTCCAACAAACCCCTAGAAATTCTTTCCCTTCCAAGAAAGAGCTCACCCCTCCCTCTGAAATAAAACAGAAAGGAAAGGCACACTGGGAACATGACTTTTTCTAAGAAATGTCATGGTTCCTCAGAAGGGAATTTTCAGTGGAATGTAGCTGAACAGGGATCTCAAGACAAATTCAGTATTTCTAAAGTAAGTTTGCAACTGATGTCTGAGACAAGTTCTTGAGTGTGAGATGTGGCTCCGGATCCTGTCTCCAAACAAAACCCCAGTGAGGTAAATAGAAACCAGCACTCTGTGCACTCTGTGCCAAAGACACTGCAACATCAGCTATTACAACTCAATCAAGGATATACTAGAACTTTGTCTTCCTGTTTAGAAGGTGAAACATTCCCATTTTCCCCACCTTGCTTGCCAAAGTTTCTGTTCTTTCTTATATTTACCCATTTTTTCTCATGTATTTCCCTGCCAAAAATGATCCCTACTGCCCATCAGTTATGTATTTCCAGCATTTATTTATGAGTGCTAGTAATGAAAAAAAAAAAAATCAGGATCAAATACTGTTTTGTCTGATTCCACAATACCAACCTTGACCCTAACCTGAATATTATAATCAAGAAACTGTAATATTAGAACAAATCAACTTATCAACTACAACATGGAATTAATTTACTCCACCTAATGAGATCAGAATCTGAGAGCAATTCATCAGGGCAAATCCAAGAGGATTTGGCCCCACCAGGATACTCCCAAACTTCTGAATATAAATATTTTCCCATCAGGATTGTATGGAAATTAAAGCAATTACATTTCCTTTATATTAAAAGTAGCATATAACAATCATTACCTGATTAAAATTTTTGAAATTGAACTCCTTGTAGATGGCATCTCTTTCTCCCAGCTCAGACCAGCCTGAAGCTTTGAGATCCAGTAAAACTTGATTCCTTTCCTCTGTCGTCAACCAGTGAGACTGGGAGGACTATTGAGGGGAAAAAATGAAGGCATGGCACAAGTGATGCTGAGGTTCTCTTTTGTACAACAATAAAAAAACCACACGATGAAACTGTGCAAAGGTGAGGACATGGAAAATTCACTGTGCAGTTTCTTACTGTTAATAATTTCACAAACCAGTTTAACCTAAATCAGTCAAGGCCTACCATTTCTGTTTGGGCAGGTAAGTTTGGCCAAGTGCTTTTTGTACAAAATTAGTGAAAAACAGACTCTTTCCTAGGAATGAAGATGGACATCAGCATACCTGTAACCTTGGTCATCTGAATTATCCAGATGCTGTACAATCACATTTAATTTTCAACTGTTCCATTCTTTCTGGTAAGTAAAGGATGATTTACATCATTTGCTAAATGTACAATTATAAGGCTAAAAGATATCAGGAAATACCTATTTCAAAAGAGAGAAGAGAAACAGGAGATTGCACTCTACCTACTCTGCATTTTACTATTTTAAGAAAGTGGGAATAGACTTTTAAGACAGCATGCACTGCGGAGTTCTACAAGGAACAAAGAACTCTGTAACTAAATTAAAAGGAAAAAATGACAATACAGGTACAATTTCAAAAAGCATAAAGCTACTGGTAAAAGCACCAGTGTTTAAGTATGGCTTACCTAAAGTGACAGGAGTCCTCCTAATGCCACTGGGAGCACAGGCATAACAGATTAACACTGCTTAAATATCTGAATCAGGGGTTGAAATACACACAAAGCCAGAGCCAGACACAGAGCAATGTTCTGTGGGGACTTTGGAAGAGGTTTGATACCTTTTCTAAAAGCAGGAACTAAGAGCATGAGCCCTTCCTCAGACATATTCTGAACATTCTGATATTCTGTCTCAGACTCTCATAATAAATGCAATGCTTTAGTGGGAAGAACCTTTCTCCCCAGTACAGCTACATTCAGATTGGTTTAGTCCTTATTTTAGCAGCTGGCTCAGCTTTTTGAGATTCTCCAGAAAGGCAGTTTTGCTCCAGAGGTTCACTCAGACATGGAAGGCCAGTGACAACCTGCCACCAGGTCAGCAGCTCAGGAGTTTTCACCTTTGCCAGCCAGTGCTCCAGTGGGAGCCCTGGTGCCACCAGATGGGGCTGAGAGTCTGAGCAGAGCAGGAATTAATGCCATTAATGCAACCTTAAGCTGCACAAGGGCCAAGGAGCAACATTTTCACCAATAACATAGGATAAAAAGTCCCAAATGGAGCAAGTAAATCTAACAGCAATACTGCTGCTGTATATGTTTAGGGGGATACAGAGATGTAACAAGAAATGGGTTTTACAACTCCCAAACTGAACTAATTTAGGCTCTTCACACTTCGAACACAACACTGGGCTCGCAACAATAAAAATTTCAGATTTTTCATTGCTACAGCTGTAGTCATAGGCATAAATTTCTTAGTCTTCTGGTTTTTTTCCAGAATATACACAAATCACCAAAGCTAAAGGCTGTCTTGAAATGTACTGTTTTATCTGGCACAAGATGAAATTAGTCTGCAAATGCACAAAACATCATGAGGGTGGGTGGTTTTTTTTGAGATAGCAAAGTCCAGAACTGTGACCAGGACACAACAAAAGTTCCATTCCACCAGCTGGCAGAGAGATGTCCTGTGCCAGCTCTGGAGACACTGCAGTGCCCTTCTGACACCTCACCTGACACATGCCCATTAACAAGACTGTGACTGTGACCTGAAATTCGATCATGGGGTTTTTAGCAGAATATGGAGACTACATTTGATGCAGGCCCTTTGAACACTGAGCACCTGTTGCACTGTGGAGGCCACAGCCTGAGTCAGCCCCTTGACACATCATGATGTTCAGAAATGTAGCAGAAAGCAGGAAGGATAAAGTGAGATGTTCCAATTGCATTTCCATGCTCACAGCCCTCAGCAGCTCATCATCGGCACAGCCAGGCCCCAGGGAAGCAGAACAGGCACTGGGTGCCAATGCTGACTGAGCATCCCAGGAGCTGGCATCTGACCCACACTCAGGGCCCAGCGGCCCTGACCAAGCGATCAATAATGTTTGTTTAGAGAAAGCTCCGGCAAAACAGTCATTAAGTACAAAAAAAAAAAAAAAAATTAGAACTAACTCATGCCTGAGGGGCAAGGGTTGAACCCTGCCCGTGCTGTTCATTATCAGCCATGAGGTGGGATGGTGGAGGGACACAGGGAGAATCTCAGAATGATCTGGGCTGGAAGGGATCTTAAAGCCCATCCTGTTCCACCCCCTGTATGTGCAGGGGCACGTTCCACCACACCAGGCTGTTCCACACCCCATCCAGCCCGGATGAACACTTCAGGGATGGGGCAGTCTCAGCTTCTCTGCGCAGCCTGTGCCAGGGTCTCATCACTCCCACGGGGAGGAATTTCTCCCCGATAGCCCATCTAACCTTCCATCAGTGTGAAGCCACTCCCCCTTATGGTCTCCGTCCACGCCCTTGCCCAAAATCCTCTCCAGCTCTCCCCATGCCCCTTGGCGTACTGAACGGTGCAACCAGGTCTCCCCGGAGGCCTCTCCAGGCTGAGCAATCCCAATTCCCCCAGTTCCCAGGGAGCAGGGCCGGGGACTGAGCCGGGCCCGCGGCCTGTCCGTGTGGGGCCCCTCCACCCCGCGCCTGGGCCCGGGGCGCTCCCCCCTCACCCTCACCATGGCCGCGGGGCTCCCGGCGCCGCCCGCCGCCCGCCGCGCTCCCAGCAGCGCCCGCCGCAGCCCAGCGCCGCCCGGCATGGCCCCTCCGGCCCGGCCCGGCCCGGCCCCGCCGCGCCCCGAGGGAGGAGCCGCAGCCCGCGGCGGAACCGGCGCTCCGAGGGACGGAGCGACAGAGAAACGGGCTGCGTCCGCCGCAGCCGAGCGATCTCCTCTGCCGTGCCTGCAGTGAGGGGACCAGAACTGCCTAAACATGAGATTGGAGGAGTCAGATCAAATTAAGAAAAACCTTTTCACTGTCGGGGTGGTCAGGCACTGGAGCGGCTGCTCAGGGCGGCGGTGGAGGCACCACCCCTGGAGGGGTTTAAGAGGAGCCCGGATCTGGCGCTGGGTGATGGGGTTTAGGGGTTACACTGGCGGTGCTGGTGGAGGGTTGGACTGCACGGACTAAAAGGCTCTTCTAACCTTGATGATTCCATGATTGGTGACACCTACCCGGGAGGAAAACGGCCGAGCAGAGCCACCGGCCGCGAGTGGAATCTATCGTGCCGTGAGCAGGCAGGTGGCATTTCCACCCCATGGACCGCACTGAAACAGCCCCGCTCTGTTTGTAAACACAGCCCTGTTTCTTTAGCGGTGCAGACATGAGCACCAGGGACAATCCAGCCCTGGGCCTCTCCAACTGGATGGCAGAGGAAGAATGCTCGAATTTATCGTTCACAATATTTATTAATTACATCCATCCTAGCTTTATCTTCAGTCACACCAAAGTTTTACCAGTGCAGTTTCCTTTTTGGACACAGATATACATGACCTCTGGTTTCCAGAGGAAAATATAGAGCCAGCATGGAAATATGTGAAGAACTACATTGCAGGGATATGAGTTGTCAAACAGTAAGTCTTAACACTGTGTTTGTTTTATCTTAGTTTAATTTGCTCCCTAAAGCACCCTATCAGGATACTCTGTCAAGCCTCCACCATGATAAATGCTATGCAGTCACATAATTCAAACCCCACACAACATACCAGTCCATACCTTATCCAAAGGTAGTATAATTAGTTATAATTAGTATGGTACCCTCCATACTAATTATAACTAAAAAGAACCATGAATTTTTTATGTAGCCTCAACAGGAGAGTGTGGAACTAGCAAACATGGTACTAGAAATTTAAATAAACATCAAGACTGGTCTTGCTAATTTAGGCAGGTGAGCTGTAGTTCAGAAATTACATGTTTTTACTTCTGAAAGAAAGTGACTTAAAAGGTTACAGTGAAAACCTGATTTATTTTTTTATAAAGGACAATTAATACAATTACATCCAACAGAAATGTGGTACATAAGTTATATATACACACAGAAATAGAGAGGTGAGCTTGGGAAGTAACTCTAAATCTCATAAAGAATTGCTAATAGGTCAAAACTCAGAGCAAAGTGAATGAGAAAACCAGCACTGAACTCCAGTGCCAGAGGTGGGAACAGTCACCTCCATGGGAGTGAAAAATCATTTAAAACATCTTCATAGTTCATTTTATGGACAGTGAAACTAATGTACCAACACCTCCCCTCACCAGTGTTTTCCTTGCAGTGCCACACAAGCAAGCGTGTATGCAGCACGTACAGACCAATGTGCTATAAAACCTTCCCTGATCTACAAATTAGAACTGTACTACTAATTACATCAAACTCCATTAAAAAGAAGTCAATCAGAGCAGCTTAATAAAAACTTTAGTTCAGGTTTTTCCATACTTGTTTACTTACCACTGTAATTGCCACAAATGTGCTTGTTACAGATTCAGCAGTTGATAAATAAAGCCAATTTTTAGTCATTATTATAAATTACAGCCCACAAATTCAACAGTTCATTCTTAGGTACCTCTAGTCCATAGCAATTCCCACTTTACCAATAAGTGGAAAGTTTTGTCCCTTTTTGAACATCTGAGGTTATTCCTGGTGCTCGTGCTCTTGTCCCGGGATGAGCCAGCGGATGCTCTCGGTGCGGATGGTGGCGTACATGACAAAGCCAGCCAGGAAGAGCACAGAGAACAGGAGCAGCCAGTCTATGCCCTTCGTCAGAACACTTGGCAGGGGCCCTTCCCAGTCTTCCTCTGTCACAACCACATCGCTTTTAGCTTCTATCCCTACAAAACAAAGCATAACACCATAATCACTAAATTGAGAAGCTAGTTCTATCTGGAGCTTTGTTCCTGCTCTCAGACTAAGGCTCAAACACAAGTAGGCTTAAATTTTGGTGAGATGGCCCTTGTACATTAACATATACCCATTTACTTATATAAAACATATACCTGATTTACTTATATACAAACTTAGTGACTTTTATGTGTATTTGTGTAACAGGAGAAGGCTTGTTCTGTCCTCCCACAGCACAGCCTTGGATAAGTTGTGGGAGTTTTTCAGTGCATGGAAATTTAATTTAGAGTCTTTTCAGGAATCTCATTTTTGTGCATTTCTGGAAATGCAGATCCACACAGCACTTCAGTGTGGATTAGAAGAGAGCTAGTTGAGTCGCAAAGAGAGTTTAATTTATTTCATTCTCAGTTAAATCTTTGGGCAGGAAGATATGCTCCATCCTTCTGGCAGCCTTTCTAGCTACCTACTGTTCCCCCCCTTCTGTGACAGCAGCCCAAGGAGCTGAGTTTCTGCTCTCAGCACAGGCTGAAATCCAGCTCACAACAACAATTAAGTGAACCTCTGCTGGGTCTGTATGACATTTAATTTTAAAGAAGATATACAGGGACAGGAAAGCCAAATTTGGAACTTAAAGCCAGGCTGTTCTTCCCACTGACAAACCAGGGCTGATTTACACACCTGTCTGGTTAAAGATGAAGTCTTTCAGGGTTTCCAGTGTTCTGTCTGTATGATTAAATCTAGCCATAGGTTTAGCACCTTGGAAAAGGAGGATATTTGGCACAGCCACAGTTCCAAATCTAGTTGATAAACTACATCAAGAGAAAACAAAGCATGAAGGAAATTAAATCTTCTGAGGGAAGTAATAAAGACAGTCACAGTACTGAAAGTGTCAGTTTCACTAAATAAATAGTAAAAATAAAATAAAATAAAAAAATTTAAAAAGCCACTCCTGTTTTTAAAACTCAAAGCTAACAGAAATAAACTGCAGCTAGAGCACAGGGAGTGTAAGTTACCTGCTGTGCTGGGATGCATCCAATGCCAGGAAGCGAAGAGTTGGAAATGCTCGGGGCAAAGAGTTAAAATGAGGAGCCAGGCTGGCAGAAAAGCGGCACCACGGGGTGTAGAACAGGACCAATGTACAGTCACTGCTGTTTGGGTTCAGGAACTCCATCAAGTCCTTGGAGAAAGCACGAGAACAAACATGGACAATTACATATTTAACAGAGTTAAATTCTGTATATGGATGCAGCATTCAGCAAACAATTAGACACCTGGCAATACTGATCAAGCAGCCACACCTTTTAAAACAGGTAGAGAATTGTATATAACCTTTTTTAAAGGTTGTTTTTAAGGTTTATTATTTAAAGATATACATAGACATAACTGTTACAAGAAATGAGCTGGCACTAACTGCCATTAACAATTTCCAAGAGAAAGACCAGTCCATGAAGCAGGAAAGCTGGCAGTACCCTGCAGGCACACAGATAACAAACAGAGGCACATGAAGCAAGTTGTAACTCAATTTTTTTTTCCTGCTCAGAATGGCCCAAAAAGCCTCCTAGTCCTCCTCGGTAGAACTGAGGGCGTTGCACAATAAAATTCACTAAGTCGAGCACTGAAAGCAACAGGCTGGCTGGGCACCTTCAGGCGTTCACACCAACATGGGGCAGTGAGCGGGCCTCCCGCATACCTGGGACACGTTCAGGATCTGCAGCGTGAAGCTGTCGATGCCCGTCGTGTTCCTCTCCTCGCAGTTCACCTTGGGAGCCTTGGCGCTGTCGGTGCCGTTCTGCTCCTCGGCGGGCGCGGGCAGCACGGGCTCCAGCACGGGCTGCTCCCGGGGCTGGGCGGCCGCGGGGCCGCTCCCCGCCGGCCCGCACGCATCGCCCGCGGCCGTCCCGTCACAAGTCCCGCTCGCCTCGGCCGGCACCGCCGACAGCAGCACGGGCTGCTCGGGCAGGGCCCCGCTGTCCAGCATCGCGTCCGCCATCTCGGCCGTGCGGTACCGCACCGGCTCGGGGCCGCCCGCGCTCCGCTCCGCCGCCGTCCCTGCGGGGACAAACAGGGACGGAAGGAGGTGTCAGCTCCGCGGCCCGCCCGCTCCGCCACCGCGCTCCCAAAGCCCCCCGGCCGCACCTGCGGGAAGGGCCGCACCGAGCCAGGCCAGCGCCAACAGCAGCCGCCGCATCCTCACCCCGGCCCCGGCCCCGGCCCGGCCGCCGCGTCTCCCCGGACAACGAGCGCTTCCGCCGGATCCCAGGGACACTTCCAGTTCCGCTGCCGTTCGTATTTCCGTGGGAAGAGCCCGCAGGGCGGTCACGGTGGGACGGGCTTGCGCCGAGCTGGGCTGAGCCCTGCTTGTGTTCGGTACAAAGGCTTCGGTGACCTAATTACGGCCTCCCAGTACCTGAAGGGAATTTACAGGAACGATGGGACAAGACTGTTTACAAGCGCATGTTGTGACAGGACAAGGAGAATGGTTTAGATTAGATACTAGGAAAAATTATTTATTGAAATTATTTTAAGAAAAGTACTGTGATGATGGAGAGGCCCTGGCACAGGCTGCCCAGGTTGCCCCATCCCTGGATTATTCAAGGCCGGGTTGGATGGGGCTTGGAGCAGCCTGGGATAGTGCAAGGTGTTCCGGCCCACGGCAGGGGTGCGGAACAAATATTCTTTAAGGTCCCTTCCAACCCAAACCATCCTGATTCTGTGACCCCGCCTTGCAGGGCTGAGCCCGCACGGTGTGACCGGGCTGCTGATGCTGCCGCAGGCATTTCACTGTTCATTTAACTTCGTTCAGGTCGGAAATTCTTGCAACGAGGCAAATGCTGTCCCATAGCTTCGGCAGGTTGTGTGACTGAGAACACACAACGCACCCTGTAACTCATCCCAAAGCCTGTTCTGGTACAAGCCATTGTTGCAGCCCCGGCACTTCCTCACAGCCGCAGCTGCCTGGCAAGAGATTTGCCTACTTCCACCCTCGTTGGGGAAGCACGGGCACGTCTGGGAGTTGTTTGCACACTGTACCTTAACCTACAGCAGGCTCGGGTTACAGTAAAATGCGGCAAACTAAAGGTGTATTTTTAAAACTAAAAAGAATAGTTATTGTCCACCGAACTTACCAACCGAAGCTCCGAAGCAGAAAAGCAATGTAAACACTCCCATATTCCTTTCTAGGAAATTACATTTTTCCTGTTGCAGAATTAGTTTTTACTTTATTTCAGTTTAATACTGAAGCCTCAAGACTATTTGGGGTATTTTGAAAATGAACACATTACTTCAAATGCTGATATATTTTTTTAACGTGTTTCCTTAAAACTGCCAGGAATGCACAATGAGATTTTGCCAATACTCTGCATCTGTCAAAAACTGATAATTATGACCTAGGGAAGCATGAACCATGCACACTGAGAAAGGGCAGGAAAAATCAAGTACATGTGTATAAATGAAGATGGGGGTCATTTATTACAGAAATTTTATTTTTGGCTTTGTTTTTACTCAGCTGTACTTCTCCAACTGTGTCATTCCTTACAGCACACATTTTCTCACTTGAAGCTTTTTCCTTCCAAGTCCAATTTGCAAAAGCACTAATAATGAGGACATAATAGTCTAAAAATAGAAAACATGAGGTTTGCACATAGAGGGAAAACATTTAATTAGATCAGCTGATACAGAGCAAGCCTGAAAGGAAAGCACAAAGGGAATCCAAACTGGTGCAGACTAGCAAAGAGCAAGCTGCCCCATTCCCCCTTCTTATGTTTGATTTTAGTCAAAACAGCATTTTCAACTTGAAAACAATTTCTTACTGTGAATTTAATCCTAACATAATCTCCTTCCTGCCATAACACAAATCAAAACAGTACAGGTTTTTTATGGTGAGTGTAAGTGATCCATGTTGAACAGGTAACATGACTAACTCACATGGCACTCTTTGTGCTGTGCAAAGAGCTCACACCAAGGAGGCAGAGAAGCATCCAAGTGCCAGTCCAGCCCCAAAACAAGCCCTGATGTCTCACCATACACATAACTGAGGTTATGGAAGACAGAACCACTTTAAAGACTCCTTGAAGATGTGCAGTTTGTGTAGCTGATACCCCACACGCTGGTCTGCCAGCATGAATAAATCCTGAACTGGCCCTGTCATCAGGAACCACACCTGGCCTCATACGCCAGCTGTGCACTGAGGCACGGGCTCCCTGCAGCTTCCATCCTTCCATTCATTCCATGGCACAGAACACAGCAGCCATGGAAGCAGTCAAGCACCTTCCAGCACATCTGAAAAGGCTGTATTCTTGTTTGATACAATTTGTGACTGATACAATATCTAATTAAGGTTTCTTAATCTGAGGAAATCTTAGGGTTTCCTCACAACCAATAAAATAATGTATGTTGCTCATGCAATTATGTCCAGGAACTGAGATTTTTAGACCAGTATGTAGCAGACTGCTGTTGAACTCTGCTCTGAACATATCCAGTCACCTTCAAGGCCAAATATTTAAAATTCTCAAAATGGCCAATCAAAAAAAACCCAAAAAAAACAACCAATCAACCAACCAACCCAATATTACTTTTCAGGTGAATTCAAAGCCTGCAAAATAATAGCAACTGACATTTGGAATATTCCAACTCTCCAGGTGTATTCAAGGCCTTTGAAAGTTTACAGGAAAGAAAACAAAGGGTGCTGGAGAGCAAGCAGAGGATGCAGGCCTGGGAGTCTGGACTGCAGCTTCTGGTGGGTAGGACTGCCTGTTCTTCCCCAAAATTATTGAAAAACTTTAGTAAAGAGAAAAAAATTTAAAAGTGTTGAGTGACAGAGTACATCTTACCAACACAGATAAACTGGACTGTTCCTGGAATACAGGGATAAATACGTCTTATCACAGAATAATGAATTATGACCACCACTCCATGAAAACTTTATTTATAGAGTACTTTCAAATTGATTTCCATGTGCAACAGAGGAAAAAGTTAGCAGTTGACTATTTATCCATACAGGGTTATAGCTCCTTTCCTCCCCTTTTCTCTTATTTGAGTGAAAGGACAAGAACAATTAAGTTGCTGTCACACTGTTTTCCATTCATTAAAATATAAGCAACATTCCTCTATCTCCTGACACCTTGAAACTTGTAGAGTCTTTTTGCCTTAATGCAAATATATGTAATGTGCCTGTAAGAAGCAGCTAATGCTGTCAACTGGCATCTTTAGTCAGAATTTAAAAGACATACAAAAAAAAAAAAAGTGAAAAATGGTTAAGTTTTAAAGTATTAACTTTATTAATAAATATACATCCATATGATGATGTAAATACAGATCATGAACACTACTCCATTCCCATACACATAATTGCACACGAGTAGCTCAAGTTCATGGACATAAAAACATACACAGTATCTAATCAGGCTTTTTACAGCAGAGGACAGGGTGCTGATACTAGTTACTTAACAGATTACTGTTACCCCCAAAGTAAACCTGTGGAAAAGCAAATGATGAAAGATTGAAGGAACAGAAAGTGGTTCAAATTTCAGAATACAGATTCTTCTATTTAAAAAAAAAGTCACAAGGAGAAAGGTCTGGTCTCTACTAAAATCATAAATATATTTAGCGGTGTTAAAATATATGCATTAAAATAGAGAAGAATAATCTTTTTGTAATCAGAAATGAAGTTTGCATTTCCAAGTATTTATGATTGTTATCAGCTGTTTTAACTGTCAACTCTAAGGGTAGCATGAAACATTATTATACATATAACAAAGAACAGCAGAGTCACAGCTAATGAAACCATTGCACAAATGACTTCACATTGCTCTGCCTTTTAAAGCTCTTCAAAATGGGGGAGGGAATTAAATTCTCATCTGAATTACTCGGTGTATTGTAGTTCCAGGTAATTCTCTTCCAAGATACATCATTTTTCACTGACAAGGCTTGGTTTTGTCCTGACTGAACATTAAGATCCTTCAGACAAAATGAAAATATATTCATTCAGAAGAGAGATCTTTAATGGCTCTAGTTAATTGGATTACTTTAAACTAAATCCAAGACATAAAGAACATTGCTTTAATGACAAAGCTAAGTGCTGATTTTAAAAATACCATCTATGATATCTAAGTCAGCTGCTTTTGATGGTATCTGATTTTTTTCTGCCAAAATATGGTGCTAGCATCTTGAATCTGTCCAGTGCAAGACTTTATAGTAGCAAAATTATTTGGTTTTAAAGTTTAAGTAAATTTAATCAGAAAATGAATAGTAGTTACTATATGTATCTTAAACAGTGAACTTTATAGCAACATTAAGGAATAATAGCAAGCTAATACATTTCATTTATGTATAAATAAGACATTAGAAACTTGTTAATTAAAAGAAATTATTAAAACCTAAACTTGACATGTCAGTCTTCTGAACAGTGTTAACACACAACAGTGATCCTAGCTTATGAATAGCTGAATTATGATATATAATATAAAATAAGCAATTTACCTTACAAGTAATGTATTCATACTATGGGGGGAAAATGCCTGTTTTCCCATTGGTACTAATAAAGTTTAGGCATTAACATGCTGTTTCAGTGTTTCTCATGGAAAGAAAAGTGTTGAAAAAAGCACAATGTATTCTGCAGAGTATACATAGGAAGAACAGAAGTATTTGAAATTTCCGTTTTCTAGTCACTTTGAATCTCCTCTTTTTTTTCCCCCTCACTGCATGGCACCAGTAAACTCTAGTCAGATATAAAATAAAGCAGAATTAGGAAATGCCAGCAGTGTAGTTCTGGTCTCCTTCCTCAATCCAGAGCGCCAAGCAGCACAGTGCAGGCTCTCTGAACACTTTTCTATTTGATGCTCATCATTTCACAACTGACAACATTAATTAGTTTTTACTGGGATTATATTTCATTTGATATAATTAATAAACACTGTAATGAACTGAAATTGCTTAGGTGATTTCATTATTTCATCAGCATACTTGAATACAAATTATTACTAGCAGAACAGCAATACATCTGCATTATCTCCTGACACACAGTACAGCACCATTGAGTGGATGCACAAGTGAGGAATGGACAGGAGCAAACAGGATCAACAGGAGGTAAGGAGTGGAGTTTCTCCAAGGTACAGTGGTGACATGCAACACGTTCCTTGCCAGCGAGGTGTGACACTCCTGCAGTTACACATTCAGCTGAAGAGGACTGCTTGCCCAGCTGAGCTCAGGAAAGAACTTAAAGCAGTCTTTTGTTGAAAAATTATCAGATTAAAAACAGCCAATACAACAGAGATCCTGAGGGTGAATGAACTCACGTTAGCATTTTGCAAGTGTCAGAAGTTACATCTTCTGAGAGAGACTGCTAAATTTCAGACTTGCGAATTTGTTGAGGAACAGAACGTAAAACTGGATTTCAGAGCTTCAGCATGAAGAAACTATTCCTTAGTAGCAATTTAGCTGCCATTAGTTCATCTATTGACTAAGGAGCCATCCAGTAAAAGTTGAGGTTCATTGTCTTAGTTGCCAGTGCATACACAGTTCCCCCAAAACAATTCAACACACCTATTGTAAAGTACAGCAAAAGTCCAGCTCAATATGTGTTAGGCATCACTGGAACACCTGAAGGCTTGCTGCTTTTTTCCTGATAAAAAAGGTATGAAACATGACATCTGTTTCTTAAGTTGTCATCACTGAAATCAAGAGGTCTAGTCAAAATGACAGCAGGCCATAATAGCATTTATGTTAACAAAAATGACCATCATCATCACCCATTCAGCACAGGCCCAATTAACCCAAATTTTATTCTCCCCCAAATCTGCAAACTCTCCATATTCCCCCTCCCCAGGTATTTCAATTTATCGTAAAGTTATTTTGTATGTGAAATGACTTAAACATAAACTTTCTTCCAGATTAAAAAGTTTTAGTTTCAGTATAATTAATTTAGAAAAAACAATATGCAACATTGAGGACGGATTTTTTTTTCCTTTTGAAGTCTGGATGAAAGTATTTTATACACTCACACATTCTCTCACACTTAAAAAAAATTACACACACCAGTTAAAAAAGAACATTTTTTTTGCGAGGAGGGGAGATTTTAGTTTGAGTCAAGGAAGGTATTTATAGTTAACCAACAATATTTTTTTCCAGCTTGCATGCATAGATGAATTACTCTATATCTGGGATCTAGCAGTGCAGTAAACTGCATCCTGTTTGCATCAGCTATACAGTTTGCTTTTATAAATCATGAAAATTGTGTCCTTTGGTAGATATATAAGCTTCCATAACTTAAATATAGTATAAATGTCTAAGAATGAAGTAACTATTTCCAGGAATATCTGGCGAAACTGAGTCTAAAAATTTGGCAACAGTGTCTATTTAAAAAGTGTAATTTGTAAACATTATAGGTTATTACTTTAAAAGCTATTAAACTGTCGCCATCTAAGCACAGATTTGAAAGGCAAAAGCCAGTGTAAATAGCTATTTACAGATTTAAGAACATACTGTTTAATATTAATCAAGTGGCTAACTAGAATGAACAGTACTTAACTTCTTATAAAATATTTCAAACTGCAAAGAATTATTTGTGGTTTGGTACATGTACTATTAGGCATTTCAAAATTATACAGCAGCATCCTGTAACAGTGTAACTAAAAGAACAGCTCTCAGCTAAAGGCAAAGTAACTCGTCTTTGTAAGGTGCTGTGAAGCTGTAACACTGTACAAATGCTCAGGTTTCTTTCATATCTTCCAAAATATTTTTGGAGCATTAGTTGAAATTCACTTAATGCTACAACTCTAGAAATAAAAGCCACTGAAAATCACTTTAGAAAAGAAGGTTGGGGTTTTTTTTTTGTTTAAGTTTTTAAGACTATTTTAAGTCTATCTGAGGTCTGTAGAAGATCCTGCAGAACTGGAAAATGTGGTTTGCCACTTTGCTTATCAGTTTTTCCTACCAAGTAAGAACTTAACTAGCTGAGTTGCTTATTGTGGGACAGACCACATCATGAACCATCAGCCAGCTAATTTCTGTCCTCTTTATTTCAATTATTTAATGCATAACCACACATCTAGATTTATGAGAAACTGAACTTAAAACTAGGGATATGGACATTACTTAAGTATGGGCACCAAGGCATAATGTATCATTTTAGACTTCCTTATAAATTTTGATTTAAACAGAAGCCTCATTAAACAAAAGCCTTCTCAACATTCTGTAGAAGTTATTAACTGCACCCGTAGGTTATGGCATTATTGAAATAAAATCTAGAAGCTCAGACTTAAGCAAACGTTACAAGAAAACTCAAGAAACATGCCCAAAATCAGCATAAAGCAGATTAGTAAGGAGTTACTCATTCCCTCCCTTCATTCATTAGGCTGTTTGATTTTGCTGCTAGTTTCACCAGCAGCATGGACTCCTCTGTTATGCACCATAGGGTAAGGAAAAGCTGCACTGCCACAAGTATAATTTAGATTCGCAA
Source organism: Catharus ustulatus (assembly GCF_009819885.2). Lineage (NCBI taxonomy): Eukaryota > Metazoa > Chordata > Aves > Passeriformes > Turdidae > Catharus > Catharus ustulatus. The sequence continues at coordinate 9,697,595 of NC_046235.1, read as the reverse complement.
GCCGTGATAGAGCTTTAATGCTACCTGGAGGTCTGCCTGGGCTGACTTTGTATCCTGCTGCTTTAGTTGTACCCAAGGGTCTGCCTGGACTTGTCTTAAATCCAGCTGCTTTGGTGGTCCCCAGGGGTCGACCTGTGCTGGTTCGGTACCCTGCTGATTTCGTGGTCCCTGACGGCCTTCCACGTTTCCCGGAGCGGTTGAGGTTTTTCTTTTTCTTTAGTTCATCTTTTGTCTCTAAATTCCTGCCACTTGTGGTCTGCAAGTGGGAGTCGTTCAAGGCATCTTGTCTCTGGCAGGCAATGGGTTTGTGGCTGACTGTGTGGCTGTACTTGCTCTGCTGTGTGGCATAGAGGTCAAACTGATCCGCAGCCCTCACATTGTCTTCGTTCAGGCAAGAGCTCTTGCCGGTCCCACAGAAAGCTGGATTACTGCTGGCAACAGGGTGCATCATTTTCTACCAAAAATAAGGAGAGGGAAATACATATCAATATACCATAAAACTGCAGCGTTTCACAAAAGAGGATCTTTCAAAGGCTACCTCTGTTTCATAAAATTAGTCCGAACTACTTTGTCTGTTTTTAGTAAACAGCATTTACGTCAGTCAATTACCTTTACAATGAGTTTTACTGAGCTTTCACTTGAGGTTCTGCATGGTAACCTTTACACACAGTGAAAAAGGACAGTTTAAACCACATAATATTCACATAGGTATAATTAGGGAAGAAGTTAAAAAACTGAACAATAGCATTTTAGCAACCAAGACCTACAATATTTGCTCAATATTTGCTCATCTATGACTCCAAAACCCTTTTAACCAAATCTCATCTAGATCTTAATTGTTCTGGCTCTAAGATTAGTATGTGACTCAGCTGTAAGCCAAAGAAAAATATGTTATAAAACACTCTTGTTATAGTAGATATAGGATCCTAAAATTTCTTTTATTTGCTTAACTGCAGCAAAAGAATAAAGTGCTAATCAGTTTTCTTATTTTATGTCACAATTAGTGTCAAAGAAAGAAACACATAAGGCATTTGGCAACACAATGTTGACATAGTTGGGAAAGCAGAGGGATGAAATGAAATTATAATGAAGTACAAGATACTGGATTGCAGAAATGCCATTACTGTCCTAGTTAGGAGAGCATGTACAAACTGCTAGCAATGCCAGCACTGAGATATGTTGATATTGTTGGCATTGCAAACAACTCTGGGAAATAAAGCAATAATATCTTGCATTCAACTATACTACTTCTACAACTTAAATAAGCTGCAAATACTCAAAGTCTGTAACATTTAGCCATGCTGAAGACAAAATTAAGCCAATAAATATCTGACCCTTCAGAGTATTTCTATGTCTTACAGTGACATTTAGGACACCAAAAATATCCTCCCATGGTCAATTCCCAGTAGATAAGGTCTGGAAGATTTATTATCTTTTCCCTACAATAGCTCTGGAATATCACCTACAGCAACACAATTTAAACTCTACCATTGATTACTGAATTTATTTGGCAGTTATGAATGTTTCCTGCCAAAAAGAAAGCACACAGCACAGTGTATTTACCCTGGAGTAAATCCCCGTGCTCTTTTCTCCTGATTACAAAGGATGCATTCCCTGTTGGAACACTCAATCTACCCTGGCTTGCCAAAGGCACATTACAGTGTACATTACTCTTGTGCAAACATATGAATATGGGTTTATATCAAATAGCGAAATTATGATAGAAATATAGTTTAAATATTAGATGTTCTAGCAGAGATAATCCAAGTGCTACAATCCTGGTGCATTGCATGGGGTACAGTAGAACAAAAGTGAAAGCACTGTTATTGCAGCTGTTAACGTCCAAACAAAACAACTAAGAATAGTTTGCAAGCCTGCACTTAGCAAAGGACAAAGGAAGTAAGCTCAGGTCAAGAGACCAGACAGACTTTTCTGTGCAGCAATACAGAAAGAAGCTTAAGGTTTTCTACAATTAGGAGTAAAAAAATGTTACCTTTCTTTAACCCCACTAGAAAAGTGCCTGCAATATCACAAAAAATACCTGAGATTTTCCATGCTATGTAACTGCAAACATGAGGGTTCCATAATGTCCTTTTGTTGCAGAGAGAGCAAAGCCCTGCAGCTCTGAAAGGCTGTTCAGCTGTTTGTTGATCCACTAGAGACACTTGGAGTGGTGAGCAGCATTCTTGTCTCAGCACTCATTTTAAACACAGGAATACCGGCTTTGGCCCCAAAAAACTGCTCCAAGCTCAACTGCCACAAAGAAGGATCAGCTGAGCTGCCCAGTATCCAAGGAAAACACCAGAGCTGAAAGAAGGCACTGAATAAAAGTAGAGGCCTCTGGTATTTTTCATGAGACCAACCAGGCTCACACTCACTCCTGTATTGCTTTCTTATTCTCTGCTTCTTCTCATTACAATTGGGGGGATTTTTCCATCCATCTTTCTGGGGGAAAACCATCATAAGTACTCCTAGACAGTGAATATATTCTGCTGTTGTTGACAAATGCTGGAGCTTCATCACCATATGCATGTGCTTTGTGTCTACTGCAATACCACTGACAAACACTGACTTCACACACAGGCCCTGGCTGATACTTCACCTTCCATCTGGCAACAACCAGCATCACTGGAAAGGATGAACAAAGAAAGACAGCAAAGATTAGTAACTGTTTAAATTTCTTTCTAGAGGAAGCTTAACAAAACCCCCCCATTTCAGTGGAAGACTGCCAATAAGATTTTTTAAAATGCATTTCCTGCCCCCCCATTTTTCATCAAACCATGCAAATTTCAAGTAGTAGCCAAGGTTCCTCTTCTATCTTCTTTGATTTAAGAGTTTTTTTGAAAATTTTTAAAAGGAAATCTGTAATCAAGCTTAATTACCCTAACATGGAATATCCAGCATAATTTTCCTTCATTCACATTACAGCAGGGAATAAAAGAATGAAGAGTCTATCTGTAGAGTGGAAGCAGGTTTCTTGGCAGGGAGATATACAGCATAAAAGAAAATTGGTACAAAATGCAAAGCTATGCCAATTTAAAAATTACACTCTAGCTAAACTGTATAGCTAAAGACATAAAAGTTTGTGTGCAATCATTCTTGAATAAAACCCTCCAAAATGTTTCCAACAAGATAGAACTTTCTCGTTTTAAATGTGTAAATAGACATATAAAAATATTTGCAACATTTTACTTAAATCAGTTTTTAAACTGATTTAACTGACTGGCTGAATATCTCTGTATCAACAAACAGCTGAGACATTGCAACAAGGAAATTTAGTTGTATTTCAAAAAGATTTGCTGGAAAGTGGAGGATTTTCTGTATGATCTTTTAGTGTCTGGTAATTTGTATCTATACAAATGCTGGGGAAGGGAAGAGGCACTAGATAAGCCTACTTTGGGAAACAAGAGGCAGCTTCTCATGCAACAAAGCACAGAAGTTCCACCACTGCTGGAAAGAAACAGGCAATCCAGCTGGGACCCACTCAGCTTTGCTACAGGAGGATGTGTGGACACAGTCACCACCCTTCTTTGTACTCCTAAAATGCAGCTTAACACACAGCTCTAGCTCACACTGCTAAGGCTCCTGGTATGGTTATGGCCCATATCTCTCTCCAGGCTTTCCTCCTGCAGGAAATTCTCATTCATGACCCATTCACTACACAAAATTGTAATATCAAAGCTACTCAAATCACATTACATAAAACCATTCTCTTGGGCTGTGATGTGATGCCATCTTTGGCTTTCCAACATCATATCTTGCCTTCTTCATGGGCACCATTTAGCTGCCACTGAAGACAAGATGAAACCTTTCATGAGCAGAGAAGTTCACAAGGCCCCAGAACAGGCACTTGCTCAGTAGTTATTTTATACTGAGTACTGGGCCTCAGACCCATTATCTGCACTGAGCAGAATAATCAGTTCCAGCATAAGCAGCAGGAAACTGCTCTGCTCTCACCCACCCAAGCCTGCCTTCTGTGGCCTGGTGAGTGCCAGAACAGAGCAAGTGCCTCTGACTTCTGCTAAAACACAGCCGAATCACAGCAAAACTGCACGAAACTCAAAGTCCATCTATATGACAGCTTTTCAAATTATGAATACCAGGAAGGGTAAATTCCTCACACCAGCAGGGACAATTTTGCTTTAATAAGGGTTAGTTTACACTACCCACTCGTTTCTCTGAGGTTTTTCACCGCTGAGCTTGCAATAGTTTCCACAGTATCGATGGGGCTGTGGGAAGCTGTAGCAGCACATTTTCATCATCATCCAGCACATACAAAATATGTGACTCGCTACTCAACAGCACAAGCAGCCACGAGCATGGTTTGTGCACAGCTCTCTGAAGGTCACTGCTGCCAGTGAACGTCACGGGAGCGGAGCACAGGCCCGGCTCTGTTCAGAACCCCTCATAAAGGACGCTCTGTGCTGAGCTCCATGGCCCTCAGGAGCGTCACAGGGCTCCTTTGCTCTGCACGGGGGCTGAGCAGCAACAGCAGCAGGAGGAATATATTCCCTTTCAAGACCACAACAGAAATACGGTGTCAGTTCTGTTCTCTCTTAGGACAGCATGTGTGAGAAATCCTTTCATAATTCACTGAGAAGAATTAATTCTATCAATTTAAATGTTTTTCACATGTCCCTTTTATTGTCAGTTCCTTTTCTACACATTAACTCTTGCTAAAAGCAGGGCCTTACCCAGTTTTCAAAACCCTGTAACTGTTTGCTTTCACAAAGATGCACCTTACCTGGAGTATTCAGATAAATGTAAATATTTTTAAAATACTAAGTATGAAATCCTATCAATGGCACAACATACACTGCAACACCTGAACCTACAATTGAAATCTTATCTACTTGTGAAGCTTAATAACCAGCTTTTCTGCACTGTGCTTATGAAGCCATTTCCACAGCTGGTGCATAATAGGATTTTTCTTACCATTTGCACCAGTTAAAATGTATTTTAAACTGCCAAAATATAAAAAATAATTTCATTACAGCAGTGACTTGCTAGAGTTACAACATGACAACGTAAGAGTGCAAATCCAGAGACAACACAGTTTTGGAAATGGTTTCTTTCTCAATTATTCTTAGAAATTAAAGAGTTCTCCAAGCAATACAACTTAGAAGTATGGTCCTTCTCCCGATGACACAGAGTCATTTTTTTATATGACAGAAGAGTTATTTGGAGCTGAAACACCCACCCCCTTCAAATTCCCCTTCCCCAGAAGTGCCAGGCAGAGTGGGAACCTTCACTCACCAGCATTTGTGCTGCCTACTCCTCACCAGAGAGCTGCAACCTGAGTGCAGTCTCTGTACCCCCGGGAGTTCAAGTCTTTTGTCTCAGACACCCTAGGAAAAAAAAGCTCTCCAAAGCCTAAGCACCAGCTTTGTATTACAGACAAAGCTCAGATGCTCTCACAGAGTTGATGTTGGCAAGCACCACTAGGCTAAGTGTCAAGTAAACTGAACTTTTAGGGTTCACTCATTATTTGATTGCAAAACCAAGCAAACAAGTAGTTCCTAAAAACCAAATAAGCCATATGCAAGGGCAGAGTTTCACTAGATGCTAACATTAGCAAGGATGCTGGCTGACTTCTTGTCACCCCAAAATGAAGATCATATATTATGACGATGAACAGGACACCTTGAAAGGCTTAAGACAGCTTCACAAAAATTAAGGAAGACAGTATTAATTACCTCTGCACCTCCAGTCACACTGACACAACTGACAGTTTGGTTTCATAATCAACAGAAACCACTCTGAATCCACCCTTTTTCTGAGCAGGACAATCTTGCCCTTTCCTCTTCTCCCACATTCCCACTCCTTCTGCCAACACTAACTATTGTGCAAAAGCAGGATAAATCAACACCAGGGATCAGATCCAGGTGAATATTAATCCAACAAGAAAGCAAAAGCAACAGTGTGTAGGCATGGGGGCAAGAGAGTAACAGAAACCCACATTTCCATTAGCACAGAGACAGTCCCAGGTCAGCCTAAGCCACATTACCCACTGACCCCACTGCCTGCTGTTACTTAAAAAAAAAACAAGATCTCAAAAAGATGGTCTTAGTGGACTTCAGACATCTGGATGACAGGCATGACAAGTCTCAAACACAGCACAGGGAATGGAGGTTGGAGAAAAACCCCAGAGGTGGGGTTGGAGCAGCACAGAATTGAGGCAGCCATTAGGCCAGACAGACTGGCTTAGGAGAGTACGGTGAAACTGCACCCTCATTATTCTGTGGTTCTGCAATTACCAAACTTCAAGGCAAACCAAATATGCACATGAATGATGGAGCAGGTAGAGATGGATCTTTATAAAGAAAGGATTATTAGTGTTTGTGAATTGTCCATTCACCTTAAGGGGCTATTCCCAAATAAAAAGGAGCAGTCCTTGCCATAGCCTAGAACAAGGCTTTGAGGAGCTGGAGATGCTTATTCATCTCAGTGGGTGTTCTCGCCCACCCGCTCTTCTCCCCAGGGCTGCAGTCTCAAACAATAGCTCGAGAGGTAAGAGGTGCTCATTCATCTCAGTGGGTGTTCTGACCTACCCTCTCCTTTCCCTAGCCTGCTACCAACAAAAGGACTTTCAAGCTTAAGAGATGGATCAAGCATCTCCTTCCTGATGTGCATTTTCAGTGTTTCTTTGTGCCAGGACCGTGCAGAAGGCTCAGGACACCTGTCCACACACCCAAACACAGCCATGGCAGCGTCCTTGTGTGAGGCTACAGAAAGACAAAGTCCACTTGTTGAAACTGTTCAACAATGGCCAATGGAAAAACATACTGGATTTTTATTTAAGGTTGCATCTAAAATATGAGGGATAGAGGTACAGACACACACATACACAATTCTAAGAGAAACTGGCATGTGAAGACTGAAATAGTAATAAACCATAATTTAAGAAATATTTTAACGGAGTGTCCCTCCTACCCTTTCATTTTACACAAATAAAAACCACATGGATCAAAGTAACTGTTGATCCAGGGAGAACTGCACACAAATTTAAGCTGCAACTACACACTAATTAATTACCGCAGAAGGACTATGCACAAACAAGAATGCACTACACTATCCGTAACTGTCCTCGAGAAACATATCACTGACACGAGTTGTGTTAGAACGCAAAGAGGCACAGAAGGGACACAGCGAGGCTCTCCAGGTACCCCGGTGTGCAGGTGAGCGAAGGCATCCGCTACTCAGGCATGTCAGGAAATACACCCATGGGCTGTACGCACACATCCAGATGGCCCAAGCGAATGGGAATGTGTTCTAAGTAAACAGCCCTGCACACACAGCTGCCCCACGCACGGAGGGCGCAGAGGGTGCTGAAGGGAAGGAGCAATTCCCGGCCGCAGGATGGAGAGCAGGAGGGCCCAGCCCCACCTGGAGCGGCCAAGGGCCGGCTGAGGGGACAAAGGGGCGGCTCACAGCTCCCTCCGACTCGGCCGCAGCCGGGGACACCGCGCCGGGGGCGGCCTCGCGTGTCCCGCGTCCGGCGCGGGGGCACGGCCAGGGCCCGGCCCTCAGCCCTCAGCCCTCAGCCCCGGGCACGGCCGGCCGAGGACAGCGGGACAGGCGGCGATGGCGCAGCTCCCTCAGCGCGGCCCCGCGGGGCCCGGGCACCGCACCCTGGGGCAAGGAGACCGCAGGATCGCCCTCAGCGGCGGGGACGGAGCGGAGGGGGAAGAGGAGAGCCCCGCTCCGATCCCCTCCCCCGCTGGCCGCGGCTCCATCTTGCCCGCCGCCGCCTCCCACCGCGCGGAGCAAGGGCCGAGGCCCGCGGGCCCGACCCGCACCTACCTGAGAAGCTCGGGACGGCGGCGGCGGCGGCGGGCGGAGCAGCCGCCTCCCCACACCGCGCCGGGCGGCTGCAGGGAGGGGACGGGCGCAGGGGAGGGAGCGGCGCTGCGGCGGGCGCGGGCGGCGGGGCAGGCGGGGCGCGCTCCCGAGCGGGGCCGCGCCGCGGGGGCGCGCGCGGGGCGGGGCCGGTGAGGCCCCTCCCGCCGCCGGGGGTCGAGGCCGCGCGGCCGCCGCCGCCATTTTGTGGGGCGGGCGGGACGCGGTGCCGGTGGTCGGGGTCGGGGCCGGCCGGAGCGCTTGTGGCGCTGGGCATGGCCGCGCACAGCCCTGGCGGCGGATGAGGATTACTGGTGCTTCCATCACTGTCGTTGGGATAGGGCTGTGTGGTGTCTGCTGCGTCAAAATTACACACAGAATCACAGGCTCAGTTCCAGACCTGTGGGGTCACCGAGCCCAGCTAAGACCAACACTGTCTGGTCAAACAGACCACGGCAGTGAGTGCCACATCCAGTCTTTACTCAGACACCTCCGGGGCAGTGACTCCATCACCTCCACTCCAGCTCATGCTGCAATCCATTACTGAATAGTCCAGCTTCACGGCTATGGAATGATGTATTACATTAACTCTCTCCCTGCTGACTCTGCAGTTGCAATAGTGGCCATTTCCTGTGTAGCTCACGCAGGGTTTGTTCCAAGCATGGATCATCGGTGTCTTACAGCACCAGTGTGGGCCTGCTGGTTATTAAATACTTTGCTTTGTTTCATCCATCTATGTTCTGAAGAGTTCAGTATTGTAGTAGCACTTGCTTATAAACACAACTTCATACCTGCAAGCAGGAACAGCAGCTGCACGAATTGCAACTTACAACTGTTTCCAGAAAGATGCCATCGAAACATGAATTTTAAGTGCCCAGCACATTTCACCATCCAGCCTTTTGCCCACTTGGTGGAGGGCTGTGACCAACATTTTTTTACTCCACATAACAGATTCCAGCCCTTCATTAGCACTCTTGGTCTAGGATCTGAATGACCACATCGGTCCTTAAATGACTGATACACAAAAGAGCCTGAAAAATATTGTATATTATTTAGATTATGTTTTAGATAATAAAAGCAAAAAATACCAGGAAACAAGAACCTGCAGCTTTCACAAATGGTTAATTCCTGCTTCTAAAAATATTTTCCTCTCCTGCTGTTGTTTGAAGAGCAGACTGCTGTACTCCAACACTAAGATATTCCATTTCTACAATACTTGGAGCTCTTCAGGGCAAAAATTGCTGTGAAACATCCTGCCAAGATGATGATTCGTATTCTTGCCATTTCTTCCTAATGCATGCAGGAATCATCACTTGCAATATAAGAAAGCAGCAGGGAAAAGCAACATTTATTTAGCTTAATTTAGCAAATGATTCAGTATATTTACAAAGCTCATCTTTCTGCTGTTCAAATGCCTGTTGGAAATGCCAATGAAAAATGGTTCCATTTGATACCTTTTTGGTGTCCTGTTATTTTAAGTATTTTAATCTGGAAGTTTATGAAGTCAGGCTGGGCTCCCTGATTTCTGCAGAAATTGTTGGTATGGTCTGAACAGCACACAGAAGCCATCGGACCCCAGAGGAGTGGAAGTGCAGTGCGAAGCAGTGAAAGGCTACATCCCACGCTGTGAAGCTGGAGCCCAGCTGTTGTCAAGGCTGTTGCTGGCAGAGCAGAGTAAGATCTAAATGTCTGACCTGGAACTGGCCATGGCTCACTGATGGCCAGGTTGGTTTTACTGCCCTGCACCAAAATCCAGGTAAAGCCACACCAGCTTAAATTGTCATCTGATATTAACAGGGCCTAGTCCCCTTGTATGAAACTGTGCTAATAACAACAGGGACTGAACACTGATAAACTGCTCTGCCACTGTCTTCTTTTGTCACAGCTCCCAGGGCCTGAACCACAGGTGTTCCTCTGGTTGTGAATCTGCTTCTTCCTTTTCTTCCTCTAAAGGACTGACTCATTAGCAGAACCAAATGATTACATTAATTATCTGTAAGATAAGTAATGCAATGAAATATTGTCCCTTCCCACATCCAAACCACAAAGTGCCATTTTCTTCCTCTCTCGCTGGAAGAAGGATCCACATTTTCAAGGGGAGGAAGGGCCTCAAAGCACAGGTTCCTTCTTCTGCCAATACAGGAGCTTTTCGCCAGTGCTGAGCTCCAGAGCACACTGAGCAAACAGGGAGAATTCAGTATGGGAACTGCCAGACCTCCTATTTAACTGAATTATCAGAGCTGGTAGTTTCCACAAATTCACTTCCTTGCTGAAACACACAGGCAGAGGAAATGTAGGTTTTAACGAAAATCTGTCATCTTAACTCTGAGTGTAACATTTTCCTTGCTTGGCCATTCATTTCAGAAGAGTTGCCATGGGGTATTTATTATTTTGAGAAATGTTTGTGATGATGAACTTCATGGCCAAAGTATAAAATAACTTAATCATATGCTCAGTCTGCAGTAGGTTATTAATAATTTCTTAGCTCA